>NC_044382.1:4013728-5421003 GCF_006542625.1 Nomascus leucogenys | reverse complement strand
AAAAAATGACCAAGAGTAGCAGAGCCTTGCTGGAAAAAATAAAAAGAAATAAAGAAAAGCAAATTAAAACACAGAGAGGCAAATGTTTTTACTTATCAGACTGACGAAGATCAAAGAGTGTAATAGTTGCCTCGTCATGCTTCTACATTGTAAACTGGTAAACCTCTTTGGAGCAATTTGGTACTGCCAAAATTAAAAATTTTAATTTTGAACAAATATAAGCTCTTTGAACAAATATTTTCATTTCTAGGATTCCATTCTATAGGTATATACATGTATGCAAAGAAAAGTATTTTCATAGCAGTTTTTAATTTTTTTAAGAATCAAAACATGTTAAAAAAAACCAATATATATATATTTGAGGACTGGTTAAAAAATTATGTTGTACCAATAGACCAGAATACCACATGCCATGAGAAAGAATTAGTTACATTCATATGTATTCTTGTGGATACGTTTTGAGATACTTTAAATAGCAAACTAGGTGCAGAATTTGTATTTTAAATATGGGCATATGTACACATATGGTTCTATGGGTTTTTTGGTGATGAAAGCTTCAGGGGAAGAATAATTGGGGGGCAAGTCAAGAATAAAGATGACACTTTCCATAATACCCTTTTTGAGACAGTTTCCTTGTTACTTTTGGGGCTGTAGAAATATCTAGGCCAGAATCCTCTGAGGTACATATTAAAAATGCAAATTTCTGGGGCCCATCCTAATCTTGGAGTTTAAGAATCAAAGGTGTGTACAGTTTGAGACAGGCAGCCGAAGCAGCGATGCAGTGAAATCTCTGTGAAGGGGTGGCAGCGAAGCCCTTGGTGTAGGAAGACTGCGTAGGGTGGTCAGCGGAGCCCTAGAGAGAGGGGAGGAAGGGTGGCCTTTGTCTAGTACTATCCGGGAATAGGACCCCGGTGGCACTGGCTGCCCTCAAGATGTCTCCTGACTTGTGGTTTGGTCTTGGGGTCTTGGACAGTATGGGTCAAGGGAGGGGGCAGGTATGGACAAACTAGAGGGCAGGCCCAAGTCTTGTGGTCACTGAGGATGCAGAGCCTGGTCCCTGTGAGAAGGTGGCAAAGTGGGAAGATGAAACTGGCTTATAGCCTTGGTAGCCCCACCCGGGCACTCCCGCAGGCCAGCAGGGGAGTTTAGCAGTTCCTAGATTTCCTGACCCCTGGCCTTCAGCCCACTGTCCTTCCTTCTCCTGAGAGCCAGCCTCTAAAAATCTCTCTGAAATAGCCCTGAATCTGAACCCGATCTGGAATCTGACCTAACAAGGTCAAAGTGACTTTCCTGTCTGGGGCCGGGGTAGGGATATAAATGGAAATATTTCATACCTAGTTTCTCCAAACACGGTGGGGACCCTTGTCGCCAGTGATCCTGGCAGCTTCCTGAAGTTTTCGGTCTGACCAAGGGTGGCACAGCCTGGAGCCTCTCAAGCCAGCAGGGACTCCAGCTGCAGGGGGATACCACTCTCATCCCCCGGTGAGATCTGAGGTTCCTGTCCAGGCCTAGCCTTCCCCCACAGCGCAGCCGGCCACCACATCTTTGCTGCAAGCGGGGACTGTGTGCTGCTCACCGGCTGGGACTCAACATCCAGGGAGCCTTTGGTCCTCCTGCTCCTGTGGCCTTCAGTAGCCAGTCCTGAGGAGATGACAGCCACACACACCACATGTAACCACTGGATAAGTTTTGGGTCCTCATTTCTCGTTGATGTTAAACACACGAGCAAGAAAGCACACAAAAAACATAGCGGAATGACATTCGTTTCCAAAATATTTTATGAGCTTGGACAGCGAGTGCTTATTCTTATCCCTCTAACAGGATGCACAAGTGTATCTTGTTCCCGCTTTTGTTGGTTTCTTTAACAATTGTTTTACATTTACATCACTCTGCTAATGATATATTTTTGAATAAATAATACATTATAAGAACAAAACCAAACCAAAATGAACATGCATAAGAGGGAGATCAATGTAAAGTGTCCCAAGCCTCTCCCCCAGCCACCCAGGCAAAGCTGTTACCCGGCTTATTTAGGTTTAAAATCCACTTTATTGAGGTCTAATGTACCTAGAACAAAAGTGTACAGTTCCATGAGTCTTGACACTTGGATGCGCGCCCCCATAACAGCCACCATAATCAAGATACAAAAACATTTACGTCACCTCAAAAATGCTTCCTTCTCCCCTTCGCAGCTAATCCCCACTCCCTCCCAAGCTGCCACTGGTTTTAAAAATATATCCTGTTAGAGACTTTTTTTTTTGCAAATTTAAATCATATTATAGGATGTATATATATACATATATTTTCTGAGAGCAATTACGTTTCGCAAACTCCTTTGCATTTTGTCCTTGTCAGTTTTGTTTTGTTGTAAGTCAGTTTTCTTATGGTCTGGGGAGTACGTTTCCCAGCCCGAATTTGTCCTGGATTAGTGGATATGGATATGATCGGCTTTCAAACTAGTGTTAGGGTTTGCCTCGGATTCCGAGGATCCGAGGGAGTCGCTTTCAGACTTCCGGTGTCCTTTCGCATTAATTTCGTCCTCTTTTCTTCTCTGGGCTGGGGCTGGTGGCTGCCACATCCCACCCCTTCTGCCCCGACGGCTGCAAACCGCTTCAGCCAAAACGGGCGGAGAGGCGGAGAGAATCGAGACGCTGGAATCAGTTCCTCGGAGTCCCGTCGCTGGAGGTCACAGCTGGGAAAATCAGGTGACATTTGAGTCAGATGGACAACGATTCAGATACAGTGAAGAGGAAAATGGTTGTCCTGGGGCTGGTTCACGCCTGCCCGGCGGGTGTGAAGCCCGGGGAACCGCGACTTTGGAAGAACCTTCGGCTTGGCGGTTCAGGTTTGGGAAAAGAGAGCTGGCGAACGGCCGCCTGTTTTTGTGCCCGCGCGGGGGACCAGCCGGGCCGACGGGAGCGCTGCGGGTGGGTTGGGTCGTCAGCTGCCGCTCCCTGGAGAGGTGAAGAGTCGCACCTACCACCGGGCAGCCTCCGCGGCTCTGGCCGAAACCACCGGGAGCCCCCAGCGCTGTGCTGCTGCGGCCGGCTCAGTGCTGAACTGATGCTGGAAACGGCTGGCCAGCGGGCCTAGGGTCGCCGCCTTTCCCTCCTCGCCTCTTCCTTCCTTCCTTCCAGGTCGTGCCCTCCAACCTGCTGTGCGTTAACGCAGCGAAGTTTCCACCGCCCGGCGGAGCGCATTGTGGTCAGCAGCTGGCAAATTGTGTTGCACACACACACACACACACACACCCATTCAGTCTCGTATAATTCGGCGCAACCGGTGTCTGTGGAGAGCCTCCCGGGGGCATGGCACGGGGGACCCGGAGGCCAACAAGCTGCGCGATACCGGAGCAAATTCGGAATCAGCAGCCGCCTTTCGCGGAGGGCGTTCTGCGCTCCTAGCAAATTGGCGAAATGCGGGGATTCAGACACGAAACGAGCGCTCTAGAAAGCGTCGTGTTGACACATCCCATACTTTAAGTGTACACATGACAGTTGCAGACATTCAAGCCTTAAAAGGAGCACGATGGAGCGTTTACATTTTAGACCTGTGTCTATGGGATACATCTACAGCCACCAGTAACCCGCTTTGAATGTGGAGTTGATGTGCTTTATTTATTTATTTTATTTTATTATTTTTTTTTGAGACGGAATTTCGCTCTTGTCGCCCAGGCTGGAGTGCAGTGGTATGATCTCGGCTCACTGCAACCTCCGCCTCCCGGGTTCAAGCGATTCTTCTGCCTCAGCCTCCCGAGTAGCTGGGATCACGGGCACGCATCACCATGCCCGGCTAATTTTTGTATTTTTTGTAGATACAGGGTTTCACCATGTTGGCCAGGCTGGTGTCGAACTCCCGACCTCAGATGATCGGCCCGCCTCGGCCTCCTAAAATGCTGGGATTACAGGCGTGAGCCACGGCGCCCGGCCTGATGTGCTTTAAATTCGCTGAAACGACACGGGTACACACACGCGCCCTAAGTCCACAGTCACTTTCTCTGTGTGTGCATGTTTTACGCGCATACGGTGAAAAAAATCTTTCCAAGGGCACAGAAGACCATACTGTGGGTGCCCCTCGCCTCCCCCAGCGTCCCTGCCGCACTCTGGATCTGCTCTGGGAACACACACGTTTGTGCACTCTGAGCGTCAATGTGTTTTTGCCTTCCCCGCGCCGAATTGTGCGTCGCCTGTGCAGACCCTCCGTTGTGTGGCCTTGTGTCTTTAGGTAGGGAACATCTTTTGTCTCTCCGCAAGAAGCTTTCCTCCAGGAAAGATAAAGTAATCGATAGGGTCTTTTAAATAGCTCCGCGTTTCCTGTCGGGAGAGGAGTATCAGCGCGCGCACCAAATCTGCTCTGGTATGTCACCTTATCTCTCGTCCCCGCTGTTGTCCCCAAACGCCGCCTGTCAAAGGAGACGCCACCCGCATTAGGACCTAGACTGGGGCCTTTCCGCTCGGGGTCAGGCGCAGCGCCCTCGGCTTGGGCCCCGCCGCCCCTTTAGGGGTCCGGGAGGGTGGAGAGAAGAGACGGGGAGCCAGGATGAGGGTGCGGGGGGCCTAGAACCCGAGGCTGGTAGGAGAGCAAACTCTCAAACGCGCTGAGAGAAATATTAGGGCGCATGTCTCTCCCGGAGGGCTTCCTTTTTTTTTTTTTCCTAACCACGAAAATAGGGAATCTTCGTTACAGGCTAGTTGTGAGCGAATCCTCCTTTGTCCGCGTCCGGAGGAAAATCAGGTTTATTCTTCAGAGAGGGCCACTTGGACTTTAGGAAGTGCCTGCCGGGTCCAAGTTTACCTTACAGACTGCGACGAGGTGAGGTTTTGCCACCGTCCTAGCTTCTGTCCTCTCCCCAACCTGCAGCAAGTCAGCTCTGACTCCGGCGGGGCCGGAGTGCAGGGCAGAGGGGAAAGAAGTTGCCGCCAAGGCCGGTCCTTCAGCCACAGCAAAGGCCCTGTGGCCAGCCTAGGCGACGCCTTCCTGTGGCTAACACTCCGCGATCTGCAGGCAGAAGTGTTTCTAGGTGCCCCACCAGCCGCTAGGCCCTGGGCCCCTTCAGCCGTCCAAGCGCTGTTATGCAAATCTCCTCATTTTTCGTTTTCTGTATTCAAAGTCAGCTGTATCCAGTTTTTTTTTTAAATAAAAATAAACCAAATAACAATAACAAAGCACTCAGTCTCCTCCTGCCTTCCATGCACAAACCCATCAACCACCTCTATAAACATGGGAGTCAGCCTCACCGTATTTCCAGCCTCACAATTACCCACGGGGATCCCCTCTCTTGAGAAGCTGTAGGGGAAGATACCTCTTGGCTTCAGTACAGACTTGCTCCCTTCCGATTGACCGGGATCACTCTGGATTACTCCAACTGCTGAGGGAGGACCACCCACCAAAACACAGCCTGGGGGAAATCCAGGCCTTGGGAAAATGTGGGTTCTCATTTATCAGGGTTTATTTATCCAAAATAAAAATTACTGTAGGAAAGTAAAGGAGGGAAAAACACCTTCCTCCCTTAGGAGGCTTTTTTGAATGAATTTTCTTCTCATTCTTTAAGGCTTTGGTTTAGGCCTTCCTGTTCCTTGTGGGCCTTTCCATATTATCTCAGCCTTAGTTAAAAAAAAAAAAAAAAGAATTTGATTATTATCAGTAACCAAAGGTTGCTGGTGGAGGAAGGGAGACTAGCTGTGTTTTCTTGCATGATGGTTCATTTGCACCATGTGCTATGCTGGAACCAGGAGAACATGAACTGGACATCACCCTCCCATTCCTACCCAATGCTTGAATGCCCTTGTATCCTGGCCTCTTTGGTTACTCTGGTGACCTAGTTACTCAGTCCTGGGTAGCCCTGGAGATGACTCTTCTGGAGGGGGAGGGCTGCCTCTCCCACTCCTCCAGGCCAGGGGCCCTCAAGCAGGGCTAGTCTGATTGAACACTTTTGTTAGAAGGAGCCCTGGGAGATTCATTTCTTTTCTTCTAACAAGATGTGTGGGTGGGAGATGAGGAAGTCGGGGCATTTATAATTCAGAGTGGTGAGACAGCCAAGGGGGGTGTAGGTGAGGACCCCAGTGCATCACCCTCTCCCTAGATGTGACAAGTCATCGCCTAGGGTCCCAGGCTCTTTTCTTAACAGAAGCTGTACTGCCTGTTCATTAGAAGTGGGAGAGGGAAGGTGGGACCAGGTGGCACTGGGAAAACTCTCCGCCACTCCCGGATCCTGCCTTGGATCCTGCCTACCAAGCCATTCCTGGATCCTGACTCTGGGAGATGCTACTTAGGGTAAGAAAGCGGGCTTTGCTTGTGCCTGTGACAAATTATGGGATCCCCTAAGTTCCCAACCAAGTCCAGCAGTGTATTTGCTTCCACTTGCTGAACACTTTCTGATTTTGAGGGAACTTTTAACTCCAGTGTAACACAGGACTGCACAAAATAACAGCTGCGTCACTAGCATGAAGTTCAGGAAGCAGAACGTTACCAGTAGCTACTAAGCCCTCTTGAGTTCTGTTTCCCTGCAGGGCAGTAACTATTCTGACTTCTAACAACAGAATAGTTTTGCCTGTTTTCAGACTTCACATGTATCTAAATACAGTATATACACTCTTTGTGTCTGATAATTTTACTTAGTATATGTTTGTGAGGTTCAATCACATTGTTTGTAGTTGTAGCTAGCTACTTTTCATCGCTGTCTAAACATTTCATTATGTGAAGATGCTACTGTTTATCCCCATTCTCTGCTGATGGACATTTGGGTAGTTTCCAGTTTTTGACTGTTAGGAATAGTGAGTGCTGCTATGAATTGTCTTGCGTGTGTCTTTTGGTGAACATGTTTGCACATTTCTGTTGGGTAAATTTCTAGGAGTAGAATTGCTGGATCATACGATATTCACAAATCCAGCTAGAGTACATTCTACTCAGCAGTTTTCCAACCTGGTTGTACAGATTTACGCTCATATTGGCAGTGTACAAAAATGGCAGTTTCTCCACATCCTTGCAACCATTCGGTATTACACGTTTTAGATTTTAAGGCGTTCTGGTGGGGGCGTGGGGGTGTCTCATTGTGGTTTTATTTCACCTTTCCCTAATAACTAATGAATTGAGGATCTTTTCAAATGTTTGTTGATTTTTTGAATATACTTTTTTTGTGAAGTGCCTGTTTAAATCTTTTGCCTTTTTCTTATTGATTAGTGAGAGTTCTTTGTATATTTGGATAGGAGTCCCTTGTGGGTTATATGCTTATTGTGAATAATGTCGCCCTGTCTGTGGTTTGCATTTTTACTCTCTTAATGATATAGCACCTATTTTTGGCTCTGGTCTAGTGACATGCTTCTGACCTTGAGGTTGTAGCACTGTTAGTCTACATCTGGGGTATCTGTGGCTGAGATATTTTCTTGGGCTCTGGACTACCAGGCCTGCCAACATGGTAAAATCTTTGAAGACAGAATCCAGGGCTGGTTCTGCTTGTTTTTCTCATAGTTAACTAAAGCTTTGTCCTTCCCAAGAATATTGTAATGACCCATTAAATAGGGGAAAACTGCAGTGGGACCCTTTGGATTTTACAGAGAGGGCTGAATTCATTATTATGCATCCCTTTTTAATACATAGCGGTGGGTCAAATCTTTACATGGCAACGTAAGCAGAAGAGTGTAAATTCTATGAGTTTGGAAACATGCACCGTGTAAACCTGGAAGGAGAGCTGAGGCCTACCCCTTTTTAAAGTCTCAGTCTGAGCCCTGCCTCTTCCAGGGTGTTTTTCCTGATTGCTGCTGTTCAGGAAGAGAACATGAGTGAAATGTGGGTATAATTTTGAACAATCCTTCTGGAAAGCAATTTGGGAATTTTCATTTTAAAAATCTTTACAAAATATAAGGTGAAAATAGCATAAAATTAGTTTTAGTTATTTTAATCATTATTTATTTATTTATTTATTTGACAGGGTCTCACTCTGTCTCCCAGGCTGGAGTGCAGTGGTGTGATCACGGCTCACTGTAGCCTCTACTTTCCAGGCTCAAGTGATCCTCCCACCTCAGCCTCCTGAGTAGCTGGGACTACAGGTGTTTGCCACCACACCTGGCTAGTTTTTAAATTTTTTGTAGAGAGAGAGGGGTCTCCCTATGTTTCCCAGGCTGGTCTTGAACTCCTGGGCTCCAGTGATCCTTCAGTCTCAGCCTTCTGAGTAGCTGGGACTACAGGCGTGCACCACCACCATGACTGACTAATTTTTAAAATTTTTGTAGCGACAGGGTCTAGCCATGTTGCCCAGGCTGATCTGGAACTCCTTGGGCTCAAGCGGTCCTCCCACCTCGGCCTCCCACAGTGCTGGGATTACAGATGTGGGCCACTGTGCTTGGCTTATTTTTCAGTGTTTTAAACCCGTTGGTATTTTTCTTTTTAAAGAGGTGTTATCTTAACAAGTTGGGGGAGTTAGGGAAAAAAATTAAAAAGAAAAGGTATTATCTGTTTTCATCCTTGATCTATTGAGATCTTAGGAACCCTTTGTCATTTTATTTTGTGCTGCAAATATTTTTTACCATTCTCCTGTTTGTCTTTTCAAAACGTTCATTTTTTAGTTGAAGACACTTGATGATAATGTACGAAGGGGCCACTCAAACACAGGGGCTGGGGTGGGGTGTTTGATTCCCAGTTGGGACTGGTCAAGAGCAATATCAGGGCCCTAACCTCCCTTGCAGCTGGCCCGAGGCAGTGGGGATTCCACAGGACGAAGGCCTATCGCACTCTAGCCTTGTAGACTATGAAGAGTCTGTAAGTAGCTGGCTTTAGAGACTGGGGAAACCTGGGGGACTGCCTTCCTTGAAGTTTCCATCCTGGGCCTCAGGCTGGCAAAGATGGAATGGAGGAGGGAGTACCACTGGCTACTCCCAGGGAAGAATGAAACTGAGAGCAGGTAAACCAACAGAAAGAGGTGAGGAAGAGGTGCATGGAGTTTGGGCTGGGGAGGACTTGGGGAGGATCCAGAAGAAAGGAGAACATCAGCCAGGCAGGAAATCTGATGGGCAGACTCAGGCTCTGGAGTAGGGCTGAAACCTACTGCGTAGAATTGTTTAATCTCAGTGTTCTTATCTGTAAAATGGGATAATACTTGTACTTTGTCAAAAGATTATTTGTGAGAACTAAAGAAGATAACACTGTAAAATATAGCCTCAGATCCTTTGCCACTCTTCCGATTGAGAGGTAGGGTCTATGTCCTCTCCCTTTCAATCCAGCAATTTTGCTACAGCCTCAACCGATAGAGTACTAAGGAAGTGGCACCATGAGACTGCCACTTAGGTCAGAAAAAGCCACTTACCTTCTTTTCTGTTTGCTGGAACATTTGCTCTTGGATCCCTGAGTTACTGTGTGAGAGACTGACTCCCTGGAGGCCACCATGCTGTGAAGAAGCTCAAGCCACAGAAAGAGGTCACAGGTAGGACACTCTGGGGGACACTTCTAGCTAAGCCAGCCTTCTAGTCATTCCAGTGCAGGTGCCAGATGTGTGAGTGACGAAGCTTCCAGATGATTCCAGCACCTAGCTGATCCAGGTTTTTTTTTTTTTTGACAGGTCTTTTTTTGCTGTGTCTCCCAGGCTGGAGTGCAGTGACACGATCTCGGTTCGCTGCAACCTCCGCCTCCCAATTTTAAGCAATTCTCCTGTCTTAGCCTCCTGAGTAGCTGGGATTACAGGCACATGCGGCCACACCCGGCTAATTTTAGAGACGGGGTTTCACCATGTTGACCAGGCTGGTCTCGAACTCCTGACCCCAGCTGATCTGCTCGCCTCAGCCTCCTAAAGTGCTAGGATTACAGGCGTGAGCCACTTCGCCCCACTGGTTGATCCAGTTTTCATAGCTGAGGCTCCAGGCTTCATGGAGCAGAGACGACTCATCCCTGTTGTGTCCTCTCCAAATTTCCAACCCTCAAAATCAGTGAGCATAATGAAACGTTTGTTTTCATACCACTGAGGTCTGGGATTGTTTGTTATGCAGCAATTAAATAACCGGAACGTGGTCCGAGTAGAACGGGTTAGTGTACTGCTTGCCCAGTAGTAGGTGCTCAAGAAACAGCACCTGTTGGTAGCATCTTGGTAACAGGGGTATTCCGGTGTAGAGAACAAAGGGCTGTTAAGGAAGAAAAGGCAGAGGGCCCTGCTCGAGGAAAGCTGATCCTGGACAATCTCCAGCTTTCCACCTGGACAGTGTCTTTATCTTGGCTCTAATTTTAGCTCCCTTCCCGCTTCTTCCAGAATTTGAAACCCCAAAAGCCACAAAAGGAGGCAGTCGGTGGGCCTTAGAATTTCCTTTGTGTACCTCCTTGTCCCCTTTTAAAAAGTTCTGGAGTGGCATTGGCAAGGATTGTAGGCTGGAGTTGAGCTTGGGGAATGTGGGGGTGGAGAGCAGAGGAGGCATCAGAAAGCATTTTGTTGCTGCAACTATGAAACCACAATAATACAGGAACCATAATGAAAATCAGGCAGAATAAGTCACCCCTGCCTCTACGCACTGCTTTTCAGTTTAAGTGCCTTCTTTCGCATGGCCTAGTCTTCAGGCATTTGAGGTGGAGAACACATTCTTAGCACACTTCTTGGCAGGTTGCAGGTGTCCAACAAATGCTTGCTGATTAATAAGTATGGAACACATTGAGCAGTGACTTTACAGCAAGTCCCTCTGCGTGTGCACTGCCTCCTGCACGGGGAGTTTGTTTCTGTGATTGTGCATGATTCAGGCTTTCATTTGGCCCCGTTCAAGTCCACCTGCTTGTTTCTCATTCTGCAGGGCCTCAGGGGGAGATGCAGTCAGGAGGCAACTAAGGGACATGGCATCTGGGGGTCCAGGCCCACAGAAATGAAAGCCTTGGACTTGGCAAACACTACATAATTTTAAGCTGCAGCAGTACCATCCTTTTATTTTTCTCTGGAGATGGTGTCCTGGCCCCAGCACATCCTCAGGAGTTCATGGAGGGGGACTGGGACTGTGTGCAGATTCTTCCCAGGTTTCTGTGGTGACTGCTGTCCTCTATCTTCTGGAGAGAGGTTTGTTAATGCTGCTGCATGCCACGCCTCCTTGGGGCTGGTCTCGGCTCTCCTGAACCTCACCTTGACCTTCCTCCCTAGCGGGGTGCCCATGACAAAGGTTCACCTGCCCACTTTTTTTCTGCTTCTGTTTCCTTCGCTGCTGGTGGGGCTTCTCCTAGAAAAGCAGAAGAGAGAGGGAGGGTTATTAGTCCGTCTTCACACTGCTATAAAGAACTACCTGAGACTGGGTAATTTATAAAGGAAAGAGGTTTAATTGACTCACAGTTCCACAGGGCTGGGGAGGCCTCAGGAAACTTCCGATCATGGCAGAAAGTGAAGGGGAAGCAAGGGACATCTTACATGATGGCGAGAGAAAGCGAGAGAGTGGGGAAATGCCACACTTTCAAACCGTCACATCTTGTGGGGAACTCCCTCACTATCATGAGAACAGCATGGGGGAAACCACCCCATGATCCAATCACCTCCCACCAGGTCCCTCCCTCGACACATGGGGATTACAATTCCATTGAGATTTGGTTGGGGACACGGAGCCAACCTCATATTACAGGGAGACAGAAAGAGAAAGAGAGATTGAGTGAGCAAAATAGAGGGATTGAGAGAGAGTGGAAACAGAGAAGGGGGTGGGGGGAGAGAGAGAGACAGAGAGAGAGAGAGAAGGGGGGAGGAGACTGAGAGAAGAAAGAGACAGTTGACAGAAGAGAGATGGAGAGATAGAGGGGGAGAGAGAGAGAGATGACCTTCAAAGGCAAGGAGGGTTTCCAAGTCTTAGGGAATATGCCCAGCCCGGCCTGGGAGGGAAGGGTTCTGGGTGTGGGGGGAAGGAAAATGTCTCTCTCTCTCTGTCTCTCATCCACATGGAGACTGACAGTGGCCAGGTGTTAGGGAAGGAGAATGGGCACCAGCTTTTTAAAGGACGTTCAGCTTTGATGGAAACGTTCATTTGCATGTTTAACTATGGGGAAAATGCCTTTCTGTTAACCGGCTAAGGGTGGCTGAGTGGGGGTGAGTGGGTGGTAAGTCATTCTGTGTCAGATTCCTGTGAAGCAGGGGAAAGAGCACCCGGGGAGGAGTCCAGTGGATAATCTGCCTCTCCTGGGCTTTGTGTGCCAACCAGCCCCTTCCTTCAGTTGTGAAAATGGGAGTGGAGAGTTGTTGATCAAAAGGTACAAAGTTTCAGACACAAAGGAGGAGTAGGTTTTGACATCATTGCACAGCAGGGGGCTGTAGTCGGTATTGATGTATTATACACTTCAGAATGACTAACTGCAGATTTCAAATGTCTCACCATAAAAAAATCAGGTAAGCAAGGTGATGGATATATTGATTAGCTTGAGTTAGTTGTTCCACACCACATACATATATTGAAACATTGCATTGAACCCTATAAATATACACATTTATGATTCGTCAATTAAAAATAATATCAGCTGGGCATGGTGGTTCACACTTGTAATCCCAGTAATCGGGAGGTCAAGGAGAGAGGATTGCTTGAGGCCAGGAGTTCCAGACCAGCCTGAACAACACAGTGACACCCATTCTCTACCAAAAATAAAAAAATCTGCCTGGACTCCTGCTTAAACCCAGGAGTTGAGGCTGCAGTGAGCCATGATTGCACCATTGCACTCCAGCCTGGGCAACAGGACTCGACTTTGTCTCTTAAAAAAAAAAGTACTTTCTTTCTTTCTTTTTTTTTTTAAAGGCTAGTCAAGTGAAGCAGTGGGAATGGAGAAGGAATAAAGAGACCTGTAACTGGTTGTGACCAATTAGTTGTAAACACTATTGCACTCGGACCACCAGTGGGGCAGGGGGAGCTCAGAGTGTTTTGATTTCCTGTCTTCTCCGAGGCTTTGTCAGCAGGATTTGAGCTGGAATCAGATTCTAGCCAGGAATCCTCAGCATTGGGAAAAAGGCCAGAAGAGAATGATAACCCGTGGTATCTCAGTTGGGCTTAAGAATCACCTGGCATTCTTGCTCAATGCAGATTCTTGGGCTCCCTTCAGAAATTCCTATTTAGTAGGTCTCAGGAGTCTGCATTAAAAAAAAAAAAACTTAAAAAAATTAAAAAGTATGTGTAGTAGAGACAGGGTTTCACTATGCTGCCCAGGCTGGTCTCAAACTGCTGGCCTCAAGCGATCCTCCTGCCTCAGCTTCCCAAAGTGCTAGGATTATAGGCATGAGCCACAACGCCTGGCCCAGGAGCCTGCATTTTGAAACAAACACGCCAGGCTATTTTGATGGCACTGGTTTTCGGATCTGCACTTTGACAGACAGACTTAAACCTTCAGTGTGAGTATTCGACAGCACCATCCTGCTTTCCTGAGATGACAGACTCCTCAGGGAGGCCGCCAGGGCTTCCTGTTTCTAGATGGGGAAACCAAGCCAGGCAGCCCTCTGGAGGCTTGCTGTGGGGTGCCCTGGCAGGCTAGCAAAGCCCCACAGCCAGAGGGCCAGCCCCGGGGGATGGGAGGGACCAAATATTAAAAAAAAATACGCAAACTCTCTTTTTGGCTGATAAATCTAATGCTGTTTCCTCATAGCCACATACAGGTTTTGCTTTGCATCTCATGTTCTTATGTTTAAACATTAAAAGTTTTTATTGTTTTATAAGATTCTATAAGTAAGGAATAAATTCTCATTGTAAACATTTCAAATTCTATACGAATCACTCTATTTCCCTAGTCTCACGTCTCTCCTCAGAGATAACCCTTGTTATCTGTTAGATGTGTGTCTTTCTAGATCTGTGTTATCCAATAATACATGTGGCTGCTGAGCCCCTGAAATGAGGCTGAAATGAATTGAGATCATTGGAAGCATAATTTTGAGAATTTAGTATAAAAAAGGTAAAAGAGTTCATTAATTTTTTGATATTGACTTTCATAATATTTTGGATACATTGTGTTACATAAAATAAATTTCACTTTGTAAAAATATGGATACTAGAAAATTTTAAATTATATATGTGGCTCACGTTATCTTTCTTTCTGTCTTTTTTTTTTTTTAAGACAGGGTCTTACTCTGTGATCACCCAGGCTGGAGTGCAGTGGTACGATCACAGCCTTGAACTCCTGGGCTCAAGGCATCCTCCTGCCTCAGCCTCCCGAGTAGTTGAGACTATAGGCTCATGCCATGGCACCGTACTAATTAAAACATTTTTGTTTTGGTAGAGATAGGGTCTCGATTTGTTTCCCAGACTGCTCTCAAACTCCTGGCCTCAGGTAATCCTCCTGCTTCTGCCTCCGGAAGTATAGCAATTACAGGCCTGAACCATTGTGCCCGGCCACATTCTGTTTCTATTAGACAATGCTGTCCTAGACCTTCCCCTATGCATTTACATGCATACCTATGCACTCTACATGTATAATTACAAAGAAAAGATAACAGGGATCATTCATTTTGCATTGACCTACGGTTTGTTTTTTCTCTTACCAACCTGTTTTGGAGATCTTTCTACATCAGGACATATAGATCCGCTTTTTCCTTTAAAGGGATGCATAATATTCCATACTGACAAGCCATGGTTTATTAAACCATTTCCTATTGGTGGACATTTGACTTGTTTCTCTGGCTTCCCTGTTACTAACCAATGAACATCGTTGCTTTTTGGCTTGTTTTTAATCCCACATCTCTTGGCATGCAGAACTATTTGGGGTTTCTCAGATTCTTCCTGAGAAACGTAGGTGATGATGTAGTGAAATGCAGGGTAACTGTATGGTTTATTGTCCACGTGGGAACTTTGAGAGTGAAAGACAATGATAGCAGTAATGATTCCAGGACATGAAGAGGTACAGACTCAGACTGCCCTGTGCAGATTTTGGACATTTGGTCACTAGGGCTAGAGAAAGAGTCCGAATGCATGTTTTAATAGGAGATGCTTCACAAGATGAGGATCTGAAGTCAGTCCAAGACTGTCTCAAACAAATGCTGGACTCCAGCCTCCAGCTTCACCCTTTCCTTCTGTCTGGTAACTGGTGGGCATTGGGGCAGCCCCCTGAGGCTGGGGGAGGAGACAGGGTAAGCAATGAAAATCTCCAAAGAGAAAGGCTCAGTGAATGAGGAGTCTCATCTGCGCAAGGCCCTACCCCATAGGAGCTCTTTGTAGAGTAAATGGTGGACGAGTCAGCAGAGGGTTTGCAGAGGTTGATTTCATTCTTGACCACTCGTGGCTAACTCAGGGACAATCTGAGCTGCCGTGACCTTGAGGGGAAAGACCCCAGATATTGTTACCGGCTCCTTCGGGAAACCTCCATTCTCTTCCCGCCCTCCTTTCTGTGACTAATTTCTGAAATCTCTGTAACCGAGAAGGCATTGGATGAGGTTTCCCACTCTGGGAGGGCCCTGGGTGCCAGACTGGGGCAAGGGGGGGCTGAGGCCCCTGTGCAGTCACATGCCATCTCTTAAGAGCAGGAGCGCAGGCCTCCAGATTGGGTGGCAGCAGCTGGTGGGGTATTGGGATAACCTCACTGATGACTGGGTAGATAGGGCTCTCTTGTGTTAGCAGAGTCCAGAAAACAGTGTGCCCCCGATGAAAAGGCCACGGCCACTGTCTTCTGGGCTCTGCCTGGCTCTGACAGTTCTCAGCTGCTCCATAAATCTTCCATCAGTTCCATCTGGCCAAAAAGATGTCATCACCATTTTCTCCTAGTGAAGAAAAGTAAAAGGTCATTAATGAAAGCTCTCCTCTCTGCCTGTTCAAACCAAAGAAGATGATCTTCAGTTTTTCAGTGGAAGGGGAAATGAGTGTTGAGGTTGGGTTGTTTATGTATAGTAATAGTTTATGTTTATATGTTGTACATGAGTATAAGGGGGACGATTATGTTTTGGATATTATTGAACACTCTGGGCACCCACATACTTAATACACAGAACATTACAATCTGAAAGTTAAAAGGAACATTAGTGCTTATCCAGTTGTTTTCGAGTTTTTTGCTTTAAAGCAATGGAACCCTCATAGCAAATGATATGTTTATGCAAAATCCCAATACATCAAACAGAAGGACTGAGGGTAGCAGAGGCCTGGCACTCGGGGCTCTCAATACCGGCTCCCCCCGACCTCATGGTGGCTCCTGTTTTTAAACTGCTCTGTTTAAATATCTATCCAGTCCCTAAATCCTCATTGTAGCATCCCCAGCAATTGATTGTTACGGTCTTGCCTCTTCCTCTCACACCCCCAGTGCCTTTGAAAGCGGCCTCTACTGTGCTAAGATAGAGCCAATGGTCAGAAGGAATTACTTTGTCATTTGTTATTTTTTGTATATTTTGAGATAGGGCCTTGCTCTGGTGCCTAGGCTGGAGTGCAGTGGCGCGATCTCAGCTCACTAAAGCCTCCACCTCCTGGGCTCAAGTGATCTTCCCACCTGAGCCTCCTAAGTAGCTGGGGCCACAGGTGTGAGCCACCATACCTGGCTAATTTTTAAAAAATTTTATGTAGAGATGGGGTCTCTCTGTGTTGCCCAGGCTGGCCTGCAACTCCTGGGCTTAAGCGATCCTCCTGCCTCGGCCTCCCAAAGTGTTGGGATTACAGGCGTGGGCCACTGTTGCTGGCCAGAAAGACTTACTTTAATAACAACAAAATCCTCTTACCTACTCCTCTCCCAAATCTGTGATCCCCAGAAGGTTCTAATAGTAGCCCATTTAGTACCTGTGCTGGAGATGGTGGATATTTCCAGCTGCTGAGCCATGGATGTGCTAAACAATGTCCTTTGCTTGGACTGTAGGGTCTGTCAGGGATCTGGTTTATCTTGACTTGCACTGTGTGGACACTGTCGGGGGCAGAAGTCGGCCACACGTCACCCTCACGTCACCCTCACGTCACCCTCCTCCCTCAAGAGACCTCGTTGGAAGGCTGGGAGAGGTGCAGAAGTCCATGCTTGTTCTTACCATGGCCTCTGGTCTGATGCTTTCCTGGCACACAGGGATAGCCTTGGATTTTGATATGGTTTCCTGGCACACAGGGATAGCCTTGGGTTTTCATGTTCCCATGCTGCCACCAGCCTTGCAGAGGAGTCACTTTATCAGCTGGTGTTACCCAGGTTGGAGGCTGATTCGGTAATTTCCTGAAAACAACAACAAACCCAAAGAAACAAACAAAAACAACCAGAGGCATAGTCAGAGGCAGAGTCATCAGAGGGGGACTCAAGGGTGGCTTGGGATCTTGACTGTCCTAACTCTGATTTGGCCCAGAGGCTGCAGAGCCTGGTGGTGTTGGAAGACAGAGCTTTTTATTGTTTTCTTCCAACTTTCTGCCAGCAGTCACCAGCAGTGGTTTAGTCCGATTCTGCTTCTGGGTCATGATGTAAATTTAAGTTCCGGGCTGGGGATAAAAATTCTAAATGTGCTCTGCTAGTGTGTGTGTGTACGTGCGTTAAAAAAAATCTTATCTATTTATTTTATTTAACATTAAAGTTTTTTTCCCACTTGTATTTTTAGCAGCAAAAACTAAAAAAGTGATCTGGTTCCTTTTGTCCAGCTCCTGATGAGGGAGCTGACTCCCTGCTACCCCCACCCCACGGACTTTGTTGGGCAATAGCTGCCACAGGCTTCTGCCCTCTTGTTGGCTGTTGACACATTTCCCTTTTGAGTACAGATGCCCCTCGACATATGTCCAGATGAAACCAGTATACATTGGAAATATTGTTAAGTAAAATGCATTCAATGCACCTACAGTACCGAGCATCATAGCTTAGCCTACAGAACACTTCCGTTAGCCTACAGCTGAGCAAAACCATCTCATGCAAAGCCTACTTTATAAGAAAGTGTTGGACATCTCATGTCCTCTCATGGTGAATAGCTCTCATACTCACGATGCTGTGAAGCATTGCTAGAGTACCGTACCCACATCGCTAGCCTGGGAAAAGATCAAAGTCCAAAATCTGAAGTACAGTGTCTACGGAAATCTTATTGCTTTTGCACCATTTTACAGTAGAAAAGTCATCAGTTGAGCCATTGTAGGTTGGGAACAGTCTATTTAAAGAGTGTTTCTACTAAACTTCATTATTAAAGAGAGCATATAAAAACAGTTTTTATTTATTTTAATTTTTCTTTTTTTCTTGTTTATTTTCTATAAGAGTTTGACACAAAATTAATTTTTAACTTTTATGCAGATGAAGTCTTGCTATGTTGCCCAGGCTGGCCTTGAACTCCTGGCATCAAGCGATCCTCCCACCTTGGCCTCCTAAAGTGCTGGGATTACAGCTGTAAGCCACCATGCCTGGCCTAAAGAGAGCATTTTATCCTCAGGTGAATGGCAGAGACCCATGGAGAGGTAGGGGATAGGAGGGGAGGGATGTTTTGGCCTCCACCGACATTCAAGCTAGAGACCTGGGCATGGAGAGGTTTCTGATCTGGTTGCTTACCTTAGGCTGGTGGCTTCCAAACTTGATTGAGTGTCAGGATCTTCTGGGGAGCTTGCTAGCACACAGATTGCTGGGCCCCACCCCACATTTCTGATTTGGAGCCTTAGAATTTTCTTTTCTTTCTCTCTTTTTTTTTTTTAAGACAGAGTTCTGCTCTTGTTACCCAGGCTGGTGTGCCATGGCATGGTCTCAGCTCATTGCAACCTCTGCTTCCTGAGTTCAAGCGATTCTCCTGCCTCAGCCTCCTGAGTAGCTGGGATTACAGGTGCATCCCACCATGCCCTGCTAATTTTTGTATTTTTAGTAGAGGAGGGGTTTCGCCATATTATCCAGGCTGGTCTCAAACTCCTGACCTCAGGTGATCCACCCACCAAAGCCTCCCAGGGATTTGCACTGCTAATAAGTTCTGAGGGGATATTCATACTGCAGGTCTGAGGACCACACTTTGAGAACCACTAGCATAGAGCTGTCCCCTGAGCTATGTAGCTAAAGTAGAAATATAGTTAATCTTACTTCTTGTAGTAGATAATGGTTTAATAGCCACGGATTCTTCCGATCCCAGTGTTTACCCCCTTTGCAATGTGACTTTTCTCCTCCTCTCCAGCAGAGGTGGAGTCTAGATCTCTACTTCTTGAATCTGGGCTGATCTTGTTTCTTTCTCTTTTTTTGAGATAGAGTCTTGTTCTGTTGCCCAGGCTGGAGTACAATGGTGCAATCATGGCTCACTGCACCCTCAGCCTCCCAAGTAGCTGTGACTGCAGGCATGCACCGTCACATCAGGCTCATTTTAAAATTTTTTTGTAGAAACGGGGTTTCACTATGTTGCCCAGGCTAGTCTTGAACTCCTCGTCTCCAGCTATGCTCCTGCCTTGGCCTCTGAAAGTGCTGAAATTACAGGCACAAGCCACCGCACCCAGCCTGGGCTAATCTTGTGACTTGCTTTGGTCAATAGAATGTGATGGAAACAGGCTAGGCATGGTGGCTCATGCCTGTAATCCCAGCACTTTGGGAGGCTGAAGCAGGTGGATTGCTTGAGCCCAGCACTCAAGGCCTCTTGGAGTTCAAGACCAGCCTGGAGTTCAAGACCAGCCTGGGCAACATGGCAAAACCCCATCTCTACAAAAAACACAAAAAGTTAGCTGCGTGTGGCGGTACACACCGTAGTCCCAGCTACTTGAGAGGCTGAGGCAGGAGGATCGCTTGAGCCTGGGAAGTTGAGGCTGCAGTGAGCCGTGATTATGCCACTGCACTCCAGCCTGGGCAACAGAGCAAGGCTCTGTCTCAAAAAAACAAACAAACAAAACAAAAACAAAAACAAAAACCAACAACAACAAACAAAGAGAATGTGATGGCAACAACACTGGGTGAGTTCCAGAGCCCAGATCTCAAGAGACCTTCTTGGAATTCTGCCCTGAGACCATGTTGCAGCAAAGTTAGTCTAGCCTCCTGGAGGATGAGAGACTACATGGAAGAGAACTGAGGCCCCCAGCCAACTGCCAGCACCACCTACCAGACTCATGAGTGAGGGCATCTTGAATTTTCCATCCCAGTTGACTTTCCAGCTCAGATTTCTCAACCTCGGCACTATTGACATTTAGGGCCAGATAATTCTTTGTTGTGGAGGCTCTCCTGTGTAGGTTTTGCAGCATCCCTGGCCTCTACCCACCAGGTACCTGCAGCACCTACCAACAGAGTCCCCAGTCATCCCTGGTTGAGAACCACTGCTCCAGCTGAATGCAGCTGAATAAATGAGTTCGTGGGGAACCAGCTGAGGAACCACCCAGCCAACTCACAAAATCATGAGCCACAATCAACCACTGTTGCTTTAAACCAGTAAGTTTTGGGTTATGCAGAGGTAACTGAGTGACTTCTCTAGCCATTTCTTTCAGAGCTCTTCTTCCTGCCCTAGCATCACAAATTAAGAACACTAGCTGCTTCTTTGTTCCACTTTTATATTTATCATTTGATCTTCCTGTGAAATAGCTGAACAGACATTTAAACATCTATCCTCTCAGTAGAGAAAAATGAGGAGCAAGACCTTAAGTAATTGCCACATAGCTACTCAGAAAAGCCAGCCTTTCTGATTCCTAGCCTAGTGCAACTCGGATCCCGAAGTCAGGCTGCCTGGGTATGAATCTTACTCTGCTACTTATGACAAACATGATCTTGGGCAAGTCACTTCACTTATTTGATCCTCTGTTTCCTCATCTATCAAATAAGGAAAGTAATATCACTCATTTTATGGGATTTATTATGAGGTTTTAATGAGATGGACAACAGATCAGCAAATTTTTTTTGGTGAAGGGATACATAGTAAATATTTTAGGCTTGGCAGACCCTGTGGTTTCTGTCACGATGACTCAACTCTGCTGTTGTAGGTGAAAGTAGTCATAGACAGTATGTATTCAAATGGATATGGCCGTGTTCTAGTAAGACTTGATTTACAAAATCAGGTGGTGGGCTAGATTTGGGCCATGGGGTGTAATTTGTTGCCCCAGTGAGAGAGTGTGGAAAGATCTTGGCCATTGCCCACTGCCAGAGAAGCATTTGATAAGTGATAGCTACTGTTGATATCATACTGTTATTATTACTTTATTGTCTTAGCAGTCTTGTTCTTCTGCTTTCCTTTTTTTGGAGACAGGGTCTGTGTCACCCAGGCTGGAGTGTATTGGCACAATCATGGCTCACTGCAGCCTGGACCTCCTGGATTCAAGTGATCCTCCTATCTCAGTCTCCCAAGTAGGTGGGACTAAGTGCCACCATGCCCAGCTAATTTCCATTTCTGTACTTCCTCTCTCAGCATTGCTATTTGGTTCCATCTACTGGAGTGTGAGAAAAAATTCAATTCCACTCTGGCCAACTGTGGTAGCCAGCTTCCAAGATGGCCATGGGTGATTCTCAATTCCTGATATTCTGGAAGGATAGGAGTCCGCAAGGAGAACTGAGGCTCCTACTCCCCTCCAACAGTGAGTAGGACTGACCTGGTAACCAATAGAGTATTGTAGAAATGACTGTGTATGACCTCTGACACTAGGTCATAAATGACATCATGGTTTCCTTCTTGCCCTCTTTTGGATCACTCACTCTGGGGGAAATTAGTTGCCATGTTGTAAGGATGCTCAAGCAGCCCCGTGGAGAAGACTATATGGCAAGTAACTAAGACCTCCTGCCAACAGCCAACATGAACTGGCCAACCATATTAACAATCTGGAAATGAATCTTCCAGCCCCAGTAAATCCTTCAGATGACTGCAACAGAGCCAACATCTTGACTCTAATCTCATGAGACACCTGAAGTCAGAATGATCCAGCTAAGCTTTTTCTGTATTCCTGACCCACAGAAACTGTATGAGATTATGTATGTTTATTGTTTTCTTTCAGCTGCCAAGATTTGGGGTAATTTGTAATGCAGCAGTAGATAACTAACAAACTCTCATAATTGCCCTATATTGGCTGATGTCTGCTTGGCTTTTATAAGAACACGAATTTGCTCTCGGGCAAGAGTTTTCTGATCACTTAACACCTTGAGTGGTAGAATAATTGGCAGAGCCATGATCAGTTGGCCACTGCTGCTAAATGTTTTTGAAGATTCCCAAGCCTCAAGTGATCTGACTCCTACATGACCATCCAGTCACATCTCTCAGAAACTCTCATGCAACCCGCATTTTAGAACACTAAATTATTAATACTGTGTTACTAATTGCAAGTGTATTAACATTAGAGACAATAAAATTACCATTAGTTGCATACCAAAAGTGTGCTGTGCCCATTCTCATTTAATTTTCAGGACTTCACTATGAAGAAAGTACTAGTATTAGCTCCATTGTACTTAGATCAGGAAACTGTTTTTAGAAGGATTTTAGAGCTAGGGGCTGAGTGAGGATTGGAGTGTTCCTGACTTCAGAGTCTGAGCTTCTTAGATACTCTTTGCTTTTTATTGCCCCCACCTTTGCCCACACTGTTCCTTCTTCCTCGTGTTCCCTTCCGCCTTCTCTAGTAGGTGAACACCTACTTCTATTTCCTTTTTTTTGAAGTAGAAATGGGGTCTGGGTTCTCACTATGTTGCCCAGGCTGGTTTGAAACTCTTGGACTCAAGTGATCCTCCTCCCTTGTTCTCCCAAAATATTGGGATTACAGGTGTGAGCTGCTGCACCCAGCCTCTACTTCTATTTCAAGACCCAGCTGAACTGTCGTCTCCCCTGTGCCACCTTTCCTGACATTCTTAGCCAGTTAACAAATATTTATCAAGAGTCTACTAAGTGACAGTTCCACAGGCTGGGAATGCATCAGTAAAAGTAAAACAAATATCAAAAGAACAGCCAAGTCCCCACATTTAAGAAGTTAACATTCTGGTGGAAGAAAATGAATACATTCAGACAGATAAATAAGATAATTTTAAGCCATGCTGATGGATTGTTTTGGGGGGATAAAAAGGAAAAAGAAGGATTGAGGATAACCTCTCAGTGCCTAAGAATCTGGCGGTGGCTCGCACCTGTAATCCAGCACTTTGGAAGGTTGATACAGGTGGATTGCTTGAGCCCAGAAGTTTGAAATCAGCCTTAGCAACACAGGCAGACCCTGTCTCTATTTCTAAAATATATATATGTCTTATAAATGAATTAAGTTTTAGATTCTTGTAGACATCCATGTTTTTAACAGGCAGTTGTTTTCTGAGTCTGGAGTGTAGCGGATAGATCTGGGTTGGAGATACGAATTTGGAAACCATCAGTGTATAGATGGTGTTTAAAGCCATGGCAATGAATGACAATAAGTAAGGGGAGTATAGAGAAGGACAAGAAGGTCCAGGGCTAGTCTTATCCTTGGTGAAGTTAGCTTCCTCTCTTCCTAACTCCTTCATACTCTACTTTGATACTTTTTGAAATGGTTTGTTCCTCAGTAGACTGGGAGTGTCTTGGGGGCCACGTGCTCATTGCAATGCCTGATCCCTGGTAAGTGCTTCCTAAATGTTAACTGGTGTCACGTGATCATCTGATCAAATGAGGAACTCCTGTTATCCTGGAGCTTCAGTTGGCCATGGTCAAGTTCACATGTTTGGGCTTATGGAATACATCTTACGCTCCAGCTCTAAGGCAGTCATGTTTCTGATGCTCCACTGCAGGAATCACCCTGATATGTGGGCTGGCAGGAGGTGAGGTGTCCAGGGAAGTGAGCTCTGCCTTATAGGGACTGTGACTGAATTTTCCAGACCAGGACAGATGGGGTGAGCCCAAGAAGGAAGAACCATTTAGGAAAGTGAGATGTAATAAATGAAATCGTTCTCCCTAAAAACATAAATATGAGTAATATAACAATGGTTCAGCAAATAATTAGAGAAGTATAAGAAATAAAAAACAGAAGGGGACCCAAACTCATCAATAATGATTATTTGAGGATGTCAGAGTCTTAGGAAGGAAGGGGAAAAATGAGGGGGCAGGGATTTAATTTTGTTTAGCAGCTGTTAAAATGCCAGATGCAGCCGGGCGCAGTGGTTCACACCTGTAATCCCAGCACTTTGGGAGGCCGAGGGGGGCAGATCACGAGGTCAGGAGATTAAGACCATCCTGGCTAACATGGTGAAACCCCGTCTCTACTAAAAATACAAAAAATTAGCCGGGCGTGGTGGCGGGCACCTGTAGTCCCAGCCACTCCGGAGGCTGAGGCAGGAGAATGGCGTGAACCCGGGAGGCAGAGAGTGCAGTGAGCCGAGATTGCGCCACTGCACTCCAGCCTGGGTGACAGAGCAAGAAAAAAAAAATGTCTCAAAAAAAAAATGCCAGATGCATATATACATATGTGTGTGTGTGTGTGTGTGTGTGTGTGTATATATATATACACATACACACATATATATTACTAAATTTTTACTAAATATATACTATATTTTATATATACTATATTTTTATTTATATATACTATCTTTTATATATACTATATTTTACTAAATATATATATATTACTAAATTTTACTATATGTATTTTACAGAGAGAAGGCAGATGTGTAGACGTGTAATATCAAGCAGCTGGTACTTGAACTCAGGTTTGCCCAGTTCTAAAAGTCACCAAGAAATAAAAGCTTGGGTGACAGCATTAACAATAATTGAATTTGGAATCAGGAAGTTACCGTGTTTTGGACATTGCATTTGAAAAATTGCTTGCAGAATTAATTTTAGGCTTCAGATGATGATATTTTCCTCCTAAGAAGATTTCTGTTTGCCTCTGCTAGGCTCCTGGGGCACCAACAATTTAGGTTTACTGAAATCTAATTTCGGGGCTTTAGAATACCTGAAGTGGAGCTGTGGTCTCTGCGAGGGCCTGTCTGCTTCTGGGTCACACTTACTGTAGAGGGCTTCCCTTTGGAATCCCAGTTCAAGATGAATCTCAACTCTAATCTTGGTAAGCTTCAGATTGGTCCCTGCCCCTTTAGCCCCATGAGGCTCTTGAAAGTCCACCCAGCCTCTCTGCCAGCCATGGTAGAATTGGCCCATGCTGCCGGGCCCAGGGGAGCTCAAAGGACAGACTCCCTTTGCACGGCCTCCTCCTTCCTTTGGGTCCTGGCTAGTTATTCTTCACTATTTTGTAGCTCTCTGGTGTCTTTAAGCAGTTTTTTTTATTTTGAATAATTATCAAATTTATTAAAAGCATACAACAGATGCTTATAAACAGCAGCAAAATAAGCTGATAATCTTTTTCATTTCATCTGACCAACAAAATTCTCACAAGGTCTATATAGATTTTTCTTTCGGTTTATTTTTACCTTTGTATGCTTTAGTGACAAATCCTTACATCTGAGACAAAGTGATCATCATTTAGGAATCACCATCATCATAAATTATTTTACATTTATTTTATTCTTTTACAGACAGGGTCTTGCTCTGTTGCCCTGCCTGGAGTGCAGTGACTATTCAAAGGTGCCCTTCTAGTGCACTGCAGCCTTGAACTCCTGGGCTCAGGTGATCCTCCTGCCTCAGCTTCCCATGTAGCTGGGACTACAGGTGTGTGCCACCAGTCCTGGCTTATTATTTTACATTTATTGAGATGAAGGGCAGGTTAATTTTATTATTTACTTTGAATCGATCAATAACCCTCAATTCTAAATGTGCCGGGCAAAGTAACAGAAAGGGCTTGACAATATCCCTCTTCATTATGTATTCCAAGATATTTTGTGATTTTTTTCCTATTTGTGTGATTCAGGATTTACTTATTCTGCAGCATTTCCAGTTGTCCTCAGTGGAATGGAGGTCAGTCTGAATTACATACTTTGCTATTACTGATAATGGGAGTTCACCCTTCCAGATTTTATTAGTTCTAGTCTCAGCATGGTAACTAATTACTTCTATGACCTTGGGTTGAGGCTGGGCACGGTGGCTCACCCCTGTAATCCCAGCACTTTGGGAGGCTGAGGCGGGCGGGTCACTTGAGGTCAGGAGTTCGAGACCAGCCTGGCCAACATGGTGAAACCCCATCTCTACTAAAAATAAAAAAATTAGCCAGGTGTGGTGGCAGGTGCCTGTAATCCCAGCTACGTGGGAGGCTGAGGCAGGGAGAACTGCTTGAACCCAGGAGACGGAGGTTGCAGTGAGCCAAGATGGCGCCACTACACTCCAGCCTGGGTGACAGAGCGAGACTCTGTCTCAAAAAAAAAAAAAAAAAAAAAAAAAAAGACCTTGGGTCACATGTGCTTTTCTTTCTTCATTAGTCAAATGAGATTGATAACTCTGGGCTTACCTGCCTCCTGGATTATTGCAGGAGCAAATGGGATAAGCTACATGGAAACATGGAACCCAGTGTAAATGTGAGGTGCTAAAGCCTAGGTCCTGCACCCCAGATTTCCCGAGGCATCTGAGCCCTGCGGGAAGGAGGGCCCATGCTGACTCGCAGCCCCAGGGTGCAGGTGCCCAGAGTAATTTGCATCAGGTGGTCTCTTTTGTTGCTTTCTAAACATGAGGCAGGTTAATGGTACACCATTCTGCTAGTCAAATCTTGAATCTGGATGATCAGGTGAGTTTTTATATTGTACTTTTTCTCACTTCTTTTCCCACATAATTGCATTTCAGGAAGCTTCCCTGGGTTATTTCTTTTTCTTTAGTTTTTGTGTCTAATAACTTTCCATGAGCAGACCCCACAGTGTGCAGCAGTAAGGATCCCTGGACTTGGCTAAAAGAAAACCTCCAAACCTTGACCTCCCTGGGCAGCTCAGCCTGCCACCTGGCAGGGGCCCCTCTGGGGCTCACACTTATTTTGGCCTTTGTGAACTGTGCAGAACCAGGGCTGACCCTGCCGAACTGTGGATGTGTGGCCAAGACAGGTCCCAGTGTCCTGCCCGGGCTGTGCATGTGAGGGAGGCGGTGATGCAACGTGATGGCATTTGTGACAGGGTGAGGGAAAGAGATTGCTGGCTGGGGCTTCAAGGGGTGCGATTAGATTACGGCAGAGTTGCCTGTCTGGCGGAGATGGAAGACTTGGTTCTGTTCATTTCATAGGCAGCGGATTCCCGCAGTTGCAGACTGGCCAGAGAAATCCATTTCTGGAGTAGTAAGCAGAAATGTGGAGCTGAGAGGCTCATTTCACAATGCTGCCCTGAGCTTCTGCCTTTTACTTCTTCACGTTTTTTTCTTCTCTGGCTTTCTTTTTCTAAGCTTGTATGCTTCCACAGTGCTAAAACATCTGCTAATAAAGGTTGCCAATCACCTGGAATCTTGTCAATCTCAGCTTATATTCCTTCTCGTCTTCCTACCCACTCATTGCTTTTGTTGTATATTTAAGTCCTTTCAGGGGCAGGGAGCAAAGGGCTTGGGGGCAAAGACATTGGGCTTTGGTGTCAGACTCACCAGATTTGAACTTTGCTCGACCACTTTTACCTGGGTCACCTTGGGCAAGTTAATTAACTTCCATGAGACTTAGTTTTCTCATCCATGAAAAGGAGAGTATCTTATCCCCTAAGCTGTTATGAGGGCTGCATTAAAGAAAATACATCATGTTTTAAATATAATTTTTGGCACTTAGGATACATTCGATGAATGGTGATTTCCTTCTCTTATTATTCTCTTATATATATTTTTTGGTTGTTCTCTGTTAAGTATTGCAGGAAAAAGATTTTGATGCGGAGTAAGAGACTCAGATATAGTTAGATTGCACTATAGCTAATATCCCACCATAGTTCCTATGTCAACTGTCATCTCTGATCTCAGTCTGTTACCAAGGATCTTAGTGGGTGAGCAGTATCCAAGCCAAGGCGGAAGAAGATGGGATCAGGAAGAGGCTCTACATAGAACCTCGTGGCGTTCACCTGCAGGGTAAAATAGGGAACCAGTGTCATCTTCTGTTTAGGGCTGGAGTGCAGTGGTGCAGTCATGGTTCACTGCCGCCTCAAACTCCTGGGCTCAAGTGATTCTCCCACCTCAGCCTCCCAAAGTGCTGCGATTACAAGCATGAGCCACTGTGCCTGGTATATAAAAAATATATACATGCTTGTATATATTTTTTAAGTTTTTTTTTGAATGAATATCCTAATGTAAAATTTCCTAAACCTCAGTTGCTTGCCATAGTCAAATACTTAACTGTATTATTCTTTATTTTATGTGTTAATTGAAATGGACTATCAGACAATATTTAGGTGTGTTGCTTTTTATTGTTTTTCTCTCTATATATTTTACATAGTTGAGATCATATTGTATGCAATTTCTGTTCTGATTTTTCATGTTTAAGATAGGGGTCTCACTGTGTCACCCAGGCTGGCGTGAAGTGGAGCAATCATAGCTCACTGCAGCCTCTACCTCCTGGGCTCAAGCAATCCTCTTTGCTTAGCCTCCTGAGTAGCTGGGACTATAGGCACCTGCCACCCTGCCTGGCTAATTTGAAATTTTGTTTTGTAGAGATGGTGTCTTGCTATGCTGCCCAAGCTGGTCTTGAACTCCTGGGCCCAAATGATCCTCCTGCCTTGGCCTCTCAAAGTTCTGGGATTACAGGCATGAGCCACCATGCCCAGCCTGTTCTGATTTTCTACCTAATTTAAAATTATACACATTACCTCGTATCAGCAAATATTCTCTTAAAATTTGATTTTGGGAGCTGAGGTTCCTGTGAGTTCCTGGGCCACCAGGGTGGCATTACAACTTCATGGGGTCCTCTTTGGGCAAGGTCTCTATTGCTGGTGAGCTGATGGGACTCTGAGGTGGGCAAGCCGTCCACCCACTCCATTTGCAGCATTTAAAAAATATTCTTTTCTTTTTTTTTTTTTGAGACAGGGTTTCACTATGTTGCCCAGGCTGGTCTCGAACTCCTGGGCCTAGTTATCCACCCACCTCAGTCTCCCAACCATTTACAACTTCGAGTTTGGGGCTCAGAGATTTGTGCGGCTTATGTTTTGCTTTCACTGAAATATTCATGACTGATCTTTATGATCTTATTAGAAGTTGAGAACACAGTGACTTTCATCTGTGGTTGACTAAAGGAAACACTTGTTTAATAAAGTGACATGAAACTCCAAACAAAAATAACATTATTCATAATAAGCTGCATTCACCAATCTAGCGAATCAGAGCACAGCCTCTCAGAAACCAGTCAAGAGTCCTGTTCATCCCCACTCCTAGATTGCATGTAGGTGACAAATGTTTCTGTTTCCCCTTCCTTCTGGTTTGTTCTGGGCGGTTCCTCTCTCCTTTTCCCAGGTATAGTAACGCCGGTTCTGTAAGGAATCACATATATTGGGTGCTCGCAGGAGAATTCCTTCTGAGGCCCAGCTCTCCACCCTTCCTCTGGGCGCCTCTGTGGCCTCTCTGTCTTAGGGTCCTCACGTCGTAGCTCAGCCCAAGCCGGCTCCAGTGGCGGCCAGCTCTGTTGGCTCTCTGCGTCTGAGAGAGAGGGTGCCTCATGACCCATCAGAAGGGATCTGAGTGCCCACAGCCTTCAGAAGTGCAACTAGGAAGCCAGGTCACTGGTGGCTGGGGATGGCTTGTCCATCAGCTAGCAGCCAGACAATCGAATAGCGCCCTGCATGGGACAGGAGGAGCGCCTGAGCTCTTCACGCCGTCTCCGCCAGCCCTCATTTAATGTCTTGTTGGAGCAAAATGACTGAGGACAGCAAAGCCCGGTGGCTTCTCCCAGACAGTTTCTGGTCACCACAGGAGCGGTGGCTGCGAGCTGCCTTCTGGATCCTCAGGGGTAACTACTCTGAGTGGCGAGTGCCTCAGAACTGAACTCAGAAGCCTGGGGTTATGGTCACAGATCGACCACCCTGGTGCTCGGGGCCAGATGTAAGAGGAGACTGGGAGAGGCCCTGACCCTCCCAAACTAGAGGACAGTAATATACCCATGATGATAATACCCAGAGGTTAAAAAAAAAACAAAGCCCGAACTTAGATGATCCCATGTATATCATCACGTGTCTCAGCTAAGAGCAGGGAGACCAGGTTCACATTGCTGGAAGCTCAGAATTTTCATGGTGCCTCTAGAAAAGTCATCCCATCCCAGGCCAAGCTGTGATTAGAGGTGCTTTTCATCAGGTCTCTTTCTTCCAGTTGCTCTCCGTTCTCCAGCTTTGTTCTGGCTTAGACTCTCAGCCCAGGCCACCCAGGGGCAGTGGCCACTGAAGGGGGCAGCCCCGCAGCTGCTTCCTCCAAATGCTCTGGGATTCAAGGCCGGGTGCTGGGTGATTACACCGCTGTTATCTGGGATTAGCTATTTTCACTCCCTGTATTTATATCATGGAAGCTGCAGCGTGATGCTGCCAGATGCCAATGTGGGCAAACTTCTTCCTTCTGGACCCACCTGCTGTTCTGCTAACACCCGGCAAGGTGGCAGTTGGTGGGGACCAGACCTGCCAACCCCTCCTCCACCCACTTCCCACATGTCCAGAGCAGTGAACTGAGTCATTGTGAGAGACTCGGGTCAGCAGCGACAGGCGAAGGCTGGACACAGACTGGGGGCGGGAGGGGTGGAGGGCTGGCAGCAGTCCCTGCAGAAGACGCCTGTCACCTCCCTAATCCCCTGAAGTCTTCAAGTCTAGGAACCCTCTCGCCTGCCCTCCACCCCTGCTCCACCCCGACCCACGTGTATCTCCCTGTTGCAGTGAGGCCTTCTGAAGGGCCCTCATTTTAGGCAGCTCAGAAAAGCGCCAAGTGCCTGAGAGTCCCAAATGTTAAGTGCAGAGGGATTAAAAGGCCCTGCTGCATTTAACTTGCTCCATCTTCGTTTCCATCTCGCCTTCCATCCCTGCTTTATTATTATTATTATTTTTTGTCCCCTCGAGGAGGTGGGAAGATCCTGGCTTGTCAGCTTGTCTTTCAGGAAATGGACAGGATTTTTTTTTGAAGGTATGTTCTATCTCACTGGGGCTGCACTAGCTTACCTCAGCAAGCTTCTTAGAGATGCAGAGACTGTAGGTGAGATTTGCCCCCAGGCCCTAGTGCATTGAAGGAGGCTTCTCCCACTTGCCTGGGAAGGTTGCCTGCAGGCTCACTCCCTCTCCTGGGCAAAAGTAGGCAACGCCAGGCCTTGGCTGTGCCTGCCTTGGGAGCTCTGAGACCATCACATCAGGAGGAGGCTTCAGATGCAGCCCCGGGGATTTTGCCCAGAAAAAACAGTATGTTTGGTGTGGCCACTGGCTTCTCATACTCCACTGTGGAGCTCTGTCCCTCTGGGCTTCTCTGCCCAGGCCCATCTCTCAGGGCAGAAATCTCAAGGGTGACAAGTTAGCCCTCCCAGGTATGTATTATTATTTTTTAAAATTATTTATTTATTTGTATTTATTTATTTTTGAAACAGGGTCTTGCTCTATCACTTAGGCTGGAGTGCAGTGGCATGATCATGGCTCACTGCAGCCTCGAACTCCTGGGACTCAAGTGATCCTCCGAGCTCAGCCTCCCAAGTAGCTGTGACTACAGGCACATGCTACCACATCTGGCTAATTTTTTTTTTTTCTTTTTAACAGAGATGGGGTTTTAATTTGTGGCCCAGGCTGGTCTCGAACTCCTGGGCTCAAGTGGTCCTCCTGCCTCGGCCTTCCAAAGTGCTGGGATTATAGGCATGAGCCACCACACCTGTCCCCCCCAATTTTTTTTTACCCTAGCATAGAGTTTCCTAAACCTCAGTTGTTTACAATAGCCAAGTAAGATAAATACTGTATAAAGACATAAAATATAGATAATAAAAATAAACATATTAAATAATGTATTTACTGAAAGAATATTTTTATTGACATTGATTCACCTTTTTCTTAACCCAAAAACTTATTTTAGCATTGTCTCAAGTATCCAAGTAAGAGAATCCAAGATATCATGGGTTTGAGGCCCTAGTTATTTTTTGTCTTTCTACACTTTGAAGTAAATACTTACTAACTTTAAAAAATCCAGGTACTGGCGCGGCGCGGTGGCTCACGCCTGTAATCCCAGCACTTTGAGAGGGGAAGGCGGGCGGATCACTTGAGGCCAGGAGTTTGAGACCAGCCTGGACAACGTGGTGACACCCCATCTCTACTAAAAATACAAAAATTAGCCGGACGTGGTGGCAGTGTCTGTAATCCCAGCTACTTGGGAGGCTGAGGCACGAGAATCACTTGAACTTGGGAGGTGGAGGTTGCAGTAAGCTGAGATTGTGCCACTGCACTGCAGCCTGGGTGACAGAGCGAGACTCCATCTCAAAAACAAACAAACAAACAAACACAAACCCAGATACTATCATGCATTGGAAAATGCTGGCCTAACTAAATGAAAGACGGAAAAGTGAAGAGATTCCAGTCGCCAAGGCGCAGGGGGCTCAGTGGTGGACGTGGCTGGTGGAGGGGGCGTGGGCAGAGGAGGGGAGAAGTGGCAGAAGAGAAACTTAATTGGCTGGAAAAGGTAGAGCAGCATCTTATTTGGGGAACATTCATTCCTTGGGCTGAAAAGGAGAGATCTCACTGAAGTTGCAATTGGCTGGTACAAAGCTTCTGCCTTGGATGTGGCTGTCCAACCAGGAAGGCTTACTAAACCCAGCCCCGTCTATACTGGGAGTGACAGTCACCTGGGGGCAAGCTGAGCAGAGAGGCTGCCCAGTGAGGTGGCTACCCGTGGCTTTGGCACCTATGGGCGATTCCTTCTCCTACCCCCAACCTCGACACTGCAGGCAGAAGGGAGCACCAGTGGGGAGGACTAAAGAAATGGCAGCAGCAAGGCCGAGGCCCAGGAGTTCCTGTTTCCAAAGCAAATAAGGAAAATGCAACTTCGGCCTTAGGCTCAGGCCACTCCCACTTCACTGTTCTCCTTCCGCAGGAGGGCCTGAGGACCCCTCAAGTGCTTCTGGAAGGAGGTAGGGGTTTGTTTCTATCCCTTCCTCAGCCCACTCCCTCCCTTATTATATAAAGAATCACAAGTTCATTGTCATTTTGGGAAATAGAGAAGCAGAAGAAAAACTAATTTCGCTAGTTGACAAAAAACACTGATAATATTTAGGTGTGGTGCTTTTCATTCATTTCTCTAGATAGATATTTTTTGAGACAAGGTCTTGCTTGCTCTGTCGCCCAGGGTGGAGTGCAGTGATGCCATCATGGCTCACTGCAGCCTTAATCTCCTGGGCTCAAGCGATCCTCCCACTTCAGCCTCCTGAGTAGCTGGGACTACAGGTGTGTGCTACTGTGCCCAGGTAATTTTTAAAATTTTTTTGTAGAGATGGGGGTGGGGTGTCACTATTTTGCTGGGGCTGGTTTTGAACTCCTGGCCTCAAGAGATCCCCCTGCCTCAGCCTCCCAAAGTGTTGGTATTATAGGAGTGAGCCTATGTATGTTTTTTTACATAGCTGTGAACACATGGCCTGCAATTTCCGATCTAATTCTTACACTTAATATGAAATTATAAGCATTTTTCCATGCTGTTGAATGTTGTTTACAAATTTCTTTCATGGACACTACATATACCATAATACATTTAATATTGGTAGCTAAGTTTTGTGTTTTTTTGTGCATTAAGAATTCCATTTTTTTACTATTATAAATAATGCTGCAATTAATTTCTTTGGTCATATAGTAAAAGTTTCAGCTATTTTCTAAGGATAGATTCCTGGAAGTGGCACCAGTATAGAGTGTTGGTGTAGAATGCAGAAAACTATGTTTTATGTAAATAAGATGGAAATATAAGCATCTATATTTTTATGTATGTAAATAAATTTTTGAAGAATACACAGAAAACTAATGACAGTATTTATCTGACCACTGAGGGTGGGATGGGATCCCGGCAGGGAAACAGGGTAAAGAAAGATGTCTCACAGCGTACATTTTTGCTATTTTGAGTTTTGAAGCATGTGTATCTATGACTTATTTAAAAAGTTAAAAACTAACGACAAACTCTAATTGCTGCTTAATTGTAGAACTGAAGCAGGAGTCCCTCTATAACTGGCTTTTGTGTTTTCCCTGGCATGTCCAGCGCCATGCGTTCATAATCAACAGTCGGGTGAGATATGCCGTAGGCTCTGGATAGCTGGGTGAGGGAAGGAAGGCAGCTCGGCTCCACTAAGACATAAGGGCCCCAGGCTCCTCCTATCTTGTTGGTCACCAGCCTGTGTGATGGGAGAAAGAGAGATAGTGGAGGGTAGGCAATTTCCTTTCCAGAAAGAGACGTGGGAGTCAGACACATCAAGTCTTCTCACTGTCATTGGTGAGGACTTGGTAAGGGACCACCCCTAACTGCAAAGAGGTCTGGGAAATGTAATCTCTGCTGGGGCAGCCAGGATGCAGCCTGGGGTTTTATTATTAAAAAGAAGGGGAAAATGAGACTGGGGGAAAATGAAAGTCTTCGGCCATGGGGACTTTTAAAATAAAAGAAGGGCTATAAATTGTTGGCTGTACCAGACTATCTTGCAGTCTTTTATTTGAGCTAAACTCATACAACTCTGTTACTATGGGAATAATTGAAAGGCTATAGTAGTAATGGTCTTATTATAATAGCATTATCTCTATTTTCCTGTAGTTATCCCTCAATAAACTACCTTCTCTCAGGTGAGCACTCAGTTGTAACATCCAATTATTCGATTTGGCAGTTTGTCAAATGACATCCCTGTCATATACTTTCTTAGGTGCTGGGTGCTTACAAAAAGGGCAAAGGATAGAGCTGCTGCTCCCCAGAGGACTCAAAATGACTTTCATGTGGAACACAGGAGGAGTGGGAAGGGCCTCCCGTTTATTTACCATCTACTAAGACATTGTGTCCCTGTCACGTACCAGGTAGGAATTATTAACACAGAAAGAACTGAGGCCTGAGAAGGGGAAGAATTCACTTAAGGTCATCAGCTTGGAAGTGGCAGAACCAGGCCAAATTATGTTGCCTTCAAAGCCAGTGCAAACGATGTACAAAATGTTGTTAAAATGATATTGCTCAGGCTGGGTGCGGTGGCTCACACTTGTAATCCCAGCACTTTGGAAGGCTGAGGCAGTAGGATCACTTGAGCCCACGAGTTTGAAACCAGCCTGGGCAACATGGTGAAACCTCGTCTCTACAAAAAATACAAAAATTAGGTGGATATGGTGGTGTGCCCGTAGTACAAGCTACTCGGGAGTCTGAGGCTGGAGGATTGCTTGAGCCCAGGAGGCAGAGGTTGCAGTGAGCAGATATCACACTCCAGCCTGGGAGACAGGGTGGAAGAAAAAAAAATCTTGCCCTATCACTTCCAGCCACCCAACTAATCCTCATCCCCACTCCCAGAAACAACATCTTTTAGCCTATTTGCTATTTATTCGGGTATTTGCTTCAATATTTCCAAGTAACATGTGTATTAAGCCATCTCTTGATTTCTCAGTTGTGACCATTATTGTTTGACTTCCGATTATGCAAATGAAGATTTTATTCCATGTATATTTTCTCTTTCCTTTTTCTTCCAGTAGAACTTATTATTTTATAAAATGTTTATACAGTATTTACATTATTATGGCATTGTAAAAACATGGCTCAACAGTATTCACCATTGAACCTGATAGTCTACTGTGATTAAATTTCCTTTCTTGTACAATTTTTCTATGTGCTTCATTTTCTTTGAATATCTGACTTGCTCTTCAACAGCTCTGCTAGCCATTCCATATCATTTTCTCTATGGTCAAACCATCAGATAATGCATCAGTTCAGTCTTTTTCTTGAAGAGCCTGCTCTTCCTGATCTTTAAGCTTTCCACTTATCCTGGTATTTTCATTCACCCATTTCCTGGGAAATCTGTTTACTTTTCTGTTGTGTTGGTTCCTTCTTCTCCTGATTCTCTGCCTTCTTTATTTTCCTGGATACTGTCCTTCGGTAATTTTCTCAGAAAGGGTGTGCAAGTGGTGAATCCTTGAGATCTTGCATGCTTACAATGTCTTAATTTTGTCTTTTCAGTTGATTTATAATCTGGCTGGATATAGATGTTGAAATCCATTTTTCCTAAGCTTTTGAAATAAGTTCCCTATTTTTCTTTAGCTGTTGAGAAGTCTGTTACTATTTTATTTGTTGATATTTTCGTATGTAACTTGGCTGTTTTTCTTTTTTTTTTTTTGAAACTGGGTCTTTCTCTTCGGCCCAGGCTGGAGTGCAGTGGTGTGAACATGGCTCACTGCAGCCTTTAACTCCTGGGCTCAGGCAATCCTTTTGCCTCAGCCTCCTCAGTAGCTGGGATACAGGTGCATGCCACTATGCATAGCTAATTTTTATTATTTTTATTTTTTTGTATAGACGGTGTCTCACTTTGTTGCCCAGGCTGGTCTTGAACTGGTGAGCCCAAATGATCCTCCCACCTTGGCCTCCCAAAGTGCTGCGATTATAGGCATGAGCCACTGTATCTGGACTGGCTTTTTTTTTCTCTGTGGATGTGTTCAGTATCTTTTCTTTATCTTTGCTGTTCTGAAATTTCAGAATTATGTTCCTTCGCATAGTTATTTTTATCATTTGTTATGTTGGGGGCTTTGAAGGCTTTTAAAATCTGGAGATGCATGCTTTGCAATTCTGTAAACTTTTCTTGAATTTTTTTCGTGATAATTTCCATTTCACCATTTTATCTGATGTCATTTTCTGGAATTCCTATTACTTAGATTTTCATGTTAGGCTTCTCAAATTGCTTCTCTAATTTCTTTTCAATCTTTCCTTACCTATTGCCATCTTTTTGGCTTTTTATTTTGAAAGGGATATTTCAGGAGGATATACTGGACTTTATGTTTATCTAAGCTTCTTATTTTAAATATCCTTTATCTTCTTTTTATTGAAGGATTTGTTCATTTCAGCAATAAACAAAAATTTTTACTCAGAGCAATTTCTTGTTCTTTGACTTTTCCTTTTTTATAGTATGCATCTCCTGTTTCATGGGAGCAATATCTTCTCTTATCACACAGAGAATATTAATTATGATTCTTTGATGTTTTTCTGAGCTGTACATGATCTCTCTGTGCTCTGGGTTTCTTCATAGTCTTTTATGTTTGGTCTGTCTTTCACGGTGGTATTCTTCGAGATTATGGGGATTCTTGTTTCTCAATTTATGTTTAAATCAGAAGCTGATTGGAAGCTCTGTGTGCTCCTTTTCGAGGAGATATAATTCACATGCCATAAAACTCACCTCTTTTTATAATCCTTTGGGTATATACCCAGTAATGGGATTGCTGTGTCAAATGGTATTTCTGGTTCTAGATCCTTGAGGAATTGCCACACCATCTTCCACAATGGCTGAACTAAATTACATTCCCACCAACAGCGTAAAGGCATTCCTATTTCTCCAGCATGTATACACCATGGAATACTATGCAGCCATAAAAAAGAATGAATTCATGTCTTTTGCAGGGACATGGATGGACCTGGAAGCCATCATTCTCAGCAAACTAACACAGGAACAGAAAACCAAGCACCACATGTTCTTACTCATAAGTGGGAGCTGAACAATGAAATCACATGGACACAGAGAGGAGAACGTCACACACGGGGGACTGTTGGGGTGAGGGGCAAGGGGAGGGATAGCATTAGGAGAAATACCTAATGCATGTGGGGCTTAAAACCTAGATGACGGGTTGACAGGTGCAGCAAACCACCATGGCACATGTATACCTATGTAACAAACCTTCACGTTCTGCACATGTATCCCAGAACTTAAAGTAAAAACAAACAAAAAAATAAAGCAAACTCACCTCTTTAAGTTGTGCAATTCAGTTGCTTTTAGTATATTCACAATGACTGCATCACCACTATCTAACTCCAGAACACTTTCATTACCCCAAATAGAAACTCTGTACCCATGAGCAGTCACTCCTCCCTCCACCCTCGCCCCAGCCCCTGGCAGCCACTAATATATTTTCTGTCTGTATAGATTTGCCAATTCTGGACGTTCATATAAATAGAATCAGAATAGAATCATACAGAATGGGGCCTTTTGTGTTTGGCTTCTTTCCCTTACCATGATGCTTTCAAGGCTCTCCCATACTGTGACACGTTTCAGCGCTTCCTTCCCTTTGATTGCTGAGTAACACTCCACTGTAGGATAGACCACCTCTGTTTATCCATTCATCAGTCGATTGACTCTGTACTCTTTAAAGAGGTTTTTCAAACAATTCTTGTTTTCATTCCTGTTCAATCTCTATCTCACGTGAGCATTTGATGCCTCCTATTTCTGAGCCTTTTCTGGGGCTCTGTAGAACAATTTGTGGGCCCTGTTACCCAACCCGGAAGACCCTTGTGTTTGCCTTGCTACTTCTCCGCTGAGTCATTTACATTTTTCCAGTGCTTTTATCTTTATATATTGGAATTAAGCGTTATAGATGCCACGTCTCCTGGGTTCAGGGAAGATGTAGTCTGTAGATATGTTTCTTCTGCTTCTTGTCCTTGTGAGATTGTCAAAAGGAAAATCTTTATTCCCTTATCTTGAGACTGGAAGCCCTCCAATGCATTTCACATTAGGCTGTGTTGATTCTTTGTATTTTTTATTTTTTAACATGTAATTTAGACATTTTCTTTAGAGATGGGGTTACCCAGGCTGTTCTCGAACTCCTGGCCTCAAATCCCAAAGTGTTGAGATCATAGGCATGAGTGACCATGCTCAGCCTATGCAACTTCTTTTAAAGTACAGTGTGTGGATCGGATGGTAAGTGCTAAAATGAGTCATTCGTGTAATCGATTCATTCAATGCAAGTATATTGACCACCTATGTCTGGGCATTGTACTGGGAAATCAGGTGACAATAACAGAGACACAGTCCCTGCCCTCAGGCAACTTCTATGTTAGTGAGAGATCTAGACAAGCAAACAGACCATTGCAATCTAGTGGTAAGTACTAAGATGGTAAGTTCAGAGAAGGAGGGCATATAGGTGAGAGTACTTAACTCAGACTTGGAATAAGGCTTTCACTTTCCAGAATACTTCCACACATTCAGAGGAATCTCACTAAGTTCCGAGATGAGAAAGCAACCCTTTATCTGTCCTTCCTGTAGTCTCATAACATCTTTCTTTGACATGGAGAGGCTCCCTGAACCGTCCCGGCTCCCTGCAGGCCCTGGGAGACAAAGATACTCAAAACGCCAATGCTGCTTCTGTGGGAAGTTGGCCTGGAGCCTGGCCCTCCTCTGGCTGCTGCGTAGACACCATTCGAGTGATGAAGGCTGGCACAGGAGGCCCCTGGGCAGGGTTCAGGCTTCCAGACAGGCCTGGCCACGTGATGAGTGGTTGCGTGCACAGAAATGTGTTTGGAATCCAACTCTGTTTGCCGGGTGTATTCTCAGTGCCTGAATGTGCTAGAAGCGAACAGAAGCCAGGATGAGGGCCTCACCCCAGAAGAGCTTGAGTTGTCAGCAAAAATAAATCTGGGGACAGAAGCGAAAAAATCAGGAAGTGTCGTGAACTGAGATACGTGACATCACAGAGTGCTCTGAATGCAACTGACATTTTTATTTCTCAGTATTATACTTTTATATCTTTTCTCCTTTTCCCACATTCCGTTAATGTAAGATGACAGGGAATCAATTTTGCATTGATATTAGTCCAGGTTAGGGAGGCGGCAGGGCCCAATGAAACGCCTGCGGCCTGCTCTGGGCCTCTAGAGAGGTGCTGAGTGGTGAGGGGGCCTGGGTGGACACTGGGCTCCTGCTCAGCAGGGAAGCACTGCCAAGCTAGAGAGGCTGGCTGCGTTCTCTCTCCCTTCCAGGGCAGAAATAGACCTGGGGGAGGGTGCATGCTGTATGAGCCAGACTTGGCCAAATATATTAGGAAGACATTTCTAATCACAAATATCTTAATGAAAGAACAAAATGCTTCATGGAGCAAGGATGCACCTTTGCAGTTTAAGCGGTATGAAGCTATTAAGCGGTATGAAGTGGTATGAAGCAGTATGAAGATATTAATGTATGAAGCTATTCTAGGGGTGTTGGTCCTTCCAAGTCTTGCCTCTACAATCTCAATAATAGTTAAAGAGCAAGTAATATCTACTGAGTGCAAACCATGTGTCACTTCACATATATTAATTACTTAATCCTCACAACAGCCCTGGAGGTAGGCATTATTATTATTGGCCCATTTTACAGATGAAGGGCCTGAGGTGTACAGAGGTTGCCGTGAAGTTTTTGTTCTTTTCTCCACCAAAGTGGTCTGCAGAGCGAAAGCCATTCTATTACAGGGATTGAAAGCCTGAGCTCCAGTGAACTTGGACTCTAGAATTTGTCACATTCCCAGCTAAGTAAGCTTGGGAAGTTCCTTCCTGTCTCTGAGCCTCAGTGTTCTCATCTGTGTAATAGGCACAATAACAGTGCCTTCCTATTAGTGCCCTACCTAACACATAGATGCTAGGTAAAACCCAATGCAATGGAACCCAAATTATGTTTCAAAAAATCCTTTCTTTCTTTCCTTCTTTCTCTTTCCTTCTTTTTCTGTCTCTTTTGAGATGAGGTCTTGCTGTGTCACCCAGGCTGGAGTGCAATGGCGCAATCGTAGCTCACTGCAGCCTCAATCTCCTGGGCTTAAGCGATCCTTCAGCTTTCGCCTCCCAAAGTGTTAGGATTACAGGTGTGAAACACCACACTCGGAAAAAAAATCTTCCGTTTTGGCATATTCGCAAACACAGTCTTCATGGTGGCCTGTTCACAGGAGTTCTTGGGAACTGTGGATTGAATCAAGCTGCATGACCTTGGAACTTTTACACATAGGCAGGGACTCAGTCTGTGCCAGTGGGCTGTGTAGGATCACCTGTTGATGCTGAGAGGCAGGAAAGCGAGAAGGGAGGAATAGGTGGAACAAAAAGTAGAGCCAGAATCCGTGAGCATCTTCCTGAGAGCTTCCCTTGCCCTCCTGCTAACTGAACGCTTTGCTTTCACCCTGGCAACAAAAATGCCCAGGTCTGCTGGCATCACACATGTCAGATATCACACTTGTCACCATTATGCTGCAGATGAGGGTCTCCAGTGAAGGCTTTTGTCCTTTGCCTGGTGTTTAAGGCCAAGCCCAGGTCCTGCCCCTCTAGGCAGTTCTGGCTGTGTATGTGCGGGAAGAGTATACATATTAGTAAGGGACACACTGGGGTCCAAATCCTGGCGTGGCCACTAACAAGCGATGCAGTGTCAGGCCAGTGACCATTTGTGACCTCTAGTTTTCATCTATGAAAGGTAGAAAGCAGCCTGGGCAACATAGTGACACCATGCCTCTACTAAAAATTAAAAAATTAGCCAGGTGTGATGGCATGCACCTGTAGTCCCAGCTACTCGGGAGGCTGAGGCAGGAGGATCACTTGAGCCCAGAAATGTAAGGCTGCGATAAACTATAATCATGCCCCTGCACTCCAGCCTGGGTAGCAGAGTGAAATTCTGTCTCAAAAAAAAGATGAAAAGGGTGGAAAGCACCACGCACTGCCACATGAGGTTGTTGAGTTCATTAAATGGGATAATGTGTGTGAAGTACTCAGTGTAATGCTTGGCACCTAATGCATGGTGAGGCTTAATACTTGGCAGAGAATTATTATTATGTCATAGGTAGATAAACCAAGTCTGTTCAAATAAGCAGTTATTATTACGCGATAGTGTCTCCTGCCATTTTCTTCCATTCTCTTCCCTTCCAAGAGATGCATACATTCTTCTTTTCTAATGTGTTTTGAAGAGTCCACATTTTCTGAGGAGCTTTCTGGAGACCATCTGTGTCTTTATTCACAGGAGTGCCTCTACTCTGGACATCCAGGGACTTCGGAGAGCTGGAAGCATAAGGACTGTGCAATGACAGAATCTGTGTTTTCTACCACACCCTGCCTGTGAATAGTCCTAATATTTAAAAAGTGAATAAACGGCCCAGCACGGTGGCTCACACCTGTAATCCCAGCACTTTGGGAGGCCTAGGCGGGTGGATCAGGAGGTCAGGAGATCGAGACCATAGCCAACATGGTGAAACCCTGTCTCTACTAAAAATACAAAAAAAATTAGCCGGGCCTGGTGGCGGGCTCCTGTAGTCCCAGCTACTCGGGAGGCTGAGGCAGAAGAATTGCTCGAACCTGGGAGGTGGAGGTTGCAATGAGCTGAGATTGCACCACTGCACTCCAGCCTAGCGACAGAGTGAGACTCCTTCTCAAAAAAAAAAAAAAAAAAAAAAAAGTGAATACACAATATGAAATCAACATAGAAGGAGAAAACAATTCCCAGCCCTATGACCTCAGCAATTCAATTTTATTTGTTTCCCTTTTGTTTCTCCTACAAGTACGTATAATTTTTAGATATTGGGAATCAAAATATTGAATATGTTTTTGTGTTCTTCCTTCCATTTGTAGAATTTTCCCAAGTTACTGCATAATCTTCATTATAATTGTAAATATGCATTCAAGTGGATGCATCACAGTTTACTTAGACATTGCTGTTATTTATGTTGCTTGTAATCTTAAAAATTATTCATAGTTAAGTCTGCAAAGATGCACATAGTTCCCCATGCACCTGATTTATTTTGTCTCTCATTGAGACCCATTTATATTTTCAGCCAGTGTCACTTTTAGAGTTAGTAAGTTTCCTACCTTTGCTGTGAGCTGTGGGAAGTGGCATGCCTTTTCTTTATCTCTAGAATTGTTCTTTAAGTGTCAAGAGTAGCTTGATTCTGTTAGTCTAGGCTGGGAGAATCGAGGAGAGGGGAGCGCTCCTGGGTAGGTTGAAATCCAAAGCTCAGTGTTGCCTTCAAGTGAGAACATGCAGGAACTGCAGGGCTGGGAGATGGGTCTCTGCCTTGGATGGGGCACTTGAGTTTGGGTGTAGGATTGAGATCTTTAGGAGACACTAATCTGGTTCAGAGATGGACCTGGGGCAATTAGATGACAATCACCAGATAGTTGACTTTCTCGATCCAGGTTTTTTTTTTGTTGTTTTTTTTTTTTTACAGAGTTTCACTCTTGTTACCCAGGCTGGAGCGCGGTGGCGCGATCTCGGCTCACTGCAACCTCTGCCTCCCAGGTTCAAGCGATTCTCCTGCCTCAGCCCCCCAAGTAGCTGGGACTATAGGCATGTGCCACCACACCTGGCTAATTTTTGTATTTTTTTTAGTAGAGACAGGATTTCACCATCTTGGCCAGGCTGGTCTCAAACTCCTGACCTCAGATGATCCGCCCGCCTTGGCCTCCCAAAATGCTGGGATTACAGGTGTGAGCCACCTCGCCCGGCCTCTCAATTCGGTTTTTATTCCATTCAGTTTTACAATTTCCTTACTAGAAGAAGAGGAAGAAGAGGGAGAGGGAGAATGAAGAGAGCCACCAAGAATTAAATGCCTGCTATTCGCCAGTCTTTTTGCTAGGCGGTTTACATACATCAATGCTAAATTTGATGATAATACTCTTATAACTACTGTTTTACAAATAAGAAAACTGAGACTCGCGAGGTCAAGTTATTTGCCCAAAGTCACTCAGCTGTCAGAGGCAGGAACCAGGTCCAAATAAAGTCTGTTGGGTTCTAAGTCCTGACCGTTTTGCTACAGCAGGCTGATCTCCTGATGAAACTGTCAAGGACAACGCAGATCTGAGCCCAGGCTGAATTGGCAAATCTTCAGGTCAAGTCTGGCTTCAGTGACTCCATGGCCCTGCTAGTCTCACTGGAGCTCTGCCTGTCAGGCCCCACTGGGAAGCCCTCTCTCTATGTCAGCCGGCCAGGGCGCTTCACAAGCACACAGTCCCTCGTGTACCCATCCTGGTTCCTCAAGGCAGCCTTGGACAGTTAAATGGCCTGGGCCTCTCTGTGGCTCTGGGCGTCCTGGGCCTGATGCTCTAAGGCCGAACCTGCTCCCTGCCCTAGAGAGGGAGGGCCACCAAGCAGTCAAGTGCTGCCAGCCAGCCCTCCTGCCTCCAGGGCTAAGGAGGCAGGGCCAGCAGCAACCCCTAAACTGTCTCCCTCCTCCTTTAAAAACATTAGGTTAAAAAACCAAGAACGTGTAAGAAAGGAAAAGCAAACAAAAAATCTTCCCAATCCCAATTTCCAGATAATTCCTATTAAGATTACAGGGAGACAGGGAGATGAGAGAGGGAGAGAGGGGGAGGGAAGGGGGGGGGGAGAGAGAGAGAGAGAGAGAGAGAATACATTCCCATGGCAAAACAGTCATTCAAACAGCACAGAAAGGCAGAAAATAAAAAGTAAACTGCTGGGTTTCCTTCAAGAATTTTCTTGTGCGTGGGCCAGCAGACAAGTAATGCATCCAGTTATTTGCACACATACAGAATCTACAAAGGGGTGGCACTCCAGGCGCGTCCAGCACGTTGCTTTTCTCATTTGCTGCTGCTCCGGGATCTTTTGCAGCAGCAAGACCTCATTCTTGTAAGGGCTGCGCGGAGTTGTGCCGCCCATGCCCGGCTGGTTCGAAGGTGCCCCATGGGCGGGCGCGGACGCGTGGTTGCTCCAGTGTTTCCTAGAGCACTCTCAGCCACGCCCCCGCCACCCCAGCGGCGCTGCAGGAACCAGCCCGCCGCCAGCGCGAAGCTGAGACCGGGTGCCACGCGCTCACCCGGCGGCCTCCAGACCCAGCCCTGCCCGCCGGCTGTGCGCGGGTGCCGGCAGACGCCGAGCTGCTGCCCCCGTGTGGCCTGGCGCGGGGCATCCTCTTGCTCACTGGGGGCGTGTCCCGGTAAACCAGAACCTCAGTCCATCAACTCACTCGTGGGGTTACAGAGGAGGAGAATCTTTGGTCCTCACCATCATAGCTCATCCAGTGGCTGAATCCCGCTCGCACGTGCCTCATCCAGGCAGCTGTGGAAACTGGCTGAAACCAGGATGGTCAGCTGCTACCCTGTGTTTGGGGGACTATTTGACAGTGCCTGCTGTGTTCCTATTCTGGTGCTAAAAAGCAGGAGCTCTCTTACGCTCAAATGGAAAGGCCTATTGGAGTCAGATGAACTTGGCTCCACCACTTATATGCTGAGTCTGTTCATCCATCCATCCATCATCCATCTATTTGTCTACCCTCCCATCCATCCATTCATCCATCCATCCACCCTGTCATCCAGCCACCCATCCATCTATTCATCCACCACCCTTGCATATTTTCATCCACCCTCCTATCAATCCATCTATCCATCCATTCATTCATCAGTCCACCCATCCATCCATCCATCCATCCACCCATCCCTTCATCCATCCAACCATCCACCAATTCATCTATGTATCCACCCACTCACCCACCCATCATTCAACTATCCACCCAACCATCCATCCATTCATCAGTCCATCCATCCATCCATCATCCATCCATCCCCTCATCCATCCAATCATCCACCCTTTCATCTATCCATCCATCCACTCACCCACCCATCATTCAACTATCCATCCAACCATCCATTCATTCATCTGTCCATCCATCCATCCTTTCAGTCATTCAAAATTATTTGTTGAGTGTTGATATGGTTTGGCTGTGTCCCCACCCAAATCTCATCTTGAATTGTGTAGCTCCCATAATTCCCACGTGTTGCAGGAGGGACCTGGTGGGAGATAACTGACTCATGGGGGTGGCTCCCCCATACTGTTCTCATGATAGTGAATAAGTCTTATGAGATCTGATGATTTTATAAGTGGTTTCGCCTTTCACTTGGCTCTCATTCTGTCTTGTCTGCTGCCATGTAAGACGTGCCTTTTGCTTTCTGCCATGATCGTGAGGCCTCCCCAGCCAAGTGGAACTGTAAGTCCATTAAACCTCATTTTCTTTATAAATTATTCAGTCTCGGGTATGTCTTTATTAGGAGTGTGAAAACAGACTAATATAAGTGTCAACTTGTGCACCTTGAGTGCTGAGTTCTATGACTTTGGATAAGTTACTTTACCTCTTTGAGCCTCAGTTTCCACATCTGCAAATTGAACATACTGACACCTAAATTTTGCAGAGTTGTTGGGAAGATTCAACAAAATAATGTAGGTGAAATACGTGGTACATAGTAGATGCTCTGTAAATGGCATTTACAAGTTCTGAAATTTAGAAGACATCTAGTCTTCTAGAAGCTTATGTATTAGGGAGGCCTGATATAGGCACATAAAGCAATTGGAGAGTTTTAACAAGTACAAAATATTGCAAGACTATTGTACATGCATGTGTGTGCTTGCATACATGTGTGTACCAACTGCAGGCCTGTGGGCTGAAGCAGTGCAAAGTGAGGGGCTAGAGTGGACTTCTTGGAGAGGTGAGTCTTTGTTTTTTTTTTTTGGTAGAGACTGGGATCTTGCTATGTTGCCCTGGCTGATCTTGAACTCCTGGCCTCAAGTGATCCTCCCGATTTGGCTGCCCAGAGTGCTGGGATTATAGGTGTAAGCCACTGCGTGAGTCCCTAGTTATTGCTAGAGAGAAGTGGAAAGGGTGTATTAGGACAGGGACTGCTCAAGCAAAAATATTTTCCTACACAATAGTGCTTGCATGTCCAGCCTATCAGCCATAGCATTAGCCAAAAACAAAACAAAACAAAACAAAAACCCACTAATGGTGGGCCCTGTCAAGACAAACTATTCCCTGAGGAAGGGAAGCAGCCAGCCTATTCTGAGATTAAAAAATCAACGAGAGACACTTTAGCCACTGATTGCTAAATTCAGTTAGTTCAGGAGTCCACTGGGAACCTAGACAGAATTTGCCAGATTGCTTGCAGAGGAGGGTTCAAAGATTCTGGTCCAGCCAACAATTATTAAATACTTGCTACTTGCCAACGATTATTAAGCATTGTGCTGGATTCCTCACATACCTATAAGGTGGAATGATTACACTCATTCTCAGAAGAAGAGACTGAGGGTCAGAGAGTATAAATGACCGGCCCAGGGCCACACAGATTGTAGATGTAGTCAGGATTCCAACCAAGGTTTCCTCCTGATTCACTCATTCAGAGGAGGTTTTCTCCTATACCTCCTCTACCTTCTGTCTTATTCTCTCCTTAGCTTCAGGTAAGAACTACCTATAATTGGGTCTTCCATGTTGTTGGCCCGAGCATCTGGGAACTCTCTCTTCCCTGTCAGGGAGGACATAAGTGGCCCTCTTCATCCAGAATGCTTGGAGGCAACTCAGGAAAACCCCAGGGGATTTCTCTCTCTTTAAACGGTAATCCTGAGCACAAGCACTGACTTTTCCGTCTCAGAGTTTATTGAGTAAGCTGTGCAGCACCCCACTGTGATAAGCCACAATATTTTGGTTACAAAGATTTTTAAAATTAGTTTGTGATGCTTACCTTAGGCTTCTTTACTTTCCTTAGTAAATAAATGTTTTAAAACTTAAAATAACTTGTATAAATCAAAGAAAATGAAAGGACTCATAAATTTCTACCATCCCAATGTAGCGCTTTTCTCTCTTAACAAGCCCTGGCCAGAGGACTGGACAGTGATAACGCATCTGGGGTGGAGCCTGTACACCTGCGCTGGGGATCTCTCCCTCGGAGACGATGGGGAGCGTGCGGGTGGGGCTACCAGGGCAATAGGGAGGCGGGCTTGGTGCAGGTGGTTTCACGGGCAGGGGTTGAGAAGGAGGGAAGGGGCTGGGCAAAGCATAAAGGAGGTGGAGGGATGGTGAGTTCAGAGGGCAGGACTGGCAGCCAAAACGAGTGAATAGTGCACTGAGGCAGTGGATTTCAGATAAGGGGATGAATTTAACAAATTCTGGAGGAGGGCACCTGGAAAGCAACTTTGAGCATCTATTTGATGTATCAGTGGGTACAAAGGGGACGAGTTTTCTTTTCTTTCTTTCTTTCTTTTTTTTTTTTTTTTGAGACAGAATCTCATTTACTCCGTTGCCCAGGCTGGAGTGTAGTGGTGTGATCTTGGCTCACTGCGACCTCCACCTCCCGGGTTCAAGCGATTCTCCTGCCTCAGCCTCCGAGTAGCTGGGATTACAGGTGTGCGCACCACATCAGCTAATTTTTGTATTTTCAGCAGAGACAAGGTTTCACCATGTTGGCCAGGCTGGTCTCGAACTCCTGACCTCAAGTGATCCACTGGCCTAGGCCTCCCAAAGTGCTGGAATTACAGGTATGAGCCACTGCACCTGGCCTGGGAATGGGTATTCTTAAGGTCCTGGGCCAAAAGGAAGATGTTAGGAGGCTCGCAGGGGATGAGGTCATGAGGTCTCCTCACACCTTGCTTGGGAAGCATTAATTGTCCAGCCCCTCTGAGGGCAATTTGACAATATCAGTTCACACAACACGCTCACTTCTCTGACTCAGTGTTTCCACCTCTAAGAATGAACATACCCCTAAGTGCCCAAAGTTACAGGCACAGGGGTGCTCTCAGGGGCTCTGCTTATGTTAGAAAAAAAAAAAAATGGGAAGTAACATCCACCTACAGGGGACTGGTTTAAAAATCAGTGAAACTCTGTGCCACCATTGAGACGAACACAGTCGCATATGTCAATTGCATGGAGAAATGAGCAAGTCAAAAGGAGATGCAATGTGCATCTGAGTCCAGTTTCATAAAAACATACTGCAAGGAATTCCTGTCTTTGTGCATGGAAATAATTACTTAGTTGGATGTGCATCAAATTATTTATGGGGACATAGGGGTTGTTCATTTTAAAATATTCTTAATATTTCTCTGATTTTAAAATTTTGTGTCATGTACTGGCGTAAGTGGCTGGCCTGAGACGTCTACTGGTCAAAGCGGGCAGTCTCCCTCTTGGGAGGAAGCATGGTGGCGAGGTCACCAGGGATGCGGGGTGCACAGGCTCCAGGCTGTGTGAGTGGAAAGGCAGGAGGTGGAGGAAGTAGCTGTGAAGTAGGCCCTGGCTTCGTGGGGTGGGGTTGGGGCCACTTCCCTTCTACCTCTCCTGGCAGACCACAGGCTGAGGCTGCCTGGGCGAGGTGGCCCCAACACATCTCCAAGGAGCTCTATAGCTCATCAAACTGTCCCTCCTGCGTCCTTTTCATCCAGGCCCCGAGCAACCCTGCGACACAGAAATTATTGTCATCTCTACTTTACAAATGAGACAATGAGGGCCCAGACCAGGTGAGTGACTTGTCCAAAGTCCCACAGCTCTCGTAGAGCCCAACTTTGAGCCCAGGTCCTTGGCTCATCCTCTCTCTCACTCTCTCTGCTTGGAAAGATGCCTGGAGAGGAAGGAGCTGAACTTCGACTCTGATGGGAGCCCAGTGAGGCCAGAGGTCAGGCCAGTGAGCCAGGAGTATCCTTCCATATCAGAGTTGCACAGTGGCGGCCCACACAAGGTGCTTTGTTTGATCTGCTTGGTGTTTTTAAGAGCTTTGAGTGAGTTGGCAACATTTATTTTATTTTATTAAAATAAATAGAGAGGAGGTCTCACTATGTTGCCCAGACTGGCCATGAACTTCTGGGCTTAAGCAGTCCTCCTGCCTCTGCCTCCCAAAGTGTTAAGATTACAGGCGTGAGCCACCTCACCCGGCCACCAACATTTAAAAATCAGATTTCACGCTAAATCCAGATGTCCAGCTTTTCTTAAAAATGTTGGAGTCCTCATTCCTGTAAGGCAACCAGCCGGCTATAGCAGCTGCTTCCTTTAGTCTGGGTGTGCTGTGTCCAGGGTACCATAGTCCCCACCACTCCCTCTTGTTTCCCACCCCTGATCTGCATCACCGTCAAGTGAAGTAAGAACTGTAGAGATGATAGGCTGGAGCATGGATTGTGGAACCAGAAGGCCTGGATTTGAATTTTACCAACTGGCTGTGTGACCTTGGACAAGTTAGTTCACTGCCTTAGTTTACAAACCTGTGAAATGGGGACATTCATTTAATTTAAACTAATTAAATTAGTTTTTAACACTGAAAAATCAGGAGATTTCATAGAATGCCTTGAAAAATCAGAAAACCTGGTAATACAGGTCTCAGGGCTGATAGCACATATCTCATAGGGTTGTTTCAAGAGTTTTATGAATTTGCCTCCCTCCTTCCCTCTCTCCCTCCCTCCCGCCCTAACTTTCTCCCTTCCTTCCTTCCTTCCTTCCTTCCTTCCTTCCTTCCTTCCTTCCTTCCTTCCTTCCTTCCTTTGTCCCTTCCTTCCTTGACAGGGTCTTGCTCTGTCACCAACGCTGGGGTGCAGTGGCTGGATCACTGTAGCCTCAACTGCCCGAGCTCAAACAATCCTCCTGCCTCAGTCGTCCAACTAGCTGGGACCACAGATGTTCACCACCACTCCTGGCTAATTTTAGAATTATTTGTAGAGACAGGGTCTTGCCATATTGCCCAGGTTGGTCTTGAACTCCTGGGCTGAAGTGATCCTCCTGCCTCGGCCTCCCAAACTGCTGGGACTACAGGCGTGAGCCACCACACCCAGCCTTATTATCATTGTTTTCTAGTTGTGGGTGTTTTCATTTTTGGACTGTTGCTCTCCCTTTACAGTGACAGATGCTTTTTCTTCTAGAACTACAAATCTTTGTTTCCCTCTGATCAGATAGATAGAAGAGTTTGCAGGGAGGAGTAGGTATGAACCCACCGGACATGATGGATGAAGCAAGGCAAGTGGAGACGATTCCTCTGAGAACCTGGGCTGCCTTCTACCGTGGCCGCACTTTTGGGGGCTGCCACTCCTGGCTGGGAACCTGCCCTGACCTAGGGAGCCACTGAGCAGGGTGTCACTCAGCGTCCCCAACACCCTGGCCTGTCAGGCTGAGTCCAGTTCCTCCTTCGCAGCACTAGACACCTCCAGACCCTGGAGTCGGGAGGCAACTTAAACAAAGGCGTTTATCTCACCCGGGCTCTCCTGCTGCTCTGCTGGACTGCTCAGCCAGGCTCTGGACAGCATAAAAAGTCAGGCTCGGATGACAGAGGCAGAATTTAGAGCCCTTTTGGATGGCAGCTGGGATCTGAGCTGTCAACCGGAGGCGAGTCAACACGCTCAGGCTCTCTGCAGCTCTGCACAGAGAGGGCAGGGCAGTGATGCTGTGCAGAACTCCCGTCCAGCCGGGCTTTTTTCTATTTATAATTTCCCTTGATAATAGAGCCCATTCATTGCCTCCGCAGGCCCCTAATTGCTCTGGAGCAGAGGGATGACAGCCTAATTATTAACTTCACAAAAATTGAAGTTGGGCTGTGTCAACAAAGTCCACTCGCTGTCACCCAGATGCGACTCTTTGCCCTTCATGGTGGCAAAGGGCAGTTAGAAAAAAAAAAAAAAAAAAGAAAGAAAGAAAAACCCTGGCCTGGTTCCAGCTTAAGCAGGCTTTTATTTTCTGGCCTGAAATTATTTTTGGGGAGGCTCTACTTAGAGGAAACAGAATGCCTCTTTCCTCTTTGTTGTAAGCTGTGGTCAGCTGGTCACCATGCCCCCAACTGGAGGTGACATTTTTGGTCTTTGGAAATATGAGCTGAGAGAATGTTAAAAGGGACCTTTAGTGACTGTTTGGCTGTGATTAAAAATGGGGCCCAATTCAGCCTGCAGGTATGTTTTATTTGGCTAGCAGAATATTTAGCAGACTTTTTTTTTTTAATTGAGGGAAAACTCACATTGCATAAAATTAACCACTTTAAAGGGTACAATTCAGTGACATTTAACACATTTCACAATGTTTTATGACTATCACCACCACCTAGTCTCAAAACATTTTTATCACCCCAGAAAAAATCTCTGTCCCCATTAAGCAATTACTTCCCATGTCCTTTCCTCCTAGACCCTGGCCATTGCCAATCTGCTTTTTGCCTTTTCTGGATATTCCATCTAAATGGAATCATGCAAACTGTGGCCTTTTGTGTTTGGCTTCTTTCACTTCCCATAATGTTTTCAAGATTCTCCTGTATCATAGCATCCTTTCTCAAAGGCTGAAAAATGATGAAAAGCTTTTGAATTCATTTCTGTCAGCCTTATTGAAATCTAATTTGCTGCCCACACAATTCATCTATTGGAATGTACAAGTCAGTGGTGCAATTAAGAGTTGTGCAACCATCACCACAATTATATTAGTTTTTAACACTGAAAAATCAGGAGATTTCATAGAATGCCTTGAAAAATCAGAGGACCTCGTAATACACAGCTGGCATCACAATGCTAAATGGGACTTGCACTCACAGGTCTCCAAGGGCCCCACCACTTCCTACTGTGCTGACCTGGCCACTGCACTCATTTCCTAACTGCATAGCCCTGGAGGGATGTGAGCCCGGATTCTAGTCCAACCCCTGATTGGACAGATGGAGAAACTGAGACCCGGGTAGGCCACACTGCTTATTCAAGGTCACACGGTGATACAGCTGTGAGTGGAATCAGCGTTTTGGACTCCCACTGCCCTGTGGCTCTTTCCACAGTTATTTAAGCTAATCATCAGCATTTTAATCTTAAGGGCAGTGTAACCCTGTGTTTATGACAGCCTTTGTGCTGAATTTGATTAATGTCCACTTTGAGGACATCTCCAGTTTCCTTTGGGAAAACACCCCAAATAATCATGTGGTTTGGGCAGGGCAGGTCCTGACCCCTTTCCTGCGGGAGTGCTAGTGACTTCCCAGGCCTGATGGTCAGGCTACATTGCCTTAGTGTTTGGATTAGCATTGAGGAATTTTGTTGGAATTATTGGGAGAGAGAAGCTATCTTCCTACTAAGGACCTGAGAAGCTGAGATGTCAGCTGCAGCCTGGTGGGGAGTCATCTTGCCATTGTGTTGAAAGAGCCTGCCTGAGATTTGAGTCAGTACAGAGGAAAGAAGAACCAAGAGACAGACAAAGCAGATTTCTCCCTTTCTCATAGTAACCAGGCCTGACCCTGTTTAGCTCCTGAGATCAGACAAGACCAGGCATGTCCAGGGCGGTATGGCTGTAGATAGAGAAAGCAGATTTCTAATGGCACCATTTGAGCACACTGATGTAGCTGTGCCTGAAGCCCTAATCTTTTTAGTTTCCAGTTTAATAACTCAATATATTCTTTCCTTTTTTTTTTTTTTAAACTGGATTGAGTTGGATTTCTGTCACTTGCATTAAACTGATCAATCCAAAGTATATAAAACACTAAATTTGGCCAGGCGCGGTGGCTCATGCCTGTGATCCCAGCGCTTTGTGAGGCCAAGGTTGGCGAGTCATCTGAGGTCAGGAGTTCGAGACCAGCCTGGCTAGCATAGTGAAACCCTGTCTCTACTAAAAATACAAAAATTAGCCGGGCGTGGTGGCGGGCACCTTTAATCCCAGCTACTCGGGAGGCTGAGGCAGGAGAATCCCTTGAACCTGGGAGGCAGAGGTTGCAGTGAGCTGAGATCTCACCATTGCACCCTAGCCTGGGTAAGAGTGAGACTCTGTCTCAAAAAAAACAAAACAAAACAACCCACTAAATTCACTCAAAGAATATTTATTGAATACTCACTCTATACCAATGTTTTAAAATACATTATCTCATTTTACTCTTACAGTAAGACTGTGAGGTGGGCAGCTGTAATTATTTCTAGTTTACAGGGGACTTGATGGGAGGTTAGAGAGATCACTCACCCAAGGATACTCAGATTGTGAGTGGATGGCCTGGGGTTTCCACTTCAAGGCTGGCTCCTCTGCCCCAGCTCCCTGGGACATCACAGGAAATGCTTTTCAGTTTCCCAAAGACCATAAATGTATCTTTCCTCCTCATCCTGAAAGTATTCCAGACTTTGGAAATGTGGAAAAGTTGGAATATATGGGTGTTGGAACACATTTAAAAAATCCCACCATTCACAAATAACCCACATCAATTTTAACTTAATTCTAGATTTTCAGTGCAGTTTTTTAATACATGAAAGGTTATGTAAAAAGAATCAAATATCAGTATGTACAATGTCATATTCTGCGTTCTCATTTAAAATGATGTCAAAAGAATGAGGAATATCTCTTTTAAAAAATTAATTAATTAATTTAAGTAAGGGGTCTTACTTAAATTAAGCATTGTGAAGTAATTAATTTAAGACAGGGGTCTCACTATGTTGTCCAGGCTGGTCTCAAACTTCTGGGATCAAGTGATCCAGTGATCCTCTTGCCTTGGCCTCCCAAAGTGCTGGTATGACAGGCCTGAGCCACCGCGTCCAGGACTGTCTTGAAGGTACTTTCTCCTGAGTTAGAGGGAAGAGGCATGCTGAGGCTTTAGGGTAGACTTAGAGCTGGCCCTGGCTTGTACAGGATGTGGCCCGGCAGCCAGCAGGTGATGAAGGGAAGGCTTCCACGTCTATTTCCTCCACCGACAGAGCGGGCTGTAGTGGAGTTAGTGTAAGCGCGAGTCCCCTAGAGACCTGGCCGTCGATGTGAAGAGGTCTTCAAACCCATTTGGCCTGAGGATTCCCCTGCCTTTGCCCGCTTGATAAAAAAACGCGCGGTGTTCTCGCTTATCTCTCCACGGCCGCCAGGTGGCGATGTGGAATAGGAAACGAATCGCTTTTCAGTGCGTGAAAGGCGAAATATAGGTAGAGCAAAGCGGAGATTTTTAAAGAAGGAAGCAAGCTGAAAATGCACAGCCACTAAGGGTGTGTGCACCATGCAGAGTGAGGAGGGAGGGCGAGAGCCCGGCAGAAGTAGACACACACTGGGGGTGAAAGATACAGCAGCAACGAGCCAATGAACACTGTCATTAAAAACCTCCTATAAGAGGTAGTGAGATGGAAATGGAATTCCTGTGAGTTCCGGGGCCACAGGGATCAGGCTTGGATGCAGGTTCAGGCACTTACTAGTGATGCGATTGTGGCAAGTTGCTTTGCTTCTGAGCCTCAGGCCTCTTGTCTGTAGAATGGACCGTTCCTCGGGGCTGCAGGGCAGATGGGAAACGGAGAAAGGGGGCTGTTGTTCTACGGGCTCACTCCGCCTGCTGGGAAGGTGCAGTAAGCTCACGATTCTCCCTGTGCCCGTTGGCACTGTCATCTTCCTCCAAGCCCTCTCTGGGTGCCTTGTTCGTAGAAAGCTTCCAATACTGTATTGGTTGCATTGGATCAGTTGAGCGGGTGTACTCTACAGAACATGATCAAGGGTTTCGAGTTGTGAGCTAGACAGTAGCTACTACAGGCCATCAGATAAGGGGGCCAGGAGGGCTTCCTGGAGTAGGTGGGGCTTGAGCTGGTCTGAGAAATCAGGCGGTAACTGAGTAGGGAGATTAGGATTTCGGCATTCTAGTTTCAGGGGACAACGTGAACAAAGGCCTGGATGTAGGAAGGGATGTGGTGTGCGTACAGGATTTGCTCCTGGTGCTGGGTGAGTGAATCAGAGCAGTCTGGGGAGGAGGACGCTTCATGGGAAGCCCTAAAATCCCAGCCAGGGTGCTCAAACTTGCCCTGGCAGATGTGGTCCTCTGGGTAGCCAAGTCCAGGATGCCTGTCCCTGGGGCAGCCACCAAATCAAGCCTGTCTTGGTTCCAAATGCTCCTGCCTTGGCCAGCTCTGAAGGCTGAGATCCTGGAGGAGCTTGCTGTCTGCGGAGGCACCTGCCAGGTACAAAGGATGTCGGGGTGGGCAAGTGGGCTCAGGTGCCACGCTGAAGGATGTCAGTGTGGCCATTGAGACCTGGATGCTCCCAGGCCTCTGGAGGTTCATGGTCTCTGGGATGTCTGAATCCTCATCTGCAAGGATAGGACAGGGATTGTCTGAAAGTTTCAGAGGGATTGCTCTAGACCAACACACTTTCTGTTCCTCTCCTCCATCAGCTGCCTTGGTGAAGTGGGAATGACTACAGCTGGCCCCTTCCTTGTGGGTGGTGGAGTGAGGAGCCAAGAAATACGGCCATGGGGGAGAGGGGAGGGATAGCATTAGGAGATATACCTAATGTTAAATGAAGAGTTAATGGGTGCAGCACACCAACATGGCACATGTATACATATATAACAAACCTGCACATTGTGCACATGTACCCTAAAACTTAAAGTATAATTTTAAAAAAAAAGAAAAGAAAAAAAAAAGAAATAGGACCATGGGCACCTCATTGGGTGAGCACTAGGTCTCACGAACCACAGAACCCCAGGACTAGGGATGAGCTAGGCAATACGTGTGTTCTTGTTAAAGGCAGCTCCCCAGATCCTAGCTATGGAGTTGCTAGCTCAGAGGCTCATTGTAAGGACCTCAGTCCTAATACAAAGACCTCAGTGCTTATAACGTAAGTGGTCACTGGGCTGTGCTTGGAACAAGACCCTTGACTTTATCCTTGTGTTTGGTAAAGGTAATCCACTCCACTGCTTGGCCTGGCATGCATCTCCTGGGAAGGGGAGCTGACATTTATTGGGCATCTATTTTCTGCCAAGAACACATACATTATCTCATTTAATCCTTTTCAAGCCCAATGAGTTAGGTATTATTCTCCCCATTTTACAGCTGAAATGGGGCTCAGAGAGGTTAAACCTCTTGCCAAAAGTCACACAGATCATAAGTGGCAAAGGCAGAATTCTAACCCAGCCCTGTTTTAGAGCTCCACGGGCATTCACCCATTTAATCAGATGCCAACACTTGCATCCCAGTCTGATTTTCCAGCTGCTGTCTGTGGCTATAGCTTTTTCCATTTCCTTGTCTGATTTCTGGCCGTCCATTTCCGTGCTGCTCATCCACACAGGGCAGATGCTTGGGCAATTTTGCAAAGAAGGTGCTCAAGAGACGAGAAAGCAGAGAGATAAAGGAGTGATAAAATGGAATTTTAGGTTGTGAATCATCTCTCTTAAATTTGTGGATTTTGAGATGTTTTGCTGAAGACATCTTTTCATCCCCAAAGCCTAATAATAATAATCACAACAATATTGATATAGCAGCTATCATCACTGAGTGATTTTTATGTGCTAGCCGCAGAGCTCATGCAACCCCCTCGACACCCTATGACATAGAAACTATTGTTATCTTTATTTTACAGGTGGCAAAACTGAGGGTCAGAAAAACGACTTGCCCATAGTTACATAGCTGGTAATTTACACAGCTAATAGTAAGCTAGTATTTGAATCCAGCCATGGGGCCCCAAAACATAGGTGCTGAGCTGCTGTGTTCCTGTCTCCCTGGCAGCTACACTGCCACTCTGATGAGGGATTCAGACTCAGAAAAGGCCAGTTCTGCTGCCAGGGGAGGACCTGGGGGTGGAGAACTAGAGGCCTTTGAAGCATTGCCTCTGGGCTTCGAAGCCACAAGGCCCCTAGGGTAGCAGGTGGAGCAGGGCAGCCCCTGCTGCTTGTCAAGGACCTCAGTGCCCCTTGCTCACATCTGTGCTGCCCACCGCCGCCCCCCCCTCCCCCACACGGTCAGCACTAATGAGTGTGCACCGAGGACATGACCAAATGGGAAATGTACCCAGCGGAGGGTATCTGTAAGAGTGGGGACACATGCATCCCTCTGGCTTTCTCTGGACTCTGACCTGCCCCTACATTTTCTCCCAGGAGGAACTCTGGCCAGAGGCTGTCTTGCAGTGAACGCGTGGTGCACAGAAGGGGGCCGTTTCCACTGCAGTGACTGCATCACCTCCCCAACCCGAGCCTCCCTTGGGCAGTGGGTCCTGGGGTCACACAGGCTGCCAGTGCGCCTTCCTTGCTCTGGCCCATCTCTGCTTTCTTCAGAGTCAGGTTCTGTCGAGGAAGGCTGTGCGTGCAGCCCCAGCCCCTCCTCAGGGCCCGTGGTCCCTGAGCTGCTGATGCTGGGGCCTGCTGATACCTCCCTCCCCTCCCCTCACCAGGAATCGCCCTTGGACTCCAGGAATACCTCACCCAAGGTCACACCCCACCTCCAGTGGGCTGGCCTGTGGCTGCTGACTCCTGATGCCCTTGGGACTACTCTGCAGGGTCACCATGCTCAGATCTCCTTGTAAGACCAGCAGCGGCCTCACTTACTATGGCACGGTGGGCTGGCTTCCCCGCTGCCCACTCCCGCCTGGTCATTCCGTGCAGGGGTATCTCCTGACTGCTCTTCACAACAAACCTTGCAATTTTCTGTCTTGAATCTGTTTCCTGGGAATCCCATCGAAGACCACTGCCTTCTCGGGCAGGCCTCAACTGCCAGCTCCAGCTGCCTTCCCACCGTGAGTCCCCTGGCCTGGGGACAGATAAAGGCTCATTCCTGAGTAGCCTCTGATATTGATTGGCTAACCTGGGATTGCTGGGAGGGACTGGTCCCTGCAACTGTAGCACATGGATTGAGGGGAGTTTCCCCTTGCCCCCAAACTGTCGTGCAGTTACCTGTAGACAGAGTGGGCTCCAAGCAGGTAAAAACAGCAGGAGTGTCTGTCCCGGCTAAAGGCTGCTCCTACGGCTACCAGCTCCCCAGCACCTCTGCCTGCCATATGCACAGGCCTTGGGAAAGCCTCCAGGGAGAGAGGCACAGGTGTGTGTACCAGCACGGAGTGTGCTAGTGTGAGGGTGGGGCACGGCCACGGCAGCGTCTGCCAAACAGAGGTTGCGGGTGAGTGAAGGACAGAGGACTGGCTTCTGCAGGTGCTTATAATAATACTAAAAACTAGCATTGAAACTGTTCCTGAGATTTCGCAAAGTACTTTCAAATACATTATTTTTGTTCCTTTTTAAACCCTGTGAGAAATAGTTATTTCAACTTTCCAAACAAGGAAATGAGACTTGCCAAGTTCCCCCAGTCCAGGAGTGACAGACACCCAGCATCGTCCGCTCTCCCTGCTCTCTTGTGAGCCCACAGGCCCAGCCTCCCTTCTCACCCCTATTGTCTGTAGAATTGCTGTTCCTCTGGGTTGCAGGGAGGATTGGAAAAGGAGAAAGGGGGCTCTTTGCAGCTGGAGAACTCTCATTGCGTGCAGGAAGGTCTGGAAGGCATCCTCGGTGAGAAGACTCTTGCGAAGGCAGAGACGAAGGGAAGGGCATGAGAGGGTTTTCGGGATGGCTGCTTTTTTGAAATCGGTGGCCGCTCTTTCTTCCCTGTGACCGTCCCTCACTGGATTCCCACCGAGCATCCTGGCCATAACTGCTGCTGTCATCATTATGTGGCCCTTTCCAGGAACGGTGGGCCGGGTTGTCCTGATGTTTTTCTGAATTCAAAGAATTTCACGAATCTCTCAGAACTCAGGGATGGCCCCAGCCGGGCCCTAGAGCCTTGTCGAGGAGATCTCCCGTCCCTGATGAGCTGTTGGATTCCATGGGTCATTTCTCTGCCCCTTCTCTTCCCTTTGCTTCCCTTTCCTGCTCCCGCCCTCCCAGCTTGGCAGTCCCAGCTCCATTCCTGCCTTGATGCTTCCAAACCGGAGCTGTGTTCTTGGGGGCTCTGCACTGGACATTCCCGGGTGGTGCCAGCGCAGATGGAACTCCCTGCTCCCCCAGCCCCTTGGAACCCCATCTCAACCTCAGCCCCCTGGCTGGCCCCTGGCATCCCCAATTTGTCTCTCAGATCAGGGCTCTAAGAACAGGTGAACAGGTGGGAATGAATGGCAGGACAGGCCCTCTCTTTACCCAGGGTACTGAGTGATGCTGAAGGGCTAGCCCCTGGCCGTCTTAAGGCGGAAACAAGGCAAAGGGAAACTGAAGTGAGAAACAAATGGAAGACATAGAGAAAAGAATACTAGTAGCTACTATTTGCTAAGTGCCCTGTGCTGGCTAATTTACATAACTTATCATGCTTAATCTCTATAGCAGCCATCCGCATCTATAGATGAGGAAACAGAGGTTCATGGAGGGGCAATGACTTGCCCAATGCCCCACAGCTAGTCAGCAGTAAAGCTGGGTAACCCTGGGCTCCATCTGTATCCCAGGAACTCCCTTTGCTTTCCCTTTCCTCCCTCCCTTCCTTCTGTCTTGCTCTGAGCGCCACCCTGCAGTGGTGCGATCATAGCTCACTGTAACCTCTAACTCCTGGGCTCAAGTGATCCTGCAGCCTCAGCCTCCGGAGTAGCCAAGACTACAGGCGCGTGCCACCACACCCAGCTAATTAAATTTTTTTTTCATAGAGACAGGGTCTCTGTGCTCTGTTGCCCAGGCTTGTCTTGAATTCCTGGCCTCAAGTGATCTTCCCGCCTTGGCCTCCCAAAGTGCTGGGATTACAGGTGTGACCCACCTCGCCTGGCATGACTCCCTTTTCTATTTCCAGCCCAGACCTCCCAAATTCAAGACCCTTGTATCAGGCCCCCTAATGAGGCCCAGGTCTGCCCAGTCAGTGTATTCCCTGTCCCTGACCACAGTGATAGTGACACAAACAGGGCCAATGATGACCCTTGGGAGGAGAAGCTGCTTTTTCCCTGGGATTGCCCATGGGAAGGAGGCTGGGAGCCTGCAGCCTTGGCAATGCCATGCGGCATCTTAGAATGAAGCGGGTGCAGAGGGAGGCAGAGCTGAGACACTGAGAAGAGGGGGTGGAAGCCTCATGGCCCTGTCTGAGCCTGGGTCCAGCTATGCCTGAAACTTGGACCCTGACCTTTTTAGTCGAGTGAACCAATAAATCCTCCTTGTTGGCTTAAGCCAGTGTGAATTTGGTGGCTGCTACTAGTAACTGAAGTCATCTAATACAATGGCCAGGACTCACTCTATTTCTGTTTAAATGATTTTGCTAGATCTGGCTTTCTGAAGCCCCTTCCACACACAGGCCTTACGGTCAGCTTTGCTTCCTGGAAGGCTCAGGTCCTTATATTCAGTTGTATTCGTCCCAGCCTAGAGCATAGAAGGTGCATTGACTAGATTTTAAAAATTTCTACTGTGTATTTTTTTTTTAATAAGTAACTTTTGAGTTCTCGACTAACAGCTGGGATCCACCTCTCTGTTGCCTCTTCTGACCTCGTTGCATGTTTAATTCTCTTCAAGCCCCTCCCCAGAATGTGGACTCTTTGTCTCTGTGGCCCTCGTTGCCTTTATAAATGTGCACAGAACTCAGTGTGGCAGGCTGCGAGTTCTCAGAGGCGCTCCTTCCTATGGTGCTCTCAGGCGTAGTGTAGGAGGCCAGGCCCCAGTGTTTTGGGGACACTGTGGCCTGTCCTGCTTCCGTTCCTTGGCCAGCTTCTGGTCACCTTCAAGAGATGCTTAGCAGCCGTTAAGGCCATCAGCTGATGGCTCAACCCTCTGGCTTTCTACTCTACCCAGCAGCCAGTGTAGACAGAGAACTGACCACACACGCTTAGCTAGACCCTCAGTCCCTCAGTTCTCTCTCTTTCTTTCTTTCTTTCTTTCTTTCTTTCTTTCTTTCTCTCTTTCTCTCTTTCTCTCTTTCTTTCTCTTTCTTTCTTTCCTTTTTCTTTTTTTCTGTCTTTCTTTCTTTTCTTTCTCTCTCTCTTTCTCCTTCCTTCCTTCCTTCCTTCCTTCCTTCCTTCCTTCCTTCCTTCCTTCCTGCTGCCTGCCTTCTCTCCTCTCTTCCTTTCTTCCTTTCTTCTTTCTTTCTTTCTTTCTTTCTTTCTGTGTCAGGGTCTCACTCTGTTGCCCAGACTAGTCTTGAACTCCTGGCCTCAAATGGTCCCCCTGCCTCAGCCTCCCAAAGTGCTAGGATTACAGGTGAGAGCCACCATGCTCAGCTCTCAGTTCTCTTTCCTAAAGTGGGTCTGGGAGTCTAGAAAGTTCTCTATAAAAGGATTGGCTTGATTTTGGACTACTGTTGGACCCAGTGGAGCTGGAATGGAGAAGCTGGTCCCCTATCACAGACTTGTTTGCTTTTCTAAAATTGCCCCTTTCACCCCCATTTTGCCAACAGGAAAACCGAGGCAGAAACCAAAAAAATGATCTGCCTGAAATCCCGAGAGTCTGACCTTTTGACTGTGAGTCCTACCCTGAGCATTTCTGCAGCACGAAATTCTTTCTGCTGCTCTACGTGGTCTCTTTCCTTCCAAGCAAGGGGGAAACACAGCTGTTGGAGCTTTGGGGGAGGATGTCATGCTTCTTAGGACCCCCGCCCCCCCAGGCAATGGCTCAATGGGATGAACTCCTGACCCTCAGGCCTGCTGCAGGAAGTGTGACGTACAGACTCTGGCTGGATTCTGGGGGCTGTGGGAGAGGCAGACAAGCAGGATTGAACTCTTGAGCCCAGGAGGTTAAAAATATGTAGGTGAATGGCAGGGCTAGAAGTGTGGATGGCTTCGCTCAGTTCCGGAGGAATGGGCTTTGCTGGAATGATGTGTGAGCGTCCGCGTGCTGGCTGCTGGGAGGGTCTGGGTGGGATTTGGTGGCCCTCAGAGGCTGCAGGTGTGGACGCTTGGCCTCCAGGTCGCCCTCGGACACCTTCAGGTCTCCCTGCAGGGCTGGGAGATTGTCTCAGCTGGGAGTCTTGGCTGTAGCAGGAGGTGGGCGGCAAGGAGCGGGAGGCTAGAATCTGTCCCTGTGCTGGGAGCCCCAAGGTCTCCTGTGGAACCCGTGGGGAGGCAGGGAGCTTGGCACCTTTGTACATGGGCCTTGTGGCGGGGGGGGGGGGGGCGGTATTAGACAGAGCGGTGGGCCCCAGATCCAGAAACTGTTGAGGTGAAGCGTGCCCACCCTCCCTCCACATTCTGCCAAGTGCTTATTGAACCCTGCTGAGTTTTGCTGCCCAGTGATCAATTCCCCTTTCTCTTTTGGCAACCTCATCTTGATTTTCTTTTGAAGGAAATCTCAAACCCTGTGATTAGGGTGGGGCTGGCCCTCAGATCCATGGCTGGAGGCTAGACTGTGACTCAGCCTGGCCAATCAGAGCACTGTGCCCCTCTGGCCGCAGGGATGAGTGTGTGTCCCAAGCTAGACCAGTGAAGCATATATTACTCAAGATAGGCCGAGTTAAGCTGCAGTAACAAATCATCCCGCTAATATCTCTTTACAACAAAAGTGCGTGCGCGTGTGTGTGTGTGTATGCACGTGTGTGTTTTAAATGCCCCCTCAACTACTGAAAAAGAGAAGCTCCCTCTCCCTACTGGCATTGCAAAGCTGTGCATTTAACTCTGGGGGGCTACCTTGCAGGGAGTCTGCCTGGGAATGAAGCTATCACAGAAGAAAGCCGAATGGAGAGAAGTGGGTTCCTGATGTTATCATGTGAGCACCTGGAATCGGCCATGCCTGTTTCCCATTACCTGGGGCAATATAGTCTCCTCTATTTTTTCCTTTATTTATTCCTCCTTCCCTCTTGTTTCCCTCCTTCCATCCTTTTTCTTTTTTCTTTGTCTTAAACTGCTTTGAATTAGATTGCTGTTGCTTACAACCAAAATAAGTCTAATCTATTAACCCAAACTCTATTTTTTTCCCAGTAGCTGGTTCAGAACTCGCCTCCTCCATGCAACCTCCCTAGATCAGTGCCCTCTCTTACAGATTCACTTATCCTTTTCAACGCTCCCTCAGGATTGATGACTGTTATTTGTGTGGTATCCTTTTGTGCTTATTTGTATATTGTCATTTGATGGTATTGTTCTTTTATGTCCTTAACTAGATATTTTCAAGTCAAGTAAAAAAAAAAAACAACAAAGATATTTACTGAACTCTTCTGGTTATGTGACAGTGTGCTGGAGGCTGGGGTGGAGTGAGAGTAAGTCATTTAAACACAATAATAGAAGGCTGGGCCTTCTATTCTTATAAGTGGCTCACCCCCTGTAATCACAGCACTTTGGGAGGCCCAAGTGGGAGGTTCACTTGAGCCCAGGAGCTCGAGACCAGCCTGGGCAACATAAAATTAAACATCTGGGGAACATCTTAAAAAAAAAAAACTTTTTAAAATAGAAGATTTGAATTGGGTCAGAGATGAAACTCACACATTGGGAAGGTTCATTCAAGCTGGAGGAGTCTGGGAAGGGGTCAAGGAGGAGCGGGGATTAGTTCTAGGGGCTGCTGGAGGGTGGCAGGCCTGGATTGAGGGTCACCTGCTTGGCTCTGATGATTTGGAGAAAGATCTCCCTCAGTAAGAAAACAGGGGGAGGGGCAAAGCAGTTGCTGCTGAGCAAATTGCCTCTGTGGTGCCTGGTCAGTCTCCATAGTTCCCTAACATTTGAAGCTGCCTCAACTGCAGACTCTGGCATCAGTTCTGTGACCAGCCAGGGAGTGTGAACAGTTCCTCTAACGTCTCTCTGGCTGAGTCAACACGATGGCGTCACCTCACTGTGACCTACAGCCCCAGCAGGCCCCTCTCCTGTCTTGTTTCTCAGTGACCCCGCCTTGACTCAGCTCTACCCGGATTCTTCACTTGAAACCTGACTCCATCTGGGGGCAGGGGGGGTCCTGCCTTGATCCGAGTCTTTGCAGGTGCTGAGCCCTGTCCAGGAACCTCCAGCTAGGTCCCTGTTGCCAGGCTCTGCACATTTCTGCTCTGCCCTTCGCCTATTTCTGTCTGCCTGGCTCTCCCTAATCTGCCTGCCCCTTTTGGTTGGACCGTCTGAGCTCCGGGCTTTGGCTGGTCCTCATGCATTCATTGCATCCAGACAGGCGTGGCTAGGACAGGTTCTGGGGACAGTAAACTCCTTCTGCCCTCTGCCAATTTGCCTCCTTCTCTCCAAGAACCACAGTGTCTCTCCAGCATCTTCCATGACACGTGGGGTGTGGCGAGAGGCAATGACTGTCCCAAGGTCACTTGGAGGTTCTGCAGTTTTATTCAGAAATGTTAGTGAAGCATTCTGAGGTTCGCAGATGGTACTCAGGGGGCAAATATTGTTATAGCAGTGCAGAACGACTTTCCCTTCTGGTTTTGGAGGAATCGGAAGGGAAAAGCTTGGAATTCTATATGCTCCAGCTCGTGGCCTTGTCTTGACAAAAGCCCTTTGAGGACTGAAATAACTGCAGCTCTCGGCTAGCACCAGCAGCACTTTCTCTTTGTCTGGAAACTGCTGTGCTGGTGTTTGCAGAAGGGGATCCTCCCTGCTAACTGTGGACTCTTTCAGCCCTGCAGAAGGCCGACGTCCTAGGAAACAGGACTGCTCATTCCACCGGGCCTCCCTGTTGTGTATCTTGTCTTCAAATGAATCATTGCTTCTTGTGACTTATTGACAGGCCTGATTTGGCCCTGCAGAGAACCCAAAAGCTGCGGGTGGCAGACCTCTCGGAGGAGAGAAACCTGGACTTGGTCTTTGGATTCCTGAGGTTAAGAGTAGGACCCTCCAGTTACAACTTGGGGGAAGGTGCTTTACCTCTGAGAGTCTGTTTCTTGATCTGTAAAGTTGGAATAGCCATTTCCACCTTACTGGGGGGCATCGTGAGACAATATTTTTTTAAACACTGGTCTAAATGTGGGAGGCCAGAAAGAGCTGAGCATTTGAGGCTATCAGCAAGGCTGTTGACATGGAGTTATTTGGCCCCATAGTGAGAGCGTGCACCTAATGCTTTCGTTCTGCGAGGCCAGCTTCTTCGTCTTCCTCCTGGAGCTCCTCTTTTGGTTCCTGGGTTGTGCTGGGGGGCCTGGGTGGTGGTCCTGCTCTCATCAGGCATCCCTACTATCTGCCCAGGTGTGTGCTTTAGGACCAATGCACCCTGCTCAAGTGCTCTTCACTTTGTCTATTGGCAGCTCATGCTATTTCTTTTTGTTTACATTTTACATTTTATCAAAGTAATACCTATAGATAGTTGGCAACCTTAAATACAAGTCTTAATGGCAGAGACTCCCTACTTCCATAGCTGGCTATGGCGCTCCAGAATATAGATGGTATTTTGCAGCCTCCTATGCACCTAGGGGTAACCATGGGACTAGGTTCTGGCCAGAAGTGTTATGTAGTAGCTTAGGGGGAAACTGCCTAAAAAGACAGAGGGTGTGAACCCTTTTTCATCTTTGTCCCTCCCATCTTCCATCCTGCTGACTGGAAGGTGGATTCCATGGCTGGAGCTGGAGCAGCCATATGGATCAAGAAGGACATCTTGGAAATGGAGGCCATGCGTGGTGTAGCAGTGAGAAGAAGGAGCTCTAGTCTTCTAGAACTTTGTGGAGCAGCCCTGAGATGCGAAGCTCCAGCCTTTTGTCTGAGATAGAAATTCATTTCTGTTTTTTTGTTTTTTTTTTCTTGAGATGGAGTCTCACTCTATCACACTCTGTCACCCAGGCTGGAATGCAATGGCATGATTTCGGCTCACTGCAACCTTCGCCTCCAGGTTCATGCGATTCTCCTGCCTCAGCCTCCCAAGTAGCTGGGATTACAGGCACCTGCCACCATACCCACCTAATTTTTGTATTTTTAGTACAGACGGGGTTTCACCATATTGGCCAGGCTGGTCTCGAACTCCTGACCTCAGGTGATCTGCCTATCTCAGCCTCCCAAAGTGCTGGGATTACAGGCGTGAGCCACCGCGCCCGGCCACATTTCTGTTTTAAGTAAGGGATTCTGTTTTGAGTTCCAGTTTCTTTTTAAAACTGATTCTAGCAGAACCAAATTACACATAGCCGTATCTTGCCCTACAGTTTCCCACCACTGAATCCCACTCCCAGAGACAATCACTTGCTGCCCTTGAGCTGTTTCTTCTAGTATTTCCCTCCTTGTGTGTCTGAACAACACAGCTCTGCTGCTGTGTCTTGTTTACGTGTTTATTTTATTTTAGGTGTTATCTATTGACATCTTCCTACAAAATATTGGGATCCAGCTCTCTGTTCACCCCCAGTCCTCTGCTACTGCCCCAAACACTGTCCTTCTGCTCATCCTCCCAGTGCAGATGACTGGCTGAATCCACATATAGTGCGTTTGTCCCTTATTACACCCGTGTGAATATTGTTCACATCTGGGGTAAGTCCCTATGCCGGGAGCGTTTTAAGGATGACATTTTCTTTTTGAAAATAACTCTTTACTTTGCATGGAATTAATAATGTATCTTTTGGGATGTGTCTAGTTCTCTTTTCTTTCAGTACTTTGTGAAGGAACAAATTACATGTAGTAAAATGTACAAATCTTCGGTGCACAGCTTAATGACTTTTACACATGATATCCTGTGACACCTTCCCCGAGGCCAAGATATAGAACATTCCTGTCACCCCTGAAGGTTCCCTTGTGTCCCCATCCAGTTAATACCTACCTATGCTTTTCTCTCCAGATATAATCACTGTTTTGACTTCTATTCCTATAGATTAGTTTTCCTGTTTTTGAATCTCGTATGAATAGACTCCTACTACATGTATCCTTTTCTGCCTGGCTTCATAAAGTCTTGAGATCCACAAGTAGTGGTGTGAATCAGCCGTTCATTCCTTTTAATTGCTGAGTAATATTCCTTGGATGGAAACACCACAGTCTGTTTATCTGTCTCTTATTTGATGGGCATTTGGCTGGTTCCAGTTTTTGGCTATAATGTTCTTGTACCAGTATCTTTGTGGACATAGGCACTCACTTTTCTGGATATTCCTAAGACTGGGATTGCTGGGCCATTGATGGGTCTATGTTTAATACTATAAGAGACTGCCAGCTGGGTGCAGTGCCTCATGCCTGTAATCCCAGCACTTTGGGAGGCTGACGCGGGTAGATCACTTGAAGTTAGAAGTTCAAGACCAGCCTGGCCAACATGGTGAAACCCTGTCTCTACCAAAAATACAAAAAAACTAGCCAGGCATGGTGGCACACACCTGTAATCCCAGCTGCTCAGGAGGCTGAGGCAGGAAAATCGCTTGAACTTGGGAGGTGGAGGTTGTAGTAAGTCAAGATTGCACCACTGCACTCCAGCCTGGGCAACAGAGCAAGACTCTGTCTCAAATAAATAAATAAATAAATAACAATAAAATAAAATAAAAAGAACTGCCAAAGAGTTTTCCAAAGTTGTTGTACCATTCATGCCCCCGCCAGCAGCAAATGAGAGTTCCAGTTGCTTTGCTGACTTGTAACACTTGGGCTTGTCTGTTGTTCTTAATTTTATCTACTCTGCTGGGTGGATAGTGATTGCCATTGTGGTCTTAATTTCCATTTTCCTGGTGACTAATGATATTGAGGCCCCCTTCATGTGCTTATGGGCTGCTTGAACATCTTCATTTGTGAAATGCCTGTTCAAGTCTTTTGCTCATTTTTGGCTTTGCTATCTGTACCTAATTTAATCATAACTGACTTATCCCCAAGCCATCTGAGAGAACCATGCGATGATCACCTGCAGCCCCTCCTGTCCCCACCTCCTGATGGGGCTGGCTGCTCTCTCCACCACTGCACAGCTGCATATTCTGGGACCCCACCCTCTTTCCTGGGCTGGATCTCTGCTTCCTGAATCAGATTATGTCTTAGCCAGTGTACTCCTTCATTTTTGGTGGAGCACAGTCCCAGAAGCTCCATGCAAAAGGATATTTGAGAAGGAAATGTTTTGAGACCTTCCATGCCTGAAATACATCTTGATAGTAGCCCACTTGATTGATGATCTGATTAGGTTTAGAATTATTTTCCCTTGGCAGGCTGAATCATCGAGCCTCTGGCTTTGGGCTTCCAAAGTTGCTGTTGAGAAGTCTGATGCCATACTGATTCTTGATCCTTCTTATGTGACTTTTTCCCTGCTCTGGGAACCTTTTGGGATTTTTCTCTTTACCAGTAGGAGTTTCAAAATTTCACAAGAATGTGTCTTGTTGGGAAACTTTTCATTGACTGCCTTGGGTTCTCTGCAGGCCTTTTACGTCTGGAATCTCTTACCATTCAGTTCTGTACTATTTCTTAGATAATTTTCTCTCTACCATTTTCTCTGTTCCTTCATTCTAATGTTCTTACTTCTTGGGTGTTAAATCTCCTAGACTGATCCTCTGACTTTCTTATCATTTTCCTTCCATGGCCCATCTCTTTCTGAGAGATTTTCTCAAATTTATCTTCCAACTGTTTTATTGTATTTTTTATTTTTTCTCTCTTATTCTAATTTTCAGGAACTCTTGTTTGGTTTCCTGAATGTTCTACTTTATATCCCCCTAAGAAATGGGATGACCATGAATAGCTTAGATGCACCTGTGAATGTGGGCAGGAGGCCTGCAAGGGCCAGGCTGCTGAAGCCCTTGAGTGAAGTGGACAGGGTAGGAGACAATAGGGAGTGGTGGGGACTGTGTCGAACTGGAATGTGGGCTCAGTATTGGCAGATGTTTTCATTCTTGAAAAGATGCTGGAAATTTGGATTTTTGTGGCTTGCACATGCTTGCAACGAATCTGGTGTTTAAAAAAATCAACATGTAAGTCGAAACACACTTACAGGCACTATTTGGCCTATGAGCCACCATTTTGTACCCCCCCCCCCCCACCCCAGGTATGGACCCTACAGTGTGCAAATGAGTGTTCCATTCCTTCTCTTTTTTCTTTCTTACAACAACCCTGTGAAGCCTCTTGCCAGAGATCTTGTCATGTGTAGGACCTGTCTCAGGAACTAAGCATAGTGTTCTGTTTAAAGGTTTTTTTTTTTTTTTTTTTTTTTTTTTTTTTTTTCAAAAAAGCGTTGACCTCAGGTAGCCATGGTGTGTGCTGCTCAGATCTCCCTGCTGTGAAGAATGAGATTTGCTCACAGTTTCCAGCTGCCCCACCGTCAGGGCCTCTGACTGTGTCCCTGCTGAGCCACACTCTTCCCAGGCTGCTCCCAGCAGTGACTGAGCACGCAGGGGTGCTGGAGCAGGGCTTCCATCTGTCCAGCACAGGCCTCACGCTTCACTCTGGGGCTCCCCATCATCCTGGCAGGGACTTGTGGGGCTGAACTGCGGTCCTGCCTGGCTCTCCTTCTGTCCCTCTGTCCCTCCAAAACTGTCAGAAAGCACCACGGGCCGAGGCTCTGCCTACCCACGCCTGTTCTTCGCATTATCTTTCACGGCATTTCGCCTGTGTTTAATTCTGCCTCTGCTTCCTAGAGGACCCTAATGGGAGCAGCTTTTGGGGCTCCAGGCTTAGAAATATAAGTATGGAGCTGGCTTCCCTCTTGGCCTAACATGTTTGCTTAGACAAGTGGTGGTTGGAAAAGGAATCTCAGAACATTCAAGGTTGGCAGGGAGGGGCCTCAGAGGGCAGCCGGCCCCATTCCTTCTGCACAGCTGCAGCCATTAAGAGGCCGAGGACCTCCCCACCAGGTGCTGGTGACCATCTGGAGGGGTTACAGGAATGGCTTCCCTCCTTAGAGGCACTGGGATGACCCAGGGGCTGGAGGGCCAGGAACTCTCTGCTGGTTTGCTATTTTCTGTTGGAATGTGGGGAATACAGCTAGGCTGCTTTCTCCTGAGGGCTGTGAGGAGCCTCCTACCCTGGCCCTGCTTCGAGACACTTGGGGCAGGGGAGTTTGACCAACTGATCCCCTTCCTGGGGTCTTCCACCACTTTGGTCGTTGTGCTCCCAGCCATGCTGGCTCCCTAGAAATGTGAGTTTCCATAGCGTTGCATGCTAGGGAAGAGGCAGGAGCCCAGCATGAAGGCATGAAGCCGATGTTTGCTGAATGACCCTGGGGAAGGGAGGTCTGAGTGGTGGAGGCAGTGGCTTCTCTTTCTTCTCATGTCTCATTATTGTGCTCGCTCTCCATTGAATATTTCAAAATGACACTTTTGCAATCAGGGTCACCTGACCTTGGCTGTTGAAAGAGATGGGGCTGTGGCAGCTTCTGGGGAGGGAGGCTCCTTCCATCTCCCTCTCCTCACTGCCCCCCTGACAGTTCCCATGCACCCGATGGAGCAATGGGACCCCCCTTTCTGTCCTTGCCTTACTGGGTGAATGTGAGCCCAATGCAGCCTAACTCATTTGCTGCAGACCTCGCCTGCATTTTCCAAGTTGGAAGCGAGGAGAAGTGTCTCTGCTGCCAGGTGGCTTTCAGTGTTTCTCCTGCAGAGGTGGGCACGAGCCCCAACAAAGACCTGGGAGGGGAGGGCTTCTGAGAATGGTGGGCCTGGCAAGCCCAGAGGACTGTCTTCATTTTCATGGTGTTAGTCTTGGCTAAGAAACCCAGGCGAGCTCTCTAGCTTTTTGAAAATTTGCCCCACTTACTCTGAGAAGGCATTTGGACCCTGTCCTGGGGCTCCATTTCGTTCCTTTGTGCCTTTCATCGTTTCACTTTTTAAAAATACATTTCTCTTCATTTCAGCTGAGTCATTTTCCTCCTCCTCCTCCTTCTCTTCTCGACACTCCCAGGAGCCAGAAAGAGCCTGTCCCGAATCCTTGGCTCCTGCAGGCCGGATCTTTTCCAAATGTCAAACTCTTAGGAACCTTGGCACAGAGCAGAGTGGGCTCTGGCCCCAAATCTCTTTCCTCCCTTGTCTTTATCAGGCTCTGCTTTCCTTTCTCAGTAAAGAGGTTTATTAATTAGCTTTTCTGTGAGTCCTTTGCCTCGAGGTTTTCAGAGGGAGCCCTGGCAGGAAGGGCCCTCTGCTCCTGGGCATGGGCCTTGGTGCTACCCGGTGGAGCTTGCCACATGGCACTCCTGGCGGAAGTCAGCTCTGTGAGAGCGTCATGGGGCTGCTCAGGAGCTGCTCAGGGTCCACTCACCTCGCTGGGGCAGGGGCTGGGACTCGCTCAGGGCTCCCACTTAGTTAGCCTCCAACCCCTCATGCCCACTTCAGGCAAAGTCTCACCCTGTGGGGCTGGCCCCTCTGTCGGGTCCCTTAGAGACCTTTAGCCTGACCCAGAAGGGACAGGACAGAGTAAAAACATGAGGCAGCTCATCCCATCCGTGATCTTGGCTTTAGGCCACTGTCTTCTGAAATGGCCGAGAGAAATAATCACCACCCTTTATGTGGCATGTCATAGTCTTCAAAGCATTTCCTAGGCTTTGTGACTTTTTATATAGCTTAAGTCATTTTATCTTCAACTGCCCCCATCCCCCTGAGGAAAGTAGGATAGCCGTTAGTTTCCTTATTTTGTAGCTAAGGAAACAGGCTTAGAAAATTGAACTGATTTGCCAAGGTCTCAGGGCCAGTCCTGATTTTTTCAGTCACTATTTATATTTCCTTCTCATCCCCAAAGAGATTTACCTGGTGCAAGATGAGTAGGTGGCTGGATTGCTACCCCCGTCTATGTCTCCTGACTTCCAAATTACAGGCTTCCCAGCGATTTTCAATTTTGACACCCTCTCACTGATTCTATGACATGTTGATCCCTTGTACAAGGATGCAAGGATATATTTGCTTTAGAAGTTAAAGTAAATTGAAACTCATCTGATTTGACATTTTGGCACCATTTTAGACAAGAGGTTTCATTCATTCATTCATTCATTCACTCACACTGAGCAATGGCAGGACTGCTGGGGATACAGGCAACTGTGTGCAAAAAATGACGTAGCCTCTGTCCTCGTGGAGTTTAGAACCTGTGGTTCTTATAGTACCGAGGGTGAAAACAGCTTAGATGTGAAGAGTATGGTGTAAGATCCTCCAGCCTGTCTCGAGGGAAGCCAGTCACTATGGAAGAAGTGAGACTACTCCTGGACGGTCATGCTCTGACAGGCCTTGGGGGACCAGGCGCCACAATGGGGACTGTGGGAGAGGTGGGAGGGGAGAAGAGAGGAGGCCTGGAGCACCGAGGCACTATCTTGAGAAGGTCATCTTGGAAGTGGATCCTCCAGCCCCAGTTGCCCCAGCCACCACCACGTGAAGAGTCTAACCACCCTTTCCAAATTTCTGACCTATAAAATTATGAGCAAAATAAAATAGTTGTTTTATACCTACTAAGCTTCAGGAGTGGTTTTGTTAAACAGCAATAAACATCTGGGACAGAATTCTAGGGATTGATCATTCTTTCTGAACAAAGCCCTCTTTGGAGCCCTTGGCCCTTTGCAGAACATTATTCATATCTTGGGGGACAAGCAGGTGGTCCCTGTCCTCTTTAGTGTGCCATTGCTTTTTTACATATGCATTCCCCCTTAATTTTAAGAACCATAAAAATTCCTGGAATTTATCGAATGGGAAACGGAACCAGCTGATTCTCCTCATTACCTTGTGAACAATACCCTGCCTCTGAGAATTCTGTGTAGGAGCTTTCCTTGTTTCTCCCAAGTTTTAGCTCAGGGGTGATGTTCAACGGTGGCAAGGTTGTTACAGATTCTAAGGTGCCATCAGATCTGGGTTCATCTTGGTGTGGAGTCCATTTCATGCATAAGCCTAAGTTGGCTTTGTGACTTTTTTTTTTGTTCTGTACTCTTTGGGAAGTGACTTTTTTTGTTGTTCTTTTTGGGGAGTGATAAAAACTGAACTGCTTATGCAAGCAGCAACACAGGACTCCTAGCCCAAGGCTTCTATTGCTCTTCTCTTCTCCACCCACAAAAAATAATTCACATAAAAACTGTTCTCTGGCCAGGGGTTGTCCCCTCCTCAGCAGGGGGCTTTCTTTTTTGTTGACTTTAGAACAAATTTGGTTTTCTGTGTCCAGATTTTGGGGTGCATAGATCCAGCTTCCTTTGGAAACTCTGCTTAAATCCCAGCATATTTGGAAGCTCTCTGACTTCTTCCTCCCACAGCCTAATAATTCCAGAACAGTTGGATTGGAACAACCTCGGGGCTTAGAGGGAGGCAGCTGAATTTCTGGACTCATATGGGTGCATTTAACCCATGTGTTCACACTTGGAGTGCAAGAAGGCAAGGCGGAGGGGTGCATTTGCATGCTGACTCTAGAGCTCACTAGCCTTGTGACTGGCTCCAGGCATATTAAATGTCATGAAGTTTCTTTATCTTTAAAATGGGTTTCAGAAATAATATCCCTAAAGCACCAGGCAAAGCATGGAGCACATCATGGGTCCCCAGGAATCTGCAGCTGTCCTGATGAGGGTGATAATGTTGGTGAAGGGTTTGGAGGAGCCTGGCTTCTCAGAAAGGTGATGGGGTGAGTTTAGTGAGGAAAGCACCAGCTGCATGTTTCAAGAAAGCCAGATGCTCCCCAAATGCTTTCCCAGTGGTGCATGAGAAGAACCTTACAAAAAATTATCCACATGCAGAGAAAAATGAGGAGGCTCCACGATTCTCCTGCTTTCCTTATCGGAACCAAAATTTGAGTCTTTGCAGAGAGTAAAGGTGAGAGCATTAACTTTCCTTTCTGTTTTGAAGCAGAACTCCTTGGAGGCCTGGAACTATAAATATAAGAGTATAATTATTCTTTCCCCAAGCCTCGTGTAAAATAGGAATAACACTGATTGGTTTAACTTAAAAATAAACTTAAAGTGGAGATTCTAGGCCTGAAGTGGGGGAAGGTGTGTGGGCTTAGGAGTCCTGATTTGAGTTTGAGTTCAGACCCCACCCCACTCACTAGCCACACAGTTTGGGACAAGTCTGTACCTCAGTTTCTTCACCTGTAGAATGAGGATAATACCTATTATTTGTGGGATGTAATGAGGATGAAATAATGCATGCAAAATGCCTACTGTGGTGCCTGGAACATAGTAGGTACACCAACAGTGGCACAGATCACGTAAACCAGGGGCTCCAGCTCTGTTCTGCTGTCATGAGCAAGAGCTGGGGAGGAGGCAGCGGGCTACCCTGTATGTGGCAGGCCACTCAGCTGTGCAGCTGGTGGTGTCTGCTGTAGGCTCAGTCTGAGAGAATGGGTGGCCAAGCCACAGGGGAGACTCACAGGTGAGACCAGAGTGAGCCTTAAGGACCTTCCTAATGGGGTGTGGGGGTGGCACTTCCAGGCCAACTGCATGAAGTTTATTCTTCTCCTTGTCTGGGTGACTCAGGCAGGGGCTTGGAAAGGGTCCCTCTGATGGAGAAGCCTAGGGTGGTCCTCGTCATCTAGCTTCCCTCCCTGTAGGCTTGACATCCATAGGATTCTCTTGACGTAAAAGCCCACTTGCTCATAGCTGTCCCCCTGAGCACCGGACATCAATGACCCTCTCAGACAATGACACTACTCAAGTGGAAGCCATTTATTTAAAAACTTTTATTAATGCTTGAAGAAAAATAGTGCAATGTGACAATGTACAGGTCCTGTTGCCTAAATCCGTAATAGAAACAGATACTATCACTTAGCAAGCTCACGTGGTGCCAATTCTGAGATCAGACGGGGTTGTTCCTCCTTAGGAAGTGGCCACTGGAAGCATTGTTTTTCCATGCTATTTCCGTGAAGCCTTTTACTTGGTTCGAGTTTAAATTTCTCCCTTTGTGTGAGTATGACTATAGTTCTGGCCTGGTGTTTTCTATTTATTTAGTTTTAGATGTCAGCATTTTACTATACTTGGTCCTCTCATTTCAGAATAAAAGGGCTATTTATTGATACAAAGGAGAGGTGTTCAGATCATCTTGTTAAGATGCAGAGCTCAAAATAAACACTAAATCTTTATTTGGAGATCCACATCCTTCCTCAAAGGAAGGCTCACGAGTAAATTTGTAGGCAGTATAAAGCCCAAGTAGAGGGTGTATTTTTAATGACTACTTTGCTTACATTTTAGATTGTGCAAATGTCTCAATCAATGCTTGCAGGAATTTGGACCTTCCTCAGTTTTGAGCAGAAGACCCTGAGCAATAAATACTATTGTATGCTTCCAATAACATTAGGGAGGGGATTGAAATGCTATCTACCTGACTTCTGAGAAGAAAACAAAGCAGTGGCATGAAAAATATACAACAGAGATCAGTAAATGGGTTCAAATGAACATAGTAAGCCATTTTATGCCTTAGGGGGAAAACACAGCGATAATAAATACAAATGACAAATATTTACAATAGAAGCAACGAATGGGACATCAGTAGGCGAACACATAAAACATTTACACAGAGGAAAATGGAAAAGTGATGCCTTTCACACATCCAGTCCAGGAGCTGGCGGACAAATGAACAGCTGACTCAGCAACGCAGGAGAATGTTATTGCTTTAGCTTTTGAGTGATGTCAGTAAAACAGTCAATGTGCCTGCCGCGGTGGCTCACTGCAGGAGACAGCCACGGTTTACACTCGTTCCCATGGCAGAGCCTGACACAGAGGTCCTCCTCCCCCCAAGGGCAGAGCTGGATTAAGTGCACCAGCTCTTCTGTTCTCTGCAGCCCCAGATCTTGCTGGGTGCCCGGGGGCCCGGTGTTGGGGGTTGGGGGTGGGGTTTCCTCCCCTCCCCCAACCAATGATTTCCCTCCCCCGCCACCCGCCGGCATGGATCATGAAAGACTGGGATTGGATTTGGGGCATAGAAATACTAGCTGTGTTTTGGTTGAAGGCATTCCCCAGAAACAAGTCATTTTAGAGCAGATACGCTTGGTTTCTTGGTGTCTGGCCTCAGGTCGCCTTGAGGAAGAGCTGACGAGTTGACGGATAAGGATGCATATGCTTTTTGACCCACTCACTAGAACAGAGATCAGTAAACTGTGTCCTGTGAGTGAAATTCAGCTGGGGGCCTGTTAAATAAATCTTCCTGGAAGGGAGCCAAGCCCTCTCGTTTGTGTGTTGTCTATGGCTGCTTTTGTGCTAGGACGGCAGAGTTGAGTAGTTTCGACAGAGACCTCATGGCTCGCCAAACTGCAAGTTCTGGATTCACTATCTGGCCCTTTGCAGACAATGTTTGCCGACCCCTACTCCAGAAGAGCCCAGCCCAGAACACCCGGCCACTCCCTACCATACCAGCTCCTGCTTGAGAAAGGATAGGCCAATCAGGAAGAAAAGGCCTATTTCGGTGATAGTTTTAAATACCCCAAGAAACCCACTGCTGAGACTTTTAATGAAAATCCTCACTCTCCTTTCCTCATATTTTTAGTTCTGTCTCTTCTCTCTGCCTTTATTTGTCCCCTTGGACTCCTCTCCTTATTGCTAAATTTCCAATTAGGATCTGGAAAATCCTGTCCCTTAGAGATTTTCAGCAGTCTCCTTGATTTTATGTAAAAGGTCAGCATTTCCTGATGGGAATTACTAAGCAGTCTTCATTCTCTTCTTTCCTTTCCCATCCTCTCACACGGAGAAGCCAGGTTTCCAGCTGGGCCTCCTGGAATCACCAGGACGCGGCTTTACCAATCTCGGCTGAGGGTCGAGGTGAGATAACGAAATCCTAAGGGAAATTTGTCAAATGTACTCCCCATGGGTATATTTTCCTCTGGGTATAAGGTTTCCCCCAAGTGGGCAGGAGTCCATGTCAGGCAGTCAGATGTACGGCTGTGTCACTGTTTGATAGCTTTTAAAATAGAACTTAAAAAAAAGAAAAATCAGCCTCAAAGGATAGGCTGGTTTTTTTTTTAAAACCCCCTTTGAGCTGGTTTTAATGACCCAGTTGCTTTGTTTGAAAGCCATTTATTTAGACGACAGATATGTAGATATAACTGGATAAATAAAAAAGTGAAATCGAGATTTGAAGCAGTGGTTAAAATATAAACTCATAGGGGCCACTCCCTTGGACAGTGTCCCCCCAAGCCCAGACAGAACAATGGCTCAGAAATTACACATAGAAATGACACTCCTCCCTCCACCCTCGCCAAGAGCTCTGAACCGCAAGGTCCCACACAAGAAACTGAATTTCAGTTTGGCACCAAGTACCCCCTCGGCCCCTGCCTCCTCTCCACCCTTCTCCTGCATTCTAAGCGATATTTATTCTTACATTCACTCCTGTCCTGGAATCCAGCCGCCCTGACTTCCGCGGAGACAGCACCAGAGGCTGCTGCACCAGAAGCTTCGGGGCGGGGCCCAGCACCCACTGTGTGGCCCAGCTCTGGGGGCCCTGCCTTACCCTGCCCCTCCCTGGTTCACTTCCCCCACAACAGAGCGTCCGACACCCACTGGCTCCACAGATGGAAAGAAGACAAAGGTACAAGGATAACGCGGGCGCGCTCCCTTGAGTACGTGTAAGTGCAGAATTCACCAGGCACCCCTGAGACCCCACGGCCCCAGGGGTCTCCATCTCACCTGTCCGTTCCGCGAACACACACCTCAATGAAGTCCACAGTCCCCACAGAATCCTGCGTGTGACATCTCCCCTCTCTAACGGTAAATGTTTTGGAATGTCCATAGATAAGAAAATGGACGGCGTGGAGGAAAGATTGCGTGGCCAGGCTTTTCATTTCACCTCCGGATATCAGAATACTCAGACTGTTCGTCCTCCCACTCGCTGCTTCCGGAAGGTCCCTGAGCCCCAAGGTCCCCGACTCTGCCCCGGGCATGGGCGTTTGGGTGGCTCTTGCTACCTCGCTCACCCTTGGCACCTCGGCCAGTCTCCCTACTGCTGGGCTCTGGGAGGTGATGTCCTGCTTCCCCGTGGTGGGCCCTGGAGAGCTTGGTTCTGTCCACCTGGGGCTGGCGCTCGGGGGGCGCCGTGGGAGGCCTCTGGATGGCCGAGGTGCAGAAGCTCAGGATGGAGCACAGGCTTCCCCAGTTCTGCTCACACTGAACCTGCACGCTGTGGGTGATGGCCTCCTTCACCTCCTCCCCACAGGTCAGCAGCAAGTTCACGAGGTCCACGTAGGGTCTAAAGATTGAAAGCAAAGAGAGAGAGAGAGGGAGAGAGAGAGAGAGAGAGAGGCTGGGAATGGAGCAAGTCCGGAATGGACCACAGAGGGCAGGGGCAGTGCTGGGAAGGAGGCATGGCCAGTGCTTGTCTTGGGTTCGGTGGCAGATCTCTCTCAAATGACTTCAAGCCTTTTCTCATAGTCTATGGAGTACTGGCCTCAACCAACACTTACTGGGTGGCCACTGTGTCCCAGGCTCACAGGTGCATAGGGTAAGCGCTTAGGACCCTAAAAGGAAGACCCTCTGGGGAAGGTGAGAAATCTAGGTGGCTGCGTGAATAATGGCAGGAGAGCTCTGGGTGCCTTTCGGCTACACTAACTAGGTGAGTTTCAGCTAGAGTGGAGATGGCTCTGCGGTCCAGTGGAATCGTAATTAGGCAAATGGTGCAGGGCCTTACAAAGACTCCCAAACAGAGGATTCTTTTTGGTAGGGACTAGGAAACCATGAAGGTTTAGGACCATGTGCCCTCTATGAGAAGCTCCCAAGAAACCATTTTCCCCACGTTTGTGTTTGTGCCGGGTTTAGGCTCATGATGAAGAAGGGTGTTTTTGGAAGTTATTGGATGCATTTCCTCTGCATTTGGAGGAGTATGGAAGAGCTGAAGTGGGAGGGAGGAAGACCACCTCCCTGGGACGTCATTGCCCGTGCATGCAGTGATTCCCTCTCTCAGTAGCAGAGGCTGGGGAGTAGGTGTGGCCATCTAAGCATCTTTATTCTTCCAGTCTGGGCTTCCTTAGATTTGGAGTTGAAGGCTGGCAGTCAGGGGCCCCTGTGTTTGGACTGAGAGACAGCTCGCTGTGCAATGAACTCGCCTAGTTCTGGAGGGCAGAGCCAGTTGTTCTTTAGGAAAACTGCTGGAATAATTTACTCCAGGGGGTGGACAAGGTGTGCAGAAGGCAGGAGCATCTGCTTTTTATATTTACGGGCACATCTGGTGAGGAGTGTCCCCAGCAATGAGCTCTCATGGGCCACTCACTGAGCTTTTATTTTAACCTCTCACTGGCCTTTAAAACCCCCCAAGGGAGGTATAGGATGTTTCACATGGCTAACTGACATTCCTAGGCAGTCCTCTCTGACAAAGTTTCTGATCTATCTGACCACAAGCATTGCAGCTTTGGGCCATCACCTTGAGCAGGGAAGTCACCCTAGAATGTGAGGTCATTCATAACACGGAGCAACCTGATTTGTCCTCCCTAAGTCTGGGCCACCAGAGAGGCTGTGTTACAGCCCGTGGAGCCTTTTCTTTGCAAGTTGGCAGTTGTTGCTATGTGGAAAGAGCAGACTGTGTTTTGAGATGTGTGAAGTAGTTTACTGCATTTTTATTAATTAGTCCTCAAGTTGGAATTGAGTGAACTGTCCTCACCTCATGGATGTAAAAACTGAGAATAGCAGGGAGAAGGTGGCTTTTGGAAGCTTCTGGGCTTCAGGGCCCAGGGCTGAGAGCAGAGCAGAGAGGAGGAATGCTCTGGCTGAGAGAGATCAAGCTGCTGTTTAGGGCCTGCCTGATGACTTTGGAGTCAGCAAGTCTGTGCATGGCCGCTGGGCAAAGGGCTTTAAACCCTCTAAGGCAGGCCCCTGACAGCGCAAGACAACCTAACCCTGTCTCCTCGGACTGCCCTGAGGTGGGCAGGTGGGCATGCAGGAGACAGTATGAGGGAAAGGCTCCATGCGTGCTTGTTTCCTTCTATTTTTTGAAAACTAGAAACTGCCTCCGGAGCTTAAGTTCACTGAGTGTGTCTGCTAAAGCAGCAACAGGATTTTAGCACCTGACTGTGCCCGCCGTGGCACCAGGGCTAGATGGGCACACTGCAGGGGTGAGTGTCTGTCTTTCTGAGATACTAACTGGATGCTGTCTTCAAGCTCCTTTCCCCAGAGTAAGGGGAGGGCTGTCTTGGGAATATACAGACTGTCTCTCTTTTGCCTTCCCGGCCAGGGCATTCTGTCCGCCAGATGAGCCCCCAGAAGCCCAAGGCGGATCCGGATCCCAGAAGGCTGGATGAGCCCATGCTCTCCTCTGCCCTTGGCCCTCTCTCTCTCCAGGAGGAAGCTGTGAACTGCGGGGAGGGGTGTGTGTGCCGAACCAAGTTAATCTAAGCCGTGTTCCGAGCTGGCCTGGTGCCTTCTGAGGCTGCAAGCTCAGCCCGTGTCTAATGACAAAGTCCAGCTCGTTCAACTGGGTGTCAGCAAGGCTAAAGGATTTTAAAAAATACTTGGAGGGGGATGTGCCTGGAGCCTGCCAGCACCCAGCGACATGGTGAGTGGGGGTCAAGCCAGGCCAGCTGCAGCTAGGGGGAGACAGATGCTGTGCAGAAAGTGGGGCGGGCAGGAAGGGATGAGGGGAGCAGAGAGGAAGAGCTTGAAAAGAGCAGCATTAACTGGGGGTGAGTGTTCTGGTGTGGATGGGGGTTGGGTTGAAGAATGGGGGTGGTGCAGATTCTGGGGTGACTGTGATTTCCTCATCTCTAAAGTGAAAAGCAAATTCAGTTCTCTCTTTTTTTTTTTTTTTTGACCAATGCCACACATTTGGAAATGGCCTTCTTGATATTTGGGGACTGATAGGATACTTTAATCAGTTAAGATGGTTGGAAAAAAAAAACCTAAAAAACAGGCAGTTCAGCTAGAAGTACAAGTCGATGCACTGCCACATCATGGCTTCAGAAGGAAAGGTAATGGGGGTTTTTGGGAAGCTGGAGTTAGGTGAGACCCCTGCCTAGAGATGCTGACTTAGGGGGAAGCAAGAGGAACAGCATGTGACCAGGCTTCTTCTATGGGCTGCCTGCATTTCCAGAGCAGGCTGGGGTGGGAGGTCATAGGCTCATTCTGAATGGTGTGAGGAGACCATGGACCCAAGAGCCACATCCCCAAGAAGGAGACACTAGAACGCCAGAGGGCTTTACCTTCTTCTTAAATTAAGGGGAGGGGGCGGGACTTCCAACCTTCAGTTTTCCCAAAGAATACTTTTCTCCAAGAAAGATAGAATCCCTGTGCTCAAGGCATGCATTATAGCATTATAAACTAGGAATGGGCCCCATCACCCACCCATTCCTGAGGCCAGCAAGCTCTCTCTAATGGGGGACAGGCCTGGAGGTGAGTGTAGCTCATGGCATTTCTTAGCCATGGGGCATTTGTCTCTTCCAGAGGCACCTGAAGGAAGGGAATTTTAGAGTGTTCTCCTTGTGTAATGGGGACACATTTGATAAAAGGACAAGAAGCCTCTACCACATGTGGGGAGCTGTGAGCCCTTTCAGGTCTAGCAGGGAGATAATAGGCTGGGGGCAGGTTTGAAGTCTCTTTCTGATGACTGGCTTCAGTCATGTATACCAGCAATTCCGAAGCTTAAAAGCAGGAATCAAACCTCCGTGCGAGTTCTCTAATCTCTTAGCTTCACTTTCCTTCTCTTGGGCATAGTAATTTCTATCTTGTAGCATCTTTGGGAAAGATAAATGAGATAACCCATGTAAAGGCCCTGGCCAAGGGCCTAGCCCATTAAAAAAAAGAAATAAAAAAATAAAAAAAAGACAGCTATCATTGTTGTTTATGATGCTGTGGCTGCTATTGTTCCATTAAAAATATTTGAAGAATAAAAAATATTTTGTAAGGCATTAGCCTAATTCAAGGAAAATGCAATATTATTTTGCTTTTGGCAAGAGCTTCCTGCAGAGTTTTGCCATGAGTTGTATGATTCTAACACTGTACCAAGGGTGTTGCAAGATGCCTATGACCTTATAACCAAGTGGAAAGAGACAAGAGGTGGTTGCTGTTCTTTGTCATCTAAATGGTGTTGGTGTGGTAGGGACATAACTGGAAGAAGGTTGTGGCACAAACTGAGGATCAAGAGTTCATAAAAGTATACCGATTTGGCTCAATGAGTCACCGTGGAGAGACCAACAGTGCCATCAAACTGGTAATGACTTGTACTGAACTGGTTGGCTACTGGTTTCTTTCTGCCCTGTGTCTCTTAGGAAAGAGCCATTGTCAATATTAAAAATAAAATCTTCAGGGGCTCCTGGCCCTGCCTCATGTTAGGAACAATTGTGTACCAACATGCTTTACCATGCTGCAAAATTTAGGATCCTATAGCTGAAATATTTTGTAAGGAATGATGCATCCTGAATTTATCATTGAATTTCAAGTCTTGAAATAAGTAAGTTCACATTTCCTTGTTTTGGCATAAAAGTGTTTAGCTGATCAAAGTTTTTGGCATTTGTTTTGCATTTTCTCTGAGAGGGCACTAATGTATTAGAGAAGGTGAACTGAACCTTCTAAGGCAAAGGAAAGTTAAGGAGGCAGGAAAAGCATCTATAGCTCTGTTTTCGGGATTTAAGAGTATCGGTTCTGGAGCCAGACTGCTCAGCAGACTGGAGCCAGGTCCCAAGCCTGGCTTTGCCTGTCACTAGCTGTGTGAGCTCTGCCTTAGTGAGTCTCAGTTTTCTCATCTGTCAAATGGAGGTGACAAGGGCTGTTGTGAGGATCAAGTGAAAAATTCACAAGGAGCCCTTAGCCCAGTGCCTGGTGCTTAGTAAATATTCAACAAATGTTATTAGCAATCTGCTGTCTGTAAGGACACCTCTACAGCTACTCAGAATATTCCGAGAGCTAGTGGGTTCTTGGCCAAGGGGAAGATGAAGAGTATTACTGAATCGACACATTTCATTCTTAGTAAAACGATTTCCCATTTCTGTTGCTTGTGATTTTGAGACTGATGAGGGAATTCTCTCTTTTCCTAAAAGCCAGCAGGAAAGGGGCCTTTTAGGAGAGTCAGTGTAGCTTTCTGAAGTAAATGGAAGCCTTCTCCGTTTGACAGGCATTCAGCCTCTAGAAGCAACGCGGCTCTCCTCCCATACACATTGCCGTCCTTGCTGGGTGGCCCCTCCACCCCAGGCCCTCTGCGGGGCAGTACTCACTCGTGCAGCAGCAAGTCCTTGAAATGGATCATCTCCACTATCACCCGGGTGTTCTCCTGGGCAGCCGCGCACAGGTCGTGCTTGAGGTAGCATTCCCGCTGCAACTGGAACACCATTTCCCTGATGGCCGGGCACTTCCGGCTTATGCAGCTGAACCTGTGCCGCAGAGCGTGGGCCTTACATTTCAAGGCGTCTTTGATGAACGACTTGCCCTGAGAACACACAGGCCGGGGAAGGGAGAGAGGGGCAGAAAGCAGAAGACCTCGTTACATGTTTGGACATTTCAGCCCTTCTTGGGCTTACACAGGATATTTCTGACATCAGAACCCCAAGGCCCCACCAGAGACGGACGTCCTCCCAGGTGACAGGCAATGCCACATCCGGAGGCACGTCCAGAGTGACATGACACCCCCAGCACTTGGCAACAAGAGATGTTCATTCTGGAGACTAACACATCTCCCTCCTTCCTCCCCAGCTACTCTGTGAGTTTCCCTCCAACGGGGGCTTCCGTGGCTATGTGTCCCTCAGGTAGTCCTGTGTTGGTTATGTGGTGGCAATTTTTCTGAAACACAAAGGGAATTTGGCCAGACACAAATCCATAAATCCCTCACGGTTCTCACAAGCAGTTTTCCCCAAGTGGAAGGTGCCTGCATGTCCAAATCGCACACATTTCCTTTTTCCCTTGATTCCAGGGGCGACACCAAGATTGACTGCTGATTGTACCTCCCTTTCTGCCTCCGTGCCTCCCACGCCCCAAATCCATACCCTTGTCTCCTCCTACCCTACCAGGAAGAGCGTTCTTTTCCTTTTTGAAAATGACTCTACTCCTTTAAACTGTTCGGATTATTGCCTCTAAAAGGCCGGCCTGGCACCCTGCCTGGCAGCATCTGGAGTCTGAACTGCCGCACTGGCGGCCCCTCCCCCACACTCCCTGCCTCCGAGGGGCGAAGGCAGCCAGGCATACATCTGGCCTGCAGTTCTCTTTCCTGGCAACCCCGTTTGATTGTGCTTATCCTAGAAAGGAGACAGCTGTTGGGGGTGTGGAGGCGAGCTCGGTGCTGCTCCCTTATCAACCTCCCGCAGCCCGGAGGCATTGTGGGATGCCTACCCAGGAGTCCCCGCACCCCCCATTACTATAGAAACTAGCTGTCGTCGGAGAGGTCACCCCTCTGTTTTTAGACAGGCCCGGAAGTCACTGAGTTGAGAAAGTAAATGGGTTTAGGTTGGAAGTGGGAAGCCAGCCAGCACATTTATTTTGGTTCTCTCTTTAGCAGCCATAGAAATGTCTACAGATAGCGTCTGATCTCTGAAAAACCATGCGGCCCGCGCACCCTCCCCGTGGCCCCCTCTCTTTTGACTCTCCAGCCAGAGCCAAACAGAATGGAGGGCAGGGTGTGCCCGTTTATTAAGCAGTTATGTGCTGAGCGTCGACTTGAAAGGGATGCCTCTAACTTGAGAACATATTCCTGTTGGTTGAGAAAAAAAAAGAGGAAGATGAATTTATGCGAGGGCTGTGGCAATCTGTTCTTGGTATTCTTCCCTGACATCCTGTGGGATTGCCCTTAAATACACGTCTTTCCTCCGGATTTCCTATTACGTTTCCTAATTCCCGTTAATCCAGAGTGATGCTTTATTAGGGAGCCTCAAGGAGTTCAAAGTTCTACCTCTTTCCTTCCCTGGTTTCAGTTTCCCCTCTGGCCACCGCACATCCTCTGCAGTTTAGGCTGCCGGCCCCGTCTTTGCCTCCCCTCCTTGTTCCCAGGCACTGCTTTGTCAGGCTCACTACTATATGTCAGTGGATGGGGACTGGTGACATCCATAAATCTCACCTAAACTGATGGCCACCTCCAAATGTTGGCATTGCTCTCCAACGAACCAGGAGAGACGTTTCTGAGATACAGCAACCGGGCGTTTCAACAGGGCATATAAGTGGCCAGGGAGAACACGAAAAAGGTGAGTCTGATGCCACATGCCATCTAAAAATTTATTTGCGTTGTTGGCACTGGAGCCATATGTTGCTTGTTGTGTTCCTGCCTTGCCCTGAGCAGCAACTCTGCGTTCCCCTGGGGACCCTGGGATAACCGAAGTGGGTCAGGCCCTGACTGTATTTATTATATAGAGCAAAAGGAAAGTGTGGAACTGAAGGACTCGATCAGGGTTTTGACCTGTCAGCTTGGCAGAGAAGGATCTGCTACTCAGGAGGAAAAGAAGTCTGCTCTTTTGGAGGTCCTGAGTTATTCGGGTTGGCTGCACACACACCACATGACGGATTTCTACATACTTTGTGTCTCATTTTCCTAGTAGGTGAAATGACTTCTGAAATGTATAATTGGGGGTTCCTGCCCCTGCCCCTCATGCAACGGGCTTTGGAGACTGAGTTCTGTGTGGCCAGACACAGCGTGTCCCCTTACAAGGTGTTTATCGTTTATTATGACATTGGTCTCCAGTCCACCCTGCCTGTGTAGACACAGCTTATGAGTGCAGAAGGGAGGCACTGGCATAATGTTTTATACCTAGACTGTCGCTTGCAAGCACTAAAACACACCACAAGGAACAGCAAAGGAAGTTGGTTAACAAGGCTTTCCAATGAACATTTTGATCATGTACGCTCACCCCAAACGTTCTTCGTGCTCTGGATGGATTTTTACCTGGGCATCAAATTTTCCAGCGTTGTGCAGAAAAGTCATGCAAATCCCATGTAAGCCCCGAATCTCACAAGAGTTGTTCTCGAAACATTCAAACACGCCACACCCCACATCGCCAGCGTTGACCAAACAGTGCTGGATCTCCGCTAAAAGGAAAATCACATACAAATATATACAAAACTCTAACCCATGCTGGGCAATGCAGAGAGGTCATTTGAAGTAAAAGTTAATTAACAACTAAAGGAAAATTTAAGGAGGAAAAAAGAGTTAGTAATGACTGTTTCAGGACCTAAAAAGCCTGGGAAACAAAATTTCATCCTTTAATCTACTCATGAAAAATCTCTCTATTTGTAAATATTTGTAGAAAAGAGCCGAAAAATTACAAAAATTACAACCAGAAGGCTGGTCTGAGCATTCCTCCTTTTCATCCTTTCCATTTTATTAAAGTATTTGTGGGAATACTTAGTTGTGAGCAAAATATATTTCCACTTTTTAAACCCACAGACAAAAATAAAATTTTGAGTCGAAGACTACTTCATCAATGAAGTACCCTTCTCTACTTGATCTGTAGAAGTTGCTGCTATTAAATCACAGCCATTTGCTTCCTGACCCTCAAATGACGGCATCTAAAAAGCAGTTTCAATTCAGCTTTATGATTCAACACCTAAAAATCAAAACAAAATTCCTATTAAGGCAGTGCCTCCCAGCCTTTCGCATTAAAATACCAGCTAGGGAAGCTGCGGTTGGCGAGCAGGCTTAGGAGTGGAGTCAGATGGGGGCGAGCCTTCAGAAACGCCGCTATCAGAGGTTGCAGGCTCCTTTTAATTAGGGATCGGGGTGAGGTATCACCCAACCCCCTAGAATTCCCGCAGCCCGGGAGGAAGCTTGCAGCTCTTCACCGAATGTGGCCCCCAGTCCTCTCTCGGAAAGGGCAGACGGAGGGAGTTAACTGTCAGGCTGCAGCGTGCAAAGCTTCTTCCCTCCCTTCCCACTACCCAAGTCTCTGATTTAAATCAACCACAAAATTACATCAGAAAAGTATATTTTGGAAGAAGGGCGGGGTCGGAGCAGATAATCCGCATCAGATTAAATCTAGCCAGAGAATGAGGGGCGTGTATTGTTGAGGGTCACCAACCACCGAGAATCAGGTTCAATTCTCAGAGGAAGCGCCAGAGGAGGGGGAGGGTGGGCGAGGGTCTCGGGGTGGTGGGGGTGCCGGCCCCAGCATGTGGAGGTGAGAGGATCCGTAAGATCCCACGCGCCGCCGGGGCAGGACCGCACAGGGCCGCGATTCACTCACTTGGGGCGTCCCTAATGGGCACTCGTGCATTCCAGCTCGTGCGGTGAGCGCACGCACGCCGCCACTGCCGCGTTCACACGGCCGCCCAAAGTCGGGGGAGGGGTCGTGGAGCGAAGGAGCTGTAGGCAGATTTTCTTTCTCTTTCCGAGCTGGGAAAAGGGCCAGCCCCGTGCCCTGCACGCCTGGCTCTGCTTTGCAGCTTGCTGGTGAGCCAAGAGCCGGTCGAGCAGAGGAGGCGCACGGTTCGGGTCGTGTCACCATTTCTTGGCTTGCTGACCTGGCCAGGAGCTGGGGATGGCGGCAGCACCGCGGAGGTACGCTTTGCGCTGCCCCCACGCTCCCTTCCGAAAGCAGTGCCCCCAGGGGGAAAGTTCGCAATGCCATCTGTCTCGCCGGCAAAGTTCTGGGATGTCGGGCATCTTTTGAGGAGGGGGAAAGACGCGGCACTCTTACTGAGGCCGGCAGGCCGGGAAGAGAAGTTCTCCGGGCGCAGGGCGCAGCCCAGCTCCGGGGACCCTCTGTGCCTCCCGCATGCCGGCCGGGATGAAGCGCGCTTTGCACCGGACCCGGGACTCGGGGGCGGGGGCTGGCGCTGGCAGCGTCAGACGCTGCTTCATTTCCCCTCGACCCTGGGGAGGACAGCAACAAGTCCTGCCCCAGCCATTTCATCACCCTGCTAGCACGTGCAGATTCCGGGCCCTCGGAGCCCGGCGCGGACCTCGCCTTGCCTCGCGCTTCCCATTGCACGTCCCGTGCCATCCCAAGAGTTTGCGTGGCCCTGGGTGGGCGCCTGGCTCCCGGCGAAACGCCTGGGGCGCGCCGCGTGGGTGCACGGTGTCCTCTCCCAGTAGCTCCCGGCTGCGGGGGCACATGCACTTACCTGTATTCTGCAGGGACAGGCGGCCTTTCTGCTGGGAGCTCCTGTCTTGGGGACCCTCGGGTGGGTTGGTGGCGTCGGTCCCCCGCGCCGGGTCAAAGGTGGCCAACACCAAAGCCAGGGTCATGAACTGGCCCAGCCGCTCGGCACACATGGTTCTTGGTATTAACCTCCCGCCGGGAGACCTGGATCCTTTGTGCTCCCCTCCTCCTCCTCCTCCTCCTCCTCTTCCTCCTTCGCCGCTTCCCCTCCTCCTCCCACTCTTCCTTTTTGCTCGCCTTTTCCCTCCTCCTCGCGGCCGCAGCTCGGATAGAGGTTACCCAGCGCCCTCCCGTAGCTCTCCGGAGAGCATGTGACCAAGCCGTTAGCAGCGCCGCGAGTGCCCGGCAATGGCAGGGATGGTGCCTCAAATATCCCTGGAAGCTCTGGTGTCACTTGAATGAAGGAGTCGAGCAGGTGTTGTCCCGGCGGCTGGACCAATCCGAGACCCCGGCCCTTTTGACAACACGGCCGGGAGGCGGGGCCTGCGCTCAACTACTACAGGAGGAAGCCGAGCGCCGCTGGGAGCGCTGGACAAAGTTGCCGACCTGGCGGCGGCCACGCGTTTGCGTGCGTGTGTATGAGTGTGTGTGAGCGCGGCCGGAGATGCGTGCGCGTGTGCGGGTGCTCCAGGGCAATGGTCGAAAGGACTGTAGAATATAAAGCTCCAGTTGCTGTTAAAGGGGGACGGTCTGCTCTGGGACAGTGTCCCTGGGGTCCCTGGCTCGCGTCACACCCGCATCGGGTTGGGAAAGTTTCCTCTTTCCGCCGTTTGGAATTCAATGAGATTCCCAGCCCAGAGGACTTGATAGATTGAAGCAGTTTCCTAGGCACATTGATGCTGTGGGCCAACTGAGCACACATGGGAATTCCTGGCCTTGTGACACTTTGCATTAAAAAGAACCCCACGATTGAAGATAGGAGCAGAAGCACTAGATACAGTATTTGGTCTGAGCAACTGCCTTATCTTCCCGCTTTGGTGGGCCGTGCAACACCTGGAGTGTCGTTTCCCCTAATCCAGACGCATTCCAGACTGGGCTGCAGGGATCCAGGTGACAGTCAGGACTTGCATCATTTCCAGGAGGGTGGCAGGGAGGCCCAAGGCAGCCCTGAGTCAGCCCGCCGCGGAGCATCGCGTGCCCGGAGGCCAGAGCTTGAAAGGCAACTTTACGCGTCTCCAAACACACTCCTGCATTTTCTCAAAGCGCTGCTCGCCACCCCGCTCCGGGTTCCCTTTTACTCTCCAGTCATCCGATGGAAGTGGTGAGAACAAAAACAAAGACAAAAAAGCTAAATCCGGGGCAATTATCTCCATTTCCTCCCTTTTCTTGTTCGGCCCCCTCCCCAAGAACCGCCGGGTCGGGATAGCCCCCGGCTACTTTCTGACCCGGCCCGCGGAGGGAAGGAGAAAGTTGGGCGCCGCTTGGAGCGCCTCTTCCCCTGCTGTGTGTGTACGTGTGCACGCTCACGTCTCCCCCGCGCCGGGGCCGGGGACAGGAACTGCTCTCGGTCCCGTCACCCCACGGCGCAGCTCGGGGGGCTCGCAGGGCTGGGGGAGGGCGGGGACACGAGCGCCGCGACCGAGCGCCCCCGAACACTCACCCGGCGTTGGCGCGCACTCGCCCCTCCCCCCGTCCCCACCCTCCTCCTGGAGAACAGGTGAGCCCGGGTACCAGCTCTCGATCCCCCACCCCCGCCCCGCGCCCCGCCCGCGCCCTCTGCGGTAATGCGCCTGGGAAGTTTCATCACCCACTGCCCAGGCGACGCAGCCCTGGGTCTCCGCGGCGGGGCGCACTGCCCGCCTGGTTGGGGCCGCCATGTGACACGGCTGGGGGAGGGGGTGAGGAGACACGCGGGCAGGTTATCTTTCGGCTGGCGCTTGACTTCCAAAGCTTTCCTTTCCCGTGTGCCGGCTGCACGCGGGCGTGGGGAAGGCGGAAGCGGGGGGCCAGGATGACCACCGCTGGCCGCAGCTGTCCGGCGTGTCGAGCTCTCCTGAGTCGGAAGGAAGGAGAGGAGGGGGTGGGGAGGGCGTCTTCAGAGTGGGCTTCCCCTGGGCTGGAGCGCCAGGGAACATCCATAAATTGTCACTTTGAAGGTCCGAACCTGCGGCGGTGGGGACCATGCCCACTATTCTAATAGCAATTACTCCGCGCAGCCTCGGATCTTTTGTGCAAGGATGTGCGGGTACAAATACATTAAAACGGCCAGTTCACATTGCCCACCCTGCTTTTGTTTGCATAGTTAACTTAGCTTCCTTTATTAGTTTATGGAAAACTACCTCCTGTAGATCCTTAAAAACAAAGCGAACAAACAAACAACACAGCGGCATTCTGGCCTCTCCTAACTAACTCTTTAAGGCTCTGAATTTCCTGAGAACAAGTGGCCATTTGGTCCCACTCGTGCTTTTGGGTATAGCTGGGTAGACTTTCTTTCTATGTGGCCTCTTTTGTAGGTGAGAACATGAGCAATATTGACATTAAGAAGGCATCTGGTCACCTGTTTTTTCTTTTTGCGAAGCAGAAATAGGAGAGAGCTACACGGGGCAGGAGCAAGCCCTCTTTTGCCAGACGCAGACACTTAGTGTGCTGGGCAGAGGCCTCCCAGGATACCTGGAGCGATGGCCAGGCGGGTGGATTTCTCCCTGCTCCTGCTTTGCCCAGCCTTTGGCTAGGCCTACCTTTTGCTACCATGGGGCCCCTGGGGCTGCCCTCAGAGGACCTACATAGTTTCAAAGTTCGTCCTGAGGCTGTTTGCTCCTGCCTTCCAACGGACATTCGTGGTTTCCACCGGAGCCAACTGCCCCTTTAGAACCAAAAGAACACATAGCAGCTGGAATTGGAGGTGTTGTAAGCACAGTCACTAGTTCTTCAGGGTTTATCTGTGGGCCACTTAGCCAAGTCCAAAGCATCCAGATAAGAATGCCCATCTGAGTCGGACCCTCCAGAGCTATGAAAATTCCCTTGCAGAATCACTAGGCAGTTTGCTGGAACTGCTAGTCTAGGCCGCAGGGGTAGAAGTGGGATGGGGGCTCAGACTGGTGACTTTGTTGTGATTGATTCCCCCCCTTTCTGGCTGATTCCTTCAGCTCTATAACTGAGGCCAAGTTTGGCAGACTGTGGCTGATGAGGGTGGGGCAGGGGACAGTAATAATAATCATTATTACTATTATATAGCTAACATGACTTGAGAACAGACACCGCACCACACACCACACTCATGCCTTTGGTGTCCCTCCAGACCTAGGGCCCTCCCTAGATGGGAACTGAGGCCTGGGAGGTCCCTTGGATGGACCAGCTGCTGCTGCCCTGAGGTTCAGCAGCACCTGTCTGGATGGGCCCTCCTCCTCAATTTAATGCACACACAGCCACGAAGAGGCAGACATGACCTACCTCGTGTCATCCAGGGCCTTCTGTGGTTGACGCCTGGAGCCCATGTTTTCCTGTCTAAATCCACTTTGCTAGTTACATGCGGTCAACACTGAGTGGCAGGTTTTGGGGGAGGGATATTTGGGTTAGACCATGAAGGATGGGGGAGGATAGTGACAAGTGGAGGCAAGGAAAAAAGTGGGCATGGGAGGTGGGAGGACCAGCAGGGCTAAATGCATGGAGAGGATCCGGTGGGATTTGTATTAGGATTAGGGGTTGCTCAGTTAGGTGTGAAAGTGGGACATCAGACTGGGGAAGTCGGCCAGGGCATGTTGTCAAGGCTGGGCCCCTTGTGAAAAATCTGCGCTCCTCACGGAAGATCTGACGGTATTTAAGGATGAGACTGTAGGGCGCTTTAGACTAGGTTCTCTTTAGGAATTAGGAAATGCCCAGGGGCCCAGGGCTGCCATTGTGGAGAAAGAGGAGAGGAATGGGAAGGAATTAGTTGGCATCTTCACGTGCGTCTTGATGTCCAGCAAGACAGACATGTTCTTGCTCGAGTGTGAGCCGAAGGGGCTTTAGCGGATGGGCACAGTTCGTGGGTGCTGAGTCAGTGATGTGCAAGTTGACACGTGCTGTCTGGTCCAGGCTTTCTGAGTTCCGGAACCTGAGTGGAGAACACGGCTTACACGTGGGGAGCTCCGCCCACTGCACGCCCCGCCCCCTTGGGGCCGACTGTCTGGGCTGATGGCACCACCTTATGGTCAGAGGGGGAACTGTCTGGCTACACAGTCCTCACGACTCAGCCTGCCTGGAAGGCTGTAATATTGGGTCTCCAGCCTTCTCCCCAGTTTCCTTTCCTTTTCTTAGCAAATCAATTAATGCAGATTTAGCCAATCTCCTCGCAATAACATGCCTTAATCCCCCCATCAAAGAGATCTCTTTTACACTTATTTTCCCTCTTGCTCCCCTATCCTTTGCTGTTTTCCTTTGTGAGCCTCAAATTTACCCTAATCCTGGCTCCTGTGCATCATACCTGTATGAAGGAAAATGAAAAAAGGTATCAAGGTGAAACCGGACAGAAAAAAATAACAAACTGCTGCTATCAGGCCTCCCAAATTGTCTTGCAAGCAGGGGTCTCTCCCTAAAAAGCCTCCATCTCCCAGCACTTTGGGAGGCTGAGGTGGGTAGATCGCTTGAGCCCGGGAATTCGAGACCAACGGGCAACATGGCAAGACCCCATCTCTACAGAAAATACAAACATTAGCCGGACGTCATGGTATGTGCTTGTAATCCCAGCTACTCGGGAGACTGAAGTTCTGGGAGAATGGCTTGAGTCCAGGAGGTTGAGGCTGCAGTGAGCTATGATTGCACCACTGTACTCCAGCCTGGGTGACAGAGCAAGACCCTGTCTCAAAAAAAAAAAAAAAGCCTCTATCTTTGCTTTTATCTTTTTTTCATTAAACTGGTTATTTCATTAAATATAATTCAGGAGAAAGGAGATTATATCTTCAATATTTGGGTTTGTTTATTCTTTTTTTTTTTTTTTGAGACGGATTCTCGCTCTGTTGCCCAGGCTGGAGTGCAGTGGCGCAATCTCGGCTCACTGCAAGCTCCGCCTCCCGGGTTCACGCCATTCTCCTGCCTCAGCCTCTCTGAGTAGCTGGGACTACAGGCGCCCGCCACCAGCCCGGCTAATTTTTTGTATTTTCAGTTTCACCGTGGTCTCGATCTCCTGACTTCGTGATCCGCCCGCCTCGGCCTCCCAAAGTGCTGGGATTACAAGCGTGAGCCACCGCGCCCGGCCTGGGTTTGTTTATTCTCAATACTATAACCAAATTATATTCTACTAATTTATACCATAAAAGTGCAGTGCCCAACAACACAATGAGTTAAGAAGGATTTTGTGGTGCTGTCCTGTAAACCTATCATGTATAATATTGTTTCTTGGAAGAAAATATATTCTGAGTTCCCCGAACAACCAACTTTGGAAGTGTTGGAACACAACGCTTTGTGAATTGGGCATTTCCTCTCTGTCACACATCAATAGTCAAACCATTCATGGATTGACTGGAAATACAAAAGAAAAAAAGCATTAAAAAAAAACCCCAAGAGAGTAGGAACACAATAAACCCATTCACTGGAAGGAATATAAAGTAGTAAACACTGGGCATCTGACTGTAGTCTGAGTTTTGTTAACGCGTTTCTCTGAAGCCTGAATGGTATCCCAGAAGGCCTCTCTGTTTTACATGGGTCATAATTTTTGCTTCCTTGTTGTATCTTGAGACAAACTCCAGGAGAACGTATCCCAGGCAAGGGGCTGCCTGGCTTCCATGGAGAGTACTGGTTGGGCCCAGAGGCAGGCACTGTGGTGCTGGAATAGTATGACAGAGCTCTCTCTGGGTGGGTTTTAACTTTGGTTGGAGAATGGTTGGATGTCAAGTGGCTGAAGGAAGAATCTTTTTGTGGGGCAGTTTTCTAGGGAGCCAGATTTTGAAAGCTTCAGGAAACGACCAAATCTATTAATGTGATTTAACTTTCAGTATGTTATCAGGGTCTATTGGACCCAATTTTAGATTTTGAAGGTGTTTTTTTTTGTTTTGTTTTTTTTCCTGAGAAGTTCTAACAATTTGTAAGGATTGGTATTTCATGACTTTTGTTTGTTTTCACAAGTCTTCTGAAGATGAAAGATAACATCTAGTTTTTAACAAAAATAGAATAAAACTCATTCTATTTTGAAGTTACCATATGACTATTGAAATAATTTATAAATTTATGATGTATCATAGGATCTTAGAGATCTTAATTTTCTTATATCTTTAAACATCTTCCATTTTATCACCCTAGAAATTATTTCATCATTACTTATCAATTATTGCCAATTATGGTAAAAAAAAAACACTAATAAGAAAATGGGAGAATGATGGACTCACCTAGAAGGATGATGCAAGAATGAAACAAATTATCACTATTGTATTATCCTTCAGGTTTTTGATCACATTGCCCGAAGTATTACATCATTTCTTGAGAAAGTATAAAAGAAGACAGAGGATACCATCTTTGTAGTCTTCTTCTTCTTGCTTTTATTAAATATAGTTGTAAATTCAGCTATATTTTTCATTTTTCTGCACAAACTGTAAAGAGAAGAAAAGTGACAGGGGAAAATGTTGTGCAGTTATTAGTCAAATCAGAAGATGAATGCAAAGAGACAGCACCATGGAAGACTTGATAATGGCGGAACTGACTGAACCGTATAAGCAAAGTCTCAGATTATGAGTCCTACATGATAATAATCTAGATTAATTTCCTCAGATTTAAGGATTCATGAGTAAACAATATATTTCTAAGGATAACAAAAAATATGATATTCTTATCCTGTTAGTCATTCAACAGGAATGATTTCATCACACTATATTTTGCAGCAAAAACTTGGAGCATCCTGTTTTGCTAAAAGAATGGGGGCCAATTTTTTTTTACTTTTTATGTTTGTTTATTGAAATTTACTTGATACAGTTTGAAGGGGACACATGATGAAGTCAGATCAAAGGTGAGTACAAAGATGATTGAAAAGAAATAGGTGATATGGAAAGGAAAGAAAAAAATCACTGGACTAAACATTCTAATTGGTGTTTAAATTTAAAAATGAAAATGCTTTTCAATTACAGAGAAAAGAAGATGACCATCTTCTCCTGAACAAAATTATGAATTGTCAAAGGTTTCAAAGGTAATAAGTTTTATGATGCAAGTGGAAGAAGAACCAGAAGTAATGATGAGCTAGAACTTATTAGAGATTTCCTTGAAATCAGGACTTGGTGTTTATAAGTTGGGTCTGTCCCAGGCTTATGCATGACAGCTGGTGAGCAGTGAGTTGCATTCAGAGGACATTGCTCATTTCGGGCCTATCTACATTCAAAACCAGGAAAATATGCTGTGAAAATTTGCTATTACTAACGTCTCTAACAAAGTTTTAAAAAATGATCTTTTTAGTCTTACTTCTGTAGATTTATTCATAAAAATAGAAAGGATCCATTGGACCGTGATGGTAAAAGATGATGATGACATTTTCCTGCTACACTGGGGGTTAAGAGTTTAGAGGCAAAATATTAAAACAAAAATGAAGTAAACTCCTTCAACAAATGGGAGTCACTGTAGAGGTCTCCATCCATTCCCAACCCTTTCTTACACAGGCCCACCACTGATTGACGATTACTTTAAAGATGGGTGGTTTGAATGTGAGACATCGTCACATAGCCTCTCTGTTTATTCCTTTCTTTGGTGTAACTCGGTTCGTCTCAAATTCTGGTGGGGATAAGAATTACTATACAGGACTGATAGAATATCTCATGGACGTTATATCTTAATGAATATTTTACAGACATTTTAAGATTAATTTTGACCACAGAGGATTTTCACTTTGAAGATTTTAGGATCTAACCGACTCTGATGTATATTCATTCATTCAACAAACTTTTGTGCATGTCTGTGTACTAGATTAGGTGTTACATCCTGGGAAATAGGAAGAGATAGACACAGTTGCTGCCCTTATTGTGGTAGCAATCCAGAGGGAGGAAGCAGTAATTTTTATAGCATCACATGGCAGGAATTACGATACAGATGAACCAGGAGAATGGGTGAGGGACATGTGAAAGGTGTCAACGATGAAAAATTTTAGTTTTTATACTCACTTTAAAAAGTAGAAATTGGATCCTGGAGAATTGGAGGGTGGTATTTTGAGGATGGAGAAGAGGAGAAAGAAGAATCCAGGCAGATGCACCAACACACGAAGAGGCCTAGAGGGGCGAGCAAGCAGCAGGTTGCAAAAGCTGGGTGATTTAGCATGGCTGGGAGGGACAGTGTTTGGGGGAGGAGAGGACCCACAGTTGGAACCTTGACTGGGGTTAGACCCCAGGACTTGGCATATCTGGCTTCATCTGCAAGTAACAGAAAGCCCAGTGCAAACCTCTTAAACAATAAAGGAGAGTGCATTGTTCCAGGAAGTCCTGAGGATGTGGGAACCGCATGGATTGGAGGAGAGACCCCTGAGTCAGGGACCCATTGAGAAGTCAGGTGGTAAATTGGAAATGGGAAGGAAGAGGTGATTTTGAGGAGCGTGTAGGGACAAACTGGCATGATAACCAAGTTTCGCACAGGAAGCCTAAGTGAGAAAAACGATGGCAGTTTAAAGCCTCTCTTTGACTATCCCCTTGTCACCTTCCCCTCTCTCCCGTCTTATAACACCTTTCCCACCCCTCCTCTGCCATCCCCCATCTCCAGCAAAGACCCCAGGAGTGATGTTTGGTATCCTCCTTTCCTTCACACCTCGGCATGAAACTCACCATCAATTCTTGCTGTTTTCGTCTTCCCATTTCCACCCTCCAAACCTCAGTTATCTCTGTCTTGAACCACTGCCGGGTTAACCAGCTGGTTTCTTGTGTCCACTTTCACCTGCCAATACTCTCTCCAATCCAAATTCTCTGCATCATATGTAGCCAGATTAATAATGATAAAAAAAAACCCCAAATCAACAAACGAAAAGCCCCCAAACCAAATCATACCTCTCACTTGCTTAACTCTAGAGGCCTCCTTGGAATAAAATCCACTCCTGTCCACATGGAAGGCCCTGGGAGATCTGGCCCTGCTGGTGTGCAGATCTCATGGAACCTACTCTCTCATTTTCTCATTCCCTTCTGCTGCCTTTTTTCTTTATTTGAGACGGAGTTTTGCTCTTTTTGCCCAGGCTGGAATGCAATGGCGTGATCTTGGCTCACTGCAACCTCTGCCTCCCGGGTTCAAGCGATTCTCCTGCCTCAGCCTCCCGAGTAGCTGGGAGTACAGGCACGCACCACCACGCCCGGCTAATTTAGCATTTTTTTTTTTTTTTTTTTTTGAGAGGGAGTCTTGCTCTGTCGCCCAGGCTGGAGTGCAGTGGCGTGATCTCAGCTCTCTGCAAGCTCCGCCTCCCGGGTTAACACCATTCTCCTGCCTCAGCCTCCAGAGTAGCTGGGACTACAGGCATCCACCACCACACCGGCTAATTTTTTGTATTTTTAATAGAGACGGGGTTTCTCCATGTTGGTCAGGCTGGTCTCGAACTCCCGATCTCAGGTGATCTGCCAACCTCGGCCTCCCAAAGTGCTGGAATTATAGGCATGAGCCACTGTGCCTGGCCCTGGTGCCTTTTTTCTTTACTGCAAATAAGCCAAGCTTTTCCCCCTGCTTTAGGGCCTTAATGTAGGCTGTTCCTGCAAATCAGAGGTCTCACCCAGTTATTACCTTGTTTATTTACTTGTTTTAATTGTTTCTTGTCTTATTCCTTCTCCTACCCGAAATGAATGATAAGTTCCCTGATGGAGAGGATGTTGCCTGCCATGTTCAATGTCCAATCCCCAGCACCCACTACAGTGGTTGACACCAGCTTTAAATGTGTGTGTGTGCGCCTGTGTGTGTGTGGTTGTGTGTGTGTGTGTTGGATGACAAGAAGGCCCCTAGTTCCATTTGCGGAACTGGGACTCAGAGAGGGGGAGCCCAGTTTGCAGAGGAAGGTGTCAAAAGCAAAGGATGAGCAGGCCATCCAGGTGGGATGTACAATGGACAATCCAGATCCTCCTTACTCTTGTAGCACTTCCTCATTCCATACTGCTTTATGCGGAGATTATTTATAGGTTAAAAGTGCTTTTATAGACATGGCCCCTTTAGACCTCTCTACAACCTTGGAAGGGAGTAGAATGATTATTCCCATTTGACAGATTAAAACCTCAAGCACAGAGATTCTTGTTTGAGGCTCACACAGCTGGAAGGCTCCAAGTCCAGATTTGAGCTTGGGTATTCAAATCCCCAGATCTTTGTATTTTATTATGGTTTTAGAAGTCATAACCCATTTTCTCCACCTTTACCAGTGAACAATAAGGATGACGAATCATGTTGCAAAACACTTTCATTTTGATGCTGATCAAAGTGAGCTTAGTTTGCATATATATATAAAGGCTAAGCCATATATATGTGCGTATGTATATATTTTCTCCCTAAGATCTTAAAACCTCGAGAAAGGCAGAAGAACTAGGGAGAGATAAAAATATGACTAGAAGAAAGGGCTCAGAGGGAACAATGAAAGGAAACAAAGGTAAGATTAGAAACTAAAAGAAAGACAAAGAACATATTTAAATTCTTCTTGTTTTTTTGGCAAGGTTATCAACAAAAAGATGTGGGTAATTAGGCACACTAAACTAAAGCAAGAAGGCTTATAATTGATGAAGAAAAAAAAAGAAGAAAACAGTTCCCTTGGGGGAGGCAGAAGAAAAGCGAGGCGGGGCAGAGGGAGGCGGCCATGGATCAGCACAGCTCAGCCTGGCCAAGCCATTCCCATACGGTGAGCACTGGAGGCCCAGCATGTGGTGGGTGTTTAGGGGAGACAGAAAAGAGGAAGATGTTAGGCCCTGGACTTCAGTTTGCTGATGGCAGCCACATGGGGAAAGGTTTGAGGGCAAGGAGAGATGATCTATGGGGTGTGCAGGTGGGGATGGCTTTGGTGTGGGTGGGAAGGGTAGGGGCTTGGAGCTAGGTGTCGAGGGATTCGAGTCTCAACCTTGATGTGGATTAGCTGTGTGACCATGACCAGGTTACTTAACCTCTCTGAGCTTCAATTGGGTCAACATAGGCATAGGAATAACACTATGTACTTTATAGGTTGTTGTGGGATTAAATGTGATAATATGTCACAAATGTTGCTCCATGTTTGGCGTCTGGCAGGCACCGCGTAGCCATTGATTCCCTCAGTGATCAAAGCAGGGGGTGGTGGCTGTGGCCATTCTCTGACAGGCATCTGAGTCTCAGCAAGAGTTGTGACCTTCTGTTCCTTTGGGCACTGTGGTCAAATCCTCAGAAGGCAGGAAGCAAGGAAACAGAGTCAGTGAGCTGTTCCCCCGTTCCCCCCGGTTGGGTGGCTCCATCTAGACTTGGAGATTGGGGTGGCTTTGATTTGTGAGGAAGCTGTGTGGGTCGTAACTGGGTACGTTTTTATTTGTGGGTTACTGTGTGCAGTAACTTACCACATTTGCTCTTTGAAAACGCCTTAATGGGCTGCTGTAGTAGAAAGAGAAAATCTTTCATTGGTATGTGTATGTCGTCCAAATGGTATTTTTAAAGATTTATTTTTGTGTGTTCACGATGTTCTTGAATAATGTTTCCATAAGTACGGTCAAAGATAAAACTTGAGCGGTGCACGAAATCTGGTCGTGCATATTTTAGAGTGTGACCGTCTTTTGACCAGCCGTGGGATCCATTTGTCAAGTTCTTCACTGACTTGTGTTTCCTTAGGAGGACTTGCTTGAGCCAGCTCGCTGATGGAGAAACTTCTGAACATGGGCCAAGCTAATGGTGATGGCCCTGTTGAGTGTCACCCCTTCTCCTTTTACCTGCAACAGTGTGGCTCTCCAGCTGGACTAGTGGAGGCCAGAGCCTCATAGCTCAGTCATTTATCAACAAACAACTGATGAGTGCCTTTGATATGCTGGGTGCTGTGTGGGGATTTGGGGGACACAGGGTGACTTAGATGGACAAGCCAGCTGGTCACATGCAGCCAATCAAGTAACAAGAAAAGGGACGTGACTAAGGGCCTATGCTAGCCAGGGTGGTCAGGTAATGACTTGAACTGGGGTCATTTCTCCAGGAACTTGAAAGACACAAAAAAGCCAGCCAGGCAGAAGCAGTGCAAGTGCAGAGGCCCTGAGGCTGGGATAAGTTGGCCTGTTCAAATAATGGAAAATGGGTTAGCACTATGGTGGGAATGTATGTCCCCTCCAAATCTCATGTTGAAATGTAATCCCCAACGTGGCAGGATTGAGAAGTGGGGCTTTTAAGAGGTGGTGGGTTACGAGAGCTCTGCCCTCATGAATGGATGAATTCACTTACGGGTTAATGGATGAATGGGTTATCATGGGAGGGGAACTAGTGGTTTTATAAGAAGAAAAAGACCTGGGCCTGCATGCTCAGCCTCCTCACCATGGGATGCCCTGCACTACCATGAGACTGCAGAGAGTCCCCGGCAGCAAGAAGGCCTTGGCAGATGCTCCCCCTCGACCTTGGATCTCTCGGCTTCCATAACTGTAAGAAATATGTTTCTTTTCTTTATAAATGACCCAGTTTCAGGTATTCAGCTATAAGCAACAGAAAACAGACTAAGACAGTTGGTGTGGCCGGAGCCTAGTGAGTGCTAGGAGGGTGGCAAGAGATGAGTGCCCTAGGGCCAAGGGCCGGGGGAAGGAGTATGGATTTTATTGTAAAACATGATGGAACTCTTGAGCCCTGTAGGACTTGGAGAAGAAGGGCAGGGAGGGTACGCTAGGCAGAGGAAGCACTGGGCAAAGGCTGGGCAAGGGCACAGCTTGTTAGGGCCTGGGTAGGCTGTGGTGGCCTGGGCAGTGCTTGTCTCCCTCCACATCTCTGCTCCCGTTTGCAGCTCTGCCTCCTCCATGTCTCTGGGCCACCTGGCAGGAAATGGCCCCCCCTAACTCTGGAATGTTGCACCTCTGCTATACAGAGCCCAGCCCAGAGCAAGCTGGAGTCTCTCGGCTCTAGTTCCAAATTCGTAATAGTTTCTAATTCCAGAGGAGAATCTGATTGGCTCAGATCCCTACTCCGATGCCTGTGGTCATGTGGTGTGAACTGGTGCCCACCCTGGGACCCTGTGGGTAGGGTGGGGAGGGCGGTCCCCTACCACGGAGGCTCATGGCCTCATGGTACACAAGACACCAAAAGGCCCCCGAAGGTGTCAGCTCTGAAGATTTGGAAGAAAGTGTGGTAGTTCCATATGCCTGCCTCTGTTGCCACGCAGGAATTCTCAAGGTCTAGGGCTCCTAGGTCAGTTTCTGAATGGGAGGGAGCAAGCACCACAGAGAACAGCATGCAAAGTTTGAAAGGGAACAGTACAAGGAAGGCAGAAAGTAGGCGGAAGCCTGGCTAGAGAGTGACGCTCAGTCATGCCTGATCACACATAGCCCAGGAGAGTCTTCCCCGAGGGCTCCTACGGGGGCTGTCTGGGCCACAGGGCAGCAGGGGAAATGGCAGGCAGGTGGCTGTCATTTTCTCATGATGCTCCCCGCCTTTAGAAGCACAGTCCTCTTGTGGCTTTCACTGCCACAGGAAGGTCACCAGGATCCCAGAGGGACTTCTTAGGGTCCAGGTGGTGAGGTCAGAGTAGAAAGAATGTTTCTGGTCTCCTGCATGCTGATCCGGGTCTCTTGAACCCCGTTTCTCGTGCCCCGCGCTGTGCTGTGCCTGCCTCACTCTCTTACATACTGGTTTGCTCCATTCTCTGGCAGATCCCACGAGTCTCCACCTGTTCTTTGCAGCAAGTAAGATTCCTGAATCAGGGCTTGCTGCGGAAACTCCCCTTTTGTGTGACTCTCACAGTTCTGTACACAGCAGAGGCTCTTGGTGGACATCTGTCCATCGAATGGAATTGGTTTGTGATTCTGATCTCTTCTCAATTAACAAAGGACCAAGGTGGGTCTACAGGATGGGTCTGTATTTATGCAGTTGATGTCAGAATCGTTCAATCAGCACTCGTTTGCTTACCACCTTTGTGGTTTTTGGCATATCTGCATTCCACCCCTGCAGTGACTTACTTTCTACTTTTTAAAAAGATTGGCTCTTTTTTTTCCACTTAGAACATTTATTTTAGTAGGAAACTTTATACCATGACCGCACATGAAATCCAGTATCCCGACCCATAAATAGAAGGTGATCGTAAAATTAAATACAAAACTCCTAAATAGAAAGCATATGTCCATTTCTCCTTGAATCACCTCCAGGGCACCATAAAACGGACATTACACTCTGGGGACCTCTGACTTGTATCGTGGGTGAGGATATGTTTAGGAAAATATTAACTGTCCCTGGCAAATTTCTGGACCTTGGGCAACTTCCCCTTCCATGAACTGTGGATGTGGTAGCCAGGGCTGCCACTTGCCATGTGTGGCTTTGAGGAGGTTGCGTGAGTGACCGGTGAGAGGGCCACAGGAAGCTAGGGCTTAGCCATCGAGCTCGACTTCTTGCCCTCCTACCCACTCTAGCCTCCTGCTGGGAGTAGAGCTCACTCTCTCCTTCCCCTGTGAGCTTCGTCCTGAGAACAGCTGTGGAGGAGGAGGCTGCGTGGAGCCAACAGGAACAGGAACGGGGCCTGTGGAACACAGGCTGAGCAGTGGGCTTGAGGGAGGAGAGAGAATGAGGTGCAAATGAGGAGCTGGAAGATGGAGGGTAGGGGACTGAGAGGTGCTGGAGGGTTGGCTCTACTGCCTTGCAGCAAAGAAAAGGGTTTTGGATGCGAATGAGAAGTCAGCAGAATATCTGTTTGTCTGTTGAGTCTTAAGGTGATGACTGGGTGGACAAGCCCCAAAGCAGTATTTTGGTTCTTAGGCTGCAGTGAGTGACCCTTCTGTATGACAAAGGAGTTTAGGAGTAAAAGGCAAGATACAAATGTAAAAGCAATACAGGCCCGGGTGTGGTGACTCATGCCTGTAATCCCAGCACTTTGGGAGGCCAAGTCAGGAGGATCGCTTGAAGCCAGAAGTTCAAAACCAGCCTGAGCAACAAAGTGAGACCTTGTCTCTACAAAAATTAAGTAAAGTAAGTAAAAGCAATGTGATGATTATTAAAGTGCAGACTCTCTCTCAGTTGTTTGGATTTGGTTTAATTACCAGTTGGGATTTCAGCAGGCTAAGAGGTCAATGGCACAGTGCGTCATTGATAAACCTCCAAATGCGGAATCTGTGTGCCATGACTCTGACAGGTACAGAGTCTCGTAGAGCTGGCAGGGACCTTGGTGTGAGGCGTCTCCTCAGAGTCCCTGGGCTGAGCCACTTTTAGCATGTCCGGCATCCTCTGAATCTGAATGTAAACCTGTGGGAGGACCTTGCTGGCCGGTGACCCGCTAGCTCCTCAGGGCACCTCTAGAGGTGCTCAGGTTGCTGGTGCCTGAAGCTGCAACCCTTGCCCTTTGGATGCCAGGCCTCAGGCTCCAGTGAAGACATTGTGCTGTTTTGGGACCAGCCTTTGCAAGGATGTTGGGAACCAGGATGCCTGGTTGAGGGTCTGGAGAGGGCATTGCAAGTTCCTGCTTACAGGGTCATCTAGGCTGGGGTATTAGTCTGTTCTTGTATTGCTCTAAAGAATTACCTGAGACTGGGTAATTTATAGAGAAAAGAGGTTTCGTAGGCTCACGGTTCTGCAGGCTGTACAGGAAGCATGGCAGCACCTGCTTCTGGGGAGGCCTGAGGGCTTTTAATCATAGCGGAAGGCAAAGCAAGAGCACGAGCAAGAGAGAGTGAGGTGGGAGGGGCCGCACACTTGTAAGCAACCAGATCTCGGGAGAACTCAGCCACTATCATGAGAACAAATAGCACCAAGGGGAGGGTGCTAACCCATTCATGAGAGATCCACCCCCATGATACAGTCACCTCCCACTAGGCCCCATCTCTAACACTGGGGACTACAATTCAACATGAAATTTGGTGGGGACACAGATCCAAGCCACATCAGCTAGCTTGCTTCTGGGTGGGTAAACCAGCTGCCATATATATAGCTGGGGCCTATGCCTGAGTCCTGAATTTATCTCCTTGCCTTTTGATGTTGGACAGGTCACTTAACCTCTCACACCTAAATTGATGGTCTAGTTGGAATCCCAGCTCTGCCACTTGCTAGCTGTGTGGCCTTGGGCAGGTTATTAGCCTCTCTGTTACTCAGTTTCTCTTCCTGTAAAATGGTGACAATTCTAGTACCTGTCTCTTAGGGTGTTGTGGTAATTAAGAGACTTAACACATGTTAGTGTGGAGAGTCCCCAAGCCATGGCTGGTGTACACTCTACATAGAAGTATGAGCTTCTGACATCATCTGGGGCTGCTCCCTCCCCTCTCCCTTTTGCATGAGGGAGGTGTGTGAAGTTGAGAACTCTGTTGGCAGTGTTTGCCTCCTCCTGAGGGTGCTGCCACACTAACCTTCCACTCTGTCTCTTTTTTTTTGAGATGGAGTCTCACTCTGTCACCCAGGCTTAAGTGCGGTGGCGTGATCTTGGCTTACCGCAACCTCCGCCTCCCGGGTTCAAGCAATTTTCCTGCCTCAGCCTCCCAACTAGCTGGGATTACAGGCGTGTGCCACCACATCCGGCTAATTTCTTTATTCTTAGCAGAGACGGGGTTTCACCATGTGGGCCAGGCTGGTCTTGAACTGCTGACCTCAAGTGATCCACCCGCCTCGGCCTCCCAAAGTGCTGGGATTACAGGTGTGAGCCACAGTGCCTGGCCTAACCTTTCACTCTGAACTTGAGCCTGGGTCTCCTGTATCTTTGCTGTGTGAGTATCAACTAATTTGCATCTGCTCCTCCCACTCCCTTTCACCTCCGTCAAGTAACAAGGCCCCGTGTGCCCAGTCCTTCCCCATCCTACATGCACCTCCTTTCTCCCAGGTTACTGCTGTCTGTATCCCTGTTATCAACAACTCTGCTTTCAGGAACCCCTGAGCCTCTCCCTGCCCATCCTCCTAGGTGTCCAGGGACTTCCATTCAGCCTGGTGTAAATCTACTCATCCTCTCCTGGGCCCTCTGCTGGCAGCCTTGAGGCTCCAGAGGGGCTGATTCCACATAGAGAAACTCTCCTCCAGGCTGTGTCTCCCCTGTCCTTGACTGCATCTGGTGCCCTGACATGCGGGAGAAGGCTTGAGGGCCAGGCTTGTCTTTATTTCTAGAGTCACTCCTAGCCCCTTGGTCAATTTCTCTGACCTTTTCTCTTGCACTCTTCCTTGGAGACTCCATCAGTTTCCATGGCATCAGCAGTTTTCTATCACTGATTGCCAAGTAGCCCACCTGGTCCCCACCTGTGTTCTGAGTCCGTCTGCATGTCCCCCGTGGTCTCAGTCAACATCAAGGGGCAGACTCCTCACCCTGCACGCAGCTGGCTCTGTCTCCTCGCGCTCCTGCTTCTGCCCAGGGGCGTCCTTCATGTGGGGCATCCTTCCCGTGCTCAGTCCCTCCACTCCCCTCCCCAGCCTGGGTTCTGGTCTTGCCCTTGGGTTTGTAGAGCAGATTTCTCAGTGGCCTGTTCCTTCCGGCCCATCCTCAGACTTCCCAGATTGTGGTAGCGCCTGTATCATGGGGAACTTTTGGCAGCTCCCAGAGGCTGCGGCATGGGTGGCAAACTTCTCAGCAGGGAGTTCGAGTGACTCCCATACAGCAGGTCCTGCTTCATGGGCCCTGTTTTCATCCCGTGGCCATCAGCCCTCTGACCTACCATTTGTCTAGGCCCAGGCTGCACACCCTCATGCTGCCTTTTCTTGTTCCTTATTGGGAGGCCTCCTGTGATGGTTAGTTTTATGTGTCAACTTGGCTAGGTTGTTTACCCAGTCGTTTCATCAAATGCTAGTCTAGGTGTTGCTGTGAAGGTATTTTATTGACGTGGTTAACAGCTGCAATCCGTTGACTTTAAGTAGAGAAGATACCCTTGATGATGTGGGTGGACCCATCTATTCAGCAGAAGGCCTTAAGGGCAAAAGCGAGGTCTCCTTAGAAGAAACTCTGCCTTAAGGCTGCAGCCTCAACTTCTGTCCGAGTTTCCAGCCTACTGGCTTGTCCTAGCAGGCCAGACTCTCCAGCTTCTACCATTGCGTGAGCCAGTTCCTTACAAGAAATCTTTCTCTCTCTCCACCCTACCCCCACTGCCCCGCACATATACAGTTGGCCCTTGAACAACTCAGGATTAGGGGTGCCCACCCTTCCTGCAGCTGAAAATCCAAGTATAACTCTTGGCTCCTGTATTTGTCTGTTCTCATACCGCTATGAAGAACTACCTGAGACTGGGAAATTTGTGAAGAAAAGAGCTTTAATTGACTCACAGTTCTGCAGGCTGTACAGGAAGCATCATTAGGAGGCCTCAGGAAACTTACAGTCATGGCAGAAGGCAAAGAGGAAGCAAGCGCACCTTACCATGACCAAGCAGGAGAAGGAGAGTGAAGGGGGAAGTGCTACACACTTTTAAACAACCAGATCTCATGAGAATTCACTCACTATCATGAACAGCAAGGGGAAATCTGCCCCCATGATCCAATCACCTCCCACGAGGCCTCTCCCCAAACATTGGGAATTACAATTTGACATGAGATTTGGATGGGAACACAGAGCCAAACCATATCAACGCCTCAGAAACATAACTACTAATAGCCTACTGTTGACCGGAAGCCTCACTGATAACACAGTCCATTAACATACATTTCGTATGTTATATACTGTATTCCTACAGTATTATATACTGTATAATATACTGTATTCTGACAACAAAGTAAGCTAGAGAAAATGAAATTTGATTCTTCTGAGACATTGCGAAAAAAGGAAAAAGAAAATGTTATTAAGAAAATTATAAGAAAGAGAAAATACATGTACAGGACTGTACTGTATTTATCAATACCGTAAGTTCTCATTGTCTGTTTGCAAGATGAATTGTCTATCTGAAATGTCAGGCAGCTGTAGCTGCAGACCTCAATCTACAGTACATCTCAAGCAAGTCAACTTTTTCTTGCGATGTCATGACTTTTCTCTGCTTCTGGGAAGCACTTCCAGCATCATCAGTGGCACTTTGTATGGGCCCCATGGTGTTATTTAAGGTTGCACTAAACACAGTGAAAAATACACAGGAACCACAAGAGATCACTTTTTACTGCAATACGCAATTTACTGGAGGCATGAACTGCTCACATGTAGATGATTGGTGTCACACAGTGTTGTAAGTGGATACTCGAAACACTTGAGCTCATTGCAGTAGACAGAAGATGTCTATATAATTATCACAGCAGTACAGGATGTACTACAGTCAATTTTATGCAGTTATTTCATATTGCATCTTTACATTTGTTTACATTTCTCTAGAATGTGAATGTGTCTGTGGTCGATTTTGTATGTGTAAGTTTTGATGTATTTTAACTTTTTATAGTAGATTTGTATATATTTTCTGGTAATAAGTGATTAAATAGACTAGTACCTACGTGTTTTATGCATTCATGACACACCTTTTTGTTTTTTCAGTATTTCTAGGCTACACAGTTAGTGAGTTTTTTCAAATGGTCACCAATCGCCAAAAAATTTTCCAATACATTTACTGAAAAAATTCACGTATAAGTAGGCTTATGTACTTCAAACCTGTGTTGTTCAAAGGTCAACTGTATTACTGGTTCTGTTTCTCTGGCAAACCCTAATTCACTTACCTCCTCTGAAGCCTTCTCTGAGCATCCAGCCTCTAGGAGCTGTGCCTCCTGGCCTATTCCTGTTGGTGGATTGTCTGGATGCATCCTTGAGACTTTACTCATGCAGTGCCTGTGGAGTTACAGAGCTTCAGGTTGCATCCTCAGTGTGGTTCTTGAGGTTAGGTACCCCTTTTGTACTTCTTCGGCTCTCCCTCAGCTCCTAGGAGAGATAAACACATGGTAGGTGATCACTAAATATTTGCTGAATGAATGCACGTGGTGGGACTGAGTGGTAAATCAGGGATAGTGGTGACTTTAAGCTGATTAGAAACACATTCCTGGCCAGGTGTGGTGGCTTATGCTTGTAATCCCAGCACTTTGGGAGGCCGAGGTGGGTGGACCACTTGCGATCAGAAGTTTGAGACCAGTGTGGGCAACATGGTGAGACCCTGTATCTACTAAAAATTAAAAAATAATAGCTGGGTGTGGTGGTGCGTATCTGTAGTCCCAGCTACTTGGGAGGCTAAGGTGGGAGGATCACTTGAGCCCAGCAGTTTGAGGCTGCAGTGAGCTATGATTGTGCCACTGCACTCCAGCTTGGGTGACAGAGCAGGAGCCCATCTCAAACAAACAACAACAGCAGCAACAACAACAACAACGAAACAGTAATCTAAATAGTTGGTTTATTCTTTTGGTGTTTGAGGCCAAAGGCTCTGATATAGTCCTTAACTACCTTTTCTTCTTATTCTCCCTCTTCCTATCTCCTTGCCCAGCATGGTCTCCAAACATAAAATAAACTTATATCTTAGAGAAAATTAGGAGATTGGTAGGGTTTGAATGTGTGTGTCTTTCCAAAATTCATATGTTGGAACTTAACACCCAAGATGGTGATATTAAAAGGTAGGTCCCTTGGAAAGTGATCAGGCCCTCAGGGCTCTGACCTCATAGGTGAGATCAGTGCCATTTTTTTTTTTTTTTTGAAACAGAGTTTTGCTCTTGTTGCCCAGGCTGCAGTACAATGGCATTATCTTGGCTCACTGCAACCTCCGTCTCCCAGGTTCAAGTGATTTTCCTGCCTCAGCCTCCCAAGTAGCTGGGATTACAGGCACGAGCCACCACACCTGGCCTGATTAGTGACCTTTTAAAGGGCTTGGGAGAGAGTTTACTCCTTTTGCCCTTCTATCTCTTCCACCTGGGAGGACACAGCGTTTTTGATACCACCCTGGAAGCAGAGAACAGCCCTCAGCAGACACCGAAGGTGCTGGGGCCTTGATTTGGGACTTCTGAGCCTCCAGAACTGTAAGAAATACTGGCATAGCTTGTTTTGTTGACTTTGCTTTGTTGTGCTTTGAGTTACTGGTTTTTTTTTTTTTTAATATGTTGAAGATTTGTGGCACCTTTGCATTGAGCAAGCATACTGGCACCATTTTTCCAACAGCATGTACTCATTTCTTGTGTCTGTATCACATTTTGGTAATTCTCACAATACTTCAAACTTTTTCATGATCTATGATGGTGATCTGTGATCATTGATGTTACTATTGTAATTGTTTTGGGGCACCCCAAATAGCACCCATATAAGATGGCAAACTTAACACAGATTGTATGTTTTCTGACTGTCCCACTGACTAGCCATTCCCCAATCTCTCTTCTCCTTGGGCCTCCTTATTCCCTGAGATACAACAATATTGAAGTTAGGCAAATTAATAACCCTACAATGGCCTGTATGTGTTAAAGTGAAAGGAAGAGTTGCATGTCTCTCACTTTAAATCAAAAGCTAGAAATGATTAAGCTTAGTGAGGACGGCAGGCCAAAAGCTGAAAGCTAGGCCTCTTGCACCAGTTAACCAAGTTGTGCATGTAAAGAAAAAGTTGTTGAAGGAAATTAAAAGTGCAACTCAAGTGAACACACAAATGATAAGAAAGCAAAACAGCCTTATTGATGATGTGGGGAACGTTTGAGTGGTCTGGGTAGAAGATCAAATCAGCCACAACATTCCCTTAAGCCAAAGCCCAATCCAGAGTGAGGCCCTAACTCTCTTCAATTCTATGAAGGCTGAGAGAGGTGAGGAAGCTGCAGAAGAAAGGCGGGGAGCTAGCGGAGGTTGGTTCAAGAAGTTTAAGGAAAGAAGTCATCAGTATAACATAAAAGTGCAAGGTGAAGCAGCAAGCGCTGACGGAGAAGCTGCAGTGAGTGATCCTGAAGATCTAGCTAAGATCATTGATGAAGCTGGCTGCACTAAACAACAGATTTTCAGTGTAGATGAAACAGCCTGATATTAGAAGATGCCGTCTAGGACTTTCATAGCTAGAGAGGAGAAATCAATGCCTGCCTTCAAAGCTTCAAAGGAGAGCATGACTCCTTGGTAGGGGCTAATGCAGCTGGTGACTTTAAGTTGAAGTCAGTGCTCATTTACCATTCCAAAAGTCTCAGGGCTCTTAATAATTATGCTAAATCTACTGTGCCTGAGCTCTGTAAATGGAACAACAAAGCCTGGATAGCAGCACATCTGTTTGGAGCATGACTTACTCCACTGTTGAGACCTACTGCTCAGAAAAAAATGTTCTTTTCAAAATGTTACTGTTCATTGACAAGGAATCTAGTCTCCTAAGAAGTCGGATGGAGAGGTACAAGGAGAATAATGTTGTTTTCATGCCTGCTAACACAACATCCATTCTGTGGCCCATGGATCAAGGAGTAATTTTGACTTTCAAGTCTTATTACTTAAGAGATATATTTTGTAAGGCTATAGCTACCATAGGTAGTGATTCCTCTCATGGATCTGGGCAAAGAAAATTGAAAACTTTCTGGAAAGGATTTACCATTCTAGATGCCATTAAGAACATTTTTGATTCATGGGGGGAGGTCAAAATATCAACATTAACAGGAGTTTGGAAGAGGTTAATTCCAACCCCCATAGATGACTGAGGGGTTCAAGACGTCAGTGGAGGAAGTCACTGCATGTGGTAGAAATACCAAGAGAACTGGAATGAGAAGTGGGGCCTAAAGATGTGACTGAATTGCTGCAATCTCATGATAAAACTTGAATGGGTGGGAAGTTGCTTCTTATGGATGAGCAAAGAAAGTGGTTTCTTGAGATCGAAACTATTCCTGGTGAAGATGCTGCGAACATTGTTGAAGTGACAACAATGGATATAGAATATGACATAAACTTAGTTGGTAAAGCAGTGGCAGGGCTTGAGAGGATTGCCTCCAGTTTTGAAAGGAGTTATACTGTGGGTAAAATGCTATCAGACAGCATCATATGCTACTGAAAAATCTTTCATGAAAGGAAGAGTTCATCAATGTGGCAAACTTCCCTGTTGTCTTATTTTAAGAAACTGTCACAGCCACCTCACCTTTCAGCAAGCACCACCCTGATCAGTCAGCAGCCATCAACATCAAGGCAAAACCCCCCCACCAGCAAAAAGATCACAAGTTGCTGAGGGTTCAGATGATTGCTGGCGTTTTTTAGCAATTAAGTATATTTAAATCAAGATATGTACATTGCTTTTATAGGCATAATGCCATTGCACACTAAACACACCACAGAATAGTGTAAGCATCACTTTTTTTTTTTTTTTTTTGAGACAGTTTCACTCCTGTTGCCCAGGCTGGAGTGCAATGGCATGATCTCGGCTCACCACAACCTCCACCTCCCGGGTTCAAGCGATTCTCCTGCCTCAGCCTCCCAGGTAGCTGGGATAACAGGCATGTGCCACCACATAATTTTGTATTTTTAGTACAGATGGGGTTTCTCCCTGTTGGTCAGGCTGGTCTCGAACTCCTGAGCTCAGGTGATCTGCCCACCTTGTCCTCCCAAAGTGCTGGGGTTACAGGTGTGAGCCACTGTGCCCGGCCTAAGCATAACTTTTATATGTAGTGGGAAATCAAAAAATCTGTGGGACTCACTTTATTGTGGTAGAATGGACCCAAACCCACAATATCTCTGAGGTATGCCTGTAAATTTCTGTTGTTTATAAATTACCCAGTCTAACATATTTTGTTATAGCAGCAGGAATGGACTGAGACAGACACGGTGTGCTTGATCTTTCAGACATTTGTTTGAATGGTAGCCACGGCTTCAGGGTTGTCCTGCTTAGAACTGCATCTTGTTCATGGCTACGTAATCACGTTGGGGGTTCCTGCCCAAGTGGCCATCCCTTGGGTATCTCCAAGTTGTTCCCAGTGGAAAAACCACAGCTGTGCTTATGTAAATCCAAATAGCTCAGTAGACTGCGCAGAACAGCGGCATCCCGAGGACACCTCCCTAGTGTAGGCTAACCGCTTCCATGCCTCTGGTGACATTTCACCACACGGCCCCGGGGCCACAGTGAACATTCACTTAAGAAGTCTCTGCCTTGAGCTAGAGAACTTTTCAGTTTTAACAAAAGCCCAGGCCTTCCTGGGATTTTCTTTTAAAGACCCATCCATAACCCTGTTTTACCTCTGCTAGGATGTTTTGGAATTGACAGCCCTCGTGCTTTCTCTTTTAACCAAAAACACCACTCTTGTTGGTGAGTGAGGCAGAATTAACGAACACAAGGAGGGCATTGCAAATGACTTTTGAAATGGCAAAAATTCTTGTTATTTTGTCATTTTTATGGAAAGGTCAAATAATTGAAAAAAAGAAGTCCTCGATGTTCTACTAAGGATTTTCAAAAAAACACACTTTGTTGATAAAATATGAACTGTTTGAAAGATTTATAAGAGTCTAAAATCCTGCATAGCCCTTCAGAATTCGAAGCAGCAGGAAACCACTGTGATATTTTTAAAACAAGTATTTATAAAAGTAATTGGGTACTCTTGATGTGGAATAAGGAGGGGAGGAAAAAAAACTGCTAAGGAAGCTATATTGGACTTGACATAAAAGCGAGGTATGTAATTTGGGAGCAGAACGGAGGGTGAGGAGCGTGTACACACAGTACCTGTGGGCCTCTCTGGTTCTGAAGCGCTAGAGGCAGGAACAGAAAGCCACTGGCGGCTGGCCCAGGTGGCCGCCTCCCCCGGTGCTGGGAGGGAGGGCAGCTCTTTGAGGCCTGAGGGAGGTGTGCAGGTAGGGCAGCTCATGTCTCAAACCCCTGTTTAAAACTCTGAGGCACTCTCAAACTGATTACATGCAAGCGGGACAGAAAACACATGTTTCTGAGGACATTTTGGTTAAAATTAAAAATGTGGCAGGGACCGTGCCAATAATTTACTCGAGAATATCCGAACCAGATGTTGCTAGCCCGTAATTCCGAGTAATTTGCCAAAATTATGTATTTACTTTAATCCCAGAGATGAAGTTAAAATATGCATGGTTTTTGTTATTTGCGATGCAAAAAAAAAAAAAAAAAAATCTAATGTGACTTCAGCTATTACTGGGTGGAGAATGAAGGATGGTCAGGATATCTATTAAACGATTACTTGAGCGTGCACTGCGTTGACCAGACGGCTATCAGAAACAGATCCTCAAAAAGTAAAATACCCGAGGAGGTTGAGCAAGCATTGTTGGGTAGGATGTTAATTCGTGAAATGACAACCTTGCATTAAGACAGCGTTTCTACTGGTGACAGAGCTCTAATTCCTAAGTGGCTCCCACTCATCATCTTGTTTGTGTGATGCCAAACATCTGGGTGAAAATGGAAAAAAATTCAGTCAGCTGTCTGGATTCCTGTTCTCTGTGGAGCCAAATAATTGAAAAGTGGGGCTAGTTGGTCAGTAGACAACATGTTTTTGTGCTAATTTAGATGTTCCGCATCTAGCTAGATTGAGACAACGTCTCGTAGTGCATAAGCATGAAAGCTCTGAAGTTAGATCGACTGGGTTCAAATCCTGACTTTGCCACAGATGAGCTTTGTGATGTTGAAGTGGTTACTGAGGTTCTCTCTTCTTAGTTTTCCCATCTGTAAAATGAGTGCAGTAATAGTGTCTACCTTGTAGGGTTGTTGTGAAGATTAAACAAGTTAATAGACACGTGTGATACAGTATCTAACTGCAGTAAGTGCCCTCCGTAAATGTTAGCCATCTTCATTCTTCATGGTATTTGAGACCTAGGGAGGGTGGTCCTTGTCATTGCATTTATGACTTTTGTTTCTTTTGGCAAATGAGAAGTGTTACTTGGGGAGGGGGAGAGTTTATTTATTTATTTATTTATTTATGAGACACATTCTTGCTCTGCCGCCCAGGCTGGAGTGCAGTGGTGCAATCATGGCTCATCATCCATTGCAGCCTCGATCTCCTGGGGTCAAGCAATCTTCCTGCCTCAGCCTCCCAGATAGCTGGGTATAGAGGTGCACACCTCCATGCCCAGCTAATTTTTTTTATTTTTACATTTTTCATAGAGATGGGGTCTTGCTGTGTTTCCCAGGCTGGTCCCAAACTCCTGGCCTCAAGCAGTCCTCCTGCTTCAGCCTCCTAAAGTGCTAGGAATACAGGCATGAGCCACCATGACCAGCCTTTGTTTTTCCCCCTTTTAATTGTGGTAAAATATACAAAACACAAAATTTACCATTTTAACCTTTTTTGTGTATGTGAGAGATAAGGTCTTGCTCTGTGGCTCAGGCTAGAATGCAATGGCACTATCATAGCTCACTGCAGCCTTGAACTCCCAGGTTCAGGCAATCCTCCCACCTCAGCCTCTTGAGTAGCTGGGACTACAGGCATGAGCCACTATGCCCTGTTAATTTTTAAATTTTTTTGTAGAGACAGGGTCTCCCTAAACGGGCCCAAGCTGGTCTCGAACCCCTGGGCTCAAGTGATCCTCCTGCCTCAACCTCCCAAAGTGCTGGGATTATGGGCGTGAGCTGCCGTGCCCAGGCCATTTTAGCCATTTTTGAGTGTACAGTTAAGTAGCATTAAGTACATTCACATTATTGTATAACTATCACCACCATTCTTTTCCAGAAGGTAATTTATTTTATTTCAACAATTTTTAAACAATTTTTATTTTTTTGTGGAGATGGGTCTTGCTATGTTGCCCAGGCTGGTCTCAAACTCCTGGCCTCAAGTGATCCTCCCACCTCGGCCTCTCAAAGTGCTGGGATTATAGGCATGAGCCACTGTGCCCAGGAGAATTTATGTGTAACATAAAAATATCTTTGGAGCTCATGGCTGGCTATCCACAGCCTCAGCTTGACCACCGCCCGCCCCCCCCCCCGCCCCGCCCCGTCCCGTCCCGTCCCCTCTTACCTAACTATTACAGTGGTCCGGTGGTCGGGCTTTCTGCTTACCTCTAATCCCTGTTGTGTCTGTAAACCAGTCCTTCTAAAATGCAAATCTGATCTCCGTTAGCCTTAGGGTCTTTCCATTCTCCACCCACACCTTCCCTCCAAAAGTAGGCTAGGCCTCATTAGCATGGCATTTAAGGCAGTTAAAATTTCAGTTCTTGGCACACAGGCCTCAAGAAATGTGGGGAGTTCTCTGAACATGCACTGCCTGAGGGATAAGGGATCCAGGAATCATGCCTGTTTTGCAGACGAAAAATGGTGACATCTCCAGCCTGGGATTCCACCCTACTTAGGACGGGGTACTTTTCTGGGCAGCCTCATTGTGCATAATTTGGGGAACACCAAGAACCAAGCCGCATTCTCTGATTCCAAGCACCTGCTTGGAGATAGTCCTGCCATGAGAAATGGTGCCACCGAGTTGGGCTGTGGGAGATCTTGGTTTTCCGGCCTCTGCCCTGGGTTTGTTGAGGGACTTGACCTTCCTGGGTCTCTATTCTTCATCTCTGAAAATAGAAGATTGTTCTTTGCTGGCTCTGTGGGAGTGGATGAAGCCTGCGAGGCAGAGGGGTGCTAGCCTTTCTCAGAAGTGTGGAGAGAGATGGTCAGAGGGAGAAGGAGCGGACGGAGTCCTTATTCACCACTTTGCTTGGTGAGCTAACTGGCTCATGTCACCTGCTGACATTCAGAAAATGTGCATCCCAGGGCTGGTCCAGAGCAGCTGTCAATGAGGTGTCTATGGAGTGAAGGCATGATTTGGGTCCTCAGCGATGCTTTCTGCAGTCATCCCTGAAGTTCTAATAATCAGCTCCCTCAGGCCCATGTCCGCCAGCCCATCATACCTTGCATTAGCTATTCACAGCCTGCTCTTGTTCTGTAATTTACCTTCTTGGGGAAAGGACACCTTTCTTCTGGATGTTAAAAAAAAAAAAAAACACCTAAATGCTCAGTAGGTTCCATTCCTGCAGTGTGTTCCCCATTTCCTACACTTGGCTCCGCTAGTTTGGAAATGATCCCAGGGCTTTCTGGCTTTCAAGAGTGGACGAGGATCTCTCCGGACGGTAAGAGGATGGGGAGAAACGTCTATAGTTTCCCTCCCCCGCCATCTGTGCGGAGGTTGTTCTTTAGTGATCTTCCCCATTTGACCTGTTTTCTGGGAGATTCTACCGCCACATTGAGTTGGAGTCTCCCAAAAGCTGCCCGTGGGAAAGCGTTGCCAGTTGCCTTGAGTCGAATAAAGGCTGCAAAATGACTTTAAAAAAATACTTGCAATATGCTTTGAAGTTATTGATGATGCTAAGATTAGACAAGGAAGATCCCTGCTTGCTAAGAAGATTTATCAGGTTTTGCTTTTCTGCTATTTCCAAGAAAACCTCAAAAAGAGGGATGCCCTCCCATGGGGACATGAATGGTACCACCTGAGGGACAGGTGGCTGTCATCACAGCAGGGAAAGGCCAACTCCAGAATGTATGGGTCAAATTTTTCGCTTGAGCAGGAGGTGGAGTTGGAGATGGGCTGCCTTTGCTGCTGCCCTGCCTGGGCCAGTCTGTGCCTGTGGTCATTTACACCCTGTGCGTCTTCAGGGGAAGGGGAAGTAAGGGAAGCTTTCTTCTTTTAAATCTCCTAGTAATTTGAGGAAGGCCAGTCATCAGACTAGGAGAGTTGGTCACTACCTCTGCCCCTGGCAAATGCATCTGCCTGCCTGCCACAGCCCCGCTTGCAGTCAGTCAACAGCTCGTACTGAGCCCTTCTGTCTGTGGGGCCCGTGGGCGCACGAGGAGATGGAGGAGGAGACATTGCTGTTGTTTCCAGCACCGGGTTCAGGGCTGGCTTCTGGGAGATTGTTTATTTATTCTGAGGAATTTTGCTGGCAATTAGGCCAGGTTGCTCATGGGAAAACACAAGTATGTTGGTGATGGTCTGAACAGTCATGCTTCTTATGGGTGTGGCCACTCATTGCACTTGCACAGCCATGCACACCCACGCACACACACATGTGGACACATACACATGCAACCATACCCTCTGCATGCAGGTACTCATGTGCACACATGTATGTACCTACACACAAGCTGCACACATGCACAAATGCTCATGCACAAGCACGAGTGCACACTCACACAAGCATGCACATATGTGGACACACACTCACCATGCAGCTTTTTAATTAAGCAGACGAATACAAACATCAAACAACGGCTTATTTATAGAAACAAGAAACCTAGCAGAAATACATAAATAAATGCCAATATAAAATCTTATACTTTTCTCTCTACTCTTTAACTATGAATACTTCTTCATCCTATTTGTCATTCTGGTTTGAGAAGAGAGGCCAGTACTTCCTCTCGCTTTTACTTTGGCAATGAAAACTGCCTTTGAGTCTCATTCCTGCTCCCTGCCTGCACAAAAGCTCTGGATCTGCCTTCTCAGGAGGCAGCGTCCTTTGATGGTTAAACTCTCGGCAGCTGGTCTCTGAGGCTAGCTCTGATACTTACTAGTGGTGTAACCTGGGGCAAGTCATGTAACTCTTTCTGCTTCGGTTTCCTTGCTTGTAAAATGGGGAAAATAATATCATTGCCTTTTCGGGATGTTGTGAGAATTAAATGAATGCTGAGTCCAGTGCCTGGCATGTAGTATCAGATAAATACTAGTGATGATTCGTTTTCCCCTGGCCCCGGCCATGCTCTGGAGAGACGCTTCTGGCTGTCTTGGGCCTTCGTCCTTCTGTGCTCATCCCCCCAGTATTTTAGGAAAAAAGTTATCTTTCTTTTCCATGTGATCAGGGAAAGAAGGTGGCAGTAAGATTAGACACAGGCCCCATGATTCTTTTCTGCCATCCATAGACTTCTGTCTACCTGACTGTCAGCTTTGATTTTTACCCTTTTGAGCTATAGTTGGGATTATTCCTAATTTGCAGCACATGGTTCCTTAGCAACCTTCACTAATATAGGATTAGGTATAAAAATACTTTTGGTTAGAATTTTAAACATCTTCATTTATTATAGACCATTGCTTTTAAAAAATCTTTTATTTCCCCTCTCCTTATTACAAAAGTAATGCAAATTCATTGTCAAATAATTAGAATCCCCAGATAGTCAGAAGGAATAAAAGCCCACCTTTCGCTGGCATCTTGATATAAATTCTTCCAGTTTTAAAAATGGCGATGCATATATATTTGTACAAAATGGGAACTGTTTTTCACAACCTTTTTGTAAAAAGCTTTCCTCTCATTTCACAACGACCTTGAGTCCACGATGTTTTAAAATGATTTTTAAAAGAACATAAATTTTTGGCCGGGTGCGGTGGCTCACGTCTGTAATCCCAGCACTCTGGGAGGCTGAGGCGGGCAGATAACTTGAGGTCAGGAGTTTGAGACCAGCCTGGTCAACATGGTGAAACCCCGTCTCTACTAAAGATACAAAAAATTAGCCAGGCATGGTGGCACATGCCTGTAATCCCAGCTAATTGGGAGGCTGAGGCAGGAGAGGTATTGCTTGTGAGGGTTCAGCCTTTATTCAGAGGTTCTGGGGCCCTGCAGCCAACAGGGTGAACATGAGAACAGCAGTGGCAGGTGGCTGAATGGGTTCTCAGACTGGCATCACCAAGCTGGAAGGGACTGGGATTCATACCCGGATGTTGGCTTCATGCACTTGGCCAATGCTGATCACAGCACCCTTCAACCCCAGCAGGAGTAGGCACCTCTTTCTGAGCCCCTAGGGCTCCCCCTGTCCTATGTGGAGACCATTTCTCTATTGTATTAGTTTCCTATTGCTACTCTAACAAATTACGACAGACATAGTGGCTTAAAACACACAAATTTATTATCTTACAGCTCTGCAGACTAGAAGTCCAACACAAGGTTTCACTGGGCTACAATCAAGGGGCTAGGTAGCTGCATTCTTTTCGTTATTTTTATTTTTTTTCTTTTAGAGGCCATTGGTTTTGGATCTTTTTGGAGGCTCTCAAGGGGCAATCTAGAGGCCACCTTTTCCAGCTTCTAGAGGCTGCCTGCACTCCTTGGCTCATGGCCGCTCCTTCCATCTTCAAAGCCTGCCTGGGTGTGTTGAGTCCTCTTCACACTTGAATCACTCTGATCTCCTCTTCTGCCTTCCTCTTCTACTTTTAAAAACCCCTGTGATTCCACTGGGCTCACCTGGATAATCCAGGATAATCTCCCTATTTTAAGATCTGTTGATTGATACTCTTAATTCCATTGGCCACCTTAATTCCCTTTGCCACATAAGGTAACATATTCACAGGTTGCAGGGATTAGGATGTGGACATCTTTGGAGGCCATTATTCTGCCCACCACATCTGTTGCCTTAAATCGTGCTTTCCATCTCTCACTGTTAGTACATCTCATGTGGAGTGCTTATGGCTCACCTCCCTACCCAGATGTAAACTCATGACAGACTGAAATTGGGTCTTGTTCTGGCCTGAATTGTTCATGATTTGATCTTCAAACCTTAGCTACTGATACCCCAGGAGGTATGGGGGAACTTTCCAAGGGGTATGTGGGCAAAGGTGGCTTCAAAGGAATTCCCTATGTGTCCTTTGCTAACACACATCTGCCTGAGAATGTGCCTGTGGTGGAGGCTGGTTCTCTTTTTACCTCCTACTCTTTCCTGACGTTTTTCTTTCACCTTAACAAAGAAAGACCCAGCCCTATCTCCCTGGAAGTGCCAAACAGTGACATTCAAAACACCGATGTCTGCAAAGCCTCCATGGCCCCCTCAACCTGATTAAGACATATGTTTTCAATAGATTGTATGTATATATTTATTACTCATATACCAAAATTTGTAATATGTTTACATTGCCTTGATCAAATGTATACAAATAATGGTTACAATAATATTCAATCCAGAGGAAAATTATTAGCACTCAGAGCCTAATGGTTGCAGGAGGTAAAAAGGAAACTAGAATTTCAACTTATATGCAGTTTTTTCTTGCATAGAATTAGGATAACAATGTGATTATAAAAGACTTACTAGCGCAAAATTATATTAGAACAAATAAATTTGACTTCAAAGAGGAAAAAGGAAAAATGTAAAATTTTATGACTCATAAAGAAGAGTTTGTTCTTGTATTTTTTAAAATAACTGATGGTGAGTATCAAATTACTATGGTATTTAGAGTCCATTGGAAACATTTAAAAGAGTGATGTGACAGTTTTATTTATAAAATGTCAATATTTATAATACAGTGGGAATTGCATCGTTCATATTATTTAAATTTATGTTAATTTTAGATGTCAACCAAAAATGTGCAAGGACTTACTTAGTGTATCAAAATTCTTTAGGAGGTAACATGAGCTTAAAATTTTGAAGACTTTAACTTTTAAAGTTAAAAGACTGCTTTATGGGATCTTATGCACAGTAAGTGCTTAAAAATGTTTGTATTTGAAGTTTGTAAAACATTAGGATAAAATTAAGGTGGTCAAAAAAAGTATAAAGTTAGAAAGTTTTAATATAGACGATTCTCTAGTGATACCTTAGATGTGCTCCCCTTGATAGCTCCTGAGCGTCTTTGGGGACTCTGGGATTCTAAGAAATCTTTAACTTCCTTTCTTAGTCCTTGATGATTGGCTTAAGGCAGTAGAGATTGGCTTAAGATGTTGATGATGGGCTTTGCAAAATCCCTGAAGAATAGTACTCAGGAAGGGAATGGAGATTTTGGTTGCTCATTCATCCATCCAACTAACCAACCATCCAACCAACCAACCAACCAACTACCCAGCCAGTTTCAAAGAGTGCTAGGTCCCAGGCTAGGAGCCTGGAGGTGGAGACTGGAGGGGAGACAGGAAGTACAAAGTTGAATTATGTATAGTTCCTTCCCTCAGGATCCTGCAGGCCATAGTGAAGTACATAGCATCTTGGCCTTCCCTGGCTTCTCCTGGAGACACTCTCCCTTTCTGCTGTACTCTACCCTTTTTAGGATTGTGTCTGATCGACAGGACATGTTTCTGGTAGAAGGAGATTTTGCTGTCTATGCTAGTTGCATTTGGGTGCAGGGTCCCAACGTGGCAGCTACTCCTCCCCTTCCCTGCATATGTCTGTGAGGCCTCCTGCACCCTCCCTCACCTATGCTCCTGGCTGCCTTAGGTTGTTGATTCCTCGTTAGCAGGAGTGAGTCCATTTTTAGGAGTGATGAGTGGATGGAAAAATGTCACCAGTCACTCATGACAGATGTCGCCAAAGCTTAATTAGGACTAGACGAGACGGTTTCAGCTCAGTAACTTCATAGATGGTGCAGGAAGAATGCCTGATCATAGAGCAAGGATTCAGGGTCTCAGGCAAGATTTTAAAAATCCATTTGTGTCACCTTCATGCAAAGTGGTCTGCTCCACATTACAGGGGGTGCAAAATGTACAAGATGTAGTTTCCGTTCTCGTGGAGGTTATCAGTAAAAGTTCGCATGTGAAAAGAAATGGATAAGATATAAAATTGTGTTTTTACTCCTGCCTCAATATTCTCTCTTTCTGTCTCTCTTCTCAGGCTCTGTCTCTCTCTGTCTGCTAAGGGACCTGGCAGGGCTCCCAGGCCATGCATTCGATGGGGTAATCCTTGGGGAGAGGGGATGGTGATGAGTACTTGGGAGTAAAGAACCACCGGAGAGAAAAACAGAACAGGTCCAGGAAGTGGGCATGGGGCATGAAGGAATCAAAAACCTTATTGTAGGATTTTGGGAGCAGTTTTGGTGGGGAGTTAGTCAAGGCCAGGCATGAGGAAATAGGCTGCTGGGGGCTCTGTGGGTGGGAAGGGAAGTGGAGAATGAGACGAGTGGAGAAGATGGCTTGATTAGGTGTTGGTATGGGTTGTGAATTAGACCCCCTTCAGTGTTCTAGCAGGGGTGCTGGTAAAGACTGGAATTGCTCACATTTAGGAAGACTTTGCTTCCTGAAATGTTTTCAGACTGTTTTAGCCTGCTAGTACTGCCATAACAAAGTGCCACAGACTGGATGCCTGAAACAACAGAAATTTATCGTCTTACAGTTCTGGAGGCTGGAAGTTGAAGGTCAAAGCATCCGTGAGGCTGTTTCCTTCTGAGGGCTGTGAGGGCAGGCTCTGTTCCAGGGCTCTCTCCTTGGCGTGTAGATGGCCATCTTCATGTTCATGTGACGTGGTCTCTGCATGCGTGCTTGTGTCCAAATTTCCCACACCAGACATATTGGGTTAGGGGCCCACCCTACTCTGGTACGACTTCATCTGAGTTAGTTACATTTGGAATAACTCTATTCTCAAAGTCACACCTGAGATTCTGGAGCTAGGACTACAATTTAGGATTTTTTGTTGGGCAGACATAATTCAGTCCACAGCACAGGTATACTTTGGACCACATGGTGCTCTAGCTTGTATTTGGGTTATTGTGTTTTTTTTTAATGTCATGCTTCATGAATTTTTGTGTCATCCTTGCGCAGGGGTCATGCTAATTTTCTCTGTATTGTTCCAATTTTAGTATATGTGGTGCCGAAGTGAGCACTATAAAGTTTATTAAATGAATTAATGCATATAACAGGGTAAATGATTCTATGCATTTGTTATTGCTAAGGCTACAGTAAAAGCAATAACTTCTGGTTTAAATGAAGGCTAGCTATGCTATTTGAAAAACCTTCAAGATGAAATGTGAATTTCCTCATGTTATTTTTATGCTTCCAACCCTCAGTGCCTTTCCCTTGCACTTGAGGTAAAATGCCAGCTGCTCGTATTTAAAAAAAATTTTAAAAAATGCTAAAAAAATATTTTCTGTAGAGACAAGGTCTCGCTGTGTTGCTCAGGCTGGTCTTGAACTCCTGGCCTCAAGCAATCCACCCACCTTGGCCTCCCAAGGTGCTAGGATTTCAGCATGAGGCACTGCTCCTGGCTGTAAAATGCCAGCTTCTTACTGTGGCTTCCAGAGCTTTCAGGACAGGCCTCTGCCCATGTTCCCAGCACATCTCCGGCCATTTTATTCGCTCTGCTCTTGCCACACTGGCCTTTTTTCAGTTTTTGTAAACTCAGCCGCTTTCGGGGCCTTTGCACAGACTGTGCCCTCGGTCAGCAATGCTTTCTCCCTATGCCCAGTTCTCCCCTTCTCTGCATGGTGTCATCTTCCTCATTCTTCAAGTTGTGTCTTAAGTCTCACCTTCTCAGGAGCCTTTTCTGACCTCTCGGTCTGAAGTAAGCTACCCCGTTATTTATTATCTCCTACAATGTAGTGAGTTGAATGGTGCTCCCAAAAGGTATCTCTACTTGCTGGAACTTATGAATGTGACCTTACTGGGGAGAAAGGGTCTTTGTAGATTCAATTCAATTAAGGATCTTGAGATAAGATCATCGTGGATTGTTTGAGTGGGCTCTAAATGCAATGACCCACGTTCTTATGAGACACAAACAGAAGAGAAACACCTGGGGAGAGGAGAAGGCTGTGTGCCATTGGAGGCAGAGGATAGAGTGGTGCAGCCACAAGCCCGGGAATGCCTGCAGCCACCTGGAGCTGGGAGAGACAGGGAACAGTTATCCCCACGAGCTCTGGAGGGAGCATGGCCCTACTGACACCTGGATTTTAGATTTCTGGCCTCGGGAACAGTGAGAGGGTATATTTCTGTTGTGTTAAGCCAGCCAGTTTGTGGTAATGTGTGAGAGCAGCAACAGCAAATTAATACACACAACACTTGGTTTTTTCCTTCCACGTCACTTATGACAACTTACTTTCATGTCACAGACTTGGTGACTTGTTTACTGTCTGCCCCCAGCTCCCTTTTAAAAATTATTTTTATATTTTTGAGACAGGGTCTCATTCTGTTGCCCAGCCTAGGGTGCAGTGGCATGATCAGGGCTTACTGCAGCCTTGACCTCCCGGACTCAAGGGATCCTTCCACCTCAGCCTCCTGAGTAGCTGGGGCTACAGGCATGTGCCATCGCCCAGCTAATTTTTGTATTTCTTGTAGAGATGGGGGTCTCACTATGTTTTCCAGGCTGGTCACTTACTCCTGGCCTCAAGCGATCCTCCTGCCTCAGCCTCCCAAAGTGCTGGGGTTACAGATGTGAACCCTACTTTCACATGAAACACACTGTCAATTCTGGGCTTTTCCATTCCCTGTTCCTGTTGCATCTGCGGTGCCCAGCACAGTATCTGACACACAGCAGATGCTGAAGAAATGTTTGTTGAATGAATGTCTCCTTGTTTTGAATTGTTTAAGAAATCATCATTTTCTGGGAAGCCTTAGGTACACTACTTGGCTCCTTGTGGGTGGAAAGCATGCTTTCCAAGTGCTTGACGTCCCTTGAAGGCTGCCACTCTTTGTCAGGGGTATAATCATTTCCTCTGAAATTGAGCACACACTTTTAATTTTCTTTGCTAATTCTTTCTTTATGGAAAGGGAGACATTCAACTTCCTCATGGTCCTTGTCCAAATGGCCTCAGACTCCGATGCTAGTTGGGGGCAGCTCGGCATGGAGCTGGGAGATAAAATGCAGGAGGCCCAGGCACATAAAGTTTCAGCAGGATTTGATGCCAAATAAAGCACATTCTCTGCAGAGAAGGGTAATTGCTCAAGGCTTTGTCTAATGTTAAGGCAGAGGGGATGGACCATTTTGACTGGTTTAGCGTTCATGATAATATGTGGTTCAGGACTCAATAAAAGGGTATAATTCTATGGAGGGATTCCACTGAGCTCATAAACCACGGGAGTGTAGCTTGTCAGCAGAATACAGAGATTGGGTTACCATGGAGCTTGTCAACAGGGACCACTGCTGATCACTTCAGAGAACGAATTAGTACAGGGCTCTCTACACTGCATGCTTAGAAAATCAGTGCCCAAATAACTTCATGAAATTTATTAGAGGGAGAGTATGTATGTTTGGTACTATAGTACCAAAGTATACCAAGGGACATAGTGGAACAGTTTCATTACATGGCATTTGTTAATGAAGTTTATGTACAAAAATCTGCCTCTAGAGATGCAATAAATAAGCAAGTGCATGTTTCCCAGAACTCTGAGTGAAACAGCCTTTTCTTTTACCCAGGAATAATGGCAGTAAATGTGAAAAGTGGCATGGTGTAAGACAATAGGGAATAGTGGAGACTGTGGTCAATCAGACAGTGCATATCTTGCTTAAACCCTGGGTTGGCCAAAGAAAACCTGTCTGCAGCAAGTGTGAGAGATTGACTTACTTGCTTATCTTTCCACCAGACCAGGGATTCACAAACTACAGCCCTTGGGTCAAAATCTGCCCTGCCACCTATTTTTAGAAAGTTTTATTGGAGCATGGCTATGCCTGTTTGCGTATCGTCTACGGCCGCTTTTGAGCTATGGCAGCAGAGTTGAGCAGCTGTGCAAGAGAACAAATGACCCTCAAAGCCTAAAATATTTGTCATGTGCCCTTGTACGCAAAAAGTTTGCTGACTCTTGCACTGGTCTATGAACTTCAGAAGGCTACTTGGCACATATTCTAAACTCAGTAATTATTTGTTTATGTTCAAGAGGGGATTTTATATTATCCACAATAGGAACTGTGGGTTGCTTACCCGACAGCCATTCCTCCCTTTTCCTTGCTGACAGGGTCAGCCATGAGTTTCAGGGCTGTGGGAAGATGGGCTTCTCCCCAGCCTCAAAGGGTGAATATTGATTAATTTAAGCCAATGGTAGTTATCCCACTCCTACTCATTCTGAGGTTTAGGCACAGTCTTGTGATGGAATTGGGGCCATAGAGATGTGAAGGGAAACCTATGGGGGGCTTCTGAGAAGGAAAGCCTATGAGTCAGTTTCACACTTTTCAAAGGGACCTGAGGGGTACTGCCTTTCCTTCTTTTGCTCTGGACACTGTTGAGCGGGGATGTGAGGGTTGCAGCAGCGACAGCATCTTGGGACAAGCCCAAGGCCAAAAGCCAAAGAGCTGAGGATGGCGGAGTACCAAGATTGAGCCTGGGTCTTCAATGACATAATAAAATTCAAGTTAACCCATTCAGCATCTATCCTACTTTTTTTTCTTTTGGTTGGCTAAATGTCCTTATTGCTTGTTCACTTTTAATTGGGCTGATAAGAAGATTGAACCCTAAAATTAAAAATCAAAATTAAAAAAATTAAAAATGTTGGATATTTTAACTCTCTTTCCTTTGGGGTTTCTGACTTTCATCCTTGTTTACTAGGAAGGCCTCCCAAAGGTGTTATGAAAATGTTTTGTATTTTCTTTTTATGTTGTTTTATTTGTCCTTGTAGAACTTCACTCTATCAGGAATTAATGGTTTTATATGGTGTGAGGTAGGGATCTAACTTTATTTTTCTTCTAGCTGCAGAAGTTTTTTTTTTTTTTTTAGTGTATGATGGTGAATGAAATCCAATGCATGTATAGAATTTTCTTTATTTTTTCTTCTTTTTTCAGTTTTATTTTAGATTCAGGGGTAGGTGTGTAGGTTTTTTATGAGTAAATTATGTGCCACTGAGGTTTGGTGTACAAATGATTTCATCACCCAGGAAGTGAGCATAGTACTTGATAGGTAGTTTTTCAATTCTCACCCTCCTTTCACCCTCCAGCCTCAAGTAGGCCCTGGTGTCTATTATTCCCCCCTTTTTGTTCATGTGTACTCAGTATTTAGCTTCCACTTATAAGTGAGAATATGTGGTATTTGGTTTGCTGTTCTGCATTAATTTGCTTAGGATAATGGCTTCCAGCTGCATCCATGTTGCTGCAAAGGACATGATCTTATATATTTATAGCTGCGTAGTATTCCATGGTGTATATGTACCACATTCCTTTTATCCAGTCCACCATCAGTGGGCATCTAGGTTGATTCCATGTCTTTGCTATTGTGAATAGTGCTGCAATAAACATATAAGTGCATGTGTCTTTTTGGTAGACTGATTTATATTTTTTTGGGTATATTGTGAGTAATGGGATTGCTGGGTCAAACGGTAGTTGTATTTTAAGTTCTTTGAGAAATTTCCAAATTGCTTTCCACAGTGGCTAAATTGATTTACATTCCCACCAGCAGTGTTTAAGTGTTCTCTTTTCTCCACAACTTTGCCAACATCTGTTATTTTCTGATTTTTTAATAATAATAATAATTCTGGCTGGTATATGATGGTATCTCATTGTGGTTTTGATTTGCATTTCTCTAATGATTGGTGATGTTAAGCACTTTTTCATATGCTAACTGGCTGCATGTGTATCTTCCTTTGAGAAGTATCTGTTCATGCCCTTTGCCCATATTTTTGTTTCCAACTCTTATTTTGGGTTCAAAGTATACATGTGCAGGTTTGTTACATGGATTAATTGAATGTCCTGGGGGTTTGGTGTACAGATAATTTTGTCACCCAGGTATTCAACATAATACGTGATAGGTAGTTTTTCAGTTTTTATTCTCCTCCCACCCTTTACCCTCAAATAGGTCCCAGTGTCTGTTGTTCCCTTTGTGTCCATGTGTACTCAAGGTTTAGCTCCCACTTATAAATGAGAACATGTGGTATTTGGTTTTCTGTTCCTGAGTTAATTTGCTTAGGATTAGGGCCTCCAGGAAGGCCTTCCAACCTGGAAGCCATGTTGCTGCAAAGGACATGATCTCATTTATTTATAGCTGCATAGTATTCCACGGGGTATATGTACCACCTTTTCTTTGTCCAGTCCACTGTTGATGGGCATCTAGGTTGATTCCATGTCTTTGCTATTGTGGATAGTCTTTGCCATTTTTTAGTGGGATTCTTTATTTCTTGTTGATTTAAGTTCCTTATAGATTCTAGTTATTACACTTTTGTCAGATGCATAGTTTGCAAATATTTCCTCCCATTCTGTAGGTTGTTTTTTTACTCTATTGATAGTTGCTTTTGCTGTGCAGATGTTCTTTAGTTTAATTAGATCCCATTTGTCTACAGAATTTTTTAAAAGATAATATGTAATTTTCTATATTAGAGATGAATATGACAAGATTGGTTTCTTCTAGATATCTTTGAAAATGGCTAACCTTACTGATAGTTTTTAAGTGCAATGCTGATGCAACTAGATTGTTTTCTAATTTCCAAAAAGGAACTTAAAGTAACGTGAAAGTCTTTAACGGAGGCATCAGTTTTAAGACAAACAATATAATGTGAGGAAAATACTAACCCTGTTAACTATATCTGATCTGGTCCATCCCAAGAAAGATGGAGTTAATTCCTGGTGCTGATTAGGAATGCTGACAGAAAAAAAGTCAGAGTAAAAATGTATAAGCATCTTTCACTGTGTTGATTTTAAAAATCAAAGATAATTAGTACAGGGAACACTTAAAATAAATCTTCTTAAAATTGGGGCTAATGTTTCTTGTCAAATCTAAAACAAACATGCAAACAAACAAACAAAAAACCCTTGACTGGTACTTGGTAAATTAAAAGCTACCTTCAATAAATTGAAATGATAATTTGGAGAAGATATTTGCAATACACACAACAAAGGGTTAGTGTCATGAATATGAAAAGAGCACCTACAAATCAATAAGGGAAGAAAGTAGAAAAATTGGCAGAAGACATGAACAGATATTTCTGAGAAGAGGAAGTGCAAGAAGCCAGTCAACTTATGAATTCTTGCTCAGTATCATTAGGGTCAGGGAAGTTCAGATCAAGACCTCAACGAGGTTGCCATCCACATCCATTTAGTTGGTAAAAATGTACCTTATACATAACCAAATTTACATTATAATTCCAACTGTGCACTAACTCGTGGTACATACAAAGTAAGAGTCAAATGTTTATTGTTTTGTGTTATGTGTGTGTGATTATTTTTTAAAACATAAATTAAAAAAAAACATAAGGTAGCACTACCTGATATCCAGGGTCTTACCATAAAAAAGACCCATGTTGACAAAAATATTTGAGGACATCAAACTCTGATGTTCAAATAATAATTATTTTTTTAATCAAGTAATTATTTTTTGAAGCTTTCATTTAAAAAAGTATTCCTGCAGACATTTCCTTTTTTCGTTTTAATTGTTAGCTAATTGACTTTGGCCAGATGCTCATTTGCTAAGGGGCCTACATTTGATTTGAGCAGCTCTTCACCATTGCTCTCCTGAATTCATGACTTCTTGCATCTTTGAGAATATTGTCAGTGTCACTTTGCATTAAAATGATATTGCATTGTGGGCATTTCAGCTTCCTGGTGAGCTTGGCAAAGAATGTGATTTAGAATTGCTGAGATTAGGGGGATGGGAGAAGGTCGGCAGCTGGAGAAGCCCAAAGTTGCTTTTGTGTGTGTCTCTCTCAGTCTCTCTCTCTCTCTCTCCCTCTATTTTTTTCCTTTAGAGACAAGGTCTAGCCCTGTTGCTTAGTGCAATGACGCCATCATAGCCCACTGCAGCCTCAAACTCCTGGGCTCAAGTGATCCTTCTGCCTCAGCCTCCCGAGTAGCTGAGTGCATGCCACCATGCCTGGCTAATTTTCTTTTTTGCTTGTTTGAGACGGAGTCTTGCTGTGTCGCTAGGCTGGAGTGCAGTGGCATGATCTCAGCTCACTGCAATCTCTGCCTCCCTGGTTCAAGCAATTCTTTTGCCTCAGCCTCCCAAGTAGCTGGGGACTACAGGCGTGCGTCACCACGCCATGCTAATTTTTGTATTTTTAGTAGAGATGGGGTTTCACCATGTTGGCCAGGATGGTCTCAATCTCTTGGCTTCGTGATCCACTGACCTCGGCCTCCCAAAGTACTGGGATTACAGGCATGAGCCACTGTGCCTGACCTGGCTAATTAATTTTTTTTTTTTTTGTAGCGATAAGGTCTTGCTATGTTGCCCAGGCTAGTCTCAAACTCTTGGCCTCAGGTAATCCTCCTGTAATCCCAAAGTGCTGGAATTACAGCAGGAGCCACTGCACTTGGCCAGTTTTATCTCTCTAGCAAGCATTTCCCCCTTTTTGGTAGTAGCACCCTGATTTTCTTGGGAAGACCTGCTCTTCCCCAACTCTCAGTCCATGTGGTTTGACTGAGGTCACTCCTATCTCCAACTCAAGGGATGGGCATGTGTCCCAGGCACTTCATCTCCTTGGCCACAGTGATGAAATAAATCCTTGGCTACCAAGGAGCCCTATTAGTTTTTTTCTTAATTACGTTTTTAACTGGAAATGGGCAATTTTATTAGTTTCCTATGGCTGCTGAAAGAAATTACCTCAATCGATGACTTAAAACAACACAAATTTTTCTACATTTCTGTAGGTTAGAAATTCTACGTGAGTCTCACTAGGCTAAAATCAAGGTATTGGCAGGGTTGAGCTCCTTCTTCAGGTCCTCTGGGAGAATGTTTCCTTGCCTTTTCCAGCTTCTAGAGGCCACCTGCGTTCCTTGGCTCATGGCCCCATCCTCCATCTTCAAAGCCAGACTGGGCAGGTCAAGTCCTTCTTACACAGCATCTCTCTAACCTCCTCTTCTGTCCTGGCTCTTGTGATTACAGTGGATCCACTTGGATAATCCAGGATACTCTATTTTAATATCCACTGATTAGTCAGCTTAATTCCCTTTTGCCATATAAGGTCACAGAATCACAGGTTCTGGGGATTAAGACAGGGATTTCTTTTTAGGGGTAGGGCAAGGAGGTGATCATTTCTCTGCTTACCACAGCAATTCATTCAGCTATTCTAACTTGATGTAAATGGTACTTAAAAACCATGCATTTTCCTTTGCTTTAATTTTGTGCTTATTGAGAAACCTTCCATATTTAAAGATGTAACACTGATGATGACCTTAGAATTTGTTTATGATGGGCATCATTGAATGTTAGGGCTGTTGCCTTCACTCCTTCTACTTTGCACTCCTGTTCAATTTGGGCTTTTGAGTGGATCTACATACCTATATAGACAACTGATTCTGGTCTTTAGACTTCTCACATCACTTATGATAAATCCATCGAATGGATTAAGGCTTTTATTAAACCTCCCATCAGTTTGGTTTGTCTGAATTGATTTCCCCAGTCTGCTAACCCCGTTTTTGGTAACAGCACCCTGATTTTCCTGGAAAGAACCACATTTCCCCAACTCTCAGTCCACGTGCTGTGACTGAGACCACTCCCATCTCCCATTCCAGTGGTGGGCATATGTCCCAGACCTGGCCAATCAGAGCACTTGTGTTTCCCTGGTCACAGTGATTGGTTCAGAGATGGGCATGTGACTGAATCCAGGCCAATGAAATTCCATTCTGTGACTTTTGATAGAATTGTTGGAAAGCGGGGCTCTTTCTTTCACCAGGGGTTGCTGAGCTGCTAGCCTGTAAGCCTGGACCTCTCTGCTTGTGGTCATCTTGGTTGCCACTTGGGGAGAGCAGATCTGAGAAGACAGCCAACACAGAGATAGCAGTGTGCTGTCACAAAGGGAGATGGTTTCTTCTTGACATTTTTTGAGAACTTTTTCGAGAGGTTTTCATGCTCCACTGCACTTGGGTCCTTCCCCCATAGTCATGTGTTCCATGCCAGCCTGGTTCTGCATTTGTGATCTATCAAGAGGTGATGTTATCACATGTGTAAGAAACTGCCACCTATCCTGATGGAAACCTGTCCACATCAGTCAAGCAGGTTATCTGAGAAAATATTTGCGCCATGGAAGGGTGGATGAAACTTCATTCACCCTTGGCAGGCTTGTTCAATCCCTTCAGAAGGAAACTTCAGAGTAGAAGATGACTGGGAGCCAGGGCTAGCATGGAAAGTGTAAGCCTTCAGAGAGGGTTAGAATAATTACTATGTGGATCCCACTTAGTAATTGAGATGCAGCTCGGTAAGAAGCCAGGAAACATGATTGGGCTTTCTTTTTCTTCTTCTTTTACCACATTTTGTGCCATTGAACATGGCCAAAAATAGAATAAGAATGCTAGAATGGTGGTTGTGGATTTGGGGAGGAAAACAGACAATTTAGCAAACACTTACCTTGACCTTCCAACATGCAAACTGCTGAAGGGAAAAGTGGGTAAAACAGGTTAGGCTAGGTTTTGCTGCAGTAACAAATAGTCCTTTAGTCCCAGTGAATTTTAACAACAAAGATTTGTTTCCCACTCATACTCCATGCCCATTGGGGGTTGACAATGGTACCCAAGGTGACAAAGCAGTCACCATCTCCAAAGTGGTCAGTCAGCATCTCAGAGGGCATAAGAACTCTAGGGGCTCATGTACTGGCAATTAAATGACACATGTCACTTTCACTCACAACTCATGGATCAGAACTAGGCCTGCGATTATAAGGGAACCAGAAAGAACAATCTTTTCATGTGTTGGAAGGTGGAGGGGTTGAAATAGTTGGTGAGAAGCACTCATGAGATCCATGAAGTTCTGGCCTTGTCTTTGATGGAGTGGGGAATAAAATGTAAAAGGGGAATAGAATATGGAAGTGGGCAGAGAGGTGTTGGGGGGATGCTGGGGGTGGAATGAACAGGCCCCAGGTCCCTTGAGTCTGTTGTTCAGTATGCTGAACCTCAAGTTACTATTATTGCTTAAAAATGCAGAATTCTTGTCTCCACCGAGATGAGACTAAATTAGAACTGCATTTTCACAAGATCCCCCAGGCGATCTGCATGCATATTAAAGTTTGAAAAGTTCTAATGTGTACACCAGATGAGAATATATTAGGTGGTCCAAGGACATCATTTTATTTTAATAATTATTTGTTTTATTATATTCTCTCTATAAGTGATACTATTTTTTTCATTTATGGAAGTTATATGAGATAGAACAGTTTATTTCACTAAAATTTAGTCAGTTTAAAGAAAAATATTAAGTAAATTATAGTATAGGTCACCAATACGGGACGGACGAATTGTTAATGATTTGTTAATGCTCGAAGTTTGGGAAACTCCACCCCACTGGAGATGTTCCAAGCTTCCCCTACCCTGGCCCTTCTACCTCCCAGATTCCCTGGTTCATCAATTCTCTGTCCACTTGCAGCATGGTGGCTGTGGCTTTGTGGTGACCACAGCTGGTCACCCGTGACCAACCTTCTACAGTCGCCAGGTGGGAGGAGGCAGCACAATGACACACCTGGAGCCTGTTCATGGAAAGGAAAGTGGCCATTCAGGTTTAAACTACCTGGTGGGTGAGGAGGAGGTCATTTATTTGCAATATCAGGCCTAATATGTTTTAAGAAATGGAATCATCCAGCTAATTTCCTCACTTTCCTAGTTACAAGTACACTTAGGTGTGTATGTGTATACAGCCTGAAAACTCTCTGTTGAAGATTATCAAACTGAAATCTCAAGTCTCAAATGAGAACAACGATGTCAAGAACATTCCCCCACCAGTTTCCATTTTAAGCTGATCCATTAGAGACAGTGCCTTTCCAAGTCCTTAGTGGTGGGCGACAATGGCTTCATCAGGTGATGCCTTTGGTATTATTCCTCACGTGGCAGGCAGAATAATGTTCCCCCTAAAGCTGTCAGCAGTCTAATCCCCCAAACCTGTGGATATGTATGTTCCATGGCAAAAGAGACTTTGCAGATGGGATTCAGTTAAGGATCTTGAAATCGGGAGATTGTCCTGGCTCATCCAGGTGGGCCCCATATAAGCACAAGGGTCCTTATAAAAGGGAGGCAAGAGGAGATGTGACATTGTTACATCTCCCAGGCAGACAGGAGATGTGACAATGCAAGCAGGGGCTGGAGTAATGTGCTTTGAAGATGGAGGAAGGAGCCACTAGCCAAGTGCGGACAGCCTCTAGAGGCTGGAAAGACAAGGAAATTGATTCTCCCAGAGCCTCCAGAAAGAACACAGCCTGGATAACACCTTGACTTCAGCCCTGTAAGGCTCATTTTGGACTTCTGACCTCCAGCACTGCAGGAGAATCAATTCATATTGGTTTTGTTTGTTTATTTGTTCTGAGATGGAGTCAAGCTCTGTCAACCAGACTGGAGTGCAGTGGCACGATCTTGGCTCACTGGAACCTCCACCTCCTGGGTTCAAGCAATTCTGTCTCAGCCTCCCAAGTACCTGGGACTATAGGTGCCCACCACCACGCCCAGCTAATTTTTGTATTTTTAGTAGAGACGGGGTTTCACCATATTGGTCAGGGTGGTCTCGCACTCCTGACCTCAGGTGATCCACCCGCCTCGGCCTCCCAAAGTGCTGGGATTACAGGCATGAGCCACTGTGCCCAGCCATTCACGTTGTTTTAAGCCACTGGGTTTTTGGTAATGTGTTATGGCAGCGTAGGAAACTAACACACCCCAACATCCACTGCAGGGGGAAGGTTGCAGATGCTGACTCCAGCAGCTAGTGGGAACAAGCACAGAACCACTTTCTAAGTTAAGAACACCCCCGCCCCTCCACCAGATGGCTAGGATCCCATGAGTCTCATTGGCCAAGCTTCCACACCAACAACAGTATGATAACCTGTGCAGCTGAGTGCCCTTCACAAGAAAAAGTCATTTTAGCACAGAAGTCAGTTTTAATGCTATAGATGCCATCTAGATAAAGGACAAGGGACCAAAGGATCTCTCCTTTTCAAAGAACTCGTTAGCACAAAACAACCATTTAAATTACTCCCCCAACGATGTCCAATTATGGGCATCTTCCCACCGGGCAGTGGGAAGGGGGTCCTAGCTTCTTGCCTCAACTCTAGGTAGGACTCTGGGCTTTTAGGCAGAGGCATGCATCGTGGCTTCCTAATCCCCCAAGTCTCCTGGTCCCATTTTGCAACATTTTTTTTCATGTTTATTCATGGACCCAGAGGTGGAAGGACATCTATTTCCTGCTTTCTGACAATGGTCTGAGACCTGCAGCAAATAAACTCACAGTACCTATTTATAATTCCTTAATTATAACAAGCAAAACTTTGTTCTGGGGCTTTTTGCTGCACAGAAACTCAAGTTTGATTTTCCACTGTGTCCTTCTTAGCTGTGTGACCTTCAGCAAGTCACAAGACCTCTCAGAGCCTTGTTTCCTCATCCACAAAATAGGGATGAGATTCCATCTTTGAAAGATTGTCGTGAGGATTAAATTGTTAAATGATACCATGTACGAGAAACTTCTTGTTCAATGACTGCTCAATAAGTAAATTGGGGCTGGGCATGTTGGCTCATGCCTGTAATCCCAGCACTTTGGGAGGCCAAGGCAGGAGGATTGCTTGAGCCCAGGAGTTCAAGAACAGCCTAGGCGACGTAGGGAGACCCCATCTCTACAAAAATTAAAAAATTAGCTGGGCATGGCTGCACACCGGTAGTCCTAGCTACTCAGGAGGCTGAGGTGGGAGGATTGTTTGAACCCAGGAGTTCAAGGCTACGGTTAGGTATGATCGCACCACTGCACTCTAGCCTGGGCAACAGGAAGAGACCCTGTCTCAAATAAATAAATAAATAAATGGCAACCACTGTGGCACTTTTCTCCCGAATTAAATGTGGTGACCTTGAAATTTTTATTAAAGTTTTGACTTAAGAAAAATGACATTTTTATAAGATCTTTTTTCCTGGATTCCTAGGCAGAGACATTACTCTGTCCTTCCTGTCCTCATATGCCACAGTGGGCATTTTTGGTTGAGGACCCAGAATCCACTCCTCCTTCCTCCATCCCAGCAGAATCCATTTTCTGGTTTCCGTCCTTCCCCTGAGAAGCCCCTGTGTCCCTCTGCACCTGAGCCCACCCCTACCCTAGCAATGGACCTGACTGGCTTAATTCCCTTGAGCCAATCAGCACATAGTGTTGGCCCAGCAACTGGTATTGGGTAAGGTTGGGTGTGTGGCCTAAGCTGCCCAACTGGAATGAGGTACTGAGTGTGCAGTACTCTCTCTCTCCCTAGATGTAACAAGTATACAAATCTATTTGCTGCAGGCTGTCATATGCCACAATGAAGAGCCAGACTGAAGTGCGGAGTCAATGTGTGCAGGAGGGCTGAGCCCAGAGCCACAGATAGCACCCTGATCATACCACACCTGAAGCCCACACCACCTCTAGACTCCCTATTACTTGAGAATGTGCATCTTCTGATTGTTCAAATCAGTTTGCATCAGGGTCAAGCTAGAGGACCCTCTGTGGCAGAATTATTCTCATCTATGTAAGTGAGCATATGCTATATAAAAATGCTACTCTCTGTATTGTTCTCAAGCTTACAGAGCACCCTTTGAAGGGTCAGGGCAGGGCTTACAACTGCAAGACCAGTTGAGTTGAAGGGAAAAATTTGGAGCAAGGATTATGCTTTCTTCTCAAGGAGGTAAGACATCCATTGAAGATAAGACAATGGACCCTGGGAGAGTTTCAATGGGAAGTGAAGTGAAACACTAACCTCATTTCTACCACAACCATTAATCCCCTGTGAGAGGTAGCAGGGCATGAAGAAGAATCATTCAGAATCTGGATTCCAATCTAAGTCTGGATTCTGACTCCCTAGCTGCCAACCTTTAGACAAGTCACTCAGTCTCTCCAATTTACCATTTATTGAAATGTCTTTGAATGTTTCCTATATTCCAAGCACTGTTATAGCTGCTGTCTGTGTATTAGCACACTTAATCCTCATGCCCACAAGGAGGGCACCTTATACTAACAGAAAAACAGACTCAGAGAGATAAATAACTCACCTAGAGTCACAGAACAGCACAAGTAGTACTGGGATTTAAATCCAGACAATGGATGCCAGAGATATCTGGTCAACCCCACACTATGCTGCCTCCAAGCTTTGAGGAAGCAGGGGTCACCAACCACATCTAAGCAGGAAGCTGAAGGTGAGTGGCAGAGAATCTTCAATACTCAAGGCCCCTCTGTTCTTTTAACTCACTTCTACATGTATCTCCAAAACTGTGAAAATGTCTGTTCACATTTCCATTTTACACCATAAACATTTGTTAGGGGCCTCCTAAGTCAAATGTGGCAGGGAGGTGAGGTTCCTTCCCTGCAGTTGCACTTCCCAGTTCTTTTAACACCATTAAGTAACACCTAGACACACTTCCATTAAGGCCCAGACACAAGAATAGAGATGTCTTCCCGAAAACTACCAGGCAAGGCTGAGGGACCAAGCTCTTTCTTCAAAGACTCTGGGTCCCCACACAGGTCATGTGCCTGGTCAATTCCAACCACAACCGTTCCCTCCAACTTCAAGCTGACCACAGCCAATCAGCCTCATGCTGCAGACCAGCAAACAGTCCCACACCTGAAAGGGCAGCTCCGGCCAGGTCATCACCTCCAATGGAAAAACAAGACCATGGGATGCTGGGCCCAACTCTACCGTGTCTTCATCCAACAAATAGGATGAGTGATAGAGGGTCTGCCCACCTCATACTGTTTGAGGAGGACCAAGGAGAACACTATTAAGTGTTCTACAAATATGGTGGTCACATGATTAGTAGCAATTTCAAATTCCTTTTTCACCTTTGAATGCCAATGAAAAGTGGGAATAGGCCAGGCATAGTGGCTAATTCCTGTAATCCTAGCACTTTGGGAGGCCAAGGCAGGAGGATTGCTTGAGCCCAGGAGTTCGAGACCAGCCTAGGCAACATGGCAAAACCTCACCTCTACAAAAAAAGTTTAAAAATTAGCCAGGTAAGGTGGCACATGCCCATAATCCAAATTACTTGGGAGACTGAAGCAGCAGGACCATTTGAGCCCTGGAGATTGAGGCTGCAGTGAGCTGTGATCACACCACTGCACTCCAGCCTGGGTAATAAAGCAAGACCCTATAACAAACAAACAAACAGGCAAACAAAAAAAGAGGTCACAGAGAGCTAGTTAGCTTCTTCTGTCAATGAGGACACAGTGAGAAGGTGTGAAGAAGCAAATTCACTGAATTTGCTAGAGCCTTGATCATGGACTTCCCAGCCTCCAGAACTGTCCGAAATAAATTTCTGTTGTTTATAAGTCACCCACTTTATAGTATTTTGTTACAGCAGCCTAAACAGACTAAAACACAAACTGTGTGATATTGGGACGTTACTTAGGCTTTGAGGCTCTCAGCCTCTTTGTCTGAAAACATGGAATAGTGATACTCATGTTGCGGTTGTGAGAATCCATTTGGACCTAAAGTGCTTTTGTGAACATCTTTTTTGTCTAAGCAGTCATCAGTCACTCCCCTTCTTCCAGAAGCAACTCCTTGCCTTCCCTCTGGTGAAGTTCCTACCACATTCAGTATTAGTGGGGTTGCCAGTTGAGGAGCCCTGGCCTTCCCTTCTTTGCCAAGGCTGCACAAAACCCAAGCCATGCCAGCAGCCTCTCTGCTGGGAATCTGAGACCTGCGTGACATGAAGAAAGGAAACAATTGGAGCTGAAGAGGCTGTGGTTTGGTCCTGCTGTTGGGAGCTGATCTGATTTCCAATGGGAGGCCTGGTTCTTCCACTTTCCCTCCAGTTCTGTGAGCTTCCCTGGAGCCTTCTGATATCACCCATCTTTGATTGTTGTTAACTTCCTAAGCGACCTAATGAAATGATCCAAGAGCTTAGCACAGGAGCTTACCTGATACATAATACACATGCAGCAAATCAGCTCTAGTAAAGCAGATTGAGTGACACATTCAGGTGATCCTGAAGCCTGTTCATTCCACCCACAGCCTCCCCTCACCACCTTTCTGCCTGCCTCCATATGAGTGGTGTCCTTTCTATTCCCCCTCTACATTTTATTTCCCCCTCCATCAAAGACAAAGCCAGAACTTACCCACCATGGATCTCTTGAGTGATGCTCATTAAGCATTTCCAGTTCTGCCCTCTTCCTATACATGGAAGGATTGTACTTTCTGGTCCTCTTATGGTTGGGTGGGGCCTAGTTCTGGCCCATGAGTTGTGGAGTGAAAGTGACATGTGTCATTTAATTGTTCTTATCCCATCTGGGATGCTGACCAATCACACTGGAGACGATTGCTGCTCTATCAGCCTGGGTACCCCTACCAAACCACAATAGATGTGTATTCTATTCAAGAAATAAACTTTTGTTGTTAAAAGCTACTGGGGGCTGGGTGTGGTGGCTCATGCTTGTAATCCCAGCTCTTAGGGGTGCTGAGGTAGGAGGATTGTTTGAGCCCAGGAGTTTGAGACCAGCTTGGGCAATATAGCAAGACCCTGTCTCTACAAGAAAATGTTTTTTAAAAATTAGCTAGGCATGGTGGAGCACACTTGTAGTCTCAGCGACTCAGGAGGCTGAGGTGGGAAGATTGCTTGAGTCTGGGAGGCTGAGGATGAAGTGAACTGTGATTGTGCTATGGCACTCTAGCCTGGGTGACAGAGACAGAACCTGTCTCAAAAACAAACAAACAGACAAACAAACAAAAAAACCTACTGAGATTTAGGGATTATTTGTTACCACAGCAAAGCCTAGCCCAACCTGACTGATACACGCGCCGTACTTTCACCCACTTTCCCCTTCAGCACTTTGCATGTTGGAAGCCCATGATAAGCGTTTGTCAAGTTGTGTATTTCCTCCCAAATCTACAATCACCATGGTAGTGGTCTTCTACTATTTTTGGCCAAGGTTGGTGGTACAGAATAAGGTAAAAGAGGAAGAAGAGAAAGAAAGCCCAGTCATGTCTTCTTGCTCCTTACTGAGCCATGAGGTTGTTTAACACACCCTGGGAAGTGCTGTAGTGGTGTCCTGAGGAGCATGGGGCTCTCAGTTGTAGACGGATATCCCATCATTCAAGAGGGCACTCAGTCAGCCAACAAGTGCTTGGCTTGCACTCTGTGTTGGGTGCTGGGCTAGGTGTAGGCACTCAAGGACCCTCCAAGAGCCCCGAGTCTAATGGGGGAAAGTGTGGGTAGGAAACTGACCATCTCAGCTCAGCGCTGTTAAGGACATGAGCCAGCTGGCCTGGGAGTAAAGAGGTGGGAATGACTAACCCCAGTTTAGGAGGTTCAGGTGACATTTGATTCAAGTCTTTCAAGAAAACAGGCCTTACCTAGGCGAAAACCAGCTTGGGAGTTGAGTAAGAAGCACCAAACATGTTGATGGGCAGAATTGTTGGCTCCAGCTCTTCAGGGGCATTAGGTGGCAAACTCCCTGGAACCACGGTGTTCAGAAAGTGTGTGAGTGCTTGACAAGTTACTTCTTCCTGTGCTTTTTTATTGAGGGCTGTGGGTAGGGGCAGCTGAAGAAGCACATTTCCACCAAGGATTTAGAAAAAGGAAGAAACTTCATCTAACATGATGCCAAAAGAAATGGGAACAGCCAAGGTTTGCCCCATGGTGTTTGGAGGAAGCTAGTGTCCCCAGGAGAAGGTGTGGGGTTAGGACTTGAGGGGTGAAGAGTATGTGAAATGAAAAGGCTGGAGTGTTGCCTTGGTTTCAGGAGGGGCTGAGGTCACACTGGAATTATCGTTTTAACAGAATGCTATAGCTGAGTGACAGATCACAGGGGTGAGGGGCTTGTGCCAAAAGAGGAGGCACCTCTAATTTTGGCAGACCCTGGAACACCCCTCACAGGAAACCAGTTTACTTGGAAGAAATTACGCCTTCCTCTCATTTTGTGCACAATGAACGTGAATAAAACGTGAATAAAATGATGAGGTTAACATTCTTTAATACTATAAATGCCAATAAACATATAAAAACATGCTCAACCTTGTCAGTAATGAGGGAAATCACGGGCAGTGATTCATACTCAAATTTGTGCAGGACGTACTGCAACCTGTGTCGTGTTCTTTCCTGCTGGATTTGAACCTGGGAGGATATAGGCTGACATTGGTGCTGCCGTCTTGCCACCAGGAGCGGACAGCTTGTCTGAGAATGGAGCCACACAAGAGTTCTAGCCAATACAAATGCACCGATGGAGGAGCAAACGCTCATGCATCTGTCACTTACTGAGTGTTTACTCCACACTGTTCTAAGCACTTTATATAGACTGCTTGATTTAATTCTCACCACAAGCCTATGAGGTAGGTAGGGCACTCTTATTTTCATTTTACAATCAAGGAAACTGGGGATATACACATATGGTTTAAAAACCTTGCCCAAGATCACACAGGCAAGCTTGGACCTAGATGGTCTGACCTCAGAGCCTGCCCTTTAAACCTTATCAGAGCTTTTGGGTCAGGTCATGAAGGGCGGGTGCTTCCTCTGCAGTTGATCAAGGCTGCCTTTGCCTGCAGGTTTCGTGCGTTAGGGTAGCCAGTGGAATCCTGGACATCGAGTCTGTGGGAAAAATCCACAAGATATTTTCAGATTCATTGTCTTTCTACATTTAGAAGATGATGATGATTTTCCATCATGCAGTACAATGATATGGGATTAATTTGGTACTTCAGTGTTTGTTGTGGGAATGAATAAATTGTTCTCCATCACTAGGAGATTTTTGTCAACTCACTTTGAAGTTGGAGAAGCAAGACGCTTGCTTGTTCAATGTGGCATCCACTTCTACTTTGTAAGTTCATATAATATCTGCTGACGGTGTTTCCCCATTTTCATTCCCTGGGAAGATGTTATTTATTGTCCCTGATGCTAGAGGAAAAAAATTAGGTCACTGCCTCACGCATCTTCCTGAAACCATCCATAACACGTGCTTCATCAGACAAAGAGGCATTTTCTGAAGAAATCATAACCCATGCTAAGTGTTTCTTCTTTTTTTTTTTTTGAGATGGAGTCTTGCTCTGTTGCCCAGGCTGGAGTGCCATGGTGCAATCTCGGCTCACTGCAAGCTCTGCCTCCTGGATTTATGCCATTCTCCTGCCTCAGCCTCCCGAGTAGCTGGGACTACAGGCGTCCGCCACCACGCCCGGTTAACTTTTTGTCTTTTCAGTAGAGATGGGGTTTCACCATGTTAGCCAGGATGGTCTCGATCTCCTGACCTCATGATCTGCCCCCCTTGGCTTCCCAAAATGCTGGGATTACAGGCATGAGCCACCGTGCCCAGCCTGAGCCATTCTGTCTTAGCCCAGCTTTTCTCTAAAATGGTTGTGTTCTCAAATGTTTGCAGGTAGCATTCTGAAACAATGTTGAATGTGTTCCTTATTCATGAGATGCTTAACCTGCAGCCCTCCGAAACTGTAACATCATCATGTTTTACAAAGTACTGAAGTCACACTTGGCCCCTGAAGCATTGATTCTCTGCAGCTTGCCTCCTTCTTGCCATGAGGGGAACATCTCCAAGATGCCCAGGGTTCACGCTGCACATCACACATAGTGTGGGCAGATGGACTTGTGCATAGAAACCCTTCTGTAAGCTCCATCTCAGATACTGATGTCTTGTGGATGATACTGTAAAAAAGTCACTGATCTGCTTCATTTCTGCCATGTGATATCAATGTGGAGTAAAGAAATTTTTGTTTTTTGTTAGGGGGAAGTTATAATCCTTTTGAAATGACTTATTTTTAAAAAAATACACAGAACATTAGTATATGCTTTTTTTTTGACTCGTAATGCACGCAATACACCCTAAAATAATGTAGAATTTTTATCCCTTCTAAAATTTTAAAAAAAAATCACGTTACATGAAAATCAACTGTTAAAGTCTCTTTGGAAGGACATGCAACATTTATTCTCAAAATATTTAACTCCAGGAGAGAGAAAACATGTATAGGATTTGGAGTCAGACAGACTGGGGTCAAATCCAAGGGTTTTACTTAGTGGCTTTGGGGCTTTGGGCAAAACACTCTATCTCTGAGCCTCAATTTCCCTTATCTATAAAATGGAGGAAAATAATATCTGTATACAAGGGATGAAGCACAGTATAAGTATCTGAGACATAGCTGTTTTTTTCCTTTTTCTTTTTCTGTTTTTTTTTTTTTTTTTTTTTTTTTTGAGAGGGTATTGTGCTCTGTCACCCAGGCTGGAGTGCAGTGGCATGATCTTGGCTCACTGCAACCTCTGCCTCCCAGGCTTAAGCGATTCTTATGCCTCAGCCTCCTGAGTAGCTGGGACTACAGGTGTGTGCCACCATGGCCTGATAATTTTTGTATTTTTAGTAGAGATGTGGTTTCGCCATTTGGTCAGGCTGGTCTCGAACTCCTGACCTCGGGTGATCCACCTGCCTCAGTCTGCTAAAATGCTGGGATTACAGGCATGAGCCACCATGCCTAGCTGAGATGGCTATCTTTATTATTACCCACCCTTGTGGGTTTTCTCCTGGATAAGCTTCCCATAGGAACTTAAGGAACAACTTTAGACCTAAGGTGGGGAAGCATGTGTGAGTGCTTGAAAGGTCACCTCTTCCGGCACTTTTTTATTGGAGCAGCTGAAGAAGTACATTTCCAGCCAGTATTTAGAAAATGGGAGAAACTTGATCTAACAGGATGCCAAAAGAAATGGGAATCGCCAAAGTTTGCTCCATGGTATTTGGAGGAAATTAGGGGCCCCAGGAGCTAGGGAGGTGTCAGGCTAGGACTTGAGGGGTGAAGGACACTGGGAGCAGTCATTTGCTTTCAGAAAGATTCCCCTTTAAGCTGTAAACTTCCCTCATTCATTTAAAACGTGACTTCATTTTCATGCCACTTTGGGAACCATATTCCAGGTAGACCATGAAGTCTGTTTGTTGGGGCCCTGACAGACCCAGAAGAGAATGAGCTTCTCTTGAAAAGCAACTTCTTTCTTTCTTTTTCTTTTTAGAGAAGTCTCGCTCTTGTCCCCCAGGTTTGAGTGCAATGGCTTGATCTCGGCTCACTGCAACCTCCGCCTCCCGGGTTCAAAGGATTCTCCTGCCTCTCTGCCTCCCAAGTAGCTGGGATTAAGGTGCCTGCCACCATGCCTGGCTAATTTTTGTATTTTTTATTAGAGACAGGGTTTCACCATGTTGGCCAGGCAGGTCTCGAACTCCTGACTTCAGGTGATCTGCCCGTCTTGGCCTCCCAAAGTGCTGGGATTACAGGTGCGAGCCACCATGCCTGGCCGAAGAGCAGCATTTTAAGGTAGAAACCAGATTGCTGCTAGCTCCTGGGAGGAGGTGGAGGAGCAGAAGAGACCTGGAGGAAATAGGGGAGAGGAGCAGGCTTGGAGAAAGGGGAGGCTTGGAGGGCAAGGGTATCCCTGAAGGTCACCCTCAGCTGAAAGGCTTCCAGTGGGTGGGCGAGGACAGGAGAGACGGGGCCCTAGGGCTAGATGAGAAAGGCCCCACACAAATGGTTAAAATATTGCTCAATTCTATTATATCATGAAAAAATGGCAGTGACCAGAGCTGCCTGGATTAGGAAAAAAGGGTGTAATTCCATCTCGGGGCTTCTGGTGAGTTGAGCTTGTGGTTCTGTGGTTTATGATGTCACCAGAACCCCTGGATGGAATTACAGCCTTTTAATTTACAACTTGGTAAGTGGGGAGACTGAGGGTCCATCATGCCTGCTCAAAACGTGGCAAGGACTCAAGGGTCAAGGTTGGCCTGGCAGGTCAAGTTCTGGGGGCTGCCCCCTTGAACCGTTACTGGGTAGATAGCTTGGTAAAGGCATTTTTCTCTTCCTTCCTCAGTGTCCTCTCTCCCTGTTTCCCTATCCCTCCCTCCTCATTTCCCTGAGTTGCACAGCTTGATTTTCCCATGATTTATTTTATAAAAGGCCCAAGTTAACCAGATTCCTCTGGACTTCATGCTCATTTAGCTCACAGTTCAAACCTTTCCATCTCAAGACCCACCCAAGAAAGGCCCACATATGATATCTCTGACTTCTGAAGGAAGAACCCTACCATGAAGCGGGTGGCTCACTTCTGTCTTTTGCTCTGTTCCAAACCTCCCACTTGACCATACATGCCAAGGTTTGGAAGTGATGGAGATTGCACTTTAGCTCATCCAGTGACCCAGTCTCTGTAGATGAACCGTTTGTGGCCTCCTGAAACATGGCAGCATGTCCACCCCCTAGCGCCTTTGATTTTGTGGCTTCTCAGCCTCCCTTTGTTCACCAACCTTTAAACATGTTTTCTGAATATGTACCAGGAGGCCAGAGCTGAGATCTGGAGGTGTAATGGAAGGCAAGATAGATGTGATCACTGCCCTCATGAAGACTCCCCCCCCACGCCTACCTGGCATGGCCATCTGGGTGTTGCAGAGATCACAGAGTTCATGTGTCCAAGTCTGTATCTCCAATGCTGCTCTTCCACAAGGGGCGCCCATTCAATGGATGCTACCATCCCTGCCTAGTTGCTCAACCCAGAGATTTAGGAATGTCCTGCCTGACTTCTCCCAGTCTCTCAGCCCCATCTTCCAATCCGTCAATGAGTTCTGTCCATTCTACCTCCAAAATAGAACTCTTCTATTCTGGACCACTTTTCTCCATCTCAAGGGTATCATTTCACTCCACCAGCTCTTACTCACTGCAGCAGCCTCCCAGAAGCACTTCCCACTTCTTTATTTTTTCCTCTCACCCAAGAGTTCCTGAAGAGAAGTCCTCTGACCAGCAACCTGATCACCTGGAAATTTGTTAGAAATGCAGGTTCCTGGGCCTCCCGAGACCGACCGTTCAGAAGTTCTGGAGGTAAGAACAAGCGGTCTTGGTTTTAACAAGCATCCAAGGTGCTTGGGATGCAGCTCATATTTGAGAACATCTTCCATTCTTCTTTTTTTTTTTTTTTTTTTTTTTTGAGATGGAGTCTCATCCTGTCGCCCAGGCTGGAGTGCAGCAGTGCAATCTCAGCTCACTGCAGCCTGCACCTTCCAGGCTCAAGCGATTCTCCTGCCTTAGCCTCCCAAGTAGCTGGGATTACAGGCGTGTGCCACCATGGCCGGCTAATTTTTGTATTTTTAGTGGAGACAGGGTTTCGCCATGTTGGTCAGGCTGGTCTCGAACTCCTGACCTCAGGTAATTCCTCGCCTCGGCCTCCCAAACTGTTGGGATTACAGACATGAGCCAACGCACCCGGCCCCATTCATTTTTGACACAGGCAAGGTACTCAGCACCTTTTACACATTCTCTTATTTATCTCCATTTTAAAGTGGAGGAAACTGAAATCTGATCCTACAGGATACATTAGATTGTATAACTTTCAAGCTGAAAACCCTTCAAGAACTTCCCACTGCGCTTGGAATAAAACTCTTACGCAGCCTACATGATCCTGAACCATCTAGCTCTGGCCTCTCTCCCTGGCTTCCCCTGGAGAGATGCTTTTCCTTGGGCTCATCTGCCTCCATGCCTTTTCACCTTTCAGTTCCATGAGTGCACAATTCACCTTCCAGCCTTAGGGCCTTTGTGGACACTGTTCCCTCTGCCTGGAACACTCACTCTCCCTTTATTTTACATGGATAATACCTTTACCTCATCATTCAGATTTATCAAAAATGTCACCTTCTGGATGACATTATAATATATTGCAAATTATATCGTCTGTTGGATATTCATCGTGCACATTAGCATTTTAAAGCCCCTGATAAGTCCTGCAGTAAAGAAGCCTGTTTAGTTTTGTCTCATTTGGCATTTTCCAACTCTTTTTGACCAGGCACTAGTTTTACCTAACACCTATGATTGCCTTTTGATTCAGGAGTGCTAAGTCACAGTTCTCTCACCTCCACTGAGAACATGAGGTCATAGTCACCTCTTTTTCTTTTTGGCACTTGGAGGTTTCTATACGGTGACTTCAGAGTCCGTGTTTCCCTGTATTTGACAACTCTAGAGTAAACCTGGAGCCTTACAGCCGACTTTCATGTTGGTACAGATTTTCTGTGACTAGATTCATTTACTCTGCCAGCAAATGTTTTTCAGGTACCAAGGTACACAGTGTTCTGTGAGGCACATTTGGAGGCAAAGAGGTGAATGAGGGATGGACACTTCCTTAAAAAGCCCATGGGTTTATATGGGAAGAGTACATGCAAACAAATCACTAAAAAGAGGTAGAATGGCCAGGCATGGTGGCTCATGCCTATAATCCCAGAACTTGAGGAAGCTGAATGGGGAGGATTGCTTAAGCTCAGAAGTTTGAGACCAGCCTCAAACAGGGTAACAAAGTGAGTCCCTGTCTTTATTTAAGAAAAAAAAGAGATAGAATGAATAGCAATAAACAGATGCTCCATGTCAGCCCCAGGATGGGCAAAATACATGCTGTCTAAGGCACACAGAAATTCCATGCATTATACCTAATGCTCACTGCAGCTCTGCTGTAGAGGGGCTGTTTTCCCTTTGTACAGATACAGAAACTGAGAGTCAGAGAGATTTGTCTCTTGTTCTGTATCACACTGTTAGTGAGTGATGGAGACATGGTTCAAACTTTTCTGACTCTGAAGCCCAGGGTCTCTCCAAATACCCGTGCTGCTGCCATTTCCTGACCAGGTTTCTCAAGACCTAAATCCAGATAGTCTCTGAGACTGTCAAATATTAGAGTGGGCTCTAATATTTAAATAAGTACTATCTCAGGAAAGCTGAGCTGTGATTCTTGTCACTGATGGGAATTGAGAAGAAGACTTTAACCTTAAAAAAGTTATGTTTTTTCCTGTTCTTTTAGGTTATCTTTATTTTATTTATTATTTTTTTTAACTTTTAAGTTCAGGGGTACATGTGCAGATTTGCTACATAGGTAAACTTGTGTCATGGGGGTTTGTTGTACAGATTATTTCATCATCCAGGTATTAAGCCCAGTACCCATTAGTTATTTTTCCTGATCCTCTCCTTCTTCCCACCCTCCACCCTCTGATAGGCCCCAGTGTGTGTTGTTCCCCTCTATGTTTCCATGCGTTCTCATCATTTAGCTTTCACTTATAAGTGAGAACATGCACTGTTTGGTTTTCTGTTCTTGCGTTAGTTTGCTGAGGATAATGACCTCCAGCTCCATCGATGTCATTGCAAAGGACATGATCTTGTTCTTTTTCATGGCTGCATAGTATCCCATGGTATATATGTACCACATTTTCTTTATCTAGGCTATCATTGATGGGTATTTAGGCTGATTCCATGTCTTTGCTATTGTGAATAATGCTGCAATGACCATATGCATGAATGTGTCTTTATAACAGAATGATTTATATTCCTCTGGGCATATACCCAGTAATGGGATCACTGGGTCGAATGGTATTTCTGTGTTTAGGTCTTTGTGGAATTGCCACACTGTCTTCCACAATGGTCGAACTCATTTACACTCCCACAAACAGCGTGTAAGTGTTCCTTTTTCTCCACAACATTGCCAGCATGTTACTTTTTGACTAAAAAAAGGTTATTTCTAATTGCCTGAGCAATTCATAAATACGTTCTTTTTATTGAAAATAAAAACATTTTAGGTAAGCAAAAGTACTCTGCTATCCTGGTGTCCTCTCCTCTGTGACAAAGGTAAACCATGTAATCAATTTGGTGTGTGTTTCTCCAGACCGTTCTCTATAACTTAGCACAAATGTAGGCAATATGGGAACTATCACACAGAAAGATTTACCTTGTAATTTTTCTTCTTTTGCTCAGCAGTGTATTTTGGAGAGCTTTCTATGCTAGCATGTGTAGCTACATCATTTTTTGTTCCCAACTTTTTATTTTGAAACAACTTCTTATTTTGAAACAGAAAAGTTGCAAGAATAAGAATGGTTAGAAGAATTTTCAAATACCCTTTCTTCAAATGTAATATTTTGCCCTATTTGCTATATGTATGTATGGGTATATATCTGTGCATATGTATGCATATATGTGTATTTGCATGTATGTGTTTTAATGTGCATGTATGTATATTTTATATACCCATCACATATAAATATTTAATTTTCTTTTACAAATTATTTGAGAATAAGTGGCATATGCACATACGTTATGTTCCTTTCCTAAATATTTCACTGCATAATTCCTAAGACTAAGGATGTTCTTTTTTTTTTTTTTGAGACTGTTTTGTTCTCTGTCACTCGGGCTGAAATTTAGTGGCATGAGCATGACCCACTGTAGCCTGAATTTCCCAGGCCCAAGTGATCTTCCTGCCTCAGCCTCCTGAGTAGCTTGGACCACAGGCATGTGACACCACACCTAGCTAATTTTTAAATTTTTAGTAGAGATAAGGTCTCATCATGTTGCCCAGGCCGGTCTTGAATTCCTGGGCTCAAGCCATACACCCACCTTGGCCTCCCAGTGTTGGGATTACAGATGTGAGCCACCACATCTGGCAGGATATTCTCTTAAATAGACTTAACAGTTGTCAGCTACTCAATTCAATATTGATATGCTACTTTTATTTCATTTACAATCTAAATTTGATTTTTGTCAGTTAATCAAATGAGGTTCTTTATAGTATTCGTATTCCTCCCTCTAATCTAAGATGCCATCTAGGATAAGATATTGCATTTAGTTGTCATGTCTCTTTGGTTGTCTATTAATATGGAACATTTTTATTCTTTGTATTTTATGATATTGACACTTTTGAATATAGTCACTTTGAATAAAATTGGCACTTTCTTGTTTGGGGTTTTGTGATGGTCTCTCATGATTAGATTGATGATGAGCTTCAAGGTAGGCACTTTCAGCCGGAATATTATATAGGTGATGAGTTCTTCTCAAGGTACCACATCTGCACACTCACTCATAATGCCTGTCTGCCCCTCGTTGGTGATGCTAACTTTGATCATCAGCTCGAAGTGTTGTCTGATTTGTTTACCATATAGTCACTGTTCTTTTCCTTTTACAACCACAACCAATATGTAGCCTGTTGGAGGATACTGAAGGTCATGCTAATAGCCTGCTCCGCATCACCATTTCTCCCCAGATTTAGCATCCATTGATGATTCTTGCCAGATCCAAACTTTGTTGTGATGGTTGCAAAACGATTATTTTCTAGCTGTAACATTTCTTCCATGTGTACCAGTGGGCTTGGCATTCTGCTGTAAGGTAGAGTTCTCCCTTCTCTCTTATATATTTGTGTACTCATTTATTATGGACTCAGGGGTTCTGATTTTTCAATGGTCTGTAATGTTACTATCCTTAATTATTGTGGTGCTCAAATTGTCCGATTTTTGGCCAGTGGGCCCCCCCTTCCCATGTCCTTAGGGGATGTCCTCATCATTTTTTTTTTTGGAGAACCTCTTTCCTTTCTGGCATTAAAAAATGTTCCGGGCCCATCTTGTGTCTGCCCTGCCTTCGCTGTGGAATCAGCTATTTCTCTGAGGAGCCCTGCTGTTTCCTTCTTTTCATAGGAAATATTATCATACACCAGGATCTGCATGCTAGCACACTCATTGCTACTGGGTCTCATTGCTTTTACCTACTATATTCTATTTAATGACTTCCTGGCATTTCATAGAATAGCTGTACAACTGTTTATTTATCCATTGCTCTATTAATGGATGCTTAAGTTGTTTCCAATTTGTCCCTATTTCAAGCAACTCTCAGTGAACATTCGGTTATACACTCTTTGTGTATTTATGCTAGGAGTATCTATCTCTCCAAAGATAGCTGATGAGAAGTGGAATTTCTTGATCATAAGATGTATATGTTTAAAATTTTACTTGATAATGTCAATTTCTTCTCCACAGTGGCCCCACCAATTTAGATCACAGCAATCAGGACATGAGAGTCCTCATCTTTCCAGACACTTTCTGATGCTGAGTATTACAAACATTTTGTTTTTACACAACCCCAGGGGTGAAAAATGTGGGCTGATTGGCCTCATGTTCATTTTCCACATTGTAAGAGAGGGTGAGGATCTCTTCCTGTGTTTATTGGCCCTTTGTCTTCTTGCTGGAGGGAGGAGAGGAAGCTTTGTGAGGTTTGGAATGGTAGAGCCAGACCTCACTAGATGAGTAGGCTTTTAGGAAGTAGGCAAGGAGGGAGGCTATTTCAGATGTAGGAAACGACAGAGCCAACCACCAGGCAGGGAAGGCCAAGTAGCTGTAGATTTTGGATCCCCCACTTTCCTGGGGTGGGGCCTGCTATTTTGTCCTGGTGCCATTGCTTTCACGGTCTTCTCTATGACAAGCTTTGCAAGAGGCCTCCAGGAGTGGGAGAACTACTCCCTGGTCCTCCATGTAAAGTAATATAAGAATTCACACACATCTTCCTTGTCTGAGTGAGATTAAACTGTGGGCTGAGATAGTCAAATGTTTTTCTTAAGGCAGTGAAAGCAACTATGTTCACCAAAAATCAGGTCAAGTGAGGGTGCAGCCAATGAAGTAAAGAGTACAGAATAAATGACCTGTGGTGGGACATGGACTGATGTGGTCAATGATATGAAACAGACAAAACCTCACCCACAAGTGACAGATGGAAACCCAACACAATATGGGCTGTAGCCATCAGGACCATATGAGAGGCTAGCTCTTCATTTTGGCTAAATGGTCAGAGGCTTGGAGGAAAAGCAAGATGGCATGGCAGAAAGAACAATGGAGGTGGCTCCAGGGTCTTGATGAGGTTTTGCCAAGAGACAGGTGCAGACAATTTTACTAAGCTATAGGCAAGGCTTTCTTTCATAGCAAAAATGCCTTTGTGGGAAGAAAGAGCAAGAAGAGGGGGATTAATTTAGAGCACGAGGGATTTAAGCCAGAGATTTGAACTGACTGAGGTAATCCAAACCAGTGATTTGTCAGGGAGTTTGTGGAATGTCCTTCTCTTCTTTGATAAAGGTGTAGGTTCTTTTCTGCTGGAATGGACTGGAGGAGTCCTGTATAAAAGACCCTCCAGGCTTGGATTCTCTGTCAAGGCAGGGCCTCCGTGGGTCGACTGCAGATGTAGCTGTTTTTGGCAGACCTGACTTGCCGCTCACAAGTTCACGTGCTTTCTCTGTCAAAGAAGGTTGGGGAGCCTCGCCAGCAGGACTCGAACCTCTCACAGGATTAATGGCCTTTGGGGCTGCAGGCATATCTGGGAAAATGGTAAAGGTGTTTTTTTTTCTTTCTTTCTAATTGTTATCTCAACTTAATTTTCATACGAATACCATAGTGAACAATGATTATATGTCATCATCCTAATTTTCCTCTTTTTTTATTCTTTTTTTAAAATTCAGAGTCTTGCTCTGTCACCCAGGCTGGAGTGCAATAGTGCCATCTTAGCTCACTGCAACCTCTGCCTCCTGGGTTCAAGTGATTCTTGTGCCTCAGCCTTTCGAGTAGCTGGGATTACAGGCGCACCCCACCACACCTGGAAAATTTTTGTATTTCTAGTAGAGACAGGGTTTCACCATGTTGGCCAGGCTGGTCTCGAACTCCTGACCTCAAGTGATTCACCCGCCTCATCCTCCCAATGTGCTGGGATTACAGGCATGAGCCACTGTGCCTGGCCCTTTTTTTAACCTTTCAATATGAGAACATTTAAATTCGCAAAGTTGAAAGTCTAATACAATGACTACTGTGTCACCCACCACCTAGATTCAACATTTTTCTTCTATATGTTTATCTCAATATACATTTGTGTATGTGTGTGTGTTGCATATACAAGTATGTATAGCTAACTAAATATCTATGTTTTTTCCCTTTGCAACTTGCAAACATTATAATATACTTTACCCCTTCAGGAGACAGAAACCATACCAGTTATTTGAATGGAAAGAATTTACTATAATGATTTGTTAATTAGGTATAAAGTTTCTAACTACATAACTGAAATAGAAAAAGAGAACACCTTGGATTCCTTAGAATCATGGAGGAAGCAATGTTTATGAAGTAGCTACCATCCCTAGGGCTGAGGAGGGACCCTATGTTGCTGAAAGTCTGATCCCTGAGACTGAGCAGCTGTTAGTCTGGTGCTGGTCTCTGATCTGTGGGGCTGGGCCCCAGACCTCTTGAGAAAGGGGCTTAATTCAGTGGCTGCTACAGGAATGAAGTGCCTCTGCCAGGGTGAAGCATTGTCGGGTGACAGAACACAAACAAGCAGGAAGTAGGAAGAAGAAAACCCTTTCCTCCCCTCTAGCCTTGCAGCCTCTCTCTAGCTCCCGCTTTTGGCAGAGCCTATCACATGGTTTGCAGAGTCCTGGACCCAGCATCACAAGGTCAGGTATAGAAAGGCAAGCTTGGAGCAGAAAGATAATATTTTAATAACTGTCATGAACCATAAATACTTCGGTATGTGTCTCCTAAATTAAGAATATACTCGTACATATAGACAATAATAGTCTCATGCCTAAGAAACAGTGATTTCCTAATATCAAATAGCCAGTCCATGTTGCAGTATCTCTAATTATCCTCCAAGTGTTTTGTTATGGCTGAGATTTTAGTGTTTTAGGATGAGAAACCACTCATGTTTCCTGCATTGCATTTACTTGACATACCTCTTCAGTCTCTTTTGTTTTAGAACAGTCTTCTACTCCCTCCCCTTCTTTTAAATACTGATGATGAGAGGCTGGGCTAGTCGAGTTGTCCAAAGTCCTACAGTCTGAGTATCTGGGTGTTTCTTCATGGTGTTGCTTTATTTGTTCCTCTATCCTCAGTATTTTCTGTAACCTGGAGGTTAAGTCTTGATTAGACTGAGTAAGTTCATTTTTTTTTTTTTTGTCAAGAATTCTTCAAAGGTGGTGGTACACACTTCATTGCAATATATATATTAGCATGTGAATTATAGCATCATATCTGAATATATTTATTAACTTCAGATATACTTTTGTACCCCTGGGAACAAAAGCCAAACAATTCTCATGGAAAAAGAGGGAAGCACATCAGTTTTCACTGTAACAGGTGTTGCCAGTTAGTTCTGTTAGAACTTGCCCTGGTCCCCAAGCACTGAGCCCTGCCCTGCTGTCCTCATGCATCATCTGGAGATGTTCTGTGCTATGTACGGGAACCTCTGCTCGTGTAGACTGTGTTTTGTCCCCCTGAGTATCCTGTTTTATAATCCTCCAGGTCTCCCACTTGCTTTGCAACCTACGCTGTGGCTTGGCTCTCCACTGCCTTGCCCCTGAGTGTTTTGCTGCAGAGCCACTGTGATGAGAATGGTCTGTTTGTGAAGGGGGAGTTTTCTCTTCTTTTCTTGTCCCCGGTTGTCATTTTTGTGATTTCTTTCTGGAGCTGCCATGTAAAACCTTGCACTGTGTCATATTTTCACCCCATCTATAATCATACCTTTCTCACCAGAGACTCTGGTCTGTCTCAGCACCACTGACGTGTTCTCTGCTTTGCTGTTCAACACCTTGGATCTTGGCCATCCTGACTTCCCTTTGGGATCGCTGAGCAAAGCCCTCGTCGATGACATTGGATCCTCCTTCTGGGTTTTATTTTCATCATCAAATCCATTTCACCTTCTCATGGGCCTGAATAGAAGGGTCAGGCAAGCTCAGCTCTGAGTCCAAGTAGTAGAAGAGTTGTCAGTTTAGTTTCTTACCTTAGATGTCTACAGGGGTCCAACAGGTTTAGGGAAGTTGAGGAAGACCAGATGATGTGGTTTGGCTGTGTCCCCACCCAAATCTCACATTGAATTGTAATAATCCCCATATATCAAGGGTGGGGCCAGGTGGAGATAATTGAATCATGGGGGCAGTTTCTCCCATACTGTTCTCATGATAGTGAATGTCTCACGAGATCTGATGGTTTTATAAAGGGGAGTTCTCCTGCACACGCTCTCTTGCCTGCTGCCATGTAAGACATGCCTTTGCTTCTCCTTTGCCTTCCACCATGATTGTGAGACCTCCCCATCCATGTGGAACTGTGAGTCCATTAAACTTCTTTCCTTTATATGTTACTGGTATGTCTTTTTTTTTTTTTTTTTTTTTTTTTTTTTTTTTTTTTTTTTGAGATAGGGTCTCTCTCTGTTACCCAGACTGGAGTGCAATGGCTTGATCTTGGCTCACTGCAATCTCTGCCTCCCAGGTTCAAGTGATTCCTCTGCCTCAACCTCCCAAGGAGCTGGGATTACAGGTGCGTGGCACCATACCCAGCTAATTTTTGTATTTTTAGTAGAGACAGGGTTTCACCATGTTGGCCAGGCTGGTCTCAAACTCCTGACCTCAAGTGATCCACCAGCCTTGGCCTCCCAAAATGCTGGGATTACAGGTGTGAACCACCGTGCCTGGCCTGGTATGTCTTTATTAGCAGCGTGAGAACAGACTAATACAAGACTAATACATCAGAGATATGAAAATCAGCAGCTCAAGTTCAAGAAGAAATAGCAACTGACCCCCAGTTTCTGTGTGATGGGGAGCCCATGAAAAAAATACTACAAATTCTTTGCAGCTCCTCCTATCAAGAGGTGATGTCTGTTTCCCCAGACTTTGAATTGGACTGATCTTTTATCTTCCTTTATCCAATAGAACATTAATGAAAGAAAGGTAGGCAGAGGCTCAAAAAGTGCCTGCCTGTTGGGGCTTTCCCCTCTCCTGATGATGGAAGAGCCCACGTGAAGGAGCTGAGCTGGCTGCTGGACAGGCCACATGGAGGAGCATCGAGGCATTCCACCAACAGCCTGTCAGCCTCTGGCTGCAGCAAGTAGTATGAGTGAGCCTCGGCAAAACTGGCTGAAGAAATGCTCAGTGGAACCCAGCCCTAATTGCTGACACCCAGAATTACAGCTAATATATTATCGTTGTTTTAAGCCACTAAGCTTTGGGGTGGTTTCTTACACAGCAAAGGCTCACTGGTACATGCTCCATCTGAAGCAGGCAGCTCCCACCCAGTGCCAGGCTAGAGATGCCATGCTGGAATATGGCCCTGTGTCACCATGCCTTCCAGTTCTTTTCAAGACAAGAGACAATTCAAGATAATTTTTATGTGATGCATTCTAACTTTAAATGATAGTACTAATTAAAAAATTTAAAAACATTCTAGAGGTCCAAAGAAACAACTGGGGGGTGGATTTCATCTCCCTCAGACCATCCCTCTTCTTGCTACTGGGTCCAGTGTTTGCCCCAATTATTCTCCCTGATCCAGAAAAGTGGACTTTGGGGGATGGGGGTGGGGGACTCATGAGCCAGCAGCAGCCTCTAGAAACTGCCAGCAGAGGGCTGGACGAGGACCCAAGGCTTCATCGGCTGTGGAGCACTGAGTCACTGATGAACATGGTGACACGAAGGGAATGCTTCTAAAAACCTCTTTCAGGAGGGATTTTTTTTCTTTTCAGACAAAATACCACCTCCTCTCAGCTTCTCCCCAGCATAGCTCATTCCTCTACAGGGCAAATCATAAATACTGTACTCCCCCCATATCTGTCTCCCTCATTAGATTTGGGGGAGCTCCCAGAGGGCCTCATGGGGAACTTGTTTACTTTTCCATCCTGATGCCCTGACTGGTGCCCGGCAGATGCCTGGAATGTTCTTTTGCCTCCCCTCTCCTTGTCCTCTCTGACAGTTCTCGACATAAGGCAGGCTATGTGTCACAGTCCCGGTCACCTTTCTTTGGAGCCCTACATCAGAGTGAGTCACTGGGCACAAATGTTCATCTCGCTAAGGAATTCAAGAAAATGGCATTTTCTCACATTTTTTGTCAACTTATGGAAAATCAGCTAACGAACCAAAAAAAAAAAAAAAATTTCCAAAACCAAACGCAAAGGTCCACCACATGTTCAGTGTGTCAGAGGCAAGCTCTAAAGAGGGGGTGTCAAGCCAGCTCTCTGGCCTAGGGACAGCAACACTTGCCTCTGCAGAGCCTCTGAGCTGTGACCGGCACAGGGCAGCATGACATAGGCCTCTGGAGCCAGATGATTTACCTCGAGCTGGGAGTGCGAGGTTTTGTTGGGCCTTTGCAACCCGGGCCAGTCCACACATCTGGATGATTATGGAAGAATAATCCATAAACTCGTGTCTTGTCTCTGTAACACTCTGTACTCCCATTGAGGCAGCGTGTGCCGACACGCTTTTTCCGTTTTCATTCACATCTTGGATCCCTCACAGTCTAAGACTTGGCATGGATGGGCAGGCCAGGAAAACGTTGAGCAAAGGCTGTCGGGCACCCTCAGGGAGGCCTAAGGAGGAACAAATGTGCCCGGCGGGGCTACCTCTTGGCTCTGCCTGGAAGTTCCTCCCAACAATGGCTCTCTGTCCCCGGTGGGTGGAGAGATGGCCACGTCTTGGCAGGAGCTGGGCCTGGAGCTGGGTGGGAAGCGCATGGTTTTCCTCTCTCCACTAGGGGGTGGGGGAGTTTGGATGTTGGCGCGAGGCTGCCTGCCTGCATTAGAACTCAGCCGGCAAGGAAAGCAGGCGGCTCAAAGACTGGGTCAGCCTCAGGGACTGGATGGGGATGGAGCTTTCAGAGGAGTGGCCCATTGGAGGCAGTCTGGATGGGCATTTGGGTCTGGCCCAGTTTGGTCCAAGGCGGGCCAGGGAAGGCAGCTACTCTAGCTGGGACCCCTAGCTGTCCTGACCTCTAGACCCATCTGCAGGCCATCATCCCTCAGTGACAGCTCTGTTCCTTGTCATAGGCCAGCCGGAAAAGTTGGCTGGGCACTGGTTGGAGGTCAGAGGGATGGACTTCCTCTTGTACCACACCGCGACATGGGGCTTGAGGCTTTCTTTCCCGCAGCAGGCAGGGGAGGGAGGCGCCAGGAAGTAGGCTGCGCCTTGTGCTATTCCCCAGCCTCCTTGCCGCCTGAATGTCCTGCATTAGGAATGTTATTCCTTTGAGTCAAAGTGTGCATGCTTCCCTGGGATCTCCTTTAAAAATGCTCTTTGAGAGAAGAAAAACATTACGAAAGAGCTGTCATAGTTGCCCTCATGGATTCATTGATCACACCTCCTGTTCCCCCTGGGCCTTTCCCTTGAATTGGAGGCCAGAGAGAAAGGCTCAAGAAATGCCAAGCACAAGAAATGTTTGGAGGTCTGGGGCCAGTGGCGAAGGGGACAATTGAGGCCTCTTGGCGGTTTTCTGTGGAGGGAAAAGGTGGAGTAGAAAGAGTATTTCTAGAATGAAAGAGGGAGCTGAAGAGGGAGGGGACAGGGACATTGAAAAAAGATCCTATAATTTAATCTCTTACTGTTTTCTGCCTGAGCTCCTTGAATTCTGAGCCACATTGTTAGTCTGTCACTCTTCCCAACTTCCTTGTCATTTACTGAGGGATTGAGAGAAGGATGCAAACTTAAGTTAATCTTAACTCTCTGAGTCTTGATTTTCCTGCTGGGGAAATGGAGAGAACCATTAAATGAGGTTATGCATGGAAGGAAGCAAGCACGGAGTCTGTAAGGAACTTCTGGTTTCTCAACACCATAAAAGAAAATCTAGAGTGTCTTCCTTTACCCGTATGTGGAATAGTACTAAAAATAAGAATGCTGCAATTGCTGGGAGGTTGCAGTAGGGGCTCTGGTGAGAATAGAAGGACAGGAGGATGCTGGCTGCAGCCTGCAAACCGTCAGCCAGTTGTGCCAGATGTTGTCATCAGCGGACAGTGGGGAAGAGGGGCCAGGTTGGCTTCTGAGCTTTTCAGGTGAGTGGCCCCTTTTTATTTCGTTTGAGATGGAGTCTCACTCTGTTGCCAGGCTGGAGTGCAGTGGCATGATCTCGGCTCACTGCAATCTCCACCTCCTGGGTTCAAGTGATTCTCCTGTCTCAGCCTCCGGAGTAGCTGGGACTACAGGCATGCAGCAGCATGCCCAGCTTATTTTTGTGTTTTTGGTAGAGACGGGGTTTCACCATGTTGGCCAGGATGGTCTCGATCTCTTGCCCTCGTGATCTGCCTGTCTTGGCCTCCCAAAGTGCTGGGATGGTGTGCCACCATGCTCAGCCAGCTCCAGCGTTTTTATTTAGAGGCTGGGTGTGACCCATGAATGCCCAGGCTATAAGCACACAAGAAACTTTTTGAAAAGCTAAAATAGTCAAGCTATATACAAATACCACTTTTGATGATTTACGCTCAAACAAATAATTTGAGGAAGCCACAATCTACCAAAAGTATAAAAAGCAAACCACATAGAAATGCAAAATGTTCCTCCATGGGACAAAGAGGATGTTTGCTTTCCTATGTGCAGTTAGGCCTTACCGTTCTGTGGGCTGGACGCTCTTCCCAGCTCCAACTTTATGAAGTGAAAGAAGGGCCAAAACACCTATGGATCTATTCCTACATTATTTAAGACACCTTATAGCGAACAAGGAAAACAACAGGACAACCTGCATAAACCCTGTCTGGGTGAAGAAGTACAAGGGTAAGAAAATAAGAAAAAGCCAGAGGTAGAGTTGTGCACAGATATTTGAGCCTTCAAGTCCTGCCCAGTATATAAAGGTAAACTACAAGTTTGGTTGTGAGCTTACTGGTGGCCAAAGCAAAGAGGGAAATATGATCTACAAAAGGACTCATGCTGTCCATCAACTTAACACAAGCCAGCTTGCTTAGGAGAAGTACAATTCCTACTGGAACCAAGGCTGGAGAGATTTCTATGCCGGATTTTCCTGGAGGAAACCGTGTGTGATGAAGTCAAGTACTTCCTCACCATAGCTCTACAATACATGGGGCAATGAATTTCATACGCCTTACAAAAATAAATCTCTCAATGGAAGCAGTCGCTCCAAAAAAACAACTGTACAAGGACCCCAGACACTCTGGCCCAAGCATTCAGCTTTTTCATGATTGGATTTTACCCAAAGGTAAAATTTAAACAGTGTGGAACAGTAACTTGCAAGGGAGTCCTGTGGGATAAGAATATGTGCGATGTGAAGAAAAGACCAAACAAAGGTAGGCAGGATTTTTTAAGAGCTGCAAGGCTTCTTAGAATCCGTCATGTGTTAATGCATTCGTGTTTCTGTGATTTGCTGCCTTTCCAAAGCCTACATGACTGAACAATCCTGTGTGTGTCTGTAGCATCTTGGGAGCCCAGTGGAGAAGGGGGACTAAAAGCAAGGAAAGGACCCACAAATCCAAAGCTAGAGCCACACAATCTTGTTCCCTAACGACATCCTTACCCCAAGCTTATTTTGAGAGGAATGCTGGTGAGTGTCACCTTAGAGAGTACTCAGTTGATGCAGTGGTTTCTGTATTGATTATAACTTTCCTAGGACATACAAATGAATAAGATAGATACATTTAGAACTGCTTTAAGAATAAGTATTCAATGAGGCCCCATCTAAAATGGTCTTGCATATGTTCAGTGGCAAACCTGACTACCACACTTGGGAAACCACCTTCTAGATGGAGGTGTGGACTTCACCTGTCCTTCCCCTAAGCCTCTGTGGATTTAGGGTCTCATCTCTGAAACGTGATGAGGATTAGGTAGAGGAGGAGTCAGTAACTGTATTCTATGGCCCAGGCCCTGGATTACCATGGTTCTGGGCATGGCATGACCATGTTTTGGATCAGTTAAGGGCTAATCCATCCACTCTGGCCTTCCGTGGAGTGCCTAATGGAAGAAGTTCAGGGAAAGAACCTGATGTTGCTCTACCTGGCTAGATATGAACTAGAAAAAAAAGAACATTATTCCCAATGTCTTAAACTTCCCAGTGGGTCCACTTCTTTTTTTCTTCTCTGTTTACATTTACTTTTTGTCTTCTTGAGGGGTGATTTCCAGATGGGATCCTTCAGGTTGTATGAGAATGAATCAGGTTCATAGCCTATCATATCTCCAGCATTTCCACCACTTTTGTGGCCAAATGTTTGGAAATGTTTGCTTTCTAAAGACAGCTGTTCATTTATCTTTTTCTTCCACAAACATATAGTCAATGCTGACCATATGCAAAAAAGGAGTGAGCAAGTGCACACAAAGATATACAAAAGTCATTTAGAAGTTACATAAATCTCTGTATAAATAATAGAAACTAGATTTCCAGCCAAAAATGGAAAACATCATGTATTTGACAAAGAACATTTATACAACAAATCTGATTCTTTTAGTATAGTGATTTTTAAACAATTTACGCTTAATGGTTGTTGCTTACCAAGCCAGGTAATTAAATATAGTCATCCTGATGGGACAAAGTGATGTAGGTGAGCTTTTGTCTTTCTGATGTCTGTCTTTTTTTTTTTTTTTGAGATGTAGTCTTGCTCTGTCACCCAGGCTGGAGTGCAGTGTTGTGATCTCTGCTCACTGCAACCTCCGCCTCCAGGGTTCAAACAATTTTCCTGTCTCAGCCTGCCAGGTAGCTGGGACTATAGGCACAAACCACCACGCCTGGCTAATGTTTTTTTTTTTTTTTTAAGTAGAGACAGGGTTTCACTATATTGGCAAAGCTGACCTCGAACTCCTGACCTCAAGTGATCCGCCTGCCTCGGCCTCTCAAAATGCTGGCATTACAGGTGTTAGCCACCACACGCAGCCTGATGTCTGTCTTATATTCAGTGCTCTCACCTGCTCTGGTCATAAAACGTTGCCCTGTGTTTTCCTTTATACTGTTTCTCAGGACTAAAACCCCTCGTACCCTGGCATAGTCATTCAGCAAACATTGATTGCCCATAGTGTCTTAGCATCTTCACAGTGTTCAGCACCTTTGCACTGGACACATTTTCATCTGATCTCTAGGGGTCTTCTAGAACCCACCTCTTGCACAAAAGCTTACCCTGGGGAGCTTTCCTATTTAGCTTTTTGCCAAGCAGGCCACTAAAAGAAAACAGAACATCCCCTTCCTGAGATTTATGGTTAGGAAAGGTTTAGTTGCGATCATTTCCAACTGTGCTTATCTGTGTCTGAACAGTCTATGATTTGGTTGGTAGGAAATGTGCAAAAAGTGGGAAAAAATTCTCCATGGTGGTTAAAAGCTAGTGAAGATCAATTAAAATCCCATTATTAAGTTAAAATATGGCATTAGAAATGAAATTTTATTTACTCGTTAGGTCAAAGATCAAGAGGAACTATTGTCTGGATCCTGGGGAAGATCAATAATGTAATAATAGGAAATTTGTTTGTAATTCTGTTGTGTGGACAATCATTCGATGACAATAGAAACTCACATATAGGTGAAAACATTCTTTCTACCTTGCCTGAAGGACTTGAATGAAACAAGGAGACCTTTCCAGCACACTGATGTGTCTCGCAAGGAATAATTAATGAATTTGCCAGTCATTCTTCACTGTTTCTGGAGGTTAGCACTGGCTTAAGAGACTATCTCTAGAGACAGAGAAGAGGTATTAGTGGAATAATTCATTAATGTCCTGTTTACACTTTTCTCACGTGTCCAGTTTTCCCCTTCAGTGAGATGTGTTGTCCTAAAAGTTTTAGTCCTGTGGCCTACGCGTTTTATGCTGGACCCCACTGAGAGAGAAAGTACTTCTGGTTAAGGGTGAATGGTCAAAGAGGGGTTGTGAGAGAAACTTAGTGAAAGCACTGACAACCATTATTCAGCCAGTGTTTACTGAGCACCTACTAGGTGCCAAGTGTGCATGCACATGTATGTGTGTTTTCTTGCACCAGAAGGGTTACACCAGGCACTGAGGATCTATAATTCTCCCTCTTTGCTGTTTTATCTCTTTCCTTAGCATTGCACCTCAGTATTTTGCGGCTTGCAGATAGCATTCACTCTTCAAGACTATCCTTTTCCTTCTTTGGAAATCTAAATTTCACACTGCCACAAAGCAATGTCATTGGATAACCAAACTATCCTGTAAAATCTGGCTTCAGCCATTCCACCTTGAGTTTTGACAATACATTTTTTTTTTCTAGAAAAATAAGGGAGCAGACTTATTTTCTTATTTTCTGTGGGTAAGAGTAGGTTATGATTTTAGAATGTTGTCCTGGTCCAACGAGTTTTGCAATGCAATTACCTCATCTGTATGAACTCAGATCCTGTGGTCTTACAAAAAGAGGCATAGAAGATTAATTGGAGGGGTTATTTGGAACAATTGATACTACTTTATCTTATTTGATATGTGCTTGGTTCTTAACTTGTTGATTTAAAGATGTTTGTTTCCTAATTGATTGTTTGAAAATGATTCTTGGATGCATTTCTGCACCGAGTATTTTTTATTAACAAATAAAACATTTTAATTACAAGAGGAAAACATAAAAATTGCCTGTAATCAGATATTTAAAAATTAAAAGCAGATGTATATCTATATTTATTTATAAAAGTGGTTTTATATTATACATGCCATTTGTAATTAGCTTCTTCCCCTTAACAATATATCATGAAAATTTCCATGTTGTTTCATATTTTTTTGTCTATCAACATTTTAATAGCTGCATAGTTATTCCTCGTGCATAGTGCCATAATATATTAAGTCAGTCCTTCATTGTTTAGACAGTGAGGCTATTTCCAACTTTTTGCTTGTATAAACAATGCTTCACTGAACACCTAAATGCATGTATCTTTAGCCATGATGATTTTCATTAGGGATAAATGCTTAAAAATGGAATTGCTATGACAAAGTCTATGCATATTTTAAAAGTTATTAGTAGGTTTTGCAATATTGCCTTCCAAAAAGTCTTTACCAATTTACCCTCCTAGAACAGTATATGAGGTTGTTTTCCTGTCTGGCCTCCTATCAACAAGTGCTCAAAAAATTTTTAAGCATATCTGCTGGTTTGATAGGCAAAAATGTTACTTGACTTCTAGTTGGGTTTCCTGAATTATTAGTGAGAATGAATGTTTTCATGTTAATTGTCTATTTGTGTGTCTTCTTTCATGAAGTGCTTATTTACATCTTTTGCTCATTTTCCTATTGGAGTATGGTTTTTCCCTAAGTGTTTTTTATATGTTAAGGATAATAAATATTTACTATCTTTTATATTATAAACAACTTCGTCTCCTGATATAGTTTAAGGTAATTTCCTTTTTTATATTCAGAAGTTTTTTAATTTTATGCAGTCAAATCCATCATCATTCCTTTGTGGTTTCTGCCTTTGACATATGCCTAGCCATGTATGTATGTGTGCATTTTAGCCTTTTATTTTAAACATTATAAATGCAATGCACAGATTGGCTCCTTATGAAGGAGCCAAATGAGAGATACAAGTGTAACATAGAAAGTGTAACATAGAAAGTCCTCTCCTCTGCCCCTACCTCTGCATTCCCATGCCCCAGAAGTCCCTACCGTTAACATTTTGATTGCCCTTAGTCTTTAAAACAGATGTATTTGGTCTTTGGCCAATGGAAAAATCTTTTTCACTTGCTCATGCTTTGAAGGTGTGGATTGCTGATGGTTGTGGCTTTTCACCCGACTTGTTTTCTATCAACTCCTTCTTGTCCACACTGCATTCTTTCTTCAGGCCCTGGGATTGGTGTGGTCCGCATGTGTTTGGAGCTAGGGTGAGACACTCTCTGCAGATAGGCTTTCTGGTTCCTGCTCTGGGACTCTGAGTGTCGCTTGTGTAGCAGCTGGGAGAATGAGATCCGGAAGGCAAGTCCAGCCAGCTCAGCCCCTCTCTCCTTGGGGCACGAAGTCTGGTTGCCTTTGTTTTCGTGTGAATCAGACTTTCTAAAAGGTGACTCCCATGTGGACGCTCCACGCCCAACCAAGTCAGGCTGTGGAGAGCCACACTTGACCTTGACTGTTGGTGACCCCAGCCCCTCTAAGATGCCTAAGGCCACCCAGGCAGTGGGGCCAGGACCCAAGGCCCTGTCCTTTCAGCTGTTATTTTCAGGATGTATTATTATAATGGATCAATCCTTGAAATGGTTTCATCAACACCACAGGAACTAAATGCTCTGAAATTTTCTGATTCATCTTTACAGAGGGATAAAATAAAGGTAACATTTTTTCCCGCCACATTGAACAGAAGCCAGTCTCCAGCCTTCACATGGTGTTCCTTAGAACAGGATTACACACTCCACCGAGTCACTCGAGGGAAGCCAAATGCTCCTCTTCCCTCTGCGCCTGCCTGATTTGCTTTCCAAATCAAGAAGCTGGATAGACCGAAAGGCTGGTTTCATTTGCAGAACATTTTGGCTTCTGATTTTTGTTCCTGTTCAGTAGTTTTAGAAAATATATGGGTTCAGCTCAGGTTCAAGCTGGTCTACTAATTTTTTTTTTCTGGAAAAAAAACACTTTGGTTTGTTCCACTGTGTTCAGTAACGAAATTAATGTTTGGGCCCAGCTCAGGGTTCAGTGAACGGGTGCGGGTTGTTTCGGTCATGGATGGACAGTGAGAGCTCTTGATTGGGACTGGATTTCTTCTGCTGCAGGGGTGAATTGCTCATCTGTTAGCCGCCTTCCAGCTCCAGAGGGTGGCCTCAGAACTCCCTGGATGACGCCTCACCTCCTGGCCAGATGGTGAATGGGGCTCTGTGTGGAGGGGATGCAGTCTGGGCAGAGCAGACAAAGCCGGGAGGCAAGTGGCATGTTCCTTGGGATGCTTCCCCCACCAACTCACAGACCTGGGCTGCTGGGAGAGGCAGCCCCAAATGCCGTTTGACCCTTCCTTTTGCTGGAACCGCATCTTCTGGAGATCTGTTCACCACAGACAAATCCATCGGCAGGTGTCCGGAAGGAAGCAATATAGAAGAAGCAGCCCTGTGCCAGGGCCATGTCTGTGAAGCAGAGCGGTACAATGCAGAAGTTTGTCATCTTCCAGAATCCCTGTCCTGGCACACCTAGCCTGGTGACCTCTGCCAAGTGACTTGTTTCCTTCGAGCTTCCATGTCTTCACCTTTACGGTGGAGAGACTGAGCTAATAATTGTCTTCCACCTGCAAGATGGACGTGAGGACCACACAGGAGCTGGCAGGTAATGGATTTAGCATAGTGCCTGGATTATGGTGAAGCACAACAAGCTTAGCCACTCTTGAGTTTTGAGGGACACACCACACATGCATGAACACTTGACGGTGGTATAAGAACCAATAAGTGCACAGATGAATAAATGCTGCAGGAGTTCAAAGCAGGGAGAGAGGGCTTCCCTAGGGTTCCAGGGAGGGCAGGCATGCTGGTGATTTGAACTGGGCCTCAAAAGAGGATTCCATTGAAAGGAAGGTGAAGACAAACCTAGCATGTTCTTCTCGGGGCTTGGGAAGAGATCTACGCATCAGATACCCACTGCCTTTGCTTTAGATGTCGAAGGCCTTGAGCAAAGTCATATGTCAAATTAGTAGCAGAGCTGGGGCTAGAGGCAGTGACTTCTCTTGTACTTTTTCCATCACACCTTGCTGGCCATTGGAATTTCTCTTAGTCACTATGCATTTGGTTGCAAGTGACAGGAAAAAAACTCAGTTCACACTGGCTTAAGCAGAAAACCAAAGAAAAACAACAGCAGCAGCATCCCAACAATAACAGAGAAGAGAACGTACTGACTTCTCCCTCGGACAGACTCTCCCGCGGGGGCTCCTGGCATCTCCAAGCTTACCTGCTCCCAGCCTCACATCCAGGAGAAGGAAAGCGTCTCGCTCCCTTCAGACAAGCCCGTGTCAAACAATCAAGTCTCACCAGCCTGGCTGTGCCCATGGGCCTTCCAAACCAATCACTGTGGTGAGAGTTTTATTTATTTATTTTGTTGTGCTCTGATTGGCCGGACTTTGACCACCCGCTCACCCTTGGAGTCTTCAGAATGACACGGTCTGGGGCGTTCTTACTGGTAGAAGAGGGAGTGGCTTCCGGACAGACAAAAACAGCAGTGCCCGCTCGGTGTGGTCACAAGGTTTACACACTTCCTGTGGAGAGGGAGCAGGAGAGGGACCACCACCAAGAGGTGAGAGGCTCCTTTTCCCTCTGAGTTCTGAGTCAATGCTTAGCTAGTGGTAGCAGAATAACTATACAGTTTGCCCGTGCCCCCGGGAACAGAAGAAGCCCGGCGCCCATTGTGTGGTCCTGGCACATGCACTATGGGGCCGATCCAAGATGGGTCTGGAGAGCTGCCTATTAGAGCTCTGGGTCAGTGAACCACGGGAGTTGAGCTGGTGACTGCTGGAGATTCCAGAGGCAGTGTGGTGAGACAAAGGCAAGCTTGGCGAGGGGAGGAGTCCACGAGCATGGTGCAGGCAGGCCTAGGGGCCAGGTTCAGAGCCGGGATGAGACACTGCCTGCCTGAGCGACCCATGGCACGTGGCTGGTTTTCCCCTGGGCAGGGAGCCAGCTTGGCCCCAGTGGCCACTCTGGGTGGTGGTGGGTATCCCGGAGACAGCTCATTCCCTGCTTTGGGGCTGCCGGGGAGAGGAGGGAAGCAAGAGCCCGTGTGGTTGTATGTTGTCTTCGGAGTGAGATGGAAAGCACAGGTTGGGAAAGGTGACCTGCAGGCATGCCAGCCCCAGGCTGTGGGGGGATGCTCAGAGCTCACCTGGCTTCGTCTGTTTGCAGCTCCTCTCTCAAGTCATGTTCTGCAGAGAGATGAGGATTTGCACGCGGTTGATGTGTGGAGGAAGTGCTTCCAGGGAAACAGCGAGGGATGGGAAGCAGCACAGGGCAGGGGAAGAAGCCAAGGGAGAATTCAGCCAGAGGCCCATGAGGGTCACTTCAGTCTGATCCTGCAGGGGACTCTGGAGTGTTAGTTACTACTCAGGGCTGGTAGAGAGCTGGGCTTTCATACCCCGGGATCGTCAGGCATCGGCTGAGGGCCACCCCAGAGGACTGTCAACTCCCAAACGCTTCTCTCAGGTTCAGACTTTTGGAAACAGAAACACATGGAAGGTGGGGGATGGGTACCAGCAACAGCAAAGACACTTTCCTGGGCGAGGGGGTGGTGGGGGGGTTGGTGTGGAGGGGACATTGGATGGAGCAGGGACACTCTCTGCTCCAGGAGTTTTTTTTCTGGTCACAAAACTTCACCACATGCGTTCTGGCTGAGAGCCCACGGGCAGACTTCTTCCCCGTGTGGACTAGTCTAGAGAACACCCAGGTCTGTATCTCCAGGGCCTGTGTATTAACTGCATCTAAGAAAACTGACCTAAGCACAATGAGCTCATCACACTGAGCAGGACAAGGGCAGGCTGGCTTCAGGCATGGCTGCACTCAGGTGTCCAGATGGTGTAGCAGGGGCTCTGTTTCCTGCCTCTGCTTCCCTCTCTGCTGGCTCCGTCCTCAGGCTGGCGTTCGCCTCATGGTGGGGGGATGGCCGCCAACAGTGGAAAAAGAGAGTAGAGGTGACCCATGAACAACAGGGGTTTGAACAGTGCGGGCCCACTTACATGTGGATTTAAAAAACTAAAAGTTCCACCGAGTGTGCCTGCCTCTTCTGCCTCCCCTTCCACCTCCTCCACCTCTTCTGCCTCTGTCACCTGTGAGACAGCAGAACGAACTCCTCCCTCTTCTTCAGCCTACTTGATGTGAAGGTGATGAAGACCTTAATGGTGATCCACTTCCACTTAAAAAACAGTAAATATATTTTCTCTTCCTTGTGATTTTCTTAATGACATTTTCTTTTCTCTAGCTTAGTTTATTGTAAGAATACGGTGTAGGCTGGGCGCAGTGGCCCATGCCTGTAGTCCCCGCACTTTGGGAGGCCAAGGCGGGCAGATCACCTGAGGTCAGGAGTTGGAGACCAGCATGGCCATCATGGTGAAACCCAATCTCTACCAAAAGTACAAAAATTAGCCAGGTATGGTGGTGCCTGCCTGTAATCCCAGCTACTCGGGAGGCTGAGGCAGGAGAATCACTTGAATCCGGGAGGCGGAGGTTACAGTGAGCTGAGATGGCGCCACTGCACTCCAGCCTGGGAGACAAGAGCGAGACTCTGTCTCGAAAAAAAAACCCAAAAAACAAAAAAAACAGAAAATGGTGTATAATACATAGAGCATAAAAATATGTGTTAATTCGACTATTTATGTTAATGGTGAGGCTTCCAGTTAACAGTAGGCTATTGGTAGTTAAGTTTCTGGTAAGTCAAAAGTTACGTGTACATTTTCTACTGCGTGGGCTGTCAGAGCCCCAACCCCTGCGTTGTTCAAGGATCAACTGTGCTTTGCTTTTAGGCCTTCAGCAAGGGCCGTGGAATGCACTGTGACTGGGTCACATGCACACCCCTGAACTAATCTCTGATGCTCTGCGTGACCAGGACTGGTCACTTCATCTGTGCACAGTGTGTGTGTGTGTGCATGCACGCACGTGTGGCACTTTCCCAAAGAACATCAGGGCTATGTGACTAGAAGAGGAGACTAGATTAAGGTTGGGTCCCAGACGGTTATACCACAAGGGTCTCATGTCCTCCCCTAACGCTCACGGTGCTGTGTCCCTGACCTCAGAGGCTGACCTGAGATCTCAGGGGCCAGAGTCTCCTCTGCATGCATGCAGTGGTTGTTGCTGTGTGCGTCCATTCACTGTGCTTTTCCATAGAGGATTTCAATAAAAATTAACAAAATCACATGTAGGTTCATTATAAACATTCAAATAGCATATAAAATGTACACATTCATAAATATATAAAATATAAATATAACATTTCAAATATACTATATTAAGCATATTTATATCTTATATTTATATAACTATATATTTATAAATATTTATTTTTATGTATAAATGTCTACATTTATATAAGTATCAATTCATATTATATTTATATTTACTACATAAATGTATATATTACACATAAATATCGATCCATGTTCACTATATATACATAATATAAAATAGAAGTGCAAAGCACTCATAATCCCAACCCCATAGAAAATTGGCTCTTTGTATTTTTGAGACTATAGCTCTCTACATACCCCTTCCGCCATCTCGGTTACCCAAATTTCTGCCTCTTTCTTTAGTAGCCAAATAAAATCACTCCACCCCTGCCTTTTGTGGCTGCAGGAAAGCCCACCTCCCCTGACTGTGACTTAGCACTTCCTCCTCCCACCCCCAACACTCCTACCACCAACACTTCCTTCCTGGTGCCTGTGACATAAGGGGCACGTGTAGGCGCTTGAAGTGCATTGTTGACCAACATAGGCTGAGATGTGTGCTGGTATAGAGCTTACATTTTGTGGGGATTGGACAGTTAACAATGAGCAAATAAATGACCTGTCTATTACCAGATGCAGGGTGTGGGGACTGAGATAGGCGATGGGGCAGCAGGTGGGAGCAGTATCTAGGGGTTGAGGGTGGATCTCTCATAGAAGGTGGGATTGGAGCAGAGACTTGTAGCGGTGAGGTGGCTGCCCAGGGGAAAAGTGTCCCAGGCAGAGGGAACAGCCAGTGTGAAGTCTCTTGTGTTGGGAACATGCATGGAAGTGTGTGTGTGGAAGGAAGGTAGGCAGAGCCACATGGTGGGAAATCTTGGAAGCTGGGAGGGCATGGCTTTAACGAGACAAAAATGGGGAGCCACAGGCAGGCTGTGCATGAGGAGAGATGACTCTGGTTTCCCACATGAGGCTGCTCTTGGCTTTCTCCTGCTCCCTAGCCCCCAGTGTTATCTTCAGCCTGGGCAGGGCTCCCTCCATTCCCCATGGTGGGCCACAGCTGAGGCAGACAAGGTGATGTAAGGACCCAGGGACCTTTATCACCATGTAAGCAAAGTATGGGCCTGGCAGGTCCATACTGTAAATACACAGATGTGTACACAGAAGAATAAAGAAGGACTGAGGAAATCCAGAGCTGGGCTGCAGCAGGAATTGGGCATGTGATATGGTTTGACTCTGTCCCCATCCAAATGTCATCTTGAATTGTAGCTCCCATAATCCCCACATGTCATGGGAGGGACCTGGTGGGAAGTGATTGAATCATGGGGGTGGGTCTTTCCTGTGCTGTTCTGGTGATACTGAATAAGTCTCACAAGAGCTCAGGGTTTTATAAAGGGCAGTTCCCCTGCAAACACTCTCTTGCCTGCCGCCATGTAAGATGTGCCTTGGCTCCTCCTTTGCCTTCTGCCATGATTGTGAGGCCTTCCCAGCAATGTGGAACTGTGAGTCCATTAAACCTCTTTTTCCTTATAAATTACCCAGTCTTGGGTATGTCTTTATTAGCAGCATGAGAATGGACTAATACAACATGTAAGGGGAAACCTCCAAGACTGGCTTCTGTACTATTGCTTGTATCTTGTAGAAGGTTGTATTTTTGTTCTAACTGTGTAATGCTCAGGCCCTGGTTGTGGGGCTGTGGGCAGGGGCATGTAATAGGAGCCTCCCCCAAAGGGTGCTTTTGTGGCTGCTGCTGCTGCTGGACACATTTTGGCTCCTCCACTCCTAGCTGAGTTCCTCCTGCCTTCTTCCCTCCATCTTAGGGTCCTCAAAATGTCCATGGAGTTTCCAGGCCAATGGACACTGCTGGCCACAAAGCTTTCCTCCTCCAGGAAGAGGCTCTGTACTTGATTTTGCAGCTTGACCAAACTTGTTCTCTCCAGGCTTCCACCACACCTGCTACCACCACCACCTGACTTCTCTCTGTCCCTCTCTCTTCTTTACTAATTCCACTTTTGACTCTCGCTCTCTCTTCCTCTCTCTTTGAGTTCCAACTTCAGCTTCTTGCACCAGCTGCTGACCCTCTCTGTAAGTTTTCTTGTTCACATTCACTAAGACCAAGGATCAAAATGCTATGGTACAGTTAGCCAACCTTTGTTTCTAACCCAGGCCATGTGGTAGATCAATAAATTAGCTGAAGGGGGAAGAACGGTGCCAATGTGCTATTTCAGCTTGTGGGACGGCGTGTGTGACATCCAGTTGTCGTTCCACCCTCTAGGTGTCCAATGACCTGCTTACATGTTTGGGAAGACAGATATGAGTCCCGTTTCCTGGGGAAAATGCTTTGATTTTTACCTGTAGCTACTGTCCAAAGAGTCTGTTGCTTTTTGTGATTTCTCATGCTGTACTTCAGGTTTCCATCTGTTAGTCATTCAACAAATATTTATGGAGCATCCAGGCCTTGTGTAAGATGCTGGAGATGTAGAGACAATCATAACCATAGTGCTGGCCACTGGGAGAAACATAAGCTGTGGAAAGTTTCCAGGAGAGGGTTGTCATCATCATCATCAACATCATCAGGGTTTTCATCATCATCATCTTCATTGTCATCTTCATCATTGTCATCACATCACAACGAACTTTATTCTGTTTTCAGCATTCCATATGCATAATTCACTTAATCCTTGCAACAACTCTATGAAGTCGATACTATTATTACCCCTATTTTATAGATGAGGAAACTAAGCACAAAGAGATTTAATAACATGCTCAAGTCAGACCACTAAAAAAATGCTAGAGCTGAGATTTGAATGTCAGTGGTTTGATTCCAGAGTCAGAGAAGTAGCTATGGCCATCAGTGCTTTACTGCATCATTTAGTGTCCTGATGAACCTTGGTTTTATGAGACATTAATAGACATTCCAGAAGGAAAGGTGGGGTAGTTAAGCAGTTGAGAAAATGCTGGGCCAAATAAGGGAAACAAGTGGCTTTCTTTGTTGCAGGCCTTCTCAGAAGCTTTAATTTGTTGTTATTAATTTCTAAAGGCAACAGTTCCTAAACTTAGCTGAACAGGCTTTCAGGGTTGGGCACACCTACCAACATTGCATGGAGCTGGTATGTCATGGAATCCAATATAAGGAAGGCTGCTTTGTGGCTTGTTTTTCCTTGCCATTCCTACTTGTTTTTTTACTTCACCTTTCTATGACAATTGCATGGGCATCCTAATACCACTCACTCTACTCATGTGACCCACCCAGTGTAGGTGGGTGGATTTCATGTTGAGGATGTTCTGACACTCCATCCTCAATGGTGTTCGTTGCGTTAGTAATGAGGATGGTGTGGAGTAGAGCAGGCACTGAGCTGGGCTGGTGCGGTGGCATATAAGGGCAGGAGGGCACCAGGAGGCCAGCTAATAAAGACCACATATGGTCTGACGAAATCCCAGGTGACAAAGCAGGGCCAATGTCTGGGGTCTCAAACAAGGTGTGGGGTCCAAGCTGAGATTGATCTTTAGAATCCAGGCTGGGGCCAAGGGAGCAACTGACTGTCCGTCGTGTCTGTAGGGCTGGCCCAGGCGTGGGTTTGTCCATCCACATTAATCCTGGCCACAGCAGCTTTGCTGTTGACCTTGACTTTGGTACCTTCCCTAGTGGGGCTCACAAGGCCCAGAAGATTTGTGCTGGTCCCTGAGTGAAGCAGGAATGAAGCAAGACTCACGTTTTTTATTTTGAGTTGTATTTATAGAAATCCTTCTGGAATGATCTACATGCCTGGTTTCTTATGACCTTCAGAATCTGGAAGGCAGTTCACAGGGCAGGAGTTTAAGCCAATGTGTGTTCCTGACCTGGTGAGAACTAAACTTAAATCAGACTAGTGGTCCAACTTCTCAGCATCTCAACTCAGAAAAAAAAAGTGAAAGATAATGAGTTTTAAAGGGGAAGGGATGTGAAAATGGGAACTCTTTAAAAATAGGACAGTGGCAGGATTGTGTGGGGGTGTGGATTTGTAGTTGCTGGAAGACTCTATGGGAGGTTATCAAATGCACTCGTCCTCATGGCCTAGATGGCTGGTGGCCTTCCGAAGTCCATTCTTCCTTTTCAAATAACACTGCTGCCTCGCTGAAAAGACTTCATGTCCCAGCCTCCCTTGCAGCTAGGTGAGGTGATCTGACTAGATTCTGTCTGATGACGTGTAAGGAGTATTGTGTGGTAATTCCAGGAAATGTCCTTGAATAAGAAGGAATAAGCTTTATCTACTCTTTCTTCATCTGGCTGCTTGGAATGCAGACATGATGCCTGGACTTCAACAGCCATTTTAGACCATGAGGTGACCTGCCAATAATGGTAAATTTTGAAGACAGAAGCTGACACTGTGGAGCCAGCATACCAACCCAGGGCTTTCTACCTCTGAACTTATTTTATGTAAAGGAGAAATAAATTTCTGTCTTATTTAAGCTACCATTATTTGCAGGGGGACTGGCAGGAGGGAGTTTTGTTGTATCAGTGAAACTGACACAGCCGTAATTTCTAACCAAGATGGCTTGAAAGACAAAATTCTGGAGACCTGAGGTCAGAGTGGAAAGCCTGAAGTGGAAACCCTGAAGGCCTCGGGGTGGTGACAAGTTCTCCTGATGGGCCCAGCCTGCAGCAGCTCACTGCCTTTCTATCCTTCTATTTGGCTAAATCAGAGAAAGAGATGGACATAGGGTGGTGGGGAGAGGAAGCTATGACTGGTCCTAGTGAGGCTGGGCTGCCAAATGTCTTGTTCTGAAAAGGGAACAGGTTTCATATGGACAAGATGGAAGAACTGCTTGTTCCCTCTGGAAAGTTCTATTAAAATGACCAACCCAGACACACTTTAATATTAATGGGAAATTCCTCTCGTTGTTTATGAAATCATTTTAGAGTTGATTTTAAAAAGAGAGGAGAGAGGGGGGAAAAAGCCGTTTGTTAGCTCAACGAAGCCCCAGACAATTATTTATAGATGCATCTGAGTGGCTTGTTTTAACACGGAGCAACTGTCTGAAAAGACTCCGCTTTGACACCAGTAAGCACCCCTGGCACCAAGAATAAATTTATGAATGTCTTTTATGAGAGTCAACAAACTAGATAAATAACCCCACAGACCGTCTTCACTTCGAGAACCAGAACAAAGAGTCGTATTCGTCATTGACTCTGGGCAGGAACCACGCCAAGCTGAGCAGCCCTCGCTCAGGCCGGATGTTCCCCGCCAGCTAATGTGATTTCTTTGGGCACTGCCACGGTGGCAGGCAGATGCCTGGTTTATTTCCATTCCTCCGCTTCTCTGATTTGTTTGGGTAGCTAAATATCTCTTTCCCAGGAGAACATCTGCTCTTTTAAAAATGGAAAAAAGCAGGAAGACCTCCAAGCTGTTGGACAGGAACTCACCCTCGAGTGAGACCGACCAGAGCCTCATGTAACGTTTCTTCTGGGGTCCCCACCACATCTCAAGAGAGGGCCCATGCAGCTCCTTTAGGGCTCCTGGAACCCTACCCGCTTGCATGTCCTTCAAGTCAGTTTCAATTCTGTGCTACGACGCCTGAGGCTTAATAACTGCTTTGGCCAAGGTTAGGTCATTTTTCTTGATGTCTTTTTTACAGATGTCTTCTTAGCATCACTAATACCCATGATTCGGTTGGAAATGAATCCACAGCAACGCAGAGGTGCAACAAAAATATGGTGGAAAAACTTCTAACTTGGTAGTTAAAGGCAACTTAAATACTTCTGAATGAAAAGACTCTTTGGGGAGAAATAATCTTTTTTTTTTTTTTTTTTTTTTTTTTTTCTGTAGAGATGGGAATCTCACTATGTTGCCTAGGCTGACCTTGAGATCCTAGCCTTAAGTGATTCTGCAGGTTGGTCTCCCAAAGTGCTGCTATTACAGGCATGAGCCACTGCACCCAGGCAGGGAGCAGGGGACTGGGATCATCTTTTAGAGCTTCTTCCCTCCCGCTTCTCCTTCCATTTTCCCCAGGAGATCTCAAGGGGCCAGTGGGTGCTCAATAGCGCTGTGACTGTGTGGGCAGCTTCTGCAGCCCTCCTGTGTACCCAGGGGGTTGTTCTCTGGCGGGCAGGAGTGGGGGTCCTGGCGCAGCTGATGGGACCCAGTCCCTGACATCTTGCACGTGTCCTGAATGGAGGTTTTCACTTTTCCTGGTCTCTTTGGGGTCACAGAAGCACCCACTACTGACATCAGTATCTCTCCATTTCCTTGGTGGTGAGGTCCCTGTGTTTGGACGCAGCCTGGTCCCATTGTGTGGGCCTCTCTGGGTCTGCTGGTACTGGCAGATCCTGTCTCCCAACCAGTACTTATAGGAGCCACTGGGTCTCCTGACCACTGCCCACTAGGAGCGCTGTCTCAGTCTGGCCTCTTGGCCTAACCACGACATGTGGCTATTTCTATTTTGCTTGGCCATGTGATGTTGTAGTGGGGACATTCTGCGAGATGGTTTCTGTATTAGTTTGGTAGAGCTGCTGTAACAAAATGCTACAGAGTGGGTGGCTTAAGCAATGGAAATTTATCTGGAGGCTGGAAGTCTGAGATCAAGGGGCCGTCAGGGTTGGCTTCTCCTGAGGCCTCTCTCCTTGGCTTGCAGGCTGCCACTTTCTTGCTGCCTCTTCACACGGTTGTCTCTCTGCATGTGTGTCCCTGGTGTCTCTTCCTCGTCTTATAAGGGCCCTGGTCCTACTGGGTTAGGGCTCCACCCTTAAGGCCTCATTTAACCTAATCATGTCTTTAAAGACCTTATCTCTAAGGATGGTTACATTCTGATATCGGGGGGTTGGCCCTGAATGTATGAATTTTAGGGGAACACAAATCAGTTTGTAACAATTTCCTTTATGTTGATTTATCTGGGGGTTCTTGCTTGCTGGAGCTCTCCCTGACCCACCTAGCCAAAGCTCAGGAAGGGGTATGGTTGCTGGGTCTGCAGAGATCAGGCTGAGGGTGAGACCATCACCCCACCTCCTCCACCCCTCTCAATCTCTCTGCTTCCTCTGAGCCACTCTCCAGGCCAAAGGGGCTCTTCTTTCTTTCTGTGGGGGAGAGAGCTCCCCTCTTGTCAAATCCTGCCTTTTCTCCAACTAGCGCATTCAGACTAGCACACAGTGTTCTTTGCAAGGGAAGCACTTTGGAGTCTAAAAATCCCTCTTCTCAATGAAGCCTGACTTTCAAAACTATTTTTTTTGCTGCTGCCATCACAAATCTCATTTGAAATTCAAAGCTCAGCCATTGCTTGGCTCTCTGAGGCCAACCCCAATGGTTGGGGAGCTGTAGGGTGACTTGATTTACAGGAAAGAAAAAATCATTTGATAGGATATTTTCAGAATTATTATTATTTCTGCATCATGGGTCATGTGATTGATGAATATACACAGCAGAAATAATTCTGAAAATATTTTTTATCTAGTTTTGGCTTTGTAGTTTCTTTTCTCTTCATTATAAAATGCAATATGTGTTCATTTGAAGAAATTTGGAAAACAAATTCAAAGGGAAAAAAATTATGCTTAGACTTAACATCCAAAGACAGGTACTGTTACCATTTAGCCTGTTTCCCTCCTATCTTTTGTTTATGAATTTTTGGGGTTTACGTTTAATTTAATTTACATATATATTTAAAAACTGGTTATATATGTTTATATATATACATATATATGTATATATATATATATTTTTTTTGAGACAGAGTTTCACTCTTGTCGCCCAGGCTGGAGTGCAATGGCGCGGTCTCCACTCACCACAACCTCCGCCTCCCGGCTTCAAGTGATTCTCCTGCTTCGGCCTCCTGCGTAGCTGGGATTGCAGGCATTTGCCACCACACCCGGCTAATTTTGTATTTTCAGTAAAGACAGGGTTTCTGCATGTTGGTCAGGCTGGTCTCGAACTGCCAACTTCAGGTGATCCACCTGCCTCGGCCTCCCAAAGTGCTGGGATTACAGGCATGAGCCACTGCGCCTGGCCAAAACTGGTAATATTTTTAAATGATTGAAAATAAAAACAGCATACAGAGAGACATACAGTGAGCAGTCTCACAACCGTTCCGATCTCTGTCCACTCTATTCTTCCCACCCCCTGTAAGGAATCACTTGTACTGGTTTTTTTGTGCATCTGTCTTTCCAGAGTTTCTTTACCGAAATACAAATGGAATATACACTCTTATTTTTACCCTTTCTTATGCAAATAGCATTAGAAGTATGGAGTGTTCTGCACCTGGAGAACTTTCCATCAGGACCTCTTTCATGGCTTCTTACAGCCTGGATGCTAAGTTCTCTCACTCCCTAGCTGTGATGCTTTGGGCAACATCTTTGTCTATCTAGGTCAAACTTCAGCTAATGCTTCTTTTTTCTTCTCTTGGTAACAAACTGCCACACCCCAGCCCCAATCACGAGTGTGGAGACATGACTCAAGTTGGTACTGCCAAATAACTGCCCTGGTGACAGTTATCTGTCCCAGGAAGGTCTGTGAAGCAGGTTCACTGTGCACTGCTTACCAATCTGAGTCCAGAGAGATAGAACATACTCATATGCAACAAGTTATGTGAAGTGGATCCATTATTTATAGGTAGGCAGCAAGGGACACAGAAGCCTAGGATTCATTGTGAGTTGGTCTCCCAATGCCAAGAAAGCTCCCTGGGGTGGATGGAGTCTGAACGGTGCATATCTGAATTGCACTGTAGAATAGGGACCCTGAAAGGCCACCTACCCAGGTTACATACCACAGGATCACATGACTCACTGGGCTAAAGTGTTGCGGGACATTCTGTTTCTAGGGAAGGCTGGACCAGAGCCCAGGATGCTCAGCCAGTCCCTCCCTATCTCAGGGTGTTACATTCTCAGCACGTTCTACAGTTATTCATGAGATCTACCAGTGAGAGTGGGTGGAACTCTTGAGTGGGTTGGTCCAAGGCCACTCAGAACATTGTCCTGCAGTCATAGGATTCCAGATAGCCAGGACATTCCTCCTGGTGCTGGTGGGAATGCCTGCCTCTTGCCTCTGAGCTTGCTGGGTTGGCATGAAGTGAACTTGGGGCTTCTCACGGTCATCTTTCCCACCACATGGAGAGGGCCCATCACTAGAAGGAAAGATGTAGCTAACATTCAGAGAGAAGCAGAGAGATGCAAAATCCCAGCAACTCACTGGTGTCCTAGATTCAGTCCTGTCTAGTGAACCACTCTTTATCTAAATTATGGGAGTTTGGGCTGCATTTCTGCCACAGCTGGGAGAGTCCTAGTTTGTATCAAGTTCTGTGAAGCCCGAGCCGCATGAGAAAGGAGGGGAACTCACTGAGAGGTGGGAGGTAATAGCATAGGCTCTGGAACCAGACTGGCTGGATCCACATGCTGGCTCCACCACTTAGCATGTGGCCTTGGACAAACCATGTAACAGTTCCATGTCCATTTTTGCACTTGTGGGGTAACATGACATGATTGAATGAGTTGGCATGTCAAATGTGTAGCCAATATAAGGGTCACAGTGAACTGCTTATAAATGCTATTATGTTGTTCATCTGTTCACATTTCACAGATGTCACTGCCACTCTCACCAGCTCCATCTTCATCCCACTGAGCCCCATCTTCCTTCTCACCAGCCTGGTATTTTTGAACGTACATTTGAATTGCAACGGTTGGCATCAAGATGGTGGGAAACAGCAGTTGAGATTTCTCCATCAGAAGATTGAAAAGTCTAAGGCTGGACAAACAAACAGTGAGAGGTAGTAAAGTAGAGCAAAATTTTAAGGATGAACTGAGAATGTACATCCCTAGCATGCAAGAGGCCATCTTTCCTTCTTTAAGAGTTCTTTCTCATCAGCAAGAACCTCTCATCAAGATGGCCTCCCCAATAACTGAAGAGTTATTGTGGTTGTTTTTAAATCCCTCCATTAGTTTGCTAGGGCTGCCATAAAATATTGAGTGACTTGAGCAATAGAGATGTATTTTCCCACAGTTCTGGAGGCTGGAAGTTGGAGATGAAGGTGTTGCCAGGTTGGTTCCTCCTGAGGTCTCTGTGCTTGGCCATCTTCTTCCTGTACTCTTAGGTGGATCTCTCTGTGTGTGTCTATGTTCTAATCTCCTTTTCTCGTAAGGACACCAGTCATTTTAAATTAGGGTCCATCTGTATTACCTCATTTTACCTTAATTACCTCTTTAAAAGCCTTATCTCCAAATATAGTCACATTCTGAGGTCCTGGGGGTTAGGCCTTCAACATAAGGAGTTTAGGGGGACACAATTCAGCCCATAGCATTCCGTGAAAGGGGCTTTTCAATGCTGCCCCAGACTTCTCAGCCTTCTCTCCTGCTTGGTAACACCCCTCCTTGTTCCTGAGTCCCAGATTGACACCACACTGCATGGTGTTTTGGTAGAAGCAGCTACAGAGTTTTCATCAGAGTCCTAGGACTCTGGACAACATGAATAGTATGAAAAGTCCTTCTGAATACAGTGGGTGTGGAGATGAAGAGGTGTGGGTGGGGTTATTTTGGGACTGTTTGTCTTTTGTCTGCACATATTAAAGGCTGGCTTAGTTTAAAATGTGGCCTTTCTTATTTTTTTTTTAATTGGAGTTTTGAAGTAAGTGGATGATGACAGTGTGTACATAGGAGCCTGTCTTGGGATAAAAGATGTCAGTGGACAGTCCCAGAACTGGGTATGGCCAGTCTTAGAATGCTGAATAAAAGGCATAGCAAGATTCTTGGACTTCTATTTCCTAATGCTCTCAGAATATTTTTAGTTGATCTGTCATCTTTAGCTTAGGGCCATAGGATAGACTTTATGTTATTTAGTTTCATCACCAGGAGAACAAAGATCGTTGATTGTGATAGCAACACATTGGGAATATCTGATGAGTAGCATCTGTCTGTCCTGGCTGCTGGGATTGCAGTCTGTACATGATGAGTATGTAGGGCTGGCACCATGGGTCTTTGTGTGCTAATTTTCCCTGACATCGTCCTGCTGTGCAGCCTTCCTTTCCCATATCTATGATTTTATTCTCTTTTTATTATATCGTGCATATTTTTTATAAGCTTTCTTCATATCCTTTCATCCATCTATCTATCCATACAGATGTATATGAATTATTTGGAGTATATTTTCTTGATTGTTGGAAGCAGTGAAGCTTCAACCTTTTAATGTGAGATTGAACCCCATTAATATGCCATCCAGTTTCAACCATGTTGTTGTGGTGTCCTGCTATTTTCCACACCATGTGTGGTGTAAATCTGGGACTCAAGAAGAAGGAGAGGGGTTACCAAGCAGGGGAGAAGGCTGAGAAGTCTGGGGCAGCACTGAAAAGCCCCTTTCATGGAGTGCTATGGGTTGATTCGTGTCCCCCTAAATTCCTTATGCTGAAAGACTAACCCCCAGGACCTCAGAATGTGGCTGTATTTGGAGATAAGATTTTTAAATGGCAGTCTCTCCTTTTTTTAAAGGCTGAATAATATTCCATTTATGTATACCAAAGTACCTTTATCCATTTGTTGGTGGATGGATACTTAGGAGGACATTATGCTGACACAAAGAAAAGTACTACATAATATCATTTACTTGCAAATCTTTTTTTTTTTTTTTTTTTTGAGATAGTTCTGGCTCTGTTGCCCAGGCTGGAGTGCAGTGGTGTGATCTCAGGCCATTGCAACTTCCACCTCCTGGGCTCAAGTGATCCTCCTGCCTCAGCTTCCTGAGTAGGTGGGACTACAGGCATGCACCACCACATCTGGCTAGTTTTTGCATTTTTTATAGAGATGGGGTTTTGTCATGTTGCCTAGGTTGGTCTCAAACTCCTGAGCTTAAGTGATCCTACTGCCTTAGCCTCCCAAAGTGCTGGGATTACAGGTGTGAGCCACCACTCCTGACAAAAGTCAAACAAGTACAAAGAGAAAGTAGAATGGAGGATAATAGGGGGAGGAAAAGGAGAGAAGTAGGTTAAAGGGTACAAATTTGCAGTGAGGTAGGACCCATTAGTCTAGAAATCTAATGTATAACAGGAAGCCTATAGTTAATAATACTGTTTTATAGACAGAAAATTTGCCAAGAGAGTAGAATTAATAGATATTCATACTGCATGTGTGGGCACACACACACACACACACACACACACACACACTGCAATAACTATGGAACGTGATCAGTATGTAGATTTCACTATAGCTATCACTTCTCTATCTACCCACACACACACATATATAAACACTTCGTTGTACACCTTAAATATATACAATAAAAATAAAGATGTGACATTCAATTGTGTTTTGCTAACATCTTTCAGATTGCAATTAAAAATAAAAAACACAGTGCCTTTTTAAGAGGACAGCTGTGTCTTCTTTGGGTTTGCAAGCATACTATGTGTAGATAAGGACACACTCACACCTTTGAGCATAGGTATATATGTAATTGCACAAACATAAATATAGTGCACAGTTTTTATTGAGAATTCTGTCATTTGACATGATTAGGACATATAGGGTATTCTGATTAGTTTAATATTCTGGTTAATAATGAATTGCTTTTTATGTCATATAAAAACTATCAATTGAAAGAAGAATGCAATAAGGCATCTAAGTCTAAAATTAGACTGCTCATAGTGGGATCTTTCTTTTAAATTCAAGAAGTACTTCAGTCCTGGGAACGATGGTATATAACTATGTCAATGGACAAGAGATAAATGAGGTAACCTTGAGCTTTAAGTTAGGGGAATATATACCAGAAATTGCAAATGTGCATGGTTTGGAGGATGCATTTTATAGGGATGGCATGAAGTTTGAAATTTTTTAAATTAGGTGCCAATTTTTAAAAATTGAGATAATTCACGTAAAAATCTAGATTTCAGGTTTCTCTTCAGAAATCACTGGGCCAGGACTCCAGAGGCCCTGCAGGTCTCTCTGACCTGCCTGGTTCCCATTGGCATTTGAAATCACAGCTCCTAAAGCATGCTGTATTAGTCCGTTCTCACATTGCTATAAAGAACTACCTGATTTATAAAGAAAAGAAGTTTAATTGACTCACAGTTCCACAGGCTGTACAGGAAGAATGGCTGGGGAGGCCTCAGTCATGGCAGAAGGCGAAGAGGAAGGAGGTGCGGCTTACATGGCCGGAGCAGGAGGAAGAGAGAGAGGGGTGAGGTGTCACACACTTTTAAACCACTGGATTTCTTGAGAACTCACTCACTATCATGAGAACAGCAAAAGGGAAATCCACTCCAAAGATCCAATCACCTCTCACCAGGTCCCTCTTCCAACACTGGGGATTACAATTTGACATGAGATTTGGGCAAGGTCACAAATCCAAACCATATCACATGCCTTACCAGTTTATTGCAAATTCTTAATCAGCAATGATTAATTTATCATATGAATTCACATTTTGCATCTATTTGTACTTTTTATTTTTCAAAACAGTTTCAAACCCATTAGCTCTGTGTTGCAGCCCTGTGGGGTAGGCAGAGCAGTGGTACTACATTCATTTCCCAGAAGGAAAAATTAGGGTTCCCGGACAGGCAATGGCACCTTCTACGTTTAAGGGTCTCTAAATCTTTTTTTTTAACTGATGAATTACAATTTTAATTATTCTCCAAAGGGCTTTTGGGACAACAAATGAGAAGTAGAGCTGTCTCTCAGGGTTGGATTAGTGAACTTGGGCTCAGTTTTGAAATTAACTAGAGATAGCTGCCTCTAGTTTTAAATTATAGATAACATGAGAACATGAAGCCAGGTGTTATTCACTTCGTTTAGAGGTTGCCTGGAAAATCTTTTGGGCTACTGTAGTTGTTTTGCTTTCCCTCACATAGAGCTAAGCTGATGTGCAAAATGGTTGGGAGAAGAGGGAAAAATAGATTTTACTTCTAGCTCTGCCTTCAACCCATCATACAGCATTGAATAAAGTAAGTTTTATACCTCCTCTAAGATGGGGATAAAAGTGCTTCCTCTGCCCACTTCACCAAGTAGAGGATCGAAAGAGACCATTTATGTGAAATGACTACACACATGTAGGGCATTCTTTTGTAGATAATAAACATATATACTCATGAGCTGTTTACATTAACCTGTGGTTGGGGTAAAACCAGAGCCTAAGCCCGATATACTGAGGCAAAATCGTGGCCTCTTCTGTAAGCAACAGAAGGTGGATTTTCTTGGCAAGGGTCTCTAACTCTTTTCAGGAAGCAGTTTGGAGCTTTGTCACCCATGAATCTATAAAGCCTCTTTTGAGGTTATACAGATTTTTTTCCAAAATAAAAATATAATTACTGTTTTTTTCTGGTTATATAAACAATGCATTCTCAAAGTAAAAAGTTTAATGAGTACAGAAATGTATAAAAAGAAAGTAAAAACAACCCAAAGTGTCTCCACACAAGTATAATTACTGTTAATTTTGGTGAACTCCCTTCAAAACTTCTCTCTAAGCACATGTGAAGATGTTCATAGTTATGTAAGTGTGCCTAAATATTAATGATGCAGTTTTGTAACCTGCTTTAAAAACACTGAGGAATACATCACAGAGAGCTTTTCAGATCAGTATACAGAGATGTATCTAATCATTTTAAAAGTGACACTGCATTTCACTTTAGGTACACACTGAGATATCTTTAACCAGTCCTCCATGGCTGGCCATTTAGGGTGCTTCCATTTTTTCCATTATAAACAAGGCTGTAATGAACTCCTTGAATATGTATCTTTGTCCACTTGCTCAATTAACTCATAATGGTAAACTACTTGTTTGAAACTGTGTTCCTGCACACATTTAACCATCAACAACTTTGGAGATAATAGCTTTCAGAAGATCACGTGAGCCCTTGGATTTGGGGGACAAGTTCTTATTGATGATGTCCTAGTGTTTTCAACTACAAACTGTGTGACTATAGGTATTAAAAAAAGAATTCCAACAAACCTTTACTGGCCATCTTTTATGTGCACCAAACAATACTATCCTGCAGACATAAAGGCAAATGAAACACAATTCTGGCCCTTGTTGAGCTCACCCACTGGTGTAGGAGCATTCTTGCATGTATGTATGTGCACACGTGTGCATGCACACACTGCGCCTCCTGCCCCCCGCCAGTTAACTATAATACAGCATGGTAAGTGCTGAGCTTCCAGGTGAATGAGTCAGAAGGCAAAATGTATAATGATGCCTGGAAAAGTCAGAGGAGATAACATTTCTGCTAAGCCTTGAAGGAGGAATAGGATTACACCAAACAGAGACAGAAGAAAAGCATTTTGGATGGAAAGACAACCTAGGAAAACCTGGAAGTTCCAAGGTTTTGGAAGGCAAGTTGGGTATCCTGATGTAGCCAGATCTCAGCAACGAGAAGTGAAAAATCCCCTTGAGGAGTGAGTCTGTAACGTTTCCTTTGCTTCAGCTTACTCACTTGTGGGTGATTTATTTGCCTATTTCATAGGGTTGGAGGGTTTAAAAATCTAATGGATGTAAGGTGCTTAAAATGGTCTCTTGCACATAACTTACTCCACAAATGTTACTATGATGGTCACTATCTGTTCCCTTCACAATTTCATCTTAGCCCTCCTTTCAGACTTTGGCTTTCTAACAGTTCAGTGGCCTTCCTGGGCAGGCTTTGTGTGTTGCTCCTGTAGGTGAACCATCTGGGCCTCCTTCAGCCGTGTTGCTAACCCCCTTGAGAATTCCAGGCTCCGAGGTGGAGGGAGTGAGGGCAGAGGCTCACACTCTTTGGTTTTAACATTCATACTCTACAAAGCCTGTTTCTGTGCTGAAGACTCTTAGCCATCAAGCTGGACTTCTAATTTGGAAATGTGGAAAAGCTGTATAATTTCACACATTTTCTATGAAGTGTTGTAAATTTCTAGGCCCAGGCAATAGTGCTGTCTCAGGATGATGAAATGGAAAAAGCTATTGGTGTGTGACACTTTGTTTTGACACAAGTCACAGCCGTGCCATTTTGGACACATTCGTCATCTCCCTGGGCCTTAGTTTCTTGATGATGATGATGATGATGATGATGATGATGATGATCCTGATGATGAAGAATATCTACCACAGTGAGAAAGGCACATGCCAGGCTCTAGGTCATTTAATCTTATTTCATCTCACAACAACTCTATGGGGTTGGTATTATTATCCCCATTTGGGGCGAATGATGCCCCAAAGACTGTAACTCAACTTTTTTGAGATCTTATGACTAGTAAGTATCAAAGTCAAGTTCAAACTTGGGGCTATCTAACCCTGAATATCAGTCATCCTCATTACCCCCTCCTTAAGTTTTTTTCTTCTAGGAAAATGAGGAGATTTGGTGGGATGATCTTGAAGGATACTTTAACCTCTAAACTCCATGGTCTATGGAAGGGCTTCCTTTCTCTCTTCAAAGGTTGTTGATGTTATTAAATTGATGTTATTGTGAGATCTTTGTCACAAACATGTTGTTCCAATGTACCTGGCGGAGCAGAACAAGTTGGTGTGCACAGAGGGTGGAAAGTTGGTGTCATGGGCATCTATATTTATTCCACCCCAGAAGAGGAAGGGTGGAGTGGATAGTGCCTGTCTATGCTTCCTGGTGCCAGGTGGGATTAAATTCATCATTGGATTTGGGAGGTTTTGTCATTTTTGGTTTCAGCCACACCTTCTGAGCTAGTTGCTTTTTATAGACAAGGGAACCAGGTGTTTTCTGCAGACAGAGAGGCTTCATAAGCACCCTGGGGCCAGCTCAGATGCAGGAAGGACACTGGCTCCAAGTGACCCAGGTTGTGGTTCGTCTTGTTGAGCCACCCAGTAAAGAGAGGTCAGCAGCTGCAGCTGTCCCTGGCAAGCTGGGGACAGTCCTCAGCCTGAGCAGAATGGATTGACTAGCTTAGGAGAGAGGGGTTGATTTACAGGAGGGCTCACAGACCTGAGTTTGAATCCAAGGTCTGCTACATGCCCTAGCAAAGTGTCCTGGATGCATGGATATGGATGTGTCTCCTAATGGAAAAAAGGTGTTTACAGCTCTCAGAGTGTCAATGGGACCAACTACACTTCCCCATTTCTTTTTTAAAAATTTTATCTATTTTTAAATAATAATAATATTTTTTAAATTTATTTTTTATTTTTGCCAGACGTGGTGGCTCATGCCTGTGATTCCAGCACTTGGGAGGCCAAGGTGGGAGAAGTGCTTGAACCCTGGTTCATGACCAGCCTGGCCAACATCGCAAAACCCTGTCTTTACAAAAAATACAAAAATTAGCTGGGCATGGTGGTGCATGCCTGTAGTCCCTGCTACTTGGGAGGCTGAGGTGGGAGGATCACCTGAGCCTGAGAAGCCGAGGCTGCAGTGACCTGTGATTGCACCACCCAACTCCAGCCTGGGTTGACAGTGAGACCCTGTATCAAAACATTTTTTTTAGAGACAAGGCCTTGCTGTGTTGCCCAGGCTGATCCTGAACTCTTGGGCTTAAGCAGTCCTCCCACCTTAGCCTCCAGAGTAGCTGGGGCTACAGGTGTGTGCCACCAAAACTGACTTCCTCATTTCTTGAATTGAGGTGTAACATGCATATATAAAGTATGACTTTTTGTGGTAAAATATACATAACATAATATTTATCCATTTTAACCATTTGTAAGTATACAATTTGGTGGCATTAAATACGTTCACGGTGTTGTGTAGTCATTACCATTATCTATACCCCCAATTTTTCCATCCTCCCCAACAAAAACTCTGTACTCATTATCAGTAACTTCCCCTTTTCCCTATCCCCAGGCCCTGGTAATCTCAATTCTACTTTCCGTCTCTATGAATTTTCCTATTCCAGATACCTTGTGTAAGTGTAATCATGCAGTATTTGCCCTTTGGTGTCTGGCATATATCATGTATAATGTTTCCAAGGGCTGTCTGTGTTGTAGCATACATCAAAATTCCATTCCTAATCATGGCTGAATAATATTCCATCGTATGTAGAGACCACATTTTGTTTATTCGTTTATTTGTTGATGGACACTTGGGTTGTTTCCACTGTTTGGCTATTGTGAATAATGCTGCTGTGAACACTGGCATAGGAATATCTGTTTGAGTTCTTGCTTTCAATTCTTTTGGGTATAAACCTAGGAGTTTTGGAATTCCTGGGTAAAGTGTGCCCATCTAAAGTGTTCAACCTGATGCATTTTTTCATACGCTTACACTTGTGGAACCAGTACCTAGATGAAGCTACAGAAGATTTCTAGTACTCCAGAAGGTTCCCTTGAGCTCTCCTGTAGGCAATCCTTGCCCTCTCCCTGAGGGGACCACAATTCTTCCATCTTCTCAGCCTGAGGCTCCCTCATGGGCCAGGCTTGGAGACTCATGGAAGGTTAAACAGGTCAATGGACTAAAGGGACACAGACACACACACACACACACACACACACAGACACACACACACACACACACACACACACACTTGGTCTCTCTGTAACCTTGCAATCCAAAGAAGTGCTTTTACTCCATGTTTTCATTTGGGCTTTTTGTTTCTTGTCTTCTGAGATTGTAGAAGACACAGTGATTCTCATCTTCTTAGTTTTTCAAGGAGACTTGCATGTCTAAGACAGTAACCTTTCCTGGCTGGATTTTGAATTCTTGGGTCTGAAATTGTAATGCTGATAAGAAGTGAACCACTGAAATGAAGGAGTTTCCCCTTGTAAGAGATGAGAAGGCACGTGGTCACCTCCTGCAGGACATCGGTCAGTCTGCAGCACTCGGATGGAGGCTTCTGGGTGCTGGAGCTGGAGAGAGGAGCCCTCAGGAATCTTTGGCTGAAGCTCGCAAGGTCCCTTAAAGGGAGGGATAGGTTGTGAAGAATACAGAGGAGCAAAATGGGGACCAGGAAGTGTTGGGGCCTGAGGAGGCCCTGGGGGCTGTGACCAACCCCTTGCTGCCACTGTCTCTGCTTCTTGCTGAGTGTCTGCTCTTTCCCCCTCACTACTGTCTGGGGGTCTTCATCCTCTGTTCTGTGTATCTCTTCTCTGATACTTCTGCTCACTCCTAGGTTTGGCTTTCACATGGTTTGGATGCACCCTGAGCCCCCATCACTCTACTCTTCCTCTCAGACCCTTCCAGCTCGGCTCCCACCAATTGTTGCCCATCATCTCAGTAAGCCCTGGTTCAGATTCCTAGCGCAGGAAATGTGGCTGACCCAGTTTCTCTTCTCATGCCAAGTCGAGCCAGAGGAAGCTGCTTGGCCTGGAATGGGCTGCTTCTGGTCTGAGCCGTTTTCCTGCTCCAGTGTCTTAGGGAGAACATGCTCAGCCCTCTGCCTTTGGGATATAATTCCCACTCCACAGTGGAGGCAGCAGAGGCCAGAGAGGTCAAGTGATGTGCCTATCCGTGTGGACAGATCAGGTCAGGTGTTGATGGTGGTGGTTAGAGGTGGGGTGGGATGAGTGGAGTAAATGGGAAATGAGGGGATTTAGGACAAAGCAGAGGGCAGTATTATTCTCATTATGATGAGTTCCATCTTGCCCTATGTTACATGGAGTTCCTCCTGCCCCTGGACCCCCATGGTTCTCAGTGAGTTCCCCATCACTCCCCATCTCCCAGTACAGTTATTATACAAAGCTCAAACCTCCCAGAGGTATGTGTACATTCCAGTTCCTCCACATCCTCCCCAACACTCGATATGGTCAGCTTTAAAAAGTTTAGCCATTCTAACAGGTAGTCAGCCCCTCTAATTCCTCACATTGAAATGATTCAATGTACTTAAATTTGTTTCCCACGTGTGTTTCCTCTAGCACTTGGTTGTATTTTTAGATGATGATGATTGCCCAAAGTAAGGTGATCATGCATAAAATCAGTAAGACATTGTGCCAGGAGTCTTTTCCTTGCATATGACGGGAAACTCAACCTCAGTTGGATTAATCATTAAAGGGAATTTGTTGATTTGCTTAAATGAACATCCTGGGGGACTTCAGGAGTACCTTGATCCAGAAATAATGTAACCTAGATGAAGAAACTCAGTCCTGTTTCCCCTGGCTTGGCTCCAGGTTCATGAAAATTCTCTCCTCATTATCACAAGATGCTTACCTATGGCCTCTGGGGCTATGGTACTTCCAATTAATATACAGCAGGGAAGAGATTATCCCTTTCTTTAATTGTTAAACAAAATCTTGGGTTTTGCTCTTCCTGGACCAGTTTAGGGAACATAAAACAGCTCTGCACCCACCTCCTATGAACAGGACAGTAGGATTATACACATTAGCAATTTTTTTTTTTTTTTTTTTTTGGTGAGATGGAGTCTTGCTCTGTCACCCAAACTGGAGTACGGTGGCATGATCTAGGCTTACTGCAACCTCTGCCTCCTGGGTTCAAGAGATTCTCACGCTTCTGCCTCCAGAGTAGCTGGGATTACAGGCACATGCCACCACGCCCAGCTAATTTTTGTAGTTTTAGTAGAGATGGGGTTTCACCATGTTGGCCAGGCTGGTCTGAAACTCCTGACCTCAAGTGATCCACCCGCCTTGGCCTCCTAAAGTGCTGGGAGTACAGGTGTGAGCCACCACACCCAGCCTACACATTAGCTTTTACCCAATGGGTTTTACCTAACCCACATGCCCTACAGTAGAGTCAGAGGGTGGCACCTGGGGGAGGCATGGGGAGGGGTAGGTGCTGTAAAAGTCCATTGCTGCTGCCAAGAGACAGAGAAGGCACACTGGGCAGTCCAGAACAGTCCATCTCTACTGAGGACATTCAGTGGTGTGGAGCTGGACTGGGTCCCTGTCCTTTTGTCCACTTAGCTTGCCGGATGAAAGGGCACCTTTTGAACGGAAGGTTCAGCTGGAGAAGTCTCTGAATCAGGGAAACAGCTTGCCCTGTCTGGCTTGCTGAAATGCTTCTCATTTTCCTGCTCAGGCCCAGACTGGGAAGTCCAGCCAAGCCCAGCGCTGTATCTCCCCCACTGCTTCATTTCTTTCCAATCAGACTCTTGTTTCCCGGAGATGCAGTTGCTTTGGCTACCAGGTTGAGGCTTTGGCCTGGCCAGTGTGGATTTACAGTCAGCCTCCCTTCAGTTGTCTTCACGGAGCTGTGATTTGTCTGTGGCTGCCTGTGAGAGGATTCTAATCCCTGTGGAGCCTGTGAACACTCTCCTGACCTCCTGTTACTTCATGGCCTTGTGTGGGCTCCCTGAGGTAGCTCTGCTCCCCGAGCCCTCCTTCCCAGCCCAGCTCCCGCCGCACCCGGCACCACACCCGCGCCCTCACCCTCGCTCTTCCGCTCTCTGCTGCCCCGTCTTACTGTAACTCTCAGGGAATCTTATTCCCTCTTGGCTCTGTGCCCTGCTTCTGTTGCTCCTTTCTTTCTTTTTTGTTTCCTCCACCCTCTATTTTGCTCTGTCTCCTTCTCTTTCCTTTATTCTGGCTTCCGATGAGAGGGAGGGCCTGCACTTTTTCCTGGTTTTGGTTTCAACATTTCACATTATGGATGGGTGTTCCTCTTATTTCGTTTCCATCTTGAAAACCTGGCCATTTGTGTCCCGCTGGATCCAGACACTGGAACACTCAGACATTTCTTGTCCTTTTGTGAGTGGCCAAATGGCTGTGAGACCCAAGTCTCGTGGATGGAACTCTGGATGTGGAGTCAGGACACCCACATTCTAGGTTTGATCCCATGGTCCAGTTTCCCTCTCCCTGAAAGGCAAGTGGTTTCATTGGCTTTTTTTTTTTTTTTTTTTTTTTTTGAGACAGGGTCTGTCTGTTGCCCAGGCTGGAGTGCAGTGGCACAATCATGGCTCACTGCAGCCTCGACCTCGCGGGCTCAAGCAGTCCTCACTTGTCTCAGCCTCCTGAGTAGCTGGGAACATAGGCACAGCTACCACTCTCAGGTAATTTTATTTAAAAATTTCTTTATAGAAACGGATTCTCACTATGTTGCCCCGGCTGATCTTGAACTCCTGGCCTCAAGCAATCCTCCCGCCTCCATCTCCCAAAGTGGTGAGATTATAGGTGTGAGCTGTTGCACCCGGCCTTCACCAAGGTATCTGAGATACTTGTGGAGTGCCCCTGGTGTGCTCACAGCAGTGTACCAGGCTCTTGGGAAAAGGACACCCAGGTGAATCTAAACAAGCTATCCTCTTGCCCTGGGGGGCTTTGCAGTTGTAAAGCACTGAGTCAGACACACTGAGCTCTCAGTGCACTTTACAGCAGCACCTGGGCCTGTGGAACCCAGGGCTGGGCAGCTTCTGATGGATGCTACACACTTCATTTGCAAGCTTGTCTGTTCCTCCTGAGACCAACCTCGATCATGAGCTTGATATCATTGCTCCATCTACTCGATGAGGAATGAGAAGGCTCAGAGCCTTGCGTTAACTTCTTCAAGGCCATAGGTGGAGATACAGCAGTCAGGCCAGCATTTGAGCCCAGGCGTCCCTGCTCTGCCATTTCACTCCTCTTTTCCAATTGACTGTGAATTTCTACCCTCTACTCTTTGGCTTCCATATGACCCATCTCTTTTATGTTTGTGGAAAAGAGGTTGAGGGAGACAAGTATGTTTAAAAAAAAGTAAGAAGGATTGGAGTCTAAAAATAGCTGGCTTGGACCTGCTGCTGCTGAATGCAGATGTTGTCATAGCCCAAATTCCTTAGGGGAAAAGGAATGTCTGAGTATTACCAGCATCAAGATTCCATTTTTCTTATGTGGGTGGTGGGACAGGGGGTGTCTTCTCTATAATACACCTGCATGTTCACGGAGGAGATAGTCACTGATTTATATTTACCCTGTGTGAGCCACACAGCACTGAGAGCAAAACAAAGATTGGGCTAAGTGATTTCTTTTCTTGAGCTGCCTCCACCTAGGGTGCAACAGTGGCTATGTTACAAGAAAGGATACAGTCTCTATCCTAAGGAATATAAGTAATAATAATAACAGTAAACACAGTGCATCCTTCATGTGCTTTTGTGTGTATTAACTCGTTGTTAGAGCACCCCTGAGACATAGGTTTTGTTACTCTCCGTGTTTTTTAGGTGAGGAATCTGAATCAAGAGAGGTTAGATTTCTCCTTCATTAGCACACAAACAGTAAGCAGGAATAGGGATTGGAACCCAGGCAGGCTGGCTCCGAAGTCCACCCTGTAAGCACAGCCATACTCTGCTTCTCCCAGTGCCCCCAAACACTCAGAAGACCACGTTCACTCCCATTAGGGGGTCTGATGAGGCCTTTTGGAGAGATATTTAAGCTGGCCTTGCGGGACAGGAAGGAGGATTTCCCTCTGTGGATAGGTTGGGGAAAGTTACTCCAGGCCTCAAGGCCAGCCTGGAACAGTGGGAAGCCCTTCACCTCCCAGTGGTGGGAACTGCAGCTTGACATTTAGTTTCTCCAAATAACCACACTATCTCATGTAACTGTGCTGGAGTTAGCAATCATAAATAACCCACACCTCTAAAACATCAGCTTTAGCAAATGTACATGGAATCCCAGAAGCTGATCCTATGACATCTCCAAAGGCATTTCCATCATTGCTTCTACATTTCTTGCCCTTCCATTCCTGGGAGAGACTTTGCGTTCTTTTGGGGTAAGACAGGAGATGTATGAGGGCTTGGTGAGTTTTCACTCTGTGCTTGATTTGGTACCCTCTGGGGTACTTATATTTATGTTTTAAAGGCCAGAAGGTCTGAGATCTTTCTGCCTCACTTCCTGAGGCTGTGGAGGCCTCCCTCAATCCCTCCTGCGTGCATGTGTGGGTGTAACATCTCCTCTGTGCTATGCCATGTGCTGGGCATATGGATGGAAAGACAATCCCTGTCCACACAGAGGTTGGAGTCCAGTGGGCAGGGCATCAGATACACAGATTATCCTGGGTCAGTGTTGTACCCATTGGAGGTGTGTACCAGGTGCAGACAGATCAGGGGCCAGGGCTGGCTTCATGTTTTTGGGGGTCAAGAGGCTTCCAGGGGAGTGAAGTGTGCCCTACTCACCAAGGACAGATGGGCAAGGTGGAAGCATGTATTCCAGGAGTTGCAGCCTCAGCACTGCTGCCAGCAGGCTGTGAGGTGGGTGACAGATGAACCTGAGATGTAACTCATCCTCAAAACCTCAGTGAGGCAAACCCCAGGCAAGGGAAGTGCAGGTTCTGATGATCACTCAGGGTTCTTGGGTCCTGGTTTCCCATTCATTGTCCAGATTTTAGACTTCTCCCTTTCCTCTTTCTCCCTGCTGGCCTGCAGCCATTGCAAAAGCTACAGCAGAAGCTCAGCCACGGTGTCCTGAATGCACTGATTTCTCCACGTGTTCAAAAACATGTTTAGGAGACTTTGGAGATCCACTAGGAAGGAGGCTCCAGAGGGAAACAAATGCATATTTTGTCTTATTTTTGGTAAAACTAATTACAGAGGATGCACCATTAGAGACACATCCTGTTGTGTTCTAAGCAGAGCCAATGCCCCCAGAGAGCCTCTTCACAATTGCCAATAGCCATTTTCAATTATATGATAGATTATGATTGAATGTAGTCAGCATGCTCTACGATAGGTCTCTGGAATGTATTCTTGTTTAACTGAAAGCTTGTACTCCTTGGCCAACACCTCCCCATTCCCTGTTTACCCCAAACTCACACCCCCAAACCCTGGCAACCATCATTCTACTCTTGTGTGAGTTCCACTGTCTCAAATTCCACATATAAGTGAGATCGTGCAGTACTTGTCTTTCCGTGTCTGGTTTATTTCACTTAGCATAATGTTCTCCAGGTTTATCCATGGTTGTCGCGTATGACAGGACTTCCTTCCTATTTTAAAGCAGAATATGATTCCATTGTGTATATATGTGTGTATATATTGTGTTAGGCTGTTTTTGCATTCCTATAAAGAAATATCCAAGGCTGGGTAATTTATAAAGAAAAGAGGTTTAAGTCATTCATGGTTCTGCAGGCTGTACAAGAAGCATGGCACCAGCAACTGCTCGGCTTCTGGGGAAGCCTCAGGAAGCTTCCAATCACGGGAGAAGGTGAAGGGAGAGCCAGCATGTCACATGGTGAGAGCAGGAGTGAGAGAGAGGGGTAGTGGGGAGGTGCCACACTCTTTTAAACAACCAGATCTTATGTGAACTCAGAGCGAGCTCACTTATTTTCCAGGAGATGGTGCCAAGCCATTCATGAGGGACCTGCCCCCATGGCCCAATCACCTCCCACCAGGCCCCACCTCCAACATTGTGGATTACAATTCAATATGAAATTTGGAGAAGACATACATCCAAACCATATATCTATATATATCTGTATCTCTATCTATCTATCTATCTATCTATCTATCTATCTATCTATCTATCTATCTATCTATCTATCTATCATGTATCTATCTATAGAGAGACACCGAGTCTCGCTCTGCCGCCAGGCTACAGTGCAGAGGCATGATCTTGACTCACTGCAACCTCTGCCTCCCGGGTTCAAGTGATTCTCCTGCCTCAGCCTCCCGAATAGCTGGGACTATTGGTGCACACCACCACAGCCAGCTAATTTTTTTATTTTTAGTAGAGATGGGGTTTCACTATGTTGGCCAGGATGGTCTCGGTCTCTTGACCTCGTGATCTGCCCACCTTGGCCTCCCAAAGTGCTGGAGTGCTGAGATTACAGGCCTGAGCCACCGCACCCGGCCAAACCATATTTTTATACACACATGCATACGCACACGCACATGCACACCCATATATATATATATGTACAATTTCTTTATCCATTCATTTGTCAATGATACTTAGGTTGTTTCCATATCTTGGCTATTGTAAATAATGCTGCAATGAACATGTAATGAATGTGGGAGTGCAGATATCTCTTCAACAGGCTGATTTCTTTTCCCTTGTATATAGATCCGCAAGTGGGATTGCTAGTTCATATGGTAGTTCTGCTTTTAATCTTTTGAGGAACCTCTATGCTGTTTCCATAATGGCTGTACCGATTGACATCCCCACCACTGGTATACCAGGGTTCTTTTATCTCCTCTGTATTTTCTAAGGTCAAACACCCTTCATCATTATGTCGCACATAGAAAATAACACCATGGCCATCATTTTTCCCCCTGTGACTATGCAGTCTTGTTTCACATGAGGAAAACATATTCTTCCTATTACCAACATGTTAAGCTTGTTCTGTATGAGGTGATAACCCTGGCAGGGGAGTTTGTCTCTTTCTTGGGCTTATTTTCATTATGAAGAAGTCCCCACATTGACTCTGAAGGCTTCCAGTGGTTTATCCTTGAGGCCCACATTTCTGCAAGGCTTATGGTGAACTAATATCCTGTCTGCTCTGGCTCTAAAATATATCTCCAGTCCCTCTATATCCTCAACTATGGGTATCCTTCTCTGTAGCCATCTTCCTGGTCCAGGACACTGTTACCTCTCCCCTGGACTCCTGCACAGCCTCCTAGCTAGGCTTTTGGCTGGGTGATCTTTGTTCCTATGTCTAAGACCCTTCAAAGGCTTCGCTGTGCTGAGAATGAAATTCAGGCTTCTTGCCTCCTCCTGTATGGCTGCACTCCTCACCCCTGGCCCTTCCCCACCTTCTCCCCTCCGCACTTGTTTCTCATGCACTCCTTTTAGCCACAGGGCACCTTTCCGCTCCTCAGACACTGCGCTTGCCATTCATCCTCCTGAAACACTCTTCCCCAGCTTGTTCAGGCTGACTTGCTTTCCTCTTCTTCCTCCCTCAGCTCAGCCTGAGCTGAGGGTTGAGGTTATCTTTGGCTACTATATAGGATGGCCTCCCCCAGTGACTCTCTGACACATCATTTCATTTAGTGACGTCTCAGCTCTCATCAGAGTCTATGTGTGCTTGTTTCTTTATGTGTTTATATGTTATCTGTCTCCCATACTAGAATGCAAGCTCCTTGCAGGCTCAGCCTTACCCACCCTATTCACCATAGTATGAGCTCTTGTCTAGCAAACATGGAATGCACTCAATACACATTGATCAGACTGGTGGGTGGATAATGGGTGAAGCAGTAGAGGATTCCTGACAAACACTGATGCCAATGGAGGGGAAGCTAATGATTCTCTTGGTCAGCCACATCACAGGATACCTGTGGGCTCAGATTCCAAGCAGGCAATATGAGAGCAAATATCACAAGCCTGACATTGCAAATATACCCTGGTTGTATAAACCATGTGCAATTTTTCATGCCATTAATTATATAAATAGTAAATGTTTATTGAGTGTTTAGCATGCATTCAGCTTTGGCGGTATAATAAACTACTACAGAATCTCAAGGGCATACAGATCCTATGTCTGCACGTTGGCTGGGGTTTGCCTGTTCTATGCAGGGCTTGGCTGGTTGGGCTCTGGGCTGCAGGGGGGATCCAGGTCTGCTCTATGTGATCCTTATCCTTCTTAGACTAGCTGGTTCCTTGAGCTGAGGAAGGATCATAAGAGGGCAATGCCAGTTAGGCAGGTCCATTTCAAACCTTTGCTAACATCTCATTGGCTAAAGCAAGTGACATAATCACATCCAAAGTCAAGGGCAGAGAAGGCTCCTCCATCCTCCCCGAGGCCATGGCAAGGGTGTGTGAACAATAACAACACCACCAACACCACAGGGGAATGGAGAAATGAGACCAATTCCAGTCTTTGTCAAGTATGTCATTTAGCCCCCCAGCAACCTACAGGGGTTATTAACCATATTATATTACTACTATATATTATGTATTATACTGTATGCTATAACTATACCATATCAGTATCTATTTTGCAATGTGTTATGCTATAATTATCCTACAAGTGTATATTACATATTATACTACACTACTAATAATATAGTATATATATTATACTATAAAATATTATTTTTGTGCGATCATGCAAGGTCTTAATATTATCTTCATTTTGTAGATAAAGAAAGTAAGAATGAAGAGGTGAGGAGACTTGCCCAGGGTTGCAGTCAGGAGCAGAGCTGGAGTCTGGAGCCAGGATGTCAGACTCCAGGGTTTCATCACAGACGCTTGTGATGCTGCTTCCCATGATTTTGATAAAAGAAGCAAAATGCCTCCAAATTGGGATATAGGAAAAGTTGGCTGCTGCTGTCCTTCCATCTCAAATTCAGATCCTTCACTCTGCCTACTTCCTGGGCATCCTCTGACAGCCCTTGGTCTGGTCTTTGTGTAAAGGCCTCTTTCCTTTCCATTAAAATTACACAACCACAGTTTCATGCCCTCTGCATCTCTAACAGCCTTGAGAATCAATGGCTGCTAGTTATTTTCCCAAGAGAGAATTTGTTTGCATTTTTAAGACCGCCCATCCAAAGGCCTGACCAATGTGGGAATTTGAGACACCAAGCAGGCTCAGGGGGAGGTAGTAGGAGACAAGGAAGCTTTTTGGAATCTTTAATCACTTTGAGACGGGAAGTCTATTGAATAGAGAGTCGAGATTTCCTTAGCATTTAGTTCCTGTTAATCTTGGTGGTGGGAGGTTGGGATTGAGGGAGGGAGGGAGAGAGAGAGAGCAAGAACTCTCAGGACTGATGCTGTGGGTGAACATACATAGATATGCACTTACATAAAGGCATTCCACACTGAGCAGAGGATCTGCTTCAGTTACGATGGAACGTTTCAACTCCATCATTTGGCATGTTCTGTAACCAGAGGTCTTTCAGCACAAGGCAGGCTGGTGGGAATGGGATCTGATTTGAGGACTTAATGTCATGGCCTGTTCTCTGTGTATGTGTACTTGTGTGTTTGTAGAAAATTCAATACTTAATTGTATGCTTCGTCTGCTCACCACTAATTTCTAAAAGAGACATTCCAAAGCCTTGGTTACATTCACTCATATCTCATAAAAGCCATAACTTGACTGCGGGTGCCCAGAACTAATCCTGTGTGGAGACAGGGGCAGCAGTCACCTGGGAGGGTTGGAGGTTCTGGAAGACCCACTGTCCTGAGAATTACCACCTCCTCAGCATCCATTTCCTTTCTTCCATCCTGAAGGGACTCCAAATTTCCCAGCATGTGGTTTGAGTGACCCACCTCCACCCCCAGATCTAGAAGTGGATTGGTGGAAGGCCATTAACCTAATTTTTGCTACAGTGAACTGGTTTAGGAGTGGAAATGTGGTGTGAGTGGATTCAAAAAGAGGCAGCCCAAGATTATGGAGAAAGAGAAACCCTTCCCCCTTGAGATATGAATGAGGATGAACCCTGTTAGTTCTCTTGTGACAGTGAGAGGAGCTGCCTTGAGATAGCAGCTGACACTGGGAGGGTCCACAGAGAGATGGAAGCAAATGAATGACCGGGAAGGTCCACAGAGAGATGGAAGTAAATGAATGTTTAGTGAAAATGTTTAACTGGATCAGATCCCACCTGAAGCCCGTTCTACCGCTAGGATCTTTCATTCTCTTTATAGGTTAAGCCTGAGTTTGGTCTTTTGTTACTTGGAACTGAAATAATGTGCATTGACACACCTATCAAGTCAAAGTATTGTCTTTTGCTAGTCTGCTCTGGTCCTGGAAACATCCACTGATAGAATCACTGGTCTGGGACAAATTGTGGCACCCAAAGAGCTCAGGAAGCACTTAGAAGCATTACTCCCAAAGTCCCATTCATCCCAAGAAGAGTTGCTGGCTGGAGGAGACAATATGTAAACATGTCATGACAAGATGGTGTGGTGAGTGCTATGTTGGCATGGTGGAGGCAAACATAGCCATGCTCACAGTGAGGAATGACTTAGGAGCTCAACCACAGCCCCATGGTGCCTTCCACCATTTGGATAAAAGAAAGAAAATGCCTTCAAATTGTGATGTAAGCTCTGTCCAGAGAATTCTGGGAAGGTTTTACCCAACAGGATTTGTGAGGCATCGACCACCCACCAAGCACTGTTCTAGGTGGTGGAGTCACTGCAGTGAGCAAAACAAAGTCCTTGTCTGCATGGATCTTTCATTCCAGTTGGGGAGGGTAACAATAAACACATAAGCAATAAGCAATTGATGACAAGAGAGAATACAAATGGCATGAAGAAAAATAACACTAGTGAGGGATTGAGAGCAGGGCAGAGGGAAAGCCTGTCTAGGGAGGTAGTGGTGAAGAAGAGACCTGAGGGGGAGCGCAACGTGAATCACAGAGCCACATTGGAGAGGATGCTCCAGGCAGAGCAAATACAAGAACAGAGGCCCAGAGCTGGGACCACAGTTTTGATATTAGAGGCTGGGGTGGGGAGCAGGGGTAGGGCAGAGTGAGTGAGGGGCAGGGAGCAGATGAGGTCAGAGGGTTAGTGGGTGCCTTGTCCTGGGGTGTGGTCTTCAAGGCCATGGTGAGGACCTTGGATTTTACTCTGATGAGTAAGGGCCTATGGAGGGTTTTTAGGCATTGCATAATTTGAGGTATGATTTAACCCTCCCGCCCTCCTGCGGCCATATGAGAACAGACTCTAGGGAGGTTTAGTGGGTTGAATGGTGGGTCCCCTAAAAGATATGTCCACATCTTAACTCCCAGAATCTCTGAAGGTGACCTTATTTAGAAAAGGGTAATTAAGTTAAGAATCTCGAGATGAGGTCATCTTGTATTATCTGGATGGGCCTTAAATCCCGTGACAAGTGTTCTTACAAAAGACAGAAAAAGAGAAGATGGGTGGTCAGAGAAGGCCATGTGAAAATGGGGGCAGAGATTGGAGTCTAGTAGTCACAAGCCAAGAAATCCCTGGCACTACCAGAGGCGTGTAGAGGCAAGCAAAGAGACTCTCCTAGAGACTCTGGACGAAGCAGAGTGCTGCTGACGGGTTAGTTTCTAATTTCTGGCCTCTAAAACTGTGAGATAATAAATTTTTGTTGTTTTGAGCCATCAAGTTTGAGATAATCTGTTATGGCAACGTAAGAAACTAATACAAGTTATAGGAGTGAAGCAGGGAGGTCTGGAAAAAAGCTATTGCAAAAATACAGGTAAGAAATCAAGCTACCTTGGCCTAGAGTGGGAGCAGTGATGGGGCAAGAGGCTGTCCCACTGTGAAGGTAGGCTTTGCTGAGGTATTAGATGTGGGGTATGAAGGAGAGGAGTCAAGGAGGACTGTGATATTAAGAGTGTCAGCCCGAGTAACTGAAGGGTGGAATTGACATCTGAAAGGGGGAGACTGGGAGAATCAGGTTTGTGTCAGGGGGAAGGACAGGTGTTCGAGATGCTTATTAGACACCAAGTGGCTATGTCGAGTAGGTAGGTGGATATGAGAGCCTGTTACCTGGATCAGATAGATACACCTGGGCAACACAGGCATAGTGAAGGCACGAAGAGCCAAGAGCCTGGATGAGCATGCCAGGGAGTGAGAGTAGACACAGAGGAGGCGTAACAGAGAAGGAACGCTTGGATACACCCATGTTACAAGGTCAGGGAGGTTAGAAGGACCTGATGAAGGAGACTGAGAAGGAGCAACAGGAGAGGTAGGAAGAAAACCTGGTGAGCATGCTGTCCCAGGAGCCACGTGAAGAAAGTACAGGGTCAGTCAAGATGAATGGGACACAATAACAATTTTATTATTTAGTAGTCAGAATAAAAGTTTTATCACACAGGATCTTGATTTGTCTCAGGTCTTCTTGCCAACCTCAAGGACATAAACAAATGTATTGTCACTGCCATTTCAATCATTCAACAGTAATATGCTACTCAGGTCTGGGACAAGTACCTTCCAGTGTCAACAAGGGCCTTGTGACATGAGGGTTGCATATCGGACAATTGTAGGATGAGAGAAATACCTGTTTAAGCTCATTAAAGCATAAGTATGGACACCTCTTCATAATCTAGGGACTGAGTGATGCATTTTTGAAAGTGTTTGACTCACTCTGGATCATGCTGTATTTCAAGAGAAAGAAGTGATCTTCAATGTCAAATGCTAATGAGAGGGGAAGGCAGTGAAGGATGAGCATTGACCATTGATTTGGGCATTGACACTGGAAAGAACAGTCTAGGGAGTGGTGAGGCTGAAAGCCTGACTAGAGTGGGTTTAAGAGAATGAGAGGGGAGAGACTGGGCGTTTGGAATTCCATTAACCGTTTAGAAAGTCTACTCTGTGAAAGGGAGCAAAAAAATATGAAGGTAGCTGGAGGAAAACATAGGATTAAAGTATATAAACATTTTGTTTTTAAGGTATAAATAGCAGTGTGTTCGTAAGATGATGGGAAAGACCCAGCAGAGAGGAAAAGGCTGATGATGCAGGAGCCTGGGGGTTGAATTGTTGGAGAAATGCCCTGGAGGAAGAGAGAGGTGATGGGATGCAGGGCCCAAGGGGAGGGGCTGGCTTTGCAAAGAGCCCATTTAGTGATAGAAGGAAGGCGGGAATATGGGGACAGATGCAGTGAACATGAAGGAGGAAGTGTTGGAAGTTGGAGGACAGAGAAGGTACAGAGAATTGTCCCCCAGATGAGAGGGAGAGGACCTGCCGGGGGAAGTGTGGGATTGCTGGACAGAGCCAAGAGGCATTTGGGGCTTTGATAGCTTAAGTAGGGCTAGTCAACACAGCCAGGGGTGTTTCTCCAGCCATGTGCAGCTGCTAGGAGCAGGCACAGAGCAAGTGGAAAGTTGAGCTTAACTAGGCTTGGGGGTTTTGCTAGGCTATAATGAAAAAGGAAACATGGGCACTGTGGTTGAGGGTGTAGGAAAGGCAGTGACAGACCAAGGAATTAACCAGGCAAGGAGGAGAGGTCCTCTTGGTGGTTGTTATTTCTCACAGTTCTGGAGGCTGGAAAGTCCAAGATCAAGGTGCCAGCAAGGTGGGTTTCATTCTGAGATCTTTTGTCTTGGCTTGCCAGCAGCTGCCATCTTGCCCTATGCTCACATCTCCTCTTTATGCACACAGAGATGGGGGAGTGGAGAGCGAGTGTGAGCTCTGGAGTCTCTTTTTATAAGGGTATAATCTCGTCATGAAGGCCCCACTCTCATGACCTCAACTGACCCTACTCATCTCCCAAAGGCTCCACCTCCTAATACCACCACATTGGGGGTTAGGTTTCAGCATAAGAATTTTAGACAGGTATAAACATTCAGTCCATGACATGCTGTTATTGCCAATGACAAGGTCTGAGTCAAGTGGATTATGGAGTCAAGAACAAGGTTATTGGAGGCAAGGAGGTTGAGGAACTAAGAGGAAAGTATTGGTAGAGGTGCCTTCATGGTATCGAAATCGCTCAGCGTCACGACAAGACTGGTTTTTGGAAAGAGAGACAGGGAGGCAGGTGGATGCTGTGGCCCCTAGAGTCTCTAGGGGTCAGTGGATGGAATGATTAGGAGGCTGGGTTTTAGTGCCAACTCCCTGAATTTGAATCTTTAAAAAAATTCAATTAATTAATTATTTTAAGGGGACAAAAATTTTATATATTCCTCCTGTACAACATGATGTTTTGAAATACGTAGACATTGTGGAACGGCTAAATTGAGCTAATTAACATATGCATTACCTCACATACTTACCATTTTTTTTGGTGGCGAGAACACTTAAAATTTACCCCCTTAGTGATTTTCAAGAATACAATACATTAACTGTCATCATGTTGTACAGTATATCTCTTGAACTTATTCCTCCTGTCTAATGTCAACTTTGTCCCCCTTGACCACCGCCTCCTCCACAGCTTCTGGTTACCATCATTCTACTCTATTCTTCTGAGTTTAACTTTTTAAAATTCCATATAAATGAGATTATGCCATATTTAACTTTCTGTGTCTGGCTTATTTCACTTGGCATAATACCTCTAGGTTCATCCATGTTGTCACAAAGGGCAGAGTTTCTTCATTTATAAGGTTGAAGAGTGTTTCATTGTGTATATGTACCCCATTTTCTTTATCCTCTCATCCGCCGATGCACATTTAGGTGGACTCCATGTCTTGACTATTGTGAACAGTGCTGCAGTGAACATGGGGCGCAGATATGTCTCTGACATACCCTGAGCTTGACTCTTATCCTGTGATTTTCGGCAAATGACTTAACCTCTGTGTAGCTCAGTTTCCTTATTTGTTAAGTGAGGATGATAATCATACCTACCTCATGAGGTTTTGTGAGGTTTAGATGAATTAATGAATGCAAAGTGCTTGAAATGGAGCCTGGCTCGTCATGAGCATTCTAAAACGTTAGTGTTATGTTGGTAAGAGTGTACCATGGTTGGGGCAGGGGAGGGGCTGGGTGGTCTGGCCAGTCGCATGAACTTCAAGGTCCATGAGCCTTTCTAGGAAGGTAGGAGAGACAAAAGCCTGAAAGTGGCCAGGAGGAAGTCTCCTCCATCTCCAGGCCAGTGACACCAGGAGTTTGGGGGAGAGAATGGCCATCCTTAAGCAAGCAGCAGAGGAAGTGGAGTCCACTGGGCTTTGATTAAGGGCAAGAAGGTGAAGGGGAGATCTGAAGAAGAGGCTGAAGACAGAGAACTTTGCTATATATGGACAGTGAAAGCCACTGGCTCAGTGGAGAGGCTAGGAGACTGGGGAGGGTAGTGGGCTTGAGTCACAGCAAGCTGTGTACAGAGATCTTTTGGCATGAAAGGCCAGGTGATGGGGATGGCTGGGAGTCATGGACTCTGGGTGGTGGCCACGGCATGATGGAATTTCTCTTGAAGATTCCTTAGACTGTGGTGTTGAGATAAGAAGTGCTGGTGTGTGTGTGGTGGTGGTGGCAGAGGGGCTGTCTGGCAAAGAGCATGTGGAGCTGGGTGGATGCCTGCAGCTGCCCAAAGGATGAGCATGTCCCAGGAGCTGGAGTTAAAGTTCATTGCAGATGGACGAGGACATAGGAGGGATAAGAGCTGTGACTGGTGGGCTAATGGGGGTCAGATTGTGAGAGGTCTCATGCAATTTTTAAAGTGCAGGCCTTTAGCCAGGGAGTCAGATCTGTGCTTTAGGAAGATCACCCAGGATGAGGGTAGACGGTGGGTGTTCAACAGAGAGAAATCTGAGTCAAAGAGACCAGTTAGGGGGCAGCTGCAATAGACTAGGCAGCAGATAATAGAAGCCAGTAATCAGTAGGTAGAGGTGACAGGAGAATGGAGGGTGGGGGAGCAGAATGGAAAGAAAATTCCAGAATCTATTCCCTGGAGATATTTGAAATCCTCGAGCAAACTGGACCCAATAGGGTCGTCGGAACTCAAAGATGCTGGTAGGAGACAGAAAAGTGGGCAAAGAATGTGGAAACCTGGTTCTACATGCAGCTTAGTCACCAAGTCAGTAAATTGCTGCCTTTAGTGACTCTCCTGAGCTTTCAAATGCCTCAGTTTCCCTAACTATTCCATTAGCACGAGAAGGACATATCTAGCTTCCCCTGGCACTTCAGCAAGGGGAAGTAAGTGGATGGGATATGGTAAGGCATGTGAGCATTTCAGTGAAAGATACTTTTTATTTGCATAATTGGGGTCATCTCAAGGCACTTGCATGTCCTTTACCTCATTTAATGTTCATGCATCTGTCAGTCAATTGAGGCAGATGATGATGATGACAACAAAGATGATGATGAAGGTAGCTGGCATTTACAGTGTGCTTGTTAAGTACCAGTCACCCATACTAAGCATCTTCCAACAGTCTTACTCAATTATCACAGGAGTTCTTTGAGGTTCACAGCATTATGAGCTCCATTTTAAAGATGAGAAAACTGAAGCTTGGAAATATTGAGCAAATTTCCTGAAGGTGTACACTTACTAAGGGCCTGGAACAGGGTTTTTAACTCAGGCAGTTAATTGACACCACGATCGATTAACCATTTCTGCCATGTATGAAGGATGGGGAATGTCATCATTCTTACATTGGATGAGGGGTGGGCAGGCCACATCCAGCCCACTGATTGTTTTGTAATACGGTTTTCTTGGAATCCAGCCACACCCATTTATTTATGTGTCATCTATTATAGCTTTCCTGTTATAATGACTGAGTTGAGTAGTCACGACAGCATTGCATGACCCACAAAGCATAAAATCCTTACCAACTGCCCCTTTGCAGAACTCTGAGCTAGACTATTCTATTTTTTGTCTGTTTCTTCTTTCTTCTCCTACCTGTGTTTTCTCTTTCTCCCAGCCATTGGATAATATATAAAATATGAAAGTACAGAGGGATTCTTCCTAACGCAGCTTTCTATGTTCTTGGGTATTTTACCAGTGCCAAGCTGAGAAAGACAGAGCCGTTAATGTATCATCAGTGAGCCTTTTGATGAGGCCCACTGCTAAAGTCATCATGAGGACAGAAAGTGACACCAAATTCCCATAAAGTATTTATGATCCACCCACCCTGTTCCAGACACTAGTCTAAAAATTGCTGGGGAATATTTAGAATTAATGGGGAATTTTCTCCATTTGCAAAGTGAAGGGATTGAAATGAGAGGAGCTGGATTCAGGTCCCACCCATCTGAAACACATTCTAAGCCATCCTTTTGAGAAAGCCCTGCAAGCAGAGGTCATGTGTACACAAGTGGCCCATGTGACCCAATGTGCTAATGAGGGACTCCTTTCTAGAGATTGGCTTCGTAAAGTGGGCTCATACGACAAACATGCAGATACTTGGTCTTAGGAAATGTATTCTGACTCTTTCAGCCTCAGCAAGGGGATAGAAGGAGCCCTGCATTCTCTCCTGACGTGCGTGACAAAAACAAACCCAGCTTGTGATTTTTGTACATTGATTTTGTATCCTGAGACTTTGCTGAAGTTGCTAATCAGCTTAAGGAGATTTTGGGCTGAGACGATGGGGTTTTCTAGATATACAATCATGTCATCTGCAAACAGGGACAATTTGACTTCCTCTTTTCCTAATTGAATACCCTTTATTTCCTTCTCCTGCCTGATTGCTCTGGCCAGAACTTCCAGCACTATGTTGAATAGGAGCGGTGAGAGAGGGCATCCCTGTCTTGTGCCAGTTTTCAGAGAGAATGCTTCCAGTTTTTGCCCATTCAGTATGATATTGGCTGTGGGTTTGTCATAGATAGCTCTTATTATTTTGAGATACGTCCCATCAATACCTAATTTATTGAGAGTTTTTAGCATGAAGGTTGTTGAATTTTGTCAAAGGCCTTTTCTGCATCTATTGAAATAATCATGTGGTTTTTGTCTTTGGTTCTGTTTATATGCTGGATTACATTTATTGATTTGCATATGTTGAACCAGCCTTGCATCCCAGGGATGAAGCCCACTTGATCATGGTGGATAAGCTTTTTGATGTGCTGCTGGATTCGGTTTGCCAGTATTTTATTGAGGATTTTTGCATCAATGTTCATCAAGGATATTGGTCTGAAATTCTCTTGTTTGGTTAAGTCTCTGCCAGGCTTTGGTATCAGGATGATGCTGGCTTCATAAAATGTGTTAGGGAGGATTCCCTCTTTTTCTATTGATTGGAATAGTTTCAGAAGGAATGGTGCCAGTTCCTCCTTGTACCTCTGGTAGAATTCGGCTGTGAATCCACAAAGCTGGAGGCATCACCCTACCTGACTTCAAACTATACTACAAGGCTACAGTAACCAAAACAGCATGGTACTGTTACCACAACAGAGACATAGATCAATGGAACAGAACAGAGCCCTCAGAAATGATGCCGCATATCTACAACTATCTGATCTTTGACAAACCTGACAAAAACAAGAAATGAGGAAGGGATTCCCTATTTAATAAATGGTGCTGGGAAAACTGGCTAGCCATAGGTAGAAAGCTGAAACTGGATCCCTTCCTTACACCTTATACAAAAATTAATTCAAGATGGATTAAAGACTTAAATGTTAGACCTAAAACCATTAAAATCCTACAAGAAAACCTAGGCAATACCATTCAGGACATAGGTGTGGGCAAGGACTTCATGTCTAAAACACCAAAAGCAATGGCAACAAAAGCCAAAATTAACAAATGGGATCTAATTAAACTAAAGAGCTTCTGCACAGCAAAAGAAACTACCATCAGAGTGAACAGGCAACCTACAAAATGGGAAAAAATTTTTGCAACCTACTCATCTGACAAAGGGCTAATATCCAGAATCTACAATGAACTCAAACATATTTACAAGAAAAAAACAAACAACCCCATCAAAAAGTGGGCAAAGGACATGAACAGACACTTCTCAAAAGAAGACATTTATGCAGCCAAAAAACACATGAAGAAATGCTCATCATCACTGGCCATCAGAGAAATGCAAATCAAAACCACAGTGAGATACCATCTCACACCAGTTAGAATGGCCATCATTAAAAAATCAGGAAACAACAGGTGCTGGAGAGGATGTGGAGAAATAGGAACACTTTTACACTGTTGGTGGGACTGTAAACTAGTTCAACCATTGTGGAAGTCAGTGTGGCGATTCCTCAGGGATCTAGAACTAGAAATACCATTTGACCCAGCCATCCCATTACTGGGTATATACCCCAAGGGCTATGAATCATGCTGCTATAAAGACACATGCACACGTATGTTTATTGCAGCAATATTCACAATAGCAAAGAGTTGGAACCAACCCAAATGTCCAACAACGATAGACTGGATTAAGAAAATGTGGCACATATACACCATGGAATACTATGCAGCCATAAAAAAGGATGAGTTCATATCCTTTGTAGGGACATGGATGAAACTGGAAAACATCATTCTCAGTAAACTATCGCAAGGACAAAAAACCAAACGCTGCATGTTCTCACTCATAGGTGGGAATTGAACAATGAGAACACATGGACACAGGAAGGGGAACATCACACTCCGGGGACTGTTGTGGGGTTGGGGGAGGAGGGAGGGACAGCATTAGGAGATATACCTAATGCTAAATGACGAGTTACTGGGTGCAGGAAATCAACGTGGCACATGGATACATATGTAACAAACCTGCACACTGTGCACATGTACCCTAAAACCTAAAGTATAATAAAAAAACAAACAAACAAACAAAAAACAAACCCAGCTAGAGGTCGCCATCAACGGAGGGGCATTCTGTGTTAGGACTTGGAAGAGGAGTTGTATTGTCACCCCCTGGCCACTAGAGGACTTCATCCTATTTCAGTGGAGGAAGGCTTGTTAGGGGCCTCTCTATACTGGTGGAGGTTTGGTCGTTTTCCCTTCACTTGATTTCTGCCAGTGGCCTTATGTGAGGATGCTTCATGAGATGTCAAGTATCCGAGGAGTCTGTGACACAACCCTCCAGTGGTGAATTGCTAAGGAGCTCCTCTCCAGCCTGCTTGACTCTGAGTTTAAAAGAGTCTTCATGTTGAGCACAAGTCATCTCTTTGCACTTTCACCAGTCGTGTCCGTCTGAAAAACAGAGGTCTGTCTCACTTCTGCATCATGGTCCCTTCCAAGAAGCTCCACAATGGGTAAGGCACAATAAAATGGCTTATATTCAACAAACACTTAACCCTCTTCCTGTACTAGACACCATGCCAAGGGCTTTACAATTGCTAACTTACTTGATCCTCAGAGTCACCTTATGAGACAGGTGGATGGGATATTGCCCCTTTTACAGATGGGTAAACTGAGGTACAGAATAGTTACAGATCTTGCTGAGAGCTATGCATCTATTAAGTGGTTGGGCTGGGATTTGAACTCAGGCAATCAAGCTCCAGAGTGCACGCTGTTAACTAGCATGCTCTGCTATGCTGCCTCCCAGGAGATGGGCCAGATAAACAGTGACATATGTTAAAAAAAAATCCTAACCTATTTTTTTCATTATATGCACATAACAGAAAACTTGGAAAAGAAAAAAAAAAGAAAAAAATTACCCACAGTCTCACCACACCACCACAATCACAGCAAACATTCTAGTGTTTTTGTTTTAATTTTTAATGTGCATATGTGTTTTTTCATATCTTTGTGCAAGCAATTTGTATCCTACTTTGCACTTAACATGTAATATCTTAACGTTATCACACAATTTTCATAAACACTCTTTTAAATATTGCAAGAATGTGTGTATGTGGTGACATAGTAAAAGTTCTAGGGAAACAGTTAAACAAGAATGTCCAAAGGAGGAAGAGAGCAGTACAAATTGTCAAGGCAAGGACGCAAAAAACAAAAAGGATGTCCGTGGAAACTCTGGACTTGAGCAATGACAGGAAAGGCCACTACGCTGACACGTCATGTCAATGGCACTGAGCTGGGAGGTGGCAGGAATCCCGTGCCTCATGGCATCTGGGGACTAAAAATAGCTCTGTAAGGTGACAACATGTGGCAAAGACCTAGTGGGGAGAAAAGGGGCTTGTGTTGTGTTGTGCTGTAGTATGCTGCACTAGAGCAAATTCAGAGGAGCTGCAGTGAGAAGGCCTGCATCCCAATTCCAGCTTTATTTGTTGTGTGACCTTGGACAGTTCACTTATATGGGTATCAGTTTCCTTCACCTATCATGGGAACAATAAGAGTTCTCATGAAGAACTGTGGAAAAATATGAAATATATGGTGTGTCAGGGATGTTTTTGGTTGCAAGTAACTGAAAACTTGATGTAGAGTGGATGAAGCAATAAAGACTTTTAATGAGCTCACATCACAAGAAGTTTGAGGGTGAGGAGGCTAAGGCTAGCGAAAAAGCTCAGCAATGTCATCAAGAAAACCCAGACTTGTTTCTCTTTGCAATTCACCATCCTTCAGGTGTTGGTTGTATTTCTTTTTTTTTTTTTTTTTTTTTTTTTTTTGAGAGGGAGTCTCCCTCTGTCGCCCAGGCTGGAGTGCAGTGGCGCGATCTCGGCTCACTGCAAGCTCCGCCTCCCGGGTTCACGCCATTCTCCTGCCTCAGCCTCTCCGAGTAGCTGGGACTACAGGTGCCCGCCACCACGCCCGGCTAATTTTTTGTATTTTTAGTAGAGACGGGGTTTCACCGTGGTCTTGATCTCCTGACCTCGTGATCCGCCCGCCTCGGCCTCCCAAAGTGCTGGGATTACAAGCGTGAGCCACTGCTCCTGGCCCAGGTGTTGGTTGTATTTCTTTCTTTCAAGTACTATTATTTCAATGACTAGATCTGTGCTGAAGTGATATCGACCCTTCCTTATAAAAGCACAGCTTCAGAGAGAAATTCTCATTCTGTCAAACGAGTAGAAAGCTCCCTATCTCCCCAAGAGACTTCTTGAAAGGGCGAGGAAGCTCCTCTGTGAAGGTATTCCCCAGCGCATGCTCAAAACCACTTCCAACACCATCCACTGCTTTCTCACATACACGGTGGCTTCTATAGCTTTGTCAAGGGCCTTCTCTGCAGAAAATACACCTTTATACCAGCTGTCAAAATTAGTATTTATCGTGTTGTGTGATTATTTCATTAATGCCGCTCTAATCCTCTAGCCTGTAAGCCCTGTGAGATCGGAAAACTCATCTGTTTTGTCCATTATTGTAACCCCAGAGCCTAGCACAGTTCTTGGCTTGTGGTAGGTGTTGAGTATATATTCATTGAATGAGTGAATCAGAGTCTTCCATAGCCTGAGAACCTGTGAGTATTTTTGCATGCATATGTGACTATCACAGAATCTTATGTTTGCCAAGTCACAGTGACCTGTTATCATAAGCCCTTTACCTGACCAATAAAAAACATTTATTTTGGAAGGCACTCCTTGATCTCAGATTCCATAGCAGATGCTGTTGGTGCTTTTTCTATATCCATCCTGGGCCACCTGAGTTCACCTGCGGTAGTGGGCAACAGTTTTCGGTTCACTGACAGAGTCCCATCTCCAGCTACTTAAGGGCTTTCTCTGGGGGTGTTAATGGTTCCAGGGGAAAACCTCAACTAGTTGGGGATGAGAGTAGATGGATAATTGCCCAGTCCCCCATCCTTCAATGGGCCTAGGCTGAACCATGTTCCACGTGGATTCTGAAGAGCTCCTCCAGCAGGACGGAGCTCCAAGCTGTAATCTATCCCTTGCTGGCTCTTCTCCCTTCCTTGTCTCACTCTCCCCTTTTGTTTCTCCTGGAATAAACTCTTTATGATGTAGATATCTGACTTCTATGATATTTAGATGAGACTTGGGACTTTAGAGTTGATGCTAGAACAAATGAAGTCTGTTGGGGCTGTTGGGATTGAATGAATTTTGTATGTGAGAAGGACACATTTTAGAGGGCCAGGAATGGAAGGTTATGGACTGAATGTTTGTGTTCCCCCCATTTCGTATGTGAAAATGCCAACCCTCCCCCTCATGCGACGGTATTTGGAAGAGAGGTCTTTGGGAGGTAATTAGGGTTATGTGAGGTCATGAGGGTAAGAGTCTCCATAATGAGATTAGTGCCCTTCTGAAAAGAGGAAGAAACACCAGAGCGCCTGCACAGTGTCTCTGACAGATGAGGACATAGCAAGAAGGTGGCTATTTGCAAGCCGGGAAAGGAATCTTCCAGCACCTTGATCTTGGATTTTTCTAGCCTCCAGAATTGTGAGAGATAAATTCCTGTTGTTTAAGTCGCCCAGCCTATGGCAGTTTGTTATGGAAATCTGAGCTAAGACACTGTATCTAAGTCCCTGTCTGAAAATCCTTGGACATTCCTCCCACTGAAGGTGGGAGGTATGTCCTCTGCCCTTGAATCTATGCTGGGACTCACTTATAATCAATAGGATGCAACAGAGATGATGTTGTGGGTGGTGTCAAAACTCTTTGACATTTGCTACGAAATGTGAAGCCTAATGCCATTTCCCTTGCATGTGGCCTTAGTGACTCATTTCTAACAAATAGAATTAAGTGAAAATGATGGGATATGACTTCGGAGACTAGATTATAAAAGGCACTGCAGCTTCCTGCTCTCTCTCTATCTATCTATCTCTATCTCTCTCTCTATCTCTGTCTCACTCGGCTCTTGGGGAAACTGGCTGCCATGCTTTTAGGATACTCAGGCAACACATGGAAGGGCCCATACAGTGAAGAACTAAGGCCTTTTATCAACAACCCTGAGGAACAGAAGCTTCCTGCCAATAGCCATGTGACCGAGTACCTTGGAATTAGATCTTCCAGCGCCGGCCAAACCTTCAGATAATTGTAGCCCTTGCTGACATATTAACTGCAATCTCACAAGAGGCCTTGAGTCAGAGGCAGCCTGCAGAGGCACTTCTGAATTCCTGGCCCATAGACACTGTACAGTCCTAAAGGTTTGTTGTTTTAAGCTGTTAAGCTTTGAGAGAATTTGTTATGCAGTGATAGGTAACTAATACACTCTGCTCTTTCTGAAGCTAGGTCAGGAAAAGCATTGAGTTTCTGCCTAGATCCCTCCCCTTGGATCTGAGCCTTGAATGTAACTGGCTTGCAATCAGTCCAGCAATAGTGATGCCTTAATTTTTGAGGTTGGATCAGAAAAGGCCGTGTGGCTTCTGCCAAGTATGTAGGGACACTCCCTCTGGGAGAAATCAGCCACCGTTTAAGACATTGGATACCCTGAGATTGCCACGTGTAGGTGCTCTGGCATCTCTGCTGAGAACTCAGCAGATAACCAGCAACCATCAGCCATGTGAGAGGATCATCTGGGACGTGCAGCCCAGCCAAGCCTGCAGATGACTCCAGGCTCAGCCAACATCTCACTGCAACAAGTAAGAGACCCCCGGCAAGAACCACTCAGCTAATCCCTTCTTGAATTCCTGATGTATGAAATCATGAGCAAAATAAAATAGTCATCCTAAGACACTGTGTCACACAGAGATAGCAACTGGAGTAGTCAGCCTTTGAAGAAAACCAAACTAACAAGACTCATACGCAGTTACGGACTAGGTCCTTTTCTTTGCTTATGAAAATATTAAGCTTCATGAAAGGTGCTCCCAAGGGCTTTGCCATGCACACTATTTAGAAGGCAAACCTCACCAAGTAGAAAGTTTTAAGTATGTACCCCTCCACACGCAATATAAAACAAAATAGAAATTAAAAGAAAATAAAAATAACTAGAAGTGTGCAAGACCAGTGATGGTCAGGTTCCCTTTCTTGGACATACGCACTCCCGCTTGGAGGCCTTAATGGAGGGTGTGCCTCTTGTTCCAAATATAGAAACAGGTCACTTTGACCTACAATATACAACCCCAGTGTTTTCACTTGGTGCTTGATTTGTGGCAGGATTTAAATTTCCAACCACTTTTTTGACTGAAAGTTGTTTTCGTAATTGAAATGTATGCTTATCATAATAGTATAAATACTACAGAGGAATATATGAAGTAAAAGATGAATCCCTTTCATCTCCCAGCAATGCTATGGGTTGAATTGTGTCCCCTACTCAAATTCATATGTTGACATCCTAACCCCCTTGAACCTCAGAATGTGACCTTATTTGGAGATAGGGTCTTTACAGAGGTCATCAAGTTAAAATGAGGTCATTAAGATAAGCCTAATCCTGTATGACTGATGTTCTTATCGAAAAGGGAAATTTGGACACAGAGACTTACATAGAGGGAAGACAGTGTAAAGAGACATAGGAGGAAGATGGCCATCTACAAGCCAAAGAGAGGGGCCTGGAACAGATTCCTCCCTCAGGGTTCCGGGAAGGAGCCACCCCTGCCAACACATTGATCTCAGACTTCAAGTTTTCAGAACTGCTAGAAAATACGTTTCAGCTGTTTAAGCCATTCAACGTGTGGTAATTTATTATGGCAGCCCTAACAAACTAACATAAGTAATTTCCTGTGTCCCTCCAAAAAAAAAAGTCTGACTATACCCATATTTGTGTATATGATTGTCTTCCTTATGTAAATGAATCATTTACTAATACTTTTCTACACCGGGAATTCTTCACTTTCTAATTTATTGTGCTAATCTTTTCACAGTGGCCTATGCAGGTGTATTTAATTCCTCTTAACAGCTGCATAGTATTCTGTAGTTGGGAGAAACTACACTTGATTTGCCCACTCTCCTTTTAATGGACAAGTTGTGTGCTTTCCATAATCCCCTGAGTTCATCAAATGCCTGAGCCTTAAGTACAGCAGGGTTGGTGAAGGACCTACACACAGCAAATGTTCAAGACCCACAGACAGACAGGAGTGAAGCACAAAATAAATGTCTATTTTATATGCTACTTTGTGAACACTTCCTGTGACTCATCTGTTAGAGCTCAGCTGAGAGCCCCTCTTGTGGGTTCTCAGGGCACCTGCTTCCCTCCTTCCTTGCCCTTAGCACAGTTGCGGTTTTCCACTGGTTGATGTCACTTTCCGAATCATGTCTGTCTCCTTCCCCAGACCCTCTGGCATTGCTCTTGGCAGTGACTCTGGCACTTGGCACATCGTGCTCAATCAGAGTAGGTTCTCAGGAACTGTTTATCAATGGAGGGAATCTTTGTAAGCTGTAAAATATCAGAGAAATGCAGGACGGAATCGATGCAAAGAGGATGCAACTCCCCAGGAATGTGGGAGCAGTATCATTTCAGATCATGTGAACTTCTTTGAGGTCAAAGGTTTTATGAGACCCTTCCCTACCTCTGTCATTTGTCACTTTGCCTTCTGCTACTGTGGACCTTTCAGAATTTGCAGCAGCTGATCCTGTCTCTTCCTGTGTTGGATTGATTCAATGTACCATTGAGGGAATGAGTTCAGTGTACATTTTAGAAACCAGGCAATCAGTTACAGTCAAGTAACAGCCAGAGTTGTTTAAGGTGAGCACAGACATTGGGGAAAGTGGGGTTAAGAACCATCATGGCCAGGGCAAACACTGGGAATCAAGAAACCAATTCACTAGGCATGGGACTTGGGCAACTTATTTCATAAGAATAAGAAGGCAACAACCCTAAGAGCTGCTGGAATTTACCAAGCACTTGCCCTGTGGCAGGCACTGCATTTGGCACACAGCTTAACTCTCGCAGCAACCTTGTAAGAGAGACACTGTTCCTATCCACTGTGCTGTGAAAAGAAGCCAAGTGTAGAGGGGCTGAGATACAGCTCCATGGTCCTGCAACTCGTGAGTGGCAGAGCCAGGTTTTCAACCCAGATTTGCCCAGTTCATATTTCTTAACCACCGCATGATCCCTCTGGGACCTCCATTTCCTTTTTGGAAAAGGGGAGGATGGGACTAATCACTTAGGATCTTTGGGCCTCTGTAACTTAGCCTTAGAATATCTCTCTTAAAAGAACTTGGGCCTTTGGTAGTAAGTTGTTTAGGCACCAAGGATCATTTATCTTCGAAGTGAAGGAAGCCCATATCTTGAATATTAAAAGACCAAACTCGGTACAACATGAGAAAGTTATAGTAGTGACTATTACAATAAGAGTAACAGTAAAAGTCAAAACCATAATGAGATATTGCCTCACACCCATTAGGGTGGCTACTGTCAAAAACCCAGAAAATAACTAGTGTTGGTAAGCATGTAGAAAAACTGGAATCTTTGTGCACTGCTGGTGGGAGTGTAAAATGCCACTGTGGAAAAAAGCATGGAGGTTTTTCAAAAAAATTATACATAGAATTACTGTGTGATTGGCCAGGTACAATGGCTCACGCCTGTAATCCCAGCACTTTGGGAGGCCGAGGCAGGCAGATCACGAGGTCAAGAGGTGGAGACCAGCCTGACCAACATGGTGAAACCCCGTCTCTGCTAAAAATACAAAAATTTGTTGGACATGGTGGCGCACGCCTGTAGTCCCAGCTACTTGGGAGACTGAGGCAGGAGAATTGCTTGAACCTGGGAGATGGAGGTTGCAGTGAGCCGAGATTGCGCCACTGTACTCCAGCCTGGGTGACAGAGTGAGACTCCATCTCAAAAATAAAATAAAATAAAAAAAAGAATTACTGTATTACTGCTATTCTACTTTTGGGGATATACCCAAAATAATTGGAAGCACGGTCTCGAGGAGATATTTGTACACCTCTGTTCACAACAGCATTATTCGCAATAGCCGAAAGGTGGAAGCAACCAAGTGTCCATCGATAGATGAATGAATAAACAAAATATGCTATAGACATACAATGGAATATTATTCAGCCTTAAAAAGGAAGAAAATTCTGACACATACTACAACATAGATGAATCTTGAGGACATTGTGCTATGTGAAATAAGTCAGACACAAAAGGACAAATACTGTCTAATTCCACTTACATGAGGGCCTTTAGAGTAGTCAAATTCATAGAGACAGAAGTAGAATGGTAGTTGCCAGGGACTGGGAGGAGGAGGAAATGGGGGAGTATTGTTTAATGGATATAGAGTTTCAGTTTTGCAAGATGAAACATTTTCTGGGGATGGATGGTGGTGATGGTTGCACAACAATATGACTGTACTTAATGCTACTGGACTGTACACTTCAAAATGGTTAAGAGGTTCAATTTTATGATATGTGCATTTCACCCCAATTTAAAAAAAGAATTTAAAAAAGGAACAACAGTGAAGGCTGTGACTTCGTTAGAATCAGCATTGCCAGTCCGGAGAGCCAGGATGCACCACTGGCGTGTCAGCAGCATCTCTGTGGGGGAAGCTCAGTCCAGTCTTGGTGGCTGTCTGAGGGAGCCCTGGGTTGGGCCTGTGTCTCAATCAGCCATGACAGCTGAGCAGGGGAGCACTGCCTTCGTGCCTGACGTGAGCCCTGCGACATCTGCCCTGGACATATCATTTCAGGAACATGAGGACTCCAAGTGGGGATCCCTGACAGCTGGGGATGGGGTGGCCGGAAGAAGAGGCTGCTTTTCAGATGGCCCTCAGACAGCAGCCGATGGCATTTGGCCAGATGCATGCATTTGTGCTATTGCTTTGGAACACGTTGGAGGGAAGAGGGCCCTCTGTGACAAGATAATTTTTTGGGGAAGGGGGATGAGCTGATTTGTTTTTAACTTTGTAAAGTTCAGAAATACCCAATTTAACTTTGTCATATCTCTGAATCCTGAGAGAGGCAGAGAAATGAGGGGGTGACATGCTCATTTTTTCCCAAGAAAAATGAAAGGTTAACCACTTGCTGAGACTATAATAAGAGCGTGGGTAATAAATACATGCTATGCAATATTCCTGACCAACAATGATGGGCTTTGCTACTCTAAATTGTTTGGAATCACTGGCCTAACAAAATGGCAGAGGCCAGCAACAGAAATGCCAGTGGAGGAGCATGAAAATTCTATGCCTTTTCTTCACATTAAATTTAAACCTCAATGATGGAAGGATGGAAAGGGGCAACTGCACAGTGTGGCTAACAAGGAAGCATCTCCATCAAGTCTCTTTCAGTGGGGGAGGGAAAGAACCCAACTCAACTGGCTGAAGACACAGAGAGAAATGTACTGGCTCACACACCTGAAGTGTTCAGGACATTGCTAAATTCAGGCATAGCTGGATCCAAGTACTCATCAGGTACTCATACAAAGTCTTTAGGCATCTGTCTCTTTCCATCTTTTTGTTTTCTTTTGAGAGACAGTCTTGCGCTTTTGCTCAGGCTGGAGTCCAGTGGCATGATCAGGGTTCACTGCAGCCTCGACCTCCCCAGCTCAAGCGATCCTCCCACCTCAGCCTCCTGAGTAGCTGGGACTACAGGCACACACACACCAAGCTGATTTTCTTGATTTTTAATAGAGATGAGGTCTCTATGCTGCCCAGGCTTGTTTTCCATTTTTTAGCCCTGGCTTTCTTCTGTGCTTGTTTCATTCTTGGGCAGTCTGTCCATTGGTGGTGGCTATAGCAGTTCCAGGCCTGTATCTTACCGAAAAGAGAGCTCCTCTTTCCTTCCAAAAGTCCCATGGTTGGTGCTTTGGGTCTGGCCTGGGTCACGTGTCTATCCCGAATCACTCACTGTGGCCTGAACCACTCACTGTGGCCAGGGTAATGGAATATGTATGCTGAATGGCCAGGCCAGGACCATAAGCCCACAGGGACTGATAGGGTGGGGTGGCTCCCCAGGGAAAGCCTGGGAGCTGGTCCCCGAAGAAGGGGTGCAGGGCAACAAACACACAGCTGTTCACGCCGTGGGCCCTGTGAAGGAAGGCAGAAGCCAGGTCCCTTGGAGGATTCTGATTGCTTTCTTTCCTTGGTCCATTATCTTTGCAAAGTGTTGTGGGGTTGTTGATGGAGTGACCACTCTTCTCCTGTCTCGCAGATATCTCTTGGTTTGAGGCATTGAGATGCTCTGTGGTCAGAATGTTATTGATGGTGTTCTTGGGCAGTGGTTTTCCATTTTTTTTTATTGTATACAAATAACTACAAACATTTATTTTCTTGTTCTTGGGTCCGGGTTTGATTGTGTCTTGGTTGGGACTGGCCAACCAAGAGCTCCAGAACTCTTTGGAGCAGGGGCATACTTGGGACATGCTTTTCTTATAGCAGATCGTAGGAGTTAAAGGGGCAAACTAAACTGTGAACTCTTCTATCCTTGAAGAGCCCTGGCCCACACTGCATTTGCTAATATCCTTTTGGCCCAACAAAACACATAGCGAAACCCATTGCCAATTTGCATCTGTGGTGGTTATTCTGCATCTCCTGCTCTGCAAGGCCACATGGAAGAGAGAAGAGAGAAGAAACGGGAGTCTAATCTATCCTGTGTTGCCTTCGTGAGAGTTCATTAGTGTCTGGCTCCCTGCACAGAATTAGCTTCATGACCCATTTAGCCTTTTCTGTCTCTGATGGTAATGATAAGGGAGATGTCTTTACAACAGCTTGAGTTTCCTCCTTGAGATCAAAATTAAGGTTGAGCTATGCACCCCAAGCCCTTCAGGAATTGCTCTACTCAGTGTGTAAGGGGATGGTCTCCACTCTTACTGTCTGGACTCCCTTGCTGGAGAGGCAGGTGGTCAGGGAAGGATTGAGCTGAGTGCAGGGTTGGGAGAGGCCTGATCAAGGGCTGCTGAGCATGGGGCCAAGGGTGGGCTGAGAGAGCAAAGCCGACAGCCAGGGAGCCAGTCTGGGTAAGTCCAAGGGCTAGGCAGAAAGAGATCAAGTCAGGGCAACTGGCTAGAGCCCATGGGACCAGGCCAAGCCAAGAGGGTACTGGACAGATTGGAAGGTAGAGGCTCAAGAAAGCCCCTAAGCACCAGGAATTTGTAGCCTAGGGGAGAGAAGGAAGTTGTTAAGATCTGGGACAGGACCCCCCTTCTTCACTGGTTTTCACCCTAAGAAGGAAACTGTAGCTGGCCATTCAGTCTTCCCTCTCATCCCTATCTTGGCAAACTTCTTAAAACCACTTAAAAATATTAATATTGGTAATTGTTTCCATGACTTCTCACTGCAGACTGAGGAGCTTCTATTACATAGAAACACTTGCAAACAATGATAGTGTAGTAGTAATTTTTCTTTTTTAGCTCCTGGAGACATCATGTATTTTACAAGATGTATGGTTAATATTGAAATCATCTCTCCAGCAGCTCTGATATTGTTTCTTACAATTAACTTTAGTACTGCACAAATTACTTTGGTACATTTGAGTACAAAAGTATCAACTGCAGCCCAAAGTACCAACTGAAGTGGGCAGAAAAAAGGCACACAGTTACTGCAAATGGGAATTTCTGTTGTGTAAGAGCTGTTTTGCTTAGTTGTATTACATATTCAGACTCTGGGGGTGGGCGATGGCAGAGCAGGTGGTGGTGGGGCCTCTGGAAAGGCAGAGAACAAGTGTCTCCTGTAGAAAGTGTGGGGCCTTCTGCACAAATGGGTGTCTGCTGGTGACAATACTCATGTTTCCCAATCTGGTGTGAGTGAAGGAGAAGCAGACAGCCAGTACTTCCCTGTGCAATTGGAGGTTGGTATCAGTATGAGATGGAAGAGAACGAGTTTATTATTATTAATGATAATATCAAGATCTATGAGGATCTTGAGTACTGTGAAGTAGACTCAGACCTTACATGGTTTCTTTCTTTGAAACAACCCAATATAATAGTGTTACTATTATTATTCCCATTTTTATAGATTAGGAAAACTGAGGGTGAAGGTGGTGAAATAGCCTGCTCAGTGTGACACATCCAGTAAGTAGTAGAGTGAGAATCCAAACTCAAGATCCACTGAAGCTCATGGTATGTGTCCAGTGTAAGCCCCCAGCATGACAAGACTGCAAAAGCCACAAGTCAGGCTTAGCCAGTGTTCCTGGAAGCCCAGCGTGCTGGCTCGCCTTAGCACCCTGAAGCACTGAGGCTAGGGAAGGCAGTAAAGCCAGAAAAGACCCAGGGATCTTGCCTAAGGGGGAGCAAGGAAGGGCTTGACTTTCCAATCAGGAAAGGGAAAGAGCCAAGGAGTGGACATGAGGTGACCCTGCTAACATTCACCATACCTGTCTCCCACTGGGTAAGGGTTAGGCAGGTTGACCTTCAGCTTGGATGGGCCATGGTTGGTCTACAGCTAAGTCGATCATGGAAGGCCCATCTCCCTTGCCTCTGTGACTGGATGAGAGATGGGCAGCTCTAAGACAGTTCAGGCCAATGAGATGCAAGGAGACGTTGGGTAGGGGCTTTTAGGAAAGTCAGTCTGCTTTTTGATGAGGAGGTTCAGGAAGGCATTATTTGTCTCAATCTACCCCCTCTCCCCAACAGTGAACAAGAAAGCAGATATCCTTGCTGACTGTTGGCAGCTGTTCTGGGACCACAAAGGCACCAGCCTCAGGAGATGGGAAGACTGAGTTGCCAGGGATGTTGCTGAGCCATTACAGCCATCCTTACCCACAAGCCCACCCCACCTTGGGACTTCCTCTTGGGCGAGTCTGTGAATCTCCATGTTGTTGAATCCACTTTGAATTGGCTTTTCTTTTTCTTGAAGCTCAAGGCATTTTAATTGGCATAACCTAGCCTATAAAAGGAAGATTAATTTCCTTGACCTCAAGAAAGTGGAATTCGAATTAGAGGGAATGAGATATCTCCCTCCATAGCCAGAGCTGCCTTGCAGTGAGTGTCTGGCATTGGAAGCACCCCTGCTAAGGCGGCTGGGCCATTGCTAGGGGATTCCTTTTTTCTTTTCTTTTTTTTTTTTTTTTTTTCTTTAGACAGTTTTATTCTGTTGCCCAGGCTGGAGTGCAGTGGGGCAATTTCAGCTTACTACAACCCCTGCCTCCTGGGTTCAACCGATTCTCCTGCCTCAGCCTTCAGAGTAGCTGGGACTACAGGCATGAGCCACCACGCCTGGGTAATTTTTGTATTTTTAGTAGACACAGAATTTCGCCATGTTGGCCAGGCTGGTCTCCAACTCCTGACCTCAAATGATCCACCTGCCTTGGCCTCCCAAAGTGCTGGAATTACAGGCATGAGCAACCGCACCTGGCATGCAAGGGGATTTCTAAGGAGAAGGAGAGACCCGGCCACTGGCAACCACACCACCATCAAGGTGGGGCCTCATGATCTACCTAAGAGCAGGAGCAGGGCTCTGAGGCAGGGCACCGATGCTGCAGACACCTCTGTGTTGCAGGGCAATTTATCAAAGGAAAATGAGGTTTTCCTTGTTCCACCTTCAAAAAAGACCAGGATTGTTGAAATTATTCCTCTAAAATCTCCTACATTTTAAGAAGGAAGGTCAAGCTGGTGCTAATGTAATGTGTACTATAGCTAACATATTATAGCTAACATACCTGCTTTAGGTCAAGCTGGTGATAGAGTTACATTCTATTTTTTACTTACGGTATGCTTTATAGAAAAATGGGACCCTTTGTATGATTAATATTGGTGAGACGATGTCTATTTTATCAGAGACATAAGGTAAATTCTTATCACAGTACACTGTTATCAAGGTTAGAGGTTGTGATATCTTTGCTTTCTTGATTTATTAAGAATTGTATTTATGATTTAATTATTGCCAAGTCGATGGTCAGGAATGCTTCCTAACTTTGCCATGGTGATATTGTTCTAGGGGAGAGGGAAGCCGATTCATGTTATTTGTTCTGCTAATTTATAAACACACTGTCTGTTCTAGGTTCCTCTTACAAACCCTTTTGGATCTGACATCCATGAGCTTATTTAAGCATTTAAAAATTATGACATGTTTCCACCGTGAGCCACCTACTTGCTATGAGAAGGCATGCTTTCTTTTATTTATCCTAAACGTGTATTTTCTGAGCTTCCAGCAAATTCCGCACCATCCCCTTAGACTAGTCTCCTGGAGTAGGACATGCACAGTTCTTGGCCACCACTAGCTGTGGCCATCCTCAGCTAATGCCACATTTGTTTTGTGTAAATGGCTTATTTACTCTTCTCTGTTGGATATCAAAGCAACTTAACAGTGTAAGTAGCTTTTGCTAAATGAAGACAGAAGTAAGCAGAGACTGTGGAATATATTGGTGCTACTTCAGTGGGATTTTACATGGTGAAACAAAGGGAGAAGTTGGCTCAGAAGTTTAGCCCTTGTTGCCTTGCCCAGTATGTGATTTTATGCAAGAAGATGAGCAAAAGAAACACATATTGCAGGCCATGTCTTCTAGATGGTTGTTGAGTCAAGAAGGAATCAGGTGAGATACTGGGGCTCCTTGTTTGAGCCAGCACAAGCAGCTTTTTAGTTCCCAAATCAAATGGCTGGTACATAAATGCAAGGCTCTTATGCTTATTTTGTGACGTGAAAGATGGGGAGCAGGGAAAGAAGAACTAGGCATGGTCTCAGATGTCTGGGATAATTGGCATCATTTTCCTACATTATCCATGCTTCATGTAGAATGAGTTAATTGAGCCTGAAGCCTTCCAAATCTCCTGTTAATTACCCTGAAGCAGGCATATTTGTCCCTTTCTTTGCTAAAGCTGCAGGCAGATATCTGAGGTCTTTTATCCTTGCCTAGCACCAAAGAGTGACCACAAAATCTGCCTCAGGTTTTCTGAAGGGGCCAGGTTCAGCACTTAGCCCACCAGCCCCACTGCACTGTGTGCCCAGCTCTCCACTTAACCACCTGATCCTGTTGTGTGACTTAGAAGAACGCGACTTTTACAACTTGAAAGCTTGTTCCTGGACAGGAGTACTTGGTAGTGGAGAATCAGAGGAACTAAGGACTTCAGCATCACACCCCAGTTTAAGCATTTGCTCTTCAGCCAAGAAGAGATCAATGCTTGTCATGCTTGTCTCTCTGGCTTTTGGATAATATGGATAGCTGGTCCTTATGGAGGGCTGACTTTGGCCATATGTGCACTCTTTTTAATGATCCCAGCTGCCTGACAATGTCTACACACTGCATGAAGGACCTCATGCTCCAAGGAGGCGGGCTCCTTGCCTGGAGTTACACTTTGGGTGGCAGAAGTGGGACTCCTACTCAACCCAGACATACCATAGCATGGCTTGTTGATTTGCAGACATATAATTGGATGTGCTGTTAAAGATTGGTGAAAGTAGGAATGTGTTTGCTCTAAATTACCCTGTGAACTTCCTTGTCTGCACCAGCTGGCTTGGTTTGATCCTTTCCCCAGACTCTGATGCTGCTGTAAAGACAGAGCATATGCACATGCTCTTGTCCTCTGGCCCAGGTAAGGCTTATGCACAGAGCAGGGAGCATTGTGCCCCCAGTGTCCTGGAGGTGGTGCATTCCACAAAGAGGTGAGTGGAGTGGGGGACTTGTTGTCATTGAATCTCATGTAGTGGAGGGCCTTGGGGAGGTGACACAGGAAAATGTGCTACTCTGTATTGTCTTGGGAAGGGTTGAATTTGATTCTGTCATTTCTGAGGATGTGAGAATAAATCTTGATGGCTTTCTTCTTTCTGCCTCTAACCATCCTTGTGTGTGTTGGCTGGTTTTACCTGATAATTTTCACCATCTTCCCCATGCTTTTAGTGGTCATTTTTCATTTCTTCTCTTGTAAATAATCAGTTCATGTTTTCTAGCACCAATTCTAAGCCTAGATTAGTAATAATAAAAGTTCCCTCTTTTTAAAAGAAGATGTCTACTTTCTCTGCCCTCCTTATTGCCCATAAAACAGGCAGTGTGGAGACGTGGCCTTGATTGTCCTTATTCTTGTCTCTTCCACCAATGTGGCTGACCTTTTTCTCCTCACTCTCCATTAATTAGCAGCAGTTTCCCTGTTCCTTGGCTCGTAGTTGTACACCTGGGAGCCTTAGTACTCACTGAAAACCCCTTACTGCCTAACAAGAGTTGACCCATGCTTGAAAACCCATCTCAAATGCTGCTTCCTCTATGAAGCCCACCCTGAATTATGTTCAACTGGACATACTTCCTTATTTAAACCCTTTGGCACTGATATTCTGTCTTTAATCATTATTATTATTTTAGAACATGTCACCTTCCCGTGTTTTCCAAGTCATAAAAGTAGTACATGTCCATCACAGACAAATGGGAAGTGCAGAAAAGCACAAAGAATAAAACAAGGATGACCCAGGTAACATCAGGCGCCAGCATTTGGGGAGGATTATGTGCAGGTGCTCTTCCAGATCTTTACCTGTGTTAATCCAGCTCATTTTCACAGCCACTCCTCGAGGGCAGTATTGTTTCAATCCCCATTTTCCATGTAAGGAAATGAAGCTCCAGGAGGTAATGGTGATGGATCTCAGATGGTAGGTGGGACCCTGTGCGACCTGTAGATCTGATTAAACATAGTTGTCCCAGTTCCATGGCTGTGTGAATTGGAGATCTCTCTGAGCCCCTGGGGCTTCTCTCTGCTCCTCCCTGGCCCCTGCATGCAGCCTGGGGTCTTAAGTGGGCATCTACTCCTCCCTGGTGGATGCTGTTGGGAGACCGTAACTTTCCGAAGCTGCCTCTGTTTTATTTTAGAAGTCAGGTTTTAACTGTAGGCATAAAAAGAGCAAGAAGTAATAACTGCAGCCAGCATTTATGGAGTGCTTTGCACGTGCCAAACCGTGCTCTGAGGGCTGTGTGTGCGTGAACTTACTCTTCACACCATAGCCACTTTGAGGACCTGGACTGAGTTTACATAGTTAGAATGTGATGAGAGGGGCTGGTTTTAGAACCTGGTTTTAACCGCCTGCTCTCTTGCCTGCATCTACATCCAGTGATGAGACAACCAAAAAAGGCCTCTGTGGATCACAAGCGGGGACTTAAGGGGAAACAGCACAGCTTCTTCTGCAACATTAGGATTAGAACAAGCATCAGGGAAGAGCCTCACAGGCCTCTCCCGACTCCAGACTATGGGAAGGCCTCCCAGTTGGGAGGGCTGAGCATGGGACAGGGAGACCTGATGGGGTGTCTGGGCAGAGAGGAGAAGGTCAGCTTCAAGAGACCTGGAGCTGAGCCCATGTCCCCAGGGCTGTGCTGACATCTAGGGATGTCCCATGGCCAGGGCACACTTGAAAGCTCCTTGTAGTGGTCACTTCAGCATATGGCCTAATGGTCACTCGTGGATCACCAACAGAATGGCACCCATTAGAATGGCATTGGAGACTTTGCCAAGTCCCATTCAGCTGGTGGACACACTCTATTTTCTCAAAGACCACCTGGAGATAGGGAGTGGGGGCCTTGACATCCAGAGGGATGGTGGCTGTGCACCCCAGCACCCACTTGGGTGGGAATAGACAGGGTGAAAAACGTTCCTGTTAGTCAAATGATTCCTTTGACTATCATCTGCTGATAGTCAAAGGTCAAGTTCTATGTCACCACCTTTACGTGGGAGATCAGAGAAAGGGGTGGTCACATGGGTGAAGGCTGGGAAGGCTTCTTGGAGGACAAAATATATGGCCTGGCTGTAGAAGGGCAGAGATGAATTCAGCGGGAGGAGGAGGAAGGCAGGGCACACACCAGGCTGAGGAGAAGGGGTGAGAGATGGAGTGGCTCAGGCCCAGGGATGTGGACCGAAAGGACCCTCCAGAAGGTGGGCTGGGGATGGCACCAAGATTTTGCACCTCTAATGCCTGGGATGGGGATGTGATGAAGGTCAGGCGAAGTGTGAGTGTGGGAGTCAGACAGCCTGGGCTTGAATCCTGGTTCTGGCACCTACTAGCTGTGCAATTTCTGTCTTGTGACATGCAGTCACCTGATCCCAGCCTCTGTTTCTTCATCTGAAACCATGACACCTACATAAGGAAGCCACAATCAGGACTGAGATAGGAATGAGATAGTGAACATACAGTACCGAGCACAGTGCCTGCGATGTATGTCATACTCACTTAATAAATGGTATTCATTACTCGTGTTCAACTGGGAGATCCATTCTGTGGGTCATGGAAATCTCCACCCACTGCTACTTTGTTTCTGTGTCTTTGTGGAATGTCTCCAAGTAGCAATGAAATCACATTCTAGACTGGGCAACTAAAAGAAATTGGGAAAATCCTAGTGGATGTCCAGTTAGAGGAAAATTATGCAGTTTGCATAAAGGAAACATTGGGATGCAATTTCACTGTTTTATTTGCTTTTGGTTTGGCTTTCATGGGAAGCTATACACATCTGGGTGATTTTTCGCAGCAAACATGGGAGATGTATATCTGGTTTCTTCACACACAGTGACGATGTTTCCCTCTTCCATCCACGGAGACAGCAGGGTTCAGGCTTGGAGTTGAGGTGGAATTGGCCCACATCCACCTCACCCTGTCTTCACGCAGCAGATGACTGGGACATAGAGAAGCTGATGGGGCCACTGCCACGGAATTTCCACGTGCAGCCCTTCTCGGGGGCCACCACCATGCTCCTCAACAGCTCTCACTGACAGGAGAGAGTTTGAGGATCTTGAGGAGCTGCTGACTCTGCAGAACTGCTATGAGACGAGGGGGAGCTTTTCCAGGTGAAATGATTCATGGCTAGGCTGATTTAACCAATGGGTTTTTCATCAGAGTAATACATATTCAGATACATCCCATGCTCAGTGATGGCATCAAACAATGTCAGGATTAGATGGGAAATTACAGGCAATTTGCTCCAAGTGTCTACTTGTGTACCCTCAATAGAAGTATCCATGCAATCGTCTTCTGTCTTCTAGGAAGCTCCCAAGTCCATTTTTTATTCAAAGCAAACCAGGAGAGTTCCGTCTACACTCATTTCTATGCATAGAACCTGACGCTTTAAAAAGACAATGCTGAATTCTAGTTTCCCTTCCCCCACACCAGCCCATCCCTCTGTTCTTAGTCCCATCTGATGGTGTCAGCCAAGGCACTAACCCAGTAGTACCAGGCACCGAATAGGCATCCAGTAGGTGTTGAATGTTGTATGTGGCGGGCAAGGGCCACTTTGGAAAGTCATTTTCATCGCTTCCCTCCTCCCTGTGAGTCTGGGTGCTCTGAAGCCCCTCTCTCGATCCCCCCATGAGACACACAGAATTTAGACCCTGTCATCAATGTTAAAGGTCAGCTAACATGGTTTCCAAACCAAGCACGTATCACCATGTATCACTTGGACTTGAACCCAGGTTGGCTGCATTATTCATGCATCTAGGCAACCATCTGTCTATCCATTCATGCAGCCCACGGAAATGTTTGGAGTGCAAGCACAGTTCCAGGTGCTGTGGCAGATACAAAGAATACGATAGAGGGCCTGGTCCTGGTGGGTCCAGGATGTGGTGGGACATCTCCCCCCCCATCTCTCTGTTTAGTTATGTGATAAGAGCCGTGATAGAGATTCTGCAAAGAATCCAGGCCTGGGCATTCAGCCCTGGGGTCTGTACAAGTGGGTCCTTGTGCTGCCCTTATTTAAGGCTCAGAAAGTACCACTCTCCCAGACATCAATACCACTCCACTGTCAAATTTCCCTCCCCACAATCCCATCCTGTGGTGTTGTGCTGGAGAGGGAGCATTACCTCCAGTGTCCCTTAACCATACCTAAGAATATAACTACACAGGCAGATCACGAGGTCAGGAGATCGAGACCATCTGGCTAACATGGTGAAACCCCGTCTCTACTAAAAATACAAAAAATTAGCCGAGCATGGTGGCGGGTGCCTGTAGTTCCAGCTACTCAGGAGGCTGAGGCAGGAGAATCGCTTGAACCCAGGAGGCGGAGGTTGCAGTGAGCCGAGATTGCACCGCTGCACTTCAGCTTGGTGATAGAGCAAGACTCCGTCTTAAAAAAAAAAAAAAAAAAAAAAAGATATACACACACACACACAACTAAAGGTGTTTATTTTTAAATAGATGAAGAAATATGTAACATCCATTTATAAATCAAGAAATAAGTAAAAATATATAACATATATTTATTTATATCTATATGACCTTGTAGAACACTTTGTCAGCCTAACATGGTTTCTTCAGGCAGGCAAGAAATAAACATATATGTATGTGTATAAATACGTATATTGACATTAATGTATATGTTAGACATATTTAAAATAAAGATATACATAATTTACCTGATTACAAATACATATATAAATAAGTCTGTGTATTTGGGTTCAAATCCCAGCTGTGCAAATCATTAGTTCTGTAACATAGGCACGTTTTGTCACCTCTCAGAGTCCAGCTTCCTCGTCTATAAGATGAAGTTGATGTGACCTGCCTGTATCTCAGGGATGTGAGAAGGAAGTGGAGTCATGCATATTAAACACTGAATAATAGATAATCGGGAAGTGAGAGAGATTATGTATTATTGCAGAAGGATTGTTGCCTGCAGACCCTGCCGTGTTTCTTCACACCAAATCATGGGCACGTTTTTTCCTGCCAGTCCACCTGATAGCACAGAGCTGTGTTGTGGAGGGCTTTAAAACAGTCCTTCTTGTGTTTAAGGACCCTCTGGGAGGGTCAGAGGTCTGTGCATGTCCTTTGTCAAAGAATTTACTTTCCTTGTATATATAGATGAGAAGTCAACTCTGAAACACAGGCCAGGTGCAGTGGCTCTCGTCTGCAATTCCAGCACTTTGAGAGGCTGAGACAGGAGAATCACCTGAAGTCAGGAGTTCGAGACTAGCCTGGCCAACATGGCAAAACCCTATCTCTACTAAAAATAGAAAAATTAGCTGGGCCTGGTGGCGGGCACCTGTAATTCCAGCTACTCGGGAGGCTGAGGCAGGAGAATCGCTTGAACCCGGGAGGCAGAGGTTGTAGTGAGCCGAGATCGTGCCATTGCACTCCAGCCTGGGTGACGAGTGAAACTCCATCTCAAAAAAAACCAAAAACCCCAAACAAACAAACAAACAAACAACATCCTCTTAAACACAACTCAGGCGGCAACTCCTATAAACAAAAATCAGCATAATAAACATGGTGGCCCCATGGTCTTTGGGCCTGGCAACAGGAAGTTAAGCCAACTCTGTTTGACTTCATTTCTGAAGGCAAATATAGCTCCAGCATTAGCCAAACTGGGCAGTGAGGAATTTTTCATGTTCCCAACACTTTCAACAATGCCCTATTATACATGGTGACTCATGAATGGGCTCATGTCCACGGAACAGCATGTGTCTCTCTGCAGTGAGCACAGTGCTTTGCTGTATGTTTGAACTAATTTCATAGTCTGGTCTCCACCACAGATGTTACTTGCCTTCTTTTCTGACGGTTGCTGTAAGCTTGTTGTATCAGAGAAAGCCAGAAAAGGAAAGAGCTATGATTCTTTGCACTGGGCAATTGAGCGTTTTGGAGATAGTGCCCTGGAGAGAAACTTAGGTTCAAGTTGAATTAAAAGTGAAGTCTTGGGTATCTTTGTAAAAAGGAACTTACCTCAGTTGGCGGGTCAAAGAAAACTCTCAGGTCATGCATAATGGTTGTGGCTGCTGATGCCATCAGCTCTCTTTCTCTTGACATTCAGGGGAAAAGACAGCAGACTGTTTAAACAGCTCCTTGGATATGGCAGGGTCAAGGCGGCACGGGAAATTGTGTGCAGAGGCAGCTGATCTGCCTTGTAGGTTATTATAAGAATGAAATTGGGCAATTTTAAAGAGAATGAGAACCCCAGGAACACATACTTGATTTCTAACATTCCAAAGGGAGGGAAGAATTACTGGCATCTAATTGTCCCAAGGACACCCTGCCCTGTTGTTTTTTCCTCCTGCCTGGTACACATGCCTTGGCTGTGCTGAGCTTCAGCAATTTCTGAAGCTGTCATGGAGCAGGGTGGGCTCAGAGCCAGCCTTGCTTGTGCCACCTCAGACCTCTGCATCATTGCAGACCCTGGAATGCCCACACCTTTTGGCTCCCTGGTGAACTCCTAGCCTACCATCAACAGCCATCAGAGACCACAGTTTTTCCAGCAGGCCTCCTTGACTCCCCACACCTTTGGTAGCTGCCTCTGGTCCCGGCACAGATTTCTGTTAGTACTCTTACCACCTTGTGTTGTAGTGTAAGAGTAAGAATTTAAACTCCTCGGCAAGGTCTTTGCTTACTGCTCTACCTCTTCAACTAGACGGTGGATTTCTGAGAGCAGTGACCTGGGCTGTCTTGCTCACTGTGTATTCTCAGCACCCAGGACATTTCCTGGCAGGCAGAAGGCACTTAGCAAATATTTGCTGAACAATCGAATGAATAAATGAATGAATGAATGAACGAATGACATCCACAGGCATTTTTTTGTGTGTATGATGAGACATATTAGGTTTCCAGGACACCAGAAACTCCTACAGTTATCCATTCTAGTATGTCACGATGTTGTCACTGGGAGGCCCCTTTTAAAAATCACATCTGTTGCCTGTTATCATTCATCAATGCCTGTGCATGAATGAGGTTACAAGATTACAAGGTACCTGAGGAAATAGACCAGGTCTGCTTCTGTTTTGGGATAAAAGTAGGGAAGTGTGCATGTGTGCGAGGCAATGGGTGAGTGAGAAAGATCTGAAGCTATGGGGTATTTCTCAAAAGGAACCCTGAAGTCAGAGTGCCCTTGAAAGAGGAGGAGACTGGGAAAGGGAAGGCAAGAGGTCAAGGTTTTCTATTCGTCTTGAGCCCAAGCCTGGGGGGACCTTAGACCTGCAGGGTCCCAGGTGAGTTCCTAGCCCTTGTTTCTGGCTTCTTAGACAAGAGAGTAATTCATTAACCCATCTTCCATTCATTTACGTATTCATTCATTGAAATAAATCTCACTGACCATGTACAATGCACCAGAACACAGCAAAAAGCAAAACAAACACATTTCCTACCCTCATGGAACTTATATTCTTGTTAGGGAAAAACAGCCACTAAATAAATAAATCTACTACTATTCCAGATCATCATAAATGCCCTGAAGAAGAACAGAGCAGGACAAGGCAGTGGAGAGCCACAGGGGTTCTGTTTTTGATAGTGCAGGTTGACCAGGGAGCCTGGGGGTAGATACCTTGAGAAGGGGACAGCAGGCAGAAAATAAAGGAAGGGACCCTGATAGCTGAGCTGCTCACTGGTGGGAGACAAAGACGTGGGATTCAAGCCCAGCTCCACTGCTTTGGGCAAGCATATAGAATTGGGTCAAAGATGTTCTCTTTGAGAATAATCCCTTTATATGAGCTGAACAGGGGACTTTGACAGATAGGTGTACATTTGCTGCTTGGAGTTCGTTGCACCACTTCACCCCACTGAGCCCCACTTTACTCCTTTGTCAAGTGGGAAAGCAATGAGACCTCCTTCATAGTCTGTCTTGAAGGTTACATGAGATCCCATGTGTGACAATGGCCCTCAGTGATTTATGGGGAACCATGCTAAGGAGAGCTATTTACAGGTTCACTGCTTGTCAACCTGCAAAGGTGTTAAAGTTCCACAAGCAGTCGATGATTGTTGGCCAATGACTGCTGGGCCTGCGGAATCTTGGGTGCTGGTGGGGACCTTCCTTCATGCCTCTGCCACAGGACTCCCATTAGTCTAAACTTAGATTCCTACAGTCTAGAGGTTAAATGTGGTTAGTGCAGGGCTTGCTGAGTTTCAGCTGGTATATAAGAGCATCATAAAATCCCTGGCATTTGTTCTGGTTGGTTGGTGTCTGTGTAGTACCCGATGTTAAAATTTCTTGACTCAGCCCTGTTAGGAGTATGGACTCTGGAGTCATAGGGCTGGAATGCAAATCTCAGCTCTACCATTTACCAGCTGTGCAGCTTGGGCAAGTTATTCTCTAGTACTCTGTTTCCACATCTGTAAGTGGAAGTCATAACAGTACTATCTTGTAGGGCTGCTGGGAGAACTAATGAGTTAGGCAGTGGCACTGGAAGCAGTGCCTAGCGCACATGCCCGTATAAGTGTTTGCTATTCTTATTACTTTTGTTCCTTCCTCCCCCACTTCCACTGTGACTTCCTGTGGAGAAGAGGCCTGTTCTAGTCATCTCCTGGTTTCCAGTAGCTACATCAGGCTTGGCACAGGGCAGTCCCTCGGTAAGTGTGGGATGGATGGTTGAATAAGTGGATGGCTGGGGCAGATTTTATTTCTCCTAAGCTTTAGAGTGGTGAAAGGAACTGTAGGGAATGCTGATGGCACAGCTTGGAAAAGGTGTGCAGTGTGGGGCAAGCTTCCCATCAAATCCCTCTCCTTCTGCAGGAACGCAGAATCTTCTTGGGGAAATTCTGTGTCTTTTCAGAGACATTTGGCTAAGTTCAGTCAGTGCCCCAGCAGTGAAAAAGCTGGTGTCTGGTAATGCACACCCTGAATTTGGAAATATGATTGTAGAAATGTGAAATTGTGAACAAAGGAGGGGCATCTTAGAGCTGAGAAAGTGCAGTGTTTACGGAGTGCTCACAACACACCAGGCACCTTGGACACTTTCTCGATAGCCTTCACTTCACTGATGTGAGGAGAAGAGTATTGTATTATCCTCAGTTTGCAGGGAAGAGACTGAGGAATGTTTTGGTTCACTGTCTGGCATAAGTCACACAGCTAATAAGGGCTCCTCCTGAGATTTGCACCTGGGTCTCTCAGGCTTTGGAACCCTGCCCTTTGCACTGATCTTCACTGAGAATGTGTAGCTGCCTGTGACTGGGAGAGGGGTTCTCACAGGTTCATAGCTATCTGTATGCACAGGGTACAGTCTAATCTAAATGTGAATAAGTTCACAATTGCTGTGTTCTTGAATCTTTTGACAGCTAAATGATTGACTCATTTAGGGGAAATTTCATTGCTAAAAAGTAGTATCAGTGGTATATACCCAAAAGAATTGAAAGTAAAGTCTTGGAGATAGATTTGCACACTCGTGTTCATGGCAGCGTTATTCACAATGGCAAAGGGAGGAATCCACCAACTGTCCATCAACAGATGAATGGATAAATAACACGTAGTGTATACAGGCAGTGGAATATTATTCAGCTGTGAAAAAGAAGGAAATTCTGACCTATGCTACGAAATAGATGAAACTTGAGAGGACATTGTGCGCAGTGAAGCAAGCCAGACACAAAAAGACAAATACTGCATGATGCCACTTACATGATGTGCCCGGAATAGTCAAATTTAGGCAGAAAATAGAATGGTGGTTGCCTGGGGCTGGGGGCAGTAAGGAATGGGAGTTATTTAATGGGTATAGAGTTTCAGTTTTGCAAGATGAAAAGAGTTCTGTGGGTGGATGGGGCTAATAATAGCACAACAATGTGCTCAGTACCACTGCACTTAACACTTAAAAATGGTTAAGATGGTAAATTTTATGTTATGTGTGTTTTACCACACACACAACAGAATAAATTCCAGCTGTGTGGGAGCAGTTTGATATCATGATGGGAAGGATTTGAACTTGGCTTTAAGGAACTTAGCCTTTTCCAAACTTTACCAGTTAATTGGCGGTGAGTGCAAGTCAGCTGTGGTTCTACTGGGTACCCTAAGTACAGTCAGTACTTCAGCAACTCGTGGGTTCTGGGACAACTTGAGTTGACAATCTCCCTCCCTGCCTTCCTTCGTGTTTATCAAATGCCTACTGTGTACCATTCACCCTGCTAGACACTGGACATGAAAACACGTATTCTGTGCGCAAACATACTCATATTTTCTCCCGTTTTTACTCTTTCCTTCCCTTTCTTTCTTTCTTTCTTTCTTTCCTTCCTTTTCTTCTTTCTCTTTCTTTTTCTTTCTTTCCTTTCTTCCTTCCTTTCATTCTTCTTTCTTTCTTTCTTTCTTTCTTTCTTTCTTTCTTTTTCTTTCTTTCTTTCTCTTTCTTTCTTTCTTTCTCTCCCTTCCTTTCTTTCTTTCTCTCCCTTTCTTTCTTTCTCTCTCTCTCTCTCTCTTCTTTCTTTCTCTTTCTTTCTTTCTTTCTTTCTTTCTTTCTTTCTTTCTTTCTTTCTTTCTTTCTTTCTTTTCTCCTTCCTTCCTTCCTTCCTTCCTTCCTTCCTTCCTTCCTTCCTTCCTTCCTTCTTTCTTTCTTTCTTCAGACTCTTGCTCTGTTGCCTAGGCTGGAGTGCGGTGGTGCGATCTTGGCTCACTGCAATCTGCCTCCTGGGTTCAAGCGATTCTTGTGCCTCAGCCTCCCACGTAGCTGGTATTACGGGTGCCTGCCACCAAGCCTGGCTAATTTTTGTATTTGTAGTAGAGATGAGGTTTCGCTGTGTTGGCAAGGCTGGTTTCAAACTCCTGACCTCAGGTGATCCACCTGCCTCAGCCTCCCAAAGTGCTGGAATTACAGGCATGAGTCACTGCGCCCAGCCCCCATTTTTATTATTTCTTTTTTTTTTTTTTTTGAGACGGAGTCTTTCTCTGTCACCCAGGCTGGAGTGCAGTGGCACAATCTCGGCTCACTGCAAGCTCCACCTCCCAGGTTCCCACCATTCTCCTGCCTCAGCCTCCCAAGTAGCTGAGACTACAGGCGCCCGCCACCACACCCGGCTAATTTTTTGTATTTTTAGTAGAGACAGGGTTTCACCGTGTTAGCCAGGATGGTCTTGATCTCCTGACCTCGTGATCCACCTGCCTCGGCCTCCCAAAGTGCTGGGATTACAGGCGTGAGCCACCGCGCCCGGCCCATTTTTATTATTTCTGTCGGTATATACACACTCTCTGTTTTGCTTGATATTGGTTCATGTCCCATTTATTTTCTGTGATGATTTATTTCAGTAGAATGAAAGGATTGCTTCTGCTTTAACTTCTGATGCTTTATCAAGGCCGAGCTGAGGGCTGCACCATCGGGAGCTTGGTAAGCTTGGGTGGCTGGCCCTGGCGTGGGGAGCGGGGTTGCTGAGAAGTGCAAGTGGGAACGGCCCCAGAGAGTCACTGTGCCCACAGTCAGCTGAGTGTTTTCACATTTTTCCCAGTCTGGCATCGTGGGAATTTGCCTGGCCTGCTTTATGGAGAGAGTCTGACTTGGATTCTGAGGGCTTGGAAAGATAGTCGAAAGATTATTCCCTTCCCTGAAATAGCCATGCATTTGTTTAAAGACTTGACACCGTTCTGATGCTGGAATTTCCCTCTGTGTTTATTTTCACATCTGGGTGATGGTCTTCTGCCATAGGAGGACTTTTAATGAATCACTTCGGAGATTGCTTTGAATGTTTCCCAGACAGGAGGGGGCTGGTTCTTGTCTTTTTTCTGAAGCCTTACAGGGCAGGACTGACTTGGCTTCTCGGCTGGCCGCCTGGCGCTGTCCCTGGGGGAAAGCAGACATTTCTCGTCTTTCTGGGAAACCTGTGCCTGCGGAGTTTCTCATCTCAGGGCCCTCTTTCTACGTCAGCAGGGGAAAAGAGGTGGAATGGACTAGAAATACGAGAGATAGACTGGGTTTAACTGGTTCAAGATGTACTCGGTGGCATTCCCTGGGGTAGCCACTGGTAGACACTTCCCTTCTGCTTCCATAGGCTCCTGCCTGCCGTGTCCAGAACTCCAGGAGACAAAAACGGCTGGGGTCACCTTCCAAAGTGCAACTTGGGAAGTTATTGGCTGCCAGGGGTCGTTTGATGGACGCTTGTATCCAGGGCTTGCAGCACAGGCCGGGGTCTCTATGACCACAGAGGTCAATGTTCCTGCTTGCTCTCAGCCTGACAGGTCTTTTGCAGTCACATCCCTCCTCCGTGTCCTTATGTCTCCTGTCCCAGCTGTACTCCATGTTCCAGCCACATCTCATGCACTCTGTTGGGCATTTTCCAGTTACCTCCTCCCCAGAGCCTCACTCTACTCATCTCTGCCCAGCTCTGCACCCTGGAAGTCTGACTGCAAGGGATGCTTGGCCAGGCTGCTCTGCCCCAACCTCTGGCTTGTGGTTGGGTTGGTCATGGGAGGAGGGGTCCCACAAGAGATCTGAGGAGGGAGGAGAGAGATGGGGGTATTTATTCCCTCAGCGGTGCCTTAGAAGTCTCAGATCCTTTCAAGGTGGCCCTCTCTACATAATTTTCTCTTTCTGTATTCAGATAACTGCTGCCTCCTTCCATCTTTTGCATCAGGGGTAGTACGGCCACCCCTGGCCCCCACAACTCCTGCACTGTCTCTTGTGATTTCCCTGTAATGTACACACACCTTTGTTAATAGTCCATTTTCTAAACTCATCTTGAATTCACTTGAGTATTCCAGCTGGAATTCAGACCGATCTATACACAGTGTCATTTTACACACTGGTACATGTTCCCATGCTGTTTCTCCTTTTCTTTGCTTTTTCTTACTTTTTTTTTTCCCCCGAGATGGAATCTCCCTCTGTCGCCCAGGCTGAAGTGCAGTGGCAGGATCTCGGTTCCCTGCAACCTCCACTTCCCAAGTTCAAGTGATTCTTCTGCCTCAGCTTCCCAAGTAGATGGGATTGAAGATGCCCACCACCATGCCTGGCTAATTTTTGTATTTTTAGTAGAGACTGGGTTTCATCATGTTGGCCAGGCTCTGGTCTCAAACTCCTGACCTCAGGTGATCTGCCCACCTCTGCCTCCCAAAGTGCTGGGATTACAGGCGGGAGCCACCGCGCACGGCTGCATGCTGTTTCTTCTACCCAGAATTCCCTTACGTTGGCTACCTGTTGGTCTGCTCCTTGTCCTTCAAAATCTGCAGAAATATCACCTCTCTGAAGCCTGCCTTGAGTTCCCCATATGAGTTAATCACTCTCTCCTTGACCATCTACCTCTCTGAATGGGGCAGTCTTGTCCGTACAGCATCCTCATGCTAACCTCTTGCTATCTAGGACATGTCCAAACTTTTCCTAGTCAAAATTTTACAAAGTTTAATTTCTTTAAGGTCTGATTATTGACTGTCTAAAGAAACTACTTAAATTCCTGGTTCAGAGTAGATGCTTCATAAAAAGATTAGACTACTCCATGCTAAAGTGTGGATGGGCTGTGTGGTTTAATACATTATCCCTCCCAGGGACACTCCACGTTTATAAGGGAACTTTCAGAGTTAATATTCCACCCAATGAATCCTAAACTGGTAAGACGTGAAGTGGGTCACTTCACATCTTACCAAGTCAAGGGGTCTTCTGCTGGGGCTCTTCAAACTATACCAAGTCCAAGGCTTCCCTGTCTGTAGGTTGGAGAAACAGAATCATGTCAGGTCAATCTCCAGTATGCAGAGGCTGCTTGGAAAAGTGAGCCAGGTTGCTCAATAGTGGCTTAGGGGAGCTGTGTCTGTGGAAAAAGACAGATGTGACTGGACACATCTCTGCTCAGCTAATATGTGCTTCCAGTACTATTGGAATGAGATTTTCTAAATTGTGACTGGCCGACTTTCTTCTCTTGTGGTTGAGTTTGCAGTAACATAGACTATGACTCTAGTTTTGCCAAAGTGGAAAAAAATGCCATCCAGTGGATTTTTATGGTGGTTCTTAAACATTTCTTAAAATGTTATTAAAGACGGAGCTCAGTGAGTCTTTCATGTCCCGCTTTGGGCTGATGAACCAAGGCACAGACTTACAAGGTTGGGTGCAGGCAGCCAGGGATGCTACCCTGGGACATGCCAACACCAGTTAAGTCACCCTGTGCAATTTTGCCCAAAAATGGAGCTACCTACATAAGTACAAATCCAGAGTATTTTGATTGTCCCTGGCTCGGGGCAGAGATCAAAACAAAGCATCTCAATCCTCATTAGGTTCAAGAATCCAGGGAGCCTGCTGTGTTCCAAGAAGCCCAGATACATCTTTCCAGGACTCCAGAGTCACAGCTCACATCTTAGGTGGTAGAGAGACAGAGCCAAGTGAAACTATCTATTGCAAACTGCCCTCCTCCCTGCTCTGTGAAGAAGTGGGGACCCATCTGACATATAGTTTCACAGTCAAGATGCTTAGGGACATCTTTTCCAGCAGGGTCCCATGGACATCCATACAGTTGGCAAACTGGCAGGATTCTTGGGAAGAACCAAAAGCGGTGTTTGTTGAGTGTCTTGGAGTAGTCAGGACAGATGGTTTCTTAGGGGGTTTCAGGTCAGCAAAATAAGAAGCCTCAGGACTCTGAATTTGCTGCTCTTTCATCTGGTTTCTCCTCTTATTAATATCATGAATTCCCCTTTGCCTGGAAGTTGTCAGGTAGCCATTGTGAGGTCTCAAAACCTAGGAAGAGAAGTTTGTGAACTGGCCTGCAAACAGGGTTTGTCTTGGGATTAATTGCAACCCAAGTGGCCTTCTTTCTGCTGTCTACCTGAGTTCTTCCCACCCTGCAGTGGGATCTGGTCTCCCATGTAGTCATGTCCTTGTCACCCAGCATGGCTCTGGTTATACACACTTCCTCTGCTGTCTGAGTGGTCTCAGTTAGCACAGAAATCCGTTAAGGTCCTGGAGGGCAGCTTAGATGTTGCACGTCTTAGGAGATTGAGCACATGAGTGAATCATAGACCATGAGCTCTAAGACAGCTGAGCATTGTACCTCCAGGGCTTGGCACTTAGTAGATGCTCAATAAATATTTGTCAACTGAATGATTCTGAACTGTCATCTGAAATGCTTTTAGTTGTTCATTTTACCTCTTTCACCCCAGTGCTTATTTTCCTGGCTTGGACCCAGTTTTGGGAGGCCACTTCCATTGGTCAAAAGTGATATGCTTGCATTGTGTCCCTGGCCCGGGATGCCGTTACGACGATTCTAGCTTTATGACCTGTGCTGTCTGACTCAGGACCCTTGCTTCGTGGTGTGGTGTGGAGCAGGGAAAGCTCTCTGGGGGGAGTGGCAGTTGAAATCCCCCTGGTTTCAAAAAATGGCCCAGAAATATGTTGAAGACATTTTAAAAATTTCTAGTCAAAACACTTTGGGAAGAACAGCCAGATTTTGTAAAGAAAAAAAAAAAGGCAGTTTAATGGGCAAAGATGTTCTGAGCAATTCCAAGCTTTACTGACTCTCCAAGAGGCTGTTCAACAAGCATTTTCAGGAATCGTGGGCTCCAAGCTGACTTGCCATTGGAGCATCTGCAGTGGGTCACGGGGAGGCGCCTTGGTCATCTCACTGAGTGTTTGGAACTGACCAGAAAACCTTGTTCCCCTTCCTTGCCTCCCTCTCACCCTTCCACGGCCCACCCCCTGCAGATTTCTACATCGGCAAAGTGACAGGTGAACATGATGGCAGAAAGGTTTGCTTTGGGACTGACGGTGAAGGGAAAATGATGGAGTGTGTGTAGCTTTGCTGGCTCCTTGTCTCCCCCAACCCAGAGGCTAGAATGCCTTCCCTGAACAGTAATGGCAGAGAACCAGAGAGCTGTTTGCCCACTTGGAAGTAGTGGGATGGAGTCAATGCCCTTTGCAGAAGCCTAGGAATGCAGCTCTTCTGGTATCCTCCCCACCCCACTCCTGGGCATACCTGCTCTTGGCTTTCCACTGACTTCCTGTCCTTTAGGGCAGGTGCACTGGGTAGAGCAGAACCCACGGCAGAGATGGTGAAGTTGCTGCTCCTAGTGATTACATTTTTAGAGCATTCTGTGACCAGAGGCAAGTCTCTTAACAGCTTTGTGCCTCAATTTTCCTATCTGCATGACACAATATGGCAATGTTGTGATGCAGTCACTAGGAGACCTTGTTCAGAAAAGGGATTTGTCCTTATCCAACCCCATTCCCAACTCCTTAGTGGTGGCCTATCACCTCTTACTATTACCCAAATCTATTTTACTCTCAGCTGATTGCCAGTTTCTCTGTCCCTTCTAGGTACATTGGTAATAACTTGAGGAGTGTTTTCTTTAAGGACACCCTAACCAGAAAAGAGGATTCTGGAAAGGCAGAAGTCCTCCAGGTGCAAATGAATTCATCTCCAATGATAATATTTTGGGTGACATTTTTCCCCTCGTTTTTCAAAAGGGTGTCTTTTCTCAAACGCTTAAATTCCATCATGGTTGCAGAGGAGTCTCTATGTAGCTGAGATGGTTTTAGTTTGCTTTTCCTGCTAAGGTTATAATGTGACTATTTTTCATGTCACTAAAATTATTTTGTAAGCATCAAGTTTTCTAAGAACTTAAAGATTTTCAAACAGTGGAGAAAAGTCGAAATAATTTTAATGCAAGCACACAAATGTCTACCACCTATATTCTACAGGCGATCACATTTTAGTCCACTTAGCTTTATCTTATGACTTTCTGTCTAGCTCTGCTTCTAGCTATCCATCATCTATAATTTTGGGGGTGCATATCAGAGTAAGTTGCAGACATCAATACACACCCCCTAGCCAGTTTTCTTTAGAATGGATATTGTAAACTAGAGTTCATTATTTTCTTACAGTTATTTTCTTTTGAACATCAATAAAATGCACAAATCTTAGGTATCCTATTTATAGACATCGGTGTTTAAAAATTGCTGTGTCCATTTGAGTCCTGTATTCCCGCACTTTCTTACTTAACAGTTAATTTGTTACTTAAGTAATAATTCATCTACTCTGTCTTTTCCATTTGGAGGGGGAGGCTTAACCTTCTTTATTCCTCAGTAAGGAGAAGTAATTTTTGTCCCACCCAGATTCACATCCAGTCTGGTCTCTCAACATCCTGGCAATGAATGCAGACCCCTTCCCTGCTCCCTTCCAGCTCTAAGCCTTGGTCCAGGAGGCTCAGAGCCACTCCCTGGTTCCATCTGCTGCAGCCTGGCCTTGTCCTGTCAAACCCAGGACTGCTGACTCTCTTACCATGTAAGAGTTGAATAATTGTAGACATTAGCTACCACATTGGCAGGTGTGGTTCTTCTCAGTTTCTGAAGAGCTTGCCCTCATGTTGTTTCACTGAGACCGCACTGCAGCAGGTAACTATTAGTAACACTATTATACTCATTTCTCAGATTGGGATACTTGAGGCTTAGAGAGGGATGTCATGCAGCTTGGGTCTGGATTGATGCCTGAGTGGCTTCACACACTGAGTTCCTCCTGTGGCCCCACAGAGCTTTCACCTGAGCCTAATTTCCAAGGCTGTGACACAATGACTATGCATACTGCTAAAAGTGTGTCAGAGTAACTTTCTTGGAAGTTTGATTTGGGCATGGTGCTAAACTGGGCTGTGGGTTTGCAAGTGACCTAATTTGCTGTTTGTGTGATAAAGAAACATATGGTCTGGTGGCTTTGCAGTCAGCAGACCTGGACTCTGCCATGTAGAAGCTGTGCGACCTCAAACAAGCCACTTATCAATATCAAAAACCAATACTTTTTTGGATGCTTAATATATGCTTAACGAGGTAGATTCATAATCTCATTTGACTACACCTTCTAACATCCTATCATTGTTTTCTTTTTTTTTTTTTTTTTTGAGATGGAGTCTCGCTCTGTCACCCAGGCTGGAGTGCAGTGGCGCAATCTCGGCTCACTGCAAGCTCCGTCTCCCAGGTTCACGCCATTCTCCTGCCTCAGCCTCTCCGAGTAGCTGGGACTACAGGCGCCCGCCACCACGCCCGGCTAATTTTTTTGTATTTTTAGTAGAGACAGGGTTTCACCATGGTCTCAATCTCCTGACCTCGTGATCCACCCGCCTCGGCCTCCCAAAGTGCTGGGATTACAAGCGTGAGCCACCGCGCCCAGCTCTATCATTGTTTTTGACTTGCTTTATAGATGAGGAAACTGAGGCACAGAGAGATGAAGGAACTTGCCCAAGGTCACACAGCTGAGGAACCCAGGCACTCAGATTCTGGGGCCTGCTCTCATAACCACAATGCTACATCCCTGCCTCTAACATCAGGACAACCAGGCCTTCCTCATGGGCATTATCGGGACTGTAAGATAAGATGCATAAGGTTTTATCTCCAGAGAGAAGGCAGCTGTGGTCCAAGGTCAAACACAGAGGCTACAGCTAGAAACCTCTAGACCAAATTTGGTCCATATGGTGTTCTCTATAGAATTTCTTTCTTTTTAATTTGGATTTTCAATACTTTAAAAGTAAGAGCACACACATGACAGTATCTTTTTCCAGCTTCCTTAAACAATATCTGAACATTTGGCCAAAGTAGATCCCTGCTGGGGCATGAAATAATCAGCTGATGCCCAGTTTCCCTCGGTCGTCACCGTCCCCTCATGCCTGCCCCTCCTGAGACTACTGTCGGAGGCCATTTCTCATCCTGCGTGCACTGTAGCATTTTTGACACTAGGTACACTTCGCTCGCTATCTGCCTGGCCTCCGTGGGCATGAGGGTTTATAGACAGAGCAAAACCAAGTAGTTTGTGGGGGTGCGTGCCTATCATTTCCAAAGGGAGCCACAGGTTGGTCGTTTGCTATCTATGAGATTCAAAGGTCAGGGTCTTCTCAGAGAGTAAACTCACGAAGGTAGGTAGGAATATCTTGCAGGCATTTCTTTCCAGCATGCCACAAACCGTGGTCTCACAGGGCATGATGTTTTAGTGAGAGCCAGGGCTAAACATAATGTTTTCAGCTTTTTTTTCCTTGCATTTTTTTTTTCTCAGCTCTGGTCTTCTTCTTGGCATTTTTGACACATACCACACGCTGGCCCATCATTTCCTTCTGGTTACCCAGGCATTCCAAAAGATCCCCCTCCAGTGATACACTCCGTTCTCCAGGGTTCAGATCTGAAAGTGTAGTTATGTTATCTGGGATAGATGACATGAACACACCATTTTCCCAAGCAGGGCAACCATCAAGGTGAATATCAATTCAAACATTTAGAAATGTAAATTATAACATAGTTATTTTTATGAGTACCAGAAAAATATAACTAGCAGATCAAGTTTATGTTTTCAAGAAAACTACTGGCTAGGAGGAGGTTTTCAAAAAGAATTATTTAAAAGTCGATTTGAAGAAAAATAGTAAGTAAATACTACTACAGGTGAAAAGTCACAGCCAAAATACACGGGGTGATACGTAAATGACTGAAGTTTGGGGAAAACTGCACAGGCCTCTACCACCCTCTGAATCTTCTCTGGGCCAAGTCCAGGGGCAGGAGATGGGATACTCCTTTCTCTTCCTGTGCTTCACCTCCATCTCTCTTCCTTCCCCTGAGTCTAGGACACTTTGACCTAGATATATGGGAAGGGATGGAGAGATTGGGAAGCTTTGCTATTCCTAATCATAGCTATTCCTTAGTCTAGGGTGCTGACTTTGCAAATAGGCCTTTTAAAATTTAAATATAATAATTTTTTTTATTATACTTTAAGTTCTGGGGTACATGTGCAGAACGTGCAGGTTTGTTACATGGGTATACACATGCCATGATGGTTTGCTGCACCCATCAACCCGTCATCTACATTAGGTATTTTTCCTAATGCTATCCCTCCCCTAGCCCCTCACCCGCCAATGGGCCCTGGTGTGTGATGTTCCCCTTCCTGTGTCCATGTGTTCTCATTGTTCAGCTCCCACTTATGAGTGAGAACATGTGGTGTTTGGTTTTCTGTTCTTGTGTTAGTTTGCTGAGAATGATGGTGGCTATATGTACAGACAACAGTTATTGGAAAGACCATGAGGACCTATGTTGAATTGCGTAAACGAGCTCGGCCCAATTACTTCACCTCTTAAGCCTCAGTTTCCTCATCTGCATGACGGGGAATAAACATAATACTTGACTGAAGGGTTGTTGGAAGGAATAAATGAGATATAGCATGCAGAGTGGCATGTATATATGGTAGGATGATGATGATGGAAGGCCTGCAAGAGGGGCTCTTTCTTTAGGTATGGATGTTAAGTTAGGAAGAGAGAGGGGTTGTATCTTGAGGTTTTGTGTGAAGTTTTTGCCCATGAGAACATCTTGACAAAAGGCATAGTTTGTTGGCATATTAACAGCCATGCCCTGGGGCAGCCATTTTCCTATGCCTTTGTTTGGTCTGTGGGGACAGGGAACATTCTGTCCTGTTGGTCAGAAGGAAAGACTGTGGGAGGGGAGGGCAGCCCTGAGCACTTGGCTGCTTTCTAGATTGGGTAAAAACCAGCGAGGACTATCCACAGCCCATCATTTTCCCACCTAGCTCCCTGGTATGAATGCATAGTTAGAATTTTTAAGTCTCAGCCAAGGGTCCAGCTGGGGGAAGGGGAGCACACAAGCACATTACCCAGAATGGACACGGCTGGACTTCTCACAAAGACAGCACGAGCACCAAGGACAGAATGGGCAGAGGAAACTAGCTTGGTTTCTCCCAGAGAGAACTCCCCATTGAAAATGGATTCCTCTCCTTGGTGGGTTTTGATTTGGCTTGCAGTTATTTTCATTGACTTTTGTAATAACCACATTTTCTGGTTTCTATGCTTGACACTTTGTCATGTTGAGATCTTGCAGACACTGGAAGGCTTGGCCAATTCCTAAAGATAGTAAAACACTGGCCTGCAAATGTGCCTTTCATATGCAAACAAACCAATCCAGAGCCCACCACTTCCTTGGCATCACCACCATCTTTATGTAGGCTCTTATGCTCTAGGCCATGGGCCACCTGCCCCAGTTATCCCAGGGCAGGACACCCACCCTCACAGCTCAGAGCCTACTAAAATTGTTCAAACTAACCCATTCTAAGCCTGCTTACCCTCCCTCACCCATACCTTCCCGCAAAAAGCACAGTAAAGTTTCCCTCCATTTTTCCACGTTTCCCTCTCTCTCCCCCTCTGCCCTCCTGACTGCCCTGGTGCTCCCCTTTGTGGCCCTGTGTGGTGTGCCATACCTCCTGCTTCCAGAGAACTGTGAGACAAAACTTCTTATTGAAAACTGTTTCTGTGTCTGCGTGTTTTATCACACCTGATTAAAACAAATCCTAGGTAGTTGAGACTCTTTGGATAGTGAGCATTCCAGTTAGTAGGATCCAGATATGAACTTATTAAACTCAGGGCCCTGCAGTCTGCATGGAAGCAGCACTATTTACACGGAGGTGGGGTTTTGTCTTTCTTGGGAATCAGATAGACCAAGTCTAAAGCCTGGCTCGAATTGTTATCAGTGGGGTGACCTCAGATTCTTATTATTGACAGGAGGAAGAATACTTATGTCCTGTTGTTGTCATGAAACAACATCCTAGGACAGGTTTCCAAGAGATGGAAGTTCAGAGCATTTGTCTGTCAAAGGCCCATGGCCTGGAGGGAGTGGGAGGCTACAGCGCTGAGTACCTGCTTGCTGGCGGGTAGGATAGATTTCCAGGGCAAAAGGCTGAGTGCAATAAGGATAAGCCAATCTCGAAAGATCATATACTCTAGGATTTCATTTATATAACATTCACAAAATAACAAAATTATAGGGATGGAGGACAGATCAGTTGTTGCCACAGGTTAGGGATGGGGGTGAGCATGACCATAGAGGGTCAGTACCAGAGAGGTCTTTGTGGTGATGGAACAGCTCTGTACCTTGCCTGGGGTGGTAGCTGCACAAATCTACATGTGATGAATGACATAGAACTATATACATCTCTTGTATCAGTGTTGCGTGGTTTTCTGTGATGATGAAATCAACCGTGCCAATGGAGACCCACTCTCCGATCAGTGAAGAGCAGCCTTTACATATGCATCAGGCGGTTTAGGATTCCTTTTCTTCTGGTTCCCTCCATCCATCAAAACCTAAAGTGGGGAGGGGGGGTCCTCAGCCTGCTTCCTCAAATTCCAAAGAGGCAGGAAAACAAGTAAAGGGTAATCAAAGATATACCTTGTCCTCAAAGAAAGATGTTTGGGAAAGGAGGCGGCTTTGAGTTTTTGGCTGATTTCCAAGGAGTAGAAGTGGCAGTTTGGTGGCCATGAACGATGTCGTAAAACATACAGCCCCTGTTGTCCCAGCCAATGGCTGACTGTGGGGGTTTGTCACAAGGGAAGGGGTGACCACATTGTTCAGCGTTTGGTCAGTAGGGAGAGCCTTGGCTGCAACAAGTAGCAACTCAGCCCGTGCTGGCTTCTGAGGCTGGGTTGAGACCTGCTTTTGTTCCAGAAAGGTGGGCTCAGGAAGTGCATGGATTTGCTACAGATTCAGCCTGGCCTGTAGATAGGTTTGTTTTTAATATTTGCTTCCAAATTTTTTTACTTGAAATAATTATAGCTCCATAGGGAATTGCAAAAATATTACAGAGGGGTTCCTCCTATCCTTCACCCAGTTTCTCCCAATGGTTACATCTTACGTAATTATAGTATAATGTCAAAAACAAGCAGTTGACACTAATACAACAGATGTGTATAGTTCTATGTCATTCATCATGTGTGTAGATTTGTGCAGCTACCACTCCAATCAAGGTACAGAGCTGTTCCGTCGCCACAAAGATCTCCCTGGTGCTACCCCTTTAGGGTCATGCTCACCCCATCCCTGACCTGTGGCAACGACTAATCTGTTCCCATCCCTATAATTTTGTTATTTCGTGAATGTTATATAAATGAAATCCTAAAGTATATGATCTTTCCAGATTGGCTTCTTATTTTACTCAGCCTTATTCCCTTGAAATCCATCCAAGTTACTGCATGTAACAAATTATTAATTCCTTTTTATGGTTGCATAGTATTCCAGGGTATGAATAGATGCAGTTTTTTTTAACCATTCACCTATTGAGGGACATTTTGATTGTTTCCAGTTTTGGGGTCTTACAAATAAAGCTGCTGTAAGCTTTTATGTACAAGTGTTTTGCATGGATGTAAATGTTCATTTTTCTGGGAGAAATGCCCAGGAGTGCAATTGATGAATCATTTGATGAGTAGATGTTTAGTTTCAAAAGAAACTGCTGAACTATTTTCCAGAGTGGCTGTACTGTTTTACATTCCTATCAGCAGTGTATGTATTCAGTCCCTTCACATCCTCACCAGCACTTGGTGTTGTCACTATTTTAAAATTTTATCTGTTCTACTGGGAGTCTAGTGATATCTGACTGTGGTCTTAATTTGCCTTTCTCTGGTGGCTAGTGATGTTGAATACCTTTTCATGTGTTTATTTGCTATCTGTGTATCCTCATTGTGAAATTTGTCTTTGTGTTCTTCAGATGGAGGTTTGGAAATTTTTGGTTTGGTTAGCAATTCAGAAAGACGAACTTGAATTTGAATTTAATTTAAAAGGTTAACAAATTAATATGGTAAACCCCAGTCTGAGAGTCTTAGTTTGGTTGTCAAAATGGCAAGCTGGTGCTGTCCTTTGTTATGAACAATCTCTAAGGGGAAGTGAGATGTTCAAAATAAACACCAATGAACATGGTATGTCAGTTTAAGCATTTACTAGTTAATAAACATCACCAGCATAGTCTTAAAGTCAGTTAGTTCTTGTGGTTAGCAAAAGTTACAACAATACATGGTTGCTACTGAAGACTTCCATGGACTAGGCCTGATTCTGTATCATTGGTTATTTTAGTTCTCATCATAGCCCTTTAGGGAGGCTTTATGATCCTATCTTACAGACGACAAAACTGAGACTCAGAGGACAAGACGTGTTCACAGACACACAGCTAGGAAGTTTTGAACCCAGACACATTTGATTTCAAAGCCTGTGTGCTTCCTTCTGGCCTCTGTTTTGGTCCCCATGACCTGATAAAGATGTTCGTTTACACTCTAGGCAACTTCCATTGCTCTGAGCACTAGGATTCTGTCTACATCTCAGACAATGGCATTGATGATCCTGGTGGGCACCCTTGTCTGTCAAGCTATAAAAGAAGAAATACTCAAAATTGGGTAATTTATAAAGAAAAGAGGTTTAATTGACTCACAGTTCTGCATGGTTGGGGAGGCCTCAGGAAACTTACAATCATGGCAGATGGCACCTCTTCACAGGGTGGCAGGAGAGAGAAATGAGTGCCAGCAGGGGAAATGCCAGACGCTTATAAAATCATCAGATCTTGTGAGAACTCACTCACTATCACAAGAACAGCATGGAGGAAACCACCCCCATGATTCAGTTACCTCCCACCAGGTCCCTCCCACGAAATGTGGGAATTATGGGAGCTTCTATTCAAGATGAGATTTGGATGGGGACATAGCCAAACCATACCACAAGCCAAGGTGATTTCATGTGAAACCCAGGTTTACTCTGATGGATACCCTGACTGGTCAATGGGCAGACAGGCCACCACCCCCTCCCCTCTGGTAAGTGACTGTATGTCATTGTTTGCACACTCCCTCTACCCCTAGTCTCCTTTGGAATAAAGCTCCTCTAGTAAGGAACATGGGTTTGCATCTGACAATTTGCATCCATCAGGTCTCGGCAGGAAACAGGTGGCACACACAGAGGAGAGTTACATCAGAGTGCAGGGCAGGACAAAGGGGACCAGCAAGAAATGGAGAGGCACCCAGGGGTCAGCCCTTGCAGGAAGCCCTGACCACTCCCAAACTGAATGGGAAAAGAGGGACAGGTGCTGTTGGAGCCCAGAGACGGCTGGGGCATGGAAAGAGGCTCTGCCTTCCAGAAGCTGTGGGCAGAGAGCCATGACCAGACCTGCAGTGGAGCAGGTGGGGAGTGGGACTGTGCCTCCTGTTGGCCAAACCAAGCTGGGAACCACAGGGCAAAGGGCAGGTGACGCAGGCTGCAGAGGTTGGCCTGCCAGGAAACAGAGCAGGGCAGAGAGGGTGAAGAATGGGTGGGGGTGCCAGGGCGAGAGGTAGGCTGAGTAATGGCCTCTCAAATGTCCATGTCTTAATCCCCAGGACCCTACATGGCAAAAGGCTTGGCAGACGTGACTAAGTGAAGAGTCTTGAGATGGGGAGATGATCCTGCATTATTTGGATGGGCTGGGTGTGATTGTGACAGTTTTCATAAGAGGGCTGCAGGACTACAGTGAGTAGGAGACGCAATGATGGAAGCGAGGAGGTGGAGTGATGGGAGGAAGTGGTCACGAGCTAAGGGTCGTGGGCAGCCTCTAGAAACACAAAAAAGCAAGGTAACGGTTTCTCCCCTCAGTGGCTCCAGAAGGAATCTGCCCTGCCAATTCCCTAACTTTGGCCAGTGAAACTGATTTTTAAAAAAATTTTAGATTCAGGGGGTAGATGTACAGGTTTGTTACAAGAGCATATTGTGTGATGCTGAGGTTTGGCTTCCATTGCCCGGATAATTGAACAGAGTGCCCAACAGAAAGTTTTTCAGCTCATCCCCTCCACTCTCCCTCCCTCCCTCCCTCCCTCCCTTCCTCCCTCCCTCCTTCCCTCCCTCTCTCCCTCCCTCCCTCTCTCCCTCCTTCCCTCTCTCCCCCACTCCTTTTGGAGTTCCCAGTGACTACTGCTCTCAACTTTATGTTCGTGTGTACCTAAGGTTTAGCTCCCACTTCTAAGTAAGAAAATGAGATATTGATTTTCTATGAAAGAAACTGATTTTGGACTTCTGACCTCTAAAATTGTGAGAGGATACATTTCAAATTCTTTAAAGCCACTAACTTAATGGTAACTCATTACAGTGGCTGCAGGAAACTAATACACATGGTTTTCTTTCATTTGGTCATCACGTCTTTAATGCACATCTTCCATGATGTGTCAGGGGGACTTTCTCACATATGGTGCTTCCTGCAGGGGCAGCAGGAGACGCCACAGCCATTCGGTTCTAGCTGAGTTGGTGATTGGTGGAGTAACGTTGAGTGCCCTGCCCTTCACAGGCTCCAGCTGGCTTAGTTAGATCAGCAGGGCTCTGAGACCTAGCTGAGGGGCCAAGGTATCTTGGCTTCTGTGGAGTAGGGTGGCCATTGTATAGCATCCTCCCTAGGAAGCCTGCTTGTGCTGAGGACAGGGGGTCCTGCTGGCCCCTTGAGTCATGGGACCTATATTAGATTTCTGTCACCATAAACTTAGCAGCTTAGAACAACACAAATTTATTCTCTTGCAGTGCTGGAGGTCACAAGTCCAAAATCAGTCAAGGTGTTGGCGTTCCAGAGGTTTTAGGAGAGAATGTGTTGCTTTTCTCTTTTCACCTTCTGGTGGCCACCTGCCTTCCTTGGCTTGGGGCCTCTTCCTCCATCTCCAAAGCTCATCACTGCAGCCTCTGCTTCTGTCACCCCATCGCCTTCTCTGACTTGACTCCTTCTGCCCTCCTTATGATGAGACAGAGCCACCTGGGTCATGCAGAATCATTTCCCCATCTCCAGATCCTTGACTTTCACACACCACAGAGTCCCTTTCACCATATAACTAACATTCACGGTCCTACCTTGACTTACTGACACCACAGAGTCCCTTTCACCATATAACTAACACTCACAGGTCCTAAGAATTCGAATATGGGCACCTTTGGGAGCCATTATTCAGCCTAGCACATGCCCCGCTCAGAGCAAGAGGTTGCAAATGCCCTTTGAACTTTGGTAGACCCCTAGCCCACAGCTGTGCTTGGAAGGCTGTGGGCAGTGCTCTGGGTCTGAGACCAGCCTTCCTTGGTGAGCATGTGAACACTACTCAATTTGAAGGCCACTTGCAGCCACCATTTGGCTTTTCCTCAATGCATTTGCCCCCAACCCCGCCCCCCACAAAAGGGATCTTTAACAGCCTTTCCCAAAAATAACATGGAAATGTGATCATGTACACGTCTGTACACACATGAACAGATGTGATCATGAGATTTTGTAGAAATCACCCAGAGCTTGCTGTAGGACTCAGAGAGCTGGGTTTCAGCAACCTATCTGAGAAGAATTCAAACACATCTGTGATGAAAGGCCTGATGAGTTTCCATGGTGCTCTTCCCAGCTTTCTTCCTGAGAGGGTTCCTAACTTCTCTAAAGTCAAGTTGAGCATTCGCATCTAAAGCCCCAGGTAAGTTCACGGTGACCAGGACTCCAGTTAGTGGTTACTTGTCTATCTCCACCAGGATATTTCCTACAACAACTGGAGTTTGAGTTCCTCCAGAAAAAATGCTTGGGCCTCAGCAACAGTGCCAGATTTAAAGGTTGATGGGGGTCACTGGAGGTAGGTGGGGTCTCCAAACACAGCTTAGGGAACACTGGGATGGGTAGTGAGAGAGAGTGAAGGGAGGGCTGCATTGTGAACCTGCATCTTTCTAAAAAGAGGAAGCCTTTGGAAGGCACCTGAGGACTGAAGACGGGGAACCCAAGCTATTTCTAAACTGCCATGATTGATTGTATTGTGTACAGGCAGCCTTTGCTTATGAATGAGCTGGGAAATTTAGCTGAAAATGTTACAAGCTGGGCTAGGCGCAGTGGCTCACGTCTGTAATCCCAGTGCTTTGGGAGGCTGAGGCAAACAGATTGCTTGAGCCCAAAAGTTTAAGACCAGCCTGGGCAACATGGTGAAACCCGATCTCTACAAATAATACAAAAATTACCTAGGTTGGGTGGTTCACGCTTGTAGTTTAAGCTACCCAGGAGGCTGAGGCAGGAGGATCACTTGAGCCCAGGAGGTTGAGGCTGTAGTGAGCCACGATCACTCTACTGCACTCCAGCCTGGGCTACAGAGTGAGATCCTGTCTCAAACAAGCAAACAAACAAACAAACACACAGACAACAAAAACAAACACAAAGAAAATGATAAAAGCATAACAGACTGGCTTATGCCATATCTTCATCCATTAGTGCTGCTATAACAAAATACTCCAGACTGGGCAATTTATAAAGAAGAGAATTTTATTTCTTACAGTTCTGGAGGCTGGGGAGTCCAAGATCAAGACACTGGCATGGGTGTCTGGTGAGGGCTGCTCTCTGCTTCCTAGATGGTGCCTTGTTGCCGCGTCCTCAGCCGGCAGAAGGAGGAAGGGCAGGAAGGACTTCAGCTAGTTCCCTCCAGCCCTTTGATAGGTCAGGAATCCATTCATGAGGGCTCTGCTCTCATGTCTTAATCACCTCCCAAAGTGCCTGAATGCCTTGTCTGTTAATACAACCCCAGAAGGATTACATTTCATATAGATTTTGGAGAGGACACCTTCAAATCATAGCAAGTGGAAAAAAAAAAAAGAAAAAGAAGAAGCAGAGAGAGAGAAGATTTTTTTTTAACATTCAAGTATCTTTATAGACTTACAGAATTCATAGATAGAGCCTGCCTCCTTCAGGCACAGCTGGATCTGGAGGCCCAGATGTATCATCAGGTTTGCATCTCTCCCTTCTGCCACATCCCCATTAGCACCCTGTTAACTCTGGCTTGCTCCCTATCACTAGGCAGCCTCAGTAGAAGGAATGATGTTTTTCCCAGTAATTTAACAGAAGTTGTTGGGCTAATTCTCATTGGCTCTGTTTGGGCCACGTGACCATCCCCAAACCAATTCCCAGGTGGCAGGAGGATGTGGTGTCTGATTGGCTGGGTCTGGGTCCCATGTCCATCCCTGTAGCCAAGACCTCAGGTCAGATCTGGCTGAACCACAGGCCTGAAAAAGGAGGAAGATTGGCTTCCCAAGAGAAGTTGGGTGCTATTAACAGAAGATGAGGTGCAGATGCTGGTGAGGCAGCAAATGCCCATGGGAACCTACAAAGTAGGAGAAAGGGCTTTATTAGAAGGCAACAATGATCTGTTAGATTGCTTGCTAGCGGAAGGAAGGGGCATGTGTGTTGCTTTTACAAATCTTTCTAGAACATTTTTTCAGAATCCTTAGTCCTGCTCCTTAGTTATGGGAGGACATATTCCATGAGACTTTAAGACAACTGGGATTATTTATTTGGTAAACCCTACAAAGAGAACAAAACACTAATTCTTTTTTTAAAAAAGACATTTGCAAGGTTTTAGAGTTCAGAGAATTATCTTTCCCAAGTGCTCTTCAGTGGATAAAATGAATAAAAATTTATATACATTGCTTATCAGTGTATACAAATTATACCCAGAAATTCCATTCATTAAAATACTCTCAAATGACAGACATGGGAAGGGAGGTCCCGATGCTCTTGGACACACAGGCTCTCCTGATGCTTTTAATAAGGGAGGCTTGTTCCAGCCAGTTGTTCTGGCTGTGGTCCAGTGAAGCTTGTTACATTCTATCTCCCAAATTCCTCTTCAATTTCCTGTGGAATTTTTCCTTTTTTTCCTCCATTCCTTTTATCTTTTTTTGAAATTTTAAAAATTCCTTTTTCAGCATGAATCTGCTTCCCAGCTATTTATAAGAGCTGTGTGCCACCCAGAGGTGACTGGTTTTTCAGAAAGAGACAGAAACGTTTTGTTTTCTGTACCCTTCTTGAACTTGAATGTGGAGTGAAATGTGACCAGACTCAGGGTTTTGCTCAGGTGCCACCATGGCTAGAGGATGGCAGTAGCAGTTAGGACACATGGCAAGTAACAACAACAACAACAACAAATAAAAATAAAAAATAAAGCAAAACAATAAAAACAAACTCCTCAAACTGGCTAACATGTTACAGGAATGTACTGGCCCCTGTAATTCAAATGTCTAGAGACTGTAGGGCTTCAGGCACAGTTTGATCAGGCTTCAGCATCGCTTCTCTCCACAAAAGCAGGGATTTTCATCTGTTTTATTCACTAATGTAATTGAGGCACCTGGAACAGTATCTGGAACAATAAATATTTTTTGGATGAACACAATTATCTCAACCTCTGCCTTTCTTTCTCTGTAAGTTGGTTTAGCCTCAGGCAGTACAGAGCAGTGGATGGTGAGATGATGTCTTCTCTCTCTCTCTTTCTCTTTGCTCCTTTGCTTTCTCTCCCCCCATAGTGCGCCCACTTGCACTATTATCTAAATCTTCACAACTGCCCAAGGCCTCTAGCATTTTACAGAGAAGGAAACTGAGGCCAGGACTCTGAAAGAATCTGCCTTTAGACAGTCCTTTCATTCTCCTGTGAAAGACCGTGGCAGATACATTTCCACTTTAATCTCTCAGCCCCTACCTTGATTTACATTCCAAGGAAACAGCTGCCTCCCAGCCAGCTGCACGAGGAGCTGAAATTCATTCACTAGTCCTGCTGGACTCTCTGTTCTCAAATAGGCAACATAATTCTTTCTTATCATAACTGCTGTCAGTTTGTGAAAAGGGAACACGTGGCAGCTTGACCGCTCCACTGTGGCAGCCGCGAACCACTGCCACCGCCACTGTGGGGAGAAGCACTGAGGTCACCCCAGACCCCACTCAGGCTAGGTCTCTGGGGCTGATGGGCTCTTCCGACTACAGCTGCTCTGAATCTAAACTGTCCTCTGTCTGTGGAGCATCCCCCAAAATCACACTGTTTTTTAAAAAATAACTAAATGTACCCTGATTGGGAGTTAACTGGATTTCCTGTTATTGATTTCAAACATTTAACACCTTTTTGTTCTCTGATTTGAGAATGTCTCATGTCCTTGGGATGAGCCTCCTGGTGGAGGAGAGTGCTCCTGCCTCTCCTGCCTCTCCTGCCTCTCTTTATGGATTGTATATGAAGGAGACACCCGCAAGGACTCTGGTGGCCTGAACGTACTTCTGGAAGACTGACTCTTCCAGACTGATGAAACCAAAGGTGAGAAGGAGGTACGAACAGAATCCAACAAAAATTACACAGTTTGAGCTTCAGTCCAGACCCCAGGATCAAAGGCAGTGTGTAACAGACCCCGCGTAGTAGCCAGAAGTTTTTAAACAGGCCTGTGTTGCCAGGCTGAGAATCCGCAGAGGCTGGCCAGAGATAACACAAGGAGAAACCAACAGTCTCTCCAGTTTTGGTGAGGAATTTGCAATAGTAGCCTGGGCCAGGGTCCACAGCGTTGCAGGCATGCTCTGCTAGGTCATTTTAGCACACTGCATTTTCTAACTCTTCGTGAACTCAAACTAAGAGAAGACATCATTAGCAACCTGATTTCCGAGTTGTTACTTCCTCTCAATCCCCTAAATCCCCTATGCAGGTAAAATGGGGAACTGTGTGATGGATAGCAGAGCAGGTAGGTGAATGTGCATCTGTTGAACAACGCTTCTTGATGAATGGATGGAGACAGATCTGTGTGGAGGACTCTGGGTGGGGGGAGGGCTTTTCCTTATACAGCATTTTCATGAACGGTCTCAATGAAGATATGGAAGGCAGGCTTATCACATTTTCAGATGAAACAAAGCCAGGATAGAAAGGCGATGCTACAGACGATGGAAAGAAAGTGCCAAAGGTTTTAGGCTCCAACCAAGTGTGACACATAACAGAGATGAATGTCAAGTCTCACGTTTAGATCCATGACACAAATCTGTGAATTGATCCACATCGCTGGGGAAGGCCTGACTTCAACTTCCTTCCTGGTTTCCAACTCTTGGTGTCTTCTTGTTCTCCCACAAAGCTTCCTTCTTATCCACAGTTCCTTTCCGTGGATCCCTTTTCTCCCTAAAGTGATCCTAGAACTGTATGGGAATGTTCCACGCTACCCCTGCTGTGTCCTGTTAGGACAATGCCTTCCAGCCCTCTGGGACCCACCTGGGGGACAGAGTGAGAACGGTGGTTCTCAGAGCCACAAATAGGACAAGCAACTCCATGGACAGAGGTCAGGCAAAGGCTTCATGGGTGCTCGGAAGGAGGCTGCGCCACCGAGCAGGAAGTGGCCACCACAGGCTGCAAGTGGCCGGCTGTGGGATGGGCCTTTGGGCTGCTGGAGACCCTGTTCTGCGTGGCTTCCTGCACCCGATGGCCCATTCCCCAGTCTTGGAATGCTTGGATCTTAAGGGCTCTGATCTTTTGTGAGCTCTGCCGTTTTTGTTTGTTTCAAGATCTTTATCACAGTTAAAGAATTTTTTTAGGAGTTTATGTATGGGTAGTTTAAATGTTCTTGAATATATTTTTTCATTTAAAATTTTTTAATCTCTCAATCCTAAATACACACACACACACAAACACACACACACAGACACACGCAGACATACATATGCAGCCTTCTGTGAATATTGGATATGGAACCAATTACTCTAGGTTGCAGTAATTACTTTTGTATAACTAGAGTTGGGGACTTGTGAATCAATTCCATACCCATTAGCAATGTACGCGTGAGCCAAGATTTTTTTTTTCTTTCTTTTTTTAACAGGACTGGACAGTGTTGAATCCTTGGGGGGAAGAAAAACCAACACTTTTTTTTCTTTAAGCTGACAGCACATTCCATCCACTCGGCAATGTAGAACTAATGAAGATATAAGTGTAAGAAAACCTATAATTGAATCCAGCACGTAGCAAGCATAGTTGAGCGGCGAGTACACCCAAGCTGAAATCACATGTGCTCCTGTCTAATCCTCTCCGGGCGCCCAGCACAGGGAAATATTTCTGGATTGTGTCTCAGGCTGTGATTTCTCTCCAAGGCAGAATAGAAACGGCCTTTTCCCTGGGCAGAGGCTTTGGGCTGTCAGGGAACACCTGAGTTGCCTTTGATAAGACTGCCGTTTGGATGGTGATTTAAAGGTCAAGGCTAGGAAAAATCACCTTGAGAAAGAGGAGCGTTTTGGACTAGAGCCCTTGTGCGCTTTCATTCCGCTTCCCTTGCCAGTGTTTCTCGGTTTCCCTCGTGGTGGCTGGAGGTGCGTCTGTCCCCACAACCCAGAATTGGGGCAGTCCCTCAGGGGCTGCTTTTCGATCCCAGCCCTCTGGTGTCCAACATTCAGGGCAAGCCCATCAACCCAGCCCACTAAGTTCCCTGCATCCGAGGACCCCTTTGATGTGTGGATCCGAGTGGGAGGGAGGCTACAGTGCAAGTGTGTTTTCCTTTCAACATTCCTCAGGAGTGATTCACTGCCAGGTGTCCCCAACACCCCCAGCTGCTCCATCCCCTGCAGTTGTTCCCTGGGGATGAGGCTTTTTGATGCCCTGTCCTTGGCCCTGCCTGGCTTCCTGTCTGGGGCGGGAGAGAGCAGAATGGCCCCCAGAAACTCTGCTCTGGATGTAGGACTGCTTGCTCTGGAAGCCATGGTGTGTGCCTCTGGCAGGCTGCTCCGACCAGCAAGCGGCAGCTGGATGCTTTGTGCACTGAACTGAGGCTGCGGTGGGTTGAATGTGCATACCTCTGCGTGGCTGCCACAGTACCCACCACTCCCTGTTGTTTCCTGCTCAGTGTAATGTTCTATTTCGTTATCTGGGTTCTCTGCTAGGCAGTGTTTGAGTTTAGACCCCGACCAGAGAGAGGGAGCAGGTGCTGTGCCATGTGGCCACTGTGGCAGATATACGCAGGGGCACCCACTCCCCAGCTGCCCCTGCCTCCAGGCAGTTGAGCTGAGGGTTTGTGCTCAGCTGCCTTGGTGCCTAGCCTGTGGGGCCATGGCCTTCTGCTTCTAGGCCATGGAAGGTGGCATGGGCCCAGAGAATTGGGCAGGTGTGCTGCCAGGCCCAGTCCCTGAGGCCTTGGGGGCCTGGATTGAAAGCTGCAGGGAGGTCCCTGGGAGTCCTCTGAGCAGGCGGCCTCCTTTGGGACACCTTGGCCTTTCAGCTGTTGAGTCCTAGTTGGAAGAGGCATTCATTCCAGGGACATTCTTTCTGTCTGGAGCAGAGACTTGGCCTGAACCTTGAACCAAAAACCGGAACAAACTGCACTCGTTTGCTCAACCTCGAACCAAATCCAAATATTTTTTATATCGCTGAGAACCAAACCAGGGTTCTGGGGTTTGGTTTGGTTTGGTTTCCAACCAGAGAACATTTAGGGAACAAGGCTGAGCTGGAACAGGACTAGAAGGGAACCTGAAGAGGCCCTTTGTGTGGATTTTGGACTCAGCTAGCTCTCGGGCAGGGGAACACTGCAAGACACAGTTAGGTCTGCAGAGGTCGCACTAGGTGGACTGTAGGGCTGGAGAAGCTATGGGGCCAACCTCTGTCCTGAGGAGAGGACAGTCACAAGTCTACATCTCTGTAAATAGTGCTGTGTGGTGTGGGATGCCCAGTACATTGCTACCAGGCAGCAGTGATGACTAGGGGATGCCAACGGTGGGTACAGAACTGTATACATGGAGGGAACTTTAATGAAGTCATGCCTCGATTGATTTTTCTGAATTTATTTCTGGTTTACTCTAAGTCACTCAATAGCCATCTGCTTAGTACCTGGCGCCATACTGAGGCAGATCCCAAAGAAACAGCAAAGGGGTGGCCTCCGCTCTCTCCGAGCCCCTGGTACACTTTGGGGGCTGGCGCTACAGTGTGCTGGAGATACACTGTCATGTTCAAATAGTGTAGCTCACAAATTCGTGTCCCCTTGGAAGCTCAGAATGTGGCCCTATCTGGAAACAGAGTCTCTGTAGATGTAACTCATTAAGGTTCTCATGACAAAAGCATCCTGGATTTCGAGTGGGCATGAACTCCAATGACTGGTGTCCTTGTAATAAGAGGAGAGGACACACAGCCACACAGGGAGAAGGAGGCCACGTGAAGACAGGGGCAGAGGCTGGAGGGAGGCAGCCAGAAGCCAAGGAGGCCAGGAAGGAGTTGTCCCTGGAGTCTTCGGAGGGAGCGCAGACCTGTGACACTGTGAAAGGTGTCCCTTTCCTGTGGGAAAGTAAATATCTGTTGTTTGAAGCTACTCACAGTCACACAAACCAAATAGCGGAGCCCCCGAGCTGCCACACTCACACCTCCTTTCTTCGAAAAAGTGATTTCTTCTGCATAATTAGCCACATTTTTGTCAAGTGACCTTGCCACCCCGGTCACACACGGTTGGACCCCGGATTGGTTGGACATATGGCAATGCCCATGCTGGATTGGAGGGTTTCTCATCAGCTTGTCCTTTGAGAAAAAGAGACACATGCACACAGAGGGGTGTCTGGTGGGAGTCAAGATGTGGAGCAGGAGGCAGAAACCTGAAAATAGGTGGATGCAGAGAGCGGCAAGAAGCTCTGATGAAGAGAGAACGAGCGAGAGTGAGAGTGTTAGGGGCGGTCTGCAGAATCGGTGGCCATGTTGCTCACTCAGCAGAAGCACTGTTAGATCCTCCAAGAAGCCTGGGTCCGGCTACTGTGAATGCATTTGCTTCCTAGGCTCCTGCACTTCCTCTGGATCCTTGTAGTCCAGCCCCAAGTCCAGAGAGAACCCGGGCACTCCTCTGTTCCCTGCAAACTGAAACAGCCCAGCCAACACCGAACACAGGTGAGACCACCGAGAAAAATAAGCGCTCATATTTGGTTGTGTTTTATCCAAGGCCAGCCCGTATATAAACTATTTCCTGGCTGTGTTTCCTGTGTAGTTGCTTAAGCTCTCTGAGTCTCATCTATCAAATGGAGTTCCTGCCATCCTCAGAGGTTTTTGTGAGGATTAAATAAGCCATAGAAAACGAAACACTCACTCCAATGCCTGGCATAAAGCAGGGCCCCCATGGTTTTCTTTGCTTCGAGGGGATGCAGCAATTCAAAGTCTGGATTGAGGTCTGGATCTATAGTGTTGAAAACTGACACGTGCTTCCACATGCTTCCAGTTTAACCAGTCTGGCAAGTGATATTTTGAAAATTTTTTGGCTGGGTTCAGTTCAAGGTTCCATAACACAATTTAATTTGGGTGGAAATTTAGCAAAGCAGTGTGTTCCTCCTCCCTGCCCCGTACTTTTTTCTTTCTTGTTTATGGCTTGATTTTCACTGATGTTCCTACAGGAACTCACCCATACAGCATTAATGAAGACACCAGCAGAGGCCCTGAAAGTGGATTTTTGGAGCCCATTAGCCTGCCAGAACATTTCTTAGCTTATGAAAATTTTTTTTTACAAGTCTGATAACACTTTGTACATCACTGGACCTCAACAGTGTTGCGCAACCAAATCAGCGCTGGCCTCACCCTCGCTGTTTCCTAATGCTGCGCCATTCTCTAGTGCTTCAGCTCTGGGCCACGCCCCCCGCCTGGGCCCCCAGTCCCTTAAGAGAAAGAGCGTTAAGATTTTTAAAATGTGGAATCATGTTCATCATGGGTGCGCGACTTAGGAAAAACAAGGAGAGTTGAGGCAAAACAGATCATATTATCTGGTGCAGCCTATCGTGTCTTCTGGAGGTAGAAATGCTTCTTTAGGAGGTCCCCAGTGCCGTTCCCAGGCCCTGTGCCTCCAGTTCCACCCTCTGATTTTCATCCTTGGTCTTCTCCTCTTCCTATCAGGCTGGCTCAGCCGCCAGCCTGCTCTGTGGCTGAGGAGTTCCGTAGCAGGGCTCTGCTGCATGCATTTCCCAGGGTGCTTTCCCAGTGATGGCTCCCAGTGGAGAGGATAAAGATGTGATGGGAAAGGAAAAAAGACCCCCATGTGAATGACCAAAAATAGCAGCTCTAGCTAGGGGAGGGCAGGGAGGCAGGGGGGCAAGAAATGGGGATGTATAAGATACAGAGGCTGTGAGGGGCCCTGTAATGTTTTATTTCTTTTTTGAGATAGGGTCTCACTCCCGCCGCCCAGGCTAGAGTGCAGTGCACCGCCACACCTGGCTAATTGTCTGTATTTTTTTAGTAGAGACAGGGTTTCACCATGTTGCTCTGGCCGGTCTCAAACTCCTGGACTCAAGCGATCCACTTGCCTTGGTCTCCAAAAGTACTGGGGTTACAGGTGTGAACCACCATGCCTAGCCTGTTTTATTTCTTTTTAAAAAAAAAAGATTGGTGGGAAAAATGGCATCATGATAAGACAATAAATTTGGTTAGAGCTTACAAGATATGTGCTAGTATTCTCCATACTTGCTTATATGTTTGAAATATCTTATATTTATAAAATTTTTGAATTTTTGTTATCATTTTTTAGAGACAGCATCCTGTTGTTGCCCAGGCTAGAGTGCAGTGGCGTGATCATGGCTTATTGCAGCCTTAATCTCCTGGGCTCAAGCAATCCTCCTGCCTCAGCCTCCCAAGTAGCTGAGACCACAGGTGTGTGCCACTACACCCAGCTGGTTTTTAAATTTTTTGTAGAGACAGGGTCTTGCTGTGTTACCCTGGCCTTGAACTCCTGGCCTCAAGCTTATAATAAAGCTTTATTTTAAAAATACTTGGAAAGAGATGTTGGACTTAAAAAGAATAAAATAAAAAAGAATTTCCTGTGTTGAGAAAGCTTTTAAAAGCAGTCTACATGGAATTTGCCCTATGTGAATGAGAACTTGGGTATTGAATTTCTTCTTGAGTATTTAAATGACTATTTGAGCACATCATAGAGATATAGATTGAAATAGCTTCTGCTTTACGGCCCTCTTTGTGATAGGATTTTTCATTCTTTCTTCCAAAGCCAGTTTATTTCTCAAAATTGTTCTCTGCTGAATAAAAAGAGAAGTATTTGGGCAATCACTGCCCATAGCTAGGACTCTTATTCCTTGGGATCTGTGGCCAAAGTGAGGATTGTTTTCAACGCTCCAGAATGACTGTGTGTCGTGAGAGCGGCCATTGCGTGCTCAGCTCTTGTACGCTGGGCCTGTGTAAGTGTTCCTGGATCTACATCCTGGTGTCCTCAGTGAACTCCTGCGATGTCCATGGGTGCTGGGGGTCAGGCATGGCAGCGAGTTCATTCACACCCAGAAACTGAGGCAAGCTCTAATTTGCTTCTGAGATGGCTGAGGACTAGGGGAACACTATTTATGGAGCCTTGAACCCCTTCATTATGACCTGGTGCTGTTCGGATTTTTGTTGGGTGTGCATCCCTGGAGATATATAATTACCCTTTCCTTGACTAAGAACTTTCAGAACATGAGAGGCCACGCACAAGAGGACCTCCTACAACCAGCGGTGACAACTTTGATTTCTTGGAGGGTTTGTATGGTGATTTTAGCCTGTCCTCCAGGACTTGACCTGGGCAGCAATGAAGGGTCCAAGGCGTGCTGAGTGTGCTGCAGAGGAGAGTCAGAAGCCAGAGAGGGGCTGTCGTGCCCTCTGCTTGTCACATCACTTGAATGAACCACCCTTCTCATGGTGATGATAATATCCAATCAAAACATTGCCTAGTAAATGAAAGAACTCCCAGGGAACAAAGCTGGACCAATTCAAGCAACAAAGTAAAGTAGTATTGCATTCTAACCTAAAATATAAAATAAATAACCACAAGTGCATTTTGATATAAACACGTGATTGATGTATTAATAAATTGAGGAGAAAATAACAAATATCCTATGTGGGAAAATTCCAAGCAATTTATGTAGCTATTTTTGTTGCTGTTGCTGTTGTTTTTAGAGACGAGGTCTCACCCTGTTGCCCAGGTTGGAGTGCAGTGGCACAGTCATGGCTCATTGCAACCTCTGCCTCCTCAGCATAAAGGGATCCTCCTGCCTCAGCCTCCCGAGTAGCTGGGACCACAGATGCATGCTACCATGCCCGCCTAAGTTTTGTATTTTTTGTAGAGGTGGGATTTCACCATATTGTCCAGGCTGGTCTTGAACGCCTGGGCTGAAGCAATCTGCCTGCCTCAGCCTCTCCAAGTGCTGGTGTTACAGGTGTGAGCCGCTGAGCCAGGCTATTCTCCCTTAAAGGAGGTGGAGAATAACTCATCACTCCTCAAGCATGGGTTGTGCATAGCACCTTTCTTCCAAAGAGTTCGCCATGCAAAGTGGGGAAAACTGGGCAGCGGGGAGTGGAGAGACCTGACATACACTACCTCAGTCAGGCAGTCAAGGCCAGTACCAGCAGTCATAAACCATGTGGATAGCATGACCCTTGATATGATGTGCTGAAAGTAGTGCTTTACTTCTGTGATCTGCCTTCCACAAACCCATACCCTCAGTAAAATCATGAGAGAAACACCAGACAAATTCTCACAGTAGGGCATCCTGCAATATACCTGCCCAGTACTCATCAGAACTGCCAAGGTTGCTAAAAACAGGGGAAGTCTGAGAAACTGTCACAGCAAAGAGGAGCTTCAGGAGACATGACAGCTAAATGTGAGGTGGCATCCTGGATGGGTTCCTGGAACACAAAAAGGACATCAGGCTGAAACTAAGGCAACCTGAATGAACCACTGAATCTAGTCAATAATAATGTTTCAATCTTGGTTTATTAATTATAACAAATGTACCATACATATGAGATGCTAGTGATAGGGGAATTGTGTGTGTGGGAGGGGTGGGTGGGGTGTAGATGGGAACTCTGTATTCTCTATGCAATTTTTCTGTAAATCTAGAACTGTTCTCAAAGTCTATTAATTTTTTAAAAATGAAGGAAAATAGGAAAAAGTACACTGAGATGACAATAGCAGACATTTTTGTTCCATGCATACATAAATAATTAAGATGTCATATTTATTTCAAGCTTCTTTAATACATAAATTATAAAAGTTGAAAAAAATGTTGCTGTGATGGATCAACTAAAAATATGGTTGTAAAAATACTATAGCATCTGTGGTGGATTTAAGATGGTCACAGATTCTTTGTCTCTCTGTTTCTTCACCCCCTTGAATCTGGGCAGAAGTGATGTGTGCCAGTACAAGGCTTGTCTTTGACAAGATTGGCTGTTTCTGCCTTCTGGAACATGGTAGCCATGTTGTGAGGCAGCCCAAGCAGCCACGTAGAGAAGCTCACGGACTTTCTTCATATACTGACAGCCCAGTTGAACTCCCAGCCCACAGCTAGCACCAACTTGCCAGCCATGTGGGTGAATCATCGTGGAAATGATATCTGCCGGCCCTGGCCAAAATGCCCCAGCTGATGCCGCATAAAGCAAAAATTAGCAGTTGCCACCAAGCCCTGCCTAAATTGCAAAATCGTGAGTAAAAAATGATTGGTGTTGTTTTAAGCCTCCAAGTTGCAGGATGATTGGTTACCCTAATAAAAGATGACCAAAACAGTACGGTACAAACAGAAATATTTGACCCTATGTCTTATCTTGTATTTGAGACTAACAATCCCATCCATTCTTCCATAGGTTGAGATGTTTCCCAAAATGCCTCACAAATGTTCTGGGATATCACCTTTTGCAATGGATCTGCAGGTTCTGTCGTGCCCTAGCTTTTTGCCCGAGGAGAGGCTCTGGCCATGGGTCCCTTTTCAAGTCAGCAAGAGCGCCTTGCAGAGCAGGAGCTCCATCCAATGCTCTACAGGTATACCGTCCAATACTGTCCAATATTGTAGCCATATGTGACTACTGAGCACTTGAAGTGTGGCTAGACTGAGATGTGCTGGAAGCACACAAAACACAACTGATTGTAAAGCCTTATACAGTACTAGTCTTAAAGAGAATGTAAAATATCTCACTAGTAATTTTATATTAATTGTGCGTTGAATTGATAAAATTTGGATGTACTGGATTAAATAAAATATATTATTAAAGTTAATTTCACCTTCTTCTATTTATTTTTTTTAATGTGGCCACTAAAACTTTTAAAATTACATAGGTGACCCATTATATTTCTAGGGGACAGCACTGCTGTAGAGAAAAGTGTTCTGGGTTGAACGTGTAGTTTGAGAAATGCTGCTTAGTTACCCCTTCCCGGAGAATGACAGGGCACAGGAGCACATTCAAGGCTCTAAGAAGATCTGCAGTAAAGGAACCTGTTTAACCCTGGGGCATGATCAGGATTGCAATGGACAAATAGAAATATTTAATTGGATCTTCTATGACCAGCTCCTCTTTGTCATTCAGCTCCCAGTTCCAATGTGTCTGTTCTCGGTGAGGCCTTTCCTGACTACTCTCTCTAAAATAACCCGCTCCCAACCAGTTACTCTCCATCACGTCATTTTGCTTTATTTTCCTTTATTTTCTTTCATATTTTTTTTCTCCTTGGCTGGAAGTAATCCTGGGTATCTATCAGGGTTCTCATAGGAAACAAGTGACATTCAAAATAGATGACTTGAGACGTTTAAAAAGGGCTGTTTATAAAGGTGGGGAGGAGTTTAGGGAAACAACAGAGATGCTATAGGATCCTGGCCTCAGCTGGGAGCTGACACCACCTCTGGGCTTGAAGGGGCAAGTGGAGGGGACAGTCATCAGTACCCAGGGAGGGAGGCTGGGTGGAGGGATGGCCAGGTGGAAGCTGGGGCCTCCGTAAGGGGACATGGTCAGCCTGTGGCCACCCCACAGGGAGGGAGCTGGGGGAATGAATATACTAATCTCCTCTCTCCCCAGCTCTGGACTCCTGCAAATCCTCCCTTGGCCAAATCCTCCAGAAGTCAGAGAGCGAGGGAACACATGAACTATCTATCCTGGTCTACTGTCAATCTCCTTCCACTGAAATGTCAGCTCCACAAGGCTAGTGGTGTCATGGATTTGCTCACTGCTGTAGGTGCTTAGTGAATATTTGCTGGAAATGGAATACATGGGTGAGTACATAAATAGTTGCTTATGTTCGAAAGCCAAAGGCCTCGGGACACTGAGGTCCTAAGTGACACTTGTCCTAAGTGACAGAGCTAATCTGCCCCCATTTTATTTTTTAGTAAATCTTTTATGATAGTATAGCCTAAATATGTAAAAGCATACAAACTATAAGGATATGCTTCAGTGAATTTTTACAAACTGAGCTCAACCATGTACCTAGTACGCAGATCAAAGATGAGACCGTTGCAGTGCCCTGAGGCCCCATGTCCCCTACCCAGGCATCACCCTCTCCACTATTCTTCCAGATTTACCACCAAAAATTGGTTCTGTCTGGTTTTGAACTTTAATAGAATCATACAATATATGTGCTTTTGTGTTTAACTTCTTTTGCTCAACTTTAGTTTGTGAAATTCATCCGGGATGTTGTGTGAGGTTATAAGTTGTACGTTCTCCTTGCTGTATATTATTCAAATATTTGAATATAACACAATTTATTTTTCCATTCTATTTTTGACGGGTATCATTAAATTTATTTCTAGATGTGTTCTTCCATTGATTTAAGTCTTTATTAATTTTTCACATTAATGTTTGTATGTGTAGATGTCCTACACATTATTTGTTAGATTTATTGCTATATGTTTTCAATGCAAATATGACATTATGCCAATAGTTCTTAGCTATTATGAATAGTGCTGTTAGGAATATTTTTGTATATGGCTTTTGAGGATATATGTGTGTGTGTCTGTGTGTGTATATGATATATATATCATATATATCATATGTATTGATATATATATCATATGTATCATATATCATATGTGTATATATAATATATGTATATATCATATGTATTGTGTATATATATCATATGTATATATATCATATACACACACAGACACACACACATATCTTGGAGTGGAATTTCTGTGTCATAGAGTATATGTATATGTATATATTCAGCTTTAGTAGATATCGCTAATTTCTCAAAGTGGTTGTCTGGTGATATACCCACTGCAGTGAATAGTATTATGGAGATTTTAAAAATTACAGCCATTTTGATGAGTGTGCATTGGAGTTGATATTTTCACTGTGGTTTTAGTTTGCATTCTCTGATGGCTAATGAGGTTGAGCACCTTTTTATACTGGCTATTAAGATATCTTCTTTTGAGAAGTGCTTATTCACGTCTTTTGTTCATTTTTCTGTTGGGTCATTTTCATTTTTCTTATATATTGCATATGTGTGTATTAGCTGAAGGACTCAAATATAGAATATATAAAATTTCCTGCAAGAATAATATATATTGGCATATATATATAATATATATGACACATATATCTCTTCTTACTTTGATTTGTCTTTTCAATCTCCGAATGCTGTTTATATAAATGTGAGTTTTTAATTTTAATAGTTCCAGTTTATCAATTATTTCTTAAATGGTTAATGCTTGTGTGTGTGTGTGTGTGTGTGTGTGTGTGTGTGCAGGTGTCTAAGAAATCTTCGGTTGTAAAGATCTTCTCCTATATTTTCCTCTAGAAGCTTTATAATTGTATTTTTTGCAGTTAGATCTGCATCTGGAATTGTGTGGTGTGAAGCAGGGGTCAAAATTTATTTTTTCCATATGGATATTTAATTGACCCAATATGATTATGAAGTCAGACCATTGTTCTCTCCCTCCTCCACTGTACTTCAGTGGCACCTTTGTCATAAATCAGGTGACTGCCTAGTATGGGTCTTTTTTTTTTTTACCTCAGTATTATATTTGATGGATCTATTTTTATATCCTTTAGCTATTAACATGCTGCATTTGCAGTAGGTCTTGTTATTTGATAGTTGAAGACTCCCAGCTTTGTTCTTTCTCTTCAGAATTGCTTTGGCATTTATGTCCTATTTCAGTATACATTTAATAGTTGACTCATTAAGTTCCACAAAAAAAAACCTTTCAGGATGTTGGTTTGAATTGCGTTGAATCTATATTTAACTTTGAGTTAAATTGATATCTTTATGGTATTGAGTCTTCCAATCCATGAATATGGTATGTTCCTTCATTTATTTAGATCTCCATTTATTTCGCTGATGTTTAACGTTTTATGCTAATATAAACAATATTCTTTTAAAGTTTGTCAGCTTTTTGCATTTATATGGAAATACGATTGAGTTTTACATACAGTTGACCTTCTTATCCAATGACCTTCCGAAATTCACTTATTAATGATAATAGTTTTTCTTTAGGTCCTTTTGTATTTACTATGAACAAAGTAATTTTTTTTGCAAATAATGATTTTTTTCCCCAAATTTTATATCTTTTCCCCCTCTCTTTCCTTTTATTTTTGCACTGGCTAGAATCTGTGGTTCAATATTTAATAGAAGTGGTGAAAACAGGCATTCTTGCTCATTCTCATTCTCAGGCAGAAAGCTTTCAACGTTTGCCATTAAGTATAATACTTTCTGTAGGGCTTTTTTTCTTAAACACTCTTTATGGGATTAAAGAGGTTCCCTTCTGTTCCTGTCTGAAGAGGGGATTTCAAGTTTTTTAAAATCATAAATGTGTGTCGAATTTTATCAAAAGCTATTTCTGTGTCCACTGTTAATGTAAATTATAGTCATTTTAAAATATGAAGCCAACCTTTCATTCTGGGAACAAATGCAACTTGCTCATTATTCATTATTATTTTTATATTTTACTAAATCCAATTTGCTAGTTTGGTATTTTTGCATCTCTGTTCATAGGACTGATTGGCCCATAATTTTGCTTTATGTCAAGGTCAGTTTTTGATGTCAAGATTACAATGGCCTAATTAAACAAACTAGAAAATATTTTTTCTAGTCTATGCAAATGTTTATATAAGTTTGCTGTGATTTCTTCTACAAATATTTGGAGAAATTCATTTGTAATTTATTTGGAGGAAAGCCATCTACGTCTAGAGATTTCTTCGTTATCTTCAGATTTAATATTTCTAATAGAAATAGGACTGTTTCAGATATTCTATTTCTTCTTACATCAGCTTTTGTTAATTTTGTTTTCCTAAGGATTTTCCATTTTATCTAAAATTTTTAATTTATTAACATTAAATTGTTCATAGTAAACTGCAACTATATTTTTAACATGTGCAGGATATAGAATGATGTTTTCTTTTTCATCAAAACTGGTAATTTTTTTCTTCTCTATTACTTTGCTATTACTTTGTTATAAGACTTCCCAGAAATCTAACATTTATTTTACTTTTACAAGTGCCAACTTTTGGACATATTGATTTTCTATCTTGAACGTCTGTTTTATATTTTATTAATTTGTGCTACTAGTTTTTTTTTCTTTTTTCTGGTTTCCTTAGACATAATTTTCTATTCTTTCCTTCTTTTTGACATAGATAACTAGCTTACTGATTTACATATTTTTTCTTTTAAATTTATGTATTTAAGGCTATAATTTCTCTCTAAGCAGAGGTTTAACCACATCCTCCATATTTTGATGTCATATTTTCATTATCATTTAGTTAATGATATTTTCCAGTTTCCACTGAAATTTTTTCTTTGACCCATTTAAAAATATATTGCTTAATTTCCAAGTATTTGAAGAATTCCTACTTATTTTGTTATTGATTTCCAACTTAATTCTTCCATGGTCAGAGAACATATTTTGTATGATTTCAATCCTTTGAAGTTTGTTGAAACTTCGTTTATGGCCAGCATAAACGTTCCATGTACACTTGAAAAAACAGTATACTTTTTTGGGCACAGTGTTCTGTACATGTCAATATATCAAATTTGTTAATTGTGTTGTTTAGATCTGACATGTTCTTACTGATTTTTTTCTTGCTTGCTATATATTTTATTGTGAAAAGTTTGTTAAAGTCTCTTATTATTATGAGTGTGGATTTGCCTAGATTTTCTTATAATTCTGTCAATTTTTGTTTTTTATATTTTGAAGTTGTGTTTTTTATGTACATATAAATTGAGAATTTCTTGGGGGATTAACTCTTTTATTGTTATGAAACTTGAAATTTTGAGCTTAATCAGGCTTTTTGCCCTAAGTCTATTTTGCTACCAGTATACCTATACCAGCTTTCTTTTGGATAGTGTTTGCATGGTAAATCTTATGTCATCTCTTAATTTTTAATTACTTTATATCCTTATATTTGAGGTGTATCTCTAGTAAACAGCATATAGTTAGATTTTGCTTTTTAATCTAGTTTGATAATTATAGATGTTTAATTGAACCATTTAATCGATTTACATTTAATGCGATTACTGATATATTTGGGTGTGTATCTACCATCATGCTATTTGGCCAAACTACTGCATCATAAACGGAAATGAGTCAGTCCCTCCTTCTGGTCCCACTTTCTTCACTCTCCTCCATCTCGTTCCTTTTCCTGCCTCATTGTCTTCTTCTTATCTTTTTTTTTTCTTTTGCTGTGCCTCTCTCTTTTGCTAGACGTCTAAATATTGAAGTTTCCTCTCAGTCCTCACAATTATTTCTTCTTAACTCACTCTTTAAGTGATCTCACCCCTTCTTAAGGATTTAAATAGGCTGCCAGCTCCCAAGGTGATGGCTCTACCCTGGACCTCTTCCCGGAACTTCAGATACATATAGCCACCACCATACAGCGCCATTTTGGGAAGCCTACGTCCACAGGCATCTCAAACTAATGTTTCAAAAACAGAGGTCTTAGCACAGTGAGAGCTTCTGTGCTCTTCCTGAAGTCTTCCCCATCTCAACAAGGAACAACTCCATTTTCCCACTCATCAGGCCAAAACTTTAAGGTCATTTTTGATTGCTCTTTTTTTCTCTTACAGCAACATCCAATCCATCAGGAAGACTTGTTTATGCTATCTTCAGAATATATTCATAATATGACCACTTTCCACCACTTCCTTTGCTGTCGGCTTGAGCCTAGCCACTGCCATCTCTCACCTGCTGTATTGCAGTGGCTTCCTAACTGGCAGCTTTGCTTCCAGTCTAGCTTCCGTGCAGCCTTTCCTTCACACAGCTGCTGAAATGATCTTTAAAGGACATATGGCATAACGCATCACTTCTATGCTCAACACAGAAATGGCTTTCTATCTCAATCAAAGTAAAGGCTGAAGTCTCTACCCTGGCCTATGGAGCCCTGATTGATCTAGCTTCGTGCTACCTTTCTGATCTCAGCGTCTGCCCATCCCCCATTCACCCTGCTTAAGCCAACTGCTCTCCCTGAAATTCCTGATAAACACCAAGCAGACTGTCACCTCAGGGCCCTTGAGGAGAATGCTGCGCCTTCTCCTCCTTCATATCTTTGCATGACACACTCACTCACTTCCTTCAGGTGTCTGTTCTAATGTCCCAGTCTGAACCATCTTATATAAAATATCAAAGCTCCTTTCCTCCATGGCCCTCATCTGTTTTGCTCTGTGTGATTTTCCCCCATAACCCTATCAACCCCTGGTACATTATATGCTCATTGATTGATTTATTTACACTGTTGCCCTTTAGCATAAGCTCTGAGTCACATAAACTTTGTTTTATTCACTGATGTATCTCCAGAACCTAGGTCAATATCTGGCATATAGTTAGTCACCAATAAATAGCTATTAAATAAACAAAAGGCATTTTTACAGCAATCCTGTGATATTGACAGGGAAGGTGCTGTTATCTGCTTCCTGAAGAGGAAATCACTCAGAGCCCTGAGTGATTTATAGAAACCACACATCTGTTAAGTGGCTTAGCTGGAAGTCAAACAAATCTTTTCAGCTCAGTTATGGGCTCATTTCACAGCAACATATTTCCCTGCCATGGTGGATTCCATATTGATAGCCAATGATCACAAAAATTATAAAGTGAGGACCAGGCAGACTCTGACATCTCTTTTGTTCCAGTTTCCACATAGATCAGCAATCCCCAAAAAGAAAAAAAATTAAAGACCGTTCAATGTATGTGGTTTCTTCAGAGTTTGCTATGGTTAAAAAAAGAAGTGGGATCTGAGTGAATGAGTTAGGAAGAGCTGAGCTTTGTGGCCAGGGATGCCCTCCCAGGGTTCTGGGAGGTATCATCATATATAAGAAATCATCAGGGAATATTTTTTTACCCCAATATCAAATATGAACTTTTTAAGATTCTTAGATAAAAGAAAAATTTATACATTCATTTAGAAAATATTTATTGGGTTACTTGTGATGTATCAGGAATACTGTGCTAAGCACTGGGAATAGAGTGCTGAACAAAACAGATAGGGCCTTGCCCTCCTCCTCTAGTGGAGAAAAATAAAGTCTAAGTGAGTTATCACTGGATGAATGAATTTCAAAAGAACATGGCATTTGCTGTGGAAAGCACATTCAGTAATTTCTCAGATTACTTCCTTGTTAAAATAAAGGACTTCTATTTAGAGGCCAGAATTAGGAAACCATATGGTATGTCAGGTTGGAGACATAGCTAGATATACACATGCCAGGTCACAGAAGAAGAGGATTAGAAAAGGATATCAGGGCTGGGCGTGGTGGCTCATGCCTGTAATCCTAGCACTTTGGGAGGCTGAGGTGGGCGGATCACCTGACGTCGAGAGTTTGAGACCAGCCTGGCCAACATGGTGAACCCCCATCTCTACTAAAAATACAAAAATTAGCCGGGCGTGGTGGCATGCTCCTGTAATCCCAGCTGAGGCAGAATTGCCTGAACCCAGGAGGCAGGAGAATTGCTTGAACCCAGGGGGCAGAAGTTGCAGTGAGCCAAGATCATTTCACTGCACTCCAGCCTGAGCAACAGAGTGATACTCTGTCTAAAAAAAAAAAAAAAAAAAAAAGGAAAAGAAAAGGATATCAGTGAGAGAGATGCACAGTAACTGGTATTTGGCAGGTCTAGTTAAAAAATCCAGGTGAAGTATCATCTTCTAGCTATCTAGAAAAATCCATCCTTCTTTCCTTGTGCTTGGCATATAAACTACATTTCTTAGCTTCCTTTGCAGTAAGATATGGTCATGTTCATGAGTTCTAACCAACAGAATGTAAGGAGAGGTGATGAGTGCAACTTCAGGTCTGGACCTTAAAACCTCTTGTGAGAACTTTTTAATATGGCAGAACTGCCATTAGCCTGGCTCCCTGAATGACCGTATGGAGTAGAGTTGTTGCTGACCTGAATCCCTGCTACCCAGAAAGGATTACATTTAGAAATTTGGAAGTTTTGAAATTCTTTTTTAAAAATTCCATAGACTTTTTGGAGTCTGTGAAAGAGACTCTTGGTATGCACTAAATACTATGAGCTCCTCTACATTTCCCAGCCTCCCTTGCAGTTGAGCTGGCCAGGTGACTCAGTTCGGGCAAATAGGTCATGGGAAAAAAGACAGATGATACTTCAAAGCCTATGTCGTAAAAGTCTCCTATGTAAAGCCATTCATTCTCTAGCCAGTTGGTACCAGGGCAATTCTGAAGCCACAAGATGGCAGAGACACAATGTGAAGGGAGTCTGTGTCCCTGGATTAGTGCTTGGAGAAGAGCCACTTAGGAATACAACATCAGGCTTTTCATGAAGATAAATCAGTTTTTATTAGTTTTAGCTTCCGATATTTAAGGTTATTTCTAATGCAGTTAGCCCACCCTGACTAATACAAGGTCTATTTATTGCTGCATTTTAGCCTACTTTAACTAATGCACCAAGTGTTCAAGTAGACCCAACACCAAAATTTGAGAGCATTAGCTCTGACACTGCACTGAACAGGTATCAGCCATTTTACAAGAACCAAGAGAGAAGAGGTGAGGCCTGTTTTGTTCTACAGTGTCCCCAGTGCCTAGCATGGCACCTAGCACTGTAGTAGGTGCTCAAATGTGTATATTGAAATGATCATGACCAAATGTTCATTTTTCCTTTTTGACGTATTCTGATGAAAACCCCAAATCCAATTCTAAGTTTCACAATCTTAATCAGAATAATTACAACATGTGAGTTTTAAAGAAAGATGTAAAATCTTTGGAGTCAGATAATCCTTACTCTGTTTGCCACCTTAAAAGCATGTCATCTTCTGGACCTCAAGAATGATTTGCCAAACAGAGGTGCTGCTTCCTGTGTTTCAGAGGCACGGTAAGGACTGAATGAGGTGATTAATGTCCTGTAAAGAATCTAGCTCTGTCTCTGCCACCAAGATGGTTTTGATTAAATGTTTGTTTACTCATGGTACTGACAAAATGTATCATTAAATGCGTTGAGTAGACCCAGGATGACTAATGAAGGGCTTACATGATAGGGCCTATGAAGAAAGACCAAAAAGTTACTCAAGACATTCCACTAGCTTAGAGGAGGCTCATTCCACAGCAGCACATGAAAAGCAACACGTAAACAAACAACACTTGTTTTTAAGCATGTGAAAGGGTCCACCATTTATTTTACAAGGGGATAATGAGGGACAACCTGGAGCTGTGAAAAGAGATGGTTTTGGAGGCAAACCTAGGTTTGAATCTTGTTCATTTAATACTCAACCAATCTTTATTAAGGACTTCCTCTATGCCAGCAACTGTTCTAGGCACCCAGGATCCAGGGTTGAAAAAGACAAAGGCTCTACTTTCCTGGTGCTTTCATTTTAGCACAGAGGATCAACAATAAACAGCTAAACAACGAAATAAATATGATCACATCTGTGCTATGAAGAAAAGTAACTAGCTTATTAGCTGAGAATTTGTCCAAGTTATGTTTACCACCATGAACCTCATTTTTCCTCTGTAAAATAAGAAACAAGTCTCTGTTTTCCTTGTTGTAGATTAAAATATTATATGTAGAGCACCTCATAGTTAATGAAGAGTCTCTTGCCAGGCGCAGTGGCTCACACCTGTAATCCCAGCACTTTGGGAGGCCGAGGTGGGCGGATCACGAGGTCAGGAGATCAAGACCATCCTGGTTAACACTACGAAACCCTGTTTCTACCAAAAATACAAAAAAATTAGCTGGGTGTGGTGGCAGGCACCTGTAGTCCCAGCTACTGGGAAGGCTGAGGCAGGAGAATGGCATGAACCCGGGAGGCGGAGCTTGCAGTGAGCCGAGATTGCACCACCACACTCCAGCCTGGGCCACAGAGCGAGACTCTGTCTCAAAAAAAAAAAAGAGTCTCTTGTAGTTACTGTTGTTACAGTTATTGTGCAGCTCGAGATAAGTGGCAGGGTTAGACTGGAAGCTGAACCCCTGACTCTGATTGCCTACATTGTCTCATATTATCAAAGACTGATTAGAGAGTTACTTGTGAAGATGGTAGCAGGAAAGTTTTTCTTGGGCAATGCATCTGTTGTGAATATTTCAGTAATAATTTATAGAAAACTTAAGTCAAACTGACTAGAACAATAAAAGGACCTTATTGGTTCATATTACTGATCAGTCCAGAGGTAGGGCTTACTTCAGGTATAGGTTGATCTAACATCTGAAACCAACAATCTCCTTTTCTTTCTCTTTCTCTCTTTCTTTCTGTCTGTCTGTCTGTCTTTCTTTTTCTGTCTTTCTTTCTGTTTTTATTTCTTTCTTTCTCTCGATCTCTCTTTCTCTCTCCTTTCTTTCTTTCTTTTTTTCTTTCTTTCTTTCCTTCCTTCCTTCTTTCCTTCCTTCCTTCCTCCTCCCTCCTCCCTCCCTCTCTCTCCTCCTCTCTCTCTTCCTTCCTTCCTTCCTTCCTTCCTTCCTTCCTTCCTTCCTTCCTTCCTTTCTTAACTTGCTTCATCCCTCAGTGTAGTCGTCGGTTTTGTGTTGCTATCATGTAATACCTGAGGCTGGGAAATTTATAAGGAAAAGGGGCTTATTTGGGGTTCTGTAGGCTGTACAAGAAGCGTGGCGCCAGCATCTGCTTCTGATGATGGCCTCAGACTGCTTCCAAGGAATTTGCACAAAAAACAGGACTATCTCACCAATTTCTTCATATTGAGTACGTGCTAAAATTATAATATTTTGGAATATTGAGTTAAACAAAAATATAAAATTATTTTTGCTTGTTTCTTTATACCTTCTAACTTAACCAATATAAAGCTTAAAATTAAATATAGAGCTTGCATTATATTTCTGCTGGGCAGTGCCTCTTGAGGCAGAACGATTCTGGGATTGGTGAGGCGGGGGAGATATGAAGCGTCCTTGTGACAGGGAGAGTACCTTTGCTCTAGGTTCCTGCCCCCTTGTATTAGTCCAGGACTCACATTCCATTTTATCTTATTTTAATATACAGTAAAATTCACTTTTTTGGTGTTTTACTAGTTTTGGCAAGTGCATAGAGATGTGTAACCGTCACCATCGCCATCAAAATACAGAACTATCCCATCATCCACAAATAACTATCTTTGTATTAACCCTCCCCGCTGCCAGCAGCCACTAATCTGTTTTGCATCTCTATAGCTTTGCCTTCTCAAGAATGTCATATAAGTGGAATCACACTGTGTGTCACCTTTGAGTCTGGCTTCTTTCACTTAGCATAATGCATGGTAGATTCATCCATGTTGTGTGTGGCAGTAGTCCATTGTTTTGTTGTTATACCATTGAGTAGTATTCCACTATTGGATGTACCATAGTTTGTTTATTTGCCAGCTGAAACACATTTGAGTCAAGGTTCCCCAGAGAAACAGAACCAATAGGGAGAGAGAGAGAGAGAGAGAGAAATGTGGAACCATCACCATCACTCTCTCTGTAGAGAGAGAGTGTGTGACTTTGAAGAACAAAAGTTCTAAATGTAAGGAAGTCCAATATATTATTTTTTTCTGCATGGATTGTGCTTTTGGTGTCATATTTAAGGACTCTGCCCAATCCAAGATCCCAAAGATTTTTTCCTAGAATATCTTCTCGAAGTTTTATTGTTTTAGGTTTTGCATTTAGGTCTATGATTTATTTTAACTTTTGAACAGGTGTGAGGTATGAATCAAATTTCTTATTTTCTTTTTTGGCACATGAATGTTCAATTGTTTTAGTAACATTTGTTTAAAAAGATGATCTTTTCTTTAATAAATTCCCTTTGCATCTTTGTTACAAATCAATTGGCCATATTTGCATAGGTCTATTTCCGGACTCTCTATTCCGTTCTACTGGTCTTTGGGTCTCTCATGTATACGTAGCTCTGTCATGTATTTCAGAAACTGCTGTGCTGTGTCTACACCCAAATTAGGATGTAGCTTTTCCCAACTTACAGGATAGAGCTGGCATTATTTTAAGAAGTTTGTAATTCCATACATGCACAGATTATTTCTAAATAACCCATGTCAACACTTAAGGGTAGCGTTTTTCTATTTCTCAACCTACAGAATCAGTTGGGAAAGACATGTGGCTGTTTTCCTATAATGACTTGGTCTCTTTTAAAGATGTTCCTATTCCATTTTATTAGGATTAGAAACAATCTTAGTCATTTTGGGGTCTCCCTCTGGCTCTCCCAGGGTTGCATCTCATTCTGAGGAGCTGAGGTTGTGCCCTGGCGTCAAGAGGGGACCAGTCCTCAGCGCTCCTGTACCATGCAGCAGCCCCAGAGACAAGGTCATCCCTACCCGCTCCTTGGCTGTCAGTTCATGCAGTCATCATGCAGTCTCTTGGTTTATCCCACACAGCCTGTTCCCACATGCCAGCAATGTGGGATATTTCCATGCTCCTCTTGGGGACCTAGGAATTAGATAACACTCCTTCGTCCCTCTGGGCTGTGAGAAACTGCATGATATGTTCTTGAACTCCTGTACCTAGATCTACACACTCAGATACCTCTTCAGCTCCACCTCTATGCTTGCAAGGGCTGCCTTAGGGTCCTGCCAGCTGCTAGGCTCTTCACTAGGGAAGGGGGCACAGGTACCCTGAGCTCTCAGATCATGAAACCCATTCGTCAAACAGTTTTCTCAGCCTTGTTTCTGGACTCACCCTGGGTGGTGGGCAGGGTAGAGAGCCTCTTCTTTCACAACTAGCTTCATCCAATGTCTCTTTCTGAGTCCTTAACCCCAGTCCAGGCATGCTGCCTCATTCTATAATTGGAAACCTTGCTGTGCTGGACTTTTCCATCATTATGCAATTTCTGAATTTGTGTTCTGAGTCCTTTCTGTGGCCCTTTTACTGGAAGGGTCTGAATCTCCTTTGAAACTCATAAACTAAGAATTAATTTCTTCATTGCTGGTCAACACTACCTGGCTGGAGAGAATGCTTGTAGTCTTAGTGCCTAGACAGAGAGAAGGATCAATGTGAGAGAAAAGATTAGAAAAAAATAGATGTATTCTCATCTTACAAGTATATGTTATGCTTTGAGATTAAGAAAATACATATTTATCTATAAGTGCTATTAAAGTCCTATAAGCTTATTGTTATTATGTATTTCTCAAATAATGCAAAAGTAACATCATAATAATCATCCTGAGTGAACTCTTCAAATGTTTTGGCATTAAAAAGGGATACACCTAGTCAAAGAGTTGACAATTATTACCATAACATATCTCAAAATCAAATAATTGTGGATGAGGATGTTTTGCATACATGTGTATACATGTTAGTTGTGCAGGGGTTACATCCCTTTTGCTTGTGTGGGTAATTGTATAGAGTTACATTTGAAGAGCTAAAATGCTTTTGATGATTCAAGAAAAAATGTATTAGAATAAAAAACCAACCAAAAAGAGGTTTAAGTCTTCATTATGTTGAAGTATAATCAGTGCATAATAAACTATGTACATATGAAATGTATACTTTGATAAGCTTCAACACATGTATACACCTGTGAAACTATCACCATGATCAAGATAATGAACATGCCTGCTTCTGCTAAAAATTTCCTTATGCCCTTTGGATTTCCACCCTCACACCCTTCCCCACCTTTCCACACCTTCCTGTCCCCCATCACCAGGCAACTACTCATCTGCTTTCTGTCACCATACATTAGTTTGCACTTTCTAGAGTTTTATAAGAATGAAATAGTACAGTATATACCCTATTTTTGTAGTTCTTTTCACTCAGCATAACTTTTTTGAGCATCATAATACAAAACCAGATTTACCCTGATACAAAACCAGAGACATTACAATAAAGAAAACTAGAGACTAATAGCTCTCATGAGTATAGATGAAATAATGCTCAATGAAATATTAACAAATTGAATCCAATATTATATATAAATAAAATCAATGTAACTCACCATAATAAAAAAGAAAATCTACATATTAAGCACCTTAAAGTTTTCTTCGTATTTTTTGTGCTTGGGGTTTGTTGTGTTTTTTAGAGTTGTGAATTTTAGTTTTAATCAAATTTGGAAAATTTTTAACCATTATTTTCTCATATAGTTTTCTGTCCTCATCCTCCTCTATTAGAATTCAAATGACACATAGGCTACTTTAAGTTGTTCAAGTAGAAAATCCTCTCTGATTTTTAAAAATATTTTTCTTTCTCTGTTTCATTTTGCATAATTTCTATTGTTGTATCTTCAAGTTCACTAACTTTCTTTTCCACAGTGTCTAAACTGCCATTAATTCTATTCAGTGTATTTTTTATTTCAGACATTGTAGTTTTCATCTCTTGATGTTTGATTTGTGTCTTTTTTATATTTTCCATGTCTCTATTTAACATATTTAATGTTACTTGTAGTTTTTGAATACATGGAACCCAATTATAATAACGATTGACATGTTCTTTTTTTTTTTTTTTTGAGACGGAGTCTCATTCTGTTGCCCAGGCTGGAGTTCAGTGGCGCAATCTCAGCTCACTGCAAGCTCCGCCTCCCGAGTTCATACCATTCTCCTGCCTCAGCCTCCTGAGTAGGCGGGACTACAGGTGCCTGCCACCACGCCCGGCTAATTTTTGTATTTTTAGTAGAGACGGGGTTTCACTTGTTAGCCAGGATGGTCTCGATCTCCTGACCTTGTGACCCACCCACCTCAGCCTGCCAAAGTGCTGGGATTACAGGCGTGAGCCACCGTGTCTGGTGACATGTTCTTATGTAATAATTCTAGCATCTGTGTCATTTCTGAGTCAGTTTAAATTGATTTTTCTACCCCTTAAGTGCCATGTTTTTCTGCTCCTTTCCATGCCTGGTAATTTGTGATCAGATATCAGACATGAATTTTACCATCTTGGTTGCTAGATATTTTTATATTCTATACATATTTTTGAACTTTACTTTGAGATGAAGTTATCTGGACACAGTTTGATCCTTTAAGGTCTTGCTTTAATTTTTTTTTAGATTAGACTAGAGAAGCATTTTGTCTAGGACTAATACTTCTCCACCACTTAGGTGAAACCCTTCCTAGTGCTGTAACCAATGCCCCATGAAATATAAGACTTTCCAGTGTGGCTAATTATAATAGGTGTTGCTCCCACTAATTTTTTGAGTGGTTCTTTCCCCTGACTTGTGTAGTTTCTTCACAAACATACCCTGATTAATATTCTGCTAAATACTTAAAGAGACCTTCTACAGATCCCTGGAGTTTTTTCTGTGCAGCTTTCTCCTCTCTGGTGTTGTATTGTGCCCTGCAAACTCTAGCTGCCTTCATCTCCATAGACTCTTGGCTTTATCTCCTCAACTCAAGAGAGTCCTCTAGGCTCTGCCTTGTTCTCCCCACAACTATGTCATACCCTGGAAATGCTCTCGAGGCAATAGGGTGAGGAAATATAGAACTAGACCCCTATGTTTTCAGTCTTGCAGGGGTCACTGTCATTTATTGCACGGTGTCTTCTATGATTTGAATGTTTGTGCTCCTCCAATATTCATGTTGAAACTTAATCCCCAGTGCAATAGTATTAAGCTGTGGAGTTTTTAGGAGATGATTAGGTCATGAGAACTCCACTCTCATGAATGGGACGAATGCCCTTATAAAAGGGCTTGAGGAAGTCTGTTGGGTCCTTTTTGCCCTCTTCCATGTGAGAATGCAGTAAGAGGCACCATCTATGAAGCAGAGAGTGAGCCTTCAGCAGACACCAGATCTGCTGGCACCTTGATCTTGGACTTCCCAGCCTCCAGAACTGTGAGAAATAAATTTCTAATATTCATAAATTATCCAGTCTAAGGCATTTTATTATAGTAGCAGAAGAAGACTGAGACAGTGTGCAATGTCTTAAAAACCATTGTTTCATATATTTTGTCCAGTTTTGTAGTTGTTCCAGGCAGGAAGTTTAATCTGGTCCCCTTCTCCGCCTCATGGCTGAAGTAAGTCTACTCATGCGTTTTTTATTCTTTGGATTCCTATTCTATCTGGATTACTGTTCAACTCTGGGTTATGTTGAGTTGTAAAACCCCCTGATGGTCTGAGTAAGAGTTCACAATGTTCACAAATACTTCAAAAGTGAGAAAAGAGGACACATCAGGCCTTTTACTTTAACTACTTGTTTTAATCATTTTAGCATTTTAAAAGCATTTCCAAACTACAATGATTGCATGGGGCCCTGAGGGAGATATAGTTCCAGGCCAATGAATGTTCTAATGAAGTTTTATCCTGAGAAGGAGACAGATTTCTGATCTTAGAACTTACTTTAATAATAAAAACTAAACTAGTTTTAAAAGTTTTTAAATGACATAAGGACTACAGAACCATTGTAAAAACCTTAAAATAAGTGGAAGTTAATAAAATTAAAAGTGAAAACTTTTTCTCTGATGCCTGCTAAATCTTACTGCCCAAACAAAAGTCATTATGATAAAATCCTTGAAACATTTTTCTATCATTACTGAATTGTGGAAGTGAGAATTTACAGGTGCATTCTGTTTTTAAAGAGCATTGGCTCTTCAATAAACTTGGTGTGTAAGAGAGAAATCATCCCCTGTCCCCCTCACTACTCTGCTGTCCGCTCCATTGCATGAAACTTCTATCCTAATCAGTGAGTACTCAGGTACCAGGTTCTTCAGCCTAGGACAGGGGGACCTCCAGAATGTCCATTTCTCATCTTAAGCACTGCACAATGGTGGTAGTGGAGACAATCTTGTATACAGAAGACTAGATTAATTCAGTGCCATTGCATGCTTCAGTTTACCTCATCTTCTTTCAGATAGGCTTGGAGCTAACTAGAAAAAGCTTGAAAAGTTCTTTGGATGTGGAAACTGTTTCAGAAGACCTGGAGTGTTTCTCATCATGGTAGTCTGCAGACCCAATCAATCTATGAGAAACCCAGCAGTTCCACCTCACTGCTGCACCCTGATTCCATTACCCAGGGCTGCTGGAGGTCTTAATTCATCAAGGCCTGTTTGCTCTCACTGCGTGTGGTGCTTTACCCACGATGTCGTCACAGACAACCAGGACTATATTAAACTTGTCAAAGTAAGAGCCTTTTAGAGGCATGGGACATCCTGAACTTTTTTCTCAAATGGAGACATTTTCCTGTTTCTTAAGTGTGTTAAGAGGGACAGGGGTCCCCCACCTTTAGTTTTTGGCCATAACAGAAAAAAAAGTTTTGATAAAGATCAGATATTATTATTATCATTTAAATATTTACCTATGAAATTTAGTGAGTGGCAATGAAACTTCTTGGCATTTAATTTTTTTGATGTTCTGCCATTGGGAACTTATCTTTGCAACACTTTTTGTTAAGAAATGTCACGATTCTGGGTTGGAGGAAGATAGGAATATCTACAATGCTATGTCTTGGTTCAATTGTACAGAAAAAAATAAGGTAAACATGAAAAGAAAATCCATTTGACCATGGTGTTTGTGGCTATTTCCTTCTGGCATCTCAAGGGTTGTGATGTGAGGTAATTAAATCAATAGCCAGTGGATGACTTTTTCCTTCACACTCCAGAGTAAGTCTCTGCTCAGAAACTCTGACCACTCAATCTGAAATACTCCTCGTCTGTTACTGTCTAAATTCCTACCTTGCTTTATTTTCCTTTGTAGTACTTATCCCCACCTCGAGTTATGTGTGTTCATGTGTTTCATGCCTACCTCCCTACTGGAGTGTCAGCTCTACAGGGCAAAGATATCAGCTGTCTTCTTCATTCATGCTGTATCTCTAGTGCCTAGAACAGTGCCTGGCAGGTGGCAGCACTCAGTGAATAACTGTTGAATAAATAAATAAATAAGTAAATAAGTGGATAAATGACTTCTAGAGAAGACAATTTAATTTTAGTACACTACTTGGGCCAACACGAATAATATTAATATAATCATATTAATGTAAATGCTGTAGAGCGAATTGAAGTTGGAATGGGAAGTGCGAAAGCAAAGCCTGGGGAAAGAGAAGACTATTAACAGCCTCAACTTACAAAGTGGGTAGTTGAGATGTAGATGAGAAGAGATGAGACAAGAAAAAGAGGTTTAAGTCGATTATTTAAAGTTGTAAAGGTGCTCCATTGATAAAATACACACACACACACACACACACACACACACACAAAATCGAACTTTGGGAGGCAGAGAGGGATAGCAAAAGGGTAGTAGAATTGAGACACATGTTCATCTTTTATATTAGGGTTAAGAGATATTATTTAGAGTTGATAAAGCAAGGAAAAAGGACTAAACATATATTCTGGAGTAGTCAGGGCAATGAGCTAAATAACTTTAAATGGAAACAGTCAACATACATCACATCGGTATATAAACGTGTTGCTCCTCTCCCATCTTAAAGCAAATTGCATTTGGCCTCTGATCCCCACTTAGCTTCTGTGCTATATCTCTGATCCTCTATAAAACAAAACTCAAAACTCCCTGATACGATTTGGCTCTATGTCCCCACCCAAATCTCATCTTGAATTGTAATCCAAATTGTAACCTCCAGGTGTAGTGGGAGGTGATAGGAGCATGGGGGCGGTCTTCTCCTTGCTGTCCTCATGATAGTGAGTAAGTCTCCTGAGATCTGATGGTTTTATAAAGGACCATTTCCCCTGAGCTCTTCTCTCTCCTGTTGCCTTGTGAAGAAGGTGCTTGCTTCTCCTTCACCTTCTGGCGTGATTCTAAGTTCCTGAGGCCTCCCCAGCCATGTGGAACTCTTTGTCAATTAACCCTCTTTTCTTTATAAATTACCCAGTCTCAGGGAAGCTCTTTATAGCAGTGTGAGAATGGACTAATACATTCCTAATATCTACTTTTGCTTCTCATATTCCCTTTTAGCCCCTCCAATCAGGCTTTTGCCCCTCATTACACCACCAAAATCACTTTGTCCATTTTGCCCTTGGCCTCAATGTTGCTAACTCCATCCATCAATGCTCAGTCCTTGTCTGTTAGGCTGCAAGCAGCACTTTGCCCAGCTGACCACTCCCCCAGAAACACTTTCCCTCTTGGTCTCCTCTCCTGAAGTTCTGCCTCCACCATTGGGTGAGACTCTTTTAGTCTCCTGAAGAATGTCCCATGACTCAATGGCTAGCCTCTTCTCCTTTTCTAAGTATACTCGGGACCTGGTTTTCTCAACCTCATAGCTTCAGTACTATTCATAGCCTCTCTCCTGTACTAATGGTTTCTATGTCCAACTGCCTGCCTGATATGTCTCCTTAACACCAAAACTAAGTTCCTGATTTTTCCCTTAGTCCTTTTCCCATGGACGTTGCCATTTTAGTAAATACACCTTCATCCCGCTAGTTGCTCAGACAAAAAACCTTGGAGTCATCCTTAATTCCCTGTTTTTTTTCCCCAACTCACTTATAATCTAAGTCTAAATCCTGTCAGCTATACTTTCAAAATATATGCCAAGTACGACCCCTTTTCACCATCTTCACCAGTCTGGTCTAGATGGTCTAGTCACCATCATCTCTCACCTATTGTGGAAGCCAGCTTGCAAGACAGCCTCCAAAGGTCCTTATTTCCGCTATTCTATAATCTGTTCCCATGCCCAATCTGAGCTGGTCTGAGGGGCCAACAGAATATGGAAGTGATGGTGTGTGACTTCCGAGGTTAGGTCATAAAAGATATAAGCTCTTCTGCCTTGCACTTTTGAATCACTCATGCTGGGGAAGCCAGCCACCGTGTTGTGAGAACATTCTAGCAGTCCCATGGAGAGATCCATGTGGCAAGAAACAGAAACTTCCCTGTCAACGCCAGCACTGATTTGTCAGTCATAAGTGAGCCATTTTGGAGGCAAATCCTCCAACCCTGGTAAAGTCTGTTTATTTTGAGACTGTAACATCATAAGGTTATGTGTTTCAACCGTATGAAATACCCAAGCCAGATCCATTAAGCTAAGCCACTCCAAAATTCCTGGCCCATAGTAACTGGAAGACATAATAAATGTATATTATTGTTTCAAGCTGCTAAATTTTGGAAAACCTTGCTTCCCGGCAATGGATGCTGATACTAATTGCTCTAAACTAATCTTCCTATAGTTTATTCTCCATCCAGCAGCCAGAGTGATACTTTCAAATGTAGGTCATACCATAAAATGGAAAATACACCGGATGGGATTATTGGCAGATTAGATATTGCAGGAGAAAAGATGAATGGACTTGAAGGCACAACAATAAATTGGACAAAATGAAACATGCAGAAAAATAAAACTGAAAAAAAAAGTCAATAGAGCATCAGTGAACTGTGAGCGACTTCAAGAGGCTCTTGGTGTTGGAGTCTCTGAAAAAGAAGGAGAGGGACATAAATAATATTTGAAGAAATAAGTTTGTCATATGTGACAAAAACTCGAAACCCACAGATCCAAGTTCAGTGAACCCCAAGCACAAGAAACCTGAAGAAAATGACACCACAAGTTGCTGCAAGTTGCTTAAAATCAGTGTAAAAGAGACAATGTTAAAAAGCAACCAGAAAAAAATGGAAACATTAAGTACACTGGACTTTCAACAAGTTTCTTGTTGAAAAAAATAGAAGCAAAAGACTTTCCCAGACGTTAAAAGGTAGAGTTCATCACCAGCAGATGTGTACTACAAAAAAATGCGAGAGGAAGTTCTTCAGGCGGTGAAATGATAGAAGGTGGAAACCTAGATCGACGCAAAGGATTGTCGAGCAGCAAATGTGGTAATTACATGTGTAAAAACTAAAGATTCTTTTTCTTATTATTTAAGTCTTTTAGAAGATAATGGAGCATTTACAGAAACATTATAATAACAAGTTATTCTGTTTATGACACCTGGAAAAGTAAAATATCTAATATCAGTAGCATAAAGGTCAGGAGGAGAGAAATGGAAGTATACTTTTGTAAGTAAACACTGTATGTGACATAATATAATATCACTTGAAGGTAGACTGTGATAAATTTATTGTAAATGTATGACCATCACAAATATTTAAAAACAGAGTCAGAGCTAATAAACCAGCAAGAGAGAAAAAAGGGGATCATAAAAAAATACTCAATGAATGTTTAAAAAGGCAGGTGATACTTTGGACTTGTGATTTGTAAATGGAAAGGTTGTGTGTGCTGCGTCAGGGCTCCAGGCCTTCTCTGTAAGTGGTGATGAGAGGCTGGGCAGTGCGGAAGGATGCTGGGCAGTGGCAGCCATGGCTGAGCCTCGAGGTGGCTGGGCAGGCAGAGTGGCAGGAAGAGAGAGGCACTATCTGGGGTGCTCAGAGGCTAGGCCGGCTGCCCATTCATCCACAGGGCTGCCCTGCTGCAGGGAGAGGCACCCAGGGGGCTCATGCTGGCAGCTGTTGACTGGGGCCATTCCAGGGCCTTGGGAGCAGAGCAGGTGGCCCTGCTGACACAGACCCTGTAGAACAGTAAATCCTGCAGGCACAGGACTTCAAGAGAAAGGCTTCCAGCAAAACTGAACTTTAGTTCATAGAAGGTTGCACCGAACTTGTCTTGTCTTCAGCTTGCTAAAAATCCTCTCCTCTTCTCTTCATCCTGGCAGACACTTCTGTAACTCCAGTACTAGCCTGTGGATGGTGAAGGGAAAAGCACCCTGCCCTATGGAACAGCCTCTTAGCCCTCTTGCCACAGAGCTTTTTTGTGTGGTCCAACCCCCAACTTAACACTCCCAGGACAGGGGCCCCAGGCCCAGCGGCTTCACCTTGTTTCCCTGGCTTCCAGCTGGTTCACAGGTCAGGGGCTGGAACCTTCCCTGAACCACACCCTTTTAGTCACTGTGGGAGGTAACCTTTCTCCTTGGGGACCCTCTTTTCCTGCTGTCCTCCTCATGGATCCCAGCAGGATCTGAACTCGTTTCTCTTTTTCTTGGTATTTTTTATTGATATATAATAGCAGGCCGGGCGCAGTGGCTCATATCTGTAATCCCCGCACATTGGGAGGCTGAGATGGGCAGATCACCTGAGGTCAGGAGTTCGAGACCAGCCTGGCCAACATCGTGAAGCCCTGTCTCTACTAAAAATACAAAAAAATTTAGCCGGGCATGGTGGCAGGAACCTGTAGTCTCAGCTACTTGGGAGGCTGAGGCACGAGAATCACTTGAATCCAGGAGGTGGAGGTTGCAGTGAGCCGAGACCGCACCATTGTACTCCAGCCTGGGCAACAAGAATGAAACTCCATCTCAAAAGAAAAAAAAAAAAAAAAAGGTTGTACGTATTTTGGGGGATACATGTGATATTTTGATTAATATATACAATACGTAAGGATCAAATCAGGCTAATTGGGATACCCATCACATCAAACTATTATTTTTTCTTTGTGTTGGGAACATTTGAATTCCTCTCCTCTAGCTATTTTGAAATATACAATAAGTTATTATTATTATTTATTTATTTATTTTACAGAGTCTTGCTCTGTCACCCAGGCTGGAGTGCAATGGTGCGATCTCAGCTTACTGCAACCTCTGCCTCCAGGGTTCAAGTGATCCTGCCTCAGTCTCCTGAGTAGCTGGGATTACAGGTGCCCACCACCACACCAGACTAATTTTTGTATTTTTAGTAGAGATGGGGTTGCACCATGTTGGCCAGGCTGGTCTTGAACTCCTGACTTCAGGTGATCTGGCCACCTCGGCCTCCCAAAGTGGTAGGATTACAGGCACGAGCCACTGCACCCGGCCTAAATTATTGTTAACTATGATTTCCCTACTGTTCTATCACATACTATGAACTATTCCTTCTATCTAATTGTATTTTTGTACCCATTAACTAATTTCTCTTCACCCCTTCACATCTCCTCTGTTCCTGGCCTCTGCTAACCATTCTATTCTCTATTTCCATGAGGTCCACTTATTTTATTATTATTTTTAGCTCCAACATATGAGTGAGAACATGCAATCTTTGTCTTTCTGTGCCTGGTTGTTTCACTTCACATTGAGCTCATTCCTTTCTAAAGAAATTTCCTCAAAGTTGCTATCAGATTCACTGCCCTCATTCTCTCCCTCCTCCTCCCCCTCCATTAAGAACTCCAATTTTGTTGATGATGGTTCAAAGGTAATCAGGGCAATCCTATCCTACTTTGTCACTGATTGGTCTGGGGGCAGGTGTGCTTCCCACATCTGATCAATGAGATGTGAGAAGTCTGTTAGAAGACTTCGGGAAATTTTTTTTTCTCCCGAATAACAAGGTGGAGTCCAGGCCTCATAAAAGGGAGGGCCTTTTGTTCCATGCATTTCCTTCATGCTTAGGATGCTGCCAAGTGAGCATGTGGTATTTGAGGCTGCAACAGGCACCTCGTGACCATGAAGGGTGGCCTGTGTTCAGATGGGAAGTCCTGAGACCTTATCGTCATAGGTGTACCTCTGTACAGCCCTGTCTGCCTCTGGGCTTCTTGCGAAGTGACCTTATAAAGGTCTGTATTATTCTAGCCAACCTCCATTTGATAATCCATTACTTGTAGCTGGAAGTATTCTAACTGCTGCACAGGGTATCCAGGCTAATATGACTATGCCTGCCTCTAACCCTTTACAATCCATTCTATATAGGTAGCAAAATTCTCTTTCTGCAATAAGACCTCAATCACATCACTTCCCTTATCCAGAGTTGGTGGCAGCTCCTGAGGGTCTATCAGTTTGAGTCCCAGCTTCTCAGCAGGTCTGGCTTGAATGGAGAACCTCTCAGCTGGAGCCCGCAGTGAATGAAGTCACAGTGAGCGCTTCTAAGAGGCCTTAGGGGTCCACATAGATACTTGTTACACTGAGCATAAGTAGCTGCCACCATGACCCAGATAAATCATTTTCAACTCATCATCACAATCCCTTAGGGGGCTTGTTATGAGCAGATGGTTGGTCCTCACTGTCAAAGATTCTGATTCAGTATATCTGGGGAACAGCCCAATAATTTGCATTTCTGACAAGCTCCCAGGGGATGCTGATCTGCTGGTCCAGGGACCACCCTTTGAGAACCACTGGCTCCCTGAATTTCTCCCCTCCACCCTGCTGCCACCAGGGGCCCTCAGTGTTCAGTAGGAACTGCACTTATATTCATTGTCAACCCACAGCGGGAATGAAGGCTAAGTGCCGAGGGGAGGGGATAAAGAGAAGTATTTATGGAGTACCTACCACATTCCAGGAACTATATGGGCAAGCGATTGAATGGTGAGCACAGGTAGGTATTGCTCCTGCGCTCATGGATCTCACAGATGAGTGACTAGACAAAGAGCCAGTGAACAATTAAGGAAAACAAGCTCAGATGTCATAGGATCTATGTAAGAAACACAGGGGACTGCCTTATACAGGAGGCCATGGAAACCCTCTCTGAGCAGGTGACTCTTAAGTTGAGAGAAGCCAAAGCAATGGGGAGAGGGAGCAATTCACAACAAACTAGGCAGAAGAAACAAGAAGTTCAAAGGCCCTGAGGTGGGGACGAGCTGGGTATGGCCAAAGCTCAGAAAGTCAGATTGGTTGGGGATGGGGGAGCAAGGGGAAGCTGCATGAGATGCAACCGGCGAGTAGACAAAGAGAAGCAGCATAGACAGGCATTCATAAAACACACCACAAAAGCCCTGCCAAGCACATGCTGTCTCTCCACTGAATGTCAGTGCTATGGCAGAGAATCCTCTATTCTGCCGTGGGGCCCAGGACACACACCGTCAGCATGAGGTGCCCCCTTCCTGGAGTCAGATGCCAGACATGCCACTCAGAGGCCCGGGAGGATGGTCCTGGTCCCACCCAGGATGTGGAGAGAAAGCAACTGGCTGTGGCAGAAATAACATGGAGTCTGGGAGAGAAGAGCTGCATCCAATCCTGGTTTTTGTAGCTGCAGCCAAGTCCCTTGTCCCCCTTGAACCTGATGGCCTCTCTGGAGAATGTGGATCGGAATGCCCTGTTTGTCACCTCACGTGTACAGGCTTTTTGCATCTGTAAAGGATTGTTTTGCCAGTGCCCGTTCATCTATTTCAATATTCTAATGAAAAATTCACAACCAAACCATTCTGGCCACCCCAACCTACTTTGTGCAATACACTCTGTGCTCTTCTGGTGCTCTAAGGGGCATGGGGACTCTTGGCCCATTTGAAGAAGGCAGGAGGACTTGGAAAAAGTCTCCTGGAATCACGTTTTCACTGGCCTGGAAAAATGTCCCTGAATGTTTTCTGATGGAGGCCTTGGAAGCTCCCTAGAGTTGAACAGGAATAGTCCGTGGCAGACCCACGTGTCTTGTTGTTTCTGAACCTTTGGCAAAATTAGGAGCAGGTTCTCCAGGCCAAGCAGGAACGCTTTATGATGTGCTGACACCTCGAGGAGATGTCACAGGGAGCGCGGAGTGCCATCTCCAAAGCATGTGAGTTTATGGCTTTCTCTTTTGCACGCTCCAGGAATGCAGGCTCCTCCTGTGCCTGCTGCTTAGAACAAAAAGGAAATCTGTGAAGAGTCGCCTTTGCCCAGGCTCAGGCCATGCCCAGGCCCATTCCTTGAGGTTTTGGCATTCAAAGGAAAGAGCAAGTCCTCTCCTGGCTGCACACGCTGCTTCCCTCCAGCACTGCTGCAGCTCCAATAGAAGGGCACCGTGGGCGTTCCCTGTTGAAGGACACATCAGTGCTCATCAGCAGAGCCAACTCAGGCCTGGGTTCCGATTCTGGCTCTGTCACTGTGAACTATGTGACCTGGGCAAACGACCTTGTTTTCTCTACCCTTAAAATAGGGTGAATAGAGCCTACCCTCTAGAGTAGCAATCAGATAGCTACCAGTAGATAGTTATTGACTGAGGTAGCTGTTATTGATTGAGAGCTTCAGCCACCGTGCTAAACTACTCCTGTGAATTATTTAATTCAGCATTCACAAGATTCCTATGACATAGGCACTGTTTTACAGAAGAGCAAATGAGGCTCAGAGCCATCAGGAAAGTGGCCCAAGGTCACACAGCTGGCAGGATTCAAATCCACCAGACTGCAGGGCTGACCATTATACTGAGAGTCTCCTAGGTTTTCTGTTGAACCATTGCAAGTGTCAGATGTTACTGTTTAAGGAGCCTGGCTAAAGGCGTGACCTGAGAGGCAGCTCCATGCTCACTAGTTCCCTTGCCATATGCCCATCTCCTGAGTAGAGGAGTCAGAACAGTAGACCGTGACTGCGGGTACTGAGGATCAGAGCTGGCAGGGAGCTCAGAGAGGCCCAGCTCCCACAAGCACCTGTGCCAGGTTTAGGCTGGTTACCCTGAGATATGGGCCTTCAACACTCCTCTGTGTAGCTTTTGTTTTCTTAGGCTTGAACAGGAACCTGCCAGAGCTGAGCATTTGATGGTGAGGAGCTTGGCACCCACTACAGGATAGTCCTGGGCAAGTTAGTTTGGCCTTTTGAGACTGTTTCCTCATCTGCAGATGGGGCCATGGTATTTCTTATTCTTCAGGGCATGAGATGGAGCATATAGAGCTCTTGGCATCACATCTGCTATACAATAAGCACTGAGCAGAGGGGAGCCTTATCATCCTATCCTGAAGCCTCCAGACAGAGGGCAAAACAAGGGTGGGGAAGCAAGTCCTCATTATGAAAATATTCTAGGACACAGAAAGGCAAAAGTCAAATAAAGGAAGACCCAACTGTAATTTGACACGCAGCAGGCCCTCTCTGGCCTTTGTGTTCTTCTTCTTTGTGTATCTATTTTGACCCTTCCTTTTAAATGTATCTAACCTTTTCTCAAATAAAGCAAGAAGTCCCTTCCCCACTTCGCCCCGAGGGACATGTGAGAGATTCTAAAGATGCTGTGATGTCCAGCTTCTTCTGAGAAAGGCAGAGCATCACATTGCCAAGAGCACGGGCTGTCCTGAACTCTAAGTACCCTGGTCACAGTTTGCTGTGTGTTATGTTTAAGGCACATAATTAGTTGTGCCTTTTTCCTGAGGCCTTAAAAAAATTCTTAAATTCCCACAGAGTCTCTTTAAATCAGCTAAACAGTAAATTCTTTTTGCATTAACCTTAAGGGAACTGAGTGGTTTGTAGAAATGTTTCTAAGAATCAATCATTTTCCAGGGGCTGAACTCTGTTTTTGAGTCTACATCACCAAGAATTCCACCCAAGAGGGCAGCAGAATGATATTGCCTGGGGACAGTGATACAGTATCCATGGCCCTTGCTGACAGCACCCTGATTTTGTTTACAGCAGCAACAAACTCAGTTCCCAGTGGCAGACTCACTTTCCCAGACACCCTTAGAACTAGGGGCAGTCTCGTAACACCTGGTGGACAATGAGACGTGCACATGGGAGAGCTTTGGGAGCTCTTTGGAAGGTGTGCACTTTCTCCCTTCTCCCTTGTTTCTACCTTGAACACAGACATGAGGTGTGGAACCAAAGCTGCCATCTTGAAAAGACAACAAAAAGCTGAAGAGAATGGAAAATAAGTGGTCCTGACATCACTGAGCTGCTGAACTATCCCAGCACTTCCTGCTTCCAGCTGCATGATAATGTGAGAAAAACAAACTCCCTCCCGGCTGTGGTGGGAGTTGGGGTGCCTAGATGGCTGAACTGCTCTGGGGCAGATACATGAAGTGAGGCCATTGTGGGGCAGGGGGATCCCCCAGATATGAGCATCCCCACCTCACCCTGGGCCTTTCATGTCCCACTGGGGAAAAACTTGTTGAAGTCACTTTAGTTGGATTTTTTTATTATTTGCAGCCTAAAGTATTTCTAAGTGGTAAGCAGAGCTGGATGTAACCTTTGAAAACCCAGGTAGGGCAAACTGGGGAGTAAATTCAGGGCTGGATTTTCCTCTTTGATCATGGTCTTTCTACTCCTTCTGAGTTAGAGATTGGCTAAATCACCCTTGGAAAGCAGCCGAGTATATCCAGAAAATCTAGATCAGGGAGTCTGGATAGGTCACAGACAAGACACATCTAGAGAAAGCAGTGAGGGTCCCTGTGTCATACACTCGTAGCTTTTCAGGGGAGGATGTCCTCAGAGACCACCCAGATCCTCATCTCTCCTCCCCTCCTTGGGTTCCCATTCAGCTATGTCAAGCTATGTCAAATTACTCACCATTTCCTGAACATTTTGTGCCTTGGCTAAGCCATCCGCTTGTCTCCAAAGCTTTCATCATCCCTTCTTCCACTCCCCTTTTTGGCTCATCCTTCAAGACCCTACTTGGTGACCTCTTCTGTCAGGTCCTCCTGATCACCCCCATGTGTCCCCACCCACACAGGATGTATTGCTCCTTCCCCTAGGTCATATCGGAACTCTCCTCTGACATCTTTTCTAGCTCTCCTTCATCCAAGAAGTGCTTGTTCCTTGGAATGCCGGGATAGGCAGTTGTTAGCACATGATGCTGTTATTCACTGTAGACATATTTAGCTCACCCAGCAGAATAGGGTTTCCTTCAGGACAAGATCGATTTATCATGACCACTTAGATGTTTTTCCAGAGCCCAGTGTGGTACACAGAAGACAGAAATCAGGGCTTAAATGTTCAAATTTAGTGCTGCTCAAAGTGTGTGCATGGGAATGTGGTTTCCTAGGAAGATTGTAGAAACTGCACACCAACAGGATTCCATGGTCAAACAGATGTAGAGAATGCCAGAGTGCACAAGGTCACAGGTCTCTATTGCCAGGTTTCTCGAAGCCTTAACCACTTGTGAATCACCAAGATAGGGACTGAGTATGCAGGCTTACCCCAGTGGATTTGACCATGGGATTTCTTTCTCATGGAGAACCTCAAGGGGCTAAAGTGTGGAGGAATGCATCTTGGATGCCGAAAGTCAGACACTCATTCATTTTAAAAAGGAATAATCATCTGATTCCTTTCTTAAGGTTTCCTAGCTGGTTGGAGGGGTAGATGGGACCTAAGATTGAGAGTTCTTGAAGGTATACCATGGAAGACCTCAGGGGTCATCAGACAGATGGTCAGTGAACTGTGCTTGACAGGCCACAATTTGAGGGGTCAAGAAGACCTGGGCTCAAATCTGGATTTTTCACATACCTGAGTCACATAAACAAACACTCCAGACTCTCTCAGCCTCAGGTTTCTCATCTTTAAAATGTAGCTAATAATACCTGTCTCGCACAGTACTTGTGATGTCTCAAGGCTCAAATATGTATCAAAGGCTCAGTAAATGGTTGCTATGGAAGCCAACAGCATTCTCCAGGCTGCCTTGGATGTAAGGACAGATCCTACAGATATTGGAGGTAAACATTAAAGAAAAGTTAACATCCCTTTGGGTACACATTCCAAAGGTGCATAGAGATATAGCCAGGAAAGGTTCCCAGGTGAGAGTAAGAACTCTCCAGGCCAATGTTACCAGTGGGACAAGGGGCTGGTTCATTCTGGAATCTTCCTTCCTGTACCTGGGGGCTGATGCATGAACCAACATCCCAACATTCCTTGGTCCTTGAAGCTGGCTTCCTTCCCCATCCTGGTGGCCATCTGTCTGAATCATCTGCACTCCAGGGTGGGTGGATGTGACATTCCTGTGACCCCACATTCCTCTCCTCCTCTTCAATCCACCTTAACCTGGTCCCTGCTCACCTCTTTAGCTTTTTTTCCCCTTCACTCTTTCTGTCACTTTCTGTCTTAGGGACACTGCCCCTCCTTTACTTCCTGGCACCCTCAGGGCTCCTCCCTTGTGTCTGGAAGCCTTCCCTTCTCTTTGTTGGTCTCGCTCTTCCTTCAGGTCTCGTCTCCAATGTCAGGCTGCTAAGAGAAGCCTTCTCTAAGCACTGCTGTGTTGAGTCACTCCTCTGTATCGCTTCCTCTGCTTTTTCTTCCTACTAAACACTATTAACAACGATATACTTTAGTGATCTTTAAAAAATAATGTCTACCTCTCCTTCCTAGGAGGGAAGCTTCATGAGGTGTGCTTTGCTGACTATGGCATCCCGGGGACCTCAGTGGAGCTGAGCACACCCATAGTTGCCCATCAGATATCTGGTGAAGGGACTGATGCATGATGGGGTCTAGACAACATTTTTTGTTATTTCGGGGGTCCAGGATCCCCCAATTTTCTGAATGAGATCACCTCCTTCATGGGTTTGGAAAGAGTGGACTGGAAAAGATGGCCAAGGCTGCTTCTTCCCAGAGAGAGTTGTTTTTTTTTCCAGCCTTGGCATATGAGTGGCCAGACACAGGAGTCTGCAAGAGGCCCCATCGTCAGCAGGAGCCTGGACTTTTCACACTCCACAGGGGACCTTTGGGCACCCCTGGGAGAAAATTCTCCCAACCTTCAATAGAGCATTTTCTGAACACCCAACACATTTTATTTTTAGACATTGCAAATTTTGGGAAAACTTATATTTTCTGTTTTGCTTCATCTGCTGGGAATCTCAAGTTGGATTTGTTGCCACTTCTTACAACCGAATAAGAGCTAAAGGCTTCCAGCTTGGGCGTTAACCACACCCAGGATTCATTTTCCTTTTTTACCCCCATTCTCCTCTTATTCTGATTTCTTACTGTACTTATTCCACGTCCTGATGCACGTATGTAACACTGTTGGCCATATCAAATTTTTTTTCTGCAGTGATTCAGATACTTTTTAAATTGCAGTGAAATTCATATAACATAAAATGAGCCATTTTAAATTAGATAATTCAGTGACATTTAGTGTATTCACAATGCTATAAAACCACCACCTCTATCTAGTTTCAAAACATTTTCATCACCCCACAGGAAAACCCTGAACCGCTTAAGCAGTCACTCCCTATTCCCCTCCTCCCCAGCACCTGCAACCATCAATCTGCATGCATTCTGTTTCTATAGATTCGCCTATGCTGGATATTTTATCTAAGTGGAATATATAATGTGTGGCCTTCTGTGTCTAGCTTCTTTCATTTGGCATAATGTTTTGAGGTTCATCCATATTGTAGCATGCATCAGTACTTCATTCCTTTTTTTTTTTTGAGACGGAGTCTTACTCTGTCGCCCAGTCTGGAATGCAGTGGTGCAATCTCAGCTCACTGCAACCTCCACCTCCTGGGTTCAAGCAATTCTCCTACCTCAGCCTCCTGAGTAGCTGGGATTACAGGCGTGTGCCACCACACCTGGCTAATTTTTGTATTTTAGTAGAGACGGGGTTTCACCATGTTGGCCGGGCTGGTCTCAAACTCCTGACCTCAAGTGATCCACCCACCTCAGCCTCCCAAAGTGATGGGATTACACATGTGAGCCACTGCGCCCGGCCCTCATTCCTTTTTATAGTTTGTGTTGATGGATCGACTGGTTCAAACTGTGGGTCAGCAGAAGCTGGGCGCATCAAGGTCCTGCTAACATGTAAGAGGCAGAAAACTTCTCCAGGTCTTTACAGAATACACAATAGAGAGGCTCCCACCCAGAAAACCAGCGTGCCATAGATGGTCCAATATTACATTCCAGAGGTCTTGGGACCTGGGCACGAGCCGCTTCTCCCCTGAGATATTCTCCTGGAATAGACAGAGGTGTCAGTCAGCATGAAAATAACCTTGGCAGAGATCCCCACACCAGAAAGATAGCCACAAACATGTGTGCCAAGGCACATGGTTGTGGGGAGGGGGTTCTAAATTAAGTCTTGGGCTATGTGTTCTATTGACTTGGGCCTGGTGGGGCTGACCAGTCAGTTCTGCCCCTTTGGGTGCACGTCCCTGGTTTGGCAGATGCTAGGTGAGAAGGGTCTTGGGAAGGCCAAGGTGGAGATGCTGCCAAGAGCTGTGGAATGACTTCCAGCACTCAGGCACTACATCCAGGCCAGAGACAAACTGAGGAGGGAAAAATAAAGGGAAGCAAATGAAGTTCAACTTCTTGAATGGAACTTAGAGAAGCAAATATAATGCCATTTGGCTCATGGAAAGAGTGCCATTAACATACTGACTGATTATTGAGATCAGAGATGATCAGAGGGATGACAGGGAATGAGTTAGATGAAAATGACTGTAGAAACAACTGTGGGCTGAACCTAATTTTCCTCTGTGACATAGCACGGTCTTCTTTTTAAATTTCATAATGATGTGAAAATGGTGTTTTTGGCATTTGTGGGATGCCTAGGGCTAAGACGAACCTGAGAACAGGCCCCAGCTGTGTCGTCTCTGGTTATGTCAACTTGGGTGCATTTCCTCTCTGACTCTCAGTTTTCTCATCTGTAAAATGGAGATGATAGCATGGTTACCTCGGAGACCTACCATGTGGCTTGAAACTGACATAGCTGAGATGCCTGGCATTTGCAGGTGCTCCTTCAAGTGAAGCTTGATCTCTTCCTCCTTCTTTCTTTTCTAAATATCAAAGCAAAAATAGGCCTTTAGCTGAACACAATAAAGCATAGCTATCAGTGATGCAATGTTACCCCCAATGGTGGGCTGCAGTGAGAAAGCAAAGGAGTAAGACACAGTGAATGCCTGTAATTGAGATGGCTTCAAGACTTCAAGTTGGAAAAGATAAAATAAATCCATAAATCATTCTACTATAAAGACACATGCACACGTATGTTTACTGCAGCACTATTTATAATAGCAAAGACGTGGAACCAACCCAAATACCCATCTATGATAGACTGGATAAAGAAAATGTGGCACATATATACCATGGAATACTATGCAGCCATAAAAAAGAATGAGTTCATGTCCTTTGCAGGGACATGGATGAAGCTGGAAGCCATCATTCTCAGCAAACTAACACAGGAATAGGAAAGCAAACATCACATGTTCTCACTCATAAGTGGGAGTTGAACAATGAGAACACATGGACACAGGAAGGCGAACAACACACAACGGGGCCTGCCAGGGGGTGGGGGGCAAGGGTAGGGAGAGCATTAGGACAAATACCTAATGCATACGGGGCTTAAAACCTCAATGACGGGTTGATGGGTGCAGCAAACCACCATGGCACATGTATACCTATGTAACAAACCTGCACCTTCTGCACATGTATCCCAGAACTTAAAGTAAAATAAAAAAAATCCACGGGAGAAACAATTTCAGAATAACTCAAAACAGTGCACTGTGTGAAGCAGGTACTCCCTCCCTTGGTCTCAGTTGGTGCCCTCTCCTCTGGATAGCCTCATCAGAAACCTGCGATGGGTGAATGCCACTCCATCACGGCAGGCTTCCCATCCTGGCACTGACACCACATCAAAATGATCTAATTGTGGTTCTGGGCCTTCTGCCTCCAACCTACTGTGAAGACTGCCTGACACATAAACACTTCTTAAAATATGATAAGCTAGTATTTAATGAACACTTAATACGTGAGACAGCCTGTACCAAGATCTTTGTATTTGCCCCTTTTTTTCCATGACAAAAATGCTAAGGTACAGGACATATTATTATCCCTAATGTGTGGAGGAGAGAAGTGAGAGTCAGAGAGAGAATATACTTGCCCAAGGTTAGTAGGGTGGCAGGCAGCAGAGCCGAGCTTTAACCTAGGAAACCAGAGTTCAGAGGCACTGCCCAGAATCTCAGACCCTTTGCAAACCATACATCCGATAGGGAGTTACTATCCAAAACATGTAAGGAACACAAACAGCTCAATAGCAAGAAAACAAATAACCCGATGAAAAAATAGGCAAAGGATCTGAGGAGACATTTCCCAAAGGAAGACACACAAATGGCCAACAGGTACAGTCTCTGAAGAACTGCTCAACATCACTGATTATCAGGGAAAAGCAAATTAAAATTATAATGAGATACCACCTCACACTGTAAGAATAGCTTTTATTAAGAAAAAAAGAGAAAACTAATGTTGGAGAAAATGTAGAGAAAAGGGAACCCTCATTACACTGATAATGGGATTGTATAAATTAGTACAGTCATTATAGAGAATAGTATGGAAGTTCCTAAAAAAATTGAAAATAGAACTATCACATCATCCCGAAATCCACTTCTGGATATATGTCTGGTATGGTTTGAATTTGCAAAACTCATGTTGAATTGCAAACCCCAATGTTAGAGGAGGGTCCTGGTGGGAGGTGATTGGATCTTGGGGGCAGACCTTCCCCTCGTTGTTCTCATGACAGTGAGTGAGTTCCCATGAGATCTGGTTGCTTAAAAGTGTGTAGCACCTCTTCCTTCACTCTGTCTTCCTCCTGCTCTGCTCATGTAAGATGTGCCTGCTTCGTCTTTGCCTTCCACCACAATTGAAAGTTTCCTGAGGCCTCCCCAGCCATGCTACCTGTACAGCCTGCAGAATCGTGAGCCAATTAAACATCTTTCCTTTATAAATTACCCAGTCTTGGGTGGTTCTTTATAGCAGTGCGAGAATGGACTAATACAATATTCAAAGGAAATAAAATCAGTACCTTGACAGATGTCTGCACTCCCATGTTTATTGCAGCATTATTAACAATAGCCAAGATATAGAAACAACCTAAGTGTCCATTGAGAGATGAATGGATAAAGAAAATGTGGCATACGTATACAAAATGGAATCCTATTCAGACACAAAAAAGAAGGAAATCTTGTTGTTTGTGACAACATGGATGAATCTGGGGTACATTATGTAAAGTGAAATAAGCCAGACACAGAAAGACAAATACTGCGTGATCTCACTTACTTGTGGAATCTAAAATAAATCGAACTTGTGGAAGCAGAGAGTAGAATGGTAGTCACCAGGAACTGGGGGTGGGGATGGGGAGATGCTAGGTAAAAAATCTCATACCCAACTTGCTCATTTCCTTCTGCATCCATGCCTACCAGGTGCAGTAGGATGGAAGCAAGGTTAGCAGGGCCCTGCACAGATGCTGAAGGTTCCAAAAAGACACTGGGAGACCACTGGGCACATGTGCACTGAAGGCCTGGATGACCACAGAGATGTGGACACGCAAAGCATCCCTGTGAAAATAAATTGCTATAAGCATTTAAAGCAGCAGTAGTGGGTAGCAGAAGTAGGAAGACTGAGAAGTTTCTGTCGTGGGAAACAACCTTCCCAGAGAAGCTCTTGCTCCATCACACAAGGTGGGGAGCACTGGCTTTGTGTAAGCTCAGCAGGTAAGGTGTGGGCATGGCCAGGAGCAGGAAGGGCACAAGAAAAGAAAGAAAGAAAGAAAGAGAAAGAAAGAGAGAGAGAGAGAGAGAGAAAGAAAGAAAGAAAGGGAAGGAGGGAAAAGAAAGAAGGAAGAAAAGAAAGAGAAAGGAAGAAAGGGAGAAAGGAAGGAAGGAAGAAGAAAGAAAGAAAGAGAAAGAAAAAGGGAAGGAAGGAAAAGAAAGAAGGAAGAAAAGAAGGAGAAAGAAAGGAAGAAAGGGAGAAAGGAAGGAAGAAAGAAGAAAGAAAGAGAAGGAAGGAAAAGAAAGAAGGAAGAAAAGAAAGAGAAAGGAAGAAAGGAAGAAAGGGAGAAAGGAAGAAAGAAGAAAGAAAGGGAAGGAAGAAAAGAAAGAAGAAAGAAAAAAAGGAAGAAAGGGAGAAAGGAAGGAAGAAAGAAGAAAGAAATAAATAAAGAAAGAAAGAAAGAAAGAGAAAAGTAAAGAAGGAAAGAGAGGCACTTGGGGGCTGATGTCATCCCTTTGAGCCAGATCAGCCATCACTAGCTGGGTGACTGAGAAAGTCACCTTTCCTCTATGGCCTGCAGATTTCTTATCTGTAAAATGAGGATAATAATAGTGGATACCCAATGGAATTATTCCCATCATTAGAGATAATGCAAGCGACGATGCTTCCTCCATAGATATATATGTTGGTTTTTGTTTTTAGAAATTGAGAGGTGTTAATATGAGTATTAATATTAGCATAAGTATTAGTATAAGCTTAGGTTTTGAACGGCCCTGCAAGTTCTTGGTGAAAATCAAGAGTGCCCACCTTTTTAGTAAAAGTTTTGGAGCCAGTCTTAGAGTGGAAGGTGGAGAAAGTTGGTGTGTGTGCACGTGTGTGTGCACATGCATGTGTGTGCACATGTGTAAATACGTGTGTGCCTGTGTGCATGTGTGTGTGTGTGTTGCAGAGGTGTGAGTCGTTTCAAACATGGCTGAAGAATATGTAAGTGCTGTAGAGCAGGTCTGTACCCAGTACAGTGCAGCACACAGGAGGGAATTGTTACCTCTGTTAAAGAGCAGAGAAAGCTTTCAGAGGATGTGACCTCTGCATTAGCTCTTGGCAGATAGGAAGGAATCATCTGGGTAAAGAAGAGAGAGAAGTGCCAAGGCATGGTCTTGGCAGAGCTTGGCTTGTTCAAGGAACAAGTTCAGAGGGAGCAGAGGCAGGGAGTTTAGAGGAAGTGGCAGGAGAGGGCTGTTAAGGTGGTCCAAGCCAGAGTCTGGCTCCTCAGCACAAGGCCCTCTTGGACATGCTGCCACAGTTGGACCCACCCTCCATCCTCCCAGCCGTATCATGTGAGCAGCAGCTCCATGTCCAAACATCCATGTTTTCCTGGCTCTACATCTGTCCCAAGGTCCTTGGAAGCAGAGGGCATACAAGTGAAGGAAGCAGTGAAGAAGCCTTGAATACAGGCAAGAACTCAGGGAAAGGAGTGGAGAAGACAATGCTTTTTGAGATTCCAGACCTTGAGGGCCTACACAGTCTGTGCTATGAGCCCTGGCAGGGTGACTTCCAACCATCTGCAATGTCTCCATGGCAATGGGCCATGGAAATTGAGGGCGGAGATAGTTCTTGGCGAGGCATGCCATGATCTGGTACGTCTCATGATTTTCCTTGGAGGCATCCCTGGGTGTGCTGTCTGTCATAGACGGCGCTGTCCATGGGGCCCTCATCAGCAAGGCCTTCCTCTGACTTGTTTTCCCAAAAGTGCAGCTTGATTTGCTCAGTGCCATCTGCACAATCTCACTGGTCACCCCGCCCGCCATCTGTTTACAGGCCGAAAGACAGCTGGCTGGGGTAAGGGGACACTATGTGACCATAGAATATACAACTTCAACTGCCTCACCCTGGGGCTTTTACATCTGTCTCCCTGGGATCCCAGTTGAGCAGATGGACTTCAGGTTAGCATCCACTGTGACCCTGGCCTACGGTAACAGCAATGACAGTAACAGCAATGCCAGTGATCTAGTGAAGGTCAGTTAGGTACTAGGTACATGCATATATCTCGCTTAATCCTGTAGCAATTCTACAAGGTAGAGATCTTCCTGATGAGGAAGCTGAGGCTCAGAAAAATGATATGAATTGCCCAAGGGCAGCAGCCAAGTGGCAGAGCTGGGAACGAAGCTCCCGACTGTCTGAATTCAGAAGTACAAGACTTCCTAAACCAGAATGAATCTTCTCCTCCTCCTGCTGTTTAGGGCCCTTCAGGGGAATGTGCTGACCTCCCCATCTGGCCTCAGCCCCTGCCCTGCCCTCATGCCTGCAGCACAGCCATGACACTCTGCTGGCCTTTCCCAGATGCCACACCCCCTTCCAGCCTCCACGCCTGTGCCCCGGCCCGGCGGTTCTCCCCACCAGCTCTGGGAGCAGCTCACAGAGGGACTCTGCTTGGTCTACGAAGTCAGCAAAGGAGTCCATTCCTTGGCATTTCCAGGGGCCAGCACTGCAGAGTCAAGGATGACACTTTTTATTCTAAAGGTATGTGCTCATTGTTAGAGATTCCCAGAGTTCGAAACTGCACAGAGTCACATCCGCCTTTCCTTCTCACACCTCCTCCACCTCCAAATTCCACTCCCCAGAGGAAGCTGCTGGGGATGTGTGGTTTGCTGTGTGTCTCCAGATGTTTTCAAGACCATGAAAAGATACCTATGTATTTTTTACAGAAACCACACTTATGGTGGTCTTTCTCCCTTTGCCTCCCCTCCCCTGACCTGGGAACTATTCTCTGTCTTTCCTTCCTGCCCTGCTCTGTGTCTGGGAGGCCAACCCCTACAGGTGGCAGCACCCTGCTCCCATGGCCTCTGGCTTCTGGGTGGGTTGGCTGGTGGGAGGCACGGCTGGGGGATGGAAGGGCAGGTGGTGAGAGAGGCCAAGTTATGTACTCTGCCTCCTCTCTCTCCTGCTTCTTCCCTACCTGCCTGTGGTTCTCAAAGTGGTGGGACTCCCCGGAGACCAGAGCTCCAGCTCCCACTGGGCTCCGGGAACCTTTTCCCTTCCTCAGGCCCCTGAGGCTGAGGCATGGCAGGAACCTCCTGAGGTCACTGCTTCCTGGGTGCTACAGCTCCGTTGATTCCTTTACCCCTGCCTCAGCACCATGCGTGGCCCCAACACGACGCCATTTCCCACCTTTCTACAGGTCTCATATTAGTACCTTCAGATCTGCTCACAAAGTGAGCACGGTGCTTGTGTCCGTGAAAATTATGATCTAGAGTTTGAGACTGAAAAGAAACGGTGACCAGGTAAAGAGGCGAATATGTTGGCAAATGCAGATGGTAGCAAGGGCTGTGGGAGATGTGAGTGAGTTTCAGTGACAGAGACTAGCAGGGAAGACCTACTTAAACAGAGTGGTGACTCCTGCCCAGCTCTGGTAAAGGTTGGCCGGTCTCCAGTCATATTGGTGGACTGTAGTCAATTTCACCCAATGCCCCACTGATGGACACTCAGGTCTTGTCCATGGCTGTGCTACTTCAAACAATGCTGCACAACAGACATTCTTGTGCCTACATCTTTGTACCTTTATCTTAACATATCTCAAAAGGAAGTTCCAGGTATGGAACTGCTGGAACTGTGGTTGGATGGGTTTAAAATTTGCTGGATTCAATAAATGATGCTGAAGGAGTGTCTCTCCCCACAGAGTCCCACGTGAGAAGTAGCCACAGCTTGTTTGCTCTCTAAGGAGCCAGAGGAAGTCTTGCCCAGGACTGAGGGCTTGGCCAGAGGTAAGTCCATCCGGCCTTCCTGGAACTGAAGCCACATCATAGACTTTCTCCTTTTAAAATTACTTCTCCTTTTCAAATATTTAAAAATATTTAGGCCGGGTGCGGTGGCTCACACCTGTAATCCTAGCACTTTGGGAGGCCGAGGTGGGTGGATCACCTGAGGTCAGGAGTTCGAGAGCAGCCTGGCCAACATGGTGAAACCCCGTCTCTACTAAAAATATAAAAACTAGCAGGGCTTGCTGGTGGGCGCCTGTAATCCCAGCTACTCGGGAGGCTGAGGCAGGAGAATTGCGTGAATCCAGGGGACGGAGGTTGCAATGAGCTGACACGGTGCCACCGCACTCCAGCCTGGTTGACAGAGTGAGACTCCATCTCAAATATATATTTGTAACCATATAATTCAATTTTATATATATATAAAAAATAATTTTTTTAAAAATACTTTCTCCTTTTAAGTTATTGTAATGGCAATAATGCCACTTGCTCACCATCACCTTTCCTGCCCACCATGACCATCTTTCTTCCAAGGAACCTTGGTGTTGATACAAGAATGTGGCAACCAAATACCAAAGAGATTTTTTTTTTTCTAATGAGATTCAAGAAAAAAGCCTGGAAGCAATAACTCCTTCAAACTTCCCAGTGATTTGGTTTGAATGAGTGAAGTTTTAAGGAGCATATTCTCTGTGCCAGGTTCATGCTGGTGCTGAGCACGAATGAATGAGATGCTGCCCCCCCGCCCTCTTCCTGCAAGGAAATCATGGTCTGGGGAGGAGAGTGGAAGGGAGTGGGGGAAGTGGTTTCCAAACCTGTATAGCAGAATCATCTGGGAGGTTTTCAAAGACACGGGTCCCTGGGGCCCCCACTGGGCGCTTTCAGTTCAACAGGCCTATGTCTCAGGAGTATTCAAAGCCCCTTAGATGCCTCTGACACCCAGGGCAGGGTGTGAGCTGTGGCTGTGACAGATGTCTACACCAGTAAACAACATGGTTGCTTGTGTAATGTAGAGGTGGCTGAACTGCATGCTCCAAGTGTTGAGCCTGGTATTTTGCATGGTCCATAGTTTGGGCTTGCAGATTTTAAAAAAAGAAATTATTTTCCAGCTTCTGAAAATCAAGGGATCTCTCATTCAAATCCAGATTTCGCCTCATTAGAAAGACCCTGACAACTAGCTACAATACTTGGCCTATCAGATGGGGCACCTCCTCTCCAGTTTTACAGTCTCACCATTCTCTAGCCTCTCTCTCTTTACATTGCCAGTAGCCCTGTTGTCAGTGGATTGACATCACTCTTTTTCTTATGATAGAACTCCAGGAAAATGAGATATTTCTTATCCTCTTGTCTATATCAAAAGCTGAAAAATGAAAGACAGACCAAGAAGTCTAGGTCATTACTTTTTTTTTTTTTTTATGAAAGAGAATATGTCTTTCTGGAAGTGTTTAATAGACACAAGAAATGTGTCAAAAGAATATAAGCCAGCCCATTTTCCTCATTTATTTGCCCAGCCTGCCCTCCACGCACCAGAGCTCAGATTCCTTTAGTCCCTTCGGTCATTAACTCACCATGTCACCTTGGACACAGTATTTAGTTTCTCTTGGTTACTTTGTAAAACAATGGTTCTTAACCGAGGGAAATCCTGTCCCCTCTGCAAACATTTAATGTCTTGAGGCATTTCTGGTTGTCACAGTTGGTCAGTTGGAGGGAGGAGCTGCCATGGGCATCTAGTGGGCAAAGGCCAGGGATGCTGCTAAACCTACTGCAATGTACACGGCAGCCCCTACAACAAAGAATTACCCAGCCCCAAATGTCAGCAGTGTTGAGGGAGAAAAACCCTGCTCTAAAATGAGGGGGCCCAACCCTTCCAGCCTAGATGGCTTTCAGTTTTGGGGGCTTCCAAAGCCTCAGGAGCAGGTGGAACCTGGAAGGGTAAGTAGAATGGAACCTGGAAGGGTAAGCAGGCAGTGGATAGAGGTGGGGAGAAGGCCAGTGCAGGGTCTGACCAGGGAATGAGGAGTGGTCTGGTTTGTCTGGGTATAGGGGCTGTGTAGAGATCGCTGTCCCTGGAGAGGCTGAGGCCCAACTAGTTGCGGTAGTGCTTTCAGTGCACGCAGTGGGATGGAAGTCAGTGTGGCTCTTCACAAGATATGCCAGCTGTCTGTCCTGGGATGTGGTAGGTTGTACTTCCTGCTCAAGTGAAGTCAGGACTAGCAATGTGACTCACCCTTGCCATGGAAGAGTGAGTAGGAGCATGTATTCACTACTAGGCAGAAGCATTCGGAGCCAGTGCAATGCTCCATGACACCCTCTCCTTTCCCTCGGACATAGTGAACCTCAGCATTCAGGACTGTGGCCGCCATCCTGGGGTCCGGGGCAAGAAGAATGAGCTGGAACCTTGCCAACCCACAGTGGCTATGGAAAAGAGATAATTTTCTTGTTTTAAGCTACTGAGATTTGAGGGTTGTTTGTTACTGCAGCGGAATCTGGCCATTGTAACTGATGTAGGTGGAAATCACTGATGTTACCTGAGACGATGGTAGATGGTGCACAGAGGCGACATTAAATTACACTATATTCCTCAGGGGGAACACTCTTCCCTTTATAGCTATGTGGATTACACCAAGGAGAACATTTCAGTGTGGCTAGGTTGTCTTTCATGCTTTTCCAATACATCCTATGCTCCGTTTTTAACAAAGAGAGAGTGGGCACAGGTTCAAGTGTCTGTATTTAGCTAAAATTTCATAGGGTAGTTTTAAAATGGAATTTAATGTTAGGGATGCCTTCCATTCATGGTGAGGAATTATAGTTTTCCACTTACGGTAATGATGTAAATTTTTTAAAATTGTAAGTAGAGAAAGTGAGTCATTTTAAAGACTTACATAAAGCTAATAAAACGCAGGTGGTACACACATACAGCAAAAATCATAAAGCTGGCTTGCAAATGACTGAAGCCAGGGGAGTAGAGCTCATAGCCTAAGGCAACATCTCTTGCAGAAGTGAAGGCATTCTGTCAAGGCAAAAAGTCTAATAATAATAACAACATAACATTAATAATATTTCCAGACGTCCTTCTAACAATAAGGTAAAAGCAGCCATCTCACCATATAATTCAGAGAGGTATATAGTATAATCCTATGTCCACTACACCATCCAGTGCCGGGTGCACAGTAGGTGCCCAACCAATGTTTGTTAACTGAGCATCAGTTAGCGGCACTTGGTAAGATTGAAATGCTCTCTCAGATGGGTGGGCTGCAGTCTTAGAAAGATGTTAGCTCTGCTCAGCATGTTGAAAAGCTTCTGTGAGCACATCTGGGAGAAGAGGCAGAGTTCTGCAAACAGAGGTGAGGAAAGTGAGGAACCCTCAGTGTGGCTTGTGGGGATTGGGGATTGGACAATGGGAAGAGAAGCCACAGATGCTGAGGGCTGCTGGCCAGGTGGAAATGGGGAGAAGTCCCACGTGGGGTGTGTGTATGTGTGTTGTGGGAGATTTGGGAAAGGATGATGGAGAACATCATCAAACTCATATGAGTTTTAAAGCTGTTTGCATGAGGTATGCAATGGAAATCCACTCTGCCTCACCCCCCACCACCAATGGTTGAGTTTCACGCCTCCGTTTGCACAGTCCTGCTCCTACTTAGCAAGGGAGAAGGGAAGATTGCAGGAATCTTGGAGAGGCTCGGGCTTTCCAGGGCTGTGGAACTGTAGGTAGTTCTATTGTGATTTCAAAAATTGATGAGGCTGTGGCTGCCTCCTGGGTTACACAGGGGCGAGTGAGTGAATGAATGAATGAATGAATGAATGGTGACTATTGCACACAGGGGTGTGATGCACCCAGGGGCACTTCTGACTGTGACCCTGAACAGTGGGTGGCAGGTCTTATTTTTCAACGGTGGCTGTGCCAAGATGTTTCATCGCATGTGCTCTTCCATAATGTGACCTTGACTCTCCTTTTATGGGGAGGTGGTGTCCATGTCCCCTTGTATGTGTGTATGTAAGCTTGTGATGGCTTTGACCAATAGCATACAGTGAAGCGATTATTGACCAAAGGATAATACGGCTTCCTCATTTTGGGACATTCATCCTTTGAACCCTGGGTTACCACGTTAAAGGAAAGCCAAGCCGCATGGAGCAACTGCGTGCAGGTGCTGTGTTCTGCAGGCTTAGCTTTAGGTCATCCCAATGCAGACTTTTAGAAAATTCCAGTTTACAGCTGTCAACTCTCCTCCAGGCTTCAAGTCTTCCCAAGTGAGGTTCCAGACGTCCAGGAGCCAACCCTGCAGTACCCTGTCTAAATTCCAGACCCGGGGAACATAGGAACATAATGAAATGGTTGTCTTCAGCCGCTAAGTGTTGGCGTAGTTTGTTATGCAGCAATTGGTGTCTGAAACACAGCAACTGGGTGCTCCCCACCTCGGAGTCCTCAGCCCAGAGCAACAAGCCTGAAACCAGGCAGGGGCTCAATAAGAGCAGTTGAGTAAATGGGGAGGGAATATCGGAATGAATCAGCATGCACCTTTATGTTTTATGTTTTATTAATTTTATTTCGTTATTTTATAGAGATGGGTGTCTTGTTATGGTACCTAGGCTGGTCTCAAACTGCTGGCCTCAAGCGATCCCTCTGCCTCGGTCTCCTTAGCAGCTGCTATTACAGGTGTGAGCCACTGTGACCTACCCAGCATGCACCTTTAAACTCTGTTCATATGTGGGTTTGGTTTCCTTCAGGGACCCCTTCCATCCTCTTACTGTGTGACTGTGTAAACACACAGGGCACCAAAGCTTTTGTGGTACCTGGATGCCCCAGAACCACGAAACGGTGTATCTTTTTCAAGGAGCCTCTGACGTGATTTCCTCTCACAAACTAACTTCTCTGATTTGACTGGGAAATTTGGTAGGAATGAGAAGACTGCCTGCTAATGCGGGTGGGTAAAGGTGAAGGGTACACAGAAAGGAAATAAGAAAGGAAGGGATTTTAACACTCAGCAAGCTATGTTGTATCATGGTATTTTCTACCAAAATGAAGTGCTGTGTAGCAGCTTTATGAGGCCACTAACAAAGTGCCCTAAAAAGGCTGTTCACAAACTCTCCCCTCTAAGTCACTACAGCCCATTTCTCCACCCAGCTGCCAGGGATGGGGAAGAAATTGCTCCTGGTGAAATCCACCCACTTTCATTTAAGTCTCAGTCCTGAGTGGAGGCAGTATGTTAGCCAGGATGACTTTTCAAGTGCCGTCCAACGCCAGTTTACTTGACTCACCCCAAAACTGCTTTGCAATTGTTGTTAACAAATCTATCCCTGAAGAGGATTTACAAGGAGCCAGGAGTTTGCCTACCTGTACAACACCAGAGGGCAATGTCCAGCTCAGGCAGTTGTCTCCCGGCTGAGAAGGAATCATGCTTCGTTCCCAAGGCAGGAGGCCAACTTCCTTCAACAGACCTGCACTTTAATAACGAAATTGCTTCATCCAGGGTCTTGCTGCCCTTGGAGGTTTCCCTGAGATGTGACCCAAGAGGAGTTGGGAACATTTGCTGACTACAACCTGGTGGAAATAACTGAATGAGGCTAAACTGTGCCGTGAGGAAGGGATCTCTTTGAGAAATCCCCACATTGTAAATCAACTGTGAAAGTGTGTTGTCAACTAGAGCCTTGGAAAGAGGGAGTCTAGTTCAGCTACTCTCTTACTGGCAGGATATTCGGTAAATTTTGAGTTTCTCCAAGCAGAGAAGTATGCAGCTAATTCACTCCTCATAACCTGAAACTTCAATCTTAAAATACATTTCATGCTGATTTGTCAAAAAGTATGTAAGCTGGTGGCAACTATGGGCCAACTGTAATGCTACAGCATTGATATTAGATGCTACAAATGTCCAGACAAAAAGTATCATAAAGTTAATAGATAAAAAGCCCAAGAAAATTTCAAAAATATTATACAAGTATAGATATTTGGTAACATAATTTTTTTACAGGGAGGGAATGAAAGCTCTTGGAACTGGAGACAGGAGTCATTACTTGTCTGCAAGAAGATGGAGGAAATTGTCTTACAGAAATTTCTCTAAAAGCAATTGTGTGTTGAGGAAATGAATTCACAGATACGTCTCTGTGGTTATACAATCAGACCCCAGAGGCCGTTTTCCAATCTCTAGACTGCCTGCTAAGGATGTGGATTCTGTTAGCTAGCCACGGTTAACCAGGATGGTGAAGACATGTTTGGGGGAAAGGCTGCATTGCTTGACCCAACAGAAAGGAGACGGAGCATTTGTGGGGAAGCTTGGAAGAGGAAGATCATCAGAGGAAGCATGAGAGAGGGGAGCTTGGGGACTAGGCATGTCTAATAAGAACTGGAGGAACTGTGCTACGAGGGATACAGGGTAACATCTCTCCTGCATTTCCCCTCATGGAAAATCTGCTTGAATTTCTTTGTGGAAAAATGGATTAGAGATAAGAGCCTGGGTTGACCTGCATTCTAAATAGAATCTTGGAGTTGAAAGGAATTTTAAGAGGCTACCAAGCCCATCCCCGATAAAATTAGGAACGCTTTCCCAGACACCCCTTGGAGGTATGAACAGTCTTGTTCAAATACATCCAGAAGGGAGGGCTCACTTCTTCAGTATGCAAACAGGGCCAAGGAGGAACTTCCAGTATTGGGTTTGCTTGTTTGATTCTGAAGGATTGTAAATAATGAAGCAACTATATACTTCATGGTGGGGAATGGAGGGTGTAAAAGTAAAGTCATAGTAAAGTCACAATAGCTACTGGGTAGAGGATTCCTGCTAGGTGTCAAGCATTTAACTTATGTCATTAGGGTCTTAAGGAAGGTCATTCCCTCTGTTTTGGAGATACACAAATGAAGGTCTTGCAAGCCCAGCTTATTGTCCTGAATTCACAGAGCCAGTATGAGGAGTGGGGGAGTCAGGATTTGAACTCAGGCCTCTTTGAGGTTTTCACCCCATCACGGTTTCTTCCATGTTGTCTTTATTAGGGAATCCCCCCTCTGCCAACATTTGTGAGAAAACACTTGTTCTGCAGCGTGACAGGTTGTACATTATGGCTGACTGTGGTCTCTGCACCTTAAGAGGAACAGAGAGAACTTTGACTCATTTGTAAAGGGAACTTGGAGAATAAATAATCCCTGAGAAAAGTTTAAAATAACTGAGATGATTTCACTTGGAGAAGACTGATTAATATGAGTCTTCAGGTTTGTAAAAGATTTTTAGGAACGGTGGCCACCAGCTCTTCTCCATCTCCACTCTGGACAGGAGAGAAAAAATTGGCTTAGGCAGCAGCCTGAGGGTGTCTGTATGGAAGAATTCCTGACCCTAGAATGGGTCAATGCAGAAAACAAAATACGAAAGGCCTTTCTTCTGAGGCCACCAAATGGACAGCAGCGTCACCCTGGTGTGTATGGGCTTTGTAGAAGCCAACATCTGCCTTACTAATAGGGCTTACTGGGTGTGTACCTCAGGATTTTGTCTCTGACAGAAGCACACAGGGTTGGAGGGGGAGCGTTGTGGGATCCTTCAAGGATCTTCCCTGACAGGAGCTCCAATGGGGCTTCGCCTCCATATAGCCCAGTACTGCTCGATAATGATGGACACCACCTACCACCAGGGGATTATGCTCAGGTACATGCCAGTGTCACCGGCTGTGTCCCTGGCTGGGGAACACTGGGCAAATTATATAACTTCTATGAAGCTCAGTTTCCTGGTCTGAAAACCTGGGGCTCACAGTACCTCATAGGATTCTGGGAAGAGGTAACGATGTCATCTGTGTGTAGGTCTATAGAGCACCTCCCACATAGTTGGCACTCAGTACAGGATCATCCCTGCGCCTGTCACTCAAATCTCTAGGATTTAAGTGCAGTCTAAATAAACTCCATTTTTTTTTTGTTTTTTTTTTTTTTTTTTTGAGATGGAGTTTTACTCTTGTTGCCCAGGCTGGAGTGCAGTGGCGCGATCTTGGCTCACTGCAACTTCTGCCTCCCAGGTTCAAGCGATTCTCCTGCCTCAGCCTCCCGAGTAGCTGAGATTACAGGCAACTGCTAGCACAGCCAGCTCATTTTTGTGTTTTTAGTACAGACAGGGTTTCACCAGGTTGGTCAGGTTGCTCTTGAACTCCTGAGCTCAGGTGATCCGCGGGCCTTGGCCTCCAAAAGTGCTGGGATTACATGCGTGAGCCACCACACCTGGCCAATAAACTCTATTTTTGACAGTGATTTTGAGTTGAAGAGTTCTACAAGATTACTCTCTGAGATCTAGTCAAAGATTCAAAGGGTGCAACTTAAATTTGCGATATGAGAGATTTGGTGATGGAGTTCGTGTCCACTCTTTCCACGATCCTCATGTAGTTCAGACCTTGGACCTCGCTGCTCTCAGCCCAGATCTTCCTGGACCAGAGTATCTAGGCTCTTTTAGAGCTCACTTTACTGCCTCACACTTCAGTCCACCCACCGATGTTGTTGTCTCTGGTCCCCTCTGGGTCTCTAGTCCTTAGATACAGATTCCAGGGAGGCTCCAAGTGATCTCATTGAAGGCTCAGTTCCTACCCCAGCTCCCCCACGGCTTGCTGAATGGCCTCAAGTCAAGACACTTAATCTTCCTGAGCCATGGCTGCGTCATCTGTAAAGTGGAAATGAAAATCTTGCAGCCTGTCCTATGGATGGAATTAGAGCTGGCAGACCACCTGGCGCAAGCCTTACACATCGCTGCCAAATAAATGTTGAGAACAGGGCAATGTTTTCAGGATTGCTCCCAGCTCCAGGCCATCGCTGGGCCACGTGGGAGGGTCTCCTGAGTCCACCAGACTCTGAGCATACATCAACCTGAACTGGCTTAGAAAGGAACCCCCTTTTCTTCTCTCCCTAAGTCCTCTTCCACACAAGAGGAGCTTCCTACCTCCTGCAGAGGTGTTAGGAAGAGCTTCTGCAATCTTCTCTTCTTACCTTAGTTTCCCTGGAAACATGGCTTAGTTTCTCTGGAGCTGCTAATCTGCCTGGCCAGTGTTGGCCCCAGAGGATGGAGTCACTGTCTTGGCTGACTTCGCTGGCTGCGGCCAGGCCTCTGGCTGGCCCTGTTTTCTGCCTGAGATCTCTGCTGTGGATGTTGCCTTCAGGATCTCATGCCCCCAGTCTTCCAGGAGGCCAGCCTGTGAGGGGTGATTAGATGCTTACTTAGCCCTTAAGCCTGCACTATTGGCATTCTGGGTGGGCTAACCCTTTGTTGTGTGTATCGCGGGGTGTCTAGCAGTATCCCTCTCTATCCACTAGATGCCAGGAGCGTCTGTCACCCCAGTTGTGACAAGCAAAATTTCCACGTCCTTGGGGTAGGGGGACCGAGGAGGAGGACTCACTCTTGACTGAGAGCCTTCGAATTCAGCTGAGACTGGGATCTATGTTTAGGTGGTGAGCCTCCTGTTCACTGTCTCTATCAGAAGTAAAAAGAGGGAGAAGGGAATTTTACTCCCACCAACCCTTAAACTCTTGACTGTGCTACTGGGTGGCCAAGTGAGAGGCCTTCTTTAGTTTCTAAATAGCAAGAGGGAAGCAGAGAAAGAGGCAGAGACAGAGACAAAGAGTGAGGCAGAGAGGGAAACTGAGGCAGGAGCCAGCAGCAGAGGACTTCCATGAAAGACCCAAGGGCGCCGGGCATGCAGGAGCAGAGCGAAGAGGCGGAGCTGCCTGTGCCTGGGTAAATATGCTCTCTGGGATGGAAGGGCTGGCAGGTAAACATTAGTGACCATCTCAGCAGCAGCTCCTGAGGCAACCCGAGGCGAGGAAGGACACACAGCCCCTTTTACAGAAACCACATTTTTTTTCTCCCTCTGTCTCCCTGCCCAGCCAGTCCCTGCGAACTGCCTGGCACATCCTGCCTTGCCAGACCCTCTGCCCGGGGTCATCCGCAGCCCGCGGGCGCCATCGGCTCCAGGCACACATCACCGGTGCTGGAACCCCAGCGCGTGGAGACCGGAGGCCAAGGAAACGAAACTCCCCACGCTGTGCCGTGGAGAATAATCACTGCCTTTTCAGAGGCCGACTTTGCCCCCTGCCAAGGCAAGAACTGTCTCGCCACCTTTCAGTTCTTGTTAAAAAGCAGAAGGCATGTCAGGGCCAGGCTGGGCCTCAGGACAGAGAGGGCTTTCTTCGCAGCCCTGGATGAATCTCAGTGCCTTAATGAAAGCTCTTATTAGCCCCAGCTGGCATCCCATTTTCCAGAGCTGGAATAAAAAATTGCCTCAGTCATCCTTTCCCAGACTAATTTCAAAAGCATAATTACCATCATCATAATCGATTACTATTTATTTTGGTTATTAATAGTCGTGCACTCCCTTGTTAGGTGTGCATTAAATGATCCAAGAATATTCAGGGCACGTGGCAGCTGTATTTGTTTTCCCTCATTCCACACACCTCCCACCCCTGGCCCTTTCAGGGTAACCCCTTGATTTCATGACACCCAGAGAGTCTCTGCCTGGCTTTAATGTTCAAACTACTGAGCTATGGTGGCTGATCAGAGTTGGGGTGAAAGGCTGGGGGCTCTAAAAAGGTATGAAGAAGGTCCTATCGGGGCTAGAAAGGGCAAGAGGGGTGCACTGGCCTAATTTGTCTTGGGGGAGAAACAAAACAGGAGGGGGCAGAAGAAAGAGAACTTTAACATAATGAGAGTGTTGTTTCTTCTCTCTGACCCCTTGAAAGAGGCAGTTCCCAAGCATCAGCAGGCACTTCCTTTGGGAAGATAATTGGTGACTTTTGCTTTCAAGACAGGGAGCTTGGGAGATGTCTACGCAAGGATCACAAGGTCCCCCCGAATATTCAAAATATGTGAATAGCTCCCACTTTGCCAAAACTCTTCGAGCCCCATCAGATGAACGTCCTGGAGGAGGTTAGCTGAATTCACACCCACTCCTGAGTTGGAGCAATTTTACTTCCACATCATCCCACCTACTGTTGGCCACTTAGCTCCTGAAAGGCTCTGGAGGTTCTGAAAATAAAGACAAGTAAGTAGAGGTTGAAAGCTTTAAATTCCCAGAGGCCGGGCTCTTACATCTCTTGCCTCCTGCTAGGCAGAGACAATGGGTCCAGGATGGGAATTGGATTCAGGCTAAGCCAAATGAAACCATTCTTCAGGGAGAGGCATTTAGCCAGTACCCAGGGAGAAGCTGATTTCAGAGATGTAGACAGGGTCTTGGTAGCATTTGAGACCCTGCTTTCAGTTATTTCTGAAACCTGGAGTAGAGACACAGAATAGCTAGACAAGTTGTATCCTGCATAGCTCCAGGAAGTGCCCTTCATCTGGCCACTGTGTGATAGTGGCCATTGGGGTTGTGCAGCATGCAGCCTGCACAACTGTACATGGCGACCCCACCTGGCAGTATCCCTGCCCTTTCTTCAGCTTACTTAGAGCTTACCCTGATACCCTGTTATTAAACTCCCCTTTCTGCCAAATCCAACTGGAATTGGATTTATGCCACTCAAAGCAAATGAGACCTAAATAATATGATGAGAATAGTTATCTACAACCACAAAGAAAAAAAAAAAAGATGTAATATCCTCCCGTCCCCACCCCCAGTTTATTTTAGATCACAGGAAGGAAGTACTTGTCTTTCTTAGCTATTAACTCTCAATTGCTAGACATTTAGGGAGTCGGGAGTGGGGGTGGGGAAGAAGCATAGATGCCAGTTTGCACCCCCACCCTCAGCCACAGTCCTGGGGTGCCAGGCCCTGTGGAGCTGCCAGGCTGTGCCATGCAGAGGGTGAGTGAATGGAAGCACTGTCTGGAAGGCCTTCAGGCTGGCTGCATGGGAACAGCTGCACAGCTCCATAACGGGTGTCAATATCAAGGCAGACTCCACACTTTCCAGGGGGCATGGGGCTGAGAGAATGCAGTGCTCTGGCCAGAAAAGATGGAGCTCCGGAGGGGCGGGGAATGCGGAGAGAGAAGGAAGGTCGCCAGGCAGAATCGCTGCATGTCTAGACCCAGGGGAAGGAGAATGAGGAAGAGTCTTGAAGAAGCTTTAAATTCACAGTTCCTGCATTCAACACCTCTAAGGGCTTTCTGAGTCTCCCTAGTGAAATATGTAGACACTAAATTTCAGGATGAACAATAATAAAGGACATTTTTAAAAGCGTGTGTGTGTATGGGGGGCAGGGGGAGCACTGGCGGAGTTCTTAGTGAGAAGACAGAGGGGAAAGAATTCAAGCAATCTCAAGGAATGTAAGTAAGTGTTTTACAAAGAGATGTGGGGTGGCGCAGGTGATCAGTGTGTATTTTGAAATCGATCTCACCTGGCTTTTCAGCACCTAGTACCTGAGGTCTGCACGGTCACTCCCACTTTATTCTGTTTATTAGAAATAAGTTACTAAGTCTTGGCCAGGCGCAGTGGCTCACACCTGTAATCCCAGCACTTTGGGAGGCTGAGGTGGGAGGATCACCTGAGGTCAGGAGTTCAGGACCAGCCTGGCCAACATGGTGAAACCCTGTCTCTACAAAAAATACAAAAATTAGCCGGGCGTGTTGGCGGGCACCTGTAATCCCAGCCACTCCGGAGGCTGAGGCAGGAGAATCGCTTGAACCCAGGAGACAGATGTTGCAGTGAGCTGAGATCGTGCCACCGCACTCCAGCCTGGGTGACAGAGTGAGACTCATCACAAAATAAAACAAACAAACAAAAAAACAAACAAATAAACAAAAAAAACTTACTAAGCCTTGCCCACACTGGAGGAGAGTGAAATTAGAACCCATCTTTTGAGGAGAGGAGTATCAAAGAGTCTGTAAGCATTTTAAAGCCACTCCAAAATCTAGGTTAGTCAGCCTTCCCATGATGTCTTCACTTTCAGGATTTTGAAGTGTATCTTCCCAGCAGTCAGCAGGGCACACAGCCATTAAGCAAGAGTTTCTCAAGTTTGGCACTATTGACGTTTTGTGCACTTAATTCTTTATTGTGGGGGGCTGTCCTGTGCCTTGTAAGATGGTTAGCAGCATCCCTGGTCTCTACTCACTAGACACCAGTGGCACCCCCATCCCCAGCTGTGACTCTGAAAAACATTAGCAAATGTGCCCTGAGTCAGGGGTGGCAGGAAGGCAGTGTCAAAATTGCCTTTGACTGAGAACCGTGATAGCCGACTCTAGAGTTTCACCACAGAATGTTTTAATAATAATATATACTTACGGTGTAGGGTGTAATGCACAATGCTGTCTATAATTTGGTCCAATGTGTGCCTTTTATTCTCATTTTGATTTTTTTTTCTAATCTGTGTAGTTCAACTAGTTTTACAAGGTTTGTTAAGACAAATTACATTCCTCAGTTTTCCTCCCTCCCATTTCCCCATCTCCAGGAACGATGTTTACAACTCTTTTAGTATTTACTCCCTATCTCTACATATGGTTGAATTGCTGCTTCCAGCTTTTTCATTTTTGGTATTACCCATTAACTTGCCACCATAGAAGATGGCTTATCACTCCTCCTTCCACATCTACGTTAAGACTTCCTATCCCCCCACTTTCTCCTTATATTTATTTTGTAATTTTGGCTTGAGAAGTATTCATTGTTTCTTTTTTTTTTTTTTTTTTGAGACGGAGTCTCACTCTATCACCTAGGCTGGAGTGCAGTGGCACAATCTCGGCTCTCTGCAACCTCTGCCTCCCCGGTTCACGCCATTCTTCTGCCTCAGCCTCCAGAGTAGCTGGGACTACAGGCGCCCGCCACCATGCCCAGCTAATTTTTTGTATTTTTAGTAGAGATGGGGTTTCAATGTGTTGGCCGGGATAGTCTCCATCTCCTGACCTCGTGATCCACCCGCCTTGGCCTCCCAAAGTGCTGGGATTACAGGCGTGAGCCACCGCACCTGGCCATTATTCATTGTTTCTTACAGAGCTTTCTATATGCTTGGCAGAACTATGCCTGAGCCAATCTTTTATTTTCCCTGGAATTAAAAATTGCCTTGTTATTGTTGCTATTTTTGTTTGCTCAGTTTTCTCTGTACTTATGAATTCATCTCCTAAATCTCCTTTCCGTGTTCCCATTCTCATAAATTCTCTCAATTTCGCCTTCCTGAAGAAATCTCACCTGCTTGGTCTGGGCTAGTTCATCTCCACTCCTGTACAGCTGTCAGCCTGGGCTAATGCTTCACCCTTTTCCCAGCACTTCTTCTCACCTCTTGTTTCTGTATGTTGTACTGGGTGAAATGTTGTCTCCCAAGAACTCATACCCTTCCCAGAAGCTCAGAATTTGACATTATTTGGAAATAAGTTCATTGTCAATGTAATTAAATGAAATGAGGTCATGCAATTGTAGGGTGGGCCCTTAATCCAATATGATTTGTGTCCTTACAAGAAGAAAAGAGACACAGAGCTAGATACACACAGAGGGAACACCATGTGAAGACACAGATGGAAGACAGCCATCAGCCATGTGAAGAGAGAAGGCAGGGACTGCAGTTCTGTTGCCATAAGCCAAGGAATGCCTGGGCCCCACAGAAGATGAAAGAGGCAAGAAAGGATCTTTCCCTAGAAGCCACAGATGGAGTGTGGCCTTGCTGCCACCACGATTTCAGATTTCTAGTCTCCGGAATTATTTATTGTGTGTGACACAATAAATAATTTCTGTTGTTTTAAACCACTCAGTTGTTGGACTTTCTTGTGGAAAACAACAAAACCCTAGGAAATTAACACATATGGCTTGTCCTCTTCCTTTTTTCCTCCTTGGTTTATTCCCTCATTTGGTAGAGCACACCGTGCAATAGCTTTCTTGGAAAAAGCATGTAGAAGTCAAAATTTTGTTTGAAAGTTTGCTTGTCTGAATTACATTTATTCTACTCTTACATATGAGTGATAATTGGGCTGCATATAGAATTCTAGGTTGGGAATAATTTTTCTTTGAAATGTTGAAGTCACTGTCCTGTCTTTCGTTTGCTTTTTTGTGGGATTTTCTCCCTGTGTGCCATTGAGAAATCTGAATTCATTCTAATTCCTGACTGTGGCATGTGACTTGTTTTTCTCCTTCCCTTCAGAAACTTGGTAGGGTCTTTTCTGTATTCCCAGTGTTCTGAAAGTTTTATATAATATTGTACTTTGGTGTGAGTATATTTTCATCTAGTATGCTGCAATCTTAGAGTTCCCATTCAATCTGCAGATTCATGTTCTTCAAATGTGGGAATACTCTTGTTTTGTTGTTGTTGTTTTTGATGAATCTCCCTTCTGCCCTATGTTTACTATTCTTTCTTTTTAGTACTCTTCTTATGTGCATGTTGGACTTCTTGGGCCAATCTTCAAGTTATTTTCTCTTTTCTTTCCATCCCTTGTTTTTCTGACTTCTTTTTTTTTTTTAGACGGATTCTTGCTCTGTTACCCAGGCTGGAGGGCAGTGGTGCAATCTCGGCTCACTGCCGCCTCCGCTTCCTGGGTTCAAGCAATTCCCTGCCTCAGCCTCCTGAGTAGCTGGGGTTACAGGTGCCCGCTAATTTTTGTATTTTTAATAGAGACGGGGTTTCACCATCTTGGCCAGGCTTGTCTTGAACTCCTGACCTCGTGATCCACCTGCCTTGGCCTCCCAAAGTGCTAGGATTACAGGCATGAGCCACCGCAACCCGGCCTCTTTCTGACTTCCTTTCTGAAAATGTTCCTCAGTTTTATCTTTCAATCTTTTTTATAAGGTTTTTTGCTTTTTCTACATTTTTAATTTTCAATAAATAGTTTTTGTTCCATAAGTGTTCTTGTTTCATGGCATTCTATTTTTCTTTCATGAATACAATGTCTTTTCTTACCTCCCAAATGTTGTCAGTGATTATTCTTAGAAGTTTTCTTCTTGCATAATTTCTGTTTCTCCCAAGTTGCTCTTATTTGTTTGCTTTGTTCTCTGACTTTCCTAACAGAGGTTTTCCTCAGATGTGTATTCATCTGTGATTGTCTGAATGGGTGGAGTTTCTTGACTGTGAGCTGTATTGTACGGTGTTATGTTGTGCCAGTTTTGGGGGGGGTCTCAGTGATTATCTTCAGATCTTTCTACTTAGGCTTTCCAGACTTTGCGGAGAAGATCCTTCCAACCTACTGTCTAGAGGGCGGAGGCATGGCTGCAAGCATTCTGGAAGTCCAATAGGGGAGGGAGAGTGGAGGAAGGAGGAGTCTCAACATCCGGTATGTCCATAGTCACTGAATACTCCTGTTTCCAATACGTATGATATCCCTGGTTTCAACTAGATGTGATGTCACACAGTCCAGATTTCCTATGTTTTACCCTCCTTGGAAAGCAAATGGTCAGTCTTTTGAAGAGTGGAGAATGAGCAGACACTTAGCAGTTTGGAGTTGAGGGGGGGATCCAGGTATTTAACTACTTCTAAACAGATTTCAACCAACCTCCATTATTTTATACTCTTTCCCCACAGCTTTACTCTCAGTTCCAGAAGTACCTGTTGCCACAGACTCCTGAGTTCTTCTGAAGCCAGTGGGTTTATGCAGTGAATGCTCAGAAAAACCCAGGAATCCGTGGCCACAGGTACCGCTGGGACTGAGAGCAAAGCTGTGGGGAAAGAGTATAAAATAATGGAGGTTGCTTGAAATCCAGGGTTCATGGATTTTCCTGCCTGTTGGGTTGGGATTCACCTTCGTCAGGGCTGCTCAGTCAGTTACTTCTCATCCATGAACTTTCCACCTCCCAAAGTTTTGTTGTTTTCACCTCTTTCATTTTTTTCTTGTAAGTTTATGTCTTTAAAGAAAATCCCATCATGATGGTTGTAGCAAGCTTTCCTGGGGAACGGCAACCAGATGTTTGCGTTCAATCTGACCTCTTCCTTCAGAGGCCCTAGTTTGCATTTCCAACCTTATCTTGGGTGTTATTTTGGAAAGGAGGTTGAGCACTTCTCAAGTTTGTTCCAAAATGCCTTTCTCAGCATCACTTGGTCCAAAACAGCATTTGGACCTGACCAATCATGTGCTATTCAGCAAAAGCCATACAGCATATTTATCTGTATAATATCTTCCTATATAACCAAAGGAATCATATTTCCATCAGATGTGTTTCTCAAGCACTCTGCCACTCCTTTCTACCTCTCCTGCATTTGATCTGAGGATGGCGTGTTCCACTGGTTATACCAGGAAGAAGTGAAGAAAGCAGAGTCGGGGTGGGGGTAGGTTTGATTATTCATTGGTTTGTGACACACACAGTCAAAAGACAACTTAGGACTTGTTTCCCTTAAGATGGACAGGGAAACCAGTTTTGATGCAGTGCTGTGTGAGCTGAGACCACAGGAGGTAAAGGAATGAGGCATGCAGATATCTGGGAAAGAGTTTTCAGGAGTAAGAAAGACAGGGCCAAAGTCTCTAGGAGGGAAACCAGGAGACCCATGGGGCTGGAGAGGAATAAACAAGAGGGGGCATGGTAGGGGATCGGCTGTTGGCAGGTGGGCATGATTGGACCGTTGACATCTTCTCTGGGTGAGATGGGGAGCCACATGGGGTCTTGAGTAGGGTGACCTGATGCCTCTTGTGTCACATGCAAGAGCAGAAGCAGAGAGCACAGCCAGACAGGGCTTCTGGAAGAATCCAGGGGAGAGGCTTCTCTAGATGGTGTTGGCTTGGACCAAATGGTATCAGTGGAGGTCGTGAGATAGGGTTGGACTTTGGATGTATTTAAAGGTAAAGCTGAAAAGAATTGCAGATAAGTTAGATATGAGGTGTGAGGGAAAGAGACATATGCAGGATGATTCCAAAATTCTTGACTTCAGCCACTGGAAGGGTACAGTTGTCAGGTGCTGAGATGGGCAAGACTGGGAGAAAAGCAGGCTTGGAAGGGAAGATCTGGAGTTCAGCTTTGGCTCTGCTAAATTTGCATTGCCTACTGGATATCCAGGTCGGTGTGCTGAGGGGGTGGGGGACAGAGATGGTAGAGCCGACGAAAACAGTGTTCATGGAGCTCATCCAATGGGCCAAATGCTGTCTGTGTGCTTTATCTGTATAACTCATTCCATCGCCACGACAATCTGATAAGAGATGATTTTTCCTATGCATGCCAGGAACACAAAGGCACAGAAGATGAAGTAACTTGCCCACGGCCACACGGTTGGTAAGTATTGGGGCTATCTTCAACCTGAGCTATTTGGCCCCAGAGCCTGCCTTTCTAGCCACTGGGGTCTCTGTGTCTCCTCCCATCTGGCCTATGCACTTAGGGTCTTCCAGGTTTGACGTGGGTACCAGGACCTGAAGTGTCAGCTTCTCAGTGTTAGCGCAAAGCAGGCAGAAAACTCACGCGGTTGTTAAAAGTGAGGCTTCTGGGGCAAGTCAGGGCTGGGTTTGAATGTCTGTCATTTACTGACCCTGAGGAACTTATCTTCCCCCTTCTCAGCCTTGGTCCCTTCCTCTGTGAAGTGAGAATAATAATGGTATTGACCTCCGAGAGTTGTTGTGAAGATGAAGTGAAGTAATGCATGCAACGTGCTCAATAGATATTATTTGTTACCATTATTATTATTAAAGACCAAAGGTTGCAATGTCTCTCAATCAGACTCACATTCCACTCAGTTCCCCACAAGGTAGTGTGCTGGGTAGCTAGGAATTTTGAAAGGGGTTTGAGAATCAACTATGATAAAGTAGAGCTTGTGGAGTCTTTGGAGACTCTCTTGCTTTCAGAAGTCTGGAGTAGTTCAGGGCATTATCCAAATCCCATGATGTTAGGGGTACTTGGTGGCCAATAAAACCACCCCCATTCTTCTGGCCCAGTGGGCTCTGTCTTAATTTTCATGACTCCAGGGCCCCAGGGCTCAGGGCTACAGGAAGGAAAAGTCCTGCAGGCTGAAGATGGGACTCATAAAGAAGCTTCCTGTCTCCCAAGGCCATCTCAAACTTCACTCAGAGGATGCTGGGGGTAGCTTTAATTGGCCCTCCTCACCACACGTGGTGCAAACAGCCCTGGAATGTTTCCTTAGACGAGGCCATCTCTGACTTACAGGAATAAAGAGTCACCTTTAATTCCTGGGTCCAGAAGGAGCCCAAATGAATTTAGAACAACTAAAGACTCAGTTCAGAGGGACACTGAAAAAAGCAACCAATAATTACAGCTCGGGAGCCATGAAGTAGCCCAAAGAGACCGAAGTCTGTCCGTAGGAGACCAAAGAAAGAATTTTGTTTACCAATTTTTCATTTATGCTCCACCTACTTCCCAAAAGAATTTGGGGTGGCTGACAGGAGAAAGCAAACAAGAATCCCGGCTCTAAGACTTTACCCACTGGTAAAGCTCCTGAGATGGATCTAATAAAGTGGGTTATTTTGCCACGAGAAAAAAGAGACAGATCATGGAACCAAACAAGTCATATGGAGGGACCAGCTACTCATTTGCATGATGCACATTGAGAAGAGAAACCATTATGAACACTTCTTTTTCTAGCATCATCAAAGAATGAAATTTTCATTCAACCTTGCCATCTTTAAATGACTGATTCCTCTCTGTTCTGGGCTCTGAAATACTCCCATTAGAATTCTTAGTGCAAACGTAACACAAGTAATTGCATCGATTTATCTGGTGGTCTCCATTGTGACCGTTGGTGCAGGAGTGGATGCTGGTTTGGGATAGAGGAAGTGAACATGTAGATTCTCCAGACTTCTGGGGAAAGAAAGGATGGGCAGGCATGGGGTACAGGTGGGGTTGGTCTGACGGCAGAGTGGGGAACATGGAGAAAATAGAAGGTGGGCAAATGCGTGGCAGCAAGAAACCGACATTTTTTGAGCATCTATTTTATGTTTAGGCCTTTCCAATGTTACCTCTACAACAACCCTGTGAGAATGGCATTTTTACTCCTAATCATACTAAGGAGGAAACTGAGGCTCAGAGAAGTGCAGTGATGGACCTAACTCACACAGTTAGGAGAGAAGCAAGTTCTGACTTGTTCACAATGAGATCCAGCACCAACCGATTTAAAATCGTGGGGAGCAGGACACTTCTTGGCTGCTGTGGCATCCTGGAAGTCCAGACCTGAGGGTGCTTTAGGGATTCTCTTAGTACAACCTTCTCCTTTGACAGATAAGGAAGCAAAAGCTCAAGGGCCTGAGGCCTCTTGCCTACTTTGTGATAGCAGAGACTCAACTTGAAAGCCAGCTTTAAACTCCAGGGTCCTGCTGCTTTCTGGACGGCTACCATGACACCACCTCACACAAAGCTCCCTAAAATCCTCCCAGCCCGCAACCGTTTTCAAAAATGGAAAGTTTCAGCAGCCACACCTGCTGGGAAGTGGAGTCTATTTTGTGCTGGAAGCCACTATATTTACCATACCTGACCTTGGTCTACAGCAGACAACATTCTTCAGGATCTAGAGACCGTTACAACCAGCCTTCAGGGGGGTAGACGGGCTTCATGGTGTCAAGTATTTCCAGGCATGAATGGCCTGGGGCTTGGAAATATTTTCAGCATAGTATGCTTTTTGTTGTTTATGGGATTGGATATTTTAGGTAAATATCGGCATGCATTCCAACGCAAACACAGACTTGCCTATAGCACAGGCAAGGACATTAAAATTAACATGACATTCACTAGTGTTTGTTCTATTGACAAACACTGCCAAATTTAGGTAGTTGGGATATTAGAAATCAACTTGTTTAACAGCCACTGTGGTGTATATTAAATGCAGTTAAGTCAAGGGCATGTAACTAGTTTTTGGTGGGCAGTGGGAGGACCCATCCATGTAGGTGTTCAGAACTATGCAACCAATGAGCACATGATAGTAGCCAAGAGCTGCCGTTTTCTGAGTGTCTTCCCTGTTCTGGGCACTTCTTCCCCTAAAAGCTATCATTTATTTTTATTTTTATTTTTTTATTTATATATATATTTTTAGATGAAGTTTTGCTCTTGTCACTCAGGCTGGAGTGCAATGGTGTGACCTCGGCTCACTGCAACCTCCATCTCCTGGGTTCAACCGATTCTCCTGCCTCAGCCCCCTAAGTAGCTGGGATTACAGGCACCCACCACCACACCCAGCTATTTTTGTATTTTTAGTAGAGACAGGGTTTCACCACATTGGCCAAGCTGGTCTTGAACTCCTGACTTCAAGTGATCTGCCCGCGTTGGCCTCCCAAAGTGCTGGGATTACAGGCGTGAGCCACCGTGCCCGGCCCAAGCTATCATTTAATGGGAGATAGTCAGACTGCCTGGGTTCACCTCTGGCTGTGCCATTTACCAACTGTGTAGCCTGGGGCAGTTTACTGATCCTCTCCATGCCTCTGCTTTCCTCATCTGTAAAATGGGGATGAATCGTGGTCCCTGCACTCATGGAAGGGTTGTGAGGGTGAAGTAGATTCTCCTTCTGAGGCACTGGCGCAGGAGTTGGCTTATAGGAGGCACTCAGCACACATCCACGCTTGTGCCTACCTTGTGACTTTCATAACTATGCCATATATGTTTTCTTTGACTCATTTAACAAGCGTATGCTATGGGCTGGCAGAGGGTTGACACACCACCCAAAGCCACATGGCTAGATTGGGGCAGAGCTGGGACTTGATCTCAGACCTTTGTAACTGTGAAACTAAACCCAACAAAGAACCAGAGGAGGCCCACCTGTGATTTCAGGCAGGTAGATGGGGGACCCAGGCAAAGTGGCTTTGAGCACTCACCTGTTGTTTGTCCTGGGGTTGTGGGAGACAAATTTAATGAGAAGAAATACTGTTGGCCCCAGGGGAACTCCACTTTGGAAAAGAACTGCCCTTGTGGCTAGGAAAACACCTCCATGTGCTCGTTCAGCTTGGAATGTGAGGCCCTCTGGGCAAAGCCGATGACATGGACCACGTGGCTCCTTCATATAGCAAATATTTTGTAAAATTCCCTTACCATCTTGCCACTAAATAAAATGTATTTATACATATACTCCCTTCCCAAATTCATATAATTCCCAGGTTGTAATAGGAAAGAGACATTATAGTAAGATATTTATCATAAAATAATACATGTGCCAATACCTAGGCACTGGGCAGGACCGCCTAAGAGAGTATATTTGAAGTGATCAGATACATTCTCCAAGTTACAAAGAATGTGTTGGGATTGAAGGGAAGTTAGACACAAATCAGTTGAAGATTGTTGCGTCTTTTCCTTAATAGTTAACAGTTTGAGAGCCAGTGAAGTGTGTGTGCACATAAAGCACAGAATTCCCTAGGATGTGGCTGGGCACAGGCATGTTATTGGGGACTCATGTGCCTCGGGCAGCTTCCTTGTCAGCGGTATTTTTTCTGAAACGGTGATTCAAATCTTGGTAAAGTTCCAAATAAAACAAAATGTAATCTTCTCTAAATTTACACAGGAGTTACGTTCTGGGAAACTCAGTGTGTATTAAACAGCAAAAACTACTTGGTGTTTGTGTGTAAGGCTGAGTTAGATTCTAGTCAGACAATTCTAAACAGGTTTCTCACCTACATGGGTGTCCGATGGATCATTCAAAAGTATTTGGGAGATGGATTGCAAATCAAAATATGAAAGGTAAAATTATAACGTTTACAGCGTTTCCAGAAAGACACAGAGGAGTAGACGAAGATGACTTAGGACTAAAACTTATTAACCATAAAGAAATTGTTGATGGATTTTATTACTTGAAAATTGACCCATCAAATGACACTCTTATGAGAGTGAAAAGACAAGTCACAGAATGAGAGAAAGTATTTGCAATCCATATATTCATCAAAGAAGTCATAGCCAGAATAGAGCTACAAATTAGTAAGAGAAAAAGCCTACAACTCAATAAAGAACTGGCCAGAAGACTTGAGTAGGCCCTTTGCAAAGGTTGATATCTGAATGGCCAATGACCATAAGGTGATACCACAGCATAGTTTCCAGAATGGCTAAAATAAAACAGGCAAACAATACTAAGTGTTGGCGAGGAAGTGGAGCAATGGGAATTCTCATACTGTGCAAGTGGGAATGTCAAATGACTAAACTTTGGAAAATTCTTTGCAGTATCTACTAAGGTTGCACCTATGCCTGTCCCGTGATCTGGCTATTTATTCTTAGGTATATTCCCAGAAGAAATGTGTACATCTGTGCATCAAGAAACGTGTGAAAATGTTCAAGGCAGCATTGTTTATAATGACTTCAAGCTGGAAACAACCCATGTGTCCATCAAGAACTATATGCAGCAACATGAAGAATCCACAAACATGAAAATGAGTGAAAGAAGCCAGACGCAAAAAAGGGCACACAGCATGATTCCGTTTATGAGAGGTTTAAAAACAAGCAAAACAAATTGCAGTGCCTAAAAGAGCAGCAGATGTACACAATTGTGCTGATTTTTCTCTCATTTAAAACCGTTCCACAAGTAGTTAGTCCAGGGCTGGTGTCATGGCTCCATGGCCAATGAGGCTTCGTGTTCCTTCACAATTTCTGCTTCACCAGGCTTAGCCTTTGCTTTTATCCTCTAGTTTGCCTCATGGCTCAAGATGGCTGCTAGAGCTCCAGCTGTCTCTTATGGATTCCTGGCTGTAGAATGGAGGAAGGAGGAAAGGGCAAAGGGATGCCTTATCTGGCTACTCTCATTTAAAGGAGCATCCTTGATCATACTTAATGAGAACCTGGAGTAATTTCCGGGAGATCACAGAGAGGGTGCAAGAGCAACAAGGCCTCGCAAATACAGAAAAGTAGCCTTCCAGGCAATTATAATAGATCTGGGCAGGCATTTTGCAAAGACTATTGCAGAAAAATGGAGCTTATTTAGAAATCGATAGTTTATTATCTGTGATTTTAAAATGAGTGCAAGGAGACACTGTTGATGCCCAGAATCCTCTACAATTAGCAGCAAGAGCTCTGGAAAACCCAGGGAGGGGGTAGAGGGAAGAAGATTAGGTTCAGTTGAATCTGGATGCTGGAAGAGAAAGAGGATCCAGCCAGATCCAAACAGACAGCATCCTCAGATGCACCTGCTCAGGGGGCTCCCCACTCCTTAGCAATGAGGGTCTGGTGTGAATGCTGGTTCACTGCCACATGACAAGCACACCTGTGTCCAAGCCATTCCATCCAGGCACCAGGTAAACATCTTCCCGGAGGGCTGACGGTCAGGCCACTGGGCCCTTTCCCAGGACACTCGGGACTCTGCCCAGGGCAGTAGCCTTGTTACAGAATGCTATCTGTAAATTTAACCAATGCAAAACCATATCCATGGTTTTGTGGTGGGAAGATGACAGCCTTCCTCCTATGGGGTTGAGACATTCTGGAGCTTCGTGAAAATTCACCATCTGGCTTCTTCCTGGCTGAGCACGGGGACAACCCTTTCATCCAGATGTCGCCATGAGGCAGCACGTAGCCACAGGTACTTGGGTTGGATATAGCCCTGCTACTGAGCTTCCTGGGCGAGGCTGGGCAAGTCAGCCAGCACCGTGGGCCTCAGATCCCCTTTTTAAAAGGTGAAGAGGAGAGTACCTGCATCACAGAGCTGTCACAAGGATCAGAGGTATATGTGACAGGAGGAATTGCACGCAGCACTGGACATTAAGTGGCGCTGTCACGGTGCGGCAGCACGCTTCTGAGGCTTCTGGAGTTGTTGTGTTTTGTTAATAATGTATTGAGCTCTCGTTCACATACCGTACAATTCACCCTCTTAAAGTGTACAATTCAGGGACCTTTAGTGTATTCAGAGCTGCGCAACCATCATCAGAATCAACTCTAGAACATTTTCATGACCCTGGGCAGAAATCCTGCGCTTCACAGCCACCAGCCCCAGCCGCTCCATCCCCCAACCCCGGACCCCCAAGTTCGTCTGTTCGGTGAATATCTTATGAATATCTGAATGCCAGCAGTGTTCTTGGCGCTGGTGGGAAGCTCTGTCCCTGCAAATGCAGGGCATGGGCAGGAGTACAAAGAGGGGACCACATATCACAGGTCTCAACAGTTCAGAGTTCAAATCGAGCTAACAGCCGTTAAGTAAAATAGGTCTTAAGGGCTCCCTTAACAAATGTGCCGGGAAGGCCGGGTTCAAATTCCAAGTTGTTAGACGTCTTGAATCTCTGGTTGGCACGTGGCCCCGTGGGGAAGGTCATCTCGGCCAATGACGGCCCCCTTCTTTTCTCATGTCGGCTGTGTCCCATGCTGTGAGGGGCCCTTGCATGGTGTGTGACACCCAGGCTCTGTTTTTACCTGCTGTGAACACCCATCCTTGGCCAGGGGGCAGAACGAACCTGGGGCACATCTGATCCTGCGGTCCCTGGAAATAGGCTTGAGCCTTTTGGGGGTCTAGGATGAGCTCCTCCAAAACCCTGGGTCCATTTAGATTTGGGGATGACTTGGGGTCATTTGCCCATTCAGCCTCTGCCCTCCACTAACCCTGGAGGTGAAGGGCTGGGGCGGGTCAGGGACACACGTGATGTGGGGAACCTGCCCCAGAACAGGGTCAGCTGCAGTTGTGCAGCTCCTGGCCCGGTCGCCTTCCTTTGTGACACGCATCCTGCAGCCTCGGCTCTCCTGCACACCTCCTTTCCTTCCTGTCCCATGGGGCCCTCACAGCTGTCCTTCCGTGACTGCATCATGACCCTGAATTCTGCTCTTGGACCCCAGGGGATGCAGGCCTTTTGTAGAATACTCCAGACAGAGGAACTTCCAGATAAAGTGTTGAAACTCAAATTAGCTATAGCTCAGAGGAACATGGAGGAGTGGGAAGACCCCAGCTCCTACGGAGGCAGAGAGACCTGGCTTTAGGGAGGTCACTGGTACCTCATACCTGGGCAACCTAGCACGGGCTCTTCAGTTCTGAGAACTCTTTTCCCTACATGTTCTTCCTCCATAGGCTTGTAGAGGGGTTTAAAACAGGGTGACCCCTGCAGCCTCTTAGCCCAAAGCTGCTTCTCCCTACATCCTTCTCTTTAGTTTTAGTTTTTAGATTTTCCTGATTATCCCCCAATTTTATGACTAATAATTATAACACTTATTTACTAGACACTGTTCTAAGTACTTCATACATGTCTACTCTTTAAATACTTGACTTTTTTTCAGATAATCAAGTCAATGTGTAGGTACACTTTTGAAATTAGTAAGTGCCATGGTTTGGATGTCTGTCCCCTCCAGACCCCATGTTGAAATTTGATCCCCAATATTGGAGGTGGGGTGAATAGGAGGAGTTTGGGTCAGGGGGGCAGATCCCTCATGAATAGATTAATGCCCTCCCTTGGAGTGAATTCTTGCTTGGCTAATTCCCTTTAGAACTGGTTGTTAAAGAGCCTAGCGCCCGGCTCCCCACTCACTTCCTCTCTCACTACGTTATCTTGGCACACCAACTCCTCTTCACCTTCCGCCATGAATGGAAGCAGATGCAGATGCCCAACTGTGAACTTCTCCAGACATCAGAATCATGCGCCAAAGAAAGCTTTTTTCTTGGTAAATTACCCAGGCTCAGGTATCACTCTATATAGCAATACAACATGGACTGAGGCAGTCAGTGTGACCATACAGAATAGCATATCAACAGTCACCTGTGCACTCGATAAAAATGCACATTCTCAGGCTTCAGCCCACACCTACCGAATCAGAAACTCTGAGGTGGGCCCAGCAATCTCTGTGCCCACATGACCTTCAGGTGACTCCGATATGCATCCAAGTTTGAGAACTATGGACTAGTCTCCTCGTGTACTCAGCTACCCTATGTGATTAATACAGGCTGAGTATACCTTATCTGAAAGGCTTGGGACCTGAAGTGTTTCAGGCTTTGGATTTTCAGATTAGGGATGCTCAACCGGTAATTACTACTAATAATAGTAAATGCTTACTTGGCTTTTGCTATGTGCCAGGGGCTCTGCTAAGTGCTTTGACGTGGAGTGTCTTCCTCAGTCTCAAAGCATTTGATGAGGCTATTAAAGTCCTCATTTTACAGGCAAGAGAACAGGCACAGAAAAGTTGGGTGACCGTTTAAGGTCACACAGCCTCAAGCGTGTGCCTCCTTTTCCACAGTGGTTGTAATGATGACAGGGAGGCATGGCAACGTTTTACATAATTTTTTAAAAATTTGTTCCCAGAAAGCCTTGCAATGTCAAGAATTTTTTCTTAAAAATGGCAGTTGACCAGAAAATGTAATTGATGGGAACTGGTCCATTCTCAGGGCATCTGGATAATTCAGGTTTTCCTGTGGTCTAGGTGGCAAAGCCAGATGCCTGCAGGGCCAGGCAGGAGACATAACCCAGTGAGATGGTGCCAGGGTGAGGACTGTGGTGAGCTGGAGCGTGTGTGCCCAGTCCAAGGGGAGCAATGGCTGGCTCCACGGCTCTAGAGAGAGGGAGGTGTTGTCAAGGCGGGATGTGGCTGTCTTTTACCTTATTTTATAAGAAAAAAAAACCAGAAATCTGGGTGTTACGTGAACTCTCCCAAGTTTAAAAAGCTCTCAATGTTAAACTCTCTGCATTCTGTTTTTCAGACACCATGAAGGCTGAACAAAGGATATCTGGGGGCAAAATCTGGCCCATGGGCTGCCCATTGCCACCTCTGGGCAGCCCTCCTTGATGGTGTGGAGTCTGCGGTCTGCATTGGTTAACTTCACTGTGCTTCCTCAGATCCAGTCTGGAATTAATTATTGAATTGTACACATTTTCACTGCCATCCTCAAGCTAACAGCCAACTATGCGGGGGAATAAAAGGGAGCAGAGAATTGAGTTGGGTTCCAGAGACCCCAGATTGCCTTCATTGCAGTTGCCAGGTTCCCTGCAGCCCAGGTCTGTGGATGTCCCGCGGCTCAGCGCCCGCAGCTCAGGCTTGGTGGAGTCCGGCGGCATGGACGAGGCGTCGCGCGCGCCCTCTAGTGGAAAAAAAGGGTCACTACCGAACGCCAGCTGCGGACCGTCGAGAGTTCCTACGGCCATGGCTCCTGCCGGGAGCAGCCGTGGGGACCGGATCCAGGATGCAGAGGCGGGAAAATGAACTGCCCGGCCACCACGAAGACAACCCACCCCTTGCCAGTCACGACTCAAACTATTGACAATGTCAACAACAATAATTATAGCAATCATATTAATAATAAGTAGAATGACAAATATAATATTTAACAGTTTGTGATTTTCAGCTCACAAGGTTTCGCCTACTGTGTAGATTACTCTGGGCCCTGCAGGCCAATAGGCCATGTATAGATGGACAGAAAGAGGTTTGTTATGAGAAATTGGCTCACATGATTGAGGATACTGTGAAGTCCCACGACCTGCTGTTTCCAAGTAGGAGATCAGGGAAGCCAGTGGAGTAGGTCAGTCCAAGCCCAAAGGCCGAGAACCAGAGGAGCCGATGCCTGGGGGCAGGAGAAGGCGGACGGCCCAGCTCAAGCAGAGAGAGTGGTGTTCACCCTTCCTCTGCCTTTTGTTCTCTTCAGGCCCTCAGCAGATTGCAGCACGCCCCGCCACACTAGGAAGGGCGATCTTGACTCAGTCAGTCCACGGATCCACGCTAACCCCTTCCAGAAACACCCTCACAGACACACCTAGAAATAATGTGGGATTTTTGTTTTTTTACTTTTAATTGCACTTATTTTAATGCTGGATGTATTCCCGCGTTGCCAGCTCCTGAGCGTCCCTGAGCCCAATCAAGTTGACACATAAAATTAACCATCACGCTGTGTCCATTCAATCATTAAAAATATGCAGCACTCGGCCGGGCGCGGTGACTCTCGACTGTAATCCCAGCACTTTGGGAGGCTGAGGTGGGCGGATCACAAAGTCAGGAGCCTGGCCAACATGGTGAAACACCGTCTGTAATAAAAATACAAAAAATTAGCCGGTCATGGTGGCGTGCACCTGTAATCCCAGCTACTCAGGAGGCTGAGGCAGGAGAATCGCTTGAACCCGCGAGGCAGAGGTTACAGTGAGCCGAGATCGCGCTATTTTAGTCCAGCCTGGGAGACAGAGCAAGACTCCGTCTTGAGAAAAAACAAACAAACAAAACAGACAAAAAAAAACATGTAACACTCTAGTAACGCATGAATGTTTTCTCACCGAACAAGATTCAAACAGTATGAATGAACGTATTGCAAATGTTTTTAAGTGTTTTTGAAAACTTTCATTTTGAAACAATTTCAAACTTGGTTGAAAAGTTGCAAGGATGGCACAAAAACCTTCTGTTAATATATACCTTTTAGCAGGATTCCTCAGTTGTTAACAATTTACCACATTTGCTTTATAATTTTTGCTCTGTCTCTAAATACATACTTTTAAGATCTGAGCCATTTGAAATATAATGCCCCCTTATAATAGTTCCGTGGGTCTTTCCTAAAAACAAGTCATTATCTTCCATAATCCATACAGTTGTTCAAATCAGGAAAATTAACATAGATGCAATAGTATTATCTCTTCTGCAGACCTTATTCAGATTTCACCAATTGTCTCAATAATACCATCCTTTTTAGCATTGTTTTGGCTGATTCCCACTACAAACTATGAAAGCGCAAATGTCTTTCCTCTGCCTTGCCCAGAGGTTCCTCTTTCAGTCACAGGGGAGGTGCCTCCGAGAGGGTCTTTCATTTTTCTCAATGGAAGCACATTCCCCACTTCTCAATTTGCCTTGGGAGCTCTTATTTCAATCTCTTCTCAATCCTTCGAAGCAGGACTCCTCCCGAGCCATATTCTACACAGAAGGAAACAGCAACTCAGCTTGAGGACGTCTTCTGTCCTGTGACCTCAGGTCCCCCAGCTGCCTTGCTAAGAGTTGAATGGTGCCCGCAGCCCCTACCCTGATACATTTCAGCAAATTGATATGCAGGGCCCCTTTCCAGGCCCTGGGAACATGAAGAGGAAGTTGCTGATGGCTGTGCTCAAAGACTTCCCAGGCTAGTGCAAGGGACAGGAGACGGCGGCCCTGCTGGAAGCTCACTGAGGAACGCTGCGGAGGGATGTGGTTCAAGCCGTTAAGTCCTCTGGTGACCTAGGGGTGTGGGGGCTGGACCAGAGGGCCTTAAGGGGTAGCCCTGCGGGTTGCAACCCCATTCTTGGTGGAAGTGTTGGCTGAGGTCTCTGGAGTTGAGTGGGGTGGCAGAACTGGGGACTTGGATGCCAGGAGAGGGGGGATGGGCAGGAGAGGTGTTCAGAAAAGGAGTGCAGAGAGGGCGGAAGAGCCGCTGTGTGAGTTTACCCCAGCCCCTTGAGCAGCTGTGGGCCTCCTGCCCAGTCCCCATGCTGGGACCGAGAGAGCAAAGTGTGCAGAGAAGCCTGCACACCCTGCAGCCTCGGCCAGAGCGTGATAGGGGAGCTCTGGGCAGGGACAAAGCTTCAGTCTCTGTCCCTGAATGTCGGGGGGGCGGGGAGCGGCAGTAGAAAGGAGAAAATGGGGCAGAGAGAAAAGAAAGCGGTGGCGTGCGCACCCCCAGGCCCTTTGCTCCACTTTTCATGCCATATGAGACACTTCCCAAATTTCACGGTCCCTGGGACCCTGAGGATGGGGGCTGTATCAGAGGAATTAATTCGGTCACAGGAGGACAGGAGTCCAGCTCCAACTCAGTCCCAGTGGAGCATCATAGAAAACCAACAACCAGTGTCCAAGGAGCCCACTTTGGTGTCCGATGGGTCACCAGGAAGAGTTTATTAGATTCCTGAAAATCATAAGTGAGCCTCCCTGCTGCGTGCGATCTCAGTTGGTGAGTGGCAATGCCAAGTATGTAATTTGTCCTTCAACTTTTCATTTATGCCACACCGTGTGCTGGGCTTTCTGCAGGTGCTGGTGAAACAGACATGAAAAGGCACAACCCCTGCCTTGGGCTCTGGTGGGAAGATCAACAGGTAAACTGCAGGTCTGATACAGAATGACAGGTGCCACTCGGAGTGAGTACGGGTGGCAGAAACTCAGAGGGATCTGCCTTCCCAGTCTGGGATTGGGAAAGGCATCTGAATTTCTCATGGCTGTTGTAACGGATTACCACTACCTTAGTGGCTTAAAGCAACGTGAAGGTATTCTCTTATGACACTGAAGGTGGGCACTGTGAAATCTGTTTCCCTGGTTACAGGTGTCATCTGAGCTGGTCTCTTCCGGAGGCTCCAGGGGAGAGTCCACTTCCCGGCCCTGTTCAGCTTTGGGAGGCTGCCTGCATTCCTTGCCTGCAGCCCCCTTCTCCATCTTCAAAATGCACGCCTGCAACCTCTGCACCCCACATCACACGGTCTTCCCTGCTGCACTCAGATGCCCGTCAGCCTCCCTCATTACGGACACTTGCGATGACATTTAAGGCCCATCTGGATAATCCAGGACAATCTCGCCCTCTCCACATCCTTACCCACACCTGCAAAGTGCCTTTTGTCATAGAAGGTAGCATTCCTGGGTTCCAGGGGTTGGGAGGTGGACATCTTTGTGGTGGGCATTACTCGGCCTGCACAGCTGCCTAGAGCAGATGGCTCTGCGGCAGCAGGCAAGAAGAGTGAGCGTGCTCCTGGGTGAGGGCCTTGGCGGAGTGGCAAAGGCAGGGAGGGAGAAAGCCTGGCATAGTCAGGGAAGGACGGATGAGCAGGAAAGGCTGGCAGGGGCCAGATCTCATAGGGCCTTGAAAGCTCAGCTTAGTCCTGAAGGAAATGGGTCTTGCCTGAAACCTAAACATCGAGTGAAGGCTGTTTTCTCAGCCAGGGCCCCAGCAGGACACAGATGACACACTCAGATGTGTAACTGAAGTGTGGGTTGATAAAGACGCTATCTGCAAAGGGGTGGACGGGATTAGGGAAGCCAGCAGGGCATGGAACATGCCTGGGACTGACACAGCTGTGAGGTGCTACTGCCTCTTTGGGGACTTGTGTCTACCCCTGGACCCGAAGAGAGGAGGCCAGGGAGTGGCTATCAGAACCTAGAGAGGGTAGCTCTGTGGAGAAGGAACATATGAGTCTGCAGTAAAGGGACACAGCCTACCTGTGGTAACCTGGCAGGGAAGGAGCGGGGGTAACAGATGTCCAAGTCCATCCTTCCTGCCCTCTGAGGGCCTGCCCATGCTCCCATTGGCCAAACCCCACTTGAAGCCAGACAGCAAGAGTGATGGTCCCCATGGCACGGCTGGGTGGGCACAGCAGGGAGGAGGAAGATGGAGTGGGGACAGAGACACCCAGCACAGGTGTCACATGGGGAGTAGCACCACCAGATCATTGTGGAGAAAGATCACACTGGCCGTGATGTGGAGGGTAGACCCGAGAGGGACAGAGGAGGAGGTGGGGAGGTCAGGGCATTCCAAGTGATTTTAAAAGCACATTAAAAAATGCATTGCCCTAGTTAGGGGTCCATTTACCCAAAGAGTTGTCTGGGATTGTTCTACCCCCAGCTGTGTCTGGTAGAGTGGCGTTCCTCCCACAGTCGCTGTTCTATATCACACCAGATGTCTCCCTTGCAGAGGTGCAGTTCCAGTAGAAGGCCTCAAGCAGGCTTGGTTGCAAACAACAGAAACCACTGGTGTTGAGTTTAAGCAGAAATGGGATTTATCACTGGCTACTTGGAGGCCCCAGCATCTCTTGAACAACCTGGGAACTGGGCTCTGGAATATGGCCCGAATGTGCCACCTACTGCAGAGCAGCTCCAGGAAACAACACTGCAGCCTGCCCTGAGCAGGGCAACCACAAAGAGGCTTCCAGTGCCACCTCCCTGCCAGGGTGGAGCCCATGGGAACTTGCTTCATCCTGGAGCCCCTGGCTCTGAATCTGAGTCTGGTGCAGGTGCATCTATCTGGTGAGTTTGGTCACATGCCTGCACCCTCCTTTCTGAGAACTAGAGTTTCTGGCTCCTCTAGACAGTCAGGGACTCAGGAGGCAGGAGCTCCCCAAAGAAAAGAAGTTCGAAGCACTGGACAAGAAGAAAGCAGGACGAATGTTCATTACAGGTAAATAAAGGTAAATTACTTTAAAGCTCAGACCATCAGGTACCCCAAGGAGAGATGGCATGTGTGTGAGTGTCATGTGTGTGAGTATCTTGCATGTGAGTGGTTCCATCCTTAGGAATAAAAACATGGGAGGAACCTGCAGTGTGCAGCCTCTGTTCAGACCCACCTGCTGAGGGGCATAGGCACCCCAAAGTATACCCTAGATATGATCTGGTCCAGAGTGACTGAGTTTTCAGGTTAGCCTCTGTGCAACCTGACTTCCCATGGGCAGGGCTGAGTGCTGGGAGCATTGATTCAATTCTTCCCTTGAGCACTCTTCACCCCTCTCCCTCCAGAAATGTACCGAGACTCTAACTGCTCTATACTCTGGGAGGAACATCAACATGATTCCACCTCAGTTCCAAGCTTTCTGAGACCCATCCTGGGAACCAGCAAGCACAACAGCTCTCCACCTTCTGCATCAGTCATTTCCAAGGAGGCCAGTGGGCATGGTTCATGCTGCTGAGTGAGATGGTGTCCAGAGGCCAACAGCAGGGATGTATTTTCTGATTCTTTTGTGTTTGTAGCAAGATACTTTTAGTGGAAGAGCCCAATACCTGGGCTTGCCTAAAAATCTCCCTAGCTAGATCATTCAATTTATGAGCTTTCCATCTTGCTGCAGTGTTGCTTAATTTCTGCCTCTCCATAACAAGAATCACCTTTCTTCCAGTCTCCAATGCATTGTTCTCACTTTCCTATAAACCCTTATCAACATCCCCCTCCCACTACTGGCCTCTCCAATGCCCTTTAGGCTTTCTCTGACAGTTTCTTCAAAGTCCTTTCAGCTTCTGCCCTCTGCTCCATTCCAAAGACACTCCCACATTGGTAGATTTATGTTCCATTAGCACCCCACTTCTGGTACTAAACTTTATATCAGCTATCTACTGTTACGTAACAGCCAAAACTTAGTGATATGAAACGACACAAACATATATTATCTTTCGCAGTCTCTGTGAGTCAGGAATTCAGGAACAGCTTAGCTGGGTGCTGTGGCTCCATCTCTCATGAGGTTGCAGTCTAGATATGAGCTGGGACAGTGATCATCTGGAGGCTGGATTGAGGCTGGAGGATCCACTTCCAAGGTGGCTGACTCAGACGGTTGGCAAGCTGGTGCCGGCTGCAGCAAAGGTCTTGTTTTGTCTCCATGTGGGCCTCTCCACAAGGCTACGTGAGTAGCCTCACAGCATGGTAGCTGCTTCCCCAGGGCAAGTGATCCAAGAGCAAAGGTGGAAGTCACAATGCCTTTATGACTTAGCCTTGGATGTGACACACCATCACCTCTGCAGTATTCTACTGGTAACACTGACCAGCTCTGATTCAGTTTGAGAAAAGAGGACACGAAACACGAAAGCATGAATAACAGGAGGTAAGGTTCATTGAGGGCCTGTGGACCATCTGGGAGCTGTCTACCACCAATAGTCAGAAGAAAAAATTAGGTATAAATATATGTATATGTGTGTGTATACATATGTATATATAATTTTAAATATATATATTTGTTATAAAAGTAATTAATGTTATTTGTAGAAATTTAAAAAAAATTTAGAGTAGCAAAAATAAGACAGGAAAGATTATTCCATAATAGCCCCACTCAGAGAAAAATCATTATCAACATTTTGGGGCATATCTTGTCAGCCTGAACTTTAAACATTTTTACAAAAATGGAATAATACTGGACAAAATCTTTCATGCTATCAATTTTTTCATTTACTAGTACAGTCAAAAACACAGTTTTATTGCATCTTTTTTCATGGTAACGTTATATTCCTGCCAATGATTAAGATGTGATTGATTTTTCCAATGCCCTATTGCTGGACATGTAAAGGTTCTCAAATTGTTACATTAACAAAACTGGAATGATCATCTTTAGAGCTAACTTGCTGTCTATATCCCTGATTTTCCTTAGAATGGATATAGAATACCAGCATCAGCAAGTGTACACCATTTAAAGCACATTTGGTATCTATTACCAAGCTGCCCTTCAGAGAGGTTGTCTCGTTACACATTCCACAGCTGTGACTGAGAAAGCCTCTTGTCGCATTTGACAATACAGGTTACTATCATTAAAACTTGAGTTTGTAAGAGCAACACGCCATGAGATAATAGTTGTAGCAGATGTAACTGACAAAAGACTAACATCCCATAATATTAGAGCACCTACAAACCAAGAAGATAAACATCCCATTGGGAAAGTGTAAAAATATGAACATGAAGTTTACAGAAGAAAAAACACAAATGGCTCATAAACACACAAAAAGATGATATTGTTTCCTGGTAATTGGGGAAATGCAAATAAAAACTACAATGAAATATCATGGTATTTTGTATCAAATTTGCAGAGCATAAAATAGATCACATTCACAACCAGCAACTACAACCCAAACTTCAGCCTCACTGGACTTCTTGCCATTCCACAAACCATATCCACGCCCATATCCACAGGCTGTTCCTTCTGCCTGCGTGCCTTCGATGGCACCAAGGGGGATGGGCGCACTAACACAACTGCTGGGAATGGGAAAGTTTCAACCTCTTGGGAATAAAATCTAACAGTATTTGTTAGAATGTAACCTGTGCATACTCCACAGCTGGGCACTACCCTGCAAGAACCCCTCTGGCTGCTGCACAAAGCTCTTCTCTGCATCCTTTTTCATACTAGTGGAACCCTGGACACAGCCCGCATATGGATCAAAAGGTGAGTGGTTATAAATATACTATGGTCCATCTCTAGGCTAGGTTCTGATGCAGTGGTTAAAGCCAAGTATTGCGCAAGAGTGATTAAGCATTCGTGCTCCAAAGCCAGATGGCCTAGGTTTAAATCCCAGCTTTGCCACTTACTTGCTGTGTGATCTTGTGCAACTCACTTAGCTTTTCTGTGTCACAGTTTCTCCATCTGTATAATGGACGATAACACTAGCCCCTACTCCCTAGGGTCATTGTGAAGATTAAATGAAATTAATATTGCGTATATCACAGAGTGATCCTCCTCAAAATTTATTAGATGAAAAAAGAAATTTCTAGAAATTATCTACATACATGTTCTGATGGGATTTGTGTAAAGAATTTAACCAACAAACCCAAATTACACACACATACACATACACACACACACACACACTCACGTGCATGGAAGTAGATCTAGGAAGATCCATGACACACATGGGAGGCAGGTGGAATAGGGACATTAAAAGGAGGACTTCCACGTTTAATTCTGAATGGTTTGACTATTTTATTTGTGCAACTTTAAAAAATCAAAGCAATAAATCACTGTAAAAGAAACCTGCCAGGTTTTGAGTCTCACCATTCTACCCTGGGCTCACCCTTCTCTCTCATTGAATTTCAGGTGTCTTCAGGATCATTTCGTTCAGAAGAGGAAGAAATGTCCCTGGACCCCACCAGTTGAACGGTAATGCTCCTTTGGGGTTTGTGCCCTCATTGTCTCTCTAAGCATCTGCCGGTTGGGGTCTGGTCCTTGGGGGCTCCCCGCCCCTGCTCAGATTGCGCCCTCTGGTGGTGATAACTTGCAGTACTGCGCGCAAACAGCACGTGTAGGGAACGCGAAAAGCTTTGCTGATTCTCCCAGGGGCTCAGTCCAGGAGCCCTGGGCTTTGACTCTGGGTCTGGTGCTAGTGGTGGTACCAGATCTCTATTCCTTGTCGAGGAAGAATACTTTCTATTTGTTTTTAAGTTGTCTCTATCTAGGATTGTCAGATTTAGCAACTAAAACCACAGGATGCCTGGTTAAATTTGAATTTTAGAGAAATCACAACTTTTAGTATGAGTACGTTGCATGGCATCTACTAATTTTACACAGCTCATACTTATATTAAACAAAATTATTTGTGGTTTCTCTCAGGCTTAAATTCCACTGGGCGCCTGTGTCTTATCTTGTGATTGTGGGAGGAGATCTGTTGGGAAGGGGGTGGGGCAGGTGGTGAGAAAGGAAGGGAGAAGGCCTGGGTAGTGTGTGTGATGGAGGGGCACGATGGTTCAGGTGAGTCCTTGGTTGCAGGAGACTGTAAATGGCATCTGTTCTCCAGGCAGCTGGAGCTGTCAGGCTGTAGAACAATGCTGCTCAGCCCTGGGAGCTTTGAAAACCTGATGTGTGGGTCTGATTCCCACAGATTCTGATGTCATTGGTTTGGTGGCATTGGGGTGAGGGTAGTAGACTCTGGCATTTTTTAAAGCCCCCAGGCAGTTCAAATGTGCAGCCAAGGTTGAGGACCACTACTCTAGGGGATCTGCGGTGTGTGCATGTGCGTGTGTGCATGTGCGTGTGTGCACCCACTCATGTGTATCTCAGATGCCTTCAGCTTGCATATTCCCAAGTTCACCAGTCTGGGGTCCTTCCCGAGAGCCTCCCAGTCCACATGTTATGGAAAAGCTGTGGGACCTTTCCAAGATGTTTCTAGATTCCCCCAGGGCTTATATTTTACTGGTCGTCCCTGGCTCTGATTTCCTGTTCACACTGAGCACTCCATCTCATTCCTTTCTTCCCCCGGGACTGTCTTTTTCTTTCTGCCTGTCAACTTAATGCTGGTCTTTCAATGACCACCAGCAGCACACAGCTGTCAAGTTTAGCAGATGTTTCCTGCAGGTCTGCAGTTAACAAGAGGTGTCATCCCCAAAGTAAATGATTCTACACTGAAGTCCCCATCTGGGCAGGGAACTCCTGCTAGGAGGAATTTATCACTGGCCATTTCCTCCTCCAATTCCCTCTGCCTCATTTTTACTTCTGGGCCCTCTCATTCTCTTTCAGAAATCACTTTGTCCCCTCCCAAAAAAACAAAGAAACAAAAACAGAAACAAACCCTTCTTCCTCTAGCAGTCAGCATGCAGCCGCTGATCAAGTTCCAAATTGCAGTTCCTTTCTTAATCAGAACTCAACTCATTTTTCCTATACCTCTCCTATGTGTCCAGGTATTTCCGAGAGTGATGCATGCTCCTGGAAAGCATTGGGAATTCTGCACTTGTGGGCCAGCCAGCTCCAACTGCAGCCAATGTTTAAAAAATAGCATCTCTCCCTTCCTTCTATATGTACAAATCTTCAGGGATTTAGCAAATTCTCTTAAATAGCTAGAAGACCTTGCTGACTTCGATGCAAATATTCTGGCCAGAGAACTAAGGTCCTTGGATGAAACCCAATAATCAGAGAGGTCACAGTTTCCTTAGCCCGGGAGGAAGGCAGCTGGTGTCTCAGCAGATGTTCCTAAAGGCCTGGTTTTTTCCACATCTGTTCTGTGTGGTGGAGAAGAGGAAGGGAGGAAGGGAACAGAGAGGCAGCAGAGAGAGCTGAAGATTAAAACAATACTGTACAGGTCCCCGCTAAAGATGGACGCTCTGGCCACCGGGAAAGGACTGAGAGATAAATGGGAGGAGCAAATCTCATGAGCATAAGAACCTGGGGGCTGGAGGCTGGTCCACCCTCCCTCAGCTTCCAGGACCCAGAGGGAGGCAGGCACAGCCAGCCTTGGCCCTGTGGAACCAACACCTTCCAGCCAGGCTGCCAGGAAGCCAAATTCCAAATGTCTAACTGTATTTTGCACTTTTCCGCAAGGTGACCTGCAGCTGCTCTGATGGCCTCTAGGATTCCATAGGGTACTGTGCAGTCCAACTGGAAACTTGACTTTCCAATTCTTCCCACTTAGCCAGCTGCCATTTCCTTCCCTCCTAACTGCTTTCCTTCCTATCCTTTTCCTTCTGTATTTTCCCCCTTTGTTTTAAAAGTTCAACATGAAACTTTACTCTGTACACTCATCAGGTTAGCAAAAATTAGAAAGTCAGCTAATGCCAACAGTTGGCTGGAGTGGGGGGGTGGGAAGAGGAACCCTTGTTCTTTGCAAGGGAGTATGAGAGGGTGCAGCCACTCTGGAGAGCTGTCTAACGGTGCTGGTTCAAGTCGACTGTGTAAATCTTCTGCCCATGACTCAGCAATGCCACTCCTCGGTATGTGGCACAGAGACACTTTCTGTCCAAAAGGAGCATGTGGGGAGGTGCTCATTCAGCATTGTTTCTGGCAGGGGCATTGGCCACTCAGGCACCCATCCCTGGGGAAGATAGAAGTAAATGTGGTGGGTGCACACCTTGGAGAAGCATCTATCAGTCAGAAGCAAGGAAGGGGATGTCCACACAGATTCAGGTAGCTTACGTTAGATACTATGTTCAAATTCAAGGATGCACATCAGATGCACAGAAAGGCTGCCTGTGGGGAAGGGACTGCAAGTGGAGAATGGGGATTGTAGTGGATTGAAGATGATCCCAAATTCCTTGACTATCCCTGCATGGAGAGCTGAGGTGGGGTGCCCTGGGCAGGCTAGTGACTGCTTGACCAATAGAATACAGCAGAAGTGGTGCTTGTCAGTTTCCAGGCCTGGGCCTTAAGAGGGTGGCAGTTCACCTCGCCTCTCTTAGGACACTGTCTCTGGGAGCTTGAAGCTGCCGTGTAATCAACTGCCCCAATAACACCAGGTTGCAGAAACCGTGTTCAGGAGCTCCGTTTGTGGTCCCAGCTGAGCCCAGCCTTGCAGCCAGCCCCCACCAGCCAATGTCAGCAGACATGTAAGTGAAGCCATCCTGGGATCTCTAGGCCAGCCCAGCACACCTACAGGCTGATTACCATGGAGTGACCTCAGTTGGCACCACATTCATCAAGAGAATCAACCAGCTGAGTCCTGCAAATCCAAATCCACACAATTGTAATATGATAAATTATCTAACTTTGGGGGTATATATTAGCCTATTTTCATGCTGCTGATAAAGGCATACATGAGACTGGGAAGAAAAACAGGTTTAATGGACTTATAGTCCACATGGCTGGGGAGGCCACACAATCATGGTGGAAGGTAAGGAGGAGCAAGTCACATCTTACCTGGATGACAGCAGGCAAAGAGAGAGAGCTTGTGCAGGAGAACTCCTCTTTTTTTTTTTTTTTTTTTTTTTGAGACAGAGTCTCGCTCTGTCACCCAGGCTGGAGTGCAGTGGCGCAATCTCAGCTCACTGCAAGCTCCGCCTCCCGGGTTCACGCCATTCTCCTGCCTCAGCCTCTCCAAGTAGCTGGGACTACAGGTGCCCGCCACCACGCCCAGCTAATTTTTTGTATTTTTTTTAGTAGAGACGGGATTTCATCGTGGTCTTGATCTCCTGACCTCATGATCCGCCCGCCTCGGCCTCCCAAAGTGCTGGGATTACAAGTGTGAGACACCACGCCCGGCCGAGAACTCCTCTTTATAAAACCATCAGATCTCATGTGACTTACTCACTATCACGAGAACAGCACAAGAAAGACCCACCTCCATGATTCAATTACCTCCCACTGGGTCCCTCCCATGACATGTGGGAATTGTGGGAATTACAATTCAAGATGAGATTTGGGTGGGGACACAGAGCCAAACCATATCATTCCACCCCTGGACCTTCCCAAATCTCATGTCCTCACATTTCAAAACCAATCATGCCAGCCCAACAGTCCCCCAAAGTCTTAACTCATTTCAGCATTAACTCAAAAGTCCACAGTCCAAAGTCTCATCTGAGAAAAGGCAAGTCCCTTCCACCTATGAGCCTGTAAAATAAAAAAAAAATTAGTTACTTCCTAGGTACAATGAGGGTACAGGCATTGAGTAAATACAGCCATTTCAAATGGGAGAAATTGGCCAAAACAAAGGAGCTACAGGCTCCATTGCAAGTCTGAAATCCAGTGGGGCAGTCAAATCCTAACGTTCCAAAATGATCTCCTTTGACTTCATGTCTCACATCCAGGTCATGCTGATGCAAGAGGTGGGTTCCCATGGTCTTGGGCAGCTTTGCTTCTGTGGCTTTGCAGGGTATAGCCTCCCTCCTGGCTGCTTTCATGGGCTGTTGAGTGCCTGCAGCTTTTCCAGGAGTATGGTGCAAGGTGTTGGTAGATCTACCATTCTGGAGTCTGGAGGACAATGGTGGCCCTCTTCTCACAGCTCCATTAGGCAGAGCCCCAGTAGGGACTGTGTGTGGGGGCTCTGACCCCACATTTCCCTTCTGCACTGCTCTAGCAGAGGTGCTCCATAAGAGCCCCACCCCTTCAGCAAATTTCTACCTGGACATCCATGCATTTCCATGCATCCCCTGAAATCTAGGCAGAGGTTCCCAAACCTCAATTCTTGACTTCTGTGCACCTACAGGCACATCACCACATAGAAGCTGCCAAGGCTTGGGGCTTCCACCCTCTGAAGCAACAGCCTGAGCTGTACCTTGGCCCTTTTAGTCATGGCTGGAGCAGCTGGGACACAGGGCATCAAGTCCCTAGACTGCACACAGCAGAGGGACCCTGGACCTGGCCCACAAAACCATTTTTTCCTCTTAAACCTCTGGGCCTGTGATGAGAGGGGCTGCCACAAAGGTCTCTGACATGCCCTAGAGACATTTTCCTCATTGTCTTGGTGATTAAAATTTGGGTCCTCATTCGTTACTTATGCAAATAAATTTCTGCAGCCAACTTTAATTTCTCCTCAAAAAATGGGCTTTTATTTTATATTGCATTGTCAGGCTGTAAATTTTCCAAACTTTTATGCTCTGTTTCCCTTTTAAAACTGAATGCCTTTAACAGCACCCAAGTCACCTCTTGAATGCTTTGCTGCTTAGAAGTTTCTTCTGCCAGATACCCTAAATCATCTCTCTCAAGTTCAAAGTTCCACAAATCTCTAGGGTAGGGGCAAAATGCCACCAGTCTCTTTGCTAAAACATAACAAGAATCACCTTTGCTCCAGTTCCCAATAAGTTCCTGATCTCCATCTGAGACCACCTCAGCCTGGATTTATTGTCCATATCATTATTAGCATTTTGGTCAAAGCCATTCAACAAGTCTCTAGGAAGTTCCAAACTTTCCCATATTTTCCTTTCTTCTTCTGAGCCCTCCAAACTGTTCCAACCTCTGCCTGTTACCCAGTTCTAAAGTTGCTTCCACATTTTCAGGTACCTTTTCAGCAGTGTCCCAGTTTACTGGTACCAATTTATTATCTTAGTCCATTTTCACACTGAGATAAAGAATATCTGAGACTGGGCAATTTACAAAAGAAAGAGGTTTAATGGGCTTACAGTTCCACATGGCTGGGGAGGCCTCATGATCATGGTGGAAGGCAAGGAGGAGCAACTCACATCTTACATGGATGGTGGCAGGCAAAGAGAGAGAGCTTGTGCAGGGGAACTCCTCTTTATAAAACCATTAGACCTTATGAGACTTATTCACTATCATGAGAACAGCACAAGAAAGACCCGCCCCCATGATCCAATTACCTCCCAATGGGTCCTTCTCATGACAAGTGGGAATTGTGGGAGTTACAACTGAAGATGAGATTTGGGTGGGGAAAAAAGCCAAACCATATCAGGGTACTTTGTTGTCAAGCAATAGAGAGTCCGAATGGGAAGAAAAGGCAATAAATAATGAGAGGCCTCACACTGAGCAATGATGAGGCTTGGTAGCATAGAAGTGTACAGGGCAGTCTGCTCCTTGCACCAGGGTCCCAGGAACTGGGCCATTCTGCCACTCTTCTGGGCAAGAAAGAAAGTCCTCAGTTCAATTCATGCAATCCAAGTCCCATGGTGGAGAGGCCAGAGCAGCTTTTGAGAATAACCAGAGTAGGTACTGCAGAGCTGACAAGCAGCAGGAGATGATTGATCCTTTTATCTATTAGTCCCACAGCTCAGAAGTGCCACATACCCTGTGGTATTGTCAATTTAGCCACCATTAAAATTGATGTAGAAATATTAATATGTTGTCAGGGTTAAAATAATTTCAAATTAAAAATATATTAAAATATAATTAATAAGCAAGAGATAGCAAAAGTGGCTCAGTTGAATTAAAATTGATCAATATTTGATAAATACCCATTACATGCTAGGCATAGTACCAGCATCAGGGATAGAGATAAAGTCAGACACAGTCTTGTCTCTGGGGAAAGGCAAAGATTAAAATTAAACAATAAACTTACACTCACCATGTGCCAGAGAACACTTCATGAACTTGGAGTTTCTGTAGCCTTCTTAATGATAATATGATAACATGATACTATTATAATATATATTTAAATATTTAGTGTTTTATTTCCAGGGTGAAATCTACTTATATATTATCCTTCTTCCAAAGCAGCATTTTGAAGAATAATGGTTGCTATCAACATTTTTGTAGATAATTAAATTACTAGAACATCAGGAATTTTTTCCCTAAAATTTCTTCACAGAAAAAAATTATTGTCAAAATTCAATACCTCTGAATTAGTTGAGAGAAAAAAGACCATATTAATAGAGCATAAGTTCTATTTTTTAAGTGTGTTAATTTAGATCCTACCTTGTTCCAAAAATAATTTGGGATGGCTTACACAAATGTGTACCACATGAAGAAAAAGAAAATTTGATACAGAAATCAAGACAAAAGAAAATTAATAGGAAAGAAAAGGAAATAAAAGGCATCCACATCAGAATAGAAGCAAGCTATCCATACTTGCAGATAAAAAAAACCTAAGGAATGCACTAGAAAACTATTAGAACTAATAAATGAGCTCAGCAAGGTTGCAGGATACAAGATTAATATACAAAAATTCATTGTATTTTGATACAGCAGTAATGCATAAAAGAAAAACAAAATTTTAAAAACTTCAATTTACAATAATAACATCAAAAACAATAAAACACCAAGAAAATACTTAACAAAAGTGCAAAACATACTCTGAAAGCTATAAAACATTGTTGATTGAAATTAAACAAGACCTAAAAAAATGGAAAGACATCTCATATTCATGGATTGGAAGACTTAATATTGTTAAGATGGTACCATGGATTGAACTGTGATCTCCAAAAAGATGTTGAAGTTAGTCTTAACCCCTAGTACCTGTGAAGGTGATCTTATTGGATATAGGATCTTTGCAGCTGATCAAGTGAAGATGAGATCATTAAAGTGGGCTCTAATCCAGTATAATTGGTGAAAGGGGAAACTTAGACACACAGACAGACATGCACACAGGGAGAGCACCATGCAAAGAAGAAGGCAGAGATTGGGTTGATCCATCTAAAAGCCAAGGAACACCAAATACTGCCAGTAAAGCATCCGAAGAGAAAGGAGAACAGCATGGAACAGATTCTTCCTCACATTGCTCAATTGTACCAACACCTTGACCTGACAATTCTAGGCTCCAGAACTTTAAATAAGAATAATATTTTAAATAATATTTTTAAAAGAATAATATTTTGTTGTTTAAGTCAACCAGTTTGTGGTACTTCATTATGGCTACCCTTGCAAACTAATACAGATAGTGATATTCCCAAAACTGATCTATTGATTCAAAATAATTACATCAAAATCCCGGTTAGCTTCTTTGCAGAAATCGACAAACTGATCCTAAAATTTGTATGGAAATGCAAGGGACCTCAAGTAGTTGAAACAATTTTGAAAAATAAGGACAAGATTGGAGGCTTCATACTTCTTGATTTCAAAACTTACTACAAAGCTATAGCAATCAAGACAGTGTAATATTGTCATAAGGACAGACATACAGATCAATGGGATAGAATTGAAACTCCAGAAATAAACCCTCAAATTTACAGTCAACTGATTTTTTACAAACTTGCTAAGATAATTAAATGTGGAAAGAAGACTATTTTCAACATATGGTGTTGAGATAGCTAGATATCCACATGCAAAAGAATAAAGTTAGACCCCTACCTCACATCTTATGTAAATACCCCTAAAGTGGGAGAGCAAAATAAGTTTATCATCATCAAGATGCCAAGGCTGGTAAGAAGGGGATGTGGCCAGGTGTAGTGGCTCATGCCTGTAATCTCAGCACTTTGGGAGGTTGAGGCGACTGAATCACGAGTTCAGGAGTTTGAGACCAGCTTGGCCAAAACTGGTGAAACCCTGTCTCTACTAAAAATAAAAAAACAATTAGCTGGGCATAGTGGCAGGCGCCTGTAATCCCAGCTATTTGGGAGGCTGAGGCATGAGAATTGCTTGAACCTGGGAGGTGGAGGTTGCAGTGAGCCGAGATTGCACCACTGCACTCCAGCCTGGGCAACAGAATGAGACTCTGTCTCATAAAAAAAAAAAAAAGATATGATAGAAGTAAGGCAAAGATGAAATCAAACCACTGATTTTAAAAAAAAACAATTTGCAAAGTTTCAATTTACAGAAAAATTGCAAAGACAATACAGACGCCTTCCCACATGTCCCACTATTAAAATCTTGTATTATTATCGTACATGTGTCACAATTAATGAACGAACATTGGTAAATGTTAGGAATTAATGTTAATTCAGACTTCCTGAGTTTTTCCCTCATGTCCTTTTTCTGTTGCAGGATCCCATCTAGATTCCACACCACATTTTGTCACCATGTCTCCTTGGGCTTCTCTTGGTTGTGAGTTTCTTTGACTTTCCTTGTTTTGATGACCTTGACACTGTTGGAGTATTCGTCATATATTTTGTAGAATGTCCCTCGACTAGAACGTGTCTGCTATTTTTCTTATGATTAGACTGGGGTAATAGGTTTGGGGGTGGAGAATCACAGAGGTTAAGTTCCATTCACATCACATTCTATCAAGGGTACAGACTATCAGCATGACCTATCACTGTGGATGTTGACCTTGATCACCTGGCTGAGGTAGTGTCTGTCGTTTCTCCATTGTAAAGTGACTCTTTGCCCCCCTTTCTATATGTACTCTTTGGAAGGAAGTCACTATACGTGGCCAATATTTAAGGAGTGGGAGTCATGTTCTTCCTGGTTGAAGATGGCTACATTAAGTAGCTCCCTGATTATTTGGAATTCTTCTGCATGCGATATTTGAACCATTCACTTAAAATCTGTTACAAACCAAAGCAGGGGGCAATGGGGATGGCATGAGGGAGAAATGTCTCCAAGCTTGGAATTGCTCTTCTACCCTTTAGGGAAATGAAGGGATGGTGCAAATCTAGAAGGAAAAGAGAAAAGAGGAAAGAGAACTCGCAAGCCAGGGCACATGCAGGTGGTGGCTGTGCCTTCCTCCTGCTTGCTCACCAGCACAGTGAAAGCTGGGCAGCCCACTGATGTCACCGCCCAGGCTGTCTCAACTGTACCTCAGATCCCATTAACATAGCCCAGAATCCTGAAATAATATATTGGTGAGCCTCCTAAACAATAGTGGAAAAGTGTTCCTTCTTTTGTTCTGAGCAGACTATTTTTAAAAAGAGTCAAATGGTTACAAGACCACAGCAAAATCCTCTGTTTCAAGAGTGTCTCTCCTCCTCCCTCCTCTCTCTGAATGAGTGGCTGGTGCTGAGCTGTGTGCCCAGACCTCCTGAAGGGAAGTCCTCAAGAACATGTTCCCCAGAGAATACCCCAGCATCACCTGGTCAGGAGAAATGGGGCCCTTGGGACTCGTGAACAGGTCCCAGCTCTGGGGAAAAACCACCAAGAATTTTTCCACTCTGGGAGGTAAGAAAGAACTCTTCTAGTTTGGGATCTTTAATGAAAGGCAAAAGCAATTTGGGAAAAACAAGATCTGGCTACAAAATAAAAGGGTTATTTTTACTGCGGAGAGCAAGCCATCTAATGAAATGCTGCAATTGCCAAAGTTTGTTTGGCCCCCGGGGAATTTTAGGGGCACTTAAGTGTCTATCCTTTTGACTGTGGAGCCCATTTGTGGTGAATGTTTCACGAGTTCAGGGAGACCACAGCCAAGGTTGAGCAGTCCCTGCCAACTGAGTTGGTGTCCCCTGAGGATTAAAGTCTGTTTCCAGAAGGGGAGACTGAGGTTTCATTTGATAAAGTCACATCGCCATCCTTCCTCAGAGCTGTCCCGGACCCAGAGCTGCCGCCCACACACCGGCACGCAGGCCACAGGGGACCTTGCCTTCTGGGTCATTCTGTCCTTGAGCTCTCTGCAGATGCACTGAGAGGAGAGTTTCTTGCTGAGGTCACATGCCCTGTGCACACATCCTTTCAAACTGGACAGAAAATATTCTCTGATGATTGTCTGTAGACAGATTTAGAGCTGAGATCCCTGCATTCCTGCATTCTGAATTGAGAAGTATCAGATAAGTGGGCCTGAGAGCCATGGCTCTCCTAGGAGACATATGAAATCAGCATGCAGTTGGCGCTTCTCACCCATGCTCGCTGCAGGCCTCCCTCCTTTACAGAGAGACAGGCAGAGCGGCGCCAAGGCAGCTGTGGCTTTGCAGTAAGACAAGGCTGGATGGGAATCCCAGATCTATCACTGTAATCTCTCGGTCAATTTCTCTAACTGCAGGCAGAGATGACGTGAAGTGGTATATGCAAAATGACTGAAAAATAGCATATTGCAAAAAACAAATAGTAAATGAGGAAGGATAGATTTCCTCTTTTGACACAGACCTCCTGCTCTTGATTCTTAAAAAGCTAACCTGTTCTCCATTTCTACTACTTTTTTTAAAAGTACACAATTCAACAGAGTATTAAGATGGTTTAAAAAAAATCCCAATTTTCCCGCAAATCCAAACATGGTAATTTACCACAGGTAGGCCTTATTTTTTTTTTCACTTTTTAGAAAGTATTTGAGGCATTTTCATTTGTGAGAGAACCCTAAAGTCTTGCCTTCTAGTTTGTGGATATTTAGGTGTGCCTATGCTTTTACGTGCTGCAGATACATTAAGATACATTAAGATCAGCCAATCTGAACAGCTGAAAAGCTTTTATCACCAAGGAGCTTAACAGCTCTGCAGATACATTCATTTCCTGTACAACTGGTCTGACCTATAGCTTGGGGTATGAAATCTAGTCATATCTCTGTTTTATTCTAATTAATCACTGAGTCCTCTCTCCCCCTCACACACTGTTATTATAAAGTTTAATATCTTGCTTTTGAATTTTCCAATAGCCCCTGGGGCCTTACTTAGTCTTATTTCTGAAATACCAGATGTAGAGAAAAACTGCAATCAGCCTTCCATTGCGCCTGCTTCTCTTCACCACAAGGTGGCACTGTTGAACACCAGTCCTGCAGAGCTCCACGGACATTCATATTGCTTTGCTGAGATTTTCACTCTTTTGTATCTCTGTGGTTTCTGCAGTGGTGTCCCACATTTGGGGTCCAAAGTTGGCTCCCTTGGTTCATGTTCAGACATTATTCCCCCAAATGAGATCCTGAGTAGCTTTCAGCTTCAGCTATCATAGTTCTAGGGCTACCACCTCCATCAACTATTAGGTTTTGAGCCCAAATCAGTGACCACTGACCTAGACACTTACGTGTTTTAGAGGCAAGTATTATGGACAGAATATTTGTGTCCCTTCATACGTTGAAACTCTAATCCCTGTATTCGGACATGGGGACTTTCTGGATGTAATTAAGTTTAAATGAGGTCATAAGGGTAGGGTCCTGATGCTGTATAGGATTGGTATCCTAATAAGAGATGCCAGAGAACTTGTATGTGTGCTCTCTCTCCCTCCATGTGTGGACACAGTGAGGAGGCAGCCGTCTGCAAGCCGGGAAGACAGCCCTCACCAGAACCCAGCCATGGTGCCCTGATCTTGGGCTTCTCAGTTCCCACAGAACTGAGAGAAGGTACATGTCTGTTGTTGAAGCCACCCAGTCCGTGGTATTTTGTTACAGCAGCACAGGCAGACTAAGACAGTGAGTTTCTCTGTGCAGTGCTTTGTGTCCCTCCCTCCCACCGTACTTTGATAGGGTCACCCTGGTCTTACCTGACAGATCCATCTGGGTAGAGAATTCTGGGGTACCAAGTATCCAGTTAGGGTGGAGGAAATGGGATGCAGGTGGGCACATCCATTGGCCCTTGCTGCCTGGAAAGAGGCATGTCCAGAGGGGGAACAGTATCAGGCCCTCTAATGTGAGCAGCCTGGGGCAGGGATCCTTTTTGCCCAGGTTTGAAATCACAGCTCTGCCATCCACTCACTGTGAGCCTTGGGTAGGATATTTCCCTCTTGGCACCTCACTTTCCTCATCTGGAAATGGTGATAATGATAGGCCTAGCCTCATAGGACTGTGGTGAGGATTAAATGCATCAATTCATGGAAAGCACAAAGAATAATGTACAGCATGTGGCAGAAATTAATTTTTTAAAATAAAACTCAGCCTCTCTTGAGTGACCTCAAAACCATCTACTCACACATAAGCAGTGGTGATCAGAGTGGACTTTACTCATGTTTTAGGAAGTGGGCCAGAGGCCTGGGGTTGCATTGCATGCCTCACAACATACAGCCTAAAGGTGTCCTTTCTGAAAGTTCTGTACCCATATTCTCCTTGGTCATCTCCCAGCAGGCTGTCCCTCTGGTCCTTCACCGCAGGGCCTCTAGAGTGCCCTTATTTCCCTGGCCACCATTTCCTAGCCAGTCCTCACTCTCCTTCCCTTCCCCATGGGAAAAGATACCTCCCTTTCCTTGTCTCCTTATTTCCCAGTCCCTGTGCCATTTTGTCTTTTCTGTTTTTATGTGCACATGTTCTTAGGCTCTTACCTTCCAGCCCAATCATTCTAACAAAATAATTTTTTCAATTTTTTAAAAAATATATTCTCCCTCAGAAGATCCTGGTTGAGAACATCTTCTTCATCCTTTTATGGCAGAAGCAGAAGCAGGGCCATAGTGTGCCCATGAGGTGTTGCTGCGGTATTTCATTTCTGCATCTGATCCTGAGTTCCTTAAAGGCTGGGGTGGCACTTAATCACACCAGGGCTGGGATCCCAGAGGTAAGATGATGTGCCTGTGTGGGATCAATGAGCGGGTGCTGCTTTGGGTCTCTGCTGGCTCCTGTGGCAAGGTCTGCAGGTCCTTCCCCTGTTCTCATGGTGGGACAGCTCCCCAGGCCACCCCACACCCCAACCATGCTCTGAACGTCCTCCTGGGAATGACATTTTTCTAGCACCTACTAGTCACTTCCATTTTTGTCTTCACCCTGGGGCTTCTGAGAAGCTCTGCTCTATGTTTTTCCCTAGCAACACAGAATATTAGAAGCTTTGGCATTTAAAATTATTCCTTTCATGTTGTTTCACCTTAAAGAGAAAGATAGCAAAGCTTTGACTCACAGGCCAAGTCTAACTGGCGACACCCACCCCTGCCCCACCCCACCAAACGTTCATGATGGAGTCCTGATGTCTATCTACTATGTGAAACAAATGAAGAGTTTTTGTGCAAATGTATCCAAATCCAGAAGCAACCAAGAGACCATGTTTATATCAGCTTGGTCAGCTACTAGCTTAGATAAATGCCTAATTTTAAAGGTACACTCAATCATGATTTGTTCCAAAAACAAATTGAGACAGCTATAGAGTTGAGTTATAAATTCTTAAATAAATATGTAAGAGAGATTTTAACAAACACTTATTGACACTTATTTTGTGCCAGCAATGAATTGTGCCAGGAAATGTTTTAAGGTGTTACGAATACTGACTACTCATTGGATTTTCCTATCCTTATGAGGCAGGCACTACTATAACCCCATATTACAGATAAGAAAACTGGGGGACAGAAGAATGAAGTAACTCACTCAAGAACACACAGCTGGTAGGGGGCTTCCAGGATTGTGAATCCAGGCAATGTGACTCCAGGGTCCATGCTTTTAACACAGGTACTATGCTTCTGGAAGTTCAAGAAGCCTAATTGGTCATCACTTTATCTACCTGTGTGTTCATTCACTGGCCAAACTTGTGATCACCAATGCTGTGCCAGGTCTCACGGGGTGTCAGCCGCACAGAGCGGAAGGCACTTGGGGCCTGTACTCGAGTAGTCTCATCCTGTGCTCCTGACCATGGCAGAGTGAGGTGCCAGCATTCCAGCCCCAGGCCCCCACATCAGCCTCCTAAGTGTGACCTTTGGGCACATTTCTTAATCTCTAGTCTCTGTTTCTTCCACTGTAAAATGAAAATCAGGACACTCGCCCTATTGGGTGGTTTGGGGGTGAAATGAATGACTGTAAAGCAGCGTGCAGAGTCCTGATATGTACTCCATCCATCTCCTCCTTCAGAGTATTTTCCCACTCAAATTCTTGTTTCTGTATCCATTCGTAGAGTCATTCCATAAACATGCTCTATTTCATTGGGGGTGTTGGCCAAAGAGGGGTAAACTGGAGCCTGGGAAGCTACGAGGGTTGGCTCCAGGGCTGGCAGAAGTGATTTTCCAGCGAGAAGCATCGGTGAGAGCTGAGGTTTGGAGCCAGAGTTGGATTCCAATCCCAGCCCTGTGTCTTACCAGCTCTGAGATTTGGGGCTAACCATTTACCTCCTGGAGATTCCGTTTCTTTGTCTGTGATCTGTGATCACATGGGATGGCGTATTAAAGGCAAAAGTGCATGTGAGGTGCCTGGTCATCCGGTTGCCAATGCTGCGTTGTGACCTCACCTGGAGGACAGGCACGCCGTGAGCACAGAGAGGCAAGTGCTCACTCTGGAGGGGGTCACTGCTGAATTGGAAGAAGAGCAAAGAACCCAGGGCAGGGTGCCGGCCAGGCTCAGCAGGGGTGTGGGAGGCAGAAGCAGGGGCGCAGGCTACATGCCCTCTGGCTTCAGCACCCCCACCGTGGCTCTGCTCGCAGAGGGTCTTTGGTGGTGCGCCCTTTCCCTGGTTCTCTTGTTGTTTCCATCAAACCAGCTGCCCCCCTCCAACTGACCTCCTGCAAGGCAGGTGGCCTCCAGGGCCACCAGGGAGTGGGTGTTTACTTACACTGCCTCAGTCCTGTTTATAGCAGTGGCACTGAGGGGACAAACGCTGCGGTTGGGCTTGGGTGGCTGCCCCACAAAGACAGCTTTCAGGCCACACTGGGCTGGAAAGTTAGGGACATGAGCATCATGAGATAGGAAGCAAGGTCAGGCCAGGGGCTGGCTCCAGCTGAGTGAAACAGACAGGCAGTAATAACAGCAACCATTTTTAAAAGTGCTTACTACATCCCAGACCGAACTAAGGGCTTTGCATCCATCTCAGTTGTTTATTCCACAAGGATTAGGAAACAGAGGCTGAGATTCTTGCCCATGGCTGCTCAGCTTCTTTTGGGGGAGCTGGGGTTTTTTGGCCCTGATCTAGCTGAGATCAGAGTCTGGGCTATCTCCACTTAATTTTGCCTCCCTGATTAAAATTAGTACCAATACTGTTTGTTTGAGGATTCTCTATAATCCTCAAAGCAGCCCATTTTACTGATGAGGATACTGAGGTTCAGAGAGGACCCATGACTTGTGTATGGTAGGAAGTGACAGAGCTGGGACACATCACCCAGCTCCTCCATCTTGTGAAGGAAGGAGCCTGGCTGTCAGGCCAAGAGGCTCTTCCGGTGGAAACTTTTCCTCTAGTAAGAATTCAGGGTGTCTTCCTCCTGGCCTGCCACATAGGTGGAGCCTCGCTGGTTCCTCTGCTGGCATGACAACATGGAGTGCACCCCGCAGTGCACGTGAGGATGGAAGGCTGGGCCTTCACCCCTGCCATGGGCTCAGCCTCACTCTTCGCATCAATGATAACTGCCATTGTTGGTTGGGTGGTGACTCTGAGCTGTGCATGTGAGTGACATCATCTCGCTAATTCCCACAGCAGCCTCGTGAAGCAGGTACTACCATCTTCCTCGTTTTACAGACGAGGAAGTGAAGGCTCAGAGAATCCAAATGACTTGCCAAAGGTCACCTGGCTGCTGAGGATAAAAGCGCAGGGGGGTTTCACTCCAGAGCTCCGACTCAGGCAGCCGCTGCCTCCCTCCCTCCTGCACATCTTCCAAATGGCTGAGGGGCCTTGGCTTTCCACCAGTGTCCAGGTGCACCCTCTCCAACAGGTAAGCCTGCCTCCAACCTCCTTTTCCCCCAGCTCTCCTGTTTCTTCTCCCTTCCATGCCCCTGGTGTGTCCACGCCCACTATTTTCCACCTCTCTTTCCCCTTTTCCCACATCTTTTGGATCCTGCTCTAGTTCCCTGTAAGATAAAGTCCATGTCCTGAGCTGGGTTCATGTGGCCTCCCGCAGGGAACAAGCTCTTGCTCTGGCTGTGCCACCCCTCAGCTGGCTGGGCAACTTTGGCCAGGTAACATCACAGTTCTGGGCTTCAGTTTATCCACCTGTGAAATGGGTGATGATGGCTGCTCTGCATTCTGGGGTGTCACGATGGTCAAAGGAGTCAGCAACAACTCCTGGTACTCCTGGGCTTATTCTGTGCCCTGTACGTGCCAGTGCTTGGCAGCATCATCTCAATTCATAAATGGTGGAAAGAGATGAGAAAGTGATGCTGGTTTTGTAGAGGTCCCTGTTGCCTGCTGTTTCCTCCCCATTCCATTCCAATACCCTGTCTTATATCCCCTCCTCTCCCTCCCTCCTTCCTTCCCTCAATCATCCTGTCCCATCCCATCCCATCCCTCTTCTATTCCCAAGGGACCTGGCCATGAGAGCACCACCATGCCTCAGAGCCCAGGGAACAAGCAAAGCTGCAGGATGAAAGAGGCAGAGGTTAAGGGGGGTGACCTGATCCCTCAAGGATGTGGCTATGTTCCTCCTCACAGATGGGCCACAAGTCCACAGTCAGACCCCAAAGAGGACAACGAAAAACTTTCCTCAAAGCAGCCGCTGGGAACCATGCACCTCCTCACCTCCTCTTTCCTCGACAGGTTGTGAAAGGCCAGCTCCCACCTCCCCTTGACACCCCCAGGGATGGATCCCACTAAGGAGATCCTACTTGCTTGTGAGAACGAGCCCTGGTGGGGTCGGCCACATCCCAGGGCCCTGGCTGGGCCACAGGGCTGGTGGTGTCATGCACAGGCTCAACACTCCTGGGCAGCCCCTCTTGATGACCATCTTGTGAGACGAGGGTGGGCACAAGAGCTGGCCCTGCTCCCTCGGGGGGCTGGGGAGGAAGGATCCTCCTCTCTCTCTTTCCACTTAGGAGGCAAGTGGTGTGACTAAACTCTACTGGTTCTGGAAAGGCCTTCTCCATCTCCTTTTGTCCTCCTCCGCCACCTGACATGCTCCAGGCCTCAGCTTGGCTCCACTATGGGCTCAGGGACCATGCCCCTCTCCTGTTGCCCATCTTTCTTGCTCTCTTCTTCTGCCCCAGGTGGGAGAGGCCTTGCATCTCACCAGAGGGGTAAGTTCCGAGACTTGGGTCTAGACAGGGTTCACAGGCTGAGCTGCCTTCTTAAAGCTGGCTTTGGTTCAAGGCCACGTCATCCTGGAACTGGCTTGGGCAAACACACCCTGTGTGGTCCAGCCTGCCCCCTGGACTTGTGTATCAGGGTTTGGGGCCAATGTCTCAACTGATAATAGAGCCACTTTACCAGCATCTCCTGTGCAAACATCTTCCTCGGGGACTTGTGGGGAAGTAGGAAGCTGGGCCAAGGCAGGACAGAAGTGGTCCTGGGTCTCCAAGTCAAATGAGCCCTATTTTACAACTGCAAACCACAAGACGTTCCCAGCGTAGACTTAATGAGGAAAAGCAGAGTGCCGTATTACAATACTCCCTTTATGGGGGCTTCATCCAATAATGTACCCTGTGTTTTTATCACCCCTGGCCCAAGTGTTTATGGAGAGATTTGTGTTGAGAATGGAAACCAGTAAAATCTTAGCTTATTAATAACTTATGGAATACAAATACGTTTCTGTGGGTTTCCACAGCTTGTGAAAATGGTTGCATGGACTTTCACCAAATTTGGTAGGTATGTTCCAGATGGTCTAAGTTGGTGTATGAGGAGTAAGCCCTGGGCAGGCATCAGAGACAGGTAGGGTCCCACCGAATGGCTGACAATGAGCCACAACAGGGGCCCTCTAAAGCAGAAGGGGCAGGGGAGACCAGAAGACAGTGTGATGAGCCTGGCTGCATAGCCTCCCCTCTTTCTGCTGTTCTACCCTGCCCAGGTGGTGGCCCACTGTTTCCTCTGTGGCCAAGCCTTAAGTCAGCTGAGCCTCCTGTCACCTGTCACATGGTGCTGATTCTAGCTGATTCTGCAGCTCATACTGTATGACCTTAAGTAGTGATCAAATCAAGGGCTTACCCTTGGTTTCTGAGTCACCAGGTAGGGCTGGGCAAGGTAGTGTCCATGGAGATGGAGGCCAGCAGTGGACCAGCAAGGGGTGTCAGAGCCCAAACGGGGTGAGGGGACATCTTTGTGGCTTGGGGTGGTGGTAACCAGAGACTGGCTTTGTATAGAGGAGACTGATCCAATATAAATGTATAGAGGATGATGAGAGACTGCTGGAAAAAAGAGAATTAAAGGATGGGAGGCAATTAGAACGAACCTCAAGAGGACCTGGGAACAATGGCACATCCAGCACCCAGAACTGATTTTTAAATACCAGTCAAAGGAACCAAAGCTCCCTGGAGCAACAGCAGATCCGGGGCTGGGGTAGAGAAAGTACAAGATGAGCCTGCAGCACTTTGTCGTGCCAGAAAGTAAGCAAGAGCTCAAGACAGATGGAGAGATGTAAAATGATGCAAACCCCAGCTGGAAGGAGGGGCTGTCCAGTGGCCAGATCTGGGACCATTTGGGCATCAAAAGAAAAACGGTAACACCAGATATTAGAACCCACTGGATAAAATAGGAATCCATAGGTCCATACAGACAGAAACAAATAGGTGAATAAATACATGGAAGGCTCGGTGCAGTCGCTCATGCCTGTAATCCCAACACTTTGGGAGGCTGAGGTGGGTGGATCACCTGAGGTCAGGAGTTCAAGGACAGCCTGGCCAACATGGTGAAACCCCGTTTCAACCAAAAAAATACAAAAATTAGCCAGATGTGGTGGCACGCGCCTGTGGTCCCAGCTACTCAGAAGGCTGAGGCACAAGAATCACTTGAACCCAGGAGGCAGAGGTTGCAATGAGCCGAGAATGCACCATTGCACTCCACCCTGGGTGACAGAATGAGATTCTGTCTCAGAATAAATACACGCATACATACTTATGTACACACATACATGCAAACACGGAGACAAGAGAAAGCTTTTACTTACAGTAGGATGTCAACTAATAAATGTAGAAGGAATGATAGAACTGGGAAATTACCATTTGGCCACCATCATAGTAATACTTTATCCAACCAAGAAATATTGATGGGTGTGAATGTTTAATGAGGAACAAGATACCTGCAAAGGCTTAAAGTCCCTCCCTGCATAACACTAATTAATTACACAGGGGCAAAAGCGTTATCTACGTGAATCACCTGATCAAAGTTAACCTCACCAGCAAAGGAAGAAATCAATGCACCTGCCAGGACGCAGTGAGAAGAGCACAGCGTCGCATCCGGGACGTTCCTGCCAAAGGTCTAAAGTCTGCACTGGATCATGAGGAATCCTCAGGCAAGCCCAACTTGAGGGATATTCTACAAAAGATCTGGCCCATAGTCTTAAAAAATTCCCCAGGAATTGTTCTAGACTGAGGAAGACAAAAGACACGTGACAACTAAATGCCACGTGTGATTCTGAACTGGATCCTTTTGTTAAAAAGGACGTAGTTGGGACAACTGGCAAAATGGAAATAAGGTCTGAGGATTCGATGGTAGCGACGCGCTCACGTTGCTTTCCCGATGCTTTTGTTGTGGCTGTGTTGAGGCCATCCTTGTTTGTACTTGGGGGTGATGGGGCATCGGGTCGGCAACTGCTTTCAAATGGCTCAGGAAAAAGTCATTTTTATCTGTATTACAACTTTTCTGTAAATTTGAAATGATTTCAAAGAAAAAAGCTTTCAAAAAGTTATTGTCTACTAACAGTTGGGCATCTTAGATCAGAGTTGTCGTTAAAAGCTAGCTTTACAAAATATGACACATACATACAATGGAATATATTTAGCCTTAAAAGGGAAGGAAATTCTGACACTTGCCACAACACGGATGAACCTTGAGGACATTTTGCCGAGTGCAGCAAGCCAATCACAAAAGACAAATACTGTATGATTCCACGTTATATGAGGTGCCTCGAGTAGTCGAACTCATAGCAACAGGAAGCACAGCGGTGGTCGCTGCCAGTGGCTGGAGGGAGAAGGGGATCGGAAGTTACTGTGTAAAGGGTACAGAGTTTCAGATTGGGAAGATAAAAAGTTCTGGAGATGGACGGTGGTAGATGGTTGCTTAGCAATGTGAGCTTAACACCACTGAACTGTATCCATAAAAATAGTTAAGAGGTAAATTTTGTGATGTGTATCTTATAGTTCTTTTAAAAATGGGGGGTGGGGAATAGGCTTTGAAGTGAACCCTGGTTTGGACTCTCAGCTTTAATACTTGTCACTGACAAGTGCCTGTCAGTGGGGATGACAGCCTGTCTCTGTGGTGCATAGCTAGAGCTCCTGCAGGGAGCCCTGGAGTGTGGGGGCTGGGGTGGACACCCGGCACGCACTCATGTTGGGTGCTCTCCTCTTATCATCGCTCATCACGGACTCCAGAGCTCAGCAAGGCTGCTGTTGTTTTCCCCAGTGCCCTCCCTTCCTATCTTTAAGAACTGCTGGCCACCCAAAGTCTGGACTTGCTATCCTGTCCCCCATAGGAACTTCTACCAGAGACAGAGGTGAAGTGTGTCCCACCTAAAGGCGTATGTAAAAATTTACAGGCACTGAAGTCTCTGGAGAAAAGGATGGAACTGGTAACAGCTTCTGGGGAGGGTATCTGAGAGACTGGAGGGACACTGATGAGAAACTTCTCACTGCTAAACCCATTTGTACCCTTTGAACGTGTTTCCACTACAAGCTTATCTAGTTAAATAAATGGATAGTGTCAACCTAAACAACAGTCTATCAAAAAGAAAATAACATGATTCAGGACATTGCAACGGGAATACGCATGCCATAGTAAACTATGTGTGTATTCGGGGGCAGGTAAAGAAAAAGTTTTTTAGAGAAAAAATGAGAGAATTGCATCGAGATAATTATCCTTGGCTACAACAACACGGACCAATAACAAGGGTGGTGTCAGTCCAAGGTTGGACAGGCGGTTGCTGGGCTCTTGTCCTTGCAGAAGAATTTGTGTGGTAATAAGGCTGCAGTGGCCTTTGTGCAAAGCTGTGGTTTTTGCAGTCTTGTGATAGTTTTTGTTATCAGGCATTCTGGCATGAGAACCTCTCCCTTCATGGCCTTCCCCAGCTCTATGTGTATGGTTTGTTTTTTTTTTTTGAGCCAGTCTCACTCTGTCACCCCAGGCTGGAGTACAGTGGTGCGATCTTGGCTCACTGCAACCTCTGCCTCCCAGGTTCAAGCAATTTTCCTGCCTCAGCGTCCCAAGTAGCTGGGATTACAGGTGCCTGCCACCATGCCTGGCTAATTTTTTTTTTAGTAGAGATGGGGTTTCGCCATGTTGCCCAGGCTGGTTTTGAACTCCCGAGCTCAGGCAATCCACCCGTCTTGGCCTCCTAAAGTGCTGGGGTTACAGGCGTGAGCCACTGCGCCTGGCCGTGTATGGGTTTTTGACATAAGTGACTCTGTTTTGACTCTGACAATTTTCACAATAATCAAATTGCCAGAGGGACCCCTCCCTTTCCCCTTCTCTCACACCCTTCAGCCCACTGCCACCTTGCAGTAGCCCCCAGCTCTCCACTCAAACTGCTCTTGCCCTTGTTGATAAATTCAACGAATTTCTCCCTTGATCTTCCTGTCTGCTCTGTGGCATTTTGACATTTCAAACACTATTTCCCTTAGCTTCACAGAAACCAGTGAGATGTATCCACTATTAGGGGAAAGGCCCACGTCTGTCCTGGCCACTGCTGTAGTCCTATGGCAAAGTGCATTGCTTGGCACACTTATGCCATATATTACATATGAACAAACCATTACACACACACACACAAAAAATCAAAACAAAACCTCCTGACCAACCTTAACACAAAAGTAGTCTCAATAATAGCACTTGCAAACTCACAAAAGACATCTTGATGTGCACATAGCCAGAAATAAAGGCAGAGGCCATCAGTTTTTAAATAAAGCAATCTTGGCTATGATATTGTACCACCTTTTTGCGAAACATTACCGTTGGGGAAATCGGGTAAATATCAATGTTTATACAGTCTATTATTTTTTAAAAACTACATGTGCATCTTCAGTTATTCACATGTAAAAAGCTTAATTTTAAATACAGCAGGAAGTACAAACCTGATCTGTCAGCTGAAGAAAACATCTACCAATTGGAGGATCATTAATGGGTAAATCAAACAAATGCTATGAGACAATCGGTCAGGACATCTTTTACTTGCAAGCTGCAAAAATGCAAATAAACCAACATAGTAGAAGCAGTATGTACTGGGCAGCAGTAACTCGGGGCAGGTCACGCACCTAATGAGCCAGTGGCTGTAAGGGAAGAGGTGGAAAGCAGAATGCCAATGGTATGGGTGGTTGACTGTATTTGGAAAGATCTTACAAGAAAGAAATGAGCCCACAGACAAGTTTTCCAGTTTGTCAGCAGAAATTAAGGGACAGTCCAGATAATTCGAGGACCTATAATGTTGAATAAGTAACCTGACTCGGCTCCAAACAACAAGAAACAAATGCAGAGAACAGTGGGATGACAAAGGCCTCAGTGTGATGATTAAGGAGGAGGCACCCAAGCAAATTTTCCAGCTGGACAAAATGGCTCAGGGGGAAAATAGTCTGGTTTTTTCTTTTTTTTTCACAGAAGCCCCACAGGTTTAAATCTAGACTCAAAGTTTAAATCTAGAGAGGCATAGGGTAAGGGAGTGAAGAAATACAGCAGATTTGAGAACTGAGTCACAAAAAAGAACTGAGTGTGGCTTCTGGCCCATGTTACTGATTGGAATCAACCAGGTTAAAATTCCTACTACATTTGTGAAGCTCATTCTGCCAAAAACAAAACAAACTCACGAGCCCGGTTTCCAGAAGTTTCTGTTGAAAACTTAAAATATTCCTTGGGTCTCCAATCTCCTGGAGGATGAGGATTGAGAAGGCTGCACAATGTCAAACAAATTCTTGCATGTCTCTTTTGGGTGTGGCTGAAAAGGAGGATGGAAAGGGAGGATAATGGAAATGAAGGAACCTAGCAGAGGGTGAAGCCAGAGGCCACAGAGGACAATGGAATGGGGAGACCCCTGCTAAAGAATGGAACCCAGTCCTAAACAGGCAACATCTGCCAGCCTAGGTGAAGTGGCCTCACAGCAGCTGCCTACTGGGATTTTGGAATTGCTATGGGCCAGGAACGGCAAGGTTTCTCATTCCTCCCTGTTCTAATTATTCCTGTTGCTTATCAGGTGGGATGTTGGGCAGACAACCTGAGTTTTCTTAGGTCTAACCGAGGAGCTGCCTAGTCCCCACTGTACAGATGTCCTGAACCTTGGGTTGGATGCAGTGACTAGATGGTATTTTGGCATCATCTTCCATGGGGCAGGATGAGTATCTTTGTGGGGAAAATACACCATATATTTGGCAGTCAGAAAGGCTAAGATAGACTTCTAGTACTCACCCATATTTGATTCTCCTCTTGTTCCGGGCACTTCCAAGGGACTATGGAAGAATTTTTTTCAATGACATACTAGTCTTGCCCTTCAGGAGCTGTTAGACACACACACAACTATGAATTAAAATGTTTCCTAAGCAATCGTGATTTTTAGCGTGCACCAGAATCACCTGGAGGGCTTGCTGGGGCCCTCCACATCTCTGAGTCTGGGGTGGGGGCCACATTTCTAACAAGTCCCAGGGTGATGCTGATACTGCTGGTTGGGGATTGTAAGTTCAGAACCACTATTGTAATGGATCTGTCAGCACTTACTCAGTTCACGGTGCTAGTGGCTGACACAGAATGCACAGAAACCTTTACCCTCCACCCACCTGATGAGTAAATAGAGGCTAAGGCAAAATGATGGAAACAGGATAAAACCATTCCTTAAATTTTGCTACAGGAGCCACAAACCTCACGAAAGGCCAAAGTTAAAACAATCAGGACTGGGTTGAGACGAGTTGGCAATACCAAATATCTAAGGTGGTAACTGGAAACATGCCAGAAACAAGGATCTCCAGCAGCAATCACAGACGCCATCCCAGACAAAAGAACTGGGCTTCAAAATTATACCCTTCTTCCCGCCTTGGCTGACCCCCACCTTACACGACGGGGCTCTTAAGACACTCATGACCGCAATCTGCTTGCAAGTGTTGGTAATACTTGTTCATGTATTAACTGTGTTTTACTGGGCTTTTGCAAATAGCAGTTTTCCCAACTAGAGAGAGAGAGGGCTAACTGGCTTGAGGTCAGTGACAGCTAATTTGTTCAGGACTCAGCTAAGCAAGGGTGTGTTTAAGAGGTTGAATTTTTTGGTGGTCTTGTCTTCCTCTGGATCTCAGAACATACACAATTTTTCTAGATTCTATATCACAAACCCAATTAAAACATGAGAACTCAGTTGAGGATGCAAAGAGACTTACCTGCTGACCAGTTCCTAAGGAGGAAGAGGCTGGCTTTCTTTCCCCTAACCCTTCTAGTGCTATTGTCTTGACTCACCTTCCTGTGTATGCCAATCTGAATATGGTTACCCAAACCAATCTAGGCACGTCTTCCCTTTCAGTGTTGCTAAGAGCCAAAAAGTCCATCATCCGTCCCAACAGTAATGATGTGCCCAGTTACTTCTATAATCTCATGTCCTGCTTCATTTTTCTCAAATGAAATAATCTCTAATCTAGGTGACTCTTGGTGGATATAACAGAATGATTTAAAAAAAAATAGAAACTCTTTGGTATTTGGCACATTTAACATTCTGTGAAAATTAGGGTGTTTCTCATCAACTGGTCCAGTCATCTCTAGTAAAAGCAGCAGCAAAGTAAGAGAACTGAGATGAACCAAAAACTGTCTGCCAAAAAACATATATAAAATGCAGTTAATTGAGCATTTGGGGGCAGAAAGGGTGAAGCTTTCTCTGGGCTTTTGCCCTCTTTGTTGCTAGTTGAGGTCAGTGCGGGATAGGCAAGATGTTGGGAGGGTCAACACAAAGTAGCTGCGTGGAGATCTCCCTCCCAGAAGGACGCCTCACAGGGAAGGAACTTCCCATTAAAGCTATGTGGTCCTGAAGAGAAGACACTCCAGTTAGTCTGAGCAGCTTTTCTGCAAGCACAGTACTGGCAATTCTGGCCACTCCATGTCTGCCTAGTAGTAGAGAGGAATGGAGGGCCCATTTTCTGGGGTTAAGAACTTTGTTGACTCCTGCAACTGTAAGGCAGCTTGAAATGGAACTGCACCTACCAGGTGGGAACAGACAACACTTCAGATATATAACTGGCACCTGCCTTAAACATGTGGCCAGTTTGCTTTAAAATTAGGGTACATGCTACCAAGCATCTTGCTGAATATGGCACTGCAGTCCTAATATAGGGGTATTCATGGTAAAGGTGGAAGCGGAGCCTTTGTCTTAACAGGGAACCAACTGAATTGGTTAAAATTTTGATCAGATTAGCAGCAATATGCAGCAGTACACTCAACCAAGAACCACAGACTTAGTTTGACATAATCTTGGATATATTATCCAAGGCTTATTATACAGAGTATGTTCAGAGGCCTGGCAGCATCAGCATCACCTGGCAGCTTGTCAGAAACACTCTTAGGTCCCACCCCAGAACTTCTTAATCAGAATATGCATTTTCCCCAATCCCCAGGTGCTAATTCTGCACACTCAAGGTTGACAAACACACACACCACGGACTACCTCAACTAAAGACCAGTGTCAGTAATGGCTCAGGGAGGAGAGAAACAGCCTGCTTCTAGCTACACCTACTAGTTTCATAGTTCCAAGTTATATGTACCAATCTTCACTGCCACTAGATCATGTGTGTTGCACAGAGGCAGAGGACAAATGTTGCCCTTCACAGACCTGAAGTCTAAGCTTCAGCTGAAGCTTCAGAGTAAGAGTATCAAATTGATTTTATTATGAAAGATAAGCCATTTATTGACCATTCACTTTTCTAAAAAAAACACAAATGTGAGAATAAAATAAACATACCTAAGACTCACTGGCCCCTCCAGGACAGGAAGCAGCCCTGGACAGAGAGCCTGCAAACGAGTTTCCTTATGCCTAATGTCTGAACTTCTCACACATTCTAGGATTTCATGTTTCGTTACTTATTACAAAGGAAAGGAAACTGGCTAGAAGATTCATGTACAAGAAGGTCACAACTTTAAAGCTATCTGACGCTAATGACTTGTACAATCCGGTTTGCGAACTCTGAGAGACAGTATCAAATAAGCACTGTCAAAGACTACTCCCAGCTAACCTTTACTGTCATTGTTCTTTGAAATTGTCTTTGGGACTGGCTATGTTCTCACTGTAGCTTCCGTTTATCCCACAGCACAAACCCTAAAGTCCATGCGTAGTCTCCATGTTCGAGTATAAAAGTCTGTTTCAGGACAACCCTGGGTTGCTGTAGTGTTTCTCTCTCTGTAGTGTCTACTTGGTGTCATGCCCTCGGACAGGCTGGCCAAATGGCAGCACAATGCAGGGGGTGACACGGTCAACTCTCCCACTGCCGAACTTGCTCCCCTTTTAATGTGGTCACTGCCCATGGTCAAGGTTGAAATCTTGAGATCAGTGACAACCTTGGCCTATCTTCAGTCTGAAGTTGCACTCTTACGTAACTGAATCCATTTCTTCACCAAAAATTAGCTTTCAAAAGGTGTCCGGCATATTCTAAAAAGGAAAGATAATCATATCAAAATGTTATTTATTGATAAGAGACTATATTCACTTTTATGTTCCTAAAGGAATTTACAACTAAAAAGAAAGACTTAAAATGAATGTTTTACACTCCATACTGGACTCAAGGGCTTCTCTCAATAGAGGCACAAAAAGACAATCCTGATGCTCTTGCGTTGTTCATCACTGACGCTCAAAACGCCCTAGTTAATTCACTTCACTTACTGATTATAATAGGCATCTCAGAGAATCTCAAAAAGAGAACACCAAATCAGAATGAAGGGATAAAATATACCCCAACAGTCACCAACAATGGCTAAAAGTCCACTGCTAGCTTCATCACTGCTCATACTAATGTCTCCCAAAACCTGCAAAAAGCATTCTTTTGTACATCTACAGCTGTTTAAAATTACATTTAATTCCAAATTTAATTTAAAAAGGGGGAGTGTTCCTAACAGAAGAATCCCATGGTAATCGATAGTGGTAAACAAACTCCTTCTAAATTCATGGAAATCGAGTCACACTCAAAGCAGACTCTGAATCCCATTAGGATACCACTTCAGAAGGCACTGCTTGATTTTAAATACAATTGCAAGCCCAAGTTAACTCATGTCCAGGGGAGAGACTCATTTAAACATTTCAGCAAAATAAGACTTTCATTTACATCTCCTTTATGCACGTCAATCATTCCAGTTGATTTCTAATGAAGCATCTATCCATAGCTTACATGTTTAGCTCTGGTGGAACAGAAAGTCACTGACACAGGAAAATGCTACTAGTTAGTTCTCAGTAAAAAGTGACTTATAACAGTAGGTGAAGTCCATCTGCAGTAAATACTTTCTGAATGATCCTCAATTACGGCCTACCCCATTCCTATCCATTTGACATATCTACAAGCCAGAGATGCATACTCCTGGACAGAAGATAGGATACTGGACCTTAGGAAGTGTCCTGAGACGGAGCTGGAGGGTCCTGGCCTTCGGGCTCTGGAGGGGGTGCTGGCACAGCTGCTTTTTTCTGGGCCGCCAGGAACTCATGAATTGCTCGTTCTATTTGTGGCCTGAAGATGTGGTTAAGTTTTGGATCCACCACCTGAGAAATAATCCTGTCTACTCCAGCTTCCAACATGCCTGACCTTGTGGAGACAAACAGATCATTCTGTTATTTAGTTCCTTCGGGATTCATCTTTAGCCCCAATAAATGTCATGTGGGAGCCCAATAAATGTCCACCTTCGAAGCTACAGCCCTTCTAGGGAGTTTAGAGGTCAATCCACTTACCACATACAGCTCAAGCTATTTTCACTTTTGAGGGGCAATTCTCAACCAGCAGCTGTTATTCCTACTGCACAATCTCACCCACAATCACCCAACCTTGTACAAAGGAACCAAAAACAAAACTAAGTGAGCTGCTCCAAAACAACAAACAAATGACAGCATGGTGAGAAAGAGTTTGACACGTGTGGCACTGAAAAGCTTCCTCGTACTGTCAAAGCCAGTGAGCCCTGAATTTGACTCCATTTTCTTCAACATTTATTCTCTTCATAGGCTAAGCAGAAGTAGCTCCAGCAGCAACCTGTTTACTAATCCTCAAAATTTAAACAAGGCCAATCAGTCAGGGCTGGGAGTATTTACATCACCAGCAATTCACCATGGCCTTCAGCTGTAGCTGCTACCTGTAACATATAATAAGCAACTTGGAGGCAAACAAGAAATAGACAAACAAATTAGTTCCAAGCTCCTAGAGGGCTAAATTACATCCCCAATACTTTCTGAAGTAGAGCAAAAATCAGGGCATATCAATGTCTGTATTCAAACACTTAGGACAGGGTACTGGAAATGATGGTGAGAGGAAATAAATCATATTTGGACAGTCTGGAAAACAGCCTGTAAGGTTCAAAGTGAAGTGTTCTTCTCAAAGGATTGAAATATTCCAATACCATCACAAGCATGTGGCCAGGTTTTACTTATTTTCCTGTAGACTTGAGACTTCAGAGGCCATTTAAGCCTTTGGGTAAAAATAGGCCAGGCAGCAAGTGGGCAAATGGTCTGTCAGGGTACAGCAAAGGAAAGACATGAGTAAATGTACATCATGACAAAGAAGACAAGAAACAGGCTGTGAACTGGGAAAGATGATTAGTGTGTAAAGTGCTTCCTGGATTCAATGGTAACTAACAGCTTATCGACAGGAAGCCTAGATGTAAATACACCACCATTAAGAACACTGAAGGGCACATTTTCAGGTAGACCAGGCACTAGACAGTATCTGCCCTTAGTGATGAGCAGCGTTAAATACAGCAAAGTTAGCATCCGGCTATGGGTCAGTTACAAAGCAAAGCCACCTCTCTTCAGTCACAAGCCAATACTTTTCCAACTTTACCAAAGCACTTCCTGAGTTGGATTCACAGGGGCCTTTACTAGATGTAAAAGCTTGATATTATCAATTAAATGCCTGTGTCCCCCAGACTTCCTGTGTTGATGTGATGGCCTTTGGAGGTAGGGCCTTTGGGAGGTGATTGGGTCATGAGGGCAGAGCCTCCGTGAATGCAATTTATGCCCTTACAAAAGGGACTCTAGGAAGTTAGCGAGCTCTCTTTCCACCACATGAGAAGAACAAGTAGTTGGCAGTCTGCTGCCTGGAAGAAGGCCTTCCCCTGAACCTGACCATGTTGGCATCTTGGTCTTGGACTTCTAGCCTCCAGAATGGTGAGAAGTAAATTTCCATTGTTTACAAGCCACCTAGTCTATGGCGCCTTGTTAAAGCATCCCCAACTGACCAATACCCCTGATCAGGGGAAACCAAGTACCAAGGGAGTGGAACTCACTTTCCTGGAGATTCTTAAAGCTTTTGAGGAAAACATAAAATCTTGTCAGGAGCCCAACGTGGAAGATGGAATGAACAAATATTGTACAGTTAAAAGAGTTATTCGTCATAATTCAGTTCAATAGTACAGGCTAATTTCCTGTTAAACCCTCTAGGCTGTGGCACTGGGTTATAGCATCTGGGCCAGAACAGCCAGGCCAGTGAGCCAATGCTCTGAAGGCCAGCAGTGTCCATCTAGGGAGAGCACCTGGGGGCAAGCAGAACGTCTGTGTTTCAAAGCTTCAGTAGATTTTGCCTCAAATTCAAAATGCTAGCAAGAATTGTGGAGAAATGTACCAGTATTAAAGCCAAGTTCATGTTTTCAGGTTAAACACATTCTAAGTCAAATCAAAAAGCAGGAAAAAAAACCAACTTCACAGAGGTGGTAAAAACTATGAAGAGAGGAAATGATTAGCATAAAAGTCAGGAATATGGCAAACTTCTGAAAGGAGGAAGGTATGTCCGGAGCTAGGCTGTTTTAGGGGGTGTGAGTCCATTTCTCGACCTGGGTGATCAAGGGATTTTCTAATTATCTGTTTTACTGAACTTCTGTGCACTTTTCGGTATTACAATTCCTACTGAAGAAATGCAAGAAGTGCCACATGCATACCTCTAGAATGACATCCATGCTTATTATGGAAATCAAAGGAATGTTAACAGCATTCATACAATCATGGCAACTTTCCAAATGTTTCAAAATGTTCAGTGTTTTGATTTACTCAAGATAGGGTAAACACAAGTGACTTTGGCTGTGAAACAGGCTTTTCGTGAGGATGAGTGCTACATGTAAAGACCAGTGCCAGACATGTAATAAAGAGCGGCTCAGCAAGGGGCAGCTACTGTCCCCTTCTTTCTGAAAGAGCCTGGTGCCACCAGTCTGCTCTCTGGAGAAAGGGAAAGGCACTCGGTACTGACTCCAGAATGACAAGGCACTGGGCATCTTCTGCTATCAGGCTTCTTCCCAGCATTCAGCCATATTGGAAGTACTAGCTTGTTAGTAAAACACTTCTAAAAACTTTAAAAATCTTAAAATCACTGCATATTCACAGAAAGTTGTGAAGAAGTGTCCAGGGAGTTCCACACGCACCCTTCACCCAGCCAGCTCTAATGTCAGCACCTTGCATAACTGCAGTGCAGTATCAAAACCAGGAAAATGACACTGGTCCAATCCAGACCTTATTTAGACTTCAGTTACACTTGCACTTATTTGTGTGTGTAGCCCCGTGTGACTTTACCATACGAGTTTGCACATGAGCACAGCACAATTCAGCGATACTTAACTGCACCATCGCAAGTTCCCCCTCATGCTACCACTTTGAAGTCACACTCACCTCCTCCTCCCATCCCTAACCCCAGGCAATCACTAATGTGTTCTCCCATTTCTGTACCCTCCTCCACCTCCACTTCTGTGCCCAGTGACAGTGAAAAGTCACTCAGATAAGCTATCAATAGCACCTTTATTAACTAAGGTTCAGTTTGTTACTGTGAAGTACAATACTTTATTAAGACTATGCCTTCCTGAAAGCTGTCACCATTACTCTTTAGAGGTGGCAGTCCTGGTGGACTCAAAGAATTTAACTCACATTCACCTGTGAGAATTAAGATCCAACTCCTCTTGCCCAAGATCCAAACCCTGATATCTTGGTATAAAACTCATACATATATGTTTGGACGACACTGAAACTTCAAAGAGCAGGGAACATGTCTCACAATTTGGAATGTCTTTTGATGCACCCAGTAGAGATGCACACAGGCCTTCACAGGCTGCAGAAACTGGAATTTCAATTGAGTACTTTGCTTACTTTAACCTTAATAAAGGAGCAGACTGCTGCAACTCCTAAGTGATACTTGATATAAAGTCCCATCAACCTTGACTAAACAGAGACCTCAACCTTCTTGTGCATCACTGTGGGGAAAAGAAAGAGAGATCAGCCTGTTACTGTGGCTATATAGAAGGAAGTAGACATAAGAGACTCCATTTAGTTCTGTATTTGAGATGCTGTTAATCTGTGACCCTACCCCCAACCTTGTCCTTGCAAGAGACATGTGCTGTGGTGACTTAAGGTTAAAAGGATTTTGGGCGGTGCAGAATGTGCTTTGTTACACAAGTGCCTAAAGGCTGCTTATGGTTAAAGGTCATCACCATTCTCTTAAATCTAGAGAAAAAGAAAAACATTTGCCTCCTGCCCGTCCCTGGGAGATGGAACATCTCCAGGTGAAACCCTTTGTGTGCTTTGTTTACTGAGTAAGGAGAAAACCGCCTTTAGGAATAAGGTGGGGCTTGCTGGAGCAATACTGCTAAAAGGTTTATGGAGAGGTTCGCATCTGCATCTCAAGGCACAGCATTTTCTTTTAAACTTATTGATGTTCATATGTCTTACTGCTGATTTCCTCCCTACAATGATCCTATTGTCCAGTCACTCCCTTATCTTTTTGATGGTAAAGATAATTATCAATAAATACTAAGGGAACTCAGAGGCCGGGGCCGGTGTGGGTCCTCTGTAAGCACAGCACCGGTCCCCTGGGCCCCGCTTTTCCTTCTCTACATTTTGTCTGTGTCTTATTCCTTTTCTCAAGTCTTTCGTCCCACCTAACGAGAAGCACCCACAGGTGTGGAGGGGCAGGCCACCCCTTCATCTGGCTCTGGCGCTCAACGTGGAGGCGCTTTTCTCTAAGGTGAAGGTACGCTGGAGCGTGGTCATTGAGGACAAGTCGACGAGAGACTCCTGAGTACGTCTACAGCCAGCCTTGCGGTAAGCTTGTGCGCTTGGAAGAACCTAGGGTAACAATGGGGCAAACTAAAAGTAAATATGCCTCTTATCGCAGCTTTATAAAAATTCTCTTAAAAAGAGGGGGAGTTAAAGTGTCTACCAAAAATCTAAATACACTCTTTCAAACAATAGAACAGTTTTGCCCACGGTTTCCAGAACAGGGAACTTTAGATCTAAAAGATTGGGAAAAAATTGGCAAAGAATTAAAACAAGCAAGTAGGGAAGGTAAAATCATTCCACTTACAGTATGGAATGATTGGGTCATTATTAAAGTAGCTTTAGAACCGCTGCAAACAGAAGAAGATAGCGTTCCAGTTTCCGATGTCCCTAAAAGCTGTGCAGTAAATTGTGAAAAAGAGGCAAGGATAGAGTCCCGGAAAAGAAAAGAAAGTTCACGCTGTAAATGTGTAGCAGAGCCGGTAATGGCTCGGTCAACGCAAAATGTTGACAATAATCAATTACAGGAGGTAATATATCCTGAAACGTTAAAATTAGAGGAAAAAGATCCAGAATTGACAGAGCCATCAGAGTCTAAACCACGAGGGCCAACTCCTCTTACAACAGCTCAGATGCCTGCAACCTTAGAACCTCAAATGCAGGTTAAACAAGTACAAACTCCAAAAAAAGATCAAGTAGAAAAAGATAGAGTCTCTGTCACGGCAATGCCAATCCAAATACAGTGTCCACAATATCAGCAGGTAGAAAGTAAGATCCAGCCGCCAGTAGCCTATCAATACTGGCCGCCAGCTGAACTGCAGTATCGGCAGCCTCCAGAAAATCTGTATGGACAGCCAGGAGCATTTCCAGTGCCACAGGGCAGGGTGCCATATCTTCAGCCGCCCACCATAAGACTTAATCCTACAGCACCGCCTAGTACACAAGGTAGTGCAATACATAAAATTATTGATGAGGCAAGAAAACAGGGAGATATTGAGGCGTGGCAATTCCCAGTAATATTAGAAGCAAGACCACCTGGAGAAGGGGCCCAAGAGGGAGAGCCTCCCGTAGCTGAAGCCAGATATCAGTCTTTTTCTATAAAAATGCTAAAAGAGATGAAAGAAGGAGTAAAACAGTATGGACCCAACTATCCTTACATGAGAACATTGTTAGATTCCATTGCTCATGGACATAGACTCATTCCTTATGATTAGGAGATTCTGGCAAAATCATCACTCTCACCCTCTCAATTTTTACAATTTAAGACTTGGTGGATTGATGGGGCACAAGTACAGGTCCGAAGAAATAGGACTGCCAATCCTCCAATTAACATAGATGCAGATCAACTATTAGGAATAGGTCAAAATTGGAGCACTGTTGACCAACAAGCAATAATGCCAAATGAGGCCATTGAGCAAATCAGGGCTATCTGCCTTAGGGCCTAGGAGAAAATCCAAGACCCAGGAACCGCCTGCCCTTCCTTTAATACGATAAGACGGGGCTCTAAAGAGCCATACCCTGATTTTGTAGCAAGACTTCAAGATGCTGCTCAAAAGTCAATTACCGATGAGAATGCCCGTAAAGTCATAGTGGAGTTGATGGCATATGAAAACGCCAATCCGGATTGTCAATCAGGCATTAAGCCATTAAAAGGAAGGGTTCCCGCAAGATCAGAGGTAATCTCAGAGTATGTTAAAGCATGCGATGGAATTGGAGGAGCTATGCATAAAGCTATGCTTATGGCTCAGGCAATCACAGGAGTTGCTTTAGGAGGACAAGTGAAAACATTTGGGGGAAAATGTTATAATTGTGGTCAAATCGGTCATCTAAAAAAGAATTGCCTAGTCACAAATAAGCCAAACGTAACTACTCAAGCTACTACAACAACAGATAAAAGGCCACCTGGCCTATGTCCAAGATGTAAAAAGGGAAAACATTAAGGTAATCAATGTCGTTCTAAATTTGATAAAAATAGGCAACCACTGTCAGGAAACGAGAGGAGGGGCCAGCCTCAGGCCCCGCAACAAACTGGGGCGTTCCAAATTCAACCCTTTGTTCCTCAGGGTTTTCAGGAACAACAACCCCCACTGTCGCAAGTGTCTCAAGGAATAAGACAGTTATCACAATACAGCAATTATCCCCCGCCACAAGTGGCAGTGCAGCAGTAGATTTGTGTACTTTACAAGCAGTCTCTCTGCTTCCAGGGGAGCCTCCACAAAAAATCCCCACAGGAGTATACGGCCCATTGCCTGAAGGGACTGTAGGACTAATCTTAAGAAGATCAAGTTTAAATCTAAAAGGAGTTCAAATTCATACTGGTGTGGTTAATTCAGACTATGAAGGCGAAATTCAATTGGTTATTAGTTCCTCTATTCCTTGGAGTGCCAGTCCAGGAGACAGGATCGCTCAATTATTACTCCTACCTTATATTAAAATTGGAAACAGTGAGATAAAAAGAACAGGAAGGTTCAGAAGCACTGATCTGGCAGGAAAGGCTGCATACTAGGCAAGTCTGGTCTCTGAGAGCAGACCTGTGTGTAAGGCCATTATTCAAGGAAAACAGTTTGAAAGGTTGGTAGACACAGGAGCAGATATCTCTGTAATTGCTTTAAATCAGTGGCCAAAAAATTGGCCTAAACAAAAGGCTGTAACAAGACTTGTCGGCGTAGGCGCAGCTTCAGAAGTGTATGAAAGTACAATGATTTTACATTGTTTAGGGCCAGATAATCAAGAAAGTACTGTTCAGCCAATGATTACTTCAATTCCTGTTAATCTATGGGGTCGAGATTTGTTACAACAATGGGGTGCAGAAATCATTATGCCCGCTCCATTATACAGCCCCATGAGTCAAAAAATCATGACTAAGATGGGATATATACCAGGGAAAGGATTAGGAAAAAATGAAAAAGGCATTAAAGTCCCAATTAAGACTGAGAAAAATCTACAAAGAAAAGGAATAGGGTATCCTTTTTAGGGGCGGCCACTGTAGAGCCTCCTAAACCCATTCCATTAACTTAGAAAGCAGAAAAACCGGTATAGGTAAATCAGTGGCCGCTACCAAAGCAAAAACTGGAGGCTTTATACTTATTAGCAAAGGAACAATTAGAAAAGGGACACATTGAGCCTTCATTCTCACCCTGGAATTCTCCTGTATTTGTAATTCAGAAAAAGTCAGGCAAATGGCGTATGTTAATGGACTTGAGCCATAAACGCTGTAATTCAACCCATGGGGCCTCTCCAACCTAGATTGCCCTCTCCGGCCATGATCCCAAAAGACTGGCCTTTAATTATAATTGATCTTAAGGATTGCTTTTTTACCATTCCTCTGGCAGAGCAAGATTGTGAAAATTTTGCCTTTACTATACCAGCCATAAATAATAAAGAACCAGCCACCAGGTTTCAGTGGAAAGTATTACCTCAAGGAATGCTTAATGGTCCAACTATTTGTCAAACTTTCGTAGGCCAAGTCCTTCAACCAGTTAGAGACAAATTTTCAGATTGTTATATCATTCACTATATTGATGATATTTTATGTGCTGCAGAAACGAGACAAATTAATTGACTGTTACACATTTCTGCAAGCAGAGGTTGCCAACGCAGGACTAACAATAGCATCTGATAAGATCTAAACCTCTGATCCTTTTCATTATTTGAGGATGCAAATAGAAAATAGAAAAATTAAGCCACAAAAAATAGAAATAAGAAAAGACACGTTAAAAACACTAAATGATTTTCAAAAATTGTTAGGCGATATTAATTGGATTCGGCCAACTCTAGGCATTCCTACCTATGCCATGTCAAATTTGTTCTCTATCCTTAGAGGAGATCCAGACTTAAATAGTAAAAGAATATTAACCCCAGAGGCAACTAAAGAAATTAAATTAGTGGAAGAAAAAATTCAGTCAGCGCAAATAAATAGAATAGATTCTTTAGCTCCACTCCAACTTTTAATTTTTGCCACTGCACATTCTCCAACAGGCATCATTGTTCAAAATACTGATCTTGTGGAGTGGTCATTCCTTCCTCACAGTACAATTAAGACTTTTACATTGTACTTGGACCAAATAGCTACATTAATTGGTCAGACAAGATTACGAATAATAAAATTGTGTGGTAACAAAATAGTTGTTCCTTTAACCAAGGAACAAGTTAAACAAGCCTTTATCAATTCTGGTGCATGGCAAATTGGCCTTGCTGATTTTTAGGAATTATTGATAATCATTACCCAAAACAAAAATCTTCCAGTTTTTAAAATTGACTACTTGGATCTTACCTAAAATTACCAGACATGAACCTTTAGAAAATGCTCTGACAGTATTTACTGATGGTTCCAGCAATGGAAAAGCGGCTTACACAGGGCCAAAGGAGCGAGTAATCAAAACTCAATATCAATCAGCTCAGAGGGCAGAGTTGATTGCAGTCATTACAGTGTTAGAAGATTTTAATCAACCTGTTAATATTATATCAGATTCTGCATATGTAGTACAGGCTACAAGGGATGTTAAGACAGCTCTAATTAAATATAGCATGGATGATCAATTAAACCAGCTGTTCAATTTGTTACAACAAACTGTAAGAAAAAGGAATTTCCCATTTTATATTACTCATATTCGAGCACATACTAATGTACCAGGACCTTTAACTGAAGCAAATGAAAAAGCTGACTTACTGGTATCCTCTGCATTCATAAAAGCACAAGAACTTCATGCTTTGACTCATGTAAATGCAGCAAGGTTAAAAAACAAATTTGATGTCACGTGGAAACAGGCAAAAAATATTGTACAACATTGTACCCAGTGTCAAGTACTACACCTGCCCACCCAAGAGGCAGGAGTTAATCTCCTAACGCATTATGGCAAATGGATGTTACCCATGTACCTTCATTTGGAAAATTATATGTTCATGTAACAGTTGATACTTATTCACATTTCATATGGGCAACATGCCAGACAGGAGAAAGTACTTCCCATGTTAAAAAACATTTATTATCTTGTTTTGCTGTGATAAGAGTTCCAGAAAAAATTAAAACTGACAATGGACCAGGTTATTGTAGTAAAGCTTTCCAAAAATTCTTAAATCAGTGGAATATTACACATACAACAGGAATTCCTTATAATTCCCAAGGACAGGCCATAGTTGAAAGAACTAATAGAACACTCAAAACTCAGTTAAACAAAAAAAAGGGGGAGACAGTAAGGAGTGTACCTCTCCTCAGATGCAGCTTAATCTAGCACTCTATAATTTAAATTTTTTAAACATTTATAGAGATCAGACTACTACTTCTGCAGAACAACATCTTACGGGTAAAAAGAACAGTCCACATGAAGGAAAACTGATTTGGTAGAAAGACAACAAAAATAGGACATGGGAGATAGGGAAGGTGATAACCTGGGGAAGAGGTTTTGCTTGTGTTTCACCAGGAGAAAATCAGCTTCCTGTTTGGATACCCACTAGACATTTGAAGTTCTACAATGAACCCATCAGAGATGCAAAGAAAAGCGCCTCCACGGAGACAGAATCACCACAATGGGACACCATTGACTCGCAGGATGAAACAAGTGGTGATATTAGAAAAACAGATGAAGTCACCACGCACCAAGAAGGCAGAGCTGCCAACCTGGGCACAGTTAAAGAAGCTGACACTGTTAGCTAGAAAAAGCCTAGCTAGCACAAAGGTGACACAAACCTCAGAAAAAATGCTGTTTGCAGCTTTAATGGTTGTATCAACGGTGGTAAGTCTCCCCATGCCTGCAGGAGCAGCTGCAGCTAATTATACCTACTGGGCCTATGTGCCTTTCCCGCCCTTAATTCGGGCAGTCACTTGGATGGATAATCCCATTGAAGTATATGTTAATAATAGTGTGTGGGTAGCTGGTCCCACAGATGATCGTTGCCCTGCAAAACCGGAGGAAGAAGGAATGATGATAAATATTTCCATTGGGTATCGTTATCCTCCTATATGTCTCGGGAGAGCACCAGGATGTTTAATGCCTGCTATCCAAAATTGGTTGGTAGAAGTACCTACTCTCAATCCCACCAGCAGATTTACTTATCATATGGTAAGCGGTATGTCACTCAAACCACAGGTAAACTATTTACAAGACTTCTCTTATCAAAGATCATTAAATTTTAGGCCAAAAGGAAGACCTTGCCCCAAGGAGATTTCCATAGAAACAAAAGATTTAGTTTGGGAAGAATGTGTGGCCGATAGTGCCGTGATTTTACAAAACAACACATTTGGAACTGTTATAGATTGGGCACCTCGAGGTCAATTCTACCACGATTGCACAGGACAAACTCAATTCTGTCCCAGTGCACTAGTGAGTCCAACTGTTGATAGTGACTTAACAGAAAATTTAGACAAACATAGGTACAAGAAATTTCAGTCTTTCTACCCTTGGAAATGGGGAGAAAAAGGAACCTCTACTCCAAGACCAAAAATAATAAGTCCGGTTTTTGGTCCTGAACATCCAGAATTATGGAGGCTTACTGTGGCTTCATACCACCTTAGAATTTGGTCTAGGAACCAAACTATAGAAACAAGAGATTATAAAGCATTTTACTCTATCAACCTAAATTCCAGTCTAACAGTTCCTTTACTAAGTTGTGTAAAACCCCCTTATATGTCAGTCATAGGAAATATAGTTATTAAACCAGACTCCCAAACTATAACATGTGAAAATTGCAGATTGCTTACTTGGCATTGATTCGACTTTTGATTGGCAGCACCGTATTCTGCTTGTGAGAGCAAGAGAAGGCGTGTGGATCCCTGTGTCCATGGATCGACCATGGGAGGCCTCGCCATCCATTCATATTTTGACTGAAGTATTAAAAGGCATTTAAAATAGATCCAAAAGATTCATTTTTACTTTAATTGCAGTGATTATAGGATTGATTGCAGTCACAGCTACAGCCGCTGTGGCAGGAGTCGCATTGCACTCTTCTGTTCAGACAGTAAGCTTTGTTGACAATTGGCAAAAGAATTCCACAAGGTTGTGGAATTCACAATCTGGTATCGATCAAAAATTGGCTAATCAAATTAATGACCTTAGACAAACTGTCATTTGGATAGGAGATAGGCTCATGAGCTTGGAACATCGTTTCCAGTTACAGTGTGACTGGAATACGTCAGATTTTTGTATTACACCCCAAGTTTATAATGAGTCTAGACATCACTGGGACATGGTAAGACGCCATTTACAGGGAAGAGAAGATACATTTCTAAATTAAAAGAACAAATTTTTGAAGCCTCTCAGAGTCACTTAAATATTGTGCCTGGAGCTGAGGCGTTAGATCAAGTGGCAAAAAATCTTTATGGATTAAACCCCACGACTTGGATTAAGTCTATTGGAAACTCTACTGCAGTAAATTTTGGAATTATGTGTCTCTGTTTAATCGGTTTTAGTGTGCCGGACCAGTCGAAGAATCCTGCGCCAAAATCAAGAGAACGAACAAGCCTTCATCGCCATGGCACATTTATATAGAAGGAAAGGGAAGGAGAATGTTGCAGGAAGTCAGGGACCTTGAACTGAAGGACTGGCTGAAGCCACAGCAGAAAAACATAAAATATGATAATTTCATGGACATTTTATTAGTTCCCCAAAATTAATACTTTTGTAATATCTTATGTCTTTACTTTAATCTCTTAATCCCATCATCTTTGTAAGCTGAGGAGGATATATGTCACCTCAGGACCCTGTGATGAACACAAATTGTTTGTAGAGGACGCGTGTTTGAACAATACGAAAACTAGGCATCTTGAAAAAAGAACGAGATAACAGCGGTGTTCAGGAAACAAAGGAGGTAACCTTGAACTGGCCGCCGGTGAGCCAGACAGAACAGAGCCATATCTTTTCTCCTTTTGCACACAAATAGGAGAGATATCGCTGAATTCTTTTTTTTCAGCAAGGAATATCCCTGAAAAAGAGAATGCGCTCTGAGGGTAGGCCTATAAACGACCCCCTAGGAGGCGTGCCGCCTTTTACGGTTGAAGCCGAAGGGATGAAATAAGCCCCGGCCTCCTGTAGTGCTCCCAGGCGTATTAGGATGAGGAAATTCCCACCTAATAAATTTTGGCCAGTCAGGTTGTCTGCTCTCAAACCCTATTTCCTGATAAAATGTTATCAATGACTATGCGTGCCCAAAAATTTCGTTGTCAATTTTAATTTCAATTTTAACACCGCCCTGTGAACTCATCCTGCCTCCACTTGCTTTGTGATATTCTATTACCTTGTGAAGTATGTAATCTCAGTATCGTGATGACAATAGTAGTTTTGTTGAAAAGAAAAGGGGGAAATGTGGGGAAAAGAAAGAGAGATCAGCCTGTGACTGTGGCTATATAGAAGGAAGTAGACATAAGAGACTCCATTTAGTTCTGTATTTGAGATGCTGTTAATCTGTGACCCTGCCCCCAACCTTGTCCTTGCAAGAGACATGTGCTGTGGTGACTTAAGGTTAAAAGGATTTTGGGCGGTGCAGAATGTGCTTTGTTAAACAAGTGCCTAAAGGCTGCTTATGGTTAAAGGTCATCACCATTCTCTTAAATCTAGAGAAAAAGAAAAACATTTGCCTCCTGCCCGTCCCTGGGAGATGGAACATCTCCAGGTGAAACCCTTTGTGTGCTTTGTTTACTGAGTAAGGAGAAAACCGCCTTTAGGAATAAGGTGGGGCTTGCTGGAGCAATACTGCTAAAAGGTTTATGGAGAGGTTCGCATATGCATCTCAAGGCACAGCATTTTCTTTTAAACTTATTGATGTTGTTCATATGTCTTACTGCTGATTTCCTTCCTACAATGATCCTATTGTCCAGTCACTCCCTTATCTTTTTGATGGTAAAGATAATTATCAATAAATACTAAGGGAACTCAGAGGCCGGGGCCGGTGTGGGTCCTCTGTAAGCACAGCACCGGTCCCCTGGGCCCCGCTTTTCCTTCTCTACATTTTGTCTCTGTGTCTTATTCCTTTTCTCAAGTCTTTCGTCCCACCTAACGAGAAGCACCCACAGGTGTGGAGGGGCAGGCCACCCCTTCACATCACACTTGTGATGACTGCCTTTTCAAAAGCTTTAAATTCTGCTTACTTACTGAACCACACTCTGCCTCAGACCATTTCGCAATTGGTTTTTGTTCATTGTAGGATTCCATTCCTGCTTGTCCAGATGTGTTGACACAAAATTATCCACTTTCTGCCTCAGGTTTTGGTAAGCTGGCTAAAATATTAAAAAGAGGAGGCAAGGTCAGAAGTTATATGCACCAAAGTTTTGAACTCAGTCTCTCAGAACATTGTTTTTCACAGAAATGTTATTAAGTCTAAATACACTTCCATTGTGCATGAAGATCACCATGCAGTGTGGCAGTCAGGAATTAATGGTTAACATAAATGCCCACTTGATGGTGGGTGGACACAATGCCAGGCACGTTACTTACATTATTCCATTTACTTTTAAGAAGTTTTACACGCAGCAGGCCTGACATCAACCCACAGCCTGGACCCACACCTGGGCAGCCTGCAGCCAAGCCACCAGCTGAAGCCTTCCTAGCTCAGCTGAACTTTGGTAGACCTGCCGCCCCATGAACATGTGAACAAGTGCTGGTTATAAGCTGCTGAGATTCAGTTTGCTATGCAGCATTACTGTGGCAAAGTTTGCTAACAGTCAGGGAAATGAAGTTGACAAAGGAACCAGCAGGCCTCAATTCCATGACTGGCCTCTTCCAAAAGGCTGAGAGAGCAAACTCAAAGACTCCACTAAACCTGGAAAAGAGAAAGGCAAGGAAATGGGGGCAGAGGAGTAAAATTCACAGATACCATGTGCTATCTGCCTAGTAACGCCTGCTTTCTAGTAACTGTCTTCCTCTCTTCACAAGGGCAGAGGGTGCCACAGGAGTGGGTGCCTGAGCCACGCTAAGACAATGCAGACATTCCCTGGGATTTCCCAGATTGGAGCTGACAGCCTCTCTCTAGAGGAAGAAGCTGTAAAATGTAATCAAGAGATACTAGTAACCAAATGGATGACTCCACTCTGAAGCAACAGTAAAACAGATATCAACAGAGATAAGAGACATAGAACGAATGGGGAATATCTGGTTCCAAACGCATGCCTACCCTCTGGGAGAGTTTGTTCATTCAATCCTTCCTTGGATTCCATGAGACAACAGATTCTCACCTTTGCATAAAGCAGTTAGGATTATTTTTGTCCCTTGTAAGCATAAATCCTGATACCATACCTTCTACTCAAAATAACTCACCTGGTTTGAGATGATACGAACTGTTTACTGAAAAAGGACAAAGGACAGTGAACATCACCACCAAAACATGTAAGAAACCCAGGCGATATAGAATCATCTCAGTTCAAGAAGTCAAAGGAACTCATGAGCCCACTCATAACGTTTTACTGTACTACCAACCCCTCCACCTGTTCACTTATCAGTTCTATTTGTTTTTGGATGCATTGCAAAGCAAATTACAGACATCTGTTCAATTTCCCCTAAATACTTCAGCAATCTGGGGTGGGGCCCAAAGCGTGCATTTCTAACAAGTTCTCAGGTGATGCTGATGTTAATCCAAGCACCACGCTTTGAGAACCACTGGGCTAAAGCAACAAAGGTCTCAGATACGATATGACTGAAAAAACACTATCTTCAAGAATTAAAACAACCTGGAATTCTCAGAAGGAACAGCTAAGGAGCTGTACATGGGAAGGTTCCAACCACTCTCCCTCAACAGCCGCTCAAGACGGTAGTCCCCTCCCCCTCAGGGTATACGTTCCAAGACCCCCAGTGGGTGCCTGAAACCTCAGGTAGTACTGAACCCTATATACACTACGGATGAATTTCTTTGAGGGCCATTACGAAGTAAAATAAGGGTTACCTGAATGCAAGTACTTCCATACCGCAACAATTGGGTAAATGAAACAGCAGAAAGCAAAACCTTGGATGGGGCGGGCTACTGTAGTCGTTTTTGTTTTAAAATCACACACAAACCCTAACGGAATATAAGAAATATGAACGGAGAACTTGTCCTAGGAAAGCTCTGTCAATACATATCTGGGATGTATATGTATTAAATTACTTTGTTTCAAGCACAGCACTTCTAGTTGGGCTTTTCATCTTGGAGAAGGAACAGTGTATACCACTTTCTCCCTCTACATCCGTATTTACCACCTGGTTTACATGTCAGTTTTCTATCCTAGACTATAAGCTTTGAGGATGGGGTAGTGACTTATTCCTGTAATCACACAGCTTGGCACCTAGAGGCCAATAAACGTTCAACGAATAAACACTACGTTTTTCCCTATCTTAAGGTCTAATTCTAAGCTCATGGTCTTGCTGTGAGGTAAGCAAAATGTTTCCATGACAGGCTCTGGCAGGACAAATCACTACCCTGTAGGAGTCCAGTGACAGAGTCTCCCAACCTACAACCATAGTCGTGGTTAGACGAGTTTTGAAAAGGAAGAAAATGAACATTCCAGCAACTACTGTATGTCTGATACTTAACACCCATTATCTCATTGAATCCAAACCACCCTGACGAGTAGGTAAAGTGAAATAGTGTTTTACTGGTGGGACTGACCTATGGCATTAGGATCTAAACTAGGCACCAAATCTCCTTTAATCAATGATGAAGTGCAAAATAAGGGTGCTGTTTCTACAATTAATTCAACGCCGTACTAGTCTGCAAAACAATGAGCTAGAGAAAAGGAATAAACAGCTGTAAAATGGTGATGACTGTGTGTTCAAATCATTGTGTTTAACGCCAGCTTCTCAGTGGTGAGTACGGAACACGTGGAAATTCTAAAGCACGCTTGCTTATCTACTTGGTTTCGAAGTCTGTTATTAAGGACTTTAGAAGAGTTCCATCTTGGGAATGACACGGTCTAGGCTCTAAAACCCACACTGAAACCCCAAGTTCGGAGAAGCAACTGGGTAAAATCACAACTAGTAGTAAATGATCAGGCGGGAACCCACGTGTGCATCGCTCAGAAAGCTCTCCCTACTGCCCCAATTGGTGTAACACCTCACTGCTGAGACTTCTAAGCTATCTTTTCTTTTGCTCTCGGCTTTGGAAAATCAAAGCTGCCACCCGGCGGCCTCACGTGCAGCCCCGCTCCCCTACGCCCAGGCGGCCGCAGCTACCTTGGTGTCCACGTCGGCCAGGCAGTCCCGGCGGAAGCTGTCAAAAAGGCCCCGGCTCTTGAGCTGCTCCACGATGAGAGCGATGAGCTGCGGGTCGCCAGGAGGCAGCGAGGCCGGGTTGATGGGGCCACCGCCCCCGCTGGCCCCAGTAGCGCCAGTCGCTGCCCCGGCAGAGGCCTGGCCCGTTCCGCCGCCGCCCACCGCGCCAGTTCCCCCGCCGCCGCCGCCGTCCGCCATGGCTGCGCCCCGGGCCCACAAGGGAGACCGACTGTAGCTTCTTTTCCAGGACAGAAGGCCTGAAATGTGTAGAGGTGGCGAAGGAGGCAGCGGCGGAGGTGACGGTGGTGGTGGTGGCGGCGGCGGTGGCGATGGCGGCGGGGGTGGTGGTGGGGGCGGCGGCGGCGGCGAAGGCCCCCTGTGGTACAGCAGATGTGGTGGTGGACGCGGCAGAAACGGCCTGTTGGATTCCAGGCGCTCCCCAGATGGCATCACCATTGACCTTTGCATTGTGGGGCGGGAAGTTTTCTGTGGCCATCTCCGGCGTTCTTTATAGGTAGCGGCCTAGCCGAGGGAAACTACAACTCCCGGCAGATCTCGGGCTTGCTCGTGGCGATTTCGCGGGGCAATATGGGAATTGTAGGCGCAGGCCTCGTGATCGCTGCAACCCGCCCGGCCTTCCCCGCCCACTCTCTGCTGACTTCCCATTCAATCAACACGTCCCAGCAGTGCCTGATTATAACAGTTATCTGTGGAGCTGATTAAAAGTATAGATTACCAGAATTATTTCTTAAAGATTTTGATCCAGTATTTACGGGTCGAGACCTAGCAATCTGTGCTTTTAGCGTACACTCCCACGTCCTTCTTGAACAACATGTTCCGGGAAATTCCGGAAACAGTGGAACAGTCAAACTTATATTGTTCAGAAATTTGTGGGTTTCCCTCCTTTTGGTTTTAATAGCAATGCATACTCATTTTAGAAAATTGGAAAATAACGGAAAAGTGTGAAGAAGAAAATAAAAGTTTTCCTTAAGTCTCTCTTATGTGTGTGTGTGGATTTCCTCCCAAATATTAAATATTGTCAATAATAAACCAATATTGAATAATTGAAAAGTGCCAGCCGCGATGCTATGCACTTTACACGCACTTCTTCACAATAATTTAAAAAGCAGATACATACTACTATTATTGCTATTTACAGACGTAGAAATGGAGGCAGAAGAAAGTTTGTTAACCTAATCACATACCTAGAGGTAGAAGAGTAGGATTTGAACCCAGGTTTTGAGGATCTAAATCTTGCATTTTAGCCTGAGGTATCCTGAGAGCTAGTTGGTATCCCACAATAGGTAAGGCTTTATATCTTGATTTTTTTGAGTAGCCACAATTCACCACTGGAATCCCATAGCTGCCACCATTTTCCTCTCTTCCCTTCATCTTTTGCCTATTGTTAGCTCAACTCCCTCTCCCAACCTCAGCAATTATGTCTGCTATTGTTAGTTCCTCATCTTACACAAGCAGTAGAGGGGATGTAAATAGCAAATTCTGCAATATCCTTGGCTCCTGGGAAGATGCAGAATTGGCAAAGATCCAGGATGTTCTCCACGCCAATATTTAGTACTCAAGACAGTTTAATTTTTTTTTTTTTTTTTGAGACAGAGTCTCACTCTATCACCCAGGCTGGAGTGCAGTGGTGCAATCTTGGCTCACTGCAGACTCCGCCTCCTGGGTTCAAGCAATTCTCCTGCCTCAGCCTCCCAAGTAGCTGGGATTACAGGTGCACACCACCATGCCTGGCTAATTTTAGTATTTTTAGTAGAGACGGGGGTTTCACCATGTTGGTCAGGCTGGTCTCGAATTCCTGGCCTCAAGTGATCTACCTGCCTCAGCCTCCCAAAGTGCTGGGATTACAGGTGTGAGCCACCACACCTGGCCAAGAGAGTTTAACCCTCAAAAGAAACATTCAGGTGTTGGATTATACGCATCCTCTAACACCAGCTCAATCATTCACAATGGGTCAGTTAATGACAAACATTCTCTCTTAATAGCTCACCATCCTTGAGATTACCTAATGTCTGTTCCTACTGGTTGACTCCACACTGATCACTCACCTTTAGCCCCAGGAGAAGCCCAGTTCAGGCTGCCTCAGCCCCAGGTTCTTTCTTCTCCAAGCCCCTGATCACTCTGACTAGTCCCTTCTCCATTTTTGGCACCCCACACCTTACTCTCCTTCCTCAGGGAAAGTTCTTCTGACCCCTAGATCCAATGAGCTATTTCCTCCATGCTACAGACACTCAAAGCCTCATTTTTTGTAGCAATTATTATAATTGGAAGTGAATGATTTACAGACAAATTGGCCACCTGAGTCCCCTGATAGGGTGTAAGATTTAGAATGGGGACCATGACTTGTTCATCACTGTGTCTCCAGCTCTTAGCACAATAGTTCTTAGCTCAAAGAGAATGTATAAATTCCTGTCTGTTTCCTAAAGCTGTGGGATAGCATCACAGAGTGCGTGGGTAGGATTATGTGTGGCCATAATCTTCAGAAAAGAAGGAGCATTCTAGCAGGAGATAATGGATGAATCTGTGGTGACTTAAATGGGTAAGTGATCCTGGAGATTGTCTGCACTTGGTTCACACTGTGACAATTTCACTGTCTGTCATGGGGACCTCTGTCTTGGTTGCTGGGTCTCTGAACATTGACAAGAGGCTGCATTCTGTATCCATGACCTTCCCTCTGGAATCGAAGTAAATGGTGAGGGATAAAAGGGGAAGGGGATGAGGAATGAAGATGACCAAGCTGAAGGGAAGTTTATTATTTATCCAAACCGTGGAATAGGAGGCCTCCACAACATCCAAAATGTATTCTTCCCCATTCAAGAGACATGTAATACACACCAGCAGTCATCAGAGAGCGCCATTGCTGTATTAATAATCCAAAACATTCGGAAATGTCTGTGCGGAACACTGTTTTAACTTTGGCTTAGCTAGTAATCTGGTTTTCAGGTATCCTTCACGTAGCAAATTGTTGTTGCTTCTCAGTATTAAAACTTGTCTGTAATAAGTTGCCCGACCCCAAAGAATTACACATTTTAGGTGCTGGAATATTTTTTGTCGAAGGCTACATGAAAAAGTAGAACTTCCACAAGCCCAAATCTAGACCTCACAGAAACTGGAAAAGAAATGAGATCTATCGTTTGCCAAGGGAGATATAAGAAAGTAGTCAAATGTGTGGACTTTTTGCATCAGGTGACTCTGGATTGGAATCCCAGCTGGCAAAGCTGGATCATCCCTCTGAACCTTAGTTTTCCCAGGACAGTGGAGAGGCTTGAGTGCCATTTCGGCAATCCATTTTAGCATAATTCCTGGTCTTTAGCAAATGTTTACTAACATATTATCATCATGAATTTACATTTGGGTCAGGAGGTTTTTTAATTAACTTCTATTTCTCTTCTTAGCCTCTAAATTCCACAAAGGCAGGGATTGTCCATTTCAACCATCATTGCATCCCTAGCACCAGGAAGAGTGCCTGGGACATGAGGCTCTCCACAAATGTATGACAGATGAATGAAAAAAAAAAAAAGGATGAGTGAATGGGAAATTTACTCTTCTAGGTATAGGAAAAGGCCATTTAAGACTTTTGATAATGCCCTGAACCGAATGTCAGAATATAGTCAATATTCAGAGGGGTCAAGTACAGTCTAGGGATCTGTCCATAATGTATGACTAAACTGGACTAAGAGTCTGGGGCTTGGAGCAGGCCCAAGGTTAGAAGATGATCTGGGAGTTGCCTTGGTAACCTTCCAACCTTCTAATCGAAGATCCTGGTCCTGAAGCGAGAGCATTCCAGAGCCCTAAGACTGAGTCCAGGGCTGCATTTAGACACCACACCTGCTTGGGGTAGACTAGTTATTGGTCCTTATTTGTGATCATGAGGTGGCTCTTTTTCTTCTTACCTATGTATATTCATCCAAGGGGTCTTGCCAATTCTTAGTCTGGACAGCTGTTAATTTCTTAATTAACAGCATCCAGAGTTTCTTGAGATTGCCTTGTCTATAGCATTTTGGCTACATCTGCACCATCTGATCCCTGCTTTTTTGTTTGTTTGTTTGTTTGTTTCCTTTTGATGTTTTCCAGCATCTCTAATGATAGATTGGATCTGATACACATTAAGAAGAAAAACAGGGGCCAGGCGCCATGGCTCAGGCCTGTAATCCCAGCACTTTGGGAGGCCAAGGCAGGTGGATCACAAGGTCAAGAGATCGAGACCATCCTGGCCAACACGGTGAGACCCTGTCTCTACTAAAAATACAAAAAATTAGCCGGGCATGGTGGCGGGCGCCTGTAGTCCCAGCTACTCAGGAGGCTGAGGGAGGAGAACGGCGTGAACCCGGGAGGCGGAGCTGGCAGTGAGCCGAGATCACGCCACTGCACTCCAGCCTGGGTGACAGAGCGAGACTCCGTCTCAAACAAAAAACAAAAAACAAAAACAGGGCTTTAATAAACAGGAATCCCCAGCACCAAGCAACACTACTAGCATCTCTCCAACCAAATACGCATCTTGGACAAGATTTCATGCCACAGTGTTTTTAACACTTTGTCATGTCAAGTTATTATTAATAAAGGATGTATAGAGAAAGAGGAAACCTGATACAATACAAAGAAAAAGGTGAGACATTTGGATTTTGGGTTACGTTTGGATCCAGCTGCTCTGCTTATTGGCTGTGTGACCTAGGGCAATCCATTAGCCAGTCTGAGCCTCCCTTTGCTCATCTGTAAAGTGGGGATAGTAATACCCGCCTTGAAGAACTGTCACAAAAATTAGGGACAATATCTGTGTAGAACCTGACACAGAGTAGGCCCTCGATAGCTAATAACTAATAATGTGGCCTTGATACAACATCCTGATGCATTTAATTGTAGCCTATTATTGGGCAGAAGTCTTGGCTAATATGTATCTAGAGTTAACACTAATAAATATATTAGTTTGATAGTTTCAATCTTATGATGACGTAGGGATTGACTCAGCCAGTCTCTAAATTGGTGGACTCAGTGAAGCCAAGTTCATGGCCAAATCCTGCATGCTACTGCTGCTGGGTCTGGATCCATCCTCTACCTCTGTCTTCACACTTCGTGTTCTCTAGCAATACTTCCTCTGCCCCCAGTTACTTCTACTTGCCTACCCAATATCCATTTCCCCTAATTTATAAACAGGATCCAATTCTGTTTGGGGCTGCAGCACGTCTGGCTAAAGTATATATATCTGTGATTTCCTTGTTGCTAAGAGTGACCGTAGGGCCCAGTTCTGGCTGAGGAGACAGAAACTGAGGGTTTCTGGGAAAGCTTTGCCTTGCTGATAGAAGCACCACTCCTTCCTGCTGTGGCATCCTTCCTTCTTCCTGCAGGGAGGTTTAGCACTCAAGAACCAACACCATAAGGGTTATTTGGGGCCATGTTACTAGTTCTGGCCAAAGAGTTGTGAGCAGAAGTGACTTGGGTCACTTCTAGGCCAGGCCATTTTCATACCAACATGAGACCTCTCAGAGTTCTCTTTCCACTTGCCGTGGTAACCAGGAAAATTTGAGATGATGGCTAATCTATCATCCTGGGCCTCAAAGCGAGGTGACATGGAGCAGAGGCCCCAGATAACCCGACATGTAACATGAGTGAGAAAGAGACCTTTTGTTTTAAGCTACTGAGATTTGGAGTTGTTTTTGACTGTGGCATAACCTAGCATATCCTGCGTGATACAACCCTGAGTACGTTCCTCCACTAAAGCCATCACTTTTGGAATGACCAAATATGAAAGCTAATGAGTGAATAAATGCATAAGTGAATCAAATTTCTTCTCCAGGGCCCTGTGCCTTCAGATTAATTTTTTTTTTCTTTTTTCTTTTTTTTTTTTTTGGCGACGGAGTCTCGCCCTGTCGCCCAGGCTGGAGTGCAGTGGCGTGATCTTGGCTCACTGCAAGCTCTGCCCCTCCAGGTTTAAGCAATTCTCTGCCTCAGCCTCCGGAGTAGCTGGGATTACAGGCGCGTGCCACCACACCCGGCTAATATTTTGTATTTTTAGTAGAGATGGGGTTTCACCATCTTGGCCAGGCTGGTCTTGAACTCCTGACCTCGTGATCCACCCGCCTTGGCCTCCCAAAGTGCTGGGATTACAGGCGTGAGCCACCGCGCCCGGCCCAGATAATTTCTATGAGTGACTATAAGTCAACCTAGTTTACTCTATATCTCTTTGAGACAGCTTAGGTCAGTCCTTCTTTAACTTTGGTGTTTGTCGAAATTCCCTGAGGACCTCGTTAAAACATACAGGTGCTCAGTCATCCTGCCAAACCCACAGAATGGATCTGTAGAGACAGGCCATGGCTGTTTACATTTTTTAAGCAAGTTTTCAAGGGGGTTCTGAGAGTGGGCCAGGGTGGGGAACTGTTGTTTCTCTAGGTAGAAACATCAGATCCATCAACGGAGCAGAAAGAGAGATTATTTTCAGCACGAAATCATTTTCTCCTCAACTCCTACTCCCATCCTGCCTGCTTGTTTCTGGCTGGCCACTTCTGCCTAAAACGAATACCTTTGGTAAAGATTTACTTGAATGCAAAGGTCAAGCTCTATGACCTTTGTTTGCGATGTATCCTCTCTGGCCTTTGCACCTCTTGCCTATAAAAGAAAGGAGTTGAAACAGGGTGACCAGAAGAGTAGTAGGTCTGTAAGAGACAACATTGAACAATGTAACAATTCCACCGCTGCCACACACACAATACAGTGTGATGAGTGATTGTGCTACTTCTAAGATAATGAAGAATATATATATACATATATATATATATATTTTTTTTTTTTGAGATGGAGTCTCACTCTGTCGCCCAGGCTGGAGTGCAGTGGCACGATCTCGGCTCACTGCAACCTCCGCCTCCCGGGTTCAAATGATTCTCCTGCTTCAGCCTCCTGAGTAGCTGGGACTACAGGCACACACCACCACACCTGGCTAATTTTTGTATTTTTAGTAGAGACAAGGTTTCACTATATTGGCCAGGATGGTCTTGATCTCCTGACCTCGTGGTCCACTTGCCTCACCCTCCCAAAGTACTGGGATTACAGACGTGAGTCACCGCACCCAGCCAACATGTATTATGTGTATAAATTCACGTGTGCTGCACGCCCTGGGGCATAGTGATGGGACAAAGTTTAAAGCTGCGGACAAACATCTCCTTTGCTCCTGCCAATATTTATCTGCAATTGCATGTTTAGCGTTATTTGGAGAGAATATCTAAATCTGAGGACTCTGGACCGTGAGGCCCAGGGGAATAGCTCTCCTGCCATCCAGTCTCATCCACCTACTTCCCATATCCTGTGCCAAGAGGGCACAGGGAAGCCTAGCTCTGGGTGTCTGGGTGTGGCTCAGGTGTGGCTGGGTGTGGCCAGGCTGTGTCAGAGGCAATCAGAAGTATCTGAGCTGATGCTCGTGGGAATCCCTTTCATTTCTGAGGGCTGAGCAGGCCCCAGCATGTGCTGGATCTTTCTGAAAATGCAGCTGAAATCCTAGAGATTCAGGGGACGGGGAGAGGCAGAACAGCACATGGTGCCAGCCAGGGGAAGGGAAGTAATATTGATTACGCACCTTCTACATACCTGGTCCTTACCCTCCTTACTCCCATCACCTCTAGTTGAGACAAAAGCTCTGCAAGGCAGACAGATGTTATTCCCATTTTACAGATGAGAAGACTAAGGGGCAGAGAGGGGACATCAGTTGCCTGGTGTTGAAGCCAGGGTTCAAACAAACCTGCCTGATACCTAAAGCCTGGGTTCTTCCTGCTCTAACATATCAGGAGAATTGTGGCCTTTGGAGACAGGTCGGGGGTAGAATCCTGGCCCCACCACCAGGAGAGGTTATCTTTCTTCTTGGAGCCTCTTTCCTTGTGTGTGACATGAGGACAATAACAGAACCTACATCACAGGGATGCTGTGAGAATTATATGAGACTATGCCTGGTAAGGGCCAGGCTCTAGACCGTGCTCCCATGATGATTCTAGAGAGAAAAGGGACCCAGCTGTGGTGATTTGCTGTACAGGGGAGGGGCCATGCAGGGGTGAGGAGGGACATGCGTATAGATTTTATGACTCCTGAGTTCAGAACGCTTTCTCAGGGCACAGGTGGCTGTTGTTTAATGCAGCTAGCCCTCCCAGGGCCCAGGGCGAAGTCCCACAGAGATGTGTAATAGCTGCGTGGGCAGCATGGGAGGCACCTGATGTCGTGTCTGTCTCAGCATCAGGGCAGTGACGTCTCTACAGGATGTCCAGCGGTGTGATGTGGGTGCGGATCCTATCCCTGTAGTCTCTCAGCCTGGATCTCTGGCCTTCCCAGAGATCTTGAGAGTCACTCATATTCTATCCTGCCTACCTTTACTGCTTAAAGTTGCCGGAATTCATTTCTATTGCAACTAAGAACCTTTCCCGGGTAAGTAGGTGGAGGAAGGAGTGGCTCAGGGTCCCAGGCAGAGGGAAGAGTTTGAGCAAAAGCTCAGAGGCTTGAAGGGCATGAAAATATTCTGAAAAGGCAGGGCCAGTCCCATGAGCTGCATGGAGGTTGCAGAGCCTGTGTTTGAGATGGGGGGGATCCAGCAGGAGATGAGCTTGATGAAGTAGCCTGGGACCTCAAATCCTGCAATTTCAGAGATTGAATTTGACCTTGGGGTAAAGACAATGCTTTACAATAGGGCAGGAGCAGCATAGTATACAAAATTTACAAAGATTCTTCTGGGACAGCACGGAAGTGCGTGTGGATGGGGTGACACTGGAGGCAGGGAGATCAGAGAGGGGGCTGCAGGGATCATCTCCTGGGGCGGGTGTTGGCGAGGGCATCACTGCTCCTGGAGATCTGGCTCAGTCTGCTCACTGCCTCCCAACCTACCTCTCCCCATGGCCATCCTAGGTCCTGCAGAAGGCCAAGCCTGACCCCCTCCATGAGTTCTTCAAATTCTCCACCTCTGCATTGAAGTCCTGCCTCTGCTGTATTCTTTCTAATTTAGGGGCTTTTATGTGAATCTCAGCACCTGGATTATTTGGTACTGATTGACTTTCTGAAGGTATCAGAGGAGGGACTGGTGTTTCAGCCACATTAAAAACAAATAAGCAAGTTGCAAATTGCACTTTCAACCTTGTTCTTAGAGGACATTCCATGTCCCAAGGGACCCATAGTCAGCCTCCCACCCACTCACTATCCAGCTCACAGTGCCTCGCTTCCCCCGGATCTTCTTGGGGACACACCCTGGCCTGTCATCTCTCTGCAACCAAAACAAAGTGTGGGCCCAAGAAGCCTGTGGATATTCTAGGCATCCTGGCTCCTGTTGCCTGTCAGACGGTTACAAGAAGAGGATTTATATCCAGAGGGAGCCTGGGGCTACAGTGAAGCACCCGTCTTCCCTAGGAGACAGTGTCACAGCTCAGGAGCCTGTGGGCAGGAAAAAGGCTGCCGGCCTGAACTCCAAGAGGCTGGGCTTGGCTCCCAGCTCCCCTTACTCTGGGTCCTCCAGTGCTTCATTAGTGGGCTGTGCTTCCAACATCTGCTGCTGCCACTTGCAGTTTGAGCAGAGTGTCTTCTGGGGCCGCACCCCAAAGTAAGGGTTTCCTCTAGCCCCTAGGTGCTGCTAGATGCAGGTACAGTTCTCAGGGGCTCAACCAGGAATGAAACTCTGCTCTCCTGCCTCCATTTCAGTGCTCTGTCTCCTATTCCCTTTCCAGGTGGGCTTTGATTGGCAGGCCCCATTCAGTGGACCCTGGGCACTGTCAACACTACTTGCCAGATTTCCCCAGCTCTCTGCCTTCCAGATCTGAGGCAAGACAGCACTCGCTGGCCCCAAGGCAGGGCCGTGTGACTAGGTCTGGCCAGTGAGCCATGCGTGGAAGTGACGTGTGTCACTTCCGGTTGGGAGCCTGTAATTGCTGCTCTAATCACCCCTTCCCTCTGCCATGGTGACTGTGGGAAATATTTGAGATCAGGCGGCTCCAGCAGCCTGAGGTCTGAGTTAAGAATGTCCTGGAACGGAGCCCCTTGCTGGACATGTAGGCGTGACCCAGAAATAACCCTTGGTTGTTTTTAAGCCCCTCAGATTTAAGATGTTTTTGTTACTACAGCATTACTGAGCCTAACCTGATTGATATGTGCACATTTGCCTGAGATTTGGTTGCCTGGCATCTCAACTCTCAATGCCCTTCCTTTTTGGAGGGAACTCTTTACCCCCTGAGGCTTGTTAGGTGGCACAGCCTTCCTATGGGTAGAGAAAATACCAGATACCCACTTTCCCAGCCTCCTTTGCAGCTCTGTGCACAGCCATGGCCAGAAGGGACGGTGCTCCAGCTGCAATGACAGGGGCCCTGTGTTTGTAGCAGCTGCAGCAATGACGTCACTGGGCTGGTTCTGGAGCAAGAGTTTTGTCTGTGATTCTGGCTGCGAGACCGCCCCTTTTCTTACCTATTTCCTGATCCTAGTTCTTCAGTCTTCTTGTCAATTCCGTGAGCTACCTAGAATCTTTCAATGAATTCCCTTTCAGCTTAAATCACCCAGAAAACATTTATGTTGCTTGCAACTAAGAGCCTTGGAGCAGTACTGCCAGTTAGAGGTCAGTGTGAAGCTGGAAGGGAGGGCAGAAATTGGCAAGATGTACCTGCCTTCCCTTGCTTTTCACAAACTTGCTTCTCCAGGGGCAGGCCTTGTATATCTTAGCCCAGTGCAAGCTGAAGGGCACTGGGCAAGGGTCTTCTGGTCAGACTTGGTCACCTTTTGGGCATGTGAGCCTCACTTCCCTTATCTGTAGAATAGAGTGACTAAAAGACCTTCCTTTTAGGGTGGATGTGGGGAATGCATTTGAAAGAGAATGTATTTGAGAGAGTTCCAGGAATGATAAAACAAGACCCCCAGTACAAGTTTACCACATTATTATCATTAAGTGTTAGCTTGCATGAGTATATCCAGCTGTGGAATCGTGGTTGGCATAACAAGGTAAAGTGGCATCTTGAGACCCTTCCTAATGTCACTCTGTCACTCAGCTCCTTGGAGGTCACAGTTCATTCCTCTTCATTCAGACCCATGTGAGGTTCTGCCCAAGAGACCTAAAAACCCCAGCCTTTAGATACGAAGAAATTCTAGTGAACTTGGTAAAAACAGAGAAGCATAGAGGTGGGAAAGAATATTAGGGACCGTTTTATTCAACATTCAATTTGCAGAGTTCAGAGACAGAGAGCCACTAACCCACAGCCACACAGCAACTCTGTAGCTGAGCTTGGGGGTTGGAATGTAGTTCTTTTCAATCTGATATTGGGGTTGCAATCTGGAGGTAGGGTTGTTTTACAATCCAAGTCTGCAAAAATATACTGGAAATAGGACGATTCTCTCTCAAATTAACAGCCCTATTTCATAACGACTGATGACCAACTGATGCTCGTTCCGTCCTACAGAAAGATCCCGAGAGGGCCCCTTCTCCTTTTCTTTCTCAGCTGTCTAAAATACTTTATTGAGGAAGGGTGAAAAATTGCTGAATTGATCTTTTTAAATGAACACGGATCTGAACCAAAGAAATTCGGAAGAAGAGAACTTTCTCATCCAAGTGGCTGCCAACACCTCACCCCCGGCTGAAGCGCTCCCTTGTTCTCTCCTGCTCTGCCCCAGATTCGTGGGCTGCTCTCCGAATCGTTGGCAATTTTCTCTGTACTGTCCTGACAACCTCCAGCCATGAAATTAAAAAGCTAGTTACCGAATCTTGCTCCTAACGGCTTTGTCCTTGCCAGCAATTCGACAGAGAAATCTGGAAGAGAGAGAGCCTCCACTTCGCCTGCAGTGGGTTGAAATGCTGCTGGAATGACAATGGGATTCGCAGTGGGAGGAGGAGAGAATGCGCAGTTTGCCAGGAATGAATGAATGAAAGGGAGAAAGAAAGAGTGAACTTCGGGCTTTAAACTGAAAAATTCCAGTGTCTCAGCAGAAGCCCTGATGCCTTTACTCCCAGACCTGCTGCAAAATGCTGAGCAGGCACATTTCCCCACACCAGTGCCCTCTGGCCCTCAGCCTGGGTTCAGAGCTAGGGGCCGGAAAGCTGGAGAGTTGGAATTTGGGAGAGGAAGTGACTTCAAACTGGGGCAAGCCCTGGGAGGCCAGTCTACCTAGCCAGCTGGCTGTCTGGCCAGGCTTTCCTCCCCCCATCTCATGTATCTCCCCTGAATTCAAACATCGTCCACGCCCCCAGGGAATTTTAAGAAATCCTCAAAACCCAAGGAATTTTAATCGCCCTTAATTAAGGAAAAATGTTCTAGAAGACCACTGTGGTGTGGCTCAATGTGACACGGGTCCCTGAGCTCAGGAGGGCAAGGCTCAGCCTTGTTGCTGTCTGTGTTCCAGCCCTTGGCCTCGGGACCCACACGGAGCAAGGGGCTGGCAGATACCTGTTGGACAAAGGGATAGGACCAGCTGCATTCAGGGAGCTCTTTTTCTTGCCTTTGCCCTGTTCGGGCATGGACTTACAGATGGATCTTGTGATGTGCAGGGGTCGCAGGAGAGAGAGGCATTTGAGCCCTCACTCAGTCTCCAGGGACAGGCGGAATGAGGTTGGAGTCCCAGCTCTGTGATGTCTTAGCCAATTGACCTTGAGTGAGTTATCTGTAAAATGGGATTCCCCGTGGTGATAGCTCACTGGGGGGCTGGCAGATTAAATAAAGTCGTACATGTAAAGTGCTTGTCATATAGTCAATGCTCAGTCCCCACGCATCTTGGAATTAGTCTCATTGCTAGACTGGCCTGGTACTGAATGGACCCTGGGAAGCTGTGTTGGCCCTCGCTGTTTAATTGAGCATGTGCCTTCACTCACTCACTCATTCATACAAATATTTATCCAATGCCTTCCAAGTGCTACCCTGTGCTAGGGGGTAGGGCAAGAAGAGTAAGTAAAAGGTAGCACAGTTTCAGTACTTGGAGCTTAGCCAGCAAGCAAGCAACAAACAAGCAAGCACACACGCAAAATCAAGATCAAAATCATTTCGGATGCAGATAAGTGGATGATCAGAGGAGGCCTCTCTTGGAAGATGACATTTGAGCTAAGACCTAAATAACAAGAAGGAGCTGGGTACACTTAGACCTACAGGGCAGGAAGAGGGTCCCAAGGTAGGGAACAATAGTAAAGGCTTGGAGATGGGAACAAGCCTGGCCTGACCGAGGGGCAGCAGGGACCAGGACGGCTGCAGAGGGAGGCCTTGCAGGAGTTCAGGCTGCGTTCTAAGAATTCTGGGGAGCCACTGGAGAGGTCATTTCACAGTATTGGGAACAGGAAAAGCAGGAGGTCGGCCTGGAGGATTGGGGCTGGAGCCCAGAATGTGTGCTGGGTGTCGTTGGCTCTCACCAACCTCTCCTTGGAGGCTGGATCCGGCCCCCTCTTTGCCTTGCACATGCTGCATCTCTGCATGACAGGACAGGTCTTGCAGAACAGTGATGCAGCAATACCTAACTCAGCATTATTATGTGTGGCCCACCTTCTCAGAAGTGCATGTCTCCCCCAACCTCAGGGTTACCCCTGCATGGAGGAGTAGACCCCCTGCTGCTCCCCACCCACCTGCCCTGGCATGGAGCACATGCTGCTATAGCAGCCAGGGACCTACTGGAGTCAGAGATGCTCTTCCCAGGCTGGGCCTGATGGGGGCAGTATCAGGAGAGCTCCATGGTGGGCCCGTCCTCCACCCCCCTAGGCTGAGTCCACCCTCTCAGCCAAGATGCCCCTGGTCCAAGCCGTGCCATAGGCCCTGCAGCCACCCTAGGGGTGGAATCTGGAGTCCTAAGACCATGAGAGCATGACCAGTCAGTTCACAAAGCACTGCACCCTTGGGGTCAGACAGCCAAGAGCTCCCTGTGTTATGGAGCTTGAGATTCTCCCTATTGAAAGGGAGCTAAGAAGTTAAGAGGCATTGAATCCAGCCTCATACATTCACTCAGCAAATGTTTGTCAAGCATCTATGGTGTGCCGTAGATTATATCAGCGCAGGGTTATATACTAAAGATGAAGGACTCTGTCGCGCCCAAAACAGAAATGATTCTGGCCCTCACGGACATCTGTATTTCTAGGGGGGTGAACAGACACGGAACAAATCAACCTACAAATACATAATTCTAAACCATGACAAGCGACAGAAAAGACAGAAACAAAGCCTGTGGCTTATGTTCCAGATCCAGGAGTGGCCAAACCGGATCTGACGGTACAGAGATGAATGGCTCAGCTAAGATCAGAATCATAAAACACCATTTTGAAGGGCACTGAGGCATTCCCTGAATGCCTGTATCATATATGAAATTAATTCTTAACAATAACTGCCAAAATAAATCAATATGAAAACGATGTTGTGGAGAAAGTCTGTCTGGCTAGTATTGAGACTCGTTGGCGAATCTTGACATAATGAAAGTTGTTAAATGTAATGGTCTGTTTGCCGTGTTTGTAAACACGAAAATGAGAACAGATGACACGTCTGTGGAGCTTCTTCTGTGTCAGGCACTGTGGTGGGCACTGGGGGTCCAGGAATAAGCACCCTGCTTGTTTGGCGTTGCCTGGAACTAAAGCACTCCCACCTGCACACCAGAAGCCCCTCACAGTGACTGCCCGCACTGTGCCAAGTGAGGGATGGCTGGGCTGCACATTCCTGGGCTGTCTGTTTTGTTTTGCTTCAAGATTTGACCTTGTCGCCAGATTTCTATAGAGATTAACCTGGCAGAGTTTCTGATGTAGTTCATTCTACAGCGAGTTAGGCTTCCGCACTTGATGAAGTCAATATACCTGCATCATGGTGAGGCAGGCACAGAAGAGGAGGTTTGCATGGCAGAACAATCCCTTTTTAGATTAGGAAACACAGAATTCATGTTGGAGAAAGGAGTGCTATTTCTGTCTCCAATCCGATTTTGTACCCACTTTCAGTTTTAAGCTGTGCCCCATTCCAGAGCAAAATCCTCCTCCCCTTCCTCTCCTCATCTCCCCCACTGCCCCCTTCTTCTTCTCCTCCAGTCCTCCCTCCTCCCTCCCCTCATCTCCTACCCCCCTCCTCCTCATCTCCTCCTTCTTCCTCTTCCCTCTCATGATCTCTTCCCCATCTTCCTCCTCCACTCCCCTCCTCCCAGTCCTCATCTTCACTCTCTTCCTCATCCCTCACCACATTTCTTCCCTCCTCCTCTTATTCTTCCTCCTCCCCTTCCTCCCACCTCATCTTCCTCTTCATTCCTTCTCTCTCCTTCTTCCCTCTCTTTCTCTCTGCCTTCTTCTCCTTTTAAAATCAATCCAGATTTACTTGGCTTTTGATTTGGGATTTAGTAGTGATCAGGAGATTTGATGTTAAAGGAAAATCGGATAACCCCAGAGCTGCTGACCTAATTGACAGGATTTCCCATTGCCTCTGTTTTTCTGTATAAAGTGGGAACAATTCAATACCACAGGTATTTATTTGAGCCCGTATTTATTTTCACCAGTCTTCTGAGTTCTGTGAGGAACAAGAAAGGAATGAGTAGGACAATGTCCTCCCTCTTAGCAACTTCCTATCTCAATGGAGACCACCTATTGAATGGGAATTTTCTACCCCAAGACACCTGAGACAGACCACAGTACACGCTGTGAGTGATTGAAGCACAGGTTCTAAATGCTGGCAGAGATCGGGCTCAGTATGGGCTGGAGGGAGGCTCCATAGACAACGTTCATCTTTTTTTTTTTTTTTTTTTTTTTTGAGACAGAGTCTTGCTCTGTTGCCCAGGCTGGAGTGCAGCAGCACGATCTTGGCTCACTGCAACCTCTGCCTCCCGGGTTCAAGAGATTCTCCTGCCTCAGCCTCCTAAGTAGCTGGGATTACAGGTGCCTGCCACCACGCCCGGCTAATTTTTGTATTTTTAGTAGAGACGGGGTTTCACCATGTTGACCAGGCTGGTCTCGAACTCCTGATCTTGTGAATTGCCTGCCTCGGCCTCCCAAAGTGTTGGGATTACAGGCGTGAGCCACTGTGCCCAGCCCAACAATGTTCGTCTTTAACAAAGTTCTGACATTTGGGAAGATCTAGAATTGGAGGTCTAGGTACTTCTAATTCTGATGAAGGGAGAACAGTCACGATCATAGCACCAAACTCTCTCCCCTAATTCCCTGTTCCCATGGGGAAGGGAGCAGCCTTCTCTCCCTTTATTGCAGTCCCCTACCCTGAGCTAATGTTGGTATCGGCCCTTTCTTCTTCCCTTTCCTCTCAATCTTGCTCATTGTGTGGGACCTCAGCACTCCAGGGAGAAGCAAATGTCCTAGGCACAACAGCAAAACAGTGCATGTGGCGGAAGGCCATGGATGCTGACCTGAGCCTGGATCCCAGCTCCGCTCAAGATTGGTGGACTTAGGAGAGTCAATTGACAAGTTGAGCGAGGCGTCCAAGTTTGCTCCTGAAAATTGGGGGTGATAATCCTACCTCACAGGACTGCTGTCAGGATTCAACAAGGCAATGCCTGGGTAAGCAGTAAGGAGCGGATAGAGATGCCCCCAAAATATTAGCTCTAACTTTTCCTCAGCTCTTTTCAGCTAAGCACAGTGGCAAACAAAACCTTCAGGGGACACAGAAGATGAAAGCATTCACACTCTGGAATCTGTTCACCGTGGGCTTGGTCTCTGTTTCTGGTTCCAGAGAGGTATCTTATGAACAAGTGAACTGTCCTCTCTGAGCTGCAGTCTCCTCATCTGTAAAACAAATATCCAGAGGCCCCCCTGGAGGGCTGTGCTCAGCATGAAACTAGCAATGCATGTGAAGTGTTGAACCCAGTGGTGGCACGTAGAAGGTGCTGGCATCGCTGCCATGGCGACCTTGGCTGAGTCAAGGTCACAGATATGGTACCCCTTGTTGGCATCAGTATAGGGCTAGAGCTTTGTACCAACCTTAGAAAGATGATGAAACATGTTGGAAACGATGAATCATCTCTACCAAGTCTTTACACGAAGTTTGCCGTCAAGGTATCTGCAGGCCAGGAAGCGTGTTTGGAAACAGGAGCTGGGAGCCTCCGTGGGGTTGATCTTCTTGAATGGCCCTTTGGAGGCCACTCACCCCATCCCGTCCTCCCTAGAATCCACACACCGCCAAGAGCTCATCACGGATCAAGAGCATAGTAACCAAACCCGGGGCAGCCGGCATTCTGGGGTGCTTTGTTCGCTAACCTTAAAAGCAAACCCAGCAACCCAGCACACTGGCAACAACCCATCAGCCTGCTTCAGGCAGGTCAGAGCCTGGGGACAGAGGAGCTTTCCTCGTCTGCTTATTAGAGTGACAGCCATGGAGATAAAAGTTTAATGTGCCGATTATCTTTCTGTTTTCTGGTGCCCGGCAGGATTGAATGGGCTACCTCATCCAAGCAGCCCATGGAGGGTGGGTGTGTGAAGTTGAAAAAGGAAGGATACTCAGCTGATAAGATGGCAGCACCGCTGCATTTTTAATCAGGGCTCTGTGTGCCCTGAGCTGTCCCCAGAACCTGGCTATAGGGCCCGGTTCAGGCATTTCCACATTTCTCAGGTCCGTGAGGGTTCGTTAGGGACACAACAGAGGGACCCGACTAAAATAAGCCCCCAGGAATAGAACTATTTGCAGGTATGACTGTGTGCTGTGGCTCATGCCTGTGATCCTAACACTTCGGGAGGCCGAGGCAGGCAAATCACTTGAGCTCAGGAGTTCAAGACCAGCGTGGGCTGGGCAACATGGCAAAGCCCCTTCTCTACCCAAAATACAAAAACTTACTCAGCTGTGGTGGCACGCGTCTGTGGTCCTAGCTACTTGGGAGGCTGAGGTAGAAGGATGGCTTGAGCCCAGTAGGTGGAGGTTGCAGTGAGCTATGATCGAGCCACTGCATTCCAGCCTGGGTGGAATAACAAAAACAAAAACAAAAACAAACACACAAAAAACAAGAACTATTTGCAGGCAAACCAAAGGAACGTACATCTGAATATATTTTCATACTTCTTCACAGGCTTAAAATGAATGGTGCTAACAGAGCCTGCCCTTATTACAAGAAAGTGTGCTGTGAAACTGATGTGGGGCAGGAACAGGCTGGTCCTCCCCTGGTGATATTTAACAACAATAATTATTATGATAATAACAAAAGTGACTCGCATTGATTGGGCACTCAGTATGTGTCAGGCAGTTTTCTCAGCACACACCTTAATGCATTTAATCATCACCACAAGCCCATGAGGTAGGGTGCTAGTATCCCCATTTTACAGAGGGGAACACAGAGGCTCAAAATGCAAGAATAAGAACCAAGAGATAATATTCTCAGATTCATGTGGGCCCAGCCATCAAAGAGCCTGTAGTCTGGTGCACAGACCGTGATGCATGACATCAATGCAGACAAGCAATGCTGAGGACAGAGATTGTGGGGAGAGCATTGGAAAGGAGGGATGTGTAAGCCTGAAAAGATAGGTTGGATTCAAGCAGTAAATCAAGATGGAAGGAGAAAGGAGGAAGGGACTCCTGGTGGAGGTCATAGCTCTGGGTAACAGGAAAGAATTCCAGTGTGGCTAAACTGGGAATTCACAGGAGGTGGGGCTAGAAAGGGGAGGTGGAGTTGCATTGGGAAGCCTTGAATGCCAAGTCGGGGGGACTGGGCTTGATTTGGTCAACATCAGGGAACAGCTAAAGTTTGGAGCAGTGGTGGCCCAGGAGGCTGCTCTTCATCTTGGCTTCCTCTAGGGAAGGAAGCAAACAGAACAAAAGTGGGCTTTGGAGTAAGCCAATTCTGATTTTAATCTTGATTTTCCTCATGGATTTGCTCTGTGTCCCTAAGGAAGTTTCCTAACTTCTCTGAACAAAGACAATAATTGTATGCATTTCATAGGTTTTTGGAGGTAAATATAATGTATGCAAAGTGTAAGGTATATAATAGGTATTCCATGATGGGGGCCAATATTCTTATTTATTAATCATATGGGCAGGGTGCAGTGACTCACACCCGTAATCTCAGCATTTTGGGAGGCCAAAGTGGACAGATCACTTGAAGTCAGTTGTTCAAGAACAGCCTGGCCAACATGATGAAACCTCATCTTTACTATAAATATGAAAATTAGCTGGGCGTGGTGGCTCGCGCCTGTAATCCCAGCTACTCAAGAGTCTGAGGCAGGAGAATCACTTGAACCTGGGAGACAGAGGTTGCAGTGAGCAGAGATCACTCCACTGCATTCCAGCCTGGGTGACAGAATGAGACTCCATCTCAAAAGAAAAAAAAAATCATATGAACTGTCCTGTTTATTTTCATTTTTTTGGTGCCTTGCCTTCCTAGGACCTGTCCTTCTGAAACTAGAAATATAAAGATCCACTTTCTTTCTGCATGAACTCCTACTCAATCCTCAAGACCCATTTCAAAAATTCACTGTGCAACCTTTGCTAACTTCCCCATTGGAAAACAAGTCACTCTATCTGCCATGGCTCCAACCGGCCCTCATCACATGACGTGGTAATTAACGTCTGTTTATGGTCTCTCTTCTCAGCCAGATTGGGGGTTTCTGGAGGCGCAGAGACTGCTACACTCCCCTCACTTAAATGGTTCTCCTACTGTAGGCTGCAGAACCCTGGAGGACCTCCTAAACCCTTTCAGAGGCCTCACAGTGAAAACTATTTTCGGGGCCGGGTGCAGTGGCTCATGCCTGTAATCCCAGCACTTTGGGAGGCTGAGGCAGGCAGATCACAGGTCAGGATTGAGACCATCCTGGCTAACACAGTGAAACCCTGTCTCTACTAAAAATACAAAAAATTAGCCGGGCATGGTGGCGGGCACCTGTAGTCCCAGCTACTGGGGAGGCTGAGGCAGGAGAACGGCCTGAACCCGGGAAGTGGAGCTTGCAGTGAGCCGAGATTGCGCCACTGCACTCCAGCCTGGGTGACAGAGTGAGACTCTGTCTCAAAAAAAAAAAAAGAAAAGAGAATTATTTTCGTAATAACTCCGGGATATTATTTTCTTTTTTCATTGTGTTGTCATTTACACTGGCGGTGGTAAAACTGCTTACACCTTGGTATGAATCAAGGGAGTGGCCTTGAAGTGTACGGGTACTCATTGTATTCTTCTTATCACCTACTTGCATTAAAACACATGCCAGTTTCACTTAGAAATATTCTTAATGAAGCAGTAAAATTTGTTTGTTGTTGTTGTTGATTTTTTGGGTTTTTTATTTGAGATGGAGTCTCACTCTGTCGCCCAGGCTTGAGTGTGGAGTGGCCGATCTTGGCTCACTGCAACCTCTGCTTCCCGGGTTCAAGTGATTCTCGTGCCTCAGCCTCCTGAGTAACTGGGACTACAGGCATGTGCCACGGTACCCAGCTAATTTTTTTTTTTTTTGAATTTTTAGTAGAGACAGGGTTTCACCATGTTGACCAGGCTGGTCTTGAACTCCTGACCTCAAGTGATCCACACGCCTCGGCCTCCCAAATGAAGCAGTAAAATTATTAATTAAAAAATTCTCAACCCTTGAATGCATGTCTTTTTAATAATCTGTGTGAAAAAATGGAAAGTATGCATAAAGCACTTCTCACTCCAGCTGCCTACCAAAGCACAATGGTTGAAGGTCATGACAAGGAAAAGCACATGTGATTGTTTGAGCTGAAATAGCCACTTTTTTCATGGAACACTCATTTTACTTGAAAGAATTCACACACATACACACACACACAGCACAACCCATGGTTATTTAGATAGGTTTTCTGGCAGATGTTTTCCCAAAAAGTAACAAAATGAGCCTGGCACTTCAAAGAAAGCAATTAACAGTACTTGTTGCCAATGATAAAATTCAAGCTAAGTGAAAATTAGAAGTTTGGAAAATTTTATCTGCAACTATGAGGGTGGCAACTTCCCATTACGCTTCTCCCATGAGATCTGTGGTGATAACGGAGGCATATGGTTTTTGATACTGTATAATGAAATGTGTCAATATTTGAAAGATCTGCGGGGGAGGTAGCGAAGCAATAGTTTCCAAATGAACAATATAGGCGATGTTCTCAAATCGTGCATGGGTAAAAGACCCATTCAAAGGGCAAGCCAGACCATTGCATTTTAAAGTGACGGAGTAGAAAGAGTTCATTCACATGGTTTCAGATTTTACATTGCTTACCCACTTGTCAACTTTTCATGTAGTCTCAAAGAAGAATATCCATAATTATCTGAAAAGGCTATTAAAATACTTCCCCCTTTTCCAACTACATGTCTGTGTCAGGCCAGATTTTCTGCATTCGTGTTCACCAAAACAAGATGTGGCACCAGATTGAATGTAGAAGCAGATACGAAGCTTCAGCTGTCTTCGAGTAAGCCTGATATTAAATAGATTTGTAATCATGCACCACAATGCTGCACTTTTTATTAAATGTCTTTATTGTGTAAAATATAGTTTATTTTCATAAAAATGTTATATGTTAACATGGAATGGACTTGTTACGTTTTCTAAATTACTGAATAAATAAATGTTTGTGCAATTCTTCAGCTTTAATTTCTTATGTAGTACATAGAAGCAAAAGTACTTTAAGGTCTTTAATAATTTTTAAGAGTGTAAAAGAGTCCTGAGGCCAAAGAGCTTGAGAGCTGCTGGCCTGGCACACAGTAGGTGCTCACCAAATAGCTGTGGTGTCCAGGCCTTTGGGGATGATGACAGGCCAGGCTGCATTGTACTGATTTCTCTCCGGTTCTCTTTTCTTCATTAAGACAGTGTCGGGACTGCCTGGTTGTCCCCTCTTGTGGTTCTAAGCAGGGGCTGCACTTGGTAACCTGGGAGCTTCTGTAGGCTGAGTTCTCCTGCCTGGTTCATGCTAAGTATGATTACCGTGAGCCTCATGGCCACATATCAAATTGCTTCTGCAGCCTGCGGGTTCTAATTCCGTTTGTTTCCTGCCTTTTTCTCTGGGCTCAGGCCAGATTGGGAAGCCTACGGAATTGCTGAGACAGTAATTTGCAATTAAACTTAAGAAATATTAGAGGTCAAGTCTGGGGCAGATGTGGGCTCTTTTTTAGAACGGACCATTTCAGAATCAAGCAAAGGCAGACCACTTACCACGTGGGTCTTCTTCTCTTGGCTCAGGAAGGACACCCCACTGCAAGAAGGCAAATGCTGATCTCGCTGTCCTTGCTGGAAGACAGAAAGAGGTGGGGGGAGCAGTGACCCTTGCCTGACACCCCGTAATCCAATCTCCCCTCTCCTTCCTCTCTCCTTCTCGACTGATCCCTGTGGGCCTGAAAGAGAATGTCTTCCCTGGCCAGGCTGAGTGGCTGCCTGTCATTAGAGCTGAGGCCACGATACACTTGAGGGAACAGTAATGGGGCCTGGGAAGAAAGCTAATTAGCTAATGTAGTAAAACGTATAAATAAAGAAGCCCAACAACCTTCAAGGCTTTCCGAGCTTGTGGAGGTTGAGGTGACCCTGGGGCTTTGGTGCCACAAGGCCCTTTGTGAAGGTCTGAGGTTCGCAGGCTTCCTCCGCTGGGGTTTTAGTTGGGAAGGGGCTGCCGGGAGATGAGCAGGTGGCAGCTCTGAATGTGATGAGCGCCCTCGGAAGGCGTCTTAGGTTGAGTTTCCCAGGAAGCAGACTGAGATGGATGGCGTTTTGGGGAGTAGGCAGGAGAGGCTTACCTGTGAGGGGGTGCAGGGGCAAGGCTGGGCAGAGGGAGCAGCTGGACAGTGACGCAGGTGCCACTGAGGCCTCAGCTGGTCCCCTGGGAGCTCAGGAGCCGGGGTGGCCCCATGGAGTTGGCTTGAATAGGGGCAATGGGTCTGCATTGTTTTCCCCCATGCAGATCAGTCGCGATTGTGGCTGCCCCCTGGGGCGGGGCCAGAACCTAAGGCCACACAGTCCTCTTCAGCCTACTGCCAACCCCAGAGAAGGACTCAGTGAAGAGTCACCAGCAGCCAACATTCCCAGAATCCAGAGGAATGGGTGCCGGGGTCCCGATGGGAGATCTGGAAGCCGCACCATCGCAAAGCTCACAGAGGGCAACTGGAAGCCATCTGAGAAGGCCTGGAGCGAAGGGATGAGAGTCAAAGCCTGCAGGAAGCTGGAGACAGCAGGAGCTTCAAGTTTCATTTTAAGATGAAATCAGTATTGTTTCTAATGAAATCAAAGGAAACAGAAGGCATATCTGTTGAATGAACGTCTGAATGAAAGAATGAGTAAATAAATGAAGTCATGTATGGGAATTCAGGACATATGGAGGGCAGAATTGCTCCTGGGCAAATATTTGACCATTCTGTGCCTCTCTTCAGTTTTCTCATCAGGAAAAACGGGCATGGCACCATTGCGACGATGAAATAATGTAATGCGGCCAAAGGCTCATTACAGTGTCTGAAGTCCAGTAGGAACTCAGTGAGTGCTACCTGCTACGGTGCTTGGTGGATGCTGCTGTTGTGGCGGTTCTTGGTCGTTGTTATTACTATTACGCCCAGTGCTCACCCACCATGGCAGCCCTCAGGTGAGCCGTGGAGCTTAAGGTCTCCCAGGGCACGGTTGTAATAGTATATGGGAAACCATGGAGGTACACATGTAATCGGTCTCAGGTTTCAGCTGGGACTCGATTTCCCAAAATTAGGATGGGGAATGCTAGTAGTATCTAGAGTTTCTTCAGGGACACAGATAAAGCATCAAAGAAAGTAGTTCTCTTATTCAGTCCTCTCTCTATCCTTCTGATTAGATCAAGGAGAGTCTCATGATGGTGCTGGGGTGTCCCTAATGCCTCTTAACACTCGTGATTCTCTTTACCAGAGAGAGAACGGGTTGCAGACTCAGCATCTCTCCAGGGCAGCAGAAATCTGGCTGCATTTCAGTAGCATTCTTTTGCTTTCGGTGTTCTTATTTTTATGGTGGCCATCTATTTATAGCAAGTGCAACCTATTTTCCAATTACTGTTGTGAGAGATTCTTCTTCACATAAATTCTATAAAATAAAAATTGGTGAGTTGACTTAAAGAAAAATGTGAAACAAGTAAAAGCACAGTTTGTATGTGAATATAGCAAACACCAGGAGGCGTTTGTGTGAATAACTGAGATTTGGGATGTGCTGGGCTTCCAGGACAGACAGGAAGTGTTAGGGAGGCAGAATTGATGGGGGCTAGAATCAGTTCCATGCCTTTGGCTCATAGTTTATGCCACAGAGAATGCCCTAACCTTCTCATTTCTGTGTGGCTCAGTTCCAACACATCTTTGCCATCCCAGCTCCAAGGCCACCTCCTTCACAAGCTTGCCCTGCATCCTTCCCATGTGAAGGTCACCTCTCTCCTGTCTATTCCCATAGCACTTTGGGGGCAGCTCACCTTTTGTGTTCTAGTGGAACACAGCACATCAAATTCCAGTCATTTGTGCCTAACAAAGCACAGAGCATACAGGAGGTAATCAGCGAATGTGATTGCAATAGTTAACTCAAGCTAAACTTGCCAGGTGGTGGGCATGGGGGCTAGATGGTGAAGGTCAGAGCCAGACAGCCACTCCCCGTGTTTCTGGGAGATGCCGTGGGCACTGAATGGACATGGGGGTACATCAGAACTGATGTCTGCAGCAGCCCTTGTCCTGTCCCCGGGAGCCATCCGCTTTTATCAAGGTTGCCTTGCCTCCCCCCTCTCCCTCTCAGGACCCTGCTGAGTTCCCCCTCCTTTGTCACTGATGATCAGCCGCTCTGCACTGGTCATGCTAGCAGCTGACTTCGGGAGAGAGGATCTCTGGACCAATAGTGTTCTCTCAATATGATGATTGCCTTTCTTCTGTTTCCATTTGAGGAGAGACAGTTTGGCTTGGTGGAAAGTTCCCCAGGGAGCTCTGATGTCACATGGACTGGGATTTGAACTCCAGCTCCTCCACTGTTGGCTTTGTGACTTTGGGCAAGTCACCTCCCCTTTTGGAGCTTCAGTTTTCTCGTCTGTGAATAAAATGGGGATTGAAGTCCCTTCCCTCTGGGTTGTGCAGGTGGCAGGTGCTCCTGTTCCACAAAGCCCTGGTTCCTTCAACTGCTAAGCTCTGAGGTTGCACCGGGGTGGAGGGTGGAATGGTTGGGGAGAAAACACTAAAGGAGGGGTGCTCCTGTCCCCATTGTAATGGGTGCAAATGAAGGGCCAACCTTATTCAAATGGAAAGTCCAGGATTTGTAGTTCTCACATTTTAATGGGCCTGAGCCTCATCTGAAGGTGCCTGCTAAAAGGCAGATTTCTGGGTGCTGGTTCCAGAGGTTCTGGGTGGGGCCAGAGAATCCGCATTTTAAATAGCACCCTCAGGCATTCCACGGCATGCAGTTTCCAGCAACCCCTCTGAGAACCCAGCTCTAGATTGCAATGCGGGACCACCACTCAAAATTGGGAAATTTTTCCTTAAATATCCAGATTTCTAGTTCTTTGGGAGAATCTGAAGCATTGGCAATCCTGGGCCTGCTTTCCTGCTTGACAGCAAAGAACAAGAGCTGAGTTGTACCTGCTCCCTTTAGATGAGGCTGCTGTCTCCAGGAGCCTATTTATTTAAAGTCCTGGTCTAAGCTCTAGCGTTGTTTGAGTTTGTGACCCCTGGCAGGTCAAGTCCTCTAACCCCACAGATTAGGAAACTAAAATCTGGAGGCAAAGTGGCTCAGGTGTGGAGAGGTAGCTGTGGATGGCCAGGTCAGAGGCGGCCTCTGAAGAGCTGCCCAAACAGCAAGCTGCAGCTTGGTAAACAAGGGTGATCCCTGAGGCAGGGCTAGGGCTCCGCGTGGGCACAGGGTGGGAAGGAGAGGAGGAGGAAGGAAGTGTTCTGTAACCAGTCCTCAGGAGCAGCGGCAGTTGATGGCTATTCTTACCCTCACAGGGAATAAGCGTCCCTGAGGCTACAGAAGCAAAGCCCAGAGATGGGAGTGGGGGAGAGAGAGCCTCCTCATGATGTCACGATGTCACCTGAGCTCCTGGGTCCAGCTTGTTTCATAAGCTGGTAAGTATCCACCCACCTAGGTTTGCCAGAGAAAACAGGTTGCTCAGTTCAATTTGATTGTCTGATAATGATTTTTTTAATACAAGTATGCCCTGTGCAATATTTGAGACATACTTATATTGAAAAAGTTATTAGTTATTAGTTCTTTTTTTTTTTTTTTTTGAGACAGAGTCTCGCTCTGTTTCCCAGGCTGGACTGCAGTGGCACAATCTCGGCTCACTGCATCTTCCGCCTCCCAGTTTCAAGCAATTCTTCTGCCTCGGCCTCCTGAGTAGCTGGATTATAGGAACGTGCCGCCACGCCCGGCCAAATTTTTTTTTTGGTATTTTTAATAGAGATGGGGTTTTACTATATTGGCCCAGCTGGTCTCGAGCTCCTGACCTCAAGTGATCTTCCTGCCTCGTCCTCCCCACAAAGTGCTGGGGTTACAGGTGTCAGCCACCATGCTTGGCCAAAAAATTGTTAGTTCTTTATCCAAAATTCAAATTGAGCTGGCATTCTGTATTTTTATTTGCTAAATCTCACAACCCTCATCTTATCCCTCCTTTGGGCTTAAGCCAGCCTGGTTTGGTTTCTGAGTCTTTCAACCAAAGGGATCTCGGTAGAAGCAGGCAGTTGTGCAACTGGGGCACAGGCACGTGACTCAACTTGCCCAGGGTCACCAGGCCAGCAACTTATAGTGGCGGATTAGAACTCAGGTCTCTGACTTGGTAACCAGTGCTTCCTCTGCGACCTGACCCCTAAGGTGAGAGGCAGGGACACGGCAGAGAGGAGGAGATGGGTCTGAAGCTGATGCAACAGAATTGGGTTTGAACAGAATGTGGAGCGGGGAGGAGAGAAGGGGACTGGGACTCACAGCTCTGTTGACTGAGAGGTGACATTACTTTTAATATTACCTATTAATTCACTCATGGCGTATTTATCAAGCACCTACAAGGTGCAAGGCACAGTGCTTATTTCTCTGATATCTGAAACGGGCTGATAGCATCAGTGTTTACCCTTTCCATTTTATAGACTGGGAGAGTGAAGCTCAGAGAAGCCACAGGTCTGGGAGCCTCAGGGGCTGGGGTTACATCCTAGGCCTCCTACCCAGAGCCCCCCACCACCCCCTGCCAGCCCACATGGAGGCCAGTCTGCTCCATGCCTTGCTGCATATTCGAACCCAACCCCCTACCCCCATCTGAGAAAAGCAATGCAAATTGGAATCACCAGTGAACATTCACTCTATGTCCACCTTTGGCAGCTGTGTCTGTCCTAACACATGTGATGTTTAATCCTGTGACCCTGTGCCCTGCATCCTGGCCACAGCTCTCCTTGCAGGACCCCAGCCACATCTCCTTTCTACCTTGTGGGATAAAGGATGCTCAGGGTAGGCGGGGGTGGGGGGGTAACAGGAGCTCAGGGCTTCAGCAGAGCCGGAAGTTGGATGCAGGCCTCTGGTGCCATGGTGACGGTTGCTATAGAAATGCACCAGCTGCACTCAGCACGCCTACCAGGATCTGTGGGGGTTTTTCATAGACTGGAGCCAACAGAGAGGGGGAACTCTGTAGTGGTGAGAGCCCTGGAGGGAGAGCCAAGCCTCATCTTGGGGCTGCCCTTCCCTGTGTCTCCATCTCCATAACCTGCCATCCCCCTCCTGTCCCCCTCCTTACCCTGTGCAGTCTCCAGCATGGTAGCTTGGCTGCTGTGCTTTCAGCCTGCAATGCCCTTCCTGGCTTCTTCACTTGGCTAGTTCCCAGGTACCCTCCATGCCTCATCTTAATGCTGTATTTCCTCCAGCAAATACCAAGTGTCTACTAAGCACAGGACACCATTCTGGCCACCAGGGACACAGCAGTGACCAAGAATGACAAGGTCCCTGCTCTCATGGGGCTGCCAATCTAGGTGGGAGTGACACAGGCATCAAGGGAGCGCCCAAGTAAATGAATGAGAACACATTCAGGTGATGCTGGGGAGAAACAAAGGAGGGCAATAGACAGGCAGTAATGGGGTTGTGGAGATTCGGAGGTCAGGGAAGCTGGGTCCAAGGAGTGGCATTGTCCTCCCTGAGCCCTCCGGCCCCCCTCCCCTCCGTTTTCTGGTTCCACTGCATGGATTTTGTCCTTGAATCACAGCACTGATGATCCTAAAATGTCACTGCTTGTCTCCCAAACTTGTCTTCCAAACGGCTGCTTCCTCTTTGAAGGCAGGAGCGCAGTCTGATTTATCTCTGTGTCCCCTATGTCTGACAATAACAGGGACTTGGTAAGGCACACATTCATAGATTGCGTTCCATGGGCTAGGCAATGTCACAGACGGCCCTCATTTCCCCCGTATGTTGATTCCACGACATAACTATGATTTGATCATCACTTTAGAGATTGAGGAAGCAAAGCTCATCTAGGGTTAGCGACCTGCTCCAGGTCCCGCAGCCATTGCGTGGGAGGTTTGAGATTCAAACCCTACTCTACGCTCTCTGTGCCCCTTGTATGTGATGTGGTCACAGCTTTATTAAGATATCATTCACATACCATACAATTCACCCTTTTAAGGTGTACATGCGAATGCTTTTTCGTCTATTCACAGAGTTGTGCAAATATCAGAACCATCCATTTTAGAACACTTGCATCAGAAAAAACAAGCTCATTTCTCTCGCGTGGGGGCCCACCGACCTCGGCTTTGTAGGAGGACTCGAAGTTCAGAAGTTGGCTGCAGTTGTACATTTAGAGCTGAAGATTTCTGTGTGGGTTGCGTGACTTTTTCTTGACATATCAATAACCAGCTTTTTGCTTATTGGCATTTTAAATGTGTACACTCGGCTTCTCTGAATTAAAACCCCAATTCTCCACTGAAAATCTCTAAACAACCTACAGGCAAATAATTCAAATTCCAGGAGAGCCTTCGGAGGGCTTTCCTAGCTGGAACACGGGGTGTGCTGGCCATGTGGCCACTCAGAATGTCTGGAATTCCCCAGACCCTGTGTTTGTAAAGCTCAAGGCTTTCTGGAAGCCTGACTCTGTGGCATGTGCTGACACAGAAGGGGCTGTTGCTGGGGGCTCTGGGGGCTCTCTGCAGCCAGGACCGTGGTGCCCTGCCCTTCATGAAGGGCCCTTGTCCAGTTTCCTCATATGTCTGGCTCATACTTGAGACAATCACTCAGCCCCAGGACCTGTGGGTGGAGTTGGCGATCAATTTGCCCTTTTCTCAGTTTGAGGGTGGTGAGGGGCGCTCCATTGTCCCTAATTTTCACACCTTCCCCCTCCTTCAACTAACCACAAGTGCTTGAATTTCACCTCTGAAGAGGTATTATTGAAGTGATGAAGGGTAACTGGTATAACTTTTTCTCCAGCTTGGTGCCCAAAAGAGGTCACTTGTGTTTCTAACCTGTGCCTTGAAGCCCCATTGCCTAATTTAGCAGCATGGTCAACACCTCTCTTCTGGCCTCAGCCCTTCCTCCCTTAACATTATGCAAGAAACCATCAGTCTCCAGGGCTCAGGCTGCAGCCAGAGAGAGGGGAAGCGAGCTCTGGAGGGCCTCATCCTCTCAGATCCTTTTGCTCATGACCCGCTTTGCCTTCTCTATCCTCAGCCAGGATCCTTACACACATGACAGGAGCCAAACCTGGCCAGGTGAAGCAGAAAAGTATTTCTTAAAGGCCTGTTTATTGAGTAGCTCCCAGAGTCTTTGGGCAGGCCAGAGAGCCAGGCGTGGAGTCACCAGGCGGAACAATTTCCCAAACCACACCTCAGAGCCAGTCCTGTGAGGACACAGCTGTTCCTCCACTGGGCAGAGATGCTACACCCTGCATCACCAATAATACCAGGGCTGCTACTAGTATTATTTGTTAATTCACCCATGAAATGTTTATCAAGCAGTAGCCGTCGGGTGTTACTGGTGACGCAGGGGGTTGTGTCTCTGCCCAGTGGAGGAACAGCTCCTTGCCAGAATGGATTCCATGAAGACCCTGCTTCTCGAATCACTAGTGCCCGTGCTGATGTCCTGAGAGGGGCGTGTCTGATTGGAGAAGCCCTAGTCCACATGCCAACTTCTAGCCACGAAGGAGGCTGGGAAGTGAATGTCAGCTTTTGTAGTAGAAGAAGTCTCTACCCGCCATGCAGGCTTCTGTGGTAGAGGGTTCCCCCCAAAATGAGCAGCCCAAACACATGATCCATGACCACCATGGCTTCCGGGCAAATTTGCCCCCTTCCTCCTTGGTGCCTTCTGACCTCTGTGTATCAGAGAATTTGAAGAGGGACAGACAATGGCTCCCAAATAAATCTTATCTTCCCCCAGAGCAATGGGTGTCTCCTTTGCTGGCATTTCCATAGCTAAGATGAATCACAAGTGACGCTGCTCAAAGTGGAGACGTCTCCTCCACGACGACCATGCAGCCCACACAGACCCAGGTGGGAGAGGCTGTTCCCCAAAGGAAAAGGGAAGTGCTGTTTTTAAAAGAGGGAACTCTAGTCAGGAAAACAACGTATGTCCACCTCAGCTGGGGCATCCTATGGCCACGATATTACGAAAAAAAACAACACATTGAAGAAGATGCAGATGGGTCTTTTTTTTTTTTTTGAGATGGAGTCTCACATTGTCACTCAGGCTGGAGTGCAATGGCACGATCTCGGCTCACTGCAACCTCCGCCTCCCAGGTTCAAGCGATTCTCTTGCCTCAGCCTCCCAAGTAGCTGTGATTACAGGCACCCGCTACCATGTCTGGTATTTTTTGTATTTTTAGTAGAGACGGGGTTTCACTATGTTGGCCAGGCTGGTCTCGAACTCCTGACCTCATGATCCACCCGCCTTGTCCTCCCAAAGTGCTGGGATTACAGGCATGAGCCACCACACCTGGCCGCAGAGGGGTCTTCTTTAGAAGGATGTGGAATGCAAATGGCCCAATGCCCGTCCTTGCACTCATATCCCCACCAGACATTCCTTTTCCTCTCCTCTCTGGCTTGCAGGGGACGCCTTTCCCCATTCCTTCCTATATGGTCCAGGGAAAGCTTTGATGCCCTCGTGAGTTCTTTACTCGTTGAGAAATGCTGTGCTCTGGGGGTTAGAGAATGACCCTGGGCGCATCTGGGTTCTGCCCTGAACTCTGCCCCTTTTTCACAAGTTGGGCGCAACTTTCTTTTTCTTTCTAAGCCTCAGTTTCCTCACCAATAGAATAATAAAAATAATAGCAATTCTGTCATAAGATTGCTGTAAAATTCAAAGGAGATTATCCAAGTGAAGTAAATAACACTATAGGGTATGGAGTAATTCTTGATAAAAGGCAGTCATTTTAATAGTACTGATGATAGTATAAACAATCACTATTTCCATGGTCTTTTCTAGCTTTAACAGTTAGGACAAGTTACGCACTATTCCTGAGCCCGTTTCCTCTGCTGTAAAGTTATGCCTGCTTTCAGAGGGTTATTGTAAGAATGTTTATAAACCATGTGGAAGGAATCTAGCAGAGTATCTAGAACATAGTAGGTACACAGCACCCCCCCACCCCCAATACTTTGCACCTCTGTATTTATTTAGCTGGGAAAAGCCACCTCAGAGTATTTATTGTGTGAGGACAGTCACAACAAAACATTGATGGTGTCCTCAACCAGGAAAGACTTTCCAATCTAGATGATGTAGGGAAAAAAGCCATTCTCCATGGATGTGGCACCTGGGCTCAGGAAGGGGCCATGAGAGATTGTGCTCTTGTTCAAAAATGTCCATGGTCCTTGTCAGGGAAGATTCTACTTCTCTGTCCCATTAACTTCAGGCTTCGCCATGCGACTTGTTATGGCTAATGAAGTGTGAGGGAAGTGAAGGTTGATACTTCCAGGAAAAGCTTAAGGAATCATCTTGTGGCTTCCTATATTCCTTTCCCCTTCGCCACAAAATTAGCACTATTCCAGATAAAGGCTGCCCCATCCTCCTGGGTCCCCAGGTAAGGTGATATGGGGCAGAGCCACAGCCAACTTACGGTGGCCATGTAGCATGGGTGAGAAATTATCCATTATTGTTGTAAACTGCTGGGAATTTGGAGTTGTTTGTTATGGCAGCCTAGCCTAGCCTAACTAACCCAGGCCAAATAATCTTTTCCCTCCCTACCACCTGTGGCCAGATTCTTTGCTTCTGGTCAGGAATGGGAGTATTATCTCATTCTGCCTTAGAGAAGGACAAGGCGGCTGTATGCAGTGAGGACACCATCTCAGTGTACGGAGTTGTGTTCAAAGTTGTGTATGAATGGTGACCTGCTCTCAGCTGGTTGTTGAAGTGCAGTGTAATGAACTACAAGTTGCCTACCCAGCTTCCTTTCTGCCTTTGTGCCTTGACAACATATCCCTGATTTTCTAAGGTCTCCACCCTAGGTTCACATGTGTCAGGGAGCTGACTCCATCCTAGGTGTAGGAGGAGATTCTGAGCAGTCTAAGCCAGTGTTACTCAAAGTGTGGCCCATTGAGCAGTGCTGTTCTGCAGCAAATCATTTACTACCGCTGTTGTAATAAGTATAGAAATGGAGAGTGTTTAGAAACTTTTATAGCTATTTGACTTTGCTATGGCATCCAAACATGTGATCAGTGGATTCCTCTGTTGAACAGGGTATAGGTGCTGTCAAAATTGCCTGGTAAATTCCATGTGATAAAACTACATGCTAATCATGTGCAAAACAGGACCACATATGGACCCAGGGATGGTCTAGGCCAATCATGCTAATCCTCTTTCATGAACCAGTGACTGGTCTCAGTTTCAGCATGTGGCCCAAATCTGGGCAATGAGACATGACAGGAGTCTGATGGGGCTACTGGAAAGGTTTCCATATCTCTCTTTTTTTTACATTAAAAAAATTAATTAATTTTTTTGTACATGAATAAGTTCTTTAGTGGTGATTTCTGAGATTTTGGTGCACCCATCACCTGAGCAGTGTACACTGTACCCAATGTATAGTCTATTATCCGTTGCCCCCTCCCACCCTTTCCCCCGAGTCCCCAAAGTCCATTGTATGGTTCTTATGCCTTTGTATCTTCATAGCTTAGCTCCCACTAATGAGTGAGAACATATGATATTTGGTTTTCCATTCCTGAGTTACTTCATTCCTGAGTTACTTCCATTCCTGAGTTACTTCACTTAGTTACTTCCATACCTGAGTTACTTACATTCCTGAGTTACTTCACTTAGAATAATGGTCTCACTCGGGAGGCTGAGGCAAGAGAATCACTTGAACCCGGGAGGCAGAGGTTGCAGTGAGCTGAGATCACACCACTGCACTCCAGCTTGGGCAATAGAGTGAGACTCTTTCTCACTTTCTCAAAAAACAAACAAACAAAGGTGGAATTTCTGGGTTAAATGTCATGTGTATTTTAAAAGTGAACAGATATTGCCAAATCACTTTCCCAAAAAGCTCCATAGTAAATTCCCACCCCTCGTAGCAATGTATGAGAGTATCTTTTTCTATTCTTTCCAGCCCTTATATTTGTCTTCTGTGACACTTACTCTGCATCTCTGCATCTCAACACTTTTGTATATGTCGTAAACCCTTCATCCCACCTAGATGTCATTTTTCTTCTCCCCTGTCTGGACAGCTTCTGCTTGACTTTCAGAACTCAACAAAAACGCCCCCTACTTTGGGAAGCTTCCCTAACATCCAGAGGGCAAGCTTGCTTTCCATTCCCCTGCCTCTGTTCTCTTTATGATTCTCTCTGCCAGCCCCATCACGGGCACTAATAGAATTTGGGTGTCTTGAAGTCTCCCCTGCAAGACTCTTAAGCTGGTAGAGGACAAGGGGCATCCTACAATCTTCTTGCAGTTCCCTGTGCCTGGAAATGTTCATTTATTAGGTGACATTATGATGAAGCTTTTCCATGAATATCTGTTGAATAAGGGAAGGAATTTTTTTTTTTTTTTTCAGAGACTAATGATTGTAACTGTTCAGGCAGGTTGAGGCAAGAGGAACGTACAGTTATAGAATCCGTGGGCAAAGCATCTCGGGGCCAGGAGCAAGCCCGAGGGCACTGTGTAGGCCTTGATCAGTTTAGCAATTTCTACGATTCTGACATCCTCTTTCTGTTCTTTCCAGACTCAGGCATCCAAGGTCACCTCATTATGGCTCTGTGCGAAGACAGCACCCCAAAGGGGCCATCGATTTGGAACATCTGATCGGCTTTCTGAGTCAGATCCACTAGCTCGTAAAATCCAATAAATGTCAAAGATATGTCAGGCCCATTAACCTCTGGAGGTCTATTAAAAGACTCTGCTTCTGCTAAGGAGATTCTGTTACTGTCACATGGACACTGGGGCAGCCAATTCTAAACCCCTGAATTTAGAAAGTTAGGAAGGGGATATGATTTCACATGGGATCGCCTGGTCTCTACTAGTTTTGTCATAAGACTCTGCCTTTTCTTCCACTCATACACACTGAGCATCTGTTGGCGTGACCAGCTCTGTGATAGGTATATGGGGGAAACATTCTAGAACTTATTTTCCTGCATCCAAGAAAATTAGCCCAAACCCTTTCTTCATAAAACTACATGCACATTTCTTCCTTGCAGTCCTTACAACATTGAAGCATTATTGTTTGCTTGCACGTGAGTCCCCTCTATTAGATTATGAGTTCCTTAAGAACTGGGGGTCACGATTCCTTTTGGTAAGAAGCAAGGGAAACCCAAGAAGCAAGGGAAACCTTAACCTAAATTACTCCAGGAAAAAACAAACCTGCTTGACACATAGAACCAAAAAGTCCAAAGGCAAAGTCCAGGCACAGTTGGACTCAGAGGCCCCAAAGGTGTTGTCAGGAATCTGACCTCCATCTCGTGGCCCTGCATTTCTCTGCGTTGGTTTCATCTGCAGGAAAGCCCTCCCCAGCCATGGCAAGATGGGAACTGGTAGATCCCACATGATGGCAAGCCTGCCTTCAACAGCTCCAGGCATCCTGCTGCCAGCCTAACACCCCTGTGAGAAAGAACTTTTATTTCCCAATAGGGCCAGTGGATCTCCCAGGCTAATTCTTGCTGGCCCAGCCTGGGTCCAGGTGCTAGTTCCAGGGCATTCCTTTTGCAAAACAATTACCATGTTGTGTTGTAATTCCTGCTTTACCTGCTAGTTTCCCACCCAGAACTGTGAGTTCTATGATGGTTAAAACCAATTCCATCTTCCTAGAGCCTAGTGTAAGACCCGGCATGCAACAGGTGCACAAGGCAGCCCCTTCCAAGGCCCTGCCTAGGGCTGACAGGGACGTAGGTTGGCCCAAGGCTACCAGACCCTTCAATATTTCAAAAGCACCAAGTATTCTAAGTCCCCAGTTTTGGGAGGAAGGTGGGTGGGGAAGACATCTGCATGCCAAATCTGACCTGTGTGTGAAAGGAATGAATGAAACTAACAGTCGAGGGTCTCATGTGCATTAGGCACCGTGGAAGTCCATTTGTGCAACACTGTGTTTCCAAAGTGGTTGCAAAAATATCCCCAACCTCACATGCTCTTTTGTGAGGAGACTCCTTTGCCATGGCATATCAAGAGGTAGAGTCCATTTGTCTTCCTCTGGAATCCTTGGGGCAGGCACTCACACCTGTTATGAGCAATAGACTATGATGGAGGTAGCACTGGGTAACTTCTGAGGCTGGGCCTTGGGAGAGATGCAGCTTCTGTCTTTGGCTCTTGGAATATCCCTCAGTGCCATGTTATGAGGAAGCACAAGCAGCCACATGGAGAGGCAAGGAGGAGAAGCCAGACTCCTACGTGACAGCTCCAGCTGAGCTCCCAGCTGGCAGCCAGAGCCAACTGCCAGCCAAGTGACCCGGGATATTTGGACTTGCCAACTTTCCCAAGGCCTCCACTGGCACCATGTGGTGCAAACCCAGTCAACTGACAAAATCACAAAGCATCATAATTATGAACTTAAATAATAATTTTAAAAATATCATTTTCTTATCAATTCTATCGAAATAGAGACTCAGAAATGGGAAGTGGCTTTCTTCAGATCACAGTTTTGAAACAGTGCAGCCTCAGACTTCTAACCAGGATGCACTCGGGACACTTGTTTGCCAGCAGTAAATGGTAGAAAGGAACAATAGAAAGGCAGACCTATTATTGCTTTAGCAAAATCATCAAAATGTATTTCAGGTACTGGTTATGTATTGAATCTTTTTGAGCTAGAACAGTAACGTGAGCATGACAGACATAGTCTGCGAGTGATGCAATTGGGGAGGCAGGGGACTGTGGCAAACAGGAGAGAGCTGCCCCTTCTAGAAAGCCAGCCACTACCAAGGCCCTGCCTAGGGCTGCCATGGCCGTAGGTTGGCCCAAGGCTACCAGATCCTTCAATATTTCAAAAGCACCAAGTATTCTAAGTCCCCAGTTAGTCTGAATTGAGAGGAAGGGGGTTGGGGAAGACATCTACATGCCAAATCTGACCCAAAGAACCTCACTTTTTTACTTTCCTTCAAGAGAACCATCCCAGTTTAGGGACCCAACAGGGGAAACATACCCATCTGTCTTTGTTCTGATAGAACAAAAGCAATTTTTGTTTCACTATAAACTCCATAAATGGTTGCAAAATGTTCCGATTTTTTTCCATAGTTAAGATAATTCACTGGGGACTCCTGACCCATCTTCCACCTCCCAACGGGCTTTTGCTCCTCTTCTCTTTGCTTTTGTCATCGCTGCTTCCCAGGGTAGGGCAGTTGGAGAAAGTCTGTGTTGAGAGGCAGGCGGCTCCTCTTTTCCCAGGCCTGGCTGGCCATAGGCAGATGCACCCAGTTCCAGTCCCACCTGGAGCTTGGGCTGGCTCCGCCTGCCAGGCCCCTGAGACAGTCTGGAGGGGTGTCACATTCCCTGCCCACAAGGGACCTGAGGGTGCCATCCCAGGCCACAGTGAGAGAGCAGAAAACATCCCACGGAATGACTTTACTCACCAGGTTCAGGCCCCAAGGCGGAGACCTCCCCAGGGAGACAGAGACAGGCTTACAGCAGCTACAGAGGCCCGCGGAGAGGCCTCGTCCCTTTTGTCCTGACTTTATGGCCATCCTCAAGCTGGCCTTTGTTTCTCTGTGTTCTGCCCTTTTGCACAATGGGAAAAGCCTTGCCAGCTTCTCTCTGACTTGGGCTGCAGCTGGTGTGGCTTTTGAGGGCTCCACCCAGGGTCTCACCTCCATTCACTCATTCAGCACTTGATGGGACCCCCCAATGTCGTAGCCGCCCCCAACTGAGGCTCAGAGAGTGTGCGCGACTTGCTCAAGATCATGCGGTTAGAGAACGAGCTAGACCCAGTGATTCCATTGTTATTTATATTTTTTATGCAGCAGTTTTTTTTTTAAGGTAATAACGCCCATGTTCATCATGGAAAAGTCTTCTTCCTTACCCCGATTCCCACATGCCCAGTTCTTCTCCCCAGAGGTGGCCACTCTTACCGACCTCTTGCGTGTTATTAAAAACAATAAAATTACATGAAGTGGGAAGGAACATGATTAGCCAGGCTCCAGGGTCACTTGGCTAATGATCATGGTTCCTTGGCAGGAGCCAGGCACACGTGTAGGGGCACTGGTGGTGGCCACACGGAGCCTTCTCCAGGTGCCGCCATGGACTAGGCTGGACCTAGGAGTCGGAGTCTGGCACAGTCCACTCAGCTTTGTAGGACATGCACTTCTCTTTCACTAGATGAGCCAGGAGATTCCAGGCATGGGGGTCCATCTGAATTATGTCGGTGCTTTTCAAAATTCAGATTCCTGGGCGTCACCCCAGGCCAATGGAATCGGAATGTCTTTGAGAGGGCCCAGGAATCTGTCACCTTAAGCCTCCCTAACACAATATCCTTTAGCACACACATAAAATTACGCTAAGTTTTGTGCATAAAGGAATGTATGTACTAGGAAACCTACTGCTGTGTTGTTTGACTTAGCATATGTATTAGTCCATTTTCATGCTGCTGATAAAGACATACCTGAAAATGGGTAAATTATAAAGAAAAAGAAGTTTAATGAACTCACAGTTCCATATGGCTGAGGAAGCCTCACAATCATGGAGGAAGGCGAAAGGCACGTCTTAACGGCAGCAGTCAAGAGACAGAATGAGAGACGAGTGAAAGGGGTTTCCCCTTAAAAAACCAGCAGCTCTCGTGAGACTTATTCACTACCATGAGAATAGCATGGGGGAAATTGCCCTCATGATTCAATTATCTCCCACCAGGTCCCTGCTACAACACGGTGGAATTATGGGCGCTATAATTCAAGATGAGATTTGGGTGGGGACACAGCCAAACCGTATCAGCATAGAATTGGAAAGTCCATCCATGTCTATCAATGAGGGACCAATGCTGAGCAAAGGAATACTGTGCAGCATTAAGAAGAAACCAGTTGGATCTTCATGTTCTGATATATTGATATATACAACTAAGATGCACTGATAAATGAGAACAGGGAACAGAAGGCGTGTGCAGTGGCTGTCCGTGCTTGCATTGAATGCATTCCCCTACACATACATGGATTGCCCCCTCGACAGTAAGAAAGAAACAGTGGCTGCTTCTGGGGAAGACACTGGGGGACTACTTACTGAATCCCATTTGGTACAGCTGGGAAGTTCTACAGTGTGAACGCAAAAGAAAACTGTTCTCACGTTCGTGTCTAAAAAGCTCCCGGGTGAATCCGGTGCGCACCCAGGCTTGGTAACTACTAGGTGAGACGATTCATTGCCACCCTCCCTCGCCCCAGGATCTTTCAACTCTAAAATTCAGGTCCTGGGATTAGTGAACACACATATGTGATAGTAGCGGGTAAACTGTAGGGGCCACCAGAAGTGAGGTGTCACCGATCAGTGATTCAGTCTGGAAAGGTCACAGTGATGGGAATAAGTGCTGTGGTCATTGTGTACATTTCATTGTGTACATTTCATAAATCCTAGCCCCTGGCCAGTGGAAACCAAGCCAGGGCTGTATTTGACTCCTTGCAACAGTTGGCCGCCCCTGCTTTTTCAGGAGAAGGAAGGGGGTGTATAATGGGACACATCAGCAAGTCAGAACAGAGAGTACCTGTGGAACGGGTCCTGCCAGGCCTCTATGCCCTTTTACACGTGATGTCTTCAAGCTTCTGGTTAGTGACAGCTAACTCTCAGCCAGCATTGAACCAGGTACCTTCATGGGCACTGATCCTCTGAATCTCACACCACCATATCATCCCCATTGTACAGACAGGAAAACTGAGGCTCAGGGGTCACGTCACTCACCTTTAACCTAGATCTTTCTGACTACAGAGCCCACCTGCATCCCGCTATATGAATGACCTGAGTGGGCTCTGCGGCAGTGGGGCCTGTTGCCCTGGGGTCCTGTGTTTCTAGCACTCTTTGCCAACTTCACCTCTCTCAGAGCCCTCAGGTATCCAGCACCATGGGGTTTACTTTCCCAGGTTCTCTCTGCCCCAAGTTCAGTCACTCCAGCCCAATGTGGGGGCAGAGATGTGGCAGGATGAAGGCACCTCATAGCCCCTTGATTCGGATGGACTCAGTGTGTGACCCTGGCAAGTGCCTGATCCTCCTTGGGCCTCGGTTTTTCCATGAATGCAAAGGGAATAAGAACAGTGTCTGCTGCAGGGGTCTCATGGGGTATCTAGTGGAAGGTGCTCTGCATTTGCTGGCACTGAGCTTGGTGCTGAGTAAAGGCTTCATGGATGTTTGCAGTAATTCCTGAAATTAATGTTCAGGTTATAAGTTTGCTGTAACACCAGTTAACCCTTCACTCTTTACCCCTAGCCGGTAGAATAGTGCCTGGTACATAGTAGGTGCTCAGTAAATATTTTTTGCTGAATGAACAAATGAACCACTGACCTGCTGACTGGAGCTACTGCTGACATACTGGGTGACTTTGGGCTGGTCCAGTCCTCTCACCGAGCTTCAGTTTCCCCACCTCCCAGTGGGTGGGACCCTTTTGCCAGGCCTCAACCCACCTAGCCCATTTCTCTTCTGCACCAGCCTTCAGGGATCCATGAGCAGCTCACAGAAAGTTGCCCTTCTGTTTCCCTGATTATTAACCTGCAAACTAGACAAATCCATTTTGGAGTGTTCAGCGTTGCCATGGTATCACAATGGCTTCCGCTCCCTCTCCCAGGCAGCAGAGAAGTCTCTTCCTCTTCCCTGCCCCCTCCATCCGCCCCAGCCGGGAGGCAGCCCATTGGCCTTAAAGGGCCAGTTCTGTAAGCCCCAGAGAAAGATGCTTGCTGAAATCACAGAATGGATGTTGCCTCCTGGCAAGGCATTCATTTGGTTACCCTTTGGGGAGGCAAATTGTAGCTAGGAGCTGTGGAGTCAGGGTTCCCCAGGGAAGTGGAGGCTCTCCCCAATTGCAAGTAGTGACTAGCCCTACACCTGGAAGGCTGAACCTCATGCTACCTGTCCCATCCTCATAACAAGATGACCCCAGAAACAGGCCTGGTGGGAAATGGAGTGAGCTCCAAATGGGCCCATTGACCAGAGGAACCTGGTTCAGCAAAAAGCCAGAGCATCACAGACATTAGGCCACTCCTGTGGGGCATCACTTAACGTTGTTTAAAACTCCAGATTTAAATTAAGTCATGGTTGCCCTCAGAGGCCACTGCCGTGGGCTTTGGGGACAGAAATTCTTAAAGGCACTGCCGTGGTGAGAGGGAAGGGCCAAAAGTTTGTATAAGTAACAAAGGTTCTGGCAAAGGTTAGTAAATAATCATTGAATGCCAGGTATCGGCATTACGGAATTAAACTGTCTTAATTGGCATTGTCTCTGCTAGGAGAGACCCTGACATATGTATGTTTTCAAAGTGTGGTGTCTGTTCATCTTCCGTTTCTAAACAGACAAAAGCTCCCTGAGGGCACGGTTGGCTTCTCTTCATTCAGTGTCATCTGCACTCTGCCACAGCACTAAGCACCTGGCTGCCCAATCACTGTGGGTTCATCGACTCTTAGAGAATGCCGTGGGAAGAGTATAGGCTTACAAGTCAGACAGACTGGGTGGAAATTGTGGTAAAGAAAACTTAGGTTCTGTCTCTTAATAGCTGTGCCTTAAGCAAGGTATAAGTGAGGGTTCAATGAGGGAAGAGGCCACCAGAATGAGTGGAATAAGGGACTTGTTATTGGAATTTGACCTTTCACAGTGTGGGAGAAGGAAGGTCTGGATTACAGAGTGGATGGTCCCAGGGGACAAGGGCCAGTCGATCTGGAAGCCACCTGGGGAAGTTGATGGAGGAGAATCCAGGAAGCTGCTGCCACCGAGCATCTGGGCTGGACACAGGGCAGAAGGAGAGAAGGAGGCAAAGGCCTACGGAAACTCACTGACGTCTCTGCATCCTGCTGCCACCACATCCAATGAGGCTGCCCTGAGAGTGAAGGCTACTGCTCCCCCACCTCTGGATTCTCATGCTTCTTTTGGCCAGCTCAGACCCAGAGCTGTACTGGGGAATGGGATTCTGAACAACACAGCTCCAACCTGTCCACATCAACACAGCACAGACCACCATGGCCAAGTGTTAGGCCCTTCTGAGCCTTGGTTTCCTCATCCATGAAATGAAGGTGTGAATGTTTGGTGCAGGACCCAGCCAATACCTTGCTAATTTGTTTGAGTTCATTGTAGATTCTGGATAAATCCAGCATCCCTTTATGATTAAAACTCTCACCAAAATCTGCATACAAGGGACATAACTTAATGTAATAAAAACCATCTAACCCATAGCCAACATAATACTGAATGGGGGAAAGCTGAAAGCATTCCATCTGAGAACTGGAACAAGACAACGATGTTCACTCTCACCACTTCTGTTCAACATAGTAGTGGAAGTCCCAGCCAAAGCAATCAGACAAGAGAAAGAAATAAAGGGCATCCAAATTGGTAAAGATAAAGTCAAACTGTCGCTGTGTGCTGATGATATGATTGTATAGCTAGAAAACCCTAAAGACTCCTCTAGAAAGCTCCTAGAACTGATAAAAGAATTCAGCAAAGTTTTAGGGCACAAAATTAATGTACACAAATCAGTGGCTCTCCTGTGCACCAACAGTGGTTACTCTGAAAATCAAATCAAGAACTCAACTCCTTTTACAATAGCTGCAATAAATAAATAAATAAATAAAACACTTAGAAATATACCTAACCAAGGAGGTGAAAGACCTCTAGAAAAAAAACTACAAAACACTGCTGAAAAAAATCACAGATGACATCCCATGCTCATGGATGGGTAGGATCAATATTGTGAAAACGACCATACTGCCAAAAGCAATCTACAAATTCAAGGCACTTCCCGTCAAAATACCACCTTCATTCTTCACAGAACTGGAAAACATTTCTAAAACTCTTTTATTTTCTTTTTTTGAGACAAAGTCTTGCTCTGTTGCCTGGGCTGGAGTACAGTGGCACCATCATGGCTCACTGCAGCCATGATCCACCTGCCTCAGCCTCCCAAGTAGCTGGGACCACAGGCATGAGCTCCCACACTTAGCTAATTTTTGTATTTTTTTGGTAGAGACAGGGTTTCACCATGTTGCCCAGGCTGGTCTCCAACTCCTGAGCTTAAGCAATCTGCCCACCTCAGCCTCCCAAAGTGCTGGGATTATAGGTGTGAGCCACCACACCTGGCTGGAATCTTCTAGTTTTTCAAGAGAAGCCAGAAATTTAGACTTCGCTGTGCTGTTCTGATTTTTAAATGTTAGAAACCAACACTGCACTTCTGTGGTGGCTGCAGAAATGCTGTGGGTGTTGTACAGTGCTTTTTACCATCTATCCCATGCCTAGAAGGAGTGCCACCCTCTGAGGCATCTTCCCTAGCTGTCTCCCTGGGCCTTCCAGAGACCCAGGAAAGTGCTGGCCTCCTTGCCAGTTTCCAGGGCTCCCCTGAGCCTTGAGCATCCTTGGGCAGCTCGGCATGTGGGCAGCACAGAGGTACTGCCTGGTTGTAGGTGGTAGGCTCTTGGTAGCAGATGCCAGCATCTCCCAAACATCGTAACTTCCCTTGACCCACTTATTTCACCAGAAACTCAAACCTGCTGGAGAGATAGAGGGGCCTTGCAGTGAGTCTAAAGCCAGCTGGCTGTGTCTAGGGAAGGGCAAGCCACCACACCAGTCCCAGGGAGACTGCCAATGCTATCCCTCATGTCCCCTCTTTCTTCCCATGCCTTAGCACAGCAATGGAGACTCCCCAGCAATCTGTCTCTTCCCCCTCCATCTGCTCCAGGCCCCATCTCCACCATGCCTCCAAGGGCGTCAGCATCCATCCACACACACAAATACTTCTTGCAGGCCTGCTATATACAGGGAACTTAGGAAAGGGTGGAGGCAGTGTCTGCCCTCCTGTAGCTCCAAGTCTCAAACCAAATAATCACAGACATTTAAGTGTTTAGGTGAGAACATTGCCAAGCATTAGAGAGGAAAAGAACTGTACATCATGGAGAGTAAACCAGGGCATCTGACCTAGTCCAGGGGAGAAGGGGGTTGTGAGGGCAGCTGTTGGAACTCAGCCCCAGGGACTAGTTTTAGATAGGGGGCACTGCAGTCTGATTTGCAGAACGGAAGGCCACCCTGGCTGCTCTGTGACAGCATGTTGGAGGGTGGTGGGTGTACATGGTGAGTCGAGGAACTGTTAAAAGGCTGACAGTCGCCTAGGGGGAGAGGGTGGGTGCTAGAACGAGGGGGTGGCAGAGACATGGGCAGACTCAGACTGTGTTTAGGAGGAGTTGGTGACAGTCTGGTTAGTAAGTGAGCAGCTGCCAGGGGGCTGCCCGTGTCCATGGTTTGTGTGCCATGGGGTGGCTGGTGGTGCCTCTGCTAAAGTGGGGAATGCTGCAGGGGAAGCAGCTATTGAGGGGGTGCTGTGGAGGGCAGGGGTGCATCTGAGCCAGCACAGATGGCATCCGCATCTCCCAGACACTTTTCCACGGGCAGCATTCTCTACCTGGAAAGCCGTTCTCAGCTTTCTGGACAAGGACCTGTTCATGCTCCAAGGTCTGGGTCAGTTTCCCCCTCCTCTGGGCTACACAAAGGAGTATTCCTCTGTGTATTGCTGGTGGGAGCCCACACGTCGCTTTGCTTGCAACCTGAACCACACTGGGCTGGAAGGAGCATTGCCACTGAGAGGGAAGGAGGTGGTAAGGCTTACGGCAGGCTCAGGGGCAGTCACCTTGGCTTCTGGGAACAGGAGGTCAGGAAGTGTGTGTGTGAGAAAGAGTGTGTGAGCTTGAGAGTGTGTAAGTGTGAAAGTGTAAGTGATTGAGAGTATTGTGAGTGGGAGAGTGTGAGGGTTTGTGAAAGAGTGTGTAAGAGCACATATAAATGTGAGTGTGTGCATGTGTGTGTTTGCCTGAGAGAGGAGGAGGCAAGGGCAGGAAGGTTTGGAGATGGAAGGCTGGTCTTGCCATGCCCACCCTTCCTGGGAGGGCAGTGTATGCTGTGGTGGTCAGGGCCCTGGGCTCTGAGACAGGGCTGCCTGCCTTTGAGTCTGAGTCCTCCACAGCTCTGTGACTTCAGGCAAGCAATATTACCTCTTTGAGCCTAAGGTACTCATCTGTAATGGGGTTACAAGAGCATTTGTCCCATTGGGCTAATGCAAGAAGTGAATAAGATAATGATTATAAAATACTTAGCCAGGACCTGGCATAGAAAAGCACTCAAACATAATGAACATTTGGCTCCAACCTCCCTGTGCTCTAGGGATGCTGTCTTGACCACCACACCTGGTCTTTTCTCCTGGTTATTCCTGTGCACAGAACCATGTGCTCATGCACTCCCTGGTAGCACTCAGCAAGATGACCATCTTACATTTATTTGTGTGTTTGTTTAGTGCCTTTGCCTGTTTAGTGTTGCTATAACAAAATATCTGAGGCTGGATAATTTATAAAGAAAAGAAGTTTACTTGGCTCATGATTCTGGTGGCTGGGAAGTCCAAGAGCATGGCACTGGTATATATACTCCACTTCCAGTGAGGGCCTCATGCTGGGTCACATGAGAAGCAGAAATGTAAGAAGGCACGTGCAAAAAGACATGCATGAAAGTCTGGGCTCACTTAAAAAAAACCCTCTTTTTTGGGAACTAATTCATTCCCACAAGAGTCAGAATTCCCTCCTGAGAGACGGCATTAATCTATTCATGAGGGTGGTGTCCCATGACCCAAATACCTCCCACTAGGGCCCCTCTCCCAACACTGCCATATTGGGGATCAGATTTCAACATGAGTTTCAGAGGGGACACACTCAAACCATAGCATGTGGTTAAAGTCATCTTCTCCATGAGCTCCAAAAGGGCTGAGCTGGGTTCTTGCTTTGCTCACCATTTTCTCCTGGCCCCTGGCCTCAGCTGGCACATAGTGGGTGTACAACAAGCATTTCTCAAATTGAATCAACCAACGCAGGTAAAATAGTAGTTTCTTCCTTCCCTTCTCCTTCCCTCCTTCTTTCCTCTTTTTCTGACCCCACCCGCAGCCCACTCTCAGGGCTGATCCTCATGCTGGGCCTGTGCTGGGCTCACTACCCTCTCTTGGTGCAGTGAAGCTGAAAGCCAGAACCTGCAAGAGAAATGAAATGGCCAAGACAGGTCTGAGGCCCCCCTGAGACTGTGTGCTATGGTTACTGTCTGCCAAATCACTGGTGCTTCTTTATTTAACTGATGGCTGCTGTCACTTTTCACACCTCTGCGCACACTTGAGAAATTACCCTTTTCTTTCTTTTTTTAATCCCAAAGCTCATTATTATTTTTTATTACTTTTAAGATCTCATTCTTTGTTTTAAGCCTCCGAAATGAACCTGCCAATTTATATTCCACTATAATGGCAGAATTTTCTAATTTGTTCGTCATTGTTGAACTTTAGCCTGCTAGATTTGATCAGAAGGTAGCAGTTTGGCTGGAGAACCTTTGAAATTGTCAAAGAATTTGTTCCTTCTCGTGAGTCCTGCCAAATAAAACAAATGCAGGAAAACCTGGCTGCCTCTTAGAGAGCCCTAAACATCCCAGTGCTATCTGGAAGGTTGATATTCATCCTCTGAAATAAAGTCGTTTCTTTCCCACTGTCTTCAGGAGCTTCAGCTCAGGATGTTAATATGGAAAACAAGGAGAGGTAAGCGGTTTGATTTCCCCCCCTTTTTCTCTTCAGGAAATTGCTTTCTTATGCAAGAGAAATGCAAGTTCACCCACAGTGGATCAGTCATATGATAAGAAATCTGTTTGCAAGACAGGGAAGCTCATTTCCCTGTTGAGAAGCTGCATTTGTTTGAGGGAGACAAGGAGAGGGAAAGCATTTTTGCTGGGGCACAGGGAAGGGATTAAGGCATCATGACAAGCACATTGCTTAGAAATGAGCCCAATTAAAAAAACATGAACCCATCTGACCCTCACGTGAAAACCCAGGGCTGTCACCGTCCACTCCTTGATTTGCGAGACCAGCACAATTATTCTGGAGATCATTAAGATTCTGGGGGAATGAGTTTTCTGGTTTTGCTTGTGATTTCCATTTTTCTCATTACTGACAGAAGCTGCATTTATGGATCTTTCTGTTTAAAACAGGAGCTTCTTGGGCTGGTTTTATTTTGAATCGGCCTCCCCAAAAGGCATAATGTCAAAAGCTTAAATGGGCTCATCTGGGCAGAATCTGTGAGAACCCCGGCCCCTCCCACCCCCACCAACTTTTTTTTAAAATTTTTTCTTTTTTTTTCTTGCCTTTGGAGATGGGATTCACGACCGTGGGCAGGCAATTAGATTTTAAAGCGGGAGAACTCCGTTGCACTTGCCAGGAACTGCTGAAGCAAGCAGGAGAGCCCGTGGGCTTTGAATCCTGGCACGGAGGCAGGCGCTCCCGGCCCAGCTCTCCTAGGATGGGTGAGAGGAGTGTGTTTGTCTTTGTTCTGAAAAGGGAAATTTAATTTCATCCCCCGAGCACTATCTGCATGGTAATTCCATAGCTAGGCGATACTGGCTTTCAAAAGGCTGGGCCATTGCCTGGTTTGGGAAATGTCAAGAGTTGGCACGGCCCAACAGAGGGTCAGCTTCCAGTGGCAGGCCAGTGCCCGGGCTTCATGCTCAGCCTTCATCTGTGGCCCCGTTCCCAGGAGGGCTGCTATCTCTCTAAAAACTGAAGGACTTTGTGTCCCCAAGCCAGCCTTCTCACATGCTGCCGGCTGAGTCACGAGGTTGGGGGCTGACATCTGATTTCCAAAGCCACTGAGAAAGAAATGCCAACACTTGTTCAAGAAGCTGGCTGGTGCTGTGCCTAGAACTCTGGACTGGAAGCCACCTGGAGACGGATCTGGACTTGGAGGATCCCGTCTACGGACCCCAGACCATGCTGCTGCTCTCATGGAGCTTATCTTCTCACAGAGGCGGGTGGTAGGGGAAGTACATGATGAAATGAACAGAAAGATATTGGGTAATGATAAGGGATGCGATGGAAATGAGACTGAGTGATGTGAGAGGAGATCAGAGGGCTTCTCAGAGGAGGTGACATTTGAGGTGAGACCTGATGAGAAAGAGCCAGCCATGCAGAAATCTGAGGGAAGAGCATCCTACGCAGAGAGAACAGCAACTACAACCCCGCTGAGCAGAAAGTGAGCTTGGCCTGTCTTTGGAACAGTGAGAAAGCCAATGTGGTTCCAGCGTGACGAGTGAGGGGGAGAAGATGCCATGAGATGAAGTCAGAGTGATAGGCACTATTGTAGGAAGGAGTTTGGCTGAGATGCTAAATATTTTGCAGAATTTTTGGAAGCAGGGGAGAGACAGCTGACCTGATTTGTATTTTCAAAGGATCACTCTGCTTTCTGCATGGAGAATCCATTGAAGGGAGCACAAGACAGGAAGCAGGGTTGATCTTCAGAGCTACCGTGGCAAATGGGCAAATGAAGCCATTTTATCTTCCCATGACAAGGCAACTTGTCACCAAAGGGACAGGACATCCTTCTTCAAGTCAACGTTTCTAGGGTTTTGCTTATTCTGAATATGGTGGAGGCTATGGTGGTTTACTTGAAGGTATGGTTTACTAACCAGACCCCAGAAACTCACCTGTGTGTAAGAGTCTGATTTCTCGTGCATTCGCAGCCCTGCAATAGCAAGCCAGTGAGAATGGCCTTGAGCACAGCGTCTAATCAGAGCACGGCCCCACTGGAGTACCAAAAAGGTGGTGAGGGGCACCTGTGACTGTGGTGAACAACTGTGCAGCAAGACAAAGTAATACAATCCACGTCCGATTTTTAGGATGCATTCCAGACCAAAGGTCAGGTTCCTGGCTGTCTGTAGAAATCAACATACAGCGAATATGTTACATACTGATGTCCTGTGTATTTCGTAGCAGTCCAAAGTGATCAGCAGCTACATGGTATAAAAGGGAGACAAATTGTGCCCATTTTATTGCACATGGTGTTGTATACTATACAAACTTCTTAAATTCTTTCTGATTTCTAATCTTTCACAAGCTGAAAAAAATTAAAATATCAACAAGGTTAAATAGGAGAAGCAAAAAAATGCAGAAAAATTTATTTGAGGAAATTTGACAGTTCTTTCAATTGTTATGGAGGCAGGGGCAGGAGGATGCAGAGAAAAAGTCTAAAGAAGAAGAAAAGAGGGTTGACTGAGGAACAGGAGAGTTTGCAGAAAAGCCTAGATGACAATGAAGACTAAGTGACATCGAGGGGCTTGGGGAGGGGCTGCTTGAAGATGTCAATGTAGGAGATGCTTCCTGTTGGTGAGAACCAGCAGAGGTGTGAGACCCTCACTGTGCCCAGTGCCAACCCCCCACATTGGAAAAACAATAGAAGGAATGCAAAAAGGATCCACAGTCCTGGGAGACCGAGCTAACAGGCCCTGTTCATCTTGGACCATGTGATGCGGAGGTTCCTGTTTCAGGTGCTGACTTCCTAAGGAAGCCCTGCATGGAGAGGCGGCCCCGGGGTGCTATCTATCACACAGTGATAAACAAGGCAGCGACTGTTTCCTGTCCTTTTCTGCGACTGAATCCAGTCTCATCCGTCCTCCTAGGTGACGACCCATAGTCAACATCCCGCTTTTCCCATTCACGGCTGGAGGATAATGATGCCGGTTTTTCTTGTGCTTTCGGACCTTGGGACACGAGGGATGGGCTTTCTTTCCTGCCAGAGATAGGGAAAGGGTGGGAGGGAGGGCTTTCCAACAAATGCCTCACCTTCCTCCAGTTGAATAGGAGTGGGGAGAGCGGAGGGAAATGCAGAGAGGCAGCCCTGGAGCTCCTGAAACCAGGCCAAGAGGCGCATTCAATCAAGGACTGACATTTGCCCATTGACCTCTTATCAGAGTTGCTAAGTCACTGGGGCCTTTGTGCTGCAGAATTGGAAAGGAAGGGTTCACTCAGCCCAGCCAATCCTGTGCCAGCTCTCTGCCCAGGAGCTGGCCATTAGCATTTACCTGACATCTGACTGATCTCTTCATTTCACTTTGGTAAACAGGCTACCTCAAGGCCAAGGTGACAGTGACCTCTGGCGCTGCACACTGCACCGGATTCTCCCTGGGGATCCTGGCGAAGCACTTTTGCATCGGCAAGAGCTCCTATTTCCCCTCCCCACCCTCTGATTAGTGCTGACAATAAATAAATAACCATCCAACAGAATAGGCAGCGGGCAGGCGAGCTGGACAGAGAAAGAGAAGTGGGGAAGGGCATGAGGGAGGGTTGGGAGAGGCAGAGGGGGAGTCGGACTTAGACGGTTGCCTCTGCTGCTCTCCCACTAAGAACAATGCAGCTGCCCAGGAAACACACCCGAGCTATGAATAGGCTCGAGCACGCAGGGCTAAGCTGTCGCATTTCTGCCGTTTAGAAAGGATCTCTAGTGTGAAGTTGCTTGGAGGCTCTGATTTTGCAAACCCAATTAAATATAGATTTCTTTGGGGTGATGGTTGGGAAGGGTGTGGGTGGAATATATGTCTGTGCTGCAATGCAATTTAATCCTGAAAGTTTCAGCGAACCTATTCACACACTCCACAAACATTTCCGAGCATCTGCTGTGTGCCAAGTGCAAGGCACATCCAGCTGAATCACACTTTGCCCCCCAAAAACCCATGGTCCAATGGAGTTGCAATGGCTACTACCTATAGGGGCCAGGCAGGCAACATGAATGAATGAATTAGGGAGGGTGTGGAACATTAGGGAGCAGTGGGGACTGCGAGAACAAAGTGCATGTGTCCTCTGTACAGGGATTGGGGAGCTACTCAGCCTCAGTTGACTGTCCAGTATTGTTGTGCCTTATGATTTTTAAGAGGAAGCCATATGTTTGGAATTGCTTGTGTGTGTGTGTGTGTGTGTGTGTGTGTATGTGTGTGTGGTTTTTTTCTATTTTTTTTTCTTTAAACACTGTGTGAGCCAAACAAACCATATCTGTAGGCCTATTGGGACCAGCGAGGATCTTCAAATAACATATAATAAGAGTGATATAGAAGGCATCCCAGGGGCTAATGGAAGCCCTAAGTGGGGCATTTAACCCAGCCAGGGGTGGTGTTGGAAGTATCTTCCCAGTGCAGGTGAACTGAATCTTGGATAATGTTAGCCTAAATCATGGCCTGGTAAATCATGAATGATGGTGTAAATGATTGGAAGAGCCATTCCAGGCAGAGTAGTAATTTAACTGGGCACTTTGCACATGCCTGCCCAGCTAAGGACTGCATCTCTCAGCCACCCTGGAAACCAAGAGTGGCCACCTGACTCATGGTATCTGTCTCAGTCCTTAAAGGGAAGGAGGGCTCCATTTCTCTGCACACCCCTGCCCCCCTTCCTTCTGGCTAGCAGGCGTGGTTGTTACCAGCATAGATTGTGGAGCTGGCAACTCGACTTTTTGGCTTCATTTTCTGTAAAATTAGGATATTATCTACTCTGAGAGATTTTGAGGGTTAAAGCCTTGATACTTATAAAGTATTGAGAACAGTGCCTGGCACATACACGGGCTGCCAAGGCATCATCTCATCAATATTTTTCTGTGGACGGTATTCTTTCACAGCACTCTGGGAGGGCAGAGCAACAAGAGGGCAGGAGCCTGGGTCCCCATCCCAGACCTGCACTTGCACTAATATGTGAGAAGGCAACTGCACTCTCACCTAAGGCCCAGTGTTTTGAATCTCTGATGCAGCAGCCAGGCTTACAATGAGTAACTCAGAGGTTGGATGGGGTTCTTCCTGGCTGGCAAGAACCAGAGAAAATGGCCTCAAACTGCCCCAAACTGCACGGCCTATGAAGTCCAGAGTAGCACTAATCCCCAGGCACACGTGGCTCCTGGAGTCTCTGCGTCATGAGCTCAGCTTTCTCCTGTGCCAACCTGGCCTGACACATTAATGTTCTCAAGTGACCTAGCCCCTTCTCTAGTTTCCATTTGTCAGCAACGACAGCCGTTGACATGACCACCATGTGAAGAATTGGTGGTCTGAGCTGACTTCACTGAAAGAGGTTTACTGAGTGAGTGCCTGAATGGAGCACAGCGTGACCATCACACAGACACGACCCCCTGTGGGGGTGTCTCCCACCCCAAGTCTCCTTCCTCTCTGCCCTAGGAGCCTGTTTTTTCCAGCTGTGTCTGTGCAGAGGCCACACCTCCCAGAGACTGCTCCTACCCAGGACTGCCTGGCAGGAATTGAAGGGGAGCTATCACTGGCAGACACAGAACTCTGCTGTTAGTAGACATTGGCTGAAGGAAGGCACTGCCAAGCCTATCGAGTTGGCACAACAGCCCAGAATGCTTCTACCCAATCTTCCTTCTCTCTCTCCTCCACTCGGGGTCTTGCATCACGTGGCCTGACTGCTCTCTCTACCCTCCCTTCCACCCATTTTCTCTCACAGGCATTTGCGTTCATGAAACCCCTGTGCATTAACTCCCATCTCGGCATCTGTTTCTCCTGTAATAACAGTCTGCCAAAGTTTCTTGGAAGAAGAAAGAGATGCAATTAGTTCTTTCTCACTTAGGGGACTTAATCTACCCCAGGACAATTTGCATACCTAAACAGAACAATACCTCACTAAGGGTGGTATTTCAGGCACCTGGAATACACGTGGGTCATGGTGGAGCTTCCCCAGGTGCCCTCATATATAAGGGTCTGTTCTGTCCTTAGACAACTGGGAAAGTGAGGGTGCAATGTCTGGGAGCTGGGAAAGGCCTGGAGCTTTGACTAAGCCTGTTTCAGTCTCTAGGAAGAAATAGGAGGTATCTCATCTACCAGTTGGTATGCTTTAGGTAGCAGGTAAGAGAAACCCCAATGCCAAATGTTTTAAAGAAGAAAGATCTATGACCCAAGGCAGGGTGTCTCCTGGGGTTCTCCACATTTCTAAGCATCCAGGTTTCTTCTACTGTGCTTCCTTTCTGTGGTCCTGGGCCTGTCAGTCCTGCCTCAAGTTGTTCTCCTCATGGTGCCAGGATGGTTGCCATAGCCCAGTCATCACACTCAAATGTAGCAATGTCCAAAGGCAACAAGAGACTGGCATTTTTGTGTTTCTCATTTTAAGAGTGACCAGTTTTTCCCAGAGTCCTGTAGCGGGACTGTGGTCAGAATCAGATCACATGCAGTTTTGTATTCATCGTTGTCAGGGGGAATGAGATTGCACGTTCGGCTTGGACAACTGGGATCTAGTCTTGAGCTAGGAATAGTGACCTCGCCTGAGGGGTGGAGATCAGAATATGACTGGATTTCTGTTAGCAAGATAAAAGTGGAGGATGGCTCTTGGGAGGAAGGCGATAGTGTCTTCTGCAGCCTGCACGGGTTTGAAAAACGTGTTGATCCACCCTCACTTTTCACCATTCAAGCTTCTCACTCTCTATTTTTGCTGAACTGTCTTTTACTTTCCTTGATCTCAAAAGGCAGGAATTTATTCTTGGTCTCTTGACTACAATTGGTTCTATTTAGCATCTTGCTGGCAGCCAGAATTGGTCTGATTCCTGTAGCTCATTTTACTGGTAACTTAACTTTTGGCAGCAAGTGATTAAAAATTTTAGAAGTAATCAGAAGTAATGAAAGATCATTTAGAAATAATAACCTTCTATGTGATTTTATATTGAACATGACCTCTAAGTTCCCTTCCAGCTTAATGTTGCACCATAGGAACACAAGCCAGGTCAGCTTTGGGTGACCCAGGCCTTGGCTCTGGCATGCTGTGCAATTTGGGACAAATGAATGCTCCTCTCTGGGCCTCAGACTGTCAATCCAAAAACTGATTGGGGTGGGCTAGATTTGGGATGACAAATCACTTCATTTGAGCAGCTAAGTCAGCCTGAGGCATTAAGCTAAAGAGGACTCAGAAGTTCAATGGTGGAAAGTGCCATAATCCATTAGTGATGTCTGCCAAGGGTGTGAGATGGGAGAGGAGCAGCACACTTTTTGTTGACTGAACTAGAGAATCTCAAATAACCCTCTAGCTCTATTATTCTTTGGTTTGAATTTCTTTCTTCCTCATAATTTATGGTGAGATTTTCAAGAGCCAATCTAGTGTGATAAGGAAATTGGCCTCTGATGGACTGGCAGCTGTGTGACCTTGGGCTTTTGGTTTTCAAACACAACATCATTTTGCCATTAGAATTCCTCCCTCCGTATAGAATCAGAAATAAATTCTTGGTCTGTATCCTCTTTACAAATGAACATGTCCTGCTTTATAGGTAGGTGCAGATGTTGACATAGATACAAATATATAGATGAATATATGTGTGTAAATACATACACATGTTACATATATGTATACATACATGCATATACTCATATGTCTATGAAGCAAGCATGATACATACTAATTCATTCACTTAATCATTCAACATACATATGTTGCAATCCTACTATGTGCCAGGCAGTGTTTGGGTGCTGAGATGCAGCAGGGAGCAAGATGATCAGTCTCTGATCTTCTCAAGGAGAGATCAGAGACTGATCATCTTGGAGCTTTTATTCTGGGAGGTGGTTTTATTCTGGCCACAGAGAGAGAGACAATAAACAAATGAGTACATATTATTATGTCAGTGTTGTGGAGAAAAATAAAATAAGACTGGGGGTGCAAGGTGATCCAGAAAGGAAAGTCTTACTTAGGATGAATAGAGATGCCTTCTTAGGTGACACCAAGTAGAAACCTGAAGGTGGTGAGGGAGTGAGCTCAGCAAAAACAAGACAGAAGAAATTCCAGGCAGAGGGAACAGCAATCACAAATGCTGTAAGGCAGGAATGAGCTGAGCAGCTTCAGGAAACAGCAATGAGACCAGTGTGTAAGTGTGTGTTCCGAGCAACACGTTGCTGGAGGAAAAGAGTCTTGGGAGGGGCAGGTGAGGTCAGGAGGGGCCATGTGTTAGTCAGTGCAGGCTGCCATAACAGACTACTGCAGACTGCGTAGCTTAAACAACAGATATTTGTTTTCTCACAGTTCTGGAGACTTGAAATCCAAGATCAAGGTGCTGGCGGGGTTGGTTTCTGGTGAGGTCTCTCTCCTCAGCTTGCAGACAGCCACCTTCTAGCTGTGTTCTCATACGGCTTTTCCTCTGTACAGGCAGGAGGAGAGTGCTTTGCTATTTCTTCTTCTTCTTTTTATTTTAATTTGTAATTTGATTTTTTTTTTTTTTTGTAAAGACCAGGTCTTGCTATGTTTCCCAGGCTGGTCTTGAAATCCAGGCCTCAAGTAATCCTCCTGCCTTGGCCTCCCAAAGTGCTGGAGTTACAGGCGTGAGTCACCATGTCCAGCCACCTCTTCTTATAAGAACACCAATCCCATCAGATTAGGGACCCACCTCATGACCTCACTTAACCTTAATTATCTCCTTAAAGGCCCCATCTCCAAATACAGTCACCTTGAGAGTAAGGCCTCAACATATGACTTTGGTGGGACACAATTCAATTCATAACACCAGGTCATGCAGCACTCTGCAGGCAGGGAGATAAGGATGATGTTGTCAGTGGGATAGAGGCTATGAGAGGGTTCTGAGGAGGTGAGGGACTTGGGTTTTAAAGAATCCTTCCGCCTGCTTGTGGATGGAGTATCTGAGAGGGGAGGGGCACAGCCAGGAGGGAAGGGGCGTTCACAGGAGCTGAGTGAAGAGACTGATGTCATGAAAAGGGTAATGGGTGATGGTGACTCTGGTAGTCGTGGGGGTGGTGAGAAATGGTCAGATTCTGGATAGATTTTGAAGATGGTGCTGACAGGATTTGGGATGAATTTTATCTCAGAACGAGGAAAGAGGACTCAGAGAGGGCTCCTAGATATTTGGCCTGGAGCAGCTGGTGTAAGGTAGAGCTGTACACAAGGAAGGAAAAAACTGGGCAAGGGTAGGAGTGGGGCACAGAAATCAGGGTCCTGCTTGGGGCAGGTTGAGATGTCCATTTGATGGCTATGGGGGTATCTGGAGCAGGAAGACACAGATTAAGTTGTATCTGCTGATATGCATTTCAGAACTACCATGCCTCAGAGCCAGTGCTCCTCATTTTATACGTGGGATCTCCTTTAATTTTCATAACAACATCCTGAACAGTTTATACTATTTTTTATTGAATCTAAAACTCTGTTGATTGTGTGACATGCTGTGGTTCCAGATCTGCTAAAATGTGAAAAATTACACATCTTAGAATAAATGAAAGATGGTAATATTGTGTCTGGAGTTTGTTCCTTCCAGTAGCTTCCTGGTCTTGCTAACTTCAAGAATGAAGCCACGGACCCTCGTGGTGAGTATTACAGCTCTTAAGAGTGGTGCAGACCCAAAGACTGAGCAGCAGCAAATTTATTGTGAAGAGCGAAAGAACAAATTTTTCACAAGGTAGAAAGAGACCCCGGGGGTTGCCGCTGCTGGCTGGGGTGGCCAGCTTTTATTTCCTTATTTGTCCCCGCCCATGTCCTGCTGATTGGTCCATTTTACAGAGCACTGATTGGTCCATTTTACGTGGGCCGACTGGTCCATTTTACAAACCTCCAGCTAGCCACAGAGCGCTGATTGGTGCATTTTTACAGAGTGCTGATTGGCTCATTTTACAAACCTCTAGCTAGCCACAGAACGCTGATTGGTGCATTTTACAAACCTCTTGTAAGACAGAAAAGTTCTTCAAGTCCCCACCTGACCCAGAAGTCCAGCTGGCTTCACCTCTCAATATTATTTCCATTTTTCAGATAAAGAAACTGAGACTTCAGTAGCTTGGTAGTATCTCAAGGCTAGTAATGGTCAGAGTTGGGATTCCTGCTCTTGATTCTTCCTGGTTACTATTCACAACACACATAAAATGCTTAGCAACATGACTGGCACATAGTCAGGCTCACTGTGGTCCTGATGACCAGCTGTTTAATGCACTGCACAGTATACAACACAACATGCATTCTACAATATACTGTGCATACAGGTCAGAAGAGAGTGTGCAGGCCTTGTACAAAGGAACATACCAATGTCTTGGAGCTAAAAAAATACACATTTAGGTATACTATTGTATAACTGCCCTGTAGACCCAAATTTGCAAGTATTAGAGTGAGAAAAAACATATTCTTAAGAATAAACAACCTAAATCCTGCACCAATTCAATTTTGCTTTGGGGTACCAGGAGAGAGAAATTTTTCTCAATACTTATCATGCAATCTCCCTTGTTTTCAAGGGAAAGTGTTCCTACGTAGAAACACTCAAGTCAAAGGGCAGCTGCCTGTGGGACATGTGACTTTGGGGTTTTTCTCACACATCAGCAGCTGCAGTTTTGGAACTGGGTGAAGGGTATTTCCACCCCCTGCAAAATGAAGGCTAAATGAAAGCTACCCAGATGAGAACTGTTTAGATGAGAGGAATATAAGCCATGTGCTTGGGCCTTAGATATTCCCAGTTTCTTCTCAGAAGCTGAAAGTTGTTCCGAACAGGGTCTAAGCATGATAAGTCTGGAAGATTTAGAAATACTACTCGTTTTGTGACGTGTGGAAGTCATTGTCATCAATTATTTATTTTGTCAAGGGGGGTTGTCTTAGAATCTTGGTAGTCAAAGGCCAGAAAAATTAAGTAGGTCTTACAAGGACTCAAAAATTCAAACTTGTCAACTCAACAACAACAAAAACCCTCAAACAACCCAATTACAAATGGGCAAAGGCCTTGAATAGACAATTCTCCAGAAAAGGTATATAAATGGCCAATAAGCACAGGAAAAGATGCTCAACATCATTAATCATTAGAGCAATGCAAATCAAAACTCTGTCCATTAGGATAGCTACTATTGTTTAAAAAGCATTAAAAAGGATGTGGAGAGCCGGGCGCGGTGGCTCACGCCTGTAATCCCAGCATTTTGGGAGGCTGAGACGGGCAGATCATGAGGTCAGGAGATGGAGACCATCCTGGCTAACATGGCGAAACCCCGTCTCTACTAAAAATACAAAAAAAAAAAAAAAAATATTAGCCAGGCATGGTGGCGGGCGCCTGTAGTCCCAGCTACTCAGGAGGCTGAGGCAGGAGAATGACGTGAACCTGGGAGGTGGAGCTTGCAGTGAGCTGAGATTGTGCCACTGCACTCCAGCCTGGGTGACAGAGTGAGATTCTGTCTCAAAAATAATAAATAAACAAATAAATAAATAAAAAGGATGTGGAGAGATTGGAACCCACGTGCACTATTGGTGGGAATGTAAAATGGTACAGCCACTGTGGAAAACAATCTTGCCATTCCTCAACAATTTAAACAGAATTACCATGTGATTCAGCAATTGCACTTCCAGTTTATAGACAAAAGAATTGAAAGCAGGGTCTTGAAGAGATAATTTGTATACACCCATGATCACAGCAGCATCATTCACAACAACCAACAGGTAGAAACAAACCAAGTATCCATAGACAGATGAATGGATAAATGAAATGGGGTCTATCCATTCAAGGGAATTTTATTCAGCCTTTAAAAGCAAGGAAATTCTGATCATCCCTGTTCAGATCTATGTTCAGATCCGTGTTCCTCCAACATGGATGAACCTTGAGGACGTTATGTTAAGTGAAATCAGCCAGACACAAAAGGACAAAGATTGTATGATTCCACTTAAGTGAGGTTCCTAGAGCAGTCATATTCAAGGAGACAGGAAACAGAATGGTGATTGCAAGGGTGGAGAGCAAGGGGGAGTTTTTGTTTAATGGGTAGAGTTTCAGTTTTGCAAGATGAGAAAGTTCTGGAGATGAACAATGGGGATGGTTGCACAACAATATGAACGCATTTAATGCCACTGAACTGTACGCTTAAAAATAGTTAAGATGGTAACTTTTAAGTTATGTGTATTTTATCACACACAACAATGCAGACTTATCTATTTCGAATATGTATGCTCCCTGTTCCTCCATCACTGCCTGTATACAGTAGGTGCTCAATAAATGAACGAAAAAGAGTCATCACTGATGTAAACCAGATGTCCCTCCTCCCTGATGCAGGTTCAGTCTGGACTTGGAACTCAGCCTCCTCGTTGCTACTCACCAAAAAACAAACAAACAAAAAAAACAAAAAAAGAAGCATTCCTGTAGACTTATAGATTTTTCAGAAGATCTCTGTGATCACAGGGTGGGGTCCGATCCTACAGTTCACATCAAAATCTTAAAGAATCTCATGCAACCACCAAGTAGTGTTCTTCTCTCTGCCCTTCTTCCCTTGAGTTGTGCAAAGAAATACTGCTCCCTACAAGGTACTGATACTGATTTGATATTGTACTGATAATGATCTGTACAATAATTGGTCTCCCAGTACCTCCCGAGTTACTGGGACTGCAGGCATGCACCACCAAGCCCAGCTAATTTTTGCATTTTTAGTAGAGATGGAGTTTCGCCATGTTGGCCAGGCTGGTCTCAAACTCCTGACCTCAGGTGATCCGCCCACCTCGGCCTCCCAAAGTGCTGGGATTACAGGCATGAGCCACTGTGCCCAGCTGGGTTTTTATTTAAGTAAATTACTGGGGCTTCTCCAAAACTAGGCCTGCTAGGAAACAGGGCTGACCTTGCCAGAAGGCAATGTAGGAGCCACACTTGTTATCAATGTATGCCGTCGGGATCTCCCAGTTCCCCCGAGTTGTACAACTCCAGGAGACAGTGTCTTCTTAGGTTGTATAGTAGCAGCCCTCACCATCCATAGTCCTACCCACTTGCTCCCCAAATATTTGTTCTAACTCCTCAGGTGCACTCCCTGAAGGAAATTTTGGTGGATTAAATCATTTTGTTCTAGCCATGGACATGGGCCTTTCTTCTTTGTCATGGATTTTATACTGAATGTCATATTCTATATTTCTAGCAAGGGGTGAATAGTTAATAGCTAGATCCTCGCTAAGCAGATGAACTGTGAAAAGCACTTTGTGAGAGAGTCACTCTAAATTCTCACAAAGGGCTAGATTACACCATGGATTTGGCACCATTAGCCAGAGAGCATCCTGTTTCCAGGTGACTGGGCCCGGCAAGCTGGGACACAGTTTCTCTTAACTTTAGCCAGAGTGGATTCAGTAATGCCAACATTTTCCAACTTTTGGAAAAATAGCCCAGAAGTTGCAGTATTATTCTTATTCAATTGAACTTCAAGATGACAGCAGATGCTAGAGCCAGGCAGGATTCAGGCTCCCTGCCACAGAGACATACCATGTCTCAACCTCACTCAAGCTTGAGGAAAATGGACATTCCCCAATCCTCTTTGGGACAGGATTTTTATTTAATCACTATGTACTTCTCTTTTTCTTTCTTTTTCTTTTTTTTTTTGAGATGGAGTCTCGCTCTGTCACCCAGGCTGGAGTGCATTGGCACAGTCTTGGCTCACTGCAACCTCTGCCTCCCAGGTTCAAGCGATTCTCCTGCTTCAGCCTCCCGAGTTGCTGGGACTGCAAGCATGCACAATGCCCAGCTAATGTTTGTATTTTTAGTAGAGATGGAGTTTTGCCATGTTGGCCCAGCTGGTCTCAAACTCCTGACCTCAGGCGATCCGCCCGCCTCGGCCTCCCAAAGTGCTGGGATTACAGGCATGAGCCACTGCGCCCAGCCGGGTTTTTATTTAAAACCACAATATACTGATGGTTTTCAAAGTGCATGTGTCCCCTGCTCTTCTAATGGGGACAGTTTGGGGATTGGATGTAGTGTTTGAAGTGGTATCAGGAGTGATTCTGGAGAGGCCCCACCCCACTCTCATCCAGGGTCCCTTTACTGCTTAGGAAATTATAGAAATATTTAGTGCTCCAGTCTTTTGAAACTGTGCCTTTGAAGCTTCAGTAAATTCAGAAAAGTCTTGATTGGGGAAGACGGGCCACTGTCCTACTTAGGTTGGCATAAGATTTAATGTGGACCAAATGTTCTGTTATTAAAAGTTTGAAACCCACTGTAATACACTATACAAATGTTAGGAGGTACTACATAATATTGAGAGGTGAAGCCAGCTAGACTTTCTGGGTCGAGTGGGGACTTGGAGAACTTTTGTGTCTTATAAGAGGATTGTAAAATGCAACCAATCAGCACTCTGAAGCTAGGATTGTAAAATGCACCAATCAGTGCTCTGTAGCTAGCAAGGGGATTGTAAAATGCACCAATCAGTGCTCTGTAAAAATGCACCAATCAGCACTCTGTAGCTAGCAAGGGATTGTAAAATGCACCAATCAGTTCTTTGTAAAATGCACCAATCAGCAGGATCCTAAAAGTAGCCAATTGCAGGGAGGATTGAAAAAAGGGCATTCTGACAGGACAGAAACAGAACATGGGAGAAGACAAATAGGGGAATAAAAGCTGGCCACCCCCCAGCCAGCAGTGGCAACCTGCTCGGGTCCCCTTCCACATTGTGGAATCCTTGTTCTTTTGCTTTTCACAACAAATCTTGCTGCTGCTCACGGTTTGGGTCTGTGCCACCTTTAAGAGCTGTAACACTCATTGCAAAGGTCCGTGGCTTCATTCTTGAAGTCAGCAAGACCACGAACCCTCAGGCAGGAACCAACTCTGGACACAATATGTCCCTATTCTATATTGTGTACAGCATTGTAAATGTAAACTGTACATCGGGGTCTCCCCATCCTCCCCTTTGAGCTTTTCCAAATAGTTTGCTCACAGAATGTGGAATTTACTGATGGTCTCATGAGGAAGCAAGAAGAGAAGCTCTTACAGCACAGTAAGTTGCTTAAATATTACCATTAGCCATGCTGCTTCTTCTCATTTCTCCTTTCCACTGAGCAGTCCTGGGCATCACAGCATGAAACCTTGGTGTCTCCTCTCTCCCTCCCTCTGTAGAACAATTACATTCTGCCCCAGACTGGCACACCCCCAGGCTCCTTGTTGCTCGGTTCTGTGCTTAACAAAGCACCATCTTCTCAAAAGAACATCCAAATCTCTGCTCTCTGGGAGGCCTCCTCCACCCCAATCAAGTGGTTCGTGAAGGGGACTCCTTCAAACACAGTTTTCTAAAGACGGGTCTTGGCAGTGCAATCCCCACCATCATTAGGAACAACATTTCCAGATGTTATGAGCTGAATTGTATCTCTCCCAAATTCACATGTTCAAGACCCAACCTCTAGTGTCTCAGAATGGGACTGTATTTGGAGACAGGGCCTTTATCCAGGTGATTAAGGTAAAATGGGGTCATATGGGTGAGCCCTAATGACCAATATAACTGATGTCTTTTTTTTTTTGAGACAGGGTCTCACTCTGTTACCCAGGCTGGAGTGCAGCAGCTGTAATCATGGCTCACTGCAGCCTCCACTTCCCAGGCTCAAGCAATCCTCCCACCTCAGCCTCTGGAGTAGCTGGGACTACAGGTGCATACCACCACACCCGGCTACTTTTTATTTTTTATTTTTTATAGGGATGAGGTTTCTCTCTGTTGCCCATGCTGGTCTTGAACTGCTGGGCTCAGGCAATTATCCCACCTTAGCCTCTCAATGTGTTGGGATTATAGGCGTGAGCCACCACACCCAGTCATGAGTGATGTCTTTATAAGAAGAGGAGATTGGGACACAGACACACACAGAAGGAACCGCACATAAAGACACCGGAAGAAGACAGCCATTTATCTACAAGCCAAAGTGAAGCCTCAGGAGAAACCAACACTGAGGATACCTTGATATTACATTTGGAATAAAATGTATTGGGATAAAAATCTCAACACATTTCTGTTGTTTAAGCCACCCAGTCTAGGGCGCTTTGTTATGGCAAAGCACTCAGGCAGGCATTTTGCCACGTCTCTGGCGCTCTGCTAGGTCTCGGTGACTCTCTCTGACATACAGAATATGCTCGGTGATAACCAGAAGAATAGAAATCACACTTAGAATCCAGCTCCTTCCTGGTCTGGCCCATTACAGGCCTTTCCAACTTCACATGCCACTCCCCCGTCACTGGCCACTGTTCCATGGGAAAATACACCCAGCTTGTTCCTACTACTGGCCCTGCACTTGCCGAGCCCTCGGCGTGAGTCTGTTTTCTTCCTGCCTTGTTCTTGCCTGTTACTGAGGTTTGGCAGAAACACCAGCTCCTCAGAGAGGACTTTTGGGCACCCAGTCCCCAAAACTCGTTTTCTGTCAAATCACTGCATGTGTTCATGATGTGTAACTCAATCTTTCCTTGCTCACTTATTCATTTACCCAATTATTGCATCTATCCACATCAGATGTGTGAGTTTCGTGAGAGCAGAAATCGTGTCAGTTGGATGTTTTCTGTTGCTGCTGTAACAAATTAATGCAAATTTTGTGGCTTGAAACAATACATATATATATATGCATAATGTTTTTTTTTGAAATGGAGTTTCACTCTTGTTGCTCAGGCTGGAGTGCAGTGGTGCAATCTTGGCTCACTGCAACCTCTGTACCTCACAGGTTCAAGCGATTCTCCTACCTCAGCCTCCCGAGTAGCTGGGATTGCAGGCATGCCCCATCATGCCCGGCTAATTGTTTGTATTTTTAGTAGAGACAGGGTTTCTCTATGTGGGTCAGGCTGGTCTCAAACTCCTGACCTCAGGTGATCCACCTGCCTTGGCCTCCCAGACTGCTGGGATTACAGACATGCGCCACCGCACCCCCAGCCAAAACAATACAGATATATGATCTTATGGTTTTGTAGGTCAGAAGTGCAACACAGGTCTAAGTTGCATTCCCTTCTGGAAGCTCTAGGGGAGAATCTTTTTTTTTTTTCTTTTTTCAGCTTCTAGAGGCTGCTAACATTCCTTGGGTTTCTTTGCCTTCGTCCCCACATGATTACATTGGACCCACTTGCATAATGCAGAATAATCTCCCCATTCCAAGGCCCTTAGCCTTAATCGCATCTCACAATCCCTTCTGCCATGTAAGGTTACATATTCACTAATTCCAGGGATTAAGACATGAACATCTTTGGGGCACATTATTCTGACCACCATATCTGTTTTTTCCCTTTATATGTCTAGTGTGTAGAACAGACCGGGAAATTAGTAGGTGTTCATTGACTTTGCTGGGTAAATGAAAAGCTACCATTTATTGTGCAGATACGAGGCGCTGGGTAGATGCAAGGTGCTCTACGTGTGTTTTCTCATTTGCTCTTTACCATAACCCTCGGGGGTAGAGTTTACCCCCATTTTACAGCCCCATTTACTAAGGCTCACAGAGGTGACATGACTTACCCAGGGCCATCCAGCTAGTAAGTAGGAGAGCTGGGATTCGAACTTTTACCTTTCTGCCTCCAAAACCCAAAGTCTATATGCCCCTCTTTCGCCCCACAGCTCAGGGAGGACGTCTCAAGCCTGGGCGTGTTGTACCCACAGGTATCTTACTTATATCTGCTCACCGTGCCATGTCAGCACTGCCTGTTCCAAAGGCAGATTAAATATTGCTTAGGCGGGCCAGGCACGGTGGCTCACACCTGTAATCCCAGCACTTTGGGAGGCCGAGGTGGGTGGATCACTTGAGGTCAGGAGTTTGAGACCAGCCTGGCCAACATGGTGAAACCCTGTCTCCACTAAAAATACAAAAATTAGCCGGGCTTGGTGGCACATGCCTGCAATCCCAGCTATTCGGGAGGCTGAGGCAGGACAATCTCTCGAACCCGGGACGCAGAGGTTGCAGTGGGCCGAGATTGCACCATTGCACTCCAGCTTAGGCAATAAGAGCAAAACTCCATCTCATGAAAAAATAAAAATAAAAAAAAAAGATTGCTTAAGGCGTGTCTGCCTCTCTTTCAAAGCGGAAATCCCTCAGCTTCTTTAAATAAATTCAATCCTGCCAACCAGAGATGAGGGTTGATTAGATGAGACTGGGGGAAGAAGCCCTCCTTCTCAATGAGTGGTCCAGAAACCAGCAGCATGGGTACCCCATGGGAGTGGTCAGAAATGCCGGCACCGAGGGCCCTAAACTGCTGAGTCAGGCTCTTCTAATGATCCCTAAGTGGTCTGCACGCACATCATGCCTTGGAGAAGCCCTGCTGTGAGGCACCCACGCAGATCCAGACACTCACTGACCATGGCGGGAGGTGGCACCTATTATTTTTATGATGAGAGGGAACCTCAAACTCTACTGTGATGTAAGTGGTCTCAAAGGCCCTTTGAAGTCACCATTTTATCTCAATCAGAAATAGGAGAAAAATAAGAAATGGCCAGCTTAGAAAGACTCAAATTCTTTTGGGGGGGAAAAAAAAACAGGAAGAAAGAAAAGAAAAATACATTTTTCCCTTGGCCATCTGTGTGAAGAAATAACAAAACCACCCTTGACATACCAGCAGGAAAGAACACTGGACAGCTTTACTTGACAGAATTATTAGAAACGCCTCTTCCTGGTTCAGGGGGAAAAAAACTTCCAAATAGATTTGTAATATTTTTTTCCCTAGCATGCTTGCAACTCCCAGTAGAGCCAACAACCAGTTTTCAAAACCTTTTGATTCTACTCATCCCGTGGTTAATAATTTCCAGTTTACCCAGCAGGCTACGTAACATCCCCTTTCCTGGGAAAGAATTTCTGTGCCCTGGCTGGCAGTGAACTGGTCCCCTTAGCAGCTGACCTCCTCCTCCAGCCCTGCGGCTGCCTCCTCTCCAACAGGGACCCTCCTGGTGGGTATCCGGAACAGTGACTTAGTGTTTCGCAAAGGGGAGAGGGAAAAAGAGAGGGCTGTCTCCTAGAAGGGTGAGTCTCTTCTTTAATCATCTGGCGCTGAGAAGAATTTTCTCCCTGTTTCCTGGGAAATAGCTGATAAAGGACATTTTGTCTGCTGCTGTTTATGTATACCTAGGCCGAACAAGTCCCAAAACTCTACCCTCCCCTGCCCCCTCCGGAGCTGGTACTTTGAAAACATAGGACAATAATGAAAGCCAAGAGCAGGCAGCCTGATACGGGCCTGGCACCCCATCTCCTGTTTCCTCCTGCCCGCTGCTGCAGCCAGCTTTACGCCAGCTGCAGCCACCAGGGACAGGTTGGCTTCTCCACCCTTGATGGCCCCAAGAAATATTTCTTTTAGGGCATGGCAGAAGGGGACTTTGGGGAAGGTGGGACCCTCCCTGCAGCCGATAGCACGGGCCCCGTCCCTCCCCCCATGCAAATCCTTGGCCAGCAGCCTTGGTATCACCAAACCTTGCCGAGATAGGGAGTGCCATGAACGGCTCAGTGAGTTTCTGGCAATCCTCTCCCCTGTTTATCTGAATGGGCCCAAAGGCAGCAAAACAAACCGGAAAACACCAGGGTGTTCCTGAGAGTATAGCTGCACTTCCTGTTTACGGGCTCAGGGTGAGAAGCCCCTGAGACCCATTCTGCCTGTGTCAGTTTCTTTCTGCTTCCTCTGAGATCCCTGATGTGGGAGGGCAAAGGGTTTCCCTCCTGCTGCCTGGAAAAATAATATGCAGGCCGGGAACATGAGCTTGCCTGTGAAGGCTGCTCAAAACACCACACTTGCAATTTGGGGTTTGTGACTAAGGTTGATTCGATCCCAGGTCTTCTGGTCCCTCTGGGAGCATCTTAGACCCTGTGAGACAACCCACTTTGGGACTCAAGGGTGGTAGGGAGTGGGGAATGGGGAAGGCACTTGTAAAGGCATAAATAGCTGGGCCCTGCCACCCCACCCATCCTCACACCACTCGTGCCCCACCCCACCTCATCCCACCCAACTCATCACCCCCACCCTCACCCCCACTGTCACCCCACTCCTCTTGCTGTGTGTCCCTTGCTTCCCATGTTTCCCCGTCCTGGACCACAGTGAAGCAGCTGGGAATTCCAAGCAAAGGGCTTCCTACCTTCAGCCCCAGTGGTGACACCAGAGGTGGGTTCCAAGAATACCTGAATGACCTAGAACACATTCTGTCCAGGCAGGAGGGGTGGTGGCACTGCCTCCAGGAGATGGCCGAGCTATCTGGGGGTTAGGACCCTCTAGTTTGTTGCAGGGATGTCACAGAGCCTTGCTACGGAAAGTGTGTCCAGGGACCAGCAGTATTGTCCTCACCTGGGAGATGGTTAGAAACGTGGTCTCACACCCCGTCCCAGACCCACTGCATGTGAACCTGCAGTTTAGCAGACGCCCCAGGTGACTTCTGCACATATTAAAGTTGGAGAAGTGCTGCTTTAGAGGACCCGTCCCTCTGTCCTCATTATGAGGATGCCTGTGCTGACTTTGGACAGCTTGTGCTTTTTAAAATCTCATGGGCATAAATGACTCTTTGTGACTGATCTTGTTTCTCTCTTTGCTAAGAAAAGCAGGTTTAATCTGATGTAAGTGTCGGCTTATTTGGCCTCTGATATGTGGCATGCCCCATATTGGAGACCAAATAAGTATGTGCATAAGTGAAGAATTTCATAGCTAAATTCGATGTGTCTGACACCTGAAAATTCAAACAACCAGAAGGGCCAGGCAGGTGACAAAGATGAATGAAGTGGGCTGGGTGGGCCAGTGAGGACTGGACAGCCAGTGACCTGGTGGAAGGGGCAGCAGCTACTCCACCCCAGCCCATTCTTGTCATTCAGGGACCAGGCTCAGGGTTGCCAGATCCCAATACCTTCAAGAGAAGCCTGAATTTGAATTTTTATGAAATCATCCAACATTGAAATATTGGCAATTAATTAAAACATTAAAAAAAAAAAAACCCAAAAGGCCAGGCGCTGTGGCTCCTGCCTGTAATGCCAGCACTTTGGGAGGCCGAGGCAGGTGGATCACTTGAGGTCAGGCGTTCGAGACCAGCCTGGCCAACATGGTGACACTTGTCTCTACTAAAAATACAAAAATTAGCTGGGCATGGTGGCGCACGCCTGTAGTCCCAACTACTTGGGAAGCTGAGGCAGGAGAATCGCTTGAACCCGGAAGGCAGAGGTTGCAGTGAGTTGAGATCACCCCGCTTTACTCCAGCCTGGGTGACAGCCTAAGCCTCTGTCTCAAAAAAACAAAAAACCAAAAAAAAAAAAGAAAGAAAAAAAAAACAAAAAAAATCCCCTCCTATGACCCAGGCTTTATGCTGAGACTATGGATAAAACTGTGAACGAGACAGACACAGTCCCTGCCCTCAAAGAGTATGCAAGCTGGAAAATGGGACAGAGAGACCAGGAAGGTGGGAATGGCATTTCCTCAGGGAGACCTGCCTGTGCAAAGGCCCTGAGGTGCAAACAGAACATTGTAGATGGGGAGCTACAACCAGGTGCTGGGGAGCTGAGTCGTGACTGAAGGAGGGGTGGAAGATAAGGCTGAAGAGGGAGGAAGTGGCAGGTGATAATGGCATGTACTGTACATGCAATTAAGCAGTGTGAACTAGGTCCTGCAGGCCTGGAAGGGTCACGAGTATGAGCATGACATGGCTGGAACTCAATTTTCCGGAATTCACACCAGCTAATGAGAGGGGGATGGATTTAATGAGTGGGGAGTTGGAAAAGTATCAGAAGTCCAGAGAGCAGTCGGGGGAGACTTGGGCAGTGGCCCAGGAACAAGGTGGTGAGGGCCTGAACTGGGGCACTGTGCAGGAATGGGAGGCGGGTGTGCACTTGAGGGCTGCACAGGAGTTAAAATCAGCAAGATGTTACCTGCTCGATGGGGACCACTGGGGAGGGAGGGGAGCCAGAGTTTCTGGCCTGGGGGCCTGATGGACAAGGATTGCTGCGGTTGGGGTGTCTTGGGGAGGGAGATGACATGCTCGGTTCTGGGCAGGTTGGACTTGGGGCTTCCTTGAGCCCTCTCTGGAAATGAGATGCAGACAGCAGGGTGCTGGAGTCTTACTCAGTGAGGGGGCAAGGGCCAAGCTGAAAACCAGGACCTTCTGAAACACATTTCTTTTTAGTAATTTTCCCCAGCTTTGTGGTTTCTCCACCCTGTTCTCTTCTCCCTGTGAGTTCTTTGTTTTTGTGAGTTGTCATATTACAGTCCATGGATTTTTGGGCCAGCCTGTAAATGGGGATAATAGTAGGTTCCTCCTCACAGAGTGCTAGTGAGATTAAATGAGATAATACATTAAAAGTGCGCAGCACGGTGTCTGGCTGTAGGAAGCTCCCATGATCACAACACCACATGTAATGTTAGTGTCATCATCATTAGCTGTGATTATTATTAACATTATTATTAACATTAGTTACCATTATTGTTGTAACTACGCACGGATGTGACCTACCAGGCCTCCTGCCACATGTGGTTCTTAGTTGTGCCTCTTTCCCTGCCAACCTCAGGCCCGCTTGTATCTGTGGGAGGCAGTGGATAGCAGTGGTTAAGAGCATGGCCTGTGAAATCACAGCCTGCCTGGGTTCAAATGCCAGCTCCACTTCTTACTATGAGAGTGACTTCGGCCAAGTCACTTCGTGCTTCTCAGCCTCAGGTAGGTTCCCCATCTGAGGAAGGGGAAGGTAAATGTCTCTTGCTATGAAGATAAAATGAGATAAATTGTCAAAGTACTCAGTGCACTGCCTAGCAAATACTAGGTGCTCCTTTATCATGTGCTCTTACTCTCCAGGACACCGTCACCAACCCATCGGGCTGGCATGCACTCTCAAATCTACTGCCCCTAGCAATAGGGTGCAGTTCAGGTTCACTAAAATGACTTACAAGCTGCTTACAGTGGGCTGAGTGTTGACACTGCTCCCCGCCACTGGAAAAAAAGATATGCCCACATCCAGATCTCAGGAACTCATGGATGTGACCTTGTTTGGAAAAGGGGTCTTTGCAGATGTAATTAAGTTAAGGATCTTGAGATGCAGTCATCCTGGATTATCCATGTGGTCCCTAAATCCAATGACAAGTGTCCTTATAATAGACACAGAGAGGAAAAGCCTGACAGGAGAAGCAGAGATAATGACTGGAGACAGGGATTAGAGAGATGCAGCCACAAGCCAAGGGATGCCAACAAGCACCAGAAGCTGGAGGAGGAAGGAAGGATTTTCCACTGGAGCCTGCAAAGGGAGTGCAGCCCCACCCACGCTTGGACTTTGGACTTCCGGCCTCTGGAATGCTTCAATGATAAATGGCTGTTTGAAGCTACCCAATTTGTGGTAATTTGTCACATCAGCCACAGCAAACAAATCCAGTGCCCTCCACCCTTTTCACCCTGAAACCACATGAGGACTGGGTGGAGTAGGCAGGCAGCCTTGGCCATCCCCATTTTAGAGACAGGACACTGAGGCTCAGAGAGGCAGAAGGAGCTGCTTGAGCCACATAGCCAGTGAGCTTCACCAGTGGCAAGCCTGGAACCTGGCTCTCCTGAGTCCTCCTGCATGCACTGTCCTTTCTGGAACATTCTGCCAGCCACCCTGCACCAGGCACTGGTGGCCTGTGAGCTGTGATTGTCTCTGTAAGCAGGACAGGTTTGCAGGGTCCCAAAGCAGCTTCTCCCAATACCAGGCAAATGGCTGGTGGGCATGAGGGCCCATCTGAGAACATGGGAAGGAGCAGCTGTCACAGGGGATCAGGCCCGCCTGAGTTCGTGAGCACCCAGCTCCACTACACAGCTCAAAGAGATGTCCCTTTCTTTTTTTTTTTTTTTTTTTGAGATGGAGTTTCGCTCTTGTTGACCAGTCTGGAGTGCAATGGCACAATCTCGGCTCACCGCAACCTCTGCCTCCTGGGTTCAAGCAATTCTCTTGCCTCAGCTTCCCAAGTAGCTGGGATTACAAGCATGTGCACCATATCCCGCTGATTTTTTACATTTAGTAAAGACGGGGTTTCTCCGTGTTGGTCAGGCTGGTCTCGAACTCCCAACCTCTGGTGATCTGCCCGCCTTGGACTCCCAAAGTGCTGGGATTCAGGCCTGAGCCACTGTGCCCAGCTAGATGTCCCTTTCAATAATGAGGAACCAAGCCAGAGGCAGTCATGTCTGCTAGCAAAAGGTGCTATTTTGAATAACTTCAGGATAGATATTTGTAATGCAGATATACATGGCAGTCTTACATTTTTTCCTATTAATACAACAAAGTAGGGTTTAACAAACATCAACAAGCAAATAAAAGTAAATAAATACATAGGTAAATGTAATGGTCTTGTAATGGTTTGTGGCTGCATTTGCCTTCACTAAGTGTCCTATTTGTTGTACATATAAATTGGTTGGAAGGCCCCCCATATGGTAGCAGGCTCTCATTTATTGAGTGCTTAATATATGCCTGGCCTCATGCTTTCACCGGATGTCTCACTGAATCTCTGCATCATTCCCATTTTTTTGCACAAATTAAAACACCTGGGCTCGAGTGCATTGAGTGACTTGTACAGGGCCACACTGATAAGGAATAGAGCCAGGATTCAACCTGGGCTGGTCTGGTCTGAACCCAAGCTTGTCCTTTGGATCCAAGCCTTTGGTTCTCAAGCCTGGCTCCACACTGAAAGTCCCTGGGGAGCCTAACATAATCCTCCACCCCTGCCACCCCAGCGGGTCTGAAGTAGCTGGCCAGGGATGTGGCCCCCACACTGGGTTTTCCAAACCTTCCCAGGTGACTCAAATGTGCAGCCAGGGTGAACAGGCCCAGCTTTAACCCCATTTCCCATGTTGTTGTACTGCTTCCTCACTCAGAAAGCCAGGGTGTTGTTGTTAAGAGCCGACGTTTCCTTCCTGATTTCACCTTTACTAATCCCAGGTTTCCACCTGTGAGGTAGGGAAGGGAAATATACCTGTGATCCCTTAAAAATGTTTTTAAAAAGATGGAATTGACGGAGTGTGAACTGTGACCCGGACTCTGTGCTAATTGGGCTCCCTGCATGGTTTTTAACTTCATCCTCACAACATTTCCTCATTTACAGAGGAGGAAACTGAGGCCCGGAGGGGTGGAGTCATTTGCACTGGTTGCAGAGTTGGTGGCAGCAGGATTCAGACTCGGGGTCTCATCTTCCCTCCGACACTGGTAACCTCTCAGCCTGCTGTGTGCTCACCAACACACACATCTGCCTGTGCATGTTCAATTTCTGTTTATTGAGGTGGTGACGTGGGCCTGAGAGGAGTCAGGGATGTGAGTGTGTGAAGGGTGAGGGCTGGGGGTCTCCACACCAGCCTCCAGGGGCCCAGGGCAGAGTACACTCAGCTAGACTGAGAAGGGGCAGGAGCTGGACAGAGCCACTGTCCATCTCTAAGACCGGGCTCCTCTCTCAGCTGGGCTCCTCTCTCTCACACACATCTCTCAGGATCACCTCTGTCATCCCTCTGGGCCCATGCAGGTTTCGCTGCGTCAGGTGGCCAGATGTGTGTGGGGGGAGGATGTGGAAGAACAGAGCACCTCTAAACTCCTTTGCCGTCACTAAGGGGCCCTTCCCGCCTTTAGTTTTAGACCCTTGTATTCAGCGTGAAGGTTGTTGCTTATAATAGGATAACAGTCATTTAAAATGTAAAAAGTAAGCATATTACCGTTTGTAGAGAGTTTGCTACATGTAGGTAGCAAGAATGAGCAAGTAGTAAGAGTCAACACTCTCTTTCCATCCTCATAACATGCCAGAGAGGATGGTGAAATTATGCCCATTATCCTGATGAGGAAAACTGAGGCCCACAACTCACATTACTTTCTTAAGATAATTGCACAGCTAGGAAATGGCAGGGCTGTGATTTTTACCTGTGCTATTAAACATTTGCCAACTCTGCCGCAAAAGAGAGACTGCTTTTTCATCTGGCCTTGCCTCTTCAGCCAACCTCCTTCCTGCCTATGCCTCCCAGCTTTGGAGAAATTATAGGTGTAGCCTGTGCTTTCCTGTGCTTTGGGTTTTGTGCAAGGGCTTGCAAAAGTATGCTTGCTGGTCTCACACCCTGAATCATAGTTTAGCATTTAAAGTTGGAAACAATCTCTGTGGTCATCTAAATTTCATCTTTTTGCTGGCAGTTAGGGAAACTAAAGCTCAGGGAGTAAAAGTTCTGGACTGGGGCTTGAACCCTGGTCTCTAGACTTTGCATCCAGTTCTTCATCTATTAGAAGCCTCCTAGGTTCATTCATTCATTCAATTATTCACTCATTCATTTGTTCAGTCCCTTGAGCAGCATTTCAGTGAGTTTGCCTGCATCATTTCACTTGATTCTCAAAAAATAAAAACTCATGAGATCAGTTACATTGTAGCTGATGAGATGAAGATGCAGATGAGGAGACTGAGTTTCAGAGAGGTGAAGTGAGTGGTCCAAGGTCCCAGCAGGCAAGTAGCAGAGGTAGGATTTGAAGCCAGGTCTTTGGAGAAAAGGGAGGCAGCTGGGGAGTCAGATGAGGCAAGCAGCTGGAGCCAGGTAGTCGGGGCAGCCTTGGCCTTCGGTGAGCTTTGCCTCCATTCTGGGGGTGAGGGGTGAAGTCACAGGGCTAGAGTTGCAGGTAGAGGTTGAGCTGGGCTGGTGGGTGAAGGGAGGCCACGGAAACAGGTATCCCTGATGTAGGACCATGAGAGGGTCACGGGATGGCCTTCCTGAGATGCCTCCAGCCCAGAATCTGAGGAGACCACACTGAACACTGCCATCTATGGAACCATACCAGGGCCCCATGGCTGGGCTCAGCACCTCTCAGGAGTGGCACCAGGTCTGCATTCACTGGGTAAGACTAGGGAGGGGCTCAGAGAGGAGGACAGGTGCAGTGACCTGGTGCTTCACATCCAGTCACTCCTACCTATTCCGAAGAGTTGAATTCACAGCATTGAAGGTCTTATAGCTTATCCAGATTATTGGTACCAGCATTTTCCAAAGTGTGTGTGTAGGGGGGGCAATAGATGGGGGTGATTACTTGGGGTCTGCGCGGACAGGGAGATGGTGCATAAGCCTGGTTCTAAATAACATGTTAAGCAGTGAGGATTGCAGTACCTCTTCAGTTCTCCTTCAAGCCTGTGATCACACAGGGAGAAGGGTCTCACCTTGGTGCTGGCGTTTCTTTAACACGTCCCCTAACACTTGCCAGTCTCCTTCCACCCACCCCTCCAAGTGTTTAGGAAGGACCAGCCTCTAACTAAAGCATGTAACCTTCCTCATTCAGTTTTCATTTTATTTTTACTGTTACCTTCTATCAGTGGCAAATGGTCCCGGCTCATGAATGACAGTAACATTATAAAGACCTCCTTTAAGGTAGTGATTTAGGTTTTAAGAGGGTTGGAAGACAAGTCTTAAGTCATGAATGCCGCAGGCTTCCTAGGCTGTGGCAGTGTTGTGGAATAGAAGGAAAGTCAGTGCACGTGGGAGGCACTGAGCCTGCTGGCCCTCCACTCTGCAAATGGAGTGTGGAGACAGGGCGGGGCTTGCCCCAAAACATGCAGGAAACCAGTCCTCCAGGCTGCCAGTGGGCACCTCCTCTACTATCTTTTTATTCCTGAGGACCTGCAATGCTTCCCTCTGCACCCTCTGTCATTTACACACCTGGAAATGTGTCCTCTTTATCCCAGCCTCTTCAGACATTGCTGCAAGTTCTGATCTTGCCTCAAACTTGAGAAGCCCTCGGTCTTTGGGCAGATGGCCTGCTGGCGTGTGAGCAGGAAGGTAAACGCCCCCAGTTTCTATCCCTCACAGCAGGCACCTGTCTGCCCTCTCACGGGACTCCCACTTCCTGGCCAGGCTGCTATGGAAACTCCACTCAGTGTCCAGAAATCAGCTGTAGCCTCACTTTCTCTAGCACCATTTCCTGGGGCCCCAGGGTGGATGCACCCCCGCTTTGCTCTCAACCCCCTGCGGCCCCCACAGCACTTCCCACAGGATAGCGTGACTATCTGGTTACGGGTCCATTGCCCCATTTTATTATGCACACCTTGAGGCAAGTACAGGGCCTTCCTTAATTTGACTTTCCCAGGACCTGGGGCCTGGCCCGTGGAAGGTCTATGGTGAAGACTGTTGAACAGTAATAATAGTTGTAACAACTGCCATTCACTGAATACTCCTTGCATCAGACACTGTGCGATGCACTTTATTTATATTATTTTATCGAATCCTCATAGCAGCCTCAATAATTAAGATCAAACACTATCCCCATTTTTATGAATGAGGACACTGAGCTCAGAGGTGTTCAGTATCTTGCTCAAGGACACTCAGTAAAATACAGAACTGAGGCTTGAAACAAAGCAGCTCTGGAGCCAGTGTTCTCAGGAGGCTAGGGGAGGTGCATGGGGTGCCCCCCCCCCGCCACACACACCCATACTGAGACTGGAGTGATGAATGCACAGGTGTCTTCCCTGCCTCCCCTCCCCCTCTGTTTACTGTTTGCTCCCACAGCCTCGGTACCTTCCGGGCCCCTGGCTGTGGCTTCCTGTGGGTGCTGCCGCCCTCGCCCTGCGGGCTGGCCTGGCTGCCCAACGGGAGCCCATTAGTCAAGTCATCCTAGGCAGGATTACGCCTTCACCGAAATGATATCCAGGCCCGGCGGCTGGGCTCGTGTGCAAATTTGTGCTGATCTGATTAGCTTGTTTAGTCATTGCTGCTGATGAGAGCGGGCCACGGCCACCAAATGACATTCTGCTGCCTGCAACTCTGTAATCACTTTTGGAAGGGATATTATGTTAATATCTCACATGAGAGTCTCCGATCATGCAGGACGATGGGCGGCCAGGCCCGGGCCATATGGTGCATCCGAGGCCCTCCTTTGTAATCCTGGGTAATTGAAATCTCTGCCTTATTCAAACTTGGAAAGCCCACCCTCTGATGGGTAGCAGAGGGCCCTTTGGCAATTTACTTGTCAGTCCTTTTGGGGACTTTCTTTGGGGTATGATGGCATTATGAGCGGAGATTTATGCCAGAGAAACTTGACCATTTTTAGAAACAAAAATCTCTGGCGCTGGCCGCGGTGGCTCACGCCTGTCATCCCAGCACTTTGGGAGGCCGAGGTGGGCAGATCACGAAGTCAGGAGATCGAGACCATCCTGGCTAACACGGTGAAACCCCGTCTCTACTAAAAATACAAAAAAATTAGCCGGGCGTGGTGGCGGGCGCCTGTAGTCCCAGCTACTCGGGATGCTGAGGCAGGAGAATGGCGTGAACCCGGAAGGCGGAGCTTGCGGTGAGCCAAGATTGCGCCGAGATTGCGCCACTGCACTCCAGCCTGGGCGACAGAGCAAGATCTTGTCTCAAAAAAAAAAAAAAAAAAAAAAAAGAAAAGAAACAAAAATCTCTGGCATCTGATGGTTTAAGAAGAAAACAATAACCACAACAGCAGTAATAGTAACTTCTAGTTAGCAAGCAGCTCTAAAGTTCCAGGCACCCAGATCAGGGCTTCAAGTAAGCTGAGGTGCTTTAGGGCAATCTGCCAGTCAAGTATTACTCCCATTTGAAGGCTGAGAAAGCTGAGGCTCAGAGAGACCAACCAGCTTGCCTGAGGCCACTGGCGAAAAGTGGAGATAACAGGACTTCTCCCTTGTTTGTCTGACCACAAGCCTTGCTATAGTCAGACTCAGCTTGCAGGGTTTTTTGAGACTATCAACAACCCCCAGACAGCTACCACTTAACGCAGTGCTCGGCAAGCTTGAGCAAGTGTCAGAAATCCCTGGTGGTCTCATTAAGGCATAAATTGCTGGGTCCCACCCCCATTGTTACTGATTCAGCAGGTCTGAGGTGGGACCCAGGAATTTGCATTTCTAACAACTTCCCAAGTGATGCTGGTGCTGCTGGTCCCGGGATCACACTTTGAAGACCACCAGCCTAGCCAATCCTTACTGTAAGCCCAGTACTGCCCAAATAGGAGAGGTAGATAGTCTCACTTTCATTTTTTTTTTTTTTTTTTTGACAGAGTCTCTCTCTCTTGCCCATGCTGAGTGCAGTGGCGTGATCCTGGCTCACTGCAAGCTCCGCCTCCCGGGTTCACGCCATTCTCCTGCCTCAGCCTCCCGAGTAGCTGGGACTACAGGCACCTGCCACCACGCCCGGCTAATTTTTTTGTATTTTTAGCAGAGACGGGGTTTCACCATGTTAGCCAGGATGGTCTCGATCTCCTGACCTCGTGATCCACCCGCCTCGGCCTCCCAAAGTGCTGGGATTACAGAGGTGAGCCACCACGCCTGGCCTTTCACTTTCATTTTTCTAATGGGGAAATGGAAGCTTGGATAGGTGAATTTGCTTTCCTAGTGTCTTTTAGCTAGGACATAGGATGTGAAAGGAGGTGACTGTGTCCATAGCTAGAAAGGTTGCAAAACCAGAACTCAGCCCAGCTTTCCTGATTTGCCATCCACAGAGGTGGCCTCGGGGAGGTGGTGTTACATTTTAATTTTGCCTCGGCCAGAAAACTGGAGGGTGTGTCAACGCTCGTTCCTAAGGGCTTGCCTCATGGCCCCGGGAGGTTGCTCATGTTCTCCTGCAGGACTTGGTGTGGCTGGATGACTTGGGCCATGGTGGGCTCCTGTTGTGTGGACGTGCAGGGCAGGCCAGGTCTTGCTGTGAAGCTACCCTGTGCTTGCAGGTGAGGACACCAAGCTGGGATAGAACCCTGGGCAGGTGAAGAGCTGGGAGATTCGGGGCCGAGTGCACGGGCTTTGCTCAGTTCCACTGTCCAGGATGCTGCATGCTCTGCAAGGAGGCAGGTGACTGCTAATTAGAGGTCCCCATTCCTTACCTAATGGTCAAGGCCTGCCCAGGCTGGCCAGACAGATAATCATTGTTTAACCTCCCTTTATTCCCCTCCCCTCCTTGCCCTCCACTTCCCAACCAGGGGAAAGAAAAAGAAACTCGGTAATTCACTGAGCATCACCCAAGACCAGGCGCAGACCCACGCCCTGGCGTATCAAAGATGTAGTACTCGCTTCATTCCTGTTTCACAGATGCACAGACTTAATCTTGGAGAGGCTCCTGCCAAAAGTCACCCAGCTGGTAGGTGGGACAGAGCAAGGACTTGGAGTGACACAGGCTAAATCCAGGCCTCTGTCCACTCCTCCGACTGCCTCTCTCCTCCCTGTCCCTTTCTTTAAGATGCCAAGGAGCATTTGTCAGACTCCTGGAGGAGAAATATTGTTTTCAGTGATTCCCAAGCCTATTTGTCAGTTGAAACTCATTTATTTTCTTCCTTCTTTTTTCTTTTTCTTTTTTTTTTTTTTTGAGTGCAGAGTGCCTTTTGAGGATCAGATACTAGGGACTCAAGGACTCCTGGCTTGTCCCCTTGTCTCCAAAGCCCCATCCTCACAGCTCAGGCACCTGGGTGCCTGTGATGTGCTCACTGGGCTGGAAGCTCCAGAGGGGGCAGGAGGGAGCCTGACTTATCTCTGAAGTGTGGTGGCCCCAGGGCCTGGTGCTTGATACACACACACACACGCGTGCATATACATATGTATGTATTTATATTTGTTTGTTGGTAGCAAATGTTTATTTCTTATAGCTCGCAGTAGCCATAAGGGCCATCCTAAGCCAGCCAGTCTTGCTTGCTGACCTGGAGAAATAAATGCCTCTTCTGCCAGGTAGTTTGGAGCACAAGGGCATAGGTGAAAACACGGGCCTCAGGGGCTTCACATCGGAGTCCCATTCTGCCCCCTCAGAGCTGCGAGACCTTGGGCAAGTCCCTTTCCTCTCTGGGCCACAGGTATTCTCATGGGCCTCCCTCCCAGGCTTTTGTGCCAATTCAGGAGGCATGCAAGCCTCTGGGACAGTGGGCCATCCCATGGAGGCGAGCTGCTGCTAGGCTGCAGCCTTCAGAGTAAGAATTTGAACTAAATAAGGAGAGAAGTCACACCACCTCAGGGAACCATCTAAGTCTGTGTTGTCTGAAGCAGTAGCCAGTTGAGACATGTGGCTATTTACTTTCAACAGATAATTAAGTTAAATTAAGCACAGTTCCTTTTGCACGGTAGCCTCATCACAGGTGTTCGGTAGCCACATGTGGAGAGTGGCCACTCTATTGGACAGTGCAGATGGGGACACGTCCCATTGGGCAAAGAGCCCAATGGGACTGCACCAAGTAGGTTGTGTCATGCTTATTGTTTTCATGTCCTAACACTGCTAATGACACATAGCCTATTGGAAGTCCCCTTGGATCTGCTTTTTTGGAGAAAGAAGGGAACATGCATTTGAAATCATCCACTACATGATTTTATTTGCTCCTACACTGATTGATTGATTGATTTTTGAGACAGGGGCTTGCTCTGTCACTAAGACTAGAGTGCAGTGGTGTGATCATGCTCACTGAACTCCTGGCTTCAAGCCATCCTCCAACCTCAGCCTCCCAAAGTGCTGGGATTACAGGGATGAGTCACTATGTCTGATCACACCTAGTTTTCTTTTAGAAACAAATATCCAAAACACTTGCAGCGTTAGCTGAAATCGGTTAGGTGTTCTCTCACCCATCTTATTCTATTACTTGCTCTATAGCCCTTTCTTAGCACCTAGGAGCAGCCTGGACCTCAGCTCAGCCCAGGTCAGGGTAACAGTGTCCCACAGCATTGGTGACGTCCAGACGAATGAGGCTTTTACTCTACTTCGTAGGCTGGTGCCTCTAGCTTCTAGACTGCATCAAGATCACAGGTTCCTCTCTCTCCTGAAGGACTGTCTGCCACGGGGGACTCCCTGCCATTGTCCCACACATGCTATCAAGGCAGAGGGTGACGAGCCCAGAGCCCAATCCCCAGTTGACACTCTGTCCATGAATTTAAGTCCCCCAAAGAATGCCCCTAATGTCCACTAGAGCCCTTTACACAACCCTGTTAGCCGTGATGGCTATTACATTTGTGTGTCTAGTTGGAGTTCCAATTCTGCCCCTGTAATTTATTAGTTGTGTGACATGAACATGTGACATAAACTTTTTGAGCCTCGGTTGACCCTTCTGGAAAGCGAGGACTCTATTATCTTGCTCACTGTGTGGCAATGAGTTCACATGAGATGGTGCAGTGTTTCCAGACTTTTCTAGCCCGTGTCCCTTTTGCTAAACAAAAACATCTCTGCCTTCCTCGTGGAAGACTCCACCTCTCTATACCGCCCCACCGATAAGTATTTCATGCACACTTACCAGCCAAGAACACTTTGTCCAACTTTCCCACAATTTGTATTATGAAATGAAAGGGTTTTTTTGTCTTCCAAAAATATAAAATTAAGTTATGATGCTGGCTCTGTTGTTCTGAGCTATACCCTTTTCCTTCCCCTCGCCTTCCTTATCTTAGTTCTAGTATACCCCCGGAAGCTCACCCCCACATCACAAATGGGACAGGTGGGCAGTGCCCGGCGATGAGCTGCAGGTGACAGGCACTCACTAAACAGTGGGTCCCCACACCCTGCAGAGGAAAGGAGACCTGCAGGCAGACCTTGCAGCCATGGCCAGATGAAGGTCAATCAGAGTCCAGTTTCAAGTAGCACCTCTGCAGACCCCCAAGTGTAGATAAGTTCCTTAATATCATCTCATAGCTCTCTTCACTTTTTAAAAAAGTAGACCTTATTTTTTAGAGCCGTTTTAGGTTTGCAGAAAATACAGAAAGTTTCAGTATGTCCCCTCCGCCCACTCTCCCAGTTGTCTGCCCCATTGCTAACCTCTTGCATTGGTGTGGTGCATTTGTTACAATGGGTGAACCCATACTGATACACTCTTATTAGCTCCAGTTCATAGCTTACTTTAGGGTTCCTTCTCTGCGTTAGACAGTTCTATGGGTTTTGGCAAATGCGTTGTCTCCATACCCATCATTACGGTACCATACAGAATAGTTTTACTGCCCTAAAACTGTCCCGTGCTCCGGCTACGCATCACCCCCCTCCTTCTACCCTGGGCCCAGTTTTCTTCACTTTTTCTTCAATGCATTTACTGCAGTCGTAAAGAGCGAATTTGGAATTACTTGATTAAAATCGGCCTTCTCCACGTGACCGTAAGCAGCTTCACAAGGGCAACCGCTACCTCGGGCTTTGCCACACTGTGTTTCCTGGGCTTTATCACAGTGCATGGCATATGTTAGTGTAAACAGTTGAACAAATGAATGAATGAATGAGTGAATGAGAAGTGAAGTAGAGGCAATGAAGGAGGCTGGAGGAAGGAGGTGTCAGGGCAAGAAGAGGAAGCCTCACCCAAATCAACATTGCCCATCCCAGGAGCCTCCCTTTGAGGACAATGAAATGGCAAAGCAAAACTGTTCTGGAACCAAGTGGCTGATAACCCACGTTGGGGTTATCCTGGTGGTGAGTGTAGCCCCTCCTTGCCCCATCAGGGGCAGGAGCAGGGAATTGATGTCACCAGAGCCAGGCCCTGAAATGGCCCAACAAGGGCTCACTCCGTCACTGTCTTAACCATCGTGACTTTCGGAGTCACCTCCAGATTTTTTGGCCCAGTAAATGATTAAGCAGTTAAATAAAGACAGGCTCATTAAGGAAACATGCTTCCCTGCGTATCTGCCCCAGTTACTCCTAAATTTAATCTGTCCATGAGCCAATTTCCAGGACAAATGCGCACAGGCTTTTTTTTTTTTTTTTAATCTCCAGAGCCTTAACCTTGAAGGTATTCATTGGCCAAGGCTTATCCTGATGCCCGTCTCCCCCATCCTGTCTCCTCTGAGACTCAATGGAGGGGTTCCTTCCCCACACCCAGACAATCCTGTGGGGCCACTGGAGAGAGGGCAGGGCACTTGGGCCCATTTGCCAGCAGGCAGGGCCGGGCCCATGAAAGCGCCCTTTCTTCTCTGTCACACGGCTGCTCCCAGCCACGGGGGGTTCTGGGGCATAATCGGATTGAGTTTCCTTGGCCAACAGGTTGGCTTTGTTCTCTTGTCCAGATTTTCATCCACTTGGCTCCCCAAGTTGCTGCTCGACCGCTCTCTGACCTGGATTCACTGAGGACATATCAGGCCTTTGCCATGGGGTCCATGGAGTGGCCAGAGCCCAGGGCTGGGTGAGTGTGGGGTGGGTCTGAAGGGGAGGACGTGCATCTAGAGGCCAGGCCAGCCCCTGCAGGATTTTCTGATGTCAAATCGCCTGTCCTGTGCCTGAGCCCTATTACCTTAGCAGAATGAAGACATGCGCCTCCCCTGGGCTTCCCCAGCATGGCCTGAGTGAGTGTCTCCCTGGCTGCAGTGTTTGCAATCAGCAGGTCAAGAGGGGACTCTCCTGCCCTGCTCCCAAGGCGCTGCTGCTCCTTCTAGCAGTCCCAGGTTAACACCCACTCTCCTTATACTGGTCCCAGGGCCCTCTATGGGTTAGGGTGTAGAAGGAGGTTGTGTTGGTTAAAAACACCAGGTGGAAATCTCTTTTCTCTGAATGCTGAAGGAGTGCTATTAAAGAGACAGTTCCTTTCAGTCTAGTTGGATCCTGGGTGAAGACTCAGGCCTTGCTCAAGAAGGAACAGCCACCCATATGTGCTGTCGTGCATTTCCAGGGAGGAGGCTGGAAGTCGGAGATCAAGGTCCTGGCAGGTTTGGCTTCTGGTGAGGGCTCTCTTCATGGCCAGGGCTCCTTTAGCTTCTTCTGCTCCTGGGCACAGATGGGCCCTGTTAGACCGTTGCCTTGCTCACAATCACTCATGCCCCCTTCCACTGCCTCTGGGGTTGTGTCTGTGATGTCCTCTTCCTGGGGACAAATGCAGCTTCAGCTGCTATAGGCTGGGACTCGTGGCCCTCCCTGCACCAGTCCCAGGGCCCAGCTTCCCCAGGCCACTAGCATTGCTCCAGGAACAGTGTCTAAGTCAGCCCCGACTGCCAATAGAATCCCACGGACTGAGTGGCTTCAGGAACAGGAATTTATTTCTCACAGTTCTGGAAGTCCAAGATCAGGGTGCTGGCAGATTTGGCTCCTGGTGAGGGCTCTCTTCGGGCTTGCAGACAGCTGCCTTCTTGCTGTAACCTCACATGGTGGAGAGAAAACTCTGGTGTCTCTTCCTTTTCTTATAAGGGCACTAATTCCATCACGGATCCCCCAACCCTCATGACCTCACTGAAACCTAATGACCTTTCAGAGGCCCCACTTCTTAATACTGTCACACGGGGGGTAGGGCTTCCACATACCGATTTGGAGACACACAAACATTTAGTCCATAAAAAATGGGCAGGTGGCCCAGACTAAGCTAATCAGCACCCTTTCCTGGGCCCGTCAGGATCCTTCTCTGGCTTTTGGTTTGTTTGTTTGTTTTCTAAAATAGAAATAGGCGTATCTGTGAGAAGGTGAGGTGAGAGTTGCAGGCAGCCACCTACCTGCCCAGGGGAGGAGGCCCTTTTGTGATAGGAAAGAATGAAGACAGCACAAAGAGAGACATGGAGGAGGAAGATGGAGGAGGGGACACTTTTGCCTCCCTGGACCCAGTGGGCCCTGAGGTCTGCTTCTAACTTGTCTTTTCTCTATTGATTTTTGTCAGCTAATAAGTCTGTCTTTCTACATATATTCATTCAAGTTCCATTTGTTTTCCTCGCAAGTAAAAGAATGCTGACAACCTCAGGATTGGGCAAGGAGCTAGTCCTTTTCCCCTCTTGAGAGATGGGGTAGCAGAGTAGTAGGAGCAGAGTGGCCAGACTCTCTGGATTTGAAGTTGTACATGTTGGTCTGGGCAAAATTTTCAACTTCCTGTGCCTCAGTTTCTCATCTGTAAAATGGGGTTAATAATAGTGCCTACCTCGTGCAGTCAGGGATGAGGATTAAATGAATTATATATGTAAGGGGCTTTGCACACTACCTGGTGTGCAGTCAGCTTAGCATCTGTGAGCTGATTTCCATCTCCCTTGGGTCTTGTGGCCTGTGAACAGAGCCTTACTTGGCCCAAGTGCTGAAGGAAATGGAACGAACCCTGAGTGAGACAGCAATACTCTCTTGTGACCTAGTTAGTAGCCAGTTGGCAGATTTCTGGTATTGCTCACTGATGAGGGGCTGCTGGGTGCCTGATGAGTCCTGGGAAATGCCTGCGGCAGGGTGGCTGGCCTGGGCCTGTCTGCCCTGGGATGCCCCTCCCAGAGCGCCCAGCATGGCAGCACTAAGGCCAGCTGCCTTAGTGGGGCCAGCGGGACCCTACTTGGGAGGATAGAGTAGTGGCAAGAACCTGGGCCTGCAACCCAGCAGTTGTACACCATGGTTTCCTAGAGGAACTCATGCACGTGTGTCCTGGAGGCCTGCAAGAGAACAGCAGCATGGAGATGACCGGCAACTACCACCACCCAAAGTCCCACCAACAGGAGAACGGATACACCAGCAGGGGCGCATGCAGGCAACGGAGCACACCAAGTGCTGGTGAGAGTGAATCAGCAACAGCCACGTACATCAACACCCATGAGGCTGAGACTCGTAATATCAAATTTAGAATTGTAAGTAGCAGAAGGATCAAAGTGATATTTTTAAAAAAGCTTAAACACAAGCAAATCAAGCACTGTATTGTTTAGGCACACATTCACATTTGGTAAAGACATAAAGCAAAGCAAGGGAACGAGACAAAAATGAAATCCCAGAGTGGTCAGGTGGTCAGGTCTTGGGGGGTGGCGTGGAGTCGGGGAAGGGCATCAGAGTGGATCTCACCTCAGCTCCGACTGCTTTGGCAAGTTCTAGTTCTGACACGGAGTGGTGGGTTCACAGCTGTTTGATTGCTTGTTATGCTTTATAACAATATAAACTGCATATGTTCAGTTGAAATATTTCATAATAAAGGTTTTTTAAAAAGAACATTGGGCTTATCTTTCCCATCAGATACAGGCATTTTTGTTTTGACTTTCTATTTCCTTTTTTTAAATGAGCAAGGATCATTTGCCTCTGAAAATATAAATTAAAAAAAAAAAAAAAGGCCGGGCATGGTAGCTCATGCCTGTCATCCCAGCACTTTGGGAGGCTGAGGTGGGTGGATCACTTGAGGTCAGGAGTTCGAGACCAGCCTGGGCAACATGGTGAAACCCCATCTCTACCAAAAATATAAAAAATTAGCCAGATGTGATGGCGTGCATCTGTAATCCCAGCTACTTGGGAGGCTGAGGCAGGAGAATTGCTTGAACCTGGGAGGCAGAGGTTGCATGAGCCAACATCGTGCCACTGCACTCTGGCCTGGGTGACAGAGCGAGATTCCATCTCAAAAATAAATAAATTATTTAAATATATTTTTTTAAAAAAGCACTGGATTTGCAGTTGGGAGCACAAGATTTGGGTTTGCCGCTTCCCACAACCGCTGTCATTGCCGGGACCTCTGCAGCCATCTCCTCCCAGCCTCCATCCTCACCCACTCCATTTCGGTCTCCGTTTGGCCCCCCAGCAGAGTTATCTTTGTAACCATAAATGGCATTCGCTCATTTTACTGGGTCCTGAAGTCCAAGCCTGTTCTTTTCAACCATGTTTCTCCCTGTTCCTCTTCACCCTTTGTAAGTAGCCAGATGTAGAGTTCATGGAACCAAAAACCTGCCTTCTGCCTCTGTGTCTTTGCTCAAGCTGTACCTGGGAGAACAAGTCAGGTCTGAGCACCAGTGTCTGGGTCAGTGCTCAGCACGCAAAAAAGACTGGGTTTAGGCTCTGTCACCCACCATGAATTCTACATGGAATGACTTTTCTGTCCCTAAGTGATCCTTCCGGGCTCATTTCAGGCAACACCTCTTCCAGGAAGCCTTCCCTGATATCCACCCTTTATTCTCACACCCCCTCTGCTAACCCCTATCAAAGTACCCTAAAATTTCCACAGTACTTTGAAATTTTCTGTATATGTGCCTCCTCCACTAGACTACCTACTCCCCAAAGGCAAAAACTGGGTCTTATTTTGTTTGTTTCAATAGCAACTGTACGAGCCGTGGCATGGTGGCACTCAAATGGTAATGCCCTGAGGAAAGGGTTTTGCCTGTTTTGCTCATATATGCATTCTAAGCACCTAGAACACTGCCTAGCATATGGTAGCTGTGCTGTAAATGGTTATCGAGTGAATGAATAAATGTTAACCCGTACTGAGTACTGAGTAAAGTTCTGTTGCTTGGAAGCTGTGTGAGCTTCGGCGAGACACTTAACCTCTCTGAGCCTCCCTTTCTCCCTCTGTCGATGGGGATATTAATAGTACTATTCTTGAAGGCTCACCATGAGATTTGGCAGAAAGATGCATGTGACAGAGCCTAGAAAATGGCAGATGCACAGCCCATGCTGCTTGCGTATGGATTTAACCCTGACCCCAGTGGCCTCAGGCAAATTCCCAGTGGCTCTGAGGTTGTCCATCTGAGCTCAGAATCCCCTCTCAGCCTCTCTGGGTGGTCCGTGGGAAAAGGGGGTCGCAGGTCTGTGTTCCTCCTCCTTAGCCACGGGCCAGTGACCCCTAGGGTCACCTCTGACCGCTGGGTCAGTGGATCTATTGTGCAAGGCCTGTTGGTGGCTGGGCAGCCTCACTGAGTCTCCAGAGCCCAGCTGGTCAGTGCAGCCAAGGTCATGGTCCTCATTCCTTGAATAGCTCTTTCTTTAAATTGAGGCAAACTCTTCTTCAGCAGCCACAGGTAGCTCCTAACGCAGCCAGCTGTCTGAGCACTCTCTTAGGTCCCTTTGGGTCCTAAAATGCTAGAGAGGGGGCAGGATGAATGGAGGAGGTGTCACACAGACCTAGCTCCAGCGCTGCCCTCCCCAGCTTCTGGCTGTCTGACCTGGGCAAGTGACTTCACATCTCAGAGCCTCAGTCTCCACGTCTGTTTTTTTTTGTTTTTTGTTTTTGTTTGTTTGTTTGTTTTTGAGACAGAGTCTTGCTCTGTCACCAAGGCTGTAGTGCAGTGGCATGATCTTGGCTCACTACAACCTCTGCCTCCCGGGTTCAAGCGATTCTCCTGCCTCAACCTCCCGAGTAGCTGGGATTAAAGGAACGTGCCACCAGTCCCAGCTGATTTTGGTATTTTTGGTGGAGACGGTTTTGTCATGTTGGCCAGGATGGTCTCAAACTCCTGATCTCATGTGATCCACCCGCCTCATCCTCCCAAAGTGCTGGGATTACAGGCGTGAGCCACCGTGCCCGGCCCAGTCTCCACATCTGCGAAATGGGGAAACAAAACCTATCTAAGGAGGATATTATGAGGAGCTGAGAGAAGCCATGTCATTCTCCTAATTAATTGGCATTCACTAAAGAGTTATGTGATTATTAAATACGTAATAAAATATAAAAATATAAGGTGCTCTAGTTATATAATCATGAGGTCTGATGATGGTGATGACTGCAATTCAGTGGACTACCTTATGCGGAACCAACTGTCAAGAAGTTCTGTGCATGTGTGCTTGTGTATGTGCATCTGTGTATTATATATATACATATACGGTATATAAATAGACACTTTTATTATATAAGAAAATGATGTCACAGTAAAAATGCATAAATATTATTGAGCATGTTTGTATAAACGAGTGAACAAAGAGACATTTGGGATGCAAGACCAGTGGTATAATCTGCCCAAACACAGGCCCCGTTTTACTGTTGCTAATGCACAAAGCGAGGGCTGGCAGACATGACCTGCATGCTCTGCACACCTGCCCATCTGCACCACGCTCCCCCGTGGTCTTGCTGCTGTTGCCATGTTGGGCTTATCCCGCCTCTCACACCAGGACCATACAAGCTTTCGCAGCACTGCTGATTTCTCCCTCACAGCACTTGTCACAGTTGACATATTCTATTTATTTGTAATTGTCAGTTTACGTGTCTCCTCCACTAGACTGATGGTTAGCTGCACTGAGGCCAGAGGTCCCATCTGATTTTACTCTCCATTTTCTCCCCAACACCCATTAGGATGTGTGGTGCAGTGTAGATGCTTGATAAAATAATTGAACAAATCGATGGATGGTTGGATGGTCAGAGGGATGAATAGATGACTGGTTGGATGAACAGACGGTGGTTGGATGGATAAATGGTTGAATGGATGGGTGGACAGATGGATGGAAGATGAGTGAATGGATGGAAGAGGGATGAATGAATAATTGAATGGATGGGTGGATGGGTGAGTAGACAGATGGATGGAAGATGGATAGATGGATGGATGGATGGATGATGGTCAGATGGATGGATGGTTGGGTGGATGAAGGGATGGATGGATGGTTGGATGAATATCATAGACTTTCCCTTAAGGAGCTTACCGTACATTTGGAGTCACAAGATCAAGACCCAGAAAATGGTCAGTGGTAACTCACGACATTTTGCAGTCAAGGGTCCTGTGCCCCGTGACAGAAGGACCTACTCCTGTGAAAGGAATAGAGAGGGACTTGTGGCTGACAAGGGTGGAGAGAGGCCCATGGTCGTCTTCTTGAAGAATGGTCCTTGCTGCTATGAAGCAGGAAACATATTTTCAAAAAACCCAAGGACAGCCTTTTATGAACAACCTCTCTATGTCTTTGCTGAAATTCAGTACTGCATCACTCAATTCCTCAAGCCTGTATTAGGCTGTCGTCATGCCAGATCCTGGGCCATGTTCTGAGGACACAGAGATGAGCCAGAGGGTCTCTGTCTGAGCCCTCAGAGTCTGGGGGAGACAGATCTGTAAAATGTGCAAGCAGGCAGGCCACAGCAGAGGTGTGAGCAGAGGAGAAACAAAACAATCTAAACACTTTGGTGGAGACAGGCAGTCAGACAAAGGGTGGGGAGGAGGTGGTGGTTAAACTTATTCCTGAGGGATCGGTGGGAGTAGCACCCTCCCCAACTCCATCCTGATGAGAGAAGTTTTTCTGATAGAGAAAAAAAATGAGGGCAAGGAGAAAAACCGGGTGAGAGCTTCCTGGCTTTCTAGCCTGAGTGCCAGTGCTGGTGGGGAGAAATGAGCAATGAGGCTGGGAAGTTAGGGATCCCTCCTGGTTGGCCAAGGGCCTGGGCTTCCCTCTGAAGGTAATAGGGAGCTCTTGATGGGATTCACGCAGAGGGGAGACCTGATCAAGCTTGAGGCAGGGCGGAAGAGGGATAGGAGAGGGTGAGTTGGAAGCAGGGAGGCTGGATGGGAGGCCACGGCAAGTTTGCAAGTGGCGCAGGTCTAAACAGAGGCAGTAGAATAGAAAGTCAAAGAGGAGAGGCCCCAAATATCTTAGACAGGACATTCTTGTTTATTCATCTCTGAAAGTGAAAGGGAGGCAAGTACAGATTTAGTATGCCACTGTCCAGAGCGAATCCTGAGGGTACAGGGTTGGTGATTGACATTCCTGCTCCAAGAAACTCAAGGAACCTGACCTGTCCCCATCCCCCGCTCCCTGTAAATGTCTGTTTTTGGTTCGTCCTGCCCACCAGATGCAGAAAGGAGGGCCAGCCACGCAGAGCTGCAGGGAGGCAGAGCATAGGGCCAGGTTTCCATGAAGTGGAGAGAAGGAGAGGCCCTGTGAGCAGGCGAGGGGGGTAGGGTGGGAAAAGGAAAAGGTATGGAAAACTGCAGACCATAACCCTTGTCAAGATCCAAAAGAAGAGGAATAGTGGAGGATGCAGAGAAAGGGACCACTACAGCCGTGGGCAGGAGTTTCTATTTCCAAATGGATGTGGGGAGGCAGATTTCAGAGGGAACATATTTGCCAGGAGAATTTTGAGAGAAATGACTCAGGGTTCCACAACAATAGCTAATAGGGTAGCAATGGATTGGAGCATGTATATATCTTTATGTTCTAAAACATTTTTTTAAGGAGACACTCTAGGGCCAGAATCGCAAGTGCATGTCTTTGTGGACAGAGCAGGTCACACAAATGAGGAAAGTGGGCCACATATTCAAAACACAATAGCTCAAGCATGATGACCAGCTGCAGGTGACACCAGGCTATAGCGTCCAGGAGACCATAGAGAGGGATAGGGACTGTGGCAAACTGGAGAGCAGAGATCCACAAGGGCACAGCAGCAGGTCAGCTCCCACTACTGCCACCCTGTAGGAATACAGGGCTGGGTGGCCATGTTTTCTGATTTTTCAAAAAAATCCAGAAATTTTGATTTTTTCAGGAAACCTCCTGATATGTAAATAGTAGCAGCTAGTTCAGATTTTACCCTGTGTAATAAAACAAAACCATCCAGCCTGTGGGACTGCAGTGGGTCCCTCTGCTCCCCAGCAACCTTGCAATCAACTGAAAACCCACATCACACAGGTCCTGCTGCCTTCACTCATGTCTGCGGCTTTTCCCCAAGGGGTCTGGAGAGAGAACAGGGCTGGGAGTCAGTTGTGGCGTTCACTCCTGTTAGAGTTCCACCTCTAATGGGGGCCCTTGAGCAAACCCTGCAATGTTTCCAAGTCTCGGTTCCTCCACTTATATAATGGCAGGAAGATCTTGGCTCTTCCAGCCAACATTCTCTTCTTTTACAATTTTCCCAAATTACTACCGCCTTCTGTTGATTGAGGTCCTCCTATCTGCCAGACCCCGTGTTACTCACTCTAAGTCCCTTGCCCAGGATCACACAGCTGTTGATGTGGCAAAGGCTGGATTCCAACCCACACCTGTCTGACTTCAAAGGCCTTTGACTTAGGTACTATATTGACTCCAGTGAAAGCAACTTATTAAATAATTCAGGTAATGCTCCAGGAAAGGGGAGTGTTTTCCATTGCTCTTCATGTACCACCCAACTTCCAGGAGATCCAAACAGTTACTTTTTATAGCTGATGGCACAGTATAGATTTTTTAGAGTTCCGTTCGACCTTATAAAAGGCAGAGGAGTAGAGGACTTAGCAAAAGGCCAAAGGAATTAACAACGTGAGATGCACCAGGGGTCTCACCCAAGGCTTCGGACAGGCCTGGACTGGCCTACTAGGTGTCAGTTGGCAGAAGAGCAGAGGAAAGAACTCGCCCCAAGAGAAAAGTGAGGTGCACGATCATGCCAAGAACATGGCCTCTGTTGGAGGGCAGGGGTGGCTGTTCATACAGCTCAGTGGCTGTTCCTTCCTTAAGTGCGGGGACTGGAGCAGAAAGCAGAAGGCCATTTGCATTAAAGTGTGCCACTCTGAGAGCACCCAGGCTTGTGTCCCCCCAGACTGCCGTTCCTTCAGTTTTTTCAAATGTCACCTCTTTCTACTCAACTGTTGAAGTAAAAAACCTGGCGTTATTCTTGACCTCTTCTTTTACCTCAAGTCTCAAATTCAGTCCATTGCCAAATTCTGTGACTCGCCCCAAAATGTCTCACAGCTGTGTCATCTTCCCTCCTCTGCACTGTCCCAGCCATGGCTGCTCTGCTGGTCTCCTCCTTCACCTTGCCCCTTTCCAGTCTATCTGTGACACAGCAGCTAGAGAAGTTTTTATACAGTGCAGATCTGGCCCTGTCCCTCCTCTGCTTAAAAACCCTTTGGTGACTCCCTAGGGCACCATTAATAACGTGCAAGCTTCCCTCCATGACCTACAAATCCTTCTGCTATCCCTCACACACTGTGCTCCCGCCACCCCTGCCCTCTTTTCAGTTCCTCAAATATGTCAAGTTCTTCCTGGCTTTGGAATCCTACCAATGTGGAGCTGAATCCCGGGTAAACTTGAGTAAGTGCTTTCACCTCTTTGAGCCCCATTCTGCTCATCTCTGAAATGGGTATAATTGTATAACTTATTTCAAGGCATCATCAGTATTGACTTTTTTGCTTTAAACTTACAATCCCATGGAAAATCCCATGGAACACTCTTTTGCTTTAAATCTACAATCCTATGGAAAATGGCGCAGAGAGAAGGATTAATGTCATCCACTGACAATTTCACCTTCATCACCTACTTAACAATGACAAAGTAAAAGACATTCATACATTTTAGCTTCTGTTTAAATGAGTCATGCAATGAAATATCAACTATTTTCACTTAAAAAATTACAGTCTACAACACTTTTAAAAAATTTTTGTGTTAATTACTCCCTTGTTTCTCTGTATACTTTCATGACCTATTTATGGATTTCTAAACAAAGTCTAGCTATTTTGTCTGGTTTTGCACTTTGTGCAAATGGAATCATACTCTCTGTGCTCTGTGACTTGCTTCCTGTATTCACATGAGGATCTGGGATTCACCCAAGCCCATGCCTGCAACAGCCATTTATTCGTTGTCACTGCTGCATCGTACTGCCCTGGAGGAAGGTAGCCCAGTTTTCTCACACATTCTACTCTCTGCAGACATTTGGGCTGTTCCCGCTTTTGCCATCATGAATGGTCTTGCTGTGCGCAGGCTGTGTGGCTCTCCTGGCACTGGAATGCTACAGTTCCTGGAGGGGACACACCTAGGAGAGCAGTGGTAGATCCCAGTGTGTGTGCATGTTCAGCTTGACTAGGAATCACCAACTGTTGCCAAAGGGCTTACTCCACAAGGATTCTCCCACCAGCAGTGTCTGTTCTGCCACATCCAACTGGGAAGAAAGGTGGAATGAGATGAAGACGGAAAGATGACTCTTCATATATGTGTGTGGATAAGTGCATAAGTCTATGTGCTTATCGTATGTTTCATGCATTGTTATGAGTGTACATGACTTCGTTAATTTCTGCAGAGGTTTAAACCACGTTTGCTCAAACCTCTGGGGTACCCCACTGTGGCTTTCATTAGCACGAATGACCAAGGTCTTGCTCAGCACCTTCAGTTCCTGCCTGGAGCCCACCAGGACCTCTGCCGAACCTCTGCTCAGACCCTCCAGGATATAGCCTGGGCTGACCGCAGGCTTGAACAAGTCCAGGAATGATGAAACCTGTTTTTCTAAGACAAATCCCCTAGAATGACATTCAAAGTCCTTCCTGCACCGAAATAACACCAGCTCCTGCACCGAAATAACACCAGCTCCTGCACGGACCTCCTGGTTGCTCAGCGGTTCAGGCATGTACTGCCTCTGCACATTCACCCTCAGAGGCCCTCTGGAGGGTCACCCTTCCCTGGATTTTCCTTCCCCAGGCTCCTCCGTCCCTCAGTCTATTCAGGTCTGTGCCCAAGATCTTCTCTGACCACCCTGTCCAGAAGACAGGCCACTACCCATGGCTGTACCTCACCCTGCTCTGTTTTTCTTGTAAACATGATCTCCCAATGCCTCATACATGGATGTGTTCCTCTGTTCTCTGCGTTTCCACCAGAAGGTGAGTGCTTTGGGGCAGGGACGCATCTTTTCACCTGTTGGGTTAACTGTGCTCAGAGCTGTGCCCACTACATAGCAGATTCTCAAGATAGAATTGCTGAACCTATTTACGAATGAAGGAGTCACCAACCATGCTTTAAAACCTCGCTGTGGGAGATGGGTTTAGGAATGAGTTCTTTCCTTTTCATTTAAAAACACTCCTTGGCCAGGTGCAGTTGTTCACACCTGTAATCCTAGCACTTTGGGAGGCTGAGGCTGGTGGATCACCTGAGATCAGGAGTTCAAGACCAGCCTGGCCAACATGGTGAAACTCTGTCTCTATGAAAAATACAAAAAATTAGCCGGGTGTGGTGGTGTGCGCCTGTAATCCCAGCTACTCAGGAGGCTGAGGCGTGAGAATCTCTTGAACCCGGGAGGCGGAGGTTGCAGTGAACCTAGATTGCACCACTGCACTCCAGCCTGGGTGACAGCAAGACTTTCTTTCAAAGAAAAAAGAAATAACAACTCCTTATTAAATTGCTCTGCAGAAATTAGTGAAGTAGCTTGCACTCATAACAATGCATAAAACATATGATAATTACATAGGTCGATGCACTTATACACACATATATGAAAAGTAATCTCTCCATATTCATCCCATTCTACCTTTCTTTCCAGCAACTAATATTAGCTGTCCTCATACTCAGACACATACAAAAAATAGGGCTTCTTAGCTGATTTTTACCAAAAAAGTGGGATCCTACAGTATTCTTGCTTTTCTCATTTAACAATAATGTGCTGGACATTAATCCAGATAACTGGGTATGTAGCAAACTTTTTTTAACAGGTGCAAAATATTCTGTTGTGTGGGTGACCCACAATTTATTCAACTATTCCCCAGGTGACAGACATGCAAAGGTGGCTTTTAGATTTTTGCCACTATGAACAGTACTGCAGTAACACCTTGTACTTACAAATCGTATAAGCGATTGTTGTTCTATAGGACAGATTCCCATGTGAGGGATCCCTTTGTCGAAAGATACATGCATTTTGTATTTTAATAGATGAGGCTAGGTTATTTCAACAAGTCACTTATTCTGCCCTTTTGCTGTCCTGAGCTTTCTTTGCTCCTGATTTCCCCAGCCCCCTCCCCTGGCAGCCCCCTCCCCCTGCAGCCCCTTCCCCCCCACAGCCCCACCCAAGATTGCCCAGAAGTGGGGTCCATCCTAACTTCCCAGGAGGCCCAGTTTCCAGGTGCAGAATTGCGCCTGGCTAGACTACCCATCCATGAGAAGCCATTTCAGTTCCACTCCCACAGTAACATGCGCGGGTGCCTCAACTGTCTTCCCTCCAGCTGCTCACAAGGCCAGGCCTGGCCCTGCGAGGTGGCTTCAGCTGCAAAGGTGGAGAAAGCGGGAGGGAGGAGGAAAGAGGCAGGAAATGACTCCAGGAGCCACCTGGAGTGTATCCTCATTCCAGCTTCAGGTTCCCTTTTTGTTCTGAGCATCTCATAGCCGGTGTATTACCAATGATGATGCGTCAACATGCATAGCAGTGGCTCTCAGCGGGGCAGCTTTTGTACCACGCCCCCCTCCCCAGGGAACACTTGGCAATGTCTGGAGACACTTTCGGTTGTCACAACTTGGAAGGGGGTGCTAATGACATCTAGCAGGTAGGGGCCAGGGAATCTGCTAATTTCCCACAACGAAAAATTATCCAGCTCAAAATGTCAATAGTGCCGTGTTTCTCACAAATGCCTGGTTTATAGTGTGCTTACGGCATGACGGGAGCTGTGTTAAGTGGTCAGTACATGCATGACTAATTTAATCTTCACACTTTGAGCTAGGTGTTATCATTACACCCACTTTACAGGTGAGGATACTGAGACTAGGAGAGGTGAAGTGACTTGCTCACGATCCACAGCTGTGGAAGGCAGAGGCAGCACCTGACCTCAGGTCTGCCTGACTTCACTACACCGAATGGTCTTTGTAGGCCAGCTGGCTCTGTGCTGTAGCAGCAGACAGGGCACCTGATACAAACCTCATGACAGAGACTTGGTGGGTGGGAACGGCCTGGATGTGATCTTGGTCGTGCCTACCTACCTCTGACACAGTAGGGAGGTCTCCCTATGACTCCTCAGCTTCTGAGCTTCTTGTGAGGTGGGGCAGAGGGGAGCTGACGTAGCAGGTGAGGCATCCTCTGTGGCTGGGAAGCTGGCAGCCGAGGAAACGCGAGGTGCAGCCAGTCCTATTGTGTCTGATGTGACGTTCCCAAGCCAAAGCTGGGCTGTTCTTTATGACACCTGGGAGTGTACATTTGTGTTCTCTGCCTGTGCATGCTCGTGTGTGTGAGTTTGCCTGTGTGCACTTACCCATATGTGCCATGGTGGGTCTATAGATATATGCGGAAGTGTGCTCTGTGTCTCTGTGTGTCGGTTTGCCTTTGTTCATGTGGTGTCTCGTTCTCTATTGGCCTATGTGTTTGACTATACAGGCAAATATGTCTGCATGCATATCTCTATCTGATTATATTAGAGCTGGGTGTCCAGGGGTGTGTGTGTGTGTGTGTGTGTGTAGGTGATGGTGAGCTGTGGCTGTTGTATCTATGTGTGTATGAAGTGAGTCTGGGTGTGTGTGTGCACATATGAAGGTGTAATGGTGTGCTTTTATGTACATATATTTTGGACGGACTGTACATGTGTGTCTATATATGTATTTACGTGTGAATAGTGTGTCTGCACTTAAATACCTGTGACTGTGTAAAGTGTGTGGCTTTGTGCCCATGTTTATAGAGGTGGCTGGGTGCAGTGATTGCTCTGTGTGTGTGTGTGTGTGTGTGTGTATGTGCACGTGATAGAGAGAGAGAGAGAGAGAGAGAGACAGAGAGACTGCAGACTCTTACCAACACAGAAGCTGCAAAAACACTGCTCTCCATGTGTTCTTTCAGTTTCCAAGAGTGTCAGCCTCTCCTTAGGTCAGAAAAGATGAGCACAGGGTGAGGAGCTTGACCCAGGCCCTCCCTCTCCGCCCTCACTGCCCCAGCCTGCCCCCACAGTGCCAGCTGTCAGGGACAGAGGGCCTCAGGCCTCACCCCCCTGCCAGCCAGTCACTAAGGCTAAACATTTACTGAGGCCTGAGGCCATGTTTGCTTAAACCTCCGGGGTCACTGCACACATGCGATCTGTTTTGGATGGCTTCTGTTCTGCAGGCTGAGGGGAGCAGGTGCCGGCTTGGCAAGGTACCTGGGGTTACAGTTTCCCTCCGTGAGATGAGCTGCTGAAATCAAGGTTTGCTTCATCTCACAAGAAGTTTAACCTTGGCAATGCGTTCACTGACTTACTCTTTCAGAGTGATGTGTCCTAAACTCTAGTGTCTTTGTCAACCACTGTATATCTTCTGTAACTATACTTATACTTTTCTTTAAATTGATCTGCTTTTAAAAATATAAGTACCTATTTTAGCTTTATTCAAAGCAATTTTATCTTGTGTAATCAAGGGTCAGATATGCTAATTATAAGTTTATATATATTTTTATATCCTTAAAACATATGAAAATAAAAAGCATTGAGCCCTCTGTTCCCTCACATCGCCTTGCTGGCCCTGTGTCGGGAATGAAAATGCCTCCGAGGCTGCCTCTTGCCTTCTGCTTTAAAGGTAGCAATCTATTTCAGGAGATCTTATTTCCATACAAGTTGCCCAGAAGACACCTTTTGCATAAAAACCGGCAGGTCTGGCGTACCTGGGAGAGAGCTTTCCAAATCCCCAGATGGAGAATGTGTGTTTCCTGGATCTGGCAGGAGGCTGGGGGAGCCTCAGGGTGCAGTGCTGGAGGCTGCACAGGAGTTTCTCCAGACCTCTGTGCCTCCCTTCCTCCTTGGTCAGGATCCTCCCCTGGGAACCTGGCTCTGTAGTGTCACTGCCTTGGTAATCCTGAGCAAAGACTCAGGCACAGAGCTTCCTTCCTTTGTGGGGCAGGGGGAGAATAAGAGGGGAGGGGGAGAATAAGAGGGGAGGGGAGAGAAAGGGAGAGGAGAGCAGAACAGAGGGGGAGGGGAGGGGAGGCAGATGCCCAGACAGATGGGCCTGGCCATGGGCTCTGCAGGCCTAATGAATTTCCTTCCTCCACCCTCAGGCAGGTCAGTAAATGAGACCAGCGACAGCATCTGGGATGACTCCAGGATGAGGCTAATAAATCAGGCCTAGAATGAATCCTGCTTCCCTGGAGATGGAGGAGGTAGGCCAGGCAGCAGGGAAGCTGGAAGGGCCCAGAGAAGCTCCAGCAGCAGCCAGCCCTTCGATGGTGCTGGAAGAAGCGCCCTTCAGACAAGAGTCGGTGGCTTCCAGCGGCACTGGCTGTGCAGGGTTGAGTCCCAGAGTGGATAGGTGGGTGGGGTGAGTTCTCCCGATGGCCTGGCTTGCTGACCTCTGGGCCTCAGCCAGGGACACCTCCCCAACTGTCGCTTAATTTATTCCTATAAATCTGCTAGTCTCAGTTCAGGCATCACCTCCTCCTTGGGGAAGGAAGCCTTCCTTGATCCTTAGGGGCCATACGCATGCACCCCTAAGGTTCCCCAAACTTCTTCCATCAGCCCACTCGCCACATCAGGCTGTGTTTGCACCTTCCCTGGAATGCAAGCTTATGGAGACAGAGATGAGCTGCAGCCCTAGTAGCCAGTGATGTGCCTGGCATCTAGTAGGTGATATTGATATTCATTGATATTGATATTCATTGATATTATTAATAAGTTGAATGAAAGAGAGGAGAAAGAAGAGAAGGTAGCAAGCATTGATAATTCTCTGGGGAAGCAAACCAAACTTGTCCCTGGACAGAGGGGGCTGGAAGAAGTCTATGCCATTCTGGCAACCCAGGGCCCTGGGGACACTCAGTTGCTCAAGGGTGGCCCCACCCCTCCCGGGGATGGGACCTCAGGCCATGTATTCACCTTCCTGAGGCTCAGGAAGGTTCCTTGCCAAAAGGAATCTTTGGGAAAGCCTGGGTTGTGGGAATGAAATTAGGTTAGCTATTTGGAAATGCTTTGTCAAGCATCGAGTCCTTTACTCCTGTGAAGCGTGAAATCACACCATCCCTCAGCTGGATGAAACATGAAAGAATATAGCGTTGAACTGAATTTTGCAGATGAGCAACTGAGTCCAGATAAGGGTAGTGAACTTCCCTGTTCTTATACACTGGTGAGGTAGACCATGGCACTGATAGCCCAGGTTCTGGAGCTAACCTGCCTGGGTCAGAACCAGGTGGGGATTTGGGCGCTGTGTGCCTGTGGGTATGTCATTTACCCTCTCTGAGCCTCTGCTCTCTATAAGACTAGGCTGTGAACAGCACCTACCTCAGGGTGCTGTACAGAGTATGAAACAAGATATTCCTAAAACCACTTGTTTCTTGATTGCCTGCTATGAACCAGGCATTGTAGTATTGCAAATTAAGCAGGGAACATATCAGAGAAAAAAAAAGCCCTGCTTTTAGGAAGCAGTATATTCTAGAGGGAAGGAATGAACAATGGAAACAACCTTTTTAAGGTAACAACGTTGGTGTTTTAGGTGCTGGGAGGGAAAGGCAAGCTGAGGGCGAGGGGGCATTCATGTGCTTCTGTGTGGGTAAGGTGTGGGGTTTGCAAGCTCGTGTTGGGATGCTGGGGAAGTCCTCCCCAAGAAGGTCTTTTGACTAAAGCCCCCGAGCACAGGGCTGGCCAGGAGGGAGCACTCAGCAAAAGGTACCGTCAGAGTAACTAAGAAACAGAGCCACCTCTGTCCACCACTGAAGTACCTTTCAGTTCCCGCCAGGGCATCCTCCCCTACCCAGCCCACTGCCCATTGGCTAATTTCCTCCTGCCCTCCTGACTTTGCACAGTCTGGGCTACCAGTCCTTCCCAAGGAAAGTCAGCTTCTGTCCCATATCAGAATCATGTGCAGGTGTGTGTGTGTATGTGTGCGTGCACACATGCATGCGAGCACATGCGTGTGTGCATGCATGCCTGCGTGTGTGGCTATGACACTTGCATTTATGGATAATCCTGTACCCATGTGCCCAATGAAGGAGAGTATGGTGCCTATGAGTGGAAGTATGAGGTCTAAATTCAAGGGCATGAATATAACTGTTGAACATATTAATTTGTGTCTATAAATAGGAGTGTGCCTGTGAGGGGGTGAGGTTTGCCTGCATGCATGTGCATGTGCACAGGAGGCTGTGTGTACTGGTGCATGCGTGTGCCAGGCGTCTTGGAGAGAGGGGAGCAGCCTGCCTGGGAGGGGCTTCTCTGCGGATGGATTTCAGATAACAGGAGGGTTCTGGGCTCAGCCAGGAATTCTGGGTTTTGCCATGCTAGGCCCAGCTGGCGGACGCTTGGGCTAGGAAGGGGTTGGGGGTAGAGCCTTCAGAGGACATTGTGGGGCCAAAGCGAGGCTGGCCTCTATGTGGTCCACATTTCCATGGAGAAATACCCTAGTACAGCAGGCTGTGGCACCAAAGAGTGTGTCCACAGGGACAAAGAAAATTTACTATGTTTGCAATTAATAATAGCACCTATGGGCCAGGAGCGGTGGCTTATGCTTGTAATCCCAGCACTTTGGGAAGCCAAGGTGGGCAGGAGATCGAGACCATCCTGGCTAACACGGTGAAACCTCGTCTCTACTAAAAATCAAAAAATTAGCCGGGTGTGGTGGCGGGCTCCTGTAGTCCCAGCTACTGGGGAGGCTGAGGCAGGAGAATGGCATGAACCCAGGAGGTGGAGCTTGCAGTGAGCCGAGATCGCGCCACTGCACTCCAGCCTGGGTGACAGAGACAGACTCCGTCTCAAAAAATAAAAATAAATAATGATAATAATAATAGCACCTACTATTACTGGGCACCTTCTAGTATCTTCTCTCTTTTAATGCTCACAAGTTTATAGAAAGAAGGCATTAGAATCCTTCTTGTTTTCAGATAAGGAAACGGAGGCAAAGAGAAGGTAAATGATTTGTCTAGCATCACACACTATAGGTAACAGGGCTGGGACTGTTGCCCAAGCAGCCTGATTCTAGATCTTGCACCTCAGCCATGGCTCCGGACTGCCTCTGGGCTCTGGGGGCATGCATAATGAGCTATATGGATGCCACAGGGACTGAGTGGCCCCAGGATGGTTGGTTTCCCAAGTCAAGGAAGTTAGGAAGGTGATGCCTGTTTGAGATGATTTAAAGGTCCTGTGGCAGACTGTCTCAACTCTCAAATTTCTCTCTGATAATTAGTTATCTCTTGGTTTTTGAGTTGAACATCCTACACATTCTATCACCAGAGAGAAACATTCCCTTTCCCTCAGTTCCCACTCAAAAATTCCTAGGGAAAGTACAACCTATTTTTACTTACAGAATACTTCTTACACCAGACATGTAAGGTTTATCCACACCAACAACCCATTATCCAATATTCTCATACCAACTGGATGTCCTACAATTTACTATGATTCTGACAGTATCTACCTGGAGTTAGCATCAGATGCCACAAGTTAATGGCTCAGTCCCACAAGACTGACCCCACTTCTGATGCCATTCACAAGTCCTGGGCCTCCTATACTTCTGACCAACTGGCTATACATCAGAGGTTCCATCCCCAGGTTTGATGATTTCCTACAATAGCACACAGAACTCAGGAAGGCACTTTGCTTATTATTACTGGGTTACTATAAAGGGTACAACTCAGGAACAGCTGGAAGGAAGGCATATGTAGGACAAGGTAGGAGGGAAGGGGCACAGAGCTTTATGCCCTCTCCAGGTGCACCCCCTCCACCCAATGCCCCCACGCGTTCAGTGACCTGGAAGCTCTCTGAGCCCCACCATCCAGGGATTTTATGGAGGTTTCATTATGTAGGCATGTTTGATTAAATTATTGGCCAATGGTGATTAACTCAATCTCCAGCCTCTCTCCCCTTCCCAGAGGTTGGAAGATGGGGCTGAAAGTTCCAACCCTCCAGTCCCACCTTGGTCTTTCTGGTGACCAGCCCCATCCTGAAGCTGGTTAGAGATCCCAGCTCATTAGCATACAAAAAGACACTCTTACTGATTTGGAGATTCCAAAGATCTTAGAAGCTCATAGTCAGGAACCAGGGACTAAGACTAAATATTATAGCAAAAAATGCTCCAGTCACCGCTATCACTTGGAAAATTACAAGGGTTTTAGGAGCTCTGTGCCAGAAACTGAGGAGGAAGAACAAATGTATGCATTTCTTATATGCCAGTATCACAGGAAGCCTCTGATTGGTCTGAATTGGACCAATCAAAACTGTCCTCAAGGTAGGAAATACCATGATTGGCTCAGTTTGTATTGGACCAATCAATAGTGATGAGGGAGCAGGATCATATGAGACATGGTGTCTTCAGCCAGAGGTAGTGTTTGGAGTGGGGGCAGAGTAAGTTCCAGGAAAAGGAAGTGATGCTGGGAAGACAGGGTCATGGTTACCAACTGCACCCAATCTTTGGGCCCAAATGTTGGAATTTTCTTCAGAGGTTTATTTGATCAGACCCCCAAGGTGTTTCAGTTTCTAGAGACACTAATTAAAACTCAAAGAAGGCTGAGAAGATCCACACTGAAGTGGAAATTAGATGCCAAGGAGCAATCAGGCAGGAGAAAGAAATAATAGGAATCCAAATGGGAAAAGGGGAAGTCAGGCTATCTCTCTTTGCAGACCATATGATTCTATACCTAGAAAACCCTAAAGACTCCATCAAAAGGCTCCTGGAACTGTTAAATGACTTCAGTAAAGTTTCAGAATATAAAATCTATGCACAAAAATCAGTAGCATTTCTATACACCAATGATGATCAAGCTCAGAGTCAAATCAAGAATGCAATAGCATTTATTTCACTTACAGTACACACACACACACACACACACACACACACACACTACCTGAGAATACAGCTAACCAAGGAGGTAAAAGATCTCTACAAAGAGAAATACAAAACACTGCTGAAAGAAATCATAGATAACACAGACAAATGGAAAAATATTCCATGTTCGTAGATTGGAAGAATCAATGTCATCGAAATGGCCATTCTGCCTAAAGCAATCTACAGATTCAATGTTATTCCTATCAAACTACCAACATCATTATTCACAGAATTAGAAAAAAACTATTCTGAAATTCATGTGAAACCCAAAAAGAGCTCAAATAGCCAAAGCCAAAACAATCCTAAGTGAAAAGAACAAAGCCAGAGACATCACTTTATCTGACCTCAAACTATACTATAAAGCTACAGAAACTAAAACAGCATGGTACTGGTACAAAAACAGGCACATAGACCAGAAATAAAGCCTCACACCTACAGTCATCTGATCTTTGACAAAGCTGACAAAAATAAGCAATGGGGAAAGGACTTCCTATTCAATAAGTGATGCTGGGATAGCTGGCTAGCCATATGCAGAAGAATTAAACTGGACCCCTACCTTTCACCATATACAACAATTAACTCAAAGTAGATTAAAGATTTAAATGTAAGACCTCAAACTATAAGAACCCTAGAAACACTGGGCATGGTGGCTCACATCTGTAATCCTAGTACTTTGGAAGGCCAAGGCAGGAGGATCACTTGAGTTCAGGAGTTTGAGACCAACCTGGGCAACATAGGGAGGCCCTGCCTCTATAAAAAAACCAAAAACTTAGCCAAGTGTGGTGGTGCGTGCCTGTGGTCCCAGCTACTCGGGAGGCTGAAGTGGAAGGATCACAAGCCTGGGAGGTAGATGTTGCAGTGAGCTGAGATTGCACCACTGCACTCCAGCCTGGGAGACAGAGTGAGACCATCTCAAAAAAAAAAAAAAAAAAAAGAATTCTAGAAAAAAACCTGGAAAACATCATTCTGGACATCAGCCTTGGGAAATAATTTATGATAATAAATTAATAATTTATTGCAACAAAAACAACAATTGACAAATGGAACCTAATTAAACTAAGGAGCTTCTGCACAGTAAAATAAACTATCAACAGAGTGAAGAGACAACCTATAGAATGGGGGAAATATTTGCAAACTAGGCATTTGACAATGGGCTTAAACCATTCAACAAACAAAAACCAAATATCAAAAAGTGGGCAAAAGACATGAACAACATTTCCCATAAGAAGACATACAAGTGGCCAAAAAAAACTATGAAAAAATGCTGCACATCATTAATCATAAAAGAAACACAAATGAAAACCACAACGAGTCACCATTTCACACCAGTCTGAAGGGCTATTACTAAAATGTCAAAAAACCACAGATACTGACAAGGCTGTGGAGAAAATGGAATGCTTATACGCTGCTGGTAGGAACATAAGTTGGTTCAGCCACTGTAGAAAGCAGTTTGGAGATTTCTCAAAGAGCTTGAGACAGAATTACCATTTGACCCAGCAACTCCATTAGTGGGTAAATATCCAAAGGAAAACAAATAGTTCTACCAAAAAGGCACACGCACTCCCCTGTTCATCCCAGCGCTATTCACAATAGCAAAGACAAGAAATCAGTCTAAGTGGCCATCAACAGTGGACTGGATAAAGAAAATATGCTACATCTACACCATGGAATACTATGCAGCCATAGAAAAGAACAAAATTATGTTCTCTGCAGCAACGTGGATGAAGCTGGAGGCCATTATTGTAGACAAATTAACACAGGAGCAGAAAAACAGATACCACATGTTCTCACTTATAAGTGGGAGCTAAACGTTGACTACTCATGGGCATAAAGATGGGAACACTATGCACTGGGGACTACTAGACTGGGGAGGGACAGAGAGGAGCAAGGGCTGAAAAACTAACTGTTGGGTATACTATGCTTAGTACTGGGTGACAGGCTCATTTGTACCCCCAACCTCAGCTTCACACAATATTCCCAGGTAACAAACTTGCACATGTACAACCTGAATCTAAAATAAAAGTCGAAAGAAAAAAAAGAAAGACATTGGCTGCCAAGGATCTGACAGCAAAATCCTGTGGTAGTGGGATGAGACCCGGCGCCTATGAGATGGCTTTGCAGTTTGGCCCCAGGACCTGTCAATGCATCCATGAAATGGCTTGGAAGAAAACAGGCTTTGGGGCCAAGCAGAGCCAGATCAGATCTCCACATAGCTCTTCTAGGAGCTAGCTGTGTGGCCTTGGGCAAGTCACCTCACCTCTCTGAGCCCCTGTAAAACCAAGAGCTGAAAGCAGCAGGGCTGTTCCCAGGCCTTCCAATGAGGTCAGTTACCTTACCCACAGCTTCGAGTTGCTCATTAAACAGCTGCAGCTGGGCGTTTTCTTTACGTTAACCTGGTTGGTCCTTATCCTCTGGTGACCACTTCATGAATCCTGTGAGCTATCCCTAAGCAGAAAATGAGACCACATCTTCCTCTGGGGAAGCGAGCATTCTGCTCTCCTGATCTCGCCTTTATCTTAGAGGCAGCAGGGTGAAGTCAAACAGGAATAAGCTTTGAAGTCAGGCAGAACTGGACTTGAATCCCACTTCTGTTGCCAACTAGACGTGTGACCATGGGGAAGTCACTTCTCTTCTCTCATCCGATCTGTAAAGACAGATAGTTCTTCCCTTCAAAGCTGAGCATAAGAATTAAATGCAGTAACATGTGCAACTGCCAAACATACAGTGTCTGCTCAGCCACTGATTTTGGAAAAGCATATTGAGCACCTACTATTCATTCATTTACTCGGCAGGTATTTATGGAGCCCCTCCCATGTGCCAGGAATTCTCCTAGGTGAATTCCACATATCAAACAGACAGGCTGTCTCTCAGCTCCCGTTCTTGCATAGGGGATAGATGTAGACAACCAACTAATAGGTAAATAAACACCTGGTGTCAAGTAGGGACACGTTCTTTGAGGAAAAACAAAGGATATGGGGATAGTGAGTGAAAAGGTGGGTGTGTGGAGCAGAGGATGTGATGTGAGTTCAAATACCACATGTTGGTGTAGGAATTGCCAGGGATACAGACAGAAATGGAGCTCCTTCTTCTAGGAACTGGCATGCCAGGCAGAAAACAGTGTGGTTAGAACTGAAACGGAAGAGTGCAGCTCCAATCAGCGTGCGGGGTCTCTCCACAGGCCCATGGGCTTAGTGTATCCTGGCTCTGTCCAGAGCCCCCGTCCTCACCTGGGAGGGAGCTAATGCTTATCATAATCCACGTGGGATCCAGAAATCCACTTAGCAGCATCCTTTTCCTCTGAATGCTCTAGGCACTTCCTTGGATACTTGTGGATGAAGACAGTAACCTCCCCAGCCCACTCCCCATCCACCTGCCACTTCTACTCCAGGGTGCCCTGGACAGAGGTGAGACCTCATGTTCAGGCAGTTCAGAGTCAGATCTCACTTGAATCCTCACTTGGCGCCTACTGGCTGCGTGATCTTGGACAGGACCCTCCAAGTGGCCGAGCCTCACATTCTTCATCTGTGAAATTGGGATAGGAATGGCATACATAGAGCACTTCTAAAACTCTTCTCCCAGGTCCAACCCTTGAGAGTTTCTACTCCCCCATCCTCCTCCTCTCCCTCCAGTCGTGAGTTCTCAACCATGTAGCCTGGCCAACAGGTCTGTGTTCCTCCTTAGCATTCCAGGAGCTGTTGAGGGCAGGAGAGGGCGTGGCATTCTCAGGCAAAAAACAAAATGCGATATTGGCTTTGTTATTCAGTTGTGTGACTTCGGACACTTCGTGCCCTCTCTGACCCTTAACTTCTCCATCTGTCAGCCACATGGTATAATAACTCCTGCCTCCCGGGCAGGTGGTGAGGGTTACTGGAAAGAATGCAGAGAAATTACTGGAAACATCTCAGATGTCTGATAAGCGGCAAGTGTTATCTTTCAATTTTAGTCTTCCCTACCTGATCTCCAAATGAGTCACATTTATTCAGCACTCACTGTGGAGCAGGCTTTACTTATATGATCCCATTTAACCTGCACAACAGTCCTGGCTGTGGCATTTTCATTATCTGTTCTATATCTGAGCTAACTGGGCACACAGAGGTAAGGTAATTTGCTCCAAGCCCCCTAATTAGGAAGTGATGGGTTCACCATTCAGACCCCAGCATCTGTCTCCACAGCCTGTGATCTATCCACCGCAGTGCTCTCTGCCTCCCCTCTATCAAACCATCCTGATCATTGTTTTTCTGTGCATAATGACTGTTTGACCTTCAGAGCCTCTGCCATGAAAAGAAGAGGCATCGAAGGCCCAGAGGAGGAGCCTGGTCCTGCTCTGTCTCAATGCACTGCCAGAATTCTCTGCAGAGCTTTTGTCCTGACTGCTATGTCTGGTGCAGTGTGAGATTCTGAGTGAGGCCATCCCTGTCCTCAAGGAGCTCAGAGTCTAGTGGCAGAACAGCACAGGGTGGCTGAGCAGAGCCACATGGGCTGTCAAGTCTAGCAGCCTGGATTGGAAACTCAGCTGTAGCACCTACCAGCTGTGGACATTTGGGTAAGTCTCTGAGCCTCAGTTTCCTCATCTGTCAAGTAGGGATGATAACACCAGTCCCTCCCGAGAGGGCTGTTAGATTTAGGGCATACACTCAGCCCCCAGGGAGTGCCTGACAATAGTGTTCTTAGAGCAGGAGAGGCCAGCATGCTCTTCCTTGCACACAGGTCAGGATGGGACACCTGCTATGACCAGACAGCTACCAACAGGCCAAGAGGTTTATTAAGCACCTATTAAGTGCCTCAGGGTTAGCAATTAGAATCTCATCCGATCTTTGCAGTAACTGCGGGATGGTAATTACTGCCTACAAGTTACAGATGAAAAGCTGCAGCTTAGGGAGGCGATCAGCCAAGGTCACGTGGTGGGGTATGCGGGAGCTCAGACTCAGTTTACTGCACCCCATAGGCTCCTGTGCAGAGGAAGGGTCTCAAGAAAGAGCCTCTGCTGCTTGGTGGGGCCTTCATGGCATTGCCGGTCAAGCCTCTTTTCCCTCACTGGCTTCTTATCCTTTGCTTCCCAGGGGCGGTGCCCCAGGCATCCATCGCAGGCCTCTCTGCTCTTCCCCTCGGAGAGCTCATCTACCTCAGAGCTTCCAGGACCCTCTGCCCCCACCACCAGCCTGCTTTATTTCAGGTGCCACGTTCCTCAGCACACCCGGCCTATTTTCGCTCAGGTGCCCAGCAACTAAGTACAATCAAGCAGGGTCCCATTAAGAATTGATCATTGTTTGTCAGAACCTTCTCATCTCTCCTGTCACCTGCTCCTGCTCATATTACCCAGTGCCCAGCCTAGCTGCTGAGCTGACTCTGCTTCCATCTCCTGCCCTCCCACACACCTGCAGTCAAGTCCAGCTGGTCCTAGCTCCCACTGCACTAACATTCAGACCTTTACCTCCCCACAGGCCCCTCACCTCACCCAGCCCAGCTGGGACCTGGCCTGGCCCACTCCATGCCTCAGCCTGGTCTTACTTAAAGCTGTCTCCCACCCTGGCCGGCAGTCCAGCATCTCCAGTATCTGATCATGAGATGATTCCTTACCAAATGCTGTTTCCGCTTGTGACTTTCCTTCTTTAAACACTGTGTTTTTTTCCTGGCACTTACAGAAAACATAACTTATCTTTCTCCTACTTCTTCAAAAAGTAGCTAATGAAAATCTGTTAGGGGGTGCGTGTATTTGAAAGAGATTTGCCTTAAGGAATCGGCTCATGCAGTTATGGGGGCTGGCAAGTCCAGAATCTGCAGTGCATATTGGCAACATCTGGGGACATTTTCGGCTGTCACAATTCAGGGACTGCTAATGGCCTCTAGTACGCAGGGACTGAGGATGCTGTAAACATCCTACAATGCACAGGAACAGCCGCCCACAACAAAGAATGACCTGGCCCAAAATGTCCACAGAGGTTGAGTAGAGCTGTTGCGGCAGACTCCCCATTTCCAGGACCACACCTGCTGCTTGGACCCCTTCCCATGGGCACAGTCCTGGCTTGGATTCTCAGCTCTGAAGTGGACAAGCTCTCCAACCCAAGGCAAAGTATATCACGTAGCCACACCTCCACCTTCAGCATCCAGAACCACAGCATCTACCATGGTAGCCACTGGCCACAGGTGGCCATGGAGCACTTGAAATGTGCAAGTCCACTTTGAGAGGTGCTGTGAGGGTAAAAGACACAGCAGATTTCTGAGACTTAGGAAGAAAAAGGAACATAAAACATCACAGTAGGCTGGGCGTGGTGGCTCACACCTGTAATCCCAGCAGTTTGGGAGGCTAAGGCTGGTGGATCGCTTGAGCTCAGGAGTTTGAGACCAGCCTGGGCAACATTGCGAAACCCCATCTCTACAAAAAATACAAAAATTAGCTGGGTGTGACGGCAGGCACCTGTGGTCTTAGCTACTCAGGAGGCTGAGGTGGGAGGATCACCCGAGCCCGGGAGGTAGAGGCTACAGTGAGCTGAGATTGCGCCGCTGCACTCTAGCCTAGGTGACAGAGTAAGACCATGTTTCAAAAAAGAAAAAATCACAGCAATCATTTTTATCTTTTTTTTTTTTTTTGAGACGGAGTCTCGCTCTGTCGCCCAGGCTACAGTGCAGTGGCATGCTTTCGGCTCACTGCCAGCTCTGCCTCCCGGGTTCATGTCATTCTCCTGCCTCAGCCTCCCGAGTGGCTGGGACTACAGGCACCCGCCACCACGTCCGGCTAATTTTTTTTTTTTTTTTTTGTATTTTTAGTAGAGATGGGGTTTCACCATGTTAGCCAGGATGGTCTCAATCTCCTGACCTCGTGATCCGCCCACCTTGGCCTCCCAAAGTGCTGGGATTACAGGTGTGAGCCACCACGCCCAGGTTATTTTTATCATTTTTATGTTGATTCCACGTTGAAATAATATTTTGAATGCATTACATGAAATAAAATGTATGATTAAAGTTCATTGTACCTGTTTCTGCCCACTTTTATTATTGTGGATACTAGAGATGTTAAAATAATTATGTAGCTGACTCTACAATGGCGAGGAGAGACCAGGCCTGTCACGAGATGGGTGTGTTACAGATGTAGAATTACCTTCCTGTTGCCAGGCACATAGGGAATGCTCTTTGCATCTTCTGGGAATCTGAATTTTCTTTTTTTCTTTTCTCTTTTTTTTTCAAGATGGAGTTTCCCTCTTTTTGCCCACGTTGGAGTGCAGTGGTACAATCTTGGCTTACTACAACCTCCGCCTCCACAGTAGCTGGGATTACAGGCGCGCACCACCACACCCAGCTAATTTTTGTATTTTTAGTAGAGATGGGGTTTCACCATGTTGGCCAGGCTGGTCTTAGACTCCTGACCTCAGGTGATCCACCCACCTCAGCCTCCCAAAGTGCTGGGATTACAGGTGTGAGCCACTGCACCCAGCCTGAATTTTTAAAATCTATGAAGACCTCCTTCCCATGAAGCCCTCTCCAGTCTGGGTTCCAGGGATTTTCATCTCACTGATAACCAGGTCCCGTCTTTCTTTTCATCTCCTTAGCTGCTCGTCCCAGCATCTGCACCAGAGCCTGATAGGTCACAGTTGCTCAGTGCATGTGTGTGTAAAGGGAACAGTAGTTACTGTACTCTCTAACCCAACACGGGGAAGTGTAGCTAATGTTTCTTTCAGGCCTGAATTTGGGTTAGTCCTATGCCTTTTTTCTGCATTCTTGGTTAACCAAGGAGGTAGGAAATTTGACCACCCTTCCTTATCAGCTCCCCACAGCTCCCTGGCATAATTTTCTGCTCATGGCTCTCACTTTGCAAACATGTTCGTTGTCATAGAAAATTCAGAGGTGAGTTGGAAGTTGGTGCTGCCTGGTTACCATGGCAATGCCAGCTGCTTCTGCCTCCACAGCGAGGCAAGAGCGGCCATAGGGCTGACCAGATCCGGTGGGAGCTCTGAGAACAAAACACCCGGGCCCCATCCCAGTCTCCTCTAATGCCAACCTTCTTCTGGCCCTCAACACTACCCTGTTTTTCCAGGGGTGCCCATCCTGCAGCCAACCTGCTGGTACAATGCATGGAGCCCCCTCCGTGGAGGTGGAGGCCTGCGCTGCCCTTGCCAGCCACCCCTGAGGGGGTGGAGACCTGCTAGGTGACACTCAAAGTCACTAGTGAGTCGCTTCCGGTACCCGCCTTCAAGATGCTGGCCGAGAACCCTGCCCGGTGGGCCTGTGTTTCCTTAGTGACTGGCAGCAGAAATTTCCCACTATGGAAAGAGCTATCTTGGAGCTAACGTAACAACGTCTTTTCTCATTTGTGGATGATGAAAGAAAATGACTCCCAGGGACCACGTTCCTGAAAAAGAGGAAAAGGTCAACAGCTTCAGCGTCTTCAGGGCCTTTGCCACTCCAGGCTGTATGCAGGTGGCGCATGGCGAGGGTTGCTAAATGGCTGGTGCAGCACTTCAGGGGACACCTGGATCACCTCGTTTGATCTTTACCAGCATCCTGTGAAATAGATAGGACCACCATGCCCACTTCATAAATGAGGAAGCTGAGGTTTGGTGAGGGCAAAGAAGGTGATGCCAAGGCGGCACTGCCGGCAGGTGCTGGGGCCGGGCTTGGGAGGGAAGAAGCATCACGGCAGGGCCTGAGGTCTTACATGGCTCCACAGCTCTGCGTGAACAAGTGTGAGGGTGGAGATCTTCCCCAATCTACATAAACTGAGGCTCTGGTGGCAAAGCCAGGATGTGACACCTGTTCTGTCGTGTCCCAGACTTTGCTGAGCTGTATCAGACACAGGGCTGTCCTGTTGTGAGTGGGATTTTGCAAGCAGGAGACCCCCTCCTGAGTTCTAAAGCATGGCCAAAACATGATACGAGGGGTCCCACGGGGCGGGGAGACCCAGATTCCAGACAGAGCTTGGAGTGGAGGTCGTGACATGAGCGTGAAAGAGGCAGCTGCATCCATAGGCCCCGGGCAGGCCCCGAGGTGAATCAGAAGCAGGTGCCGCTGAGAGGGGCTGAGAATGCTTACCCTGCTGTGGTGGCAGCTTTTTCTGTGCCACGAGGGCCCCAGCAGTTGCTCAAGGACTTTTGTCATAGCTCCTAGGCCCACACAGCTGCATCCAAGCCCCTGCCCACTGCAATCCCTTCCAAACAAGGACCCGAGGCCCAGCTGAAAAAGCATGGCTCTCTTCCCAAAGAACCACCTGGATGTTCTGGGGAGGAAGGTGTGTGGGGGAGAAGTTTTCCGAGGATTGTCAGAGGGAGGTGAGCTGAGACATAGCCTGGCATGGGGCCTAGAGGTCTTTCGCTTCCCTAGCGATTTATACCCCCAAAGAAATGCAAAGGTGTGCAAAGAAAGAAAGGCAAAGTCATGAGCCCAAATTTGTACCCCTGATGTTCCCAGGCCACTCAGGTTTCTGATGTCACCCTGTGCTTTAATATCCAAAATGATGTCTCACGTTCCTGTCTCACCCACATATTTTCTTTGTCAGGGGTGGGAGGCACCTGGTTGGGCCACAGCCAAGCCTGTTTCTTCCTGTGCCTCATGGTCTCTCTCAGCTCCAGAATGGAACCGCCTCTTCCTTTATTTCCCCCTGGGAAGAAAACAGACTTTTAGCTTCCCCCACACCTTAGTGGGAAGCCCACGTCACCATTCTCAGGTGTGTGAGCTTTGAGAAATTTGCTTCACTTCTGGAAGCCTCCGTTTTCTCCTCTACGAAACAGCAAATTACACCTGTTTCTCCTGGCTGTTGGGGGATTACATGAGAGATGGAGGTAAAAGTCCCAGCTTAGCACCTGGCCCATGACCAACGTTCAGCCTGGTTCTCTCTCATCTCCCCTTCAGCCTCTCCAGAGCCAGCACGTGTGTGGTCTGGAGACAGCTGAGCTGGTGGTCTCTCCCCAGGGCCCCCCTGCAGGCCTGGATGCTGACTGCCCCTCTTTGCCTCAGAGCTCTGAGCCATGAGCCATGCCGGGTTTCCCCAGCCGGCCCGCGCTTCTCATTACAGAGCCGGCCTGTAATTAGACTGTCGCCTGGCTTCGGAGAATGTGCCTGTCAGCACTCCTGGCTCTTCTGCCTCTGCAGAGGCCCCTTTGCTTGCTGGCGAGACTTCATCTCCGTGCACAGAGCCATCCTTGGAAATGAGGTGATGTCTGTTCTTCCTGTGACCCTCTTTCACTTGGGGTCAGCTGAGACAAGACCTGCAGGACATGGACGGATGGAGAGGCGCGTGACAGAGCACAGACTTCAGTCCCGGCAGGGAGGGCAAGGAAGGGATCCAGAAAGAGAACTCTGCAACGTCTTCTGCTAGGCCGCCAGGCCACTGCACTGCAGGTTCTGAAACAAGTTAGGTTTTATTGGGGTTTCCTGACATAACTGTCCTCAGCCTGACATCTCAGCCTGAGAGGGAGGAGTGAAGGATACAAGTGTCAGGCAGACCTGGCCTAAATCCTGGCTTTGCCTCTTACTAGCTGTGTGACCTTTGACAAGTGACTTCCCTGTTCTGGGCCTCAAATTCTCTATCTGTAAAAATGGGGCAAATGACACTTCAGAAGCTTGTTATGACGATTAAGTAGATGCAAAACACTTGGATACACTAATCACTCCAAATAATACATGATAGCTGTTATCTTCTTTAGCCGGGTTCCATCCTGTTTCCTTTCCAGCATTTGGCTGTGCTTTTGCCCATGCGGGTCCCTCTACCCAGAATATCAATATCCTGAATGATTTGTTTAGCAAACTCCTATTGATTCTCCAAGGCCCAGCTCAAATGTCTCTTCCTCTGTGAAGCCTTCCCTGACTACCTGAGCAGCTGGTTACTTTGTCATCTGTACTCCAACGTAATTTGCTTTTGCTTTTGATGCAATCCAGTCATATTGCACGGTAACTATTGTAACTGTTCCCACTGCTGCCCAACCCTCTGCCCTGCCCCCCACCCTGCACCCGCAATCCTTGATGTGCCCTGAGCCCTTGGCTAGGCTGTGAGATCAAGAAAGATACGGCCTCTACTTGTTCTTCCTGGTAATTCACAGAGTGGATGTTTTGAGATTCTTTAGTTGAATGAATACATGACTGCTGGAAGCAAATAAATGGACAAATGGATGATTACGGGGAACATTACACATTGATATAAGAAAAGCACAGGTCCAAGGAAACTGTGCCCTTTTCCCCACATACTGTGCCCTTTCCCCCCCATATTCAAGCCCAGGCTGGGTTAAACGTTCAGGAATAAGGAAGGCTATATTCTGCCTAGAGAGAGACTACCTAGGATGGAGGATCATGGAAAGAAACTGGAGACAAAGGAGGTGTTCTAGACCCATCTGTCCCCGGGACCTGCTGAGCGACCTCAAGCCAGTCTCTTAGCCTCTCTCTGCTGCAGCACAGAAGGCTTCATAAAGCCCCCACCCCTGGGGCTGGGGGAAGAAACCCAAGGTCTGAAGAATGTAGAGGCCAAGCTAAGGTCACTCACGGCTGACGCCCTTTCAGGAAAGCCCCACTCCTTGACCCATGACGGCAGAGACTGGTGACACCTGCCAGCCCCACCCTGGAGAAGGAACGGCCTCAACCACAGTCACGGCTATGAGCTGGAATGTTTCCAAGAGAGGCCCCTGCGGAAGGAGCCAGGCACTGGCTGCTGGAGTGAGCATTGGTTGTAGATATGGGGTGCGGAGGTCTGGGCCTGACCACACCCCAGCATCACAGATGCCACGTGCTCCCAGTCCAAAGAGGCCTTCTATCACCTCCTAGCACACTCCAGTTCTTCCAAACTCTGCAGGCTTTGTGCTCGCTGCTCCCCTGGGCTGGCCCTTTCTCCTTATTCTGGCCACATTGTAAGTCATCTCCTTAGGGACCTCCTTTAACCGCCCCACCTAAATTGCCTCTCCCATTCCCGGTCCCTCTTCAGTCACTCTCTACTTCTCCGCCTGATTTTATTGTCTTCCCAGCACTCACCCCACCCTGAACCATCTCATCTGCTTCTGTGTTTACTGCCTGACTCTCCTTTATACCCTCAGTTGTGAGTCAATGACCCGGTCTCTCTTGGTTAGGTTTATCCCCAAGTCTTAGCACAGAGCCTAGTATAGAGTGGGCCACAGGGGTTGAGTGAATGTTTGTTAAGTGAATGAGTGAGTGATGAATAAGTAAGTGGATGGATGGATGAGTGGGCCAAACTCTCTGAACCTAAGTGGGAACAGGCCTCCGTGTGTGGTACCAGGCCAATAGGCTATGGGTTTTCTCAAGTGCATCTCGACAGCCGGGTCTTGTGCTGAGACCTTGGAGCCCCTCCATGGGCTCTGGAGGGTCCAATTTTTGGCTGTACCCTCAGTTGCCAACACAGGGCCAGAGTTGATGTCCAGAAACTGGGCATGCCTATGTCCAGTGAATGGACAGGGTCAAGTTCCTGCAGCAGGAGCCATTGGGAAGCAGTTAGAAGCATGGCTCAGGAGTCAGGAGTTGATGTCCTGGGTTCAAATCTCAGCTGTGACACTTTCTCACTCAATGAGAGACAGAGCACGTTTCTTACCCTCTGTGGGCCCCAATTTCCTTAAGTACCAAACAGACGATATCGGTAGCTACCCCATGGGGATATTGTGAAGATGGAGTGAGACAATGCACAGAAAGTGCTGGCACTCCATAAGGACTCAACACTAACATCAGAGCCCATGGCTCCAGCACCTGCTGAGGGCCTGGCCCACCACAGTGGGCACCTGGTAGGTGCTTGTTAGGTGAGCAATGAACTCACATGAAAAGCGATGCCACCTTCAACCTCCCTCTCAGGCCATCCAGTGTCTTCTTCAGTTGACACCCCTCCAACACCTCCCTTTGCTGCTCCTGCATTGCCACGCTATGCTGAGCCATAGCTACATCCTGTCATGGTGTGCTGGAAAGAAGGGTGGGACCACTTCGATTTGGTTTTCTTGGTCACAGAGTTCATTTGGCAAGCATGGTCCTGTTGCCTACTCTGTGAGCAGTATGAAGCTGAAATAAGGAACCGAATCCCAAAACGTCAGGGATCATCACAGACTCTTCCAGTTGGGAGGAGACATTCAGGCTTTTCTCCTTCAAGAATGGGGAAACTGAGGCCCCGCTTGGGAAGCAGACTTGCAAGCTGATGGCAGAACTGGGACTCACTCCTTGACACCTTGGCTTCCAGAACTGCAGCCCTAAAGGGAGTGCTGCCCTCAGAAAGGAAGCCTTTTTGTGCCCTGAGAAAAAGTCAGGTCATACTTGGAGAGTTTTAATTTGTTTTAAAAGGCTATGACTGGCCGGGCGTGGTAGCTCCCGCCTGTAATCCCAGCACTTTGGGAGGCCAAGGCGGGCGGATCACGAGGTCAAGAGATTGAGACCATCCTGGCCAACATGGTGAAATTCCGTCTCTACTAAAACTACAAAAACAACAACAACAACAAAAAACACACACATTAGCTGCGTGTGCCTGTAGTCCCAGCTACTTGGGAGGCTGAGGCAGGGGAATCACTTGAACCCGCGAGGCGGAGTTTCAGTGAGCCCAGATGGCGCCACTGCACTCCATCTTGGTGACAGAGCAAGACTCCGTCTGAAAAAAAAAAAAAAAAGGCTACAACCACCTCCCAGACAATCTTAAAAAATGAAAACAAACAGAAACAAAAGCAAAAAATCTCTGATTGGCATAAACAACAAAGAAGTGGTAAGCTGGGGACTGGCCAAGTCTGGTGTCCCCTCTCCTTCAGTTCCACCCTGCTGGGGTGCTGCCAGCACTGACCCCGACCTGAATCCTTCACCCCACAAGGCAGCAGTGGTTGTGGCATTGCAGCTACACATCTACACACCGTCTCTTCCAGGCTTTCCTAGAAGTCTCCAGTCAGCCTCCCTTGCATCTCCGTTGCCTAAACTGGGTCTCGTGCCCATTCCTAAGTCAGCCCTTGTGGTTCCTATTGGCAAATACTGGGTTAGCATATTCCTCCTTTCAACAAATATTTATTAAGTACCTGCTATAGGCAGCATAGCTATGAACAAAATAGAAGAAAGTTCTAAAAATTGACATATTCTAGCAGGAGGATACAGACAAAAAACAAATAAGTAAAATATGCACTACTGTTAGATGTGATTAGTGCTAGGGAGAAAAATACAGCAGGGAAGGGAGAAGGAGAGTGTACATGGGGGAAGTAGCCATGTTAACTAGAGTGGTCTAAGCAGAGACCGAGGGAGGTGAGGGAGTCAGTCCTGAGGGCATTGAGGGGAAGGGCGTTCCAGGCAGTGACAACAGCAGTGCAAAGGCCTTGAGGCAGAAGTATGCTTGGTATGTTTCACAAACAACAAGGAAGCCAGATGACTAAAGCAGAGTGAGGGAGGGGGATACTGCAGGAGAGGGGTCAGGGAGTAAGTGGGGGCAGGAGCTATGGCCCCTGAGGCCCGTGGCGAGGATTCTGGCTTCTACTTTGTTTGTTGTTGTTTTATTTCTTGAGACGGAGTTTTGCTCTTGTCGCCCAGGCTGGAGTGCAGGAGCACCATCTCAGCTCACTGCAACCTCCGCCTCCCAGGTTCAAGTGATTCTCCTGCCTCAGCCTCCTGAGTAGCTGGGATTACAGGCACCTGCCACCTGCCCGGCTAATTTTTGTATTTTTAGTAGAGACAGGGTTTCACCATGTTGGCCAGGCTGGTCTCAAACTCCTGAACTCAGGTGATCTGCCTGTCTTGGCCTCCTAAAGTGCTGGGATGACAGGTGTGAGCCATCATGCCCGGCCTCTACTTTGACTTAGATAGGAGGCCCATGGAAGATTTTGAATGGAGAAATGTCCCAATCTCATTTAGGCTTTAAAACAGAAGTGTGTCATCTTGGCTGCACGGTGGAATCACCTGGAGAGCGTTTAGAAAATACAGATGCCTAGGGCCCACCCATAGAGGTTCTGATGTCATCAGTCAGGGATAGGGGCCCGGGAATCAGGATTTTTAAAAGACACAGGAGAGTCTATGTGCAAGATGAGGTTGAGAGGCGTGGATCTATGTGCCGAGGACCCCCAAATCCTTACCTCTGACTCTCGACTCGTGACTCTCCCTTGAGGTCCATGTTTTGAGGTCAGCTTCCAACTCAGGGTCTCCATTTGGATGTCTAACCATCATCATAATCGTCTCCAACTGAACTGAACCTCAGTGGGATTCCTGACCCCTCCCCAAGCCTGCTCTTCCTATAGTGTCCTCTGTCCAGTTCCTCAGGCCAAAACCTTAGTGTTATCCTTGATTCCTCTGTTGCTTTAACACCTGACATCTAATTCTTTAGAAGACCATGCTCACCCTACCTTCAAACATACACAGAAAGCACGGCCACTCACACATCCACTGCTGCTACCCAAACTGAGGTCCTCATGACCTCCAGGTCTTCTGCCCCTGCCTCCAGCGGCACTTCCCAAGCCTGGCTTCTGTGGATTCACGTGGGGAGCTTTAAAAAGTGTGGATGCTTGAGTCCTCAGAATCTGATAGAACTGGTGGGGTGCAGTGGGGCATTGAGAATTTTACAAGCTCACCAAGTGGTTCCATTGTGCCCCAGAGTTGAGAACCTCTGATAAGGATGGGATATAAATCGAAGGATCTGGCAGTGACTGCCTAGGGAGAGAATACAGCTAGAGAAGCAAAGAGGTCAGAGACTGAGCACTGCCAGACTCTGCGACCTGCAGAGTCAGGGAATGAGGAGGAACCAGGAAGAGACAACAAGGAGACAGACCCAATCACTACAGCAGGGATGGGAAGGACCCTTGACCCATCGAAGGCACTGCTTGAGCTAAGGTGGAAAAATCAGCTTCCCAGGGACCCAGGGCAGCATGGAGGAAGAGAGAATGGATACCTGGATCAGCTTCTCCTGGGGAAAGGGAAGGAACAGGAGGTATGTTTGGTGGCCAAAAAATCTATACTAAGCCAATAAAGATGATGATGGTAATGGAAATAAAAATAATGCCGAAAGAGAGAGAGAGAGAGCAGAAGAGAGGGAGAGGGGGAAGGGGAGTGGAAGGGGAGTGGGAAGGGAGGGATGGGGAGGGATGGGGAGGGAGGGAGAGGGAAGGAGAGGGAAGGAGAGGGAGGGAGGGAGGGAGGGAGAGAGGGATCTCTTCCTCTTCTTATAAAAACCACAACTCCTACTGCATTAAAGCCCCATCCTTACGACCTTATTTAACCTCAGCGACCTCCTAAAAACCCTAACTTTTGACCACACCTAACTGCAAGGGAGCCTAGAAAATGCAATTCAGCTGTGTGCTCAGGAAGACAAGGAGAGCATGGCTATTGTTGAAAGCAGTGCAAGAAGCGGGTGGGAGGGTACCCCAGATAGATGGATCATTGTGTGCCAAAGTCTGGAGGAATGCTAGCAAGGTGAACCAGGGCCCTGCCACATGCTCAGCTGTCTGGCCCTGGGTGTAGGAGTGGGGAATGGTGGGAGGGAAGTGGCTATGTTGGGCAACAAGATTCCCTGGCCCTTAATTAACCAGGTGTGGTGCCTTGTGCCTGTGGTCCCAACTACTCAGGAGGTTGAGGTGGGAGGATGGGTTGAGCCCAGGAGGTCAAGGATGCAGTGAGCTGTGATTGCAGCACTCCGCTGCAACAGAGCTTGCTCCATTGGGCAACAGAGCAAGACTGTGTCTAAAAAAAAAAAAGGAAAAGATTTACTGGCTCTTAAAGAGGGTCATGGGCAGAGCTCATGCTCAAGACCATCACTCAGGCATAGCTTGGCTCACAGTTTCTTCCAGCTTAGACAGTTGAGTATTTCTGTGAACATATGATTTCAAAGGATTCTTTAAGACACTTTAACCATTCACGTATTAGTAGGGAACATACTCATATTTTTCCACATTTGAAAAGTGAAACGAGTCAATCATGACAAACCTCCCTTCCACCCTGTTTCTCAGGCACACACTCCTCCCGCTCCCTCAAGGCAGCCAATGCTTTCAGTTTCATACATCATCTTGCAGTGATGTTTTATGCAAACATTAATTTCATATACAATACATTCTTCCCTTTGTCCAGTTTTGCACTAATTGTAGCATTCTCAACATAGTATCCTGATCTGTATTTTTGTCTGAGATTTTTTTCATGGTGATATGTAAACAGCCTTCTTGAAGACAACGTAGAACTCCACTCTATGGCTGTACCACCAGGATAGTCCCTATTGATGGACAGTTGGTTATTTTTAATTTATAAATAATCTTGTAATTAAGTTTGCATGTGTCACTTCATGCAGGGGTAGATCTATTTGCAGGATAAACTCATAGGAATAGAACTTCTGGGTGAAAGGGTTATACTATTCTAGCATAACTGGCTGTGAACCGCTGGGCCACTCCACATGTCCTTCTGTCTGGGTCCCTCCCTAGTCCCACCCAATGATGCAGACCTGGGTGACAGTCCTGAGAGGTGCTGAGCCCAGCCATGTGGCCCCTGGCATGGTTCCATGCCCCTTGGAAGATGGCAGTGCCCAGAGTGGTCTCCTCAGATTCTTGGCTGGAGACGTCTCAGGGAGGCCATCCTGTGACCCCCCTGCCCATGGTCCCACATCAAGGATAACTGCTTCACTGCCCCTCTTCAACCACCAGCCCAGCCCCATTCCTACCCCCTCCTCCAGCTCCATGACTTCACCCCTCACTCCCAGAACAGAGGCAAAGCCCACCAAAGGCCAAGGCAGCACTGTGATAGCCAGAAGGATGTCCCCTCCAAAGACGTCCATGTCCCAATCCACACAATCTGTGACTATGTTGCCTTACATAGCAAAAGAGACTTTAAGATATGAAGTCAAAGATCTCGTGATGGAGAGATTATTCTGCGTTATCTGGCTGAGCCCGGGGTAATTGCTAGGGTCCTTAAAAAATGGAGAAGGGAGGCCGAAAGTGAGAGTCAGAGAGAGTCTGGAAGATGTTATGCTGCTGGCTTTGGAGTGGAGGGAAGGATCGTGAACCAGGGTATATAGGTGGCTTCTAGAAACTGGGAAAAACAAAGGTATGGCTTCTCCCCTCAAGCCTCCAGGAGGAATGCAATCTTGCTGACACACTGGCTTTAGCGCAGTGAGACCTATTTTGGACTTCTGACCTTCAGAACTGGAAGGTAATAAATTTGTGTTGTTTGCAGCCACTAAGCTCATAGTAATATTTTACAGCAGTAGCAGGAGACTAATCCAACAGTCCCTGAACTGCCCCACGCAGGAGTCCAGTGCTGCCTCTCTCCTGCCTCCCCTCTCTCAGAAGCCCTGGCTTCAAATCCTTGTTCTGCTTAACCACTGGATGCTTTGGGGTACATATAGCATTTCTTTGGGCCTCAGTTCTCTCATCTGCAAAATGCAGCACGTGATCAAACTGTCACAAGGTTGCCGGGAGGTTAAATGAGATGATGCTTCTGAAGTCTCTTAGCAACTGTGCCTGCCATGAAATCGGCGCTTGATATTTTTAGATGTTGAGCATAATTCTGAAACTTTCAGTTGTGCTCCCAGAACCTACTCCTGCTCTGGCCCTGGCTAAGGCCCTAGCTTCCCCTAAGGAGACAGCCCCTTTCCGCAGTGCTTACACCCAGCAGAGACCCTCAGGGAGGCAACTCTCTCCTTTCAACCGGCCCCAAAGAACCAGGGCCCTGAGGTGCTGTCCTCAGCAAAGAGGAAACTCAACCCAGGTTCAAATCCTTTTTTTTTTTTTTTTTGCCACTTCCCAGCTGGGTGGCATTGGGGGAGTTATTCCACCACTCCGAGCCTCGGTTTCCCCCTTTGTAGAATGCCCACGTGAGCCCTAGCCTAGAATGTTGGCCCAGGAGTGTGCTCACGGCTGGGCACGTAGCAGGTACTGGATAAACAGCTTCAGAGCACTGCCCTCTCAACCAGGACCAGACCCAGACTTGGTGGACCCTGGGGCTCATACAGCCGTGTAGCCCCTCTTTAAGAAGGAACATCTGAACTTGCAAACATACAATAGGGCTTCTGATGGGGCCTATGCCAGGGAGGCGTCCCGAGGCCCGAATTCCATTCACTTCTGCTCTCTGCTCTCAAGCCCTCCTCCTCCGTAATGACTGGGCCAAATGTGTTTCAGAAACGTCCCTCCCAACTTGCCTGAATAAGCCCCAGGAGCCTGAGATTTTTATGAAATTGTCAGGGGCAGTGACCGTCTTAGCCTCTCAGCAGGATCCAAGCTCCCTTGGTAAGTGAGCAAGACTTTTGATGGAACAAAGCAAAATCTCTATCTGATGAGATTAACTCCTTGGAGAAGAGCACAGGGTTCATCTCTACCTTGCTTGGACAGTAGAGTTGCCAGATTAAAACAACAACAACAACAACTATATATATATGAATTCAATTTAGTTTGAATGCCAGATAATGAATAATTCTTTAGTATAAGTATATCCCAAATATTGTATGAGATATTTAACTGGATGTCCTGAATTTTATCTGGCAGCCCTGTCTGTCAGAGACACAGCAACGTGGCTATTCAAATTCAGGGTGTGTTTTGCAGAAGTGTTCCTGCTTTGAGAAGCAGCTGGGGACCCTTGAACTTCAGCAGAATAACCAGTGGCAGAGGAAGGGATATGGGAAGCTGCCCCCAGGCAGGTTGGTGACGTGTTTAACAGCTGCACCCAGAGCCAGGTGGTCAGGGCCTGAACTGTAGCCTTAAATGAGCCTTGTAGCCACCTCCAGAGCAGGTGTTGGCACACCCATTTCTGCAGATGTGAAAGCCAGAGCCCAGCAAGAAAGGAACACCTTGTGAGCATCTACTAGATGCTGGCATTTCACATGCATTAGCTCATAGTTAAGAGTGGGCAGACTTTGTAGCTGTTGCTATTAATGTAATACAAGCATCAGAGAAGCATGATAGGAAAAATAAGTCATCTTCCCCACATTTGAGAGCACTCAACCTCTTAAACCTCTCAGCGATTCCTCCACCTCAGCTCTATTGACATCTTGGGCCAAACTTTTTTTTTTTGTCGTGCGCTGACCTGTGCACTGTAGAATGTTGAGAAGCATTCCTGGCCTGTAGCCACTCAGTGCCAGTGGCACCGCCCTCTCCCCCACCCCGGTGACAACCAAAAAAATGACGCCAGACATTGCCAAATGTCCCATAGGAGGCAAAAATCGCCCCTGCGAGAACCACTTCTCTAGAATAATCACTGTTAATCATTTTGTGAAAGGGAAATAAATCTTGGGACCCCCAAATCACTAGGCCAAAGGGAAAAGTCAAGCTGGAAACCATGTCCGGCAAACCCGCCACCCGTTTTCTTCCTGAAGAAGATAGCTACAAAGATTTTCAAAAGCTACATAGCTTCCTCACAATTTTCCCACAAGGAAATTCCTTGTGAGCCTCAAGATCTTCACCCTAAAGTAGTTCTGTTGAATTTCACCCTGGCAATGTCAACCAACAGCTGATCTTCCCACATATGGGACAGAAGGTCCTCCCTCTGCTCACCTGAAACAAATGCCTGTCTGATTGCTTCCTCTGCTCTATTGTTTATGTAAAAATGCTGATTCACTGAGTCAGACTAAGGCATAAGTGACTATTCTTCTACGCCCCCGCCCCCCACCACCACATGTAAATTGTGTATTCACTGAAAGGCTGATTAAAGACTCTAAAGAAAGCGACTATTTGTCTCTTGTCTACCTAAGACCTGGAAACCCATCCCCTCCACCTTTCTGGACCGAACCAATGTACATCTTGCACATATTGATTGATGTTTCATGTCTTCCTAAAATATATAAAAGCAAGCTGTATCTCGACTACCTTGGGGCCAATTTTTGGCCTCAGGACCTCCTGAGGCTATGTCATGGGTGTGTCCTTAACCTTGGCAAAATAAACTTTCTAAACTGATTAAGACCGTCTCAGATACTTTGGTTTCACACTTCCTGGAGAATATTTTTAGAATATTTCTAAGCACATGTGTATGCCTTTAAAAAACAAAACCAAACAACAACAACAACAAAAAAGACAAGGCCAGGCTCAGTGGCTCACCCCTGTAATCCCAGCACTGTGGGATTACAGGATCTCTTTGAGCCCAGGAGTTTGAGACCAGCCTGGGCAACATGGTGAAACCCTATCTCTACTAAAAATACAAAAAAACTAGCCAGGTGTGGTGGTGGACACCTGTAGTCCCAGCTACTCGGGAGGATGGCTTGAGCCCGGGAGGAGGAGGTTGCAGTGAGCTGTGACTGAGCTACTGCACTCCAGCTGGGGGACAGAGTGAGAGCTTGTCTCCAAAAAAAAGTTTTAAAGAGACAGGTTAATACACCTCTTTTATCACTTGCCTTTTCACTTACCAGTATACCTTGGACATCTTTCTGTACACTCCACTCATGAATCTGCATTTCTCCTTTGACAACTACATGGCATTTCTCTGTGGGTATTGCTGCCATTGACGTAACCAGTTCCCTCACTATTGAGGCAGTTGAGTTGTTTCCAGTGTTTTGCTGTTACAGACGATATTCCAGTCAGCATTCTCACACATGTATCTTGATATATCCACAGGATAAACCCCTAAAAGTAGAATCACTGGGCCATAGGTATGTACATTTTTAATTTGATGTGCCACATTGTTATCCAAAATAGTTTGCGCCAATTTACTCCATTGCCACTGACATCTTGATGAAAAGTACCAAACATTTAGTGAGCATTGACTGTATTTCATACACTATGTTAGGGATTTGCATGTGCTATCTTATTAATTCTCACTATCATTCTGGTAGGAACTAATGTTATTTCCATTTTACAAATGAAAGAACTTTGGCTTACAGTGAGTAAGAGTATTTTCTAGGCAGGGCGCGGTGGCTCACGCCTGTAATCCAAGCACTTTGGGAGGCCGAGGCGGGCGGATTACCAGGTCAGGAGATTGAGACCATCCTGGCCAATATGGTGAAACCCCATCTCTACTAAAAATACAAAAAATTAGCCGGGTGTGGTGGCGGGCGCCTGTAGTCCCAGCTACTCGGGAGGCTGAGGCAGGAGAACGGCGTGAACCCGAGAGGCGGAGCTTGCAGTGAGCTGAGATCGTGCCACTGCACTCCAGCCTGGACGACAGAGTGAGACTCCGTCTCAAAGAAAAAAAAAAAGACTATTTTCTAAGCTTGTCAGTGACAGTACCGGGATCCCAACCCAGAGCTCTCTCAGTCTAAAACCTGTTCTCTTCACCAATACATTTACTCTTCATAACAATTGTGTGAGCTGGGCCCCATTATTCCCATTTCTAATGGGATTACTGAGGCTCCAAGTAGTTAAAGTGACTTGCTCAGGGACATAGAACCCAATCACAAATCTGAGCCTGACTCCAGAATGTGTGTTCTTCTCTTGAGACTCCATGCCACCTCCTCCAGGAAGCTCTCTGGGATTACTCCAGCCATCCTTATCATCTAACCCTCAAGAGCAGCTCCTTGGGAGCCCTGGGAATCTGCAGCAGGCATTTTAACTCAGAGTGCATAGGTGTGTGGGTGTGTGGGAGCTCACAGATGTTAAAGTCAGACAGACTAGATTAGAAACCCCTTTGACATCTACCTTCTGAAGTGAACTAGGGCAAGAGACCCTCCCTCTTGGGGTCTCAGTTATTTCATCATTATGATGCTCATTATTACTGTTGCTATTAGTAGCATGATAACAGTGATTACCCCTTACAGAAAGCCTTCTCTGTACCACCTTTTACAGTGGGTAGTGTCTTAGTTTAGGTCCCTCAGGAAGCAGACACTGAGAGAAGGATTTGGGGCAAGGTTTTTATTTGGGAGGTGACCCCAGGCATCTTGGTGAGAGACTAGGGAAGTGACACAGGGAACAGAGTAAAACCATGGGATGGTGTGTAACGGACAGGTAATTGCCAAGGCTAGCTGGGCTCCAGCCTGCTGGGGACCTCTGAGAAGTCATGTGGCTCATGCCATGGAATACCCTACCCAGCCAATCCTCAATGGTTGGGGGTCACTCCCGCTTTATTGACTACAAGGCATTCCCACAGCCTCAGGTGGGGGCTGGGGTACTGTCTGCAGGTGGCCAATAGCACAGCCTCCCTGCAGGCAATTTACAGCAGCTTCAGAATGAATTAATTATCACTCACATTGTGTTTACCACTGAACTTGTGTTTTAATTACCATTGACCTAATTGCCATTGACCTTGTGTTTTTTTCCTGTGAGTTCTGTCACTCTTTGGAGGGTCTATGCCTTGTACCTCATTTAGGTTTTTTGCAATACTGTGCGGGGCATGGCATAAACCTCCATAAATTGAGGCTGACCCTTTGAATCCTTCAGTGATCAGCAAGTATTTACTGTGTACCTACTATGTGCTATGTGCTGTTTAAGAAATTAGTAGACTTCGGCTGGGCACGGTGGCTCATGCCTGAAATCCCAGCACTTTGGGAGGCTGAGGTGGGCGGATCACTAGGTCAGGAGATAGAGACAATCCTGGCTAACATGGTGAAACCCTGTCTCTACTAAAAATACAAAAATTAGCCGGGCATGATGGCGGGCACCTGTAGTCCCAGCTACTCGGGAGGCTGAGGCAGGAGAATGGCATGAACCTGGGAGGCGGAGCTTGCGGTGAGCTGAGATCGGGCCACTGCACTCCAGCCTGGGCGACAGAGCAAGACTCCATCTCAAAAAAAAAAAAAAAAAGAAAAGAAATTAGTAGACTTCATTTTTTTAGCAGTTTGAGGTTTATAGAAAAATGAGTGGAAAATACAGAGTTCTCATCTACTTCCAAAGCCCCCCGATCCCGTTACCACCTGTTATTAACATCCTGCATGGGTGTGCTGCATTTGTTACAACTGATGAGCCAATACTGATAGATTTTTTATTAACTAAAGCCTATAGGTTACACTACGGTTCCCTTTTTGTGTTGTACATTCTATGGCTTTGCACAAAGGCATCGTGACATGTATGATGCCACTATTCCCTGTGATCCATCTATTCAGCCTTCCCTCCTTCCCGCCCCTTCCCTCCAACCCATGGCTCCGGTGATTTTTTCAGTGCTGGGAGTACAGCTGGGACAAAATAAAATTTCTGTCTTCATGGAGCTGACATTTTAGTGGGGAGAGGGATAATACGTAAGCCAGCAAATAACACACCCAAGTCCAGGCGATGATAGATGCTGTGAAGAGAATTCGTGTGGCTAGGGGAGGGGAGCTCTTGTTTAGACAGGATGGTCAGTGGAGGCCTCTTTGAGGAGATGACAGCTGAGCAGAGCCTTCTCTGGCTGGAGACCCAAGGAGGCCAGGCTGTGGCTGGCTCCGAGGCCTGTGCTGCTGAGAGGCTGTGAAAGATCCCATAGGCCACAGTGGGTGGACCCAGAAAGGCATGTTGACCCCTCACAGTAAGGGGAGGTGTCATGGCTGAACTGGGTCCCCCTGGCCTCAAATTCATATGTTGATGTCCTAACCCCCTACTACCTCAAAATGTGACCAGATTTACAGAAAGCATTTTTTTTTTTTTTTGGACGATGTCTTGCTCTGTTACCCAGTCTGGAGTGCAGTGGCACCATCTCAGCTCACTGCAACCTCTGCTTCCCAGGTTCAAGTGATTCTCATGCTCAGCCTCTTAAGTAGCTGGGATTACAGGTGGGCACCACCACATTCAGCTATATATTTTTTTGTATTTTTTAGTAGAAACGGGGTTTCACCATGTTGGCCAGGCTTGTCTTGAACTCCTGGCCTCAAGTAATCCACCCACCTTGGCGTCCCAAAGTGCTGGGATTACAGGCATGAGCCACGGCCCCCCGGGCAGAAAGAAAGAGGGTAAGAAGTTAAATGGAGCCATTAGGGTGTGCCCTAATCTAATATGAATGGTGTCCTTAAAGAAGAGGAAATTAGGACACAGACATACTTAGAGGGAAGACCATGTGAATGAAGATGGCATCTGCACACCAAGGAGAGAGGCCTCAAGAGAAACCAACCCTGCTGACATCTTGATCTTGGGTTTCTAGTCTCCGGAACTACGAGGCAATAGATGTCTGTGGTTTAAGCGTCCCAGACTGTGGTATTTTGTCATGGCAGCTGGAGCAAGCTAGCACAGGAGGCACGAAACCTGCCCTTCCATTCCCCCAGCCCTCCCATCCCATGCAGAGGTGTTAGAGGGCATGATATACTGTCACTGAAACAATCTGGGTCCTGGAAGCTGCCCTGAGGTGGCCTTCCTTTCCATCCGGCGGGGGCGGAGCTAGCTGTTCTCTCTGCCTTGCTCTGTGACTCGCTGTTGGGTGTGGAGGCCGCTCACGGAGAACCCACTGGGCATGCCCAGAACAGTATCACAGACGTCTGCATCCTGACAGGCAGAGGTCAAGACCCCATTCTTCCTTCCACTTCGCAGTCGTGTGACCTTGAGTGGGTTACTTCACCTTCCAAGCCTCAGTTTCTATATCTGTTCAATAAGGGAAAGTGATGGTTCCTCCCTGCTGGCGGGTACTGGGGAACCAAACGAGTGACTGTGTGAGAAACCCTCAGCCCAGCCCAGAGCACAGATGAGGTTAGCAACCCTTTCATCCCGTGTAGCATTTGTCTTTACAATGAGTCTGAGGGGGAGACATTATTCCCATTTTATGCAAGAAACCTGACCTAAGGGCAGCTTGCAGTGACCAGCCAGTCAACGCACAGCCTTGAAGAAGGGACCAACCATCCCCTGGCTGGTTCTGCCCCCGATCCTCTGGTGGAACAGGTGGTGCAGTTGGCTGTGGCACTGACATCACTGCGGTCCAGGCTGTGGGCCCTGGTCTTGTAAATAAGTCTCAAAAATTTGACTCCACTCTCCGTCCCTCTCTAGCCCCTTGAGTCAGCAGGACTGCCCTGAAACAGGTCAAGAACAGACTTTCTGTGACGTTTCCAGTTTTTAATTTTCCTATTTCCCTTCTAAATTACCTCGCTGGACCTCAGTTTCCTCATTTGAAAAAATGGGTAGAAGGGTTCAGTGCTTTCTCAGGCCTCCCCTCCACAGCAGAACCACCTAGGAATTCTGCCAGAAATGCCACTGGGGGAAATCAGGCCATGGGGACAGTCACACTTAATGACAGCTCTTATTGACTGCACGTTTCCTGTATCAGGTACTTTCTATACATCCTCTCATTTTATGTCTGATAAGGAGCCTATAATGTGGTCAGTACTGTCCCTATTTTACAGATGAGAAGACAGAGATGCAGAGATGCTCAGTGGTATTTTCAAGGCCGCATGGCCAGTGCATGGTAGAGCTGAGACTTGAACCCAAGTCTGTCTGGGTTTGAAGTCTGCGTCTCCTGCATCTGGACCCTGACCCCCCGTGTGTCTCGTGGCTTACAGTTTCAGGATTTGTTTTTAGGCAAAACACTGTTTTGTCTGAATTACAATTCAGTTCAGGTTTATTTTAAAAATTCCTAACAACGCAGGTGACTTCCATATTGTAGCAGCAAGGTTGGTGCCTAGAGCGCAAGTTTTACAGCCCAGCTTTTCCTTTTCTCTTCCTTGGGAGGGGAAACATCCTGTACCATGAGCATTTGCTTTATTTTTTACATACACACACAGACACAGATACACACACACACAGACACAGATACACACACACACAGACACAGACACAGACACAGACACAGACACACAGACACAGACACAGATACACACACAGACACAGATACACACACACACAGACACAGATACACACACAGACACATACACACACACAGACACAGACACAGATACACACACACAGACACAGATACACACACACACAGACACACACAGACACAGACACAGATACACACACACCCAGGGACAGATACATTTCTCCAGCTCTCCTTTGAAATGGAGGGAGTAAGGTCTGGCACAGTGGCTCGAGCCTGTAATTCCAACATTTTGGGAGGCCAAGGCAAGTGGATCACTTGAGCTCAGGAGTTCAAGACCAGCCTGGGCAACATGGTGAAACCCCGTCTCCACAAAAAATACAAAAATTAGCCAAGCATTGTGGCACATACCTGTAGTCCCAGCTATTCAGGAAGCAGAGATGGGAGGATCACTTGAGCCCAGAAGGCGGAGGCTGAAGTGAGCTGTGATTGCACCCCTGCACTCCAGCCTGGGAGACAGACTGAGACCCTGTCTTAAAAAAAAAAAAAAATGAAATGGAGGGAGCAAAGAACAGAGATATTGTTGAGGCTTGAGGCTGAAACTAAAGTTCAAACTATAATCCTAAAGAGGTTGACTATGCTGATTTCCTTTGGATGTTAAAAAGGCTGCCAGAAGGATGCTAATTGTCAAGGCTTCCCAGGGCTTGGAGGAGTTTCCCAGAATGCACTGTGAGTGAGGCAGACAAGGCTGCATGGGCCCAGTTCTCTTTGTTCTGCATGTGTGTTGCTGCAGCGTGGCATGATGGAGACAGATACATGCGAAAATATTTTGCACAGATACACGCGAAAACACTGGATAGCGTACAACAAGGAGGAGGAGGAGAATGTGGCTCACGTGGCCTGGTTTCAGGTTCAGCTTTGCCCCTGGCTAACTGTGTGACCTGGAGGAAGTTGCTTATCTGGGCCGCAGTCTGTCCTTAAGAAATAGTTGGACACTACGCAATCTCATTTTTCCATATGAGTCTTACAAAGATTACCTTGGCCAATGTGGCACAAAATTCTGTTTCCTAGAAACATACTCTAATCAGCAGCAATGATGACAAAATATAAAAGTAGCTAATATTTACGAAGCACGTAGTATGAGACGAGCGCTGAGCAAAACAATTTTGCATGGCCCATCTCACTTATGTCTCCTGATAAAGGCACAAGCTGGATACTTATATCATCCCCACACTAAAGATGAGAAAACTGAAACTCAGAGAGGCTAAAGGATTGCTGAAGTCCCCGAGCTAGAAAGTGGCAGATCTAGGATTTGGAAATTTGGAAAACCAAAATTTCCTGTCTCCAGGGCCTCCCCCTTAAGCAAAGGTTCAGGTCACAGCCATAAGCCTGGATGCAGCAGTGGAGACGGTTAGGGCTGATAGGCCCTCACTTCAGGGTCACCAACAAGCCAGAGTCTGATCTTCTCTAACTGAGTGTCCCTGGCTTAGGCAGGCAGTGCAGGAGTGTAACCGGATCTGCTTAGAGAGGCCCCAGCTTGCGCCATTCACTGGGCCAGAAACCTGAGCTGCTCCTGAGAGGCCTGGAAGACAGCTTGGGGCTTGGAGATTGGCTCACACTATCCCAGCCATTCCATCGCAGACTAAATGGCTTCTGGCCCTTGTTAATGGCGCCATCTCAGATCAGTGCCAGGGGAGCCACTGGTCATTTGGGGGCACTGTGGGGAGCAGGGTAGAAGGGTGGGGTGATGGTGGGTGATTAGCAGCTCCCCTCTTCCTCCTCGCCCCTTGGTCCCTCCAGTTGACCCACCACCTTCCCCCAGTTGATGCAGCAAAAATTTCTTGTGGGAGGGATACTCAGGTTTGGGAGTCCATTTCATTCCTGCATGTTCACTGTTTATAAGCCCAAGCCACAGCCTGCCTGGAAATTCCAGGCCATACTCCCGCAACCCAACCTGATCAAATATTCATGGAAGCCGACGAGCTGTCATCATCATGAATCCCACGATCTGCATTTATTGCTTTGACACTACTTTATAGGAATTACTTCTCCTCCTCTGCCCTGTGCCACATTTTCACCACTCTTCCCCAGTAAATCCAGCTCTGAGTAATTTATAAATCTGTAGCTTATCAAAATTGTGCTCAGGCCTCAACTTGGGAGAAGGAAACTAACTGGAAATTAATTTATATATTGGGCATTGATTACAGTGTAGACCCTTTTAAATGTTTGTTTGCAGAAGTGCATGGTAAGGTAAAAAGAATCTTTCAATCAAAAAGACCAGGCCTTGAGTCCCAAAGCTGCCTTTTACAATGTGATAATAATAACTTACATTGAATCTGAGGTCGTCATGTCTCAGACAAGGCACTCACATGACAAGTCTATGAGCCAAAATATGTTATTATTATCCCTCCTATTTTTCAGATGAGGACACTGAGGCACAGAGAGTTTACATAAATTGCAAAAAGCAAATTTCAAGGTCACATAAATTGCAAAAGGTAAATTGCTAAAGCCCAATTTCCACATATGGGGAAAATAAGGGATAATAATTCCTGATTTACCAGGTACTTGGGAAGGTTAGATTCTGTAAAGTGGAGGGCTTAGCACATAGAATGCCTCCCCTCCCCTCCCCTCCCCTCCCCTCCCCTCCCTCCCCTCCGCTTCCCTTCCCTCCCTCTCCTCTCCTCCCCTCCCCTCCCCTCCCCTCCCCTCTCCTCCGCTCCCCTCCCCTCCCCTCCGCTTCCCTCTCCTCCCCTCCCCTCCCCTCCCCTCCCCTCCCCTCCGCTTCCCTTCCCTCCCGCCTTCTTTCTTGCTTTCCAGTATTGATCAAAGGCTGCCATTATGTCAGGTCTTGTGCTTGGTCCTGGAGAGATGGTGTGAACCAGGCAAATGCTGCCTTCTCCTTCACTCTCTTGTGAACCTGCCATCTTGCAAGGAGCAGGCGATAAACCATGACCTTCCCATTGTCCCATGTTCTCTGGCACCAAGAGGATCAGTATTTCCCCTCCTATGGCTTCTGCCTTCTCTCTGGTTCTGGGGGTTGAGGGAATGATTGAAAGGCCAAATCCAAGAATCTTTGTCATCTGTTGCCTCTTTCTTAGCTTTTAATGTGATCAAAACTCTGGTCTGGACTGAAGCCTGGAGAAGTAGACATGTTTGCCCCAAGGCTGTCTGAGGAGTGAGGAGCTAGGGCAGGATTTGAACTAGATATGTCTGACCCAAGCCCCATGGTAAGGCCATGTGTTCCAAACTCAGGCAACTGTTACGGGTACAAATTCCTTCCCTACTTGGAGCTAAAATCCCCAGCCTGCCATTTGCCTCTGATAGTGTTCTAGATTCTCAGAATAGAAGCCACTCTGGCAAACATTTGGCGTTATATTTCCGTCTTTCCTAATGCTCCTCTATTCTTCCAACTTTTTTTATTAGAAAGGATGTTGAGTTCCTTTTTTTTTTCTCCTGTGGCTCTTGCTGAACCTGCTACCCTTTGTTGAAGTGTCCCTTTAAGCAGTATGCCTGAAGTCGAATGGGCCACTTCCAATGAGGGCTAAAGTGCGGGAATGAGCAGGCTTCCCATCTCCCATAGTGAGTGCTTGCTCCATCAGCTTTTCTGTTGGGCACACCCTATGAAACATGATATTTGAGTCCTCTGGAACCACTAGTTATGGGCATATCTGCTGCTTCTAAGGTGAGGGTGCCTAGGCACCAACATGCATTGAGCACCTCGTGGGTTCCAAGCTTAGTTCACACACAGTGTTGTTTTGAGTTGTCTCCATATGTCTCTGAAGCAGGTCTTATTAGTCCCATTTTGCAAATGAGGCAAATGAGGCTCAGAGAAGGGCTATAATTAGGAACACAGAACTAAGCAAAATCTCCCAATCTTTTTGCCCATGTGGTCAGGTTTTGAAGCCCCAGGGGCAGGACTGATAACGACCACTGTGAAAATAATGAGTTTGGATTCAGTTTCTCAGATGTGACATTCATAATATGTTGGAGTTCCAAATGTTTCAGGACCCAGAGTTGGGGTATGATCCCCAACTTCGTCATTTCTCTGAATTTCATCATCATGGCATTCATAAATATCACAAATAGGACAGTGTTGTGTTCAGACTCCTGAAGTCTCCATCAGAGACCTGCCCCATCCCAGCCTCTATGGTCGCACTGACCAGCACTTTTCATGTCTTGACCCAAGGACAAGAAGGAATCCAGTGAAAATATCCTCACTCCCTCCCCATACTACCAAACTTCTTCAACTTGTCCGAGTGGGTATTACGCAAAACCATTGTGGTGGGCATTGGTGGTTTTCAGTCTACGTTTATTTCTTGTTTGGGGTTAACATTTTATTTTCTTTGGGGAGTAGAATAGATTGGAATATTGCTTTCGGTTCTTCATTCCCCCGTAAGAGAATTAGACATCCATGCCCTTCATCACATGACTTTTCAGTGTCTCTCCATTGAAGGGGAGAGTTTATCTCTCCAAGGGACTGAAGTTGAGCTTGGTCATGTGACTCTTGTGAATCGGTGGCACATGAGTGGTTACAAGCTGAGCAGAGGCTCTAAATGTGTTTGTGTGATTTGGTCTTCTGTGCCCCTATTATCCAGTGAGAAAAACATGTGTCCTGGTCTATACAGGATGAGAGGGACATGGTACAGACCCAAACCCATTAGTCTGGAGTCAAGCCTAGTCAAGCCCAGTCCCTCCCAGCAGGAACACACTTATTCTCAGATTCATGAGTAAGAAATAGAAAGGCTTGTTAGCATAAGCCACTGAGTTTTGTAGTTGTTTCCCAGAATTAGTGCAGTGGTAACTGATTAATGACTACAGGGATGCATCCCCTGTCCCAGGCCTTCAGCACCCAGGGTGGGAACCATGACCCAAGCTTGGTCAGGAAGCTTATCTGTGCTCATGACTCCTGATTTCCCATCTCACCCACTGTTCATTCTCTGCCCAACTCTCACCTGCTGCAAGCCCAGGCCGCTTCCTCCACTGCAGCCCCCACCGGACTCTGGTAATGCAGTTTCCTTCCCCTGCCTCTCAAGCCAATGGGAGGCAAGAGAGTCTCCCTGTGGCTACTTGCAGGTGCTCAACACCCTTGTGGGCTCCCTTGTCTCACACCTTAGACCTTTCATTCATTTATATTCCAAATCCCCACCGCACATACTGTCTATTTCCAACTGAGATGGCCTGGTCCAGACCACACCCTTCATCCCAAATTCTAGATGCACCTGGGCAAGTCACTTACACTTCATTTTATCCCCCCATTTGAGAAAATAGGGATTATGCCGTTGCCCTTTCAATGCTGCCATGAGAGAGAAATCGGATCACGGATAAACATTGGCTAGGCTTGCATTATAGCCTCACGGTGGATTTGCAATGCAGGTGAGTTCTCCGGGCCTGTCTTGCTATTGCTAGCATCTAATGTGATGCTGGGAACACACCAAAGCATTAATAAATATTTGTAGATTGAAAAGCCCTCTGGTAGATTTTCTTCCTTTGACCTTTTGATTATTTTTCCTCTTGACATAACAGAATAAGATACCTAGTACCATGGTGACAATCTCTATAGAAATCCATAGCTTGCTCTCAGCACACCCGCAGATGCCAGTGGGAGGCTGGCATAGATTTGGACCAATAGAGATGAGGCATGGTTAGCCTTGTCCTGGTTACAAAGAACAAGTTTTTTTTTTTTCCCTTTCAAATGGACCTTCCTGTCCCCAATTCAGCATCAACTAGCTCTCTCATAATGTGGGTTAATTTTCCATCAGCTCCTAGAAAGAGTATATTTCCAGACTCTCTGGGGACAGACAGAGGAGTTTCAAACAGGCTAAAGCAAGCTTCGATGGAGAATATTTGGAGCCTGCCGTGGCGTCAGGCTGCTCCAAACGCATTTCTGCCAGAGGGTGGGAATGTGTTTGCTTGGAACAGGTAATCCTTTCGGATACTCTCATCCGAGGTTTGAAAAAGATTTGTGTTGCTACCAAAAACCCCTGTTGTGTGGCCTTTTCTTTGTTAGGCTTTCCCTCTTAAAGGCTGGGGATGCATTGGCTTGGGAGTAGAGGTCCTTTACTGAAGCCAAACAGGGTGTCTGCCTCTTTAAGAGGGACCTCGAGGAGGGACAGTCAGAGAATCACAGAGATGAAAGCCAGATGGCCACTAAATAGGATGGCAGCGAGTGAGGAGAGGCCGGCCAGCTGGGCTGTCTGCTTTATCACCTTGCAGTGGAGAAGACTTTGGCCTGTGGCTGCAGGTGGAAAATTTGGGGGTAGGGATGGCACCCTGAGTCAGGGCCCTCTGAATGGTCCAACTGGCCCCGCCTTCTGCCCAAACCGGAACACAGAGTTCTAGACCCAGGAGACAGAGAAAGTCTGGGCCATGGAGTCAGAGAGGTGTGGGTTCAAATTCTAGCTGTGTCTCCCTGAACAGTGGTACAGTCTGTCCAACTTCCATTTCCTTGTCCATAAAATGGCATGGTGATCCCATCTCACAAATTCACTGTGAGGCAAGTACAAAGAATACGACTTGAGCACAGTGCATGGGCTAAAGCAGGTGCTCAGGAAATTTCAGTGTCCCTGTCTTCTGCAGAGCACTCTAATAACTATTTAACTAAGAGAGGGAGAAGGGGAACTTTTTTTTGAGAGTCTGGGATCCTGGCCATTTAAAAATGAAATCCCCAAATCCTGCTTAAATACCTTACTAAGAATGCAAGTATATGACTCAGGGCTAGTATCAGATACCTGTAACAGAAAACCCAGATAACAGTGGCTTAAACAACAAAAGAGTTTACTTTCTTTTCTCTCATATAAAATAAATCCTGATGCAAATAGTCAAAGGCTAGAATGATGGCTCCCCAGTCATCCCTTCCAAGAAGACAAGGCTCTTTCTATCTTTGTGCTCTGCTACCCTTAGAGAGTGGCTTCCTCTGTCAAGGTCACTGCATGGTCATAAAACGCTGCTGCAGCTCCAGCCATTATGTCCACATTCCCAGAACCAAGAAGGGGCAAGAAGTGAAAGAGGAGGCACCTCTCAGATGAGTCAGCACTTTTGAAAATCTTTACCGGCAGCTTCTCCCAGTGACTTCAACTTACATCTTATTGGGTACCCTCTATGGCAAGAGGGGCTGGGAAATTTATGGGGCAGGTGGATGCTCCCAATAATAATAGGGGTTCTGTTAGTAGAGGGCAATGGCAGAATGTCACCTCTGCCATAGCCAACATGCAGCTTCTTCAACTTGCCTGGAAAGGTTTCCTGGGCATATTTCCCTAGGAACAATAAAGTATCTCGGGTTTTCTGCCTTCTCCATCGTCAGTCCTCACTCAGTGGACCAGCTGTTTGTGGAAAGGGCCACGGGTGAGAGTAAGGTCAGAACCCTGTGGCATACAGCTGGTCTCAAAGGCAGAGCTGCAGGAAGGTCCTGGCCACGCCTCTGACTGGCTGGGTATTCCTGGGCGAGTTACTTAACTGCACACCTCAGGATTCATGGATACCCTTAAGGATCAGTGAGATACATGAACACTCAGCAAAATATCCTGCAAGGGCCAGAGTTCAATAGGTTGTCAGCTGAGGTGAGTCCCCATCTTTTTCAACCTCCCATGGCCCACCTACCACCTCAACGTTAGTAAAGCAACATCGGTTTTCATCCAACTTCAGATGATACATAGATTTTATGAATCAGGAAAGTTCAGAATCAGAAGCTCAGATGGATTACATGTGGGTACCAGGTTGAGAACCTACCTGGTGCACTCTAAAACCCAAAGGATAACCACTAAAATCTAAAATACTTTGCACTGTCTCATATCTGCCTATGTTACTGGCTGTGCTAGTTATCCATTGCTGTGTCACAAATTACCCCAAAACTTAGTGGCTTAAAAGCCAGCACAGTTTGTCATCTCACTGTTTCTCTGGGTTGAGAATCTGGGTGTGGCTTAGCTGGGTCCTCAGGCTCAAGGTCCCTTACAAGGCTGCAAGCAGGCTCTCCGTGGGGCTGTGACCATCTCAAGGCTGAAATGGGGTTGGATCTGCTTCCCAGCTCACTCACATGGTGGCTGGCAGGATCCAGTTCCTCACTGGCTGCTGGCTGGAGGCTCCTCAGTGCCATGAGGCATGGGCCTGTCCATAGGGCAGCTCACAGCGTGGCAGCTTGCTTCATCAGAGTGAGCTAGTGAGAACGGAAGAGAGAGAATGTGAGCAAGACGGAAGTCTTTTATAACCAAACCTCAGAAGGGGTATCCTTCACTATTTTATTCTGTTCATGAGAAGCAAGTCACTGGGTCCAGACCAAACTCAAGGGAGGGGATTCCACATGGGCATGAACATCAGAAGAAGGGATCACTCGGGGCAGGGAGGTGCCAGTTGGCTTTTGGAAGTGCCAAGCGAGGTCCTGTCTCATCCACCCACCTCCACTCCCAGGCTCCAGACATGGGGCCTGTTCCTTCCATGAGCAAGCCCAACTCCTCCTCCCGTGGGGCCTTTGCTTATGTAGTTCTGTTTTCCTGGTGACTCTTCCCTCTCTCCCTTCATAGTTCTACTCATTTTCAAAGTTCATCCCCAACCTCATTTTTTCCAGGAAGACTTTCCCTGCTTCTCAGAAGCAGGACACCCTGCTTGTGAGTCACAGGAAGGAGGGGTGCCTGAAGCCCTACTCAGTACTGGGTAGCCCCAAAAGGTTGCCTTCAAGCAGAAGCCTGGGCCCTGACTGCTCAACTCTCATTCCTTGTATGGTTTACTGTGTTTGGACCTTCAGCTGTAGTTGTCATCCTCAACCAGACAGACTTTGGATCTAGTTCACGGATTCTTGGCGTGTCATGCTGCACTGCGCCCGCAGTCAGAATGGAGGAAAGAGATGGACCTTATTTCAGACCAGGCCCCAGCTCTGAATATGTATGTGTTTGGGGCATGTTGTTTTGTATCATCTGAGTTCAGCCCTGCGCTTGTAGAAGGTGCAATTTTCAGTCCATAAACTCAGGTGTGGGGTAGATAGAAATATCTCTATCATAATTGAGTTCAGTTCCCATTTTGAGCCTCCACTCAGCCTAGGTAAGTAACAAATCAGTCTCAGCTGATCTGCCCCTCCTTTTCCCGGAGACTGCATTTCTGCGTGGTATACAAAGGTGATAGAAGGATGGCCACCTGCTGTCCCATGCCACCTGTCCCTGGCATTTATCATTCTGGGTCATGGGTCAATGCAGGTCACCATGGAGCTGTCCCTTGTTCCTGTCTGCAACCTGTCTCCGGTCAGGTGACTCTGTGCTTCTGTGACATTCTGGGGCTCACAGGCATCACTGTTTTATCTCTTGGTTCTCATAGGATCCATGAGGCATGTAAGCCCCCAGTCTCCTCGATGTACTATGTGGCCACTTCCTTTGGCCCTTCCCTCATCCCTAGGCACCCCCTTTTCCTTTCTGCTGTGAGATTCCATGGGCCATGCCTCTAGGGACTTTGTCTTTGCCCTGACACCTGGCCGAGAGAGCAGAGCACAAAGGTCAGTTTCTCGGGGACACTGACAGTCTCAGCACTCCCGCTGTGACAACCTTTCCACATCAGCCTGGGAATGTTCTCTTGGTCCACAGGCCCCCGGGGAGAGCCTTTGCTCATGATGCCCTCCTCCAGCATTTTTTTGGCTAAGCCATGATTTGTTTCCAGTCTCCTGAGAAACTCATCTTGAAAGCTGAAAAGCCAAGGAAGACTCATTTTCGTCTCCCTTCTGCTGTCGCAGGGAACAGCCTCAACTGACGTAAAGCAGGGAAGGCCAAGGCAGGAAAATAAAAAGCCAGAGGAAACCACAGACCCTCTCAACACTATCTGCCCCTCACACCCATCCAATATGCATTTATTCTTGCCATGGGTCAGTCACTGTTCTGGGTGCTAAGGACAAAAACAGTAAAACACTCAGCACCAAGGCTGGATGCACTGGTTCATCCCAGCATTTTGGGAGGCCGAGGTGTGTGGATCACCTGAAGCCAGGAGTTCGGGACCAGCCTGGCCAACATGGTAAAATCCTGTCTCTATAAAAAGTACAAAAATTAGCTTGGTGTGATGGCGCATGCCTGTAGTCCCAGCTACTTGTGAGGCTGAGGCAGGAGAATTGCTTGAACCCAGGAGGCAGAGGTTGCAGTGAGCCAAGATCGCACCACTGCACTCCACCCTGGGCGATACAGTGAGACTCCATCTCAAAAAAAATAAATAAATAAATATAAATAAATAAAATAAAGACTTAGCACCAGTCCTCAGCAGTTGCAGCCTAAAGAGGAAAAGTGGGAGTCAGGCTTGTAAACCGATTGACAGGCATAGTGTGATAACAGACGGCCAGAGGAGGCACTCCGTGAAGGCTGATCCTCTGGGAGCCCAGGACTGAGCTTGAAGGATGGACTGGAGTTACAGAATCAAGGAAAGGGGAGTTCAGCAGAGACAGGAGTACGTCCGAAGGTGGGGGGTAGGAAGACAGCCTCTGAACGGCCAGTGGTGTGGGTGTGTCTGTTTGAAGGGAACACAGGTTGTGTCTCCAGGAATGGCTGCAGATAAGGTTGGAGAGAAGTGGGTAGGAATCAGGTAACAAGATGTCTTGGATGTCAGGCTGAGGCATTTGGATTTTATCTTCAGGAAATGTAGACTCATGGGAGAAGTTTTAAGCGTGTGGTGATGTGGTGGGCTTTGTGTTTAGAAAGTGTTTTCTTCCTGGGCCAGGGTAGAGGACGGGCTGGAGATAGGGTATTAGTGAGGAGCCTGGGACAGCCATACTGGCAAGGCAAGGTGAAGCTTGCACTGGGAAGACGGACGGGACGTGCAGGGGATAAATTCACAGATTGGAGGGTAGGGCTGGCAAGACTGGGTATCTGAGGGGATGTGGGTATCCAGGGCAACTCCAAGCCCTCTAATGGTGCCATTCGCCAAGTTGACAGGACAGACACCCGAGGAGATAGAGGTTGAGGTTCAGATGGAGTGGCTCAAGCCTGTAATCTCCGCACTTTGGGAGGCTGAGATAGGAGAATTGTTTGATCCCAGGAGTTTGAGACCAGCCTGGACAAAATTACTTCTAACCATCTATATAACTAATTTTTTTAAAAAAATTAGCCAGGCATGGTGGCACACCCCTGTGGTCGCGGCTACTTGGAAGGATCGCCTGAGCCCGGGAGGTCGAGGTTGCTGTGAGCCCTGATTGTACCATTGCACTCCAGGCTGGGTGCCTGGGTGACAGAGCGAAACCGTGTCTGGGAAAAAAAAAAAAAAAAGGGCTGGGGAGGAGGAGAGGGTTGGTTTAGTCTGAAGTCCAGGAAGGAGTCAGGATCCCGTGGATAAGAAACCTCTCAGTGCTGCAGTTCTGACCTTAGCAGAAGGTTCTGGAGTAGAAAAGCCCAGATTGGAAGTACACGCAAGAGGCAGCTGTGGAAGTTTAGTACTTTGCAATAGTTGCCATGGATGGTGGTCAATTAGGATGTTTTCAACAGAGAGGAAAAAAAAGTGCAGCTGACAGCGGCCCAAATAAATAAGGCATTAAGACTCGCTGAAGAAGAGAGTTCCAGGGCTGGAGTCAGCAGCTCGCTAACCCATCAGAGGACCCACGTTCTTTCTTTCTGCTCTGCCATCCTTAGCTGCGGGCTTTTGGTATCCTTGCTAGCAAGATGGGTGGTGTGTTCTAAATTTCAATATTTCCATGAAATAGACCAGTGTTCCCTGAAGCATTACATTTTTCTGGGTCCTACCAGGGTATTAGCTTTGACAGTTGAGCGGACTTTTATCTGTAATCCCGATGCAGACACAGTGTGGTGCCTTGCAGTCTTTTCGTAGGACCGTAAGGCATTTGGGAGTCAGCACGGATATGTGGAAAGAGTACGCTGGGGCTGCATACACCTGCATTTGAATCTAGCCTTTCTGTGAATATTCAGGAGGTCGCGTCCTCTTTCTGTCCTTTGCAGTATCTCTGAAAAGGAGAGTTAGGGACCGTGGGTGTCCAGAGATGATTTTGTCAAGTGTCTGGCTCAGGAGTAGCTCTCTCCTTTATTTTGTTACCACCCTTTCCCTCCATCTCATCTCACTCCTCATGAGGGTATAGTTTAAAGAATAACCCCAGGAGAGGGCTAAGTTCAGTCTCGTGAAGTGAACTCCTAATGGGGAATTTCAGGTAGCTGCTGGTGGGGAGAGACATTTGAGGTGGCTAAGGTAGGGAAAATATGGGCTACTTGGCCACTGCTTTTAAAGCAGTGTTTAAAACTCTGCTCTGTTCATGCAGGGCTCCCCAGTGAATCGAGTTTGCAATTGGGAAGCAACAGAGTGATTTTTTTTTTTTTTTTTTGAGACGGACTGTCACTCTTGTCGCCCAGGCTGCAGTGCAATGGCATGATCTCGGCCCATCACAATGTCTGTTTCCCAGATTCAAGCGATTCTCCTGCCTCAGCCTCCTGAGTAGCTGGGATTACAGGCGCCCACCACCAAACGCGGCTAATTTTTGTATTTTTAGTAGAGACGGGGTTTCTCCATATTGGTCAGGCTGGTCTCAAACTCCTGACCTCAGGTGATCTGCCCGCCTTGGCCTCCCAAAGTACTGGGATTACAGACGTGAGCCACTGTGCCCGGCCACAACAGAGTGATCTTTTTAGAGAAAGTGATAGACAACAACCTACGTCATCTTTGGGGTCAAGCTATCAGAAATAGAGCATCCCTTGCCCTCAGATGTCTCCGTGCTTAGCCTGGCAAAGCTGTGAGTAAGTGTGGAGCTCATTACAGGAGCAGGAGACACGCTCCTGCTCTGCCCTGAGTCAGGCCGCCTGGTGTGCTGATGAGTCACCACCGCCTGCCCTGGCCCCCTGCCTACCAGGAGGCCACTACCTCGGGACATTTTTATTTTCCTTTGTGGGGAAAGAGTCTGACCTCTGTGCTCTGTGTCTCTATCCATTTTCTGCCTGCCCCAGACAGAGGCAAAGGTTCTCTGCAAAGCCCTCCTTTTTTCAGGGAAACTGCGGGGGGTGAGGGGGCAAAAGAGGGGAATTTGAGCAGGTCTCAGGCATGCAGAAGCACAGATAATATGGAAGTAGGAGCCTTTCGGGATTCACAAGATGCTCAACTAGGCACCATCCATCACTGCCAAAAGCGGCTGTTATGCAAAGTAGCTTAATTGGCCTACAGGTTGGTTGTGTTTTAAACCCACGGATTGTACCAAGGCAAAGGAAATGAAAATATTTGACAGATTCTGGGTGGGGCTGTGTGGTTTACACAAACATAGAAGAAAAACATCTGGGGCTAGAATGGGCCTCAAATGACAAATGGTCAGATATATAGTATATACAATACACAAACACATATATTATATATATATGTGCTTTGTGTGTGTGTGTGTGTGTGTGTGTGAGCTGAGAGGAAGCAGGCAGACATGCAAACATCAGCAGCTTTTGGATATCTATATCTATATATAGATATAGATACATGGATATCCACTATATGTATCTGTAAATGTAATGTAATATGTTCAAAATACAATACCATGGAAGGCTCCAGACAGAGGCTGGAGACTGAGCCATCACCCCGGGATTGAAGACAACGTGACAGTTCATTCTCCAGAGTTACCTCACACCTGGATAAGTCACAGCCGGCCGTGGAGGTCATCCAGTGAGTTGTGTCACACAGGGAAGATATTCATTCATCCATTTCTTCGTGGAGTCTGCAGTTGTTGTTTTGAGTGTCAGTTTAGCAATCAGAGGCCTGGCTTTGAATGGCTTCCCCAGGAATCTGGGCAACCTTGGGTAACTTATCTAACTTCCTTGGGTCTCGTTTTCCTAGTCTAGAAATTGGTGTCTATTTTTTGGTCTGGAGAGGATAAAATGAGGTCATAGAGGTGCCTGGCATATAACAGAACGTGGTTCATAATCATACATAATACATTATCATGTATTACTTTTTTGACACACTTTGGTTGAGCACATATTTTGTGCCAAGTCTTGTGCTAAACACAAAGGATATAGACTTGTTTGATTCATTCACTTCACAGATATTTGCTGAGCACCTACTACGTGCTTGACAGACACTGTGCTAGGCTCCCAGGCTCGCAAGGGAGACAGACATTCAAAAAACTACAAATAAGTAGTATAGGCAATTCCTCCCTCGCTGACTGCCAAAGCTTCGAAGGGTTCCAGTCCAGCAGGCTCATCATGGTTATTATCGGCCCCTACTACAGATGAGAAAACTGAGGCTCAGAAAGGTGGAGAGACTTCCCCAAGTCTCCCACAGCTAGTGAGGGGCTGAGCCTCAATTGTAGCCCAGACCAGCCTAATTCCAAGGACCGTGTCCTTTCTTAACAATGCATATCTACCAGGGTGCATTTCTCAAGCTTTGAGATAAAGACATCAGGCAAGAAAGGGGCAAGAAAATGCACAAATACCAGAGGTATTCCTTTTCCCAAGTCTCCAATGTGGGAAGAATGTAATTCTGGGACTACTGAGGAGGGGGTTTGAGTAGGCAGCAAGGGGTGATGTAGATGTATGCATGTCTCTGTGTGTGTGTGTCTGCACCCATTTCTGTGAGTGTGTAAATGTGTGTGTATCTGCGCCTATCTGTGTATTTGCATGACTACACATGGAAGAGAGGCAGGTGTGTTTGTCTGACTGTGTGTCTCTGTGTGTATTTGTGTATGTGTATCTGTGAGTCTGCACATGTGTCTTTGGGGATGTGTGGATGTTTTGTGTGTTTCTCTACACGTGTTCCTTTTGATATGTCTTTCAGTGTGTCTATCTGTCTGCATGTCTCTCTGTGCCTGTGAGTGTGTGTCGGTGTGTCTGTGAAGGTCTATGTGGGTGTGCCTCTGTGGGTGTGTGGCATGACTTGTCCCCTTTTCTGTCCTCAGTTGTTTCGGGGGAGCTGATCTAGCTTGTCCTTCAGAACAACGGGAACTGACGACGTCAGTGGCTTGGGCTTTGTCTCCCAGCCTGCCATCCTGTCAGAGGAAATGAAATGTACTTGGCACAGTCTGCTCCTTATGATGTCATTCTGGCTGTGACCTGCACATTCCGCTCTCCTAGGTATTTGTCTTTTGATTGCTTAACGCATACCTGCCAAAGATCAAGAGAACACGAGTGTGGGTTTTTTTTTAAAGAATCATAACTGCGGCCGGGCACAGTGGCTCACGCCTGTAATCCCAGCACTTTGGGAGGCCGAGGTGGGCGGATCACGAGGTCAGGAGCTCGAGACCATCCTGGCTAACACGGTGTATCCCCGTCTCTACTAAAAATACAAAAAAAAAAAAATTAGCCGGGCGTGGTGGCGGGCGCCTGTAGTCCCTGCTACTCGGGAGACTGAGGCAGGAGAATGGTGTGACCCCGGGAGGCGGAGCTTGCAGTGAGCCAAGATCGAGCCACTGCACTCCAGCCTGGGCGACAGAGCAAGACTCTGCCTCAAAAAAAAAAAAAAAAAAAAAAATCATAGCTGCATGGAAAGTTAGCTGTCCATTTCCTTTGCTGTGAACTTGGGAGCCATGGTAAAGAGAAAGCTTTTGCTTTGCAGTGGTGAGAGCTCGGTTCAAGTCTCCAGTCTGCCCCTTCAAAAGCTGTGTGACCTTGGAGAGGACAGTTTAGCTCTCTGAGCTAAGATTCCTTACCTTATGAGAAGGTTCCTTGGAGGGACAAATATAACAATAGATGAAAACGTTTTCAGAAATCCACAAAGTCCTTAAATCATAGGATGTCAAGGCAAGGGGGCCCAGAGGGAGGACCCTGGGCTCAGATGTCAGGGAGATGTGGGTTTGGGCCCTGGCTTCTTCCTTTCCTCAACATATGACACTGAGCAAGTTACGGGACCTCTCTGAGCCTCAGATTGTCCCTCTGTTAAATAGGACAGTATCATATATAAAGCACTAAGCCAATGTGCTGGCCAATGTGAGGGCCCCTAAAACGGGAGCTGTTAACATTTTTAATACTACAAAGGGGCTGACGGCAATATTAATGTCTGCCCACTTTCACACTTGCAGTGAGTGCAGCAAATTAAACCTCTGCAAGTGCAGGTATAATGAATGCATAGTGTGACAGCAGTGATTTACTATCTCTCGTTTTTACTATTTCAAGATGCAACCTCAGCAGAGTGTTCTTGGCATTACCACATTCTTGGCAAGCACCTTGCGTTTCATCTAGAACTCAGAGGCTGTTCTAGTTGCAGAGAGGAGCTGAGAACAAGGTGGCCTCTAGCCCAGAGTGGTCCAGGCCAGCTGGCTGGGTGGCAGACTTCCCCAGTACCTGTCCCCAGTCTCTCCAACTGGATCCATTCTACATGATGTCTTCACCTTCAGCAAAACCTCAAATCCCTCTTGTGTTTGAAGATGCTCTTCCCTCTGCCTGGAATATCCTTGGCTGCCACTCGACCCTTCAGCCAGTCTGGGCTTGGCTCCAGGTTCCTGTGCCCAGGCTAAGGCAGATATCCCTGCTCTGTGTCCCCAGTGTACCCTGGATTCACCCCACCGTGCATGACGTCCAGGGCATTTGAACCATCTGCTTCTGTGCCTGGCTGCCTCCCAGAGGGTGCCCTCCAGGAGGTCAGGGACAGGGTATCCAGCAGTCCTCGGTGGATGTTTGCAGAGCAAGCACACGGAGATCATTCACTTTCTGCCCCCACCCCCTCCAGCAATACCTTCACATATAAATATATTCAGTTCATCTGAACTAATTCTGACAACCATTTGGCTTAATAGAAGAGATTTCAGAGAGCTGTGCCTCCTCTGTGGCTGCTGATGTTGGTTTTGAAGCAGATGGGTCTGTCTCCCTGCATCTGCTTGTTTTCAACAACTGCACCATGCAGGCCAGAGGACAAAAGATTCCCAAGTCCTTGAGTAGCTTCAGCCTGAGTGTCAGGGCTAGCATGTGGGTTTGCCGTGACGGCAGTGGGCATCCATGTGGCTTGACGGCCTCCGTTTTGGAGAGTGGTTGGCAACTCAGGTTCTGGGATTGGACTGCCTGAGTTGCAAGCCTCAGTTCTGCCACTTGCTAGCCATATGATGTGGGTGAGGTATTGAGCCTCTTTGTGCCTCAGTCTACTCATCTGTAAAGTGGGGATGTGTAATAGTACCTACTTGCCCTGCTGGTTTTTGTTGGAATTACATGAGATCAGTTGCTGGTGTAGAAAGAATATTTAATGAAGTTTCGCTAGTGTTACTATTGTGTTGCATTTGTCCCCAATGGTAGTATCAGACCAGGACCTCCACTCTGACTGTAACAAAGACTGAGCATCTGGCTAGACACCCTGCCTCCATCCTGCCAGAGCTGGTTTCCCAGGGCTAGATGTTGGAATTACTCTACAATTTCAGATGGATCTTTTTATGATCATGTAAGCACCCTCAAGGAGAGATAGATAGTCCCTCTGTGTCTGAGAAGGGTTCTTGCCTTTCTCTCACTTAATAGCAACCTGGCACACCTAGTTGGCAGTCTACTTGGCACTTTGCTTACCTCATGGTATAGTACAGGGGTCAACAAATGACAGCCCTAGGGCCAAATCTGGCCCCTTGCCCGTTTTGTTAAATAAAGTCTTATTAGAACACAGTTCACTTATGTGTCATCTCTGGCTGCTTTAGCAATAAAATGGCAGTGTGGAGTCGCTATGACAGAGACCACAGAGCTTGAAAAGCCTAAAGTATTTTCCATCTGGCTCTTTATAGAAAAAGTTTGCCAACCCCTTGTGTAAAAGTAAAGGATTAAAGTTTTATTTCGTTGAGCGAGACAGAAACCTGAGCACCATTCCCACCTCTCTGCTCTCCCTCAGCCCTGACGCTGGTTGGCCACCAGATTACTTTGCCTCATTCTATCTCATGCAACTAATCTCCCATCGCGTCCTCAAATGCCACTGCTCAGTTCAGCCCTGTCCCAACTCCCATTGACTAGCACATGTCAGGACTGCCACCGTCCTGTCCCAACTCCCATTGACCAGCACATGTCAGGACCGCCACCATCCTGTAAGGTGTCTGTGGGTGAATGAGACAAAGACATCCCTCTGGGTAGATGAAGCTCCATGTCACACACTGGTGTGCTGGGCAAAAACCCCGGAACCCTGTTGATCATGCCCAATGAATGATAGCCTTTGCAACCATTGGCCAGGTTTATTGATTACACTGTCTCCTAGCCTTGAGTTTCTCCCTGTCCAGGCGGCCATCCACCCTAGAGCTACAGTGATCTTCCTAACAGGCCATGTCCCTCTCATGCTCAAATTCCTTCATGCCCACTGCCCTCAGGAAAAGCCCATGCTTTTGTGTGTGACATTCAAGGCCTATCGTGATCTGGTCTTTGCCAGTCTCATGTCTCACCACCTGCTCGGCCTCCACCACATCTAAGCACTGCTCTACAATGGGGGTCCCTAGACCCTAGGCCTCCATGCTAGCTCATACTTTAGGGATTGGCATATGCTTGTTCTTCGTGAATTATTCTGCCCTTCTTCTTCATCTGCCAAATTCCAAGTCATCCTTGAAGCCCCAACACAAGCATCTCCTCCCTGTGACACCCTTCCTGATTCTCTGGGAGGACTTGAGCACCCCTTCCAGGGTTCACTTCAGTCTCCACAAACCATGGCTCACAGCCCATAAATGGGTCAGAAAATTGGGGTCATGAATCTTGGCCAGCACCTTTTGAAAGATCAACTAGATGAGAAAATGCACGAGCACATCACTCTTTATTGTGTGGTTCTAGCATAGGATGAAGAGCACTGGCACTGAAGCCAGACGGCCTGGGTTCCAGTCTGGCTCTATAGTTATAGGGTGGTGCAAAAGTAATGGCGGTTTTAGCCATTTTAAAAAGTAACGGCAAAACCCGCCATTACTTTTGCACCGACCTAATATGAGCAATGACCTTGGTAAGTGACTTAATCTCTCTGTGTCTCAAGTTGCTCATCTGTAAAACAATGATAATGACAGTACTTTCTTCATAGTTTCTCATGAAGATTAAGAGGATAATGTATATTACATTAATATATATAAGCATATAATTTATATCACATATATGTGAATGTGTGAATATTTGTGTGTATGTATGTGTGTGTGCATATATATATATATATCTTACAAGACTACCTGTTTACTTAGGCAGTGCTATAACCATGTTAGCTAGTATGTATGCACACGTGTGTGCGTGTGTGTGCATGTATGTACAGTGATGTGTGTGTGTGTGAGAGAGAGGGGAGAGAGAGAGGAGAGAGAGAGGGGAGAGAGAGAGCGGAGAGAGAGAAAGGGGAGAGAGAGAGAGAGGGGAGACAGAGACAGAGGAGAGAGAGAGGATGGGGGGAGAGAGAGAGAGGGGACAGAGAGAGACTCTAGTTTATGATAAACATTATCTGAAAGCCTCTAGTCTGGCTGGAATATATTCTGACCCATATTAAAGCAATTATTTGAACATATATATTTTTTAAATTTTGCTTTTCTCCCTCTTCCACTAGACAGGGAGCTCCTGGAAGGCAGCAAGTGTGTTTTATTTATCTCTGCATTCCAAGCACCCAGCAATATGCTTCGTAGATGTTTCTGGAATAAATGAGAAAATGAGTTCTAAATCCTGAAGCTGAAGGACCACGGGGTCTCCTCCCGCAACTGCAGGGGCCAGGATATTCCGTTCCCCGCCTCCCTCCCCTCCCCCCTCTCCTGTGAGACACACTCCAAGCTCGTATGGGATGCAGACGCCTTTCTCAGGATATCTGGTCTCCACAGTGAGAATACGTGATCACATCTCACTGCCAGGGAGAGGGAGGAAAGCACGAGGGACCCTCAAGCGAGAAATGGAGGCTCCAAACTGACTGGGAGGAAAATGGAAACTCCAGCTGACCTAAGAGATTTCTATAATGAGAGAAAACCAATTTAAATGCAAATAGCCTACGGTGTCGTTGGGGAAAGGCTCCTTGCTACAGAGAAAGGATGGAAAAACAAACAACAGCCCTCGTCACGAGGCTGGTTCACCGTTGGACGGAAAGGTTGCTTTATCCGTTTAGGATTAAAGTCTAAACGAGTGACAGAGTCACATGCATTGCTGGCAGCATTTCCCGGTGCTCCACGGTGCCCACTGAGAAATGGGTGTCCTCGAGGGGACCTGGCATTGGCCACCGCCATTTCCCGAGCCCCTAGCAGGTGGCAGGTGCTGTACAAGGCACAGAGAACAAAAGCTGTGCCATACACAGCTGCCTTGAAGGGCTCATTGCCTAGGAGGCCATTAGACTCTGAAGTCGATTCTGGGCTGCAAAGAGAACTAACATTTTTATTGAACATTTACTATGTGCCAAGCCGAGGACCGAAAGCTGTATGTGATGATGGTTCATCAAATTCTCACAGCAACTGCATAAGGAAGAGCCTATTATTTTTCCAGTTTTAAGGATAAGGAAACTGACGTTCCAGGAGAGTAAAAAACTTACCTACGGTTGCTGGGCTTTAGACCCAGGCCAAATGGCTCCGGGACGGTGACTGGTATCTCCCTGTGTGCTGGGAGGAGAGCAGCTGCAGAGAAGACCCTGGGATTGTGCTGCCTGACCCTGGGTTCTCTCTGGACACTGGGTGCCTGTCCAGAGAAGTCCTCTGAAAAGCAGAGCTGCCCCAAATCAGGAAGCCCTGAGACAGGGTCTGCCACTGGCCTTGGCTTGGAGCAGCAGAAAAGAATACTGTTCAAGGAATCAGGACGTGTGAGTTGCTCTGCCACTAACTGGCTGTGTGACCTTCACAATCACTTTGCCTCTCTGAGCCTCATTTGCCTATGTAAGATGAAGATTCTAAAATTATTTGGGGCTACGGAATTCTATTATCTTAGGACTCCAGCTACCCTTGAAAACAGCCATTGCCCAGTTGGTACAGCACCTCCTTCCTGCCCTCCTTTCTGCCTCACCTCCTGCCTTCTACCCCGGCTGGCCCATATCTGTTGCAATGGAGCACTTTAATTTCCTCCTTTGGTTTCATAATTCAAGGACAGCACCATCTGCCACATTAAATCCACGCTCTCTGCTTGCCTCCTTCTCAAAACAAGGGCTGGATAAAGGCTTCATCCGGTTTATTTCATGGATGGAGCAAGAGCTGGCAAAAACAAATGGGGACAGCTTTGGCCTTGCAAGCTGTGTTCACCCCCTAATCTTCTGGTAGGGCCCCAGAGCTCGTTCTGTGGTCCCCACTGCCTGCCCCAGCCGAAACATGATGCTGCCGCTGATAAATGACATTTACAGAGGCCTTTCTGAGTCAGGCATTTTCTTAAGTTCTGTAGATTCATCTATTTACTTCCCACTACATCTCGGTGATGAAGGGGCTGACCATAATAGCCCCACTTTAGAGATGCAGAGACTGAGGCCTGGGAGGCTTCAGAAATTTGCCAAAGGCCCACACAGCCAGCCAACAACAGAGACTGAATGTGAACTGGCTGCGGAAATAAACACAGACACACAAAGACAGCCAGCCTGAAAGAAGCTGGACTTCACAGCCACGCTCTCTGACTGCTGGTCTTTGAAAAGTTGAGGCTGGGCACAATGGCTCATGCCTGTAACTCCAGCACGTGGGGAGGCTGAGATGGGAGGATTGCTTCAGCCCAAGAGTTCAAGACCAGTCTGGGCAGCATAGAAAGACTCAGAGACCCTGTCTCTACAGATAATTTTTCTTTTTAAATTAGCCAGGCATGGTAGTGCACACCTGTAGTCCCAACTACTCAGGAGGCTGAGACAGGAAGATCACTTGAGCCCGGGAGGTTGAGGCTGCAGTGAGCTATGATTGCACCACTGTGCTCCAGCCTGGTCGATAGTGAGACCCTGTCTCAAAAAATAAAAAAGTAAAGTAAAAGAAAAGTTGAGGTCATATTTCTTTATTCAACATTCCTGCAACACGTTTTACTGAGCAGCCTGCTGTATGCCATGTGCCACTCTCCATACAGGGGAGCCCCCCACGAGCGAGGCCCATGGGGCTCGCTCTCATAGGACCGATCTAGTCCACTAGACAGGCACCAAGACAGCAACTGAACAAGCAGGCAGGATCATTTTCGGTTGTGATAAGGTGTCATGAGGGAAATACAGTGGGGGGCATGAGAGAAAGAAACGGGTGATGCTCAGGGCAGCCTTCCTGAACGGGAGGGTCTCTGGGCTGAGGGGATTGAGCCTTGCCGTAGGCTTTCCCGACCTTGGCACTGCGGACATTGTGGATCCCGTAACTCTTTGTTGGGGGATTGTCCTGTGCATTATATGATGTTTAGCAGCATCCCTGGCCTTTACCCACGAGATGCCAATAGCGTCCCATTTTCCCAGGGTGACAACCAAAAATGCCCCCAGACGTTGCCAAGTGTTCCCCTGGAGGGCAAAACCACTCCCAGTTGAGAACCCCTGGGTCACAAGACTGGCAAAGCAGGCAACATGGGATGAAGGAATAGCCAGGCGGGCTGCAAAGTTGCTCAAAGTGTTTGAGATCCAGGAAGAAGGCTGGTTTGGCTGGAGGGCAATGGGCCAGGGAAGGATGGCAGGATCATCATGGCCACCTGCTCTGTGAAACTCTCCAGAAAGTACTCAGCAACATTCATGGAGTCCCTTTGCTGTGCCAGGCATTGTACTAGCTGTGCCCAAGGACACAGCACATGCTCCAAGGTGATAATAGTCGGGGTGGCTGGATAAGACACAACAGCTGTCAGCCTGGTGCTATCCATGGTAACAGAATATTCTGGACCAAAAGCAAGCGAGAGGCACTCCAAGGGCAGTGGCCATGGTGAAAAAGATGCTGGAGAAGGCAATGTCTGGGCCCCTTTTTGAAGAGGAGAGAGCAGGCAGCTGTGGCCTTCATCTTCCCAGCTCCTGCCCCTCCATTGCCCATATCAACTGCCTGTCCCCATGCCCAGCTGCACACGATTTTGGTGGAATTTCTAATCATGGTGCCCCGCTAGGCTGGCCAAGGGGCTGGCATGAGACCCAAGCTTGGCCATCATATACTTTCTTCCTGGAATCAGGATATTGGCCAGAGAAACCCAAGGGCATTGAATGGCTAGAGTCAATTTTTCTAATGGAAGTGGAACAAAGCATGTTCTTTTGTTCTGGCATTATTTTTTGACAATCTCAACTCCCTAAGAAGCAATCATTTCTCTCTCTTCCAAGGCCTATTTTTCAGCTTTTCCTTCCAAAGCCCTTTCAATACACCTCTGTTTAATTCACCAGAGTCGGTTTCCAATGTTTGAAACCCCAATTAAAATAGAAACAGTATAATGTGAACAGGGTCAAGAGAGTGTAGGTCTCTGATTCACTGTGCTCATCACTTTATATTAAATAAGCTGTGCGTCCCTCTCTCTCCTAGTTACAAGCAGGGTGCTTTGCCAAGGCCTGACTGTATCTTTTTCTCTTCATATCCACAGTGCCCAGCTCAGGGTTGACTTCTCCTCTGCACCCGCCGTGGTTTGTAATTATGCATTTCTTTGTGGGATAATTTGTTTAATGTCATCTATTCTCACTACGTTGGAAGTCCCATGAAAATAGAACGCATGGAGCCCAATTTATTAGGATGAACAACTGTCCCAATTTGCCTGGGGTGGGGTGGGGGATTCCTGAGACATGACTTCCAGGGCTAAAATCAGGAAAGTCCAGGGCAAATTGGAGCAGTGCCCACCCTACCAGTGTCTGGCATATAGGAAGTCTTCAAGCACCAGTTGTCCCAGTCACTCAAGGAATATATGTTGAGATGAACGGAGGCAAACCGCAGCACAGCAGAAGGCGTATTCTTTCATGCAAAAACATTTCTTCATGCCTGCTGTGTGCCAGGTAACCAGCTTGTCAGAAGCAGAGGATTCAAGGAAGGAAATCCCAGCAGCCAGGGCTGCCATTGGATTGTAGGTTGAAATCGCACTGCATGAGGTCTTGAGCATCAGGCTAAGAAACCTGCATGCAGCATCCAGGTGAGGCAGGTCCCCTCAGATTTAGGAGAAGGGAGGAGATATGAAAACATAATAATTTAGGAATGATGCATTGGCAGCACCTCCCAGGGACTGTGATAAGGAAGCCACTGCAGGAGGAATCCGCAGGGGCTACTGAAACAGGGGACAGAACCTGAAGTTAGCGAGTTATTTGGTTGTTTCTTTCCAAATTCTGCACTGGGCAGAGAGAGGGGTTTAGCAACTTCCTTTTTCATCTCAAGCACAGCCATCTGCTCAGTTCAACAAGCAGAAAATCCACCCCCAGGAAACGTGAATTTATTTGTGGGTATGTGATGGATCCTACGTCTTTCCTCCTTAGGAAGATTCAGCTACACAACCCATGCCACGGGGCCATCCTCTTGATAGGCTTCAACTCTGTTGCTCAGCAGGTGAGAACATGTTCATGTGCAGCTGCTATCGACAATGTTTTTGTCTGCCTGCCCGCAACCCAGTCTTATATTGAAAGCGAACCCCCAGGTGATGGTATTAGTAGGGAGGCCTTTGGGAGGTGATTAGGTCATGAGGGTGGAGCCCCATTGATGAGATTAGTGCCCTTAGAAAGAGACCCCTGAGAGCTGCCTGGCCTCTTCTGCCATGTGAGGGCACAGCAAGAAGGAGCTGTCTGTGAACCAGAAAGTGGACCCTCGTCAGATTCCGAACTGCCCGTGCCCGATCTTCAACTTCCAGCCTCCAAAACTGTGAGGAATGAATTTCTGTAGTTCATAAGCCACCCAGTCTATGGTATTCTGTTATGGCAGCCTGGATGGACCAAGACAGCAGCACAGTGAACTTTCGGATGGGGCCTCACAGACTTCCAGGCCCTGGAGATCCTCCGAGAAGAACATCTCTCTAATTCAGCTCCCTCACTTCAAAGCAGGGAAAGAATCTTATTTGCATGATATAATAAGCAAGAAGCTGAGGCTGGGCTGCTCTCTCTTTAACTCTTCTCAATAAAGAACTGAATCATATAACAGGGAGCCCCTTGCCCCTGGGGAGTAGGGGAAAGTGAAAAGACAGGGAAACAAATAGATTGCATCGTGTGGTAAGAGAGTTTTTCTCCTGTGAAAATTCTCTTTCAATCCTTCTCATTACACCAAGAAGAAAATCTCACTTTGGTACTAATAGGTCTTTAACGCCTCCCTCAAAATTTAACACCTCTCCAAATCTCCCTTTCAAATGGGAACCAAACAGGCCTCAAGCCCAGAGTCTTCCATAGGCAACCCTATTCCTCTAGAATTAAATATTCTAGAGTTTCATAATATCGTTTTATTTTCGTGGTATATCTTTTTATGGATAGCTTCTATTTGTAGCAGGTGGGATTGGCTTTCCATCTATGGTGGTAAGTTTTCCTTTTGAAGAAATGTATTTTAAGTTTTAAATGGGAGACAAGTTGAGGAAAAATAATGAGGGAAAGACTAGACAACATGGTATGCAGCGATAGCAAAATTATCGGTGGACCTTAAACCATTGCAGTTTGAAAACAGGAGTGGAGGACAGAGGGATGGGGTGGTGACCCTGGGGCCGCTCACCAGAGCAGCCTCCGCACATGTTATTAAGCAAATGTCCAGCCTGAAATTTAAAAGGTGGCTCTTTAAATGAATTAGAGTCAGAGACACTGGAAAGTGCCAGGAAATTCTTCACATGACCTTGAACAGACAGAAACCTCTGAGATGAGAGAGTGCAGATCTATTATTTGACTTGGCAAAGGACCCTTCTGGTGGATAGGGGTGTCCCTTTTCTAAAAAAATGATGTGCAGTGCATTTCTGTATGTTTCCTGTGAATAACCACTGAGGCACCGGCAAGGGCAGTCATGGGGGTAGAAGGGCAGCCACAGCAGCCACCACCCATCAAGACCCTGCTCAGCTCTGCCCGTGCTGCCAAAAGCCTCACCTCACCCATTCAACAGCCCTGTCATGCTAATGCTAGTAACCTCTGACGCTTACGGAGCACACGCTGTATGCCAACACCTCTTCAAAGCATTCATTCATTCATTTAATCCAAACAGTAACCCAAGGAGACCATCATTATTACTCCCACTTTACAGATCAGAAAACTGAGGTGGAAAGGGGAGGTCACAGCTGGTGGTCAGTAGTAGAGGCAGATTCAAGCCCAGACATTACGGCTGCAGAGCCTACACTCTGGAGGGGAGTGACAGAGGAGGATGCACAACTACTAAATTGTAAAGCCAGCAAATCCATCCTCCCCAACGTGGCATTTCCCCAAAAGCAAGCTATCGCATTAATTCAACAAATGTTTGTTGAGCATCTACTATGTGGGAAAGACCCTTCTTTTTGTTCCAGTCATCTGCAGCTGGGGCCTCTAGGTCCATCCCTGCCCTCCCCCAGGCAGGAGAGTAACCCTGTGGACTTCTTGTTAGGGCCCTGGGGTCTCTGGGTGAATTTGATGCAGACTCAGCCATTAGCCTCGCTGGGCCACAAAATCAGGAAGCTTGGACCAGTGCTGTGGAACCTTGATTCCTGTCCCAGTTTTGTCATTTCCTGCCTCAGCCTCTTTGCAGCTCCCAGCCTCAATTGCCTCACCTCCAAAATGGAGGTCTTAATTACAAAGGTCTGGCTTCACTCACAGGGTTATTGTGAAAATCAAAAGAGATTGCTCAGGGCAAAGCCTCTTCAAACTAGAGCTCCAGGTGACGGTCGTCATCTGTCGATGTTGCTCTCTGGTGAGTTCTTTAAAAACAGAAATTACTGTTTGTTTCTAATTACAAAAGTTCAGGAGTTACAGAATAGCACACAGATTTTTAAACATGGTTTATTATCCCACTACTTGTTAATAATCTCTACTAACCTGTTGGTGTATTTCCTTCTGGATACATAAAGAGAGTTGAACCCTGAACGATAGGGAAGTTGGGGTGTTGACCCCCCTCACAGTTGAAAATCTGCATACAACTTTTGACTCCCCAAAAAACTACAAATAGCCTACTGTTGACTGCAAGCCTTACTGAGAACGAAAACAGTCCGTTAACATATTTTGTATGTTATATGTATTGTATACTGTATTCTTACAATAAAGGAAGCTAGAGTAAAGAAAATGTTATTGAGAAAATCATAAGGAAGAGAAAGCATATTGACGTTCACTACGCAGAAGTGGCTCAGCATAAAGGTCTTCACCCTTGTTATCACCGTCTTGAGTAGGCTGAGGAGGAGGAAAAGGAGTGGTTGGTCCTGCTCTCTCAGGGGTGGCAGAGGTGGAAGCAAAGTCACCTGTAAGTGGACCTGTACAATTCGAACCTGTGTTGTTTGAGGGTCAACTGTATAATGATTGCCTACTTAGAGTCCGGTAGCTTTCCACAGCACTTGGAAGGAAGTCCAAACTCCTTATCAACACTTTACCTTGACTTTCAGTCTGCACGATCCGGCCCTGCTTGCCTCTCCTACCTCTTCTCTCTCTCCTCACACATCATTTCTCTTTCTTTTTTCCCTCCTAATACACCAATGGCATTGACCCTCAAGGCCTTTGCCTCTTTGCCTGAAATGCTCTGGATTTCATGACTCTGGAAATCATGACTGGATTTTTTTTTTTTTTTCAGCGTGCAAGTCATGGCCGAAATGTCACCTCCTTGGATAGTCCCTCCATCTTCACGCACACTAAACTAGTCCATCTTACATGCCTTTCTTCATGGCATTGTGTGCCATGCTCAGAAATTATCTTGTGTATTCTTAAGTCTATATATTTATTACCTGTCTTCCCCTAAACAACTTCCCACCCTGAGCTTGTTCCTCTCTATATTCCCAGTACCCGGAATGGTGCTTGGCGTACAGCACATCTTCATTACATAGTTAATAAGTGAATGAATTGGATTAATGTACTTGTGAGCTAGGATCATACTATATTTAGTGTTTTTATAACTGATTTTTCCCTTACTGTGATGTTACCACCTTGACTTTGAATGGAAGTGTCACATTCCCTTGTACGGGTGGATCGAAATTTCTTTTCTTTCTTTTTTTTTTTTTTTTTTGAGACTGAATCTCACTCTATCGCCCAGGCCAGAGTGCGGTGACACAATCTCTGCTAGCTGCAACCTCCGCCTCCCAGGTTCAAGTGATTCTTGTGCCTCAGCCTCCTGAGTAGCTGGGATTACAAGCACAAACCATCACGCCAGGCTAATTTTTGTATTTTTAGTAGAGACGGGGTTTCACAATGTTGGCCAGGCTGGTCTCGAATTCCTGACCTCAGATGATCTGCCTGCCTCAGCCTCCGAAAGTGCTGGGATTACAGCCGTGAGCCACTGTGCCCTGCCTGGATCATAATTTTTAACTAAGCCCCCATTACTGACTAGGTGGGACATTTCTGATTCTTGTGTTTGTAAGTTAATACTACATTCTACAGTGACCATCTTTGTCCATACATGCATTTTCTCATCTCTCCATGACCACTTCCCTTGAATTAATTCCTAGCAGTAAAATTGAGGGAACAAAGGGTTACATCATTTTAATCCTCTTCATGTATATTACCATAGTCTGCAGAAAGGTTGTATCATCTCTGAGTTTGCTGTAATGACCCTTAGCTTGTGGGCTTCTTAGTAGAATGCTCTGAAGACCATGGAAATATCATTGTCTCCTCTTACCCGGGAGAGTAAAGGTTGAGGCCCTCCAGCAAGACAGATCATGCCCTTACTCTGCAGAAACTTCCTCCCTTTCCAATAACAGGAACAACTCTTAGCTCTGCCGCTCAGGCCCAATGTGTGATACACAGGAATCCCCTAAGCAGTGATGTTCTGAAGCTAGAAGTCACTCCAGCCAGGCTGAGGAGCTTATCATTCTAGAAACTAATACCAGCCAGCCAGACTGTGCCAGCTCAACCTTCCTCCTTTTGCTCTCCAAAGAACACCTTGCCTTGGTCACCTGACCTCGGGTGACTAAGCTCAGCCCATATTTGGCCAAGCCATCTGGGCTTCTGCTCAACGTGCCTTTGCTTTGTGACCTGCTCCACATCATTTTTCAAGGTCTAGCTTTACTCCCCACCTTCACTTCCACCTTCTGGAAAGCCCCTTTTCATGGTACAGCTCTCAGGGATCCTCTCCCAGCCCAGAACTGCCCGTAACTCTGATTACCAGCCTCTCCATCAGCATTTGACCATCTAACCACTTTGTGTTGTTTATATATCTTCGTGCATGAGTAACTGTAAATTTTCAACTGAGTGTTTTTCTCTCTCTGGGAGCTCATGCATAGTGTGACAGTCAGAACCTTTGAGAGAATCAGGGCTGGGATTGAGCCTCAACTCTGCCACCCACTAGCTCTGTGCATTTGGGCAGCACAGTCAACTCTTCTGAGCCTCAGTTTCTTCATCTATAAAATGGGGGTTACTATAGCACGAATTTGAAAAGATTACTCCAAGAATTCAGTGCATGCAAAGTACTTAGCATAGTGCCTCCCACAGAACGATTATTAAAAAATCAGCAGCAGGCTGGAGCCGTGGCTCATGCCTGCAATCCCAGCACTTTGGGAGGCTGAGGCGGGCAGATTGCCTAAGCTCAGGAGTTCGTGATTAGCTTTGGCAACACGGTGAAACATCGTCTCTACTAAAATACAAAAAATTAGCCACCCAAGGTGGTGTGCCCCTGTGGTCCCAGCTATTTGGGAGGCTGAGGCAGGAGAATTGCTTGAACCGGAGACGTGGAGCTTGCAGTGAGCCGAGATGGCGCCACTGCACTCCAGCCTGGGTGACAGAGTGAAACTCTGTCTTAAAAATCAAAAACAAAAACAAAAACAAAAAAACAGCAACAAAATGGGGATAGTCATCCTAATTTTGTTTTTCTAGACCTCTACAAAGGCTCAGCCAGTAATGTGTACAATGTTAAAAGAAATATTTGTGGAATGGAATGAGCGGATGTTGTGTAAACATTCATTGTGCGTGTATGTATTTAGTTCTACTAACCAGAACCCTGGGGGACCAGAACCAGTTACCCCAGTGTCTAGAGAGGAAGAAAGAAATCTCTCCTTAGCTGAAACCTTACTAAGAGCTCAGTCCAGAGCTTGCTTGAAAGTAAAGATATGTCATCCAATTTAATCCCCACACCAACCTCACAGAAAGATCTTTTTATATCCTTATGCTAAGAAAACCTACCACTGACTGTGCCAGATCTGTGCAAGATGCTTTTGAAAAATGTAATTCCCTTTAAGCCCTCACACCATCTCAATGAGACAAGAATTATTATTACCGAAGAGGAAATGGGGTCAGAAAGTTTAAGTGAACTGCTCAAGGGCAAATGGGTACTAAGAGAAGAAAGAAGATGAGTCAGGATTGAACAGAGGCTTACTCTGTTCAAATAAATAAAATTAAATTAAAACAGCTGCCCCTTCACCAACTGATTCCCTGATGTTCTCACATGCATTCAGTCGGTGCTTAATAGGAACTGAACTGAAATCTCATGGTGATCTGTTAGAGACTTGGATCTTCTAATAGATGCTTCAAAGGGAGCAGTTTCTATTTCCGGTGCCCACAGAGATCTCGAGGGAGATTTCTCCCCACCCCTGCTCTGGCGTCACGATGTTCTTGTTTTTCTCTGGGCCCTGTGACTCAGCACACGGCTCCAGATGGCTTCCTGCATTTCCAGCCTTGTTGGCTGGGGTGCCCAGGCCCTGGTACAGTAAGCAAACCAAACTAAGTTGCAACAAAGCATCAACGCCTCCCCGCCCCTGCCCTCTGTTATGAAGACTTTGTAGTCCACTACTCATAGTGGCCAGTCCCTCCATGGCTCCGCTCCCTCCTTGCCCTGGGATCCCCACACTTGGCCCCAGCCCATCTGATGCCTGAAGATGAGATCCAGGAGTGATCATTCTCCCAGCAACCAGTGAATGGGCGAAGGGGCAGTTCTTTCACCCTTTGATCCTTTATTGACTTTAGGCAATTTACTTTCTCAGCCTCAGTGATAAAATGGGGACGCTAATATTGTCTCCTTCTGAGGGTTGTAGAGTAAGGGTTGCCAGACAAAATACAGGAAGTCCAGTTACACTTGAATGTCAGATAAATGATGATTTTTTTAAGTACAAGCATGTCCCAAATATTGCTCAAATTTAACTGTGTGTCTCATGACTTTATTTGTTAAATCTGGCAACCTTATGTGGAGTGTGGAGTGAGATAACAAACGCAAAAATGCTTTGTCACCTACGGAGAGCTGTACACTTCATGCTATCTTTTCCATGAGAAGTATGCGTGTATACCCATGGCAACCAGCTTTGTCTGGACCAGCTTTGTCTGGAGCATAGAACAGGTAGTTTCAGGCAGGTAGTGGAGAATGTGTACCACCTGAGTCTATGAATTGAGATCCCTGGGTCTTGTTTGTCAATGGACTGATCTTTGGACCTTTCACTTCTGAGCCCTCAATGCTTCCATCTTAAATTCTCTCAAATGCTTGAATGAAAAATATAGGAGCAACAGACGCCCAAAACGTTGCCTATTACTGATTGACTGGCATGTGTCATAGGCCAAATCTCCTTTTGATTTTGCGGTTAAAGAAGAAACAAGTAGAATAATTTATAAGTGTAAATCCTTATTTATTACATCTTTATTATGTAATAAAGAATGTATGTGCACAACATCTAGCTCTCATATGTTCTAAGAGCCCTGCTTAACATAGAAAAACAAAAGGAACCAGCATACTATAAATAGACTACAGTGTTTATTTTTGATTTGGGGTGTCTCCTCCTACTAGAAATCTAAATTCTGTGAGAGGAGATATTTTTGCCTGTTTTGTTCCCCAGGACTGAGAACAGTGCCTGGCCCAGGAAAGGTGGATATTTGATCAATTGAAACCAGTTTAACTAGCTACATTAAAGAAAAATAAATGCAGTGAGGCACAGAGGCTCATGCCTGTAATCTCAGCAATTTGAGAGGCTGAGGTGGGAGTATCGCTTGAGCCAAGGAGTTCAAGACCAGCCTGGGCAACAAAGCAAGACTCTGTCTCTGCAAAAAAATAAAAAAATTAGCCAGGTGTGGTGGCACATGTCTGTGGTCGCAGTTACATGGGAGCCTGGAGCGGGAGGATCCCTTGAGCCCAGGATGTCAAGGCTACAGTTAGCTATGTTCATGCCACTGCACTTCAACCTAGATGACAGAGCAAGACACTGTCGAAAGAAAGAAAGAAAGAAAGAAAGAAAGAAAGAAAGAAAGAAAGAAAGAAAGAAAGAAAGAGAGAAGGAAGGAAGAAGGAAGGAAGGAAGAAGGGAAGGGAAGGGAGGGAGGGAGGCAGGAAGGCAGAAAGAAAGAAAGAAAGAAAGAAAGAAAGAAAGAAAGAAAGAAAGAAAGAAAGAAAGAAAGAAAAGAAAGAAAGAGAGAGAGAAGGAAGGAAGAAGGAAGGAAGGAAGAAGGGAAGGGAAGGGAGGGAGGGAGGCAGGAAGGCAGAAAGAAAGAAAGAAAGAAAGAGAAAGAAAGAAAGGAAGGAAGGAAGGAAGAAAGGAAGAAAGAAAGAGAAAGGAAAGAAAGGAAAGAAAGAAAGGCAGGCAGGCACGGGAAAGAAACCTTTCTGAAGCTACTCCAACTCCCTTTCTTGCTAAGGTATAGTCACAGCCCTAAGTTTTTTAGAGTGATTTACACCACTTCCCAACGGAGTCTCCACTAACCACGACCCACTCACTCAAGTGTCCAGTGACCTAGGTTGCTTGATATGCCTTTCCCCAAACTCCCCAAAGAGCTGCTGCTATGTGTTTTTATTTTTTAACAAATGTGCCATTGGCTCCCAAGGCAGTAATGAGTGCCGAGTACTGAGTATTTGGATTCCACCATTGGCTGGCGTCACCAACAAAAGAAGTTCAGGCCCCTGCAGGGACTCCTTGGAGAACTCTTGGGGCTTGCCTCTTAGAAGCAACTCTCTGATGGGGAGCCTGACATTATCGGTGACTAGAAGCAGCTTTGCCAAGTCTTGCTACTTGCATTTGGGTCCCATTACCCCCGTCGCCCTCCTTCACTTCTATGTTTGTTCAGCTGCCAGTGTTCCAGCATTCTGCCCCCATCATTCTCAAAGCTGCCCCCTCTTCTTCATCCCCATCACCTGCCCTAGTCCAGGCTTCCCCATCTCTCCCAGGACTGCTTTATTTCCCTGCCTATAGACTTTGCTTCCCAAATCCATCTTCCCCACTGTCCTAGAGCAATCCTTTTGAGAACCATGTCTCAGCAGCTGTTGACTTGTCCCACGGCTCCCATTCTATGAGATTTAGGAAGCCAGATGCTCTTCCTAAAATGTTTCCATGTTTCTCTGTGGGAGATGGGTAGAGATGGGAGCTATATTCTCATGGTCATTTCTGGCTTGCTTCTGCCGAATTAGATTAGTATAGGAATCAGTCACCTTGCATGGATGCGTGCACACACACACACACAAGCACGCACACACATATACCTAACAGGTACCACCCAGTCACACATCACATCCACCCAGATGTGGCTTTGGCACCTTTCCCCTATTTTTCACACCAGAAAGCTCATGCTGGTTATTTTTGTGGGCATCAGGCTTTTCTGAATATTTCTGGATGGAGAAATTCACATGTCAGCAAGATATCAACTTCAGTGTTTTCAATTATGTACTTTTAAATATAACATACATGGATTCATTCTCTTCATTAAAGAATAGGGAGAAGGAAAGGATAGAGAGAGATTTGTGAAAGGATACAAAATTACTAGATGGCTAGATAGGACGAAGAAGTTCTAGTGTTCTATAGCATTGCAGGATGACTATAGTTAATATATAATATAGTATATAGTTTCAAATAGCTAGATGGAGGATATTGAATGCTCCCAACACAAAGATATGATAAAGGTTTCAGACGATGGATATGCTAATTACCCTGATCTGATCACTATATATTATATGTATCAAAACATCACTAGGTACCCCATGAATATGTATAATTATTATTTGTCAATTTCAAAGACAAAAGAGTTCAAGCATCAGAGATAATGCTGAGGAGGTGGACCAGGAAGGAGGAGCCTTGTTTCTTGACATCACCACGGAGTCTCCAGCCAGCCTGGGACTGCTTACCTCGGGCTTCCTGTTGCAAGATATAAATAACCTGCTACATGTTGGGCTGCTGTGAGCAGGTTTTCTGCTCCCTGCAGCTGACAATGCTATCTGAGACACCCCCACCTACCACTGAGCCTCCCTTGTCTTCCACTGTCACTTTAGCTTCTTACCAGTCTTTATTTTTCTACCTAGCACTTCATCACTGGCTGACAAGGTATGATTTTTGAATTGTTTACAAGTTGGTCTCTATTTTCCCATGAGAATATAAGCTCCACGTGGAGAAGGAGTTGGTCTTGTTCCCATGTTATCTGTAAGACCTAATACAATACCTGGCACATAGCAGGTGTTTGATAAGTATTTGTCAAATAAATGAATGAATGCAAATTTGATCACCTTCCTCCCCGTTCAGAAGATAAAATCCAAACTACTCAGATGGGCAAACGGTCATTCCTGCCCTGGACACTACCTGCTCCACCCACCTTGTACCAAGCTCCATGTCTACACCCTCTGCTGGGCCTTTGCACAGGCTGTTCTCTCACATGCATTAATTGAGCATCTTCTATAGGTCAGGTGCCCTTTTAGGCACGGGAGATAACTCAATGAACCAGCCAGCTGCAGTTTCCACCCAATGGAGCTCAGCAGAAAGGAGAGACGTAGGCCGGCAGTACAGTGTGGCCAGTCACAATGCAAGGTGGGATACGGGGAATTAAGAGCTCCACAGTGTCTAAGTAGCAAACTCCAATTCATTTTTTAAGGCCCAGCTCCAATGTCCCCTCTTCTAGGAAGGATTTTCCCAGACCCTGTGTTGGAGCAGATGCTCCTGGTGCTCCCAAAGCCCCTTGGCCTTCTGCTGCCACCGAACGCAGCCCACTCGTTTGTCTTTGCCTGGGTCCTTGTGCACCTCTCCAGGCAGCCTGTGAGCCATAGAGCCAGGGGCCCTGTCTTACTCTCTCCGTAGCCCCAAGGCCCAGTGCAGGGCTAGACCTGGCAGTTTTTGTTGGATTCAGCTACTGACTTGTCCCTTCTTTGGCCTGCTTTCCTCCTCTCCAGCCCCCTTCACTTGCTCAAGTTTCAGGTTTCAGGCTGACTCTGTCTCTCCTTTTCACACTTAGGTCCCCAGACATTTATCTTATTCTAAATTAACCCTTCCTCTTTCGAGGGATGTTTGGGGAGGGGAAGTGCCAGCTTTCTCTTGGGCTGGCTAGCAAAGCTTAGATGAAGGGCCAGAAAAAGGTATCCAAACTCTTAGCAATTGTTTTCCTGCTTTTATTATTCTTTATTCCTCAGGCTAGACCCCTCCTTCCCTCCTTGCCTTCTCCATCTTACATTGCCGCCCAACCATACTCCCTTCCCAGAACATGACAGAAGCCTCTGCACCTCTGCACCTGCTGCTTACCTCCGCCAGAGATGCTGTTCCCCACCATCGCTTCCTGATGAAAGCTGCCACACTCTGTGAAGCCAAGTACTCATGTTACCTTCTCAGTATGGCTCCCCCCATGTCCCCTTCCCCATCCCAAAGCACAACAAATCGCTCCCACGGTGCTTTGTGCTTCCTTGGCTGTAGCTGAATCCCATGGCATTCCGGTGGCTCAACCATGGTCACATACTCTCAGATGTGAGCTCCTCATCACCTGGATCAGTGAGAAGTCTGTGCCCAATCTCTCCTTGTCCTTCCAGTGCTCAGCATAGAGCTTGTCACACTGTAGAACCAAATAGATGATTGTTGCTTTGGGTGGCTGAGGTCTTAGGCAAGGGAGTGAGAAGGAGTGGCCACCCTTCCTGGTAACAGCACCTTATTTGCTTCTGGGGAACCATCTTCCCCACTTTCCATCCATCTGACTTGAATGGGGCTGACCAAGATGCAGGGCAAGACATATGCCCTAAGGCAATCCCATCCGACAGTGCATCCCCTGACCTGAGAGATTGCTCAGTGATGGGCGTGTCACCCAAGCCTGGCCCATGAGATCATGGCAACAAAATTAAAGATGAGCTTGGAAATTGAGTGGAGAGCAGATGAGGGCAGCAGGAAAAGGATAAACCAAAACTAGAATTTGTGCCCTTATAGTGTGTCCCTGAAGTCTAAGATATTTGACAGAGTCTGGCCACACTTATGGCTCTGTGTTCCCAAGGGACCAAAGGGTTCTTACCTCACAATCTGCACTTGTTGTGGGAGGATCATGATTGGGCCTTCTTGTTGGCAGTACCTAGAGTCGAAAGAAGCAAGACATGACAGTGAGCTGCGGAGAAAGAGCATGCATTTTGGAGTCAGATGATCTGAGTTCAAATCTTAGCTCTGCTACTTTCTGGCTGCACACAAGTCCCTTGTCTCCCTGACGCTTGGTGGCTTCATCAGCAAGACATGAAAATCGATTTGTAAAGTCACTGTCACAAATAAAACATGCGTGCAAGTAGCAGTTAGTCATCTACTGCAGTGAATCCATTGTAATTCTGAGTTGGTAGTCTGCTAAAATCATCTAAGGTAGGAGATGTGGAAATGGATGATGAGGCTTAAGCTACGGCAGAGAGTAAGAATGGAGAGGAAGATAGAATAAATATTATCCAGGGAATATTAGTCAGAAATCTTTTGTTTGCAGTTGACAGAAACCCCACTTGAAAGCATGCTTCACCGGGTGCGGTGGCTCACATCTGTAATCCCAGCACTTTGAGAGGCTGAGGCGGGTGGATCACAAGGTCAGGAGTTCGAGACCAGCCTGGCCAATATGGTGAAACCCCAGCTCTACTAAAAATACAAAAATTAGCCGGGTGTGGTGGCACATGCCTGTAGTTTCAGCTACTCAGGAGGTTGAGGCAGAAGAATCACTTGAATGGGGGAGGCGGAGGTTGCAGTGAGCTGAGATTGAAATCATACCACCGCACTCCAGCCTGGACAACCAAGCAAGACTGTGTCTCAAAATAAATAAATAAATGAAACGAAAATGAAAGCATGCTTAAGCAAAAAAGAATCAGTCCACACAGCTCAGAGGTGCATGGCCAGGAGGCTGTGTCTCTGCCTAGTACCCCATTATGGTCCTGCTTTCCTGTGGGGTGACCTGATTCTCTGATTCTCCACTATGCACATGGAGGCCCCAGCTGTCCCAGGCTGGCATATTTGCACAGTGAGCCATCCCTATAGGAAAAGACAGGGTCTCTTCCCCAGCATTTCTCACAAAAGTCTTGGAACTGAGCCTCAATGGCCACTCTTCCATCATGCTCCCATCCTAGAGCCCATGATGGGCATGAGAGATATTCTGATTGGCTGAGCCTGGGCCCTTAGTGCTGGGGGCAGGGGGGTTGGGGGAGCAGGGAGGAGAGAATCCAATCTCACCTTAACTACATGGAGTAAGAGTGGAGAAGGGGATCTCTGGGGCGCTGTCACTCAAAGAAGTGGGGTATACCAGGCAAATATAAAAAACAGGTGTGTCTTCCAGAAGGAGTTTAGCCATTCAAGGAAGGTTTGGAAGTGGAAGGCCAGGAAATCAATAGAGTCAGCACTAACCAGGTGGTTTTGAGCTTGCAGCCCCTGTCTTTGGTCTCCAGCAGGCCTCACAAGCATGACTCAGTGGTGAGGCTGCCGCACATGTGGTTTCGAAACCAACCTTTCCCCTTGGCCCCAGCACTGCGTTGGCGTGTCCCTGGGGCTGGCTCCAGTGCCCGCCTGGAAATGCCCTCGGTTTGGGCCCCTGCCTGAGTCTCTGGGAAGGTCTTTGATCTCCTCACCCCAGCTCTTCCATTGGCTTCCTCCTCACCCTGGGACAAAGTCTGGCAATCGCTGAGAAAAAGGCCAAATGCCACCTTGCAATTTGCTGGGTCATCCTGGAACAAGTGCTGCTGGGGATCCCTGTCCCTACCCAAGCAGAGGAAAGTTCAGGACAATGGGCAGATGCCCCCACCCCCAGAAACAAGTAGACCAAGAGGCTGGGCCCAGGGTGCTGGCCGAGACTCGGCCAAGTGCTTATCCACAGTGATAAATGAGGTCATCATAGCTGCTAAGGTCAGTCCTCCTCGGGCATGTAAATAGCAAACAAGCTCATGATTGGAGAACACCCTTTGAGAGAGGAGGCTCCTGCACGCAGAAGATCCTTCCTGAACACCTTCTGCCCTCCATGTCCGAGCTGCACACTGGAACAGAGAGGTGAATAACACGTAATCCCTACCCCAAATTGCTTGCAGCAATGACAAGAGACAGACAGGTAGCAATCAGCCCACAGTACGGTACACAGAGTCTGTTTATAGGAGGACACTCTGGAGCTTGGAAAGTACAGAGGAGGCATAAAAGGTACAGCTGGGGGACAAGTGGGAGGGACCCAAGGAGCCAGGGACTAAGCTGGCACCTGAAGGAGAAAGCTGGTGGGGTGAAGAAAGGAGGGAAAAAGCATCCATCCTAGGTGGAAGCAGCATGTGCAAAAATGCAGTGGTTGCTCAGGGGCCTGTAAGTGGAGCCCAGGGCACCGGGAGAGGCGATGGGAAGAGGGGAGATTAGAGGGGAAGATGGGACCAGCGTTCTCAAGTTCTTTAATTGGGGCAGTGTCGAGGTCTGGTCCAGATTCATTCCCTCTGGTCCAGATCATTTTCTCTAAAACAATTAAACAGAAACTCATGCAGACCAAGTGTCTCCCTCCATAGGAAATCGTCTTAGCAAGGACTCAGCACTTGCTGGGAAAGCTAAAGGGATGTGTGACTTTCTGGGAAACCACATCCCAATATTTCCTGCATTCTCACCCCAGAGCCCCCAAATGAGGCTCGTTTCTAGGAAGTCAAATCAACAGTGGAGGTTTGGACTGTAGCAGCAGCCAGGTGGAAAGACACACAGCCCCTGCACACCTGGGCTGGCTGGACAAAGTGGCCGGGCAGATGCGCAGGTAGGAAAGCCTGCAGGTGCTGAAGGTGCCCCCAGAAGAAAGACAAAACCATCTCTCCTCGTCCCCTTATTTTGTCATTTGAAACTTACCATTTAGGGGAAGGTGAAGGCCGTTTGGTCATATATTCCTAGCTGCATGACCTTGGGACTTTCAGTTTCCCCAGCTGATAGGTGATGTGAGAATGACCCTAGGTCTAGCAAGCCAAGCACCTGTGCGAGGAGATGACCACTCCCTCTTTTTCCCCGAAGACCCTCCTCAGCAAAGCCCAAAAGTGCTCTCTCTCCCCACGGTGGAGACCAGTGTGCTCTCCAGACAGCGGGCTCTCCCTGGCAGGGTCACAAACCAAATGACTAAATATTAAAAGTTTTAAAGCAAGCTAACAAACTGCTAGATAAAATATGTCATACCTCCTCACATGATGGCAGAGCCTCCTAATGACCTGGAAGGCCAGATCAGAATGGCTAGAGTCCTCGGAGTTTCACATTGGCATGCGGCAGCTACTTTCCCCATTCTTCATGTTTTCCTGCACCGGGAGAAAAACAGAAACCGGGCACTCAGCCCACGTGGCCAAGCTCTACCCAGGTCCCCCAAGCAGCTGCCCTTTGTCCAGCCTTCAGGGCTGGAGCACCCACTGGCCATGTGGTCCACACTAGGGAAAGTGGGAGCGGTCCAGGAGGCCTCAGAAGTGGGCATGGGCATTTGGACAGGGAACCCCAGGGTCCTGGGAACCCAGAGTGTCCTCTGGAAGGGAGGCATGTGGGTTCCAGCTGGGCACAGCTCTTTGTTCCCCAAGACTCCTCACTTGCAGGGAGGGGCAGTGTCTGAGCAAGACCTTCTAAAATGCAGGGCCCAGGGCTGGAGCCCCTCTTACCCTGATCAGAGAGTGCTGGACAGGGGACTGGAGATGCAAGAATATCAGGGTATTTATTTATTTATTTATTTTTTGAGACTGAGTCTCGCTCTGTCACCCAGGCTGAGTGCAGTGGCAAAATCTTGGCTCGCTGCAACCTCTGCCTCTTGGTTCAAATGATTCTCCTGCCTCAGCCTCCTGAGTAGCTGGGATTACAGGTGCATGCCACCACACTCTGCTAATTTTTTGTGTGTGTGTGCTTTTAGTAGAGAAGGGCTTTCACCCTGCTGGACAGGCTGGTCTTGAATGCCTCACCTGCAATGACCTGCCTGCCTCAGCCTCCCAAAGTGCTGGCATTATAGGTGTGAGCCACCACACCCAGCCGGAAATCAGCTTTTTTATTTTGCTGTTTCCGAGTGAGATCTGAAGTAAGGCCCGCAACGTTTCTGGCCCTTAGTCTTTCCCAGAGTCAACCAATTTAGTCTCTGCATTTCCTTCCGGCTCTGGTCCAGGGTCCTAAAGCTGGTCCTGCCCTTCCTAAGGCCAGTGGATATGGGTCATCAGCTTTGTTTAAACCTTTCTGCCTGGTGCCAGCACCGCCAGGGCTACAGTTAGCCTTAGTGTTTGACACCTGGACTTCCCTCAACAGCAGGCCTGGAACTGAAAAGCAAGCAAACGCATGCAAACCTTTTATTTCTTTCACCTGTGACCTGGGATCATGAAAGCTGTGGAATCCTGACCAGGCTCACCTATACCAGTGTCTGGGTCTTCCAGGCAGGACAGGCCTCCATCAGACCCATTCACAGATCTGGCTGGTTCTCCCAAGCCAGGTCTGTCATCAGGATCTTTAAAGAAAATCAATGAATGAAGCAAAATGAGAGGACAGAGGGCTGCTGGCTTAGTGCAGGGAAAAGCTGGTATGGGCCTGTAAGTTCTGCAGTGTTTGGAGACAGATAAGGCCTTAGGCTGAATGTGGGGAGAGGAAGGGGACCAGAGGAGGAGGGGAATAATTATTACTGTTTAGTGAGTTTTTCCACTAAAAATGATTAAAAGAATATGTGTTGCTTCTTTTTTTTTTTTTTTTTTTTTTAGACTGAGTCTCGCTCTGTCACCAGGCTGGAATGCAATGGTGCGATCTCGGCTCACTGCAACCTCTGCCTCCCAGGTTCAAATGTTTCTCCTGCCTCAGTCTCCCCAGTAGCTGGGACTATAGGTGCGCAGCACCATCCATGCCCAGCTAGTTTTTTTTTTTGTATTTTTAGTAGAGGTGGGGTTTCATCATGTTGGCCAGGATGGTTTCCATCTCCTGACCTTGTGATCCACCCGCCTCGGCCTCCCAAAGTGCTGGGATTACAGGCATGACCCACCGCGCCCGTCCGTGTTGCATTTTTTTTACCTCCATTTTCTCAGTAATGTAAGGACCTCATAGACCAGTGAAATCCTCTCCTTTCCAAGGCCTCAATTTTGGGAGGTGACATAGGGCTGCTCACTTTTTATTTTGCCATGGAAAGACATCATAAAGCAAATATCCACTCAATTGTTTATTCAGTTGACAAATACTTATTGAGGGTCTACTGTGTGCCAGGCATTCTTTCAAGCCTTGGGATATAGCTGTGAACAAGACAGACAGAAATCCCTGCCCTCGGCCGGGCGCGGTGGCTCACGCTTGTAATCCCAGCACTTTGGGAGGCCGAGGCGGGCGGATCACGAGGTCAGGAGATCGAGACTACGGTGAAACCCCGTCTCTACTAAAAATACAAAAAATTAGCCGGGCGTGGTGGCGGGTGTCTGTGGTCCCAGCTACTCGGAGAGGCTGAGGCAGGAGAATGACATGAACCCGGGAGGTGGAGCTTGCAGTGAGCCGAGATTGCGCCACTGCACTCCAGCCTGGGCGACAGAGCGAGACTCCGTCTCAAAAAAAAAAAAAAAAAATCCCTGCCCTCTTGGGAAGAGTCAGACAATGGCCCAAGCAGGAACTAAATCATAGGTCAGATGGGCTAAGTGCTATGGAGGAAAAACAGGTCCGGCAAGGGGGAAAGGCACACTGCGGGTGCATGGCAATTTTCAATAGGGTGATCAGGGAAGGTTCTGAAGCTAGTGAGGCAGTGAGTCTTGTGGGTGGAGGTGGGTGGGGGAAGGACTCTAGGCAGAGGGAACAACAGCACAAAGGCCCTTAGTCCTTTCCACTGAAAAAATAATCATCAAAGAAGGGGCCTGGTGAGGTGGCACATGCCTATAATCCCGGCACTGGGAGGCTGAGGCAGGAGGATTGCTTGCGGCCTGGAGTTCAAGACTGTCTCTAAAAAGCATAAATTAGCCAGGCATGGCGGTGTGTGCCTATGGTCCCAGCTACAGGCTTAGGTGGGAGGATCGCTTGAGCTCAGGAGTTCAAGGCTGCAGTGAGCTGTGATTGTGCCACTGCACTCCAGTCTGGGCAACAGAGTGAGACCCTGTTTCTGTAATAAAAATAGAATAATAATAAAGAAAGAATATAATCCCAGAATAAGGGCCAATCCTTCTTAAGGGAGGGCAATCAGTGACCTATTATGTTGACATATATTCACATACATATGGAGATACAGTAATTTGTCATTAGTTATGCTGCATAGGGTAAGAACCTGCATTTTACAGGTGAGGAATCCGAGCCTCAGAGAGGGAGTGGGCTTTGTCCGGCATCACGACACCTGAAGCCCACAGGCTAGGATTTGAACCCAGATCCTGAAGACGCCAGGGCCTTTGCCCCTGTCCACTAGCCTTTGTGGCCTGCTTCACAGCCATGTCTCCTGGCCCCTGCTCCAGGTCTCGACGACTGCTGATTAAAAGAACAGCTTTGCCATATGGTTTAACCTGATTTTACCACCTCCTTTTTCTTCCCCAGACTGCATGCCCAGGAAGGAGGCTGGGGCAGTATGGACTGCATCTGAGCTGGCAGGATGGGGTGGGCAGGCCGGCGGGGCCGCAGACTTTGCTCCTTTTGGGAGATCTGTAGGCAGCTCCCCGGCGCTATGCCTGCTGGGGCCTTCGTGCTGGCATTTGGCCCATTCAGGAAGTCTAGGCTAGTCTAGCACTGCCTCAAACCGACTCATGCCAGCGAGCACTGACTAGCCACCTGCTCTGTGCCCAGCTCAGTGCTGGGAGCTTTGTAGTTTACTTCACCGAAATGAATCCCCTCAACAGCAGTGAAATATAGGCAAGAGACCCATTCGTTTGTTCATTCACTCATTCACATGTTCTTTACACCATACTTTGCTGAGCACCACTTCATTCCAGAGAATACTGCCTCAGGCTCTACAATGGGCCAGGCATTGTGCCAGGCACTTGTGTTCTTATTTTAAAAGGTACTAGATCAGAGTATGATATAGAGAGAAAGACTTTGAGGTCGATGGAGCAATTCGATCAGAGGAGACCTGGGAAAGTTTGGAGAGGAGGTGAGATCTGGGCTGGGCCCTGTAGTAGCAGAGTTTGGGGTGGGGAAAGGGCATTCAGGCAGGGGTAACAGAGGCCAGGCAGCTGGATAAGGAAGAGTGTGTTTGGGAACCAAGTGTTGACTGACCCTCTGGCACAGGGTTTGCCCCACAGGACAGTGGGGAGAAGGGTGGTTAGGAAGGAGGCTGGGAAACTTGGTTCCCCATCTAGTCTTTGTGAGTGGCTCCCAAGGCCACCCACCAACCTCTCTGATCCTCAGTTTGCCATCCTGTGAATCAGATTTAATGACCCTCGTCCTGCCTGTGTTATAGGGAGCTTTTGAAGGTCAAAGGGAACTCAGAGACTTTGCTATGCAGAGAGAGAGGTCACTTGCCCCTGGTTTTGCTTCTGTCCCAGGGGTGTGTGGGCCCCTGGGTTTCAATGGTTTCTTCAGGGCTGGCCTCCAGCCACACTCTGCCAGCCCCACAACCCCCACCCCAGGTGCTCCTGAAGCTCAAGAGTGTGTCCTGCTCATTAGCATCCGTGCATGGGGTAGGTGGTCAGAGCCCAAGTCAAGGAGTCAGCCTGACGTCAGCCTGATCCCCATTCAGGTGCACATTGCCCCGGCGGCCCCCGGCAAATCACTTTCATCTCAGAGCCTCAGTGTCCTCATAACGGGGCTGTTGTGAGCTGTGGTGAGCAGCAGGTGATAAGGAGCTTGCATTCAGCCCCTGTGAATGACTTGCCGGGACTGCTCTAACCAGGGACCTCACCACCCTTCCCAGGACATCCTGGAGCAGGAAGGCTCCTGCTGGTCCAATTCCCAACTGACAATCAATTACTCAATCGCTCACTTTGTTCACTCACTCCATTCACTCACTCCTTCAACGAATGTTTACTGACCACCTTCCAGGCACCCAGCACAGTGAGTGCTTTGTTGTTGCAATGATTAAGACAAGGTTTTGAACCTCAACAGAGAACTTATAATTGAATTAAAATGGGCAGGCAATATGTGACTATGTGCCCCGGATGGGGCAGGTGGCAGTTGACAGAGTGCAGAGACAGAAAAAGACACAGAAATTGTTAGGTTGGAGTAGGGTAGGGATATGCATCAGGGAAGACCTCTCAGAGGGTGTGGCCTCCAGCGGAGTCTGTGGAACTCAGGAGGGTAGGGAGTGGAAGCTGAGCATTCCAGGTAAGGGAACTGCCTGAGCAAAGTTATGAAGGGAGTCATGCATGTGGCCATCAAACCTGCTTAGCTGGAAGGAATGGGTGGAACCTGGTTGTACAGGTGGCCAGGGCTGGGCAGCAGAAGGCCAGGAGACTGAGCACTTCCTGCAGCTTGGATTCCAGGGTGTTGACAGGAAGAGGCTGCAACACCAGCCAACTCAGAGCTCTGAGATGGTGAGGTAGGAGGGTCAGTGATGATGGGCTTGCCTCCCTGCCTGGCAGTCCTCCTGCCGCTTTAGATAGGATGCAGGGTGGGAAGAGCAGAGCTTCTGCCTCTGATTCACTGTGTAGGTCAATACTCAAGTAGGTCACCGTGTTTCTCAGAGCCTTGGTTTCTAAACATGGAAAACTGGAGTGACTGGGCCAGATGGTCTCAATCGCCTTTCCAGCTCTGGGACTCTAGAATCTTCTTACTGTCGATTCTGCATCTGCCGTGGCAGACCTACCCATCCTGGCTTCTCGGCAATCACCCTCCCCACCAGCTGCATGGTCAGCTTGTGCGCTCATGCTTGCTTCACATGATCCTTCTCCTCCAACCTGGCTCTGGAAGATTCCTGACCCTGGAGAGACACACTTCACAGCCAATCAGATGAATCCTTTGGAGAATTTAAACCAAGAGATCCAGGCCCTGGATCAATAAGATAGTGTTAGCCCTTAGATGCAAGGTTGTAAGAAGAAGAAAGATTAGTGTTTGTTGAGCTTTATTTCATTCTCACATCAACCCTGCAAAATAAGCTCTGTTTGTATACCCATTTTATAGATGAGGAAATCAAGTTTCATGAAGGACCATGTTTGTCAGATTATGGCATGTAGCTGGTTATGATGCATCCCAATTCTCCAAGTAAAAAGTTTAAAACAAAAATCAAAATATTTAGCTTTTAGAATATTTTAGTATAGCTTAGTATATATTAATATACATATTTAGTATAGTTGAGTACAGTACATATTATATATACTAAAAATATACTAAAACCTAAATATTTCCATTTTTAGTATATATAGTATATACTATACATAGTATATATAGTATATATATAGTATACAGTATGTATATACACTATATATAGTATATATATAGTGTGTATATATAGTGTATATATAGTATATATAGTATACAGTATATATATATATAGTATATACTGTCGTATATAGAGTATATACTAAAAATAATTGTAAGATGTCTCTAGAGGAACCTATATTATTTTGTTTATGTAAATACTATATACCATGGACTGAAATTCCAACAGGAAATTCCGAATAAGTTCTAGTAACTCTGAAACAAAACATTTCTTGGAACTGACACAGCAGATAAAGAATTTAAGGCGTGAAGTGAACATGGGTTTTATGTATTGGGAAGGACATTCCCTGAGATCTTTTGAGCCTATGTCTACCGTTAGCATCTGTTGGTTGACGTTTTCAGCACGGGCCTCTTCTCGGCAACATGGACACACAGGATAGATTGGTGGGGAAAGGAGGGATGTGGATGTAGTTTGTCTGCATTGCTGCAATTTGGCTGCAATGCTACTCCACTGGCACCTGCAGTAACAAAGTTCCATAGATAGAATATGACCTGGGTCTTTATCACTTGACTTTCCTGCCTCCCCCAGAGGTGGCTGAGAGCTGGACCAGATCTGAGCCCTGTACATTAAAATCCCAGGTGGGCTGAAGTTCTGGAAAAGCAAGAAGAAAAAACCTATAGGCAATGCGGATCTGCAGAGATGGTGATGGAGCATGTGAACAGAGAGAAGCAGGGCAGCACTCCAGGAGCCCCGGAGAGACATGGAGAGGACGCTTTAGCTCTCTGGAAGCCCCGCTGACTTTCTGCAGCCTCAGTTGTGAGATTGCTTTGAATCTTGATGGCTAATTCCCATTTATGTAAACTTTTCTTAGTAAAAGGTCATTTCTAGCAACCAGATAGTCCCTGATAAAGACCTCAGTGTTATGATGATGTCTATGTCCTATTAATTAAGATCCTGGGATATGCATCCTACTCCATAAACTTGACTGCACAAGAAATGTTACACTATTTTATTTCCTTGAGGTCTAATTAAATCTGACCCTGACTCGACATTCTTGCTGAGGTAGCTGAAAAATTGATCTCAGTTGTGAGATGAGATGGGGGGACCCCTCTTATTTTATTTTATTTTTTTGAGAGAGGGTCTCACTCTGCCACCCAGGCTGGGGTGCAATGGTGCCATCTCAGGTCACTGCAACCTCTGCCTCCCAGGTTCAAGGAATTCTATTGCCTCTTGTGAGGATCCAGTGAGAAAATGGACATAAAATCCAAAGTGGAGTAGCTTGGGACTACAGGTGTGCGCCACCACGCCCAGCTAATTTTTGTATTTTTTAGTAGAGACGGGGTTTCACCATGTCAGCCAGGCTGGTCATGAACTCCTGAGCTCAAGAGATCCCCCTCCTGAACCTCCCAAAGTGGTGGGATTACAGGCGTGAGCCACCGCGCCTGGCCCAGGACCCCTCTTCTTCAGGGCAATGCAGCATCTGTGAAGCTCCCACCTGAAATGAGTCTTCAGTCCAACCTCGCAGACATGGCTATTGCTGATCTTCTCCTCATCCCTTCTGTGGGGGCCCCTATAGGTAGGCATCTATTGTACTGCTGTGCCAGGGTCTAGCCTCCCTGAATTAAATGTGCCACTCAGCCACTTCCATTGGTCACTGAAGTTTCCACCCCCACCCAGTCCTGGTCGATCTCCCTCTGTCTCATTGCACTCAAAGGCACTTGGCTCTCTCCCTCCTTTGCAGCATAATAACTCAAGTTCAGGTTTTTGCTCAAAGCCAGAGGAGGCAGCCTGCCATTGGATACCTTCTAGGTAGCATGGGGCTAGTTTGTACTGGAGGAAGGAAGAGGGAGTATAGGAGCACAGAAAGGAAAGGCAACACCCTACTGGTCATCATGGCAATCAGCTAGGGTGCTCCTACTGGCCACAGTACCCACTGCTTCTGGAAACCTCTCTTTTCCAGAAGGCCCCTGTGGCCATGGAACGTAGATCCCCCACTGACATTTGTGTGGGTTCCTAAAGTTATTGCCTGCAGCACAAGATCCATTTGCTCCCAGCAGTGAGAGATGGAGAGGGAGCAACTGGGCCCTAGAGCCGGGTGGTCAGCGTGAGGCTCCAGCAGGATCCTGGCGGGTGGTGGCTTTCCCAGCCAGCTTCTCCGAGAGCTGCCCCAGCCCAGGCCACTGCCATTTCTCCAGGATTCTTCCTTGGGGGTAGCTCTACGATTGTTTTTATTGGCTGTGTCAAAATCACTTTGCTTAAACTCAAATCTGATCTAGGTTCTCTGTTGAAATAAATCCCAAACGTCTCAATGCAGACTTCAAGGCCCTGCAAACTTCAACCTCACCCTAAATTCAAGCCTCACCCTTTCTCTCCTCACATTCTCCTTGGGCTCCAGAATCACATACATATTATTTCTCTCTTCTCCTGGCCTTTGGTTATCCTGTGTCCCCTGCCTGGCACACAACCTCCCCAGCAGGTATTTTGGCTGACTCCAGAGCCATCCTTCAGTGTTGGAGAGTAGAGGGAACAGAGGCTTTGAGGTGCCCTGGTGTCAAATGTCTGCTCTGCTACTTGCTGGATGTGTGATCTATTGGTCTCTGAGCCTCAAGCTTCCCATCTGTAAATTGGTTATCACTAAAGCAACGTCACAGGGCTGAAGTGAGGATCCAGTGAGAAAATGGACATGAAACACAAAGTGGAGTGAGAAAATGTGCCACTCTGATATGCTGTCAGCATAGAAAACTGTCTCTTCCATTCCTTCAACAAATATCCCCTCTTTGCACTCTACCCCCAGCTGAATAAAAGCAGAGTGGAGTTTATGTAGCTTAAGAGGTGACTGACAGCTAGATTCTTGGTCAGGAGATTGAGTGATAGAGAGTCTGAAAGTGACAGGTATCATTTATTAACACTTGCCACGTGCCCAGCACCATGTGGAATGTCCACAGATGTTACCCACTGAGTTCACACATCCCCGGGCAGGGAGGAGGTTTTTTCAATTGTCTGTTTTTATGAACAACAAAAAAGAGGCTCAAAGAGTTTAAGTGACTTATCCAATGTCACTGCAGTTAAAACACACACACACACACACACACATCCACACACATGTACATATAGACACTTATTTTTTAATGTTTATTTATTTATTTATTTTTGAGATGGAATTTCGCTCTTCTTGCCGAGGCTGGAGTGCAATGGCGTGATCTTGGCTCATCACAACCTCGCCTCCCCTGTTCAAGCGATTCTCCTGCCTCAGCCCACCAAGTAGCTGGGATTACAGGCATGCGCCACCACGCCCAGCTAATTTTTTTGTATTTTTAATAGAGACAGGGTTTCTCCATGTTGGTCAGGCTGGTCTCGTACTTCCGACCCCAGGTGATCCGCCCACCTCAGCCTCCCAAAGTGCTGGGATTACAGGCGTCAGCCACCGCGCCCGGCCCATATATACACTTCTATACACCCTTCCACCCCACATCCCTTCACAGTCTCACACATACTCACACACTCATACATACACACAGGCACTCTGTCTCACACACTTTCACATACACACATGCGAGGAAAAGGATATATGGGAGATTGGACCTTGGTTGGCTCAGAAAAAGCGAGAAGCCATGAATAGCAAAAAGGACAAGTAACACCCATCCAGTCCCAACCAAGGGTGGCAAAGCAGGCTGAATGCAGGAGTCCTGGCTGCTATTCCTGACACTGCTATGCTGAGGAAAGCGTTTTGGGCATGATGATGCTGTTGTTTCATTGGTGCTTAAGGGGCTGCTTTCTCCCCTGAAATGATCTTCCTCTTCACAGCAGTCCCAGATAATAAGACGCTGGCAAAGAACATGTGCCCAAAACATGGTGGTGAGTTTTTATGAGGGAGGGGAACACCACTCCCTTGTCTCAGGACATTCCAAACCTTCGCCTTATCTGACTTAGGCAGCACAGACACGCTCTGGCGGATGGGTGGAATACTCCTTGGATTCCTACATTTAACCTTGCTCTCTCAGTCCCTGTGGCTTTGTTGATTGCACACACACCTTTTGTTTCCATGGACCACAGGGTACATGTTACTTTTGGAAATGTTGTATTAAATTTGACAAATAAATGAAATTTTTAAAATGCTGCCTGTGAATGCCTGTGAGCATTTTAGTGTTTCAGACACGTACTCACTTAGAAGTGGTGATTAGGCCTGTGCCCAACAGGCTGGGCCATCTGCAGTGTTATTCATCCTTCATTCAAAAATGTTTATTGAGGCCGGGTGCAGTGGCTCATGCCTATAATCCCAGCACTTTGGGAGGCCGAGCTGGATGGATCACCTGAGGTCAGGAGTTCAAGACCAGCCTGGTCAACATGGCAAAACCCCAGTGCTACTAAAAATACAAAACTTAGCTGGGCATGGTGGTGCACACCTGTAGTTCCAGCTATTCAGGAGGCTACGGCAGGAGAATCACTTGAACCCAGGAGACAGGGGTTGCAGTGAGCCAAGATCACACCACTGCATTCCAGCCTGGGCAACAGAGTGAGATTCTGTCTCAATTAAAAGAAAGAAATATTTGTTGAGCACCTAGCATGAGCAGGACACTGTTATGGGCCTATGGTGACAATTGAATGCCAAACAGGCAAGGCTCCTGTATCCAAGGAGATGACCGGAGGGAGACAGAAAACAAGGCAGCAAACAAAGCAATGAGCAAAATCATTTCAGGCAGTGGTGTGTTAGAGACACAATACAAAAGCTTGTGCAATACCCCAAAGGATTAAAAGTGGGGACTCAAACAGACACTTGTTCACAGGTGCATATAACACGATTCACAATAGCCCAGAGGTGGAAACAACCTTCCTGTTCATCAGCAGATGAATGGATGCACAAAATGTGGGTATCTACATCCACCTTTAATAAGAAAGGAAATTCTGACACATGCTACAACATGCATGGACTTTGAGGATACTACGCTAAGGGAAATAAGCCAGTGACAAAAGGACACAAACTGTGTAATTCCACTTATATGAGATTCCCAGAGTAGTCAAATTCACAGAGATAGAAAGTAGAGTAGAAGTTACCAGGGGCTGGAGAATTATTGTTCAATGAGTATAGAGTTTCTCTTTGACATGAAGAAAATGACTGGAGACAAATGGTGGTGATGGTCACACAACAATGGGAATGAACTTACTGCCACTGAAGCATACACTTAAAAGTGGCTAAAAAGATACATTTTATATGTGTATGCTTTACCACCAAAAAAAATGACTTTTTTTTTTTTGAGATGGAGTCTCCCTTTGTTGCTTAAGCTGGAGTGCTGTGGCATGATCTCGGCTCACTGCAACCTCTGCCTCCCGGATTCAAGCAATTCTTCTGCCTCAGCCTCCCAAGTAGCTGGGACTACAGGTGCCCGCCACCATGCCTGGCTAATTTTGTATTTTTAGTAGAGACGGGGGTTTCACCATGTTGGCCAGGCTGGGCTTGAACTCCTGAACTTGTGATCCGCCCGCCTCGGCCTCCCAAAGTGCTGGGTTTACAGGCATGAGCCACCGCGCCCAGCTAAAAAAATGACTTTTTTTAAAAAAGGTTATGTGCTAGAGAGTAACTGGGTGGAGATGGAGAGTGAGTGAATGCACCTGAGATGGCTGTGGAGGCCTCACTGGGAAGGGACATTGGAGCAGAGTGGAGGGAGGTCAGGCAAGAGAGCTAGGTTGGGGGGAGGCAGTTGCATGTGGGGCCTCGAGGCCAGAGCAGGGAGTGTGACTCTTATTCTAAGCAGTGGACAAATTACAAAAAAATGTAGCTGCAGGGTGACATAATCAAACTGACACTTTTAAAAGCTCCTTCAGGCCAGGCATGGTGGCTCACGCCTGTAATCCCAACACTTTGGGAGGCCAAGGCAGGCAGATCACTTGAGGCCAGGAGTTCGAGAGCAGGCTGGTCAACATGGCAAAACCCCATCTCTACTAAAAATACAAAAATTAGCAGGGTGTGGTGGCTCATGCCTGTAATCCTAGCTACTCGGGAGGCTGAGGCAGGAGAATTGCTTGAACCCAGGAGGCGGAGCTTGCAGTGAGCTGAGATCGCACCACTGCACTCCAGCCTGAGAGACAGGGTGAGACTCTGTCTCAAAAAAATAAATAAACAAAAATAAAATCAAATACAAGCTCCCTCGAGCTGCTGCGGAGCAGAGATTGCCAGGGAAGACACTGGAGTCCACGGGAGCTGTGGGGAGGTGAGTGTGGGAGTGCAGCAAACAGGTGAGGCCCGTCCCCTTCTCATATCTCAGCCCATTTGCCCCTGCCTGGTCACATGTTGGATCAGCAGGTCACACGTTGGGAAAGGAAGATGAGGAAATCAGAGTGTTGAAATCCACTGTGGCTGTGCCTGGCAAAGCCTCTGCCCTGTTGGGGAATGGGGCGTGGCCCATGCTGCCCCTTGGACCTAAGCCTCATTCACTCAGCTTGCCCTGGGAGATACTGGCACAGGGGTCTGTGGGCAGGGGCCAAGGGTGGGCAGGGTGGTGGTTTACAAGGGCATTGGCCTGAGGGTCAGCAGAGCTGGCTCAACCCCAACTCTGATGCCAGCAGCACCCCTTGAATGAAGGAGCTCACCTCCCTCAGTCTCAGTTTCTCCATCTGTAAAAGGAGGATAATAACAGTTCTTACATTGCAAGGTCATTGTAAGGGTTCAACAGGATAAGGCTTCTTAAGCTTTTAACACTGTATCCAGCTCAGGATAAACTCTCAGTAAAGGATAGTTATCATCATTATCATCATCATTATTTTACTATTCTAGATCTAAAATATTTACTCCATCTGCCCTAGGCACGTTAAGATAACAAGACCTTCTCATCTGAACTTGTAAGTCCCTTTGATTAATGAGGTTGGCTACCATCTAATACTCTGGGAGCATTTTGGGGGCAGTGTTTGGATCTTCTTCATCATTCTCTTCTCCTTCAAGTCACACAGTAGGCATTCTTGTCTATGGTGACTCTACACCTTCATTTTTGTGGACAGCACTCAGAATTCCTGGAGTTACCTGTTCAGTGTCTGTGTTTCCTGCCACAGATGCTCTATTTAGGTGCCCTCCTTTGGCCATCGTTGTGTTAATAGTGGACAGGTTAAGAATACAGACTTGGCCAGGTGCAGTGGCTCACGCCTGTCATCCCAGCACTTTGGGAGGGCTAGGAGGGAGTATCGCTTGAGCCTAGGAGTTCAAGACCAGCCAGGGTAACATAGGGAGACCCCATCTCCACAAAAAATTAAATATTAACCAGGCATGTTGGCATGCATCTATAGTCCCAGCAACTTGGGAGGCTGAGGTGGCAGGATCACTTGGGCCCCAGGGGGTTGAAGCTACAGTGAGCCAAGATCACACCACTGCACTGCAGCCTGGGTGGCAGAGTGAGATCTTGTCTCAAAATAAATAAATAAATAAATAAAATCCAGACTTCCAGTATATAGTCATCCCTTGGTATTGATCTGTAGGATATTGGTTCTAGGCTCTCTTTCAGATACCAAAATTCAAGGATGCTCAAGTCCTTGATATAAAATGGTTTGGTATTTGCTTATAACCTAGGCACATTCTCCGGTATACTCTTTTTACTATGTTTTTCGTTTTTTTTTTTTTTGTTTTTTGAGATAGAGTCTTGCTCTGTGACCCAGGCTGGAGTGCAGTGGTGCAATCTCAGCTCACTGCAACCTTCGCCTCCCAGGTTCAAGCAATTCTCATTCCTCAGCCTCCCGAGTAGCTGGGATTACAGGAGCATGCCACCATGCCCAGCTAATTTTTTTTTTTTTTTTTTTTTTTTTTTTTTTTTTTTTTTTTAGTAGAGATGAGGTTTTGCCATGTTGGCCAGGCTGGTCTGGAACTCCTGACCTCAGGTGATCTGCCGGCCTCGGCATCCCAAAGTGCTGGGATTGCAGGTGTGAGCCACTGTGCCCAACCTCTCCTGTATACTTTAGATCATCTCTAGATTAGTTATAATACCTAATAAATATAAATTCTATGTAAATAGTTGTTATATTGTTTAGGGAATAATCACAAGGAAAAGTGTCTGCTCATGCTCAGTACAGACACACTATTTTCCTGAATATTTTACATCCACAGTTGGTTGAATCCACGAATGCAGAAACTATGGATACCAAGGACTGACTGTATATCCAAAATAACTGAAAGAAAGGACTTAAACAGATACTTGTACACAAATTATCATAGCAACACTCTTCACAATAGTCAGAAGGAGGAAGCAACCCAAGTGTCTATTGACAGATGAGTCGATAAACAACATGTGGTATATCCATACAATGGAATATTATTTAGCCTTAAAAAGGAAGAAAATTCTGATACATGCTGCAACATGGATGAGGGTACTATGCTAAGTGAAATAAGTCAGTCACAAAAAGACAAACGTTGTATGATTCCACTTATATGAGTAGTCAAACTCAAAGAGATAGAAAGTAAAATGGTGGTTGCCAGGGCTGGGCGAGGGGACGTGGAGAGTTGTTTAATACATATGTTTCAGTTTTGCAAGATGTAAGAGTTCTGGAGGTGGGTTGCACAACAACGTGGATATACTTAACACCACTGAGCTGTACACTCAAAAATGGTTACGATGGTGAATTTCATGTTATGTTTTTTTTTTTTTAAACTACAGTTTTAAAAAAGAAAAAGAATCTGGACTTTTGAGAAAAGAGGCCTGGGTTACAACCTGAACTCTGATGTAAATGGAAACAACAACGTTACCAGTCTCATGGGGTGAACCTGAGTCTTGCATGAGATACTAATGTAAAATCCAGTGCCTGATACGTGGTATGTACTTAACAAATGTTATATCTTTGCTTGTATTATCCTAAATGCTCAATAAACATCTGTTGAAATAAATGAATGAAGCAAATATTTAAAAAGGTAACAGCACTCACTCTTCAAAGGAGGCTTTCTGTTGGGAGCTATTGTTGGGCCTCTCCAGTGCTAAATCCAGGGGTCCCATCTTGACTGTCGGTGACCTTTGTTGCAGTTGCTCCTTCTTTTCTTCCTGAAATGTTTTCTTCACCTGGCTTCAGGGACAGGACTCTCTCTTGGTTCTCCTTGTACCTCCCCACCCTCAGTGTCTCAGTCTCCTTTGCTGGTCGTCCTCAGCTTCCTGACCCCTCAATGCTAATGTGCTTGGGACCCAGTGATTCCTTCTCTTCTCTTCCCTTTTCTATCTGTACTTACTCCGTAGGAGGCCTCAGCCAGACTCATGGCTCCACATCCCATTAATGCATACATTAATACCATAGATACATGCATAATACAGCTCTCCACCTTGGACCTCTCCCCTGAAATCCAGACCATTGTATATCCACTCTCTCCTTGATGCTTCCACTTGAATGTCTAACTCAACATTTTAATAAACAAATAGAAGACATCCAATTTAGTACATCTAAAAAAAATCCTATCTCAGTAAACAACAACTCCACTTCCAATTGTTTAGACCAAAAACCTGGGAATCATCCTTACCTTCTCTCTTTCTCCCATATCCCCCATTCGAGCTATTGGTAAATCCCATCTGTTCAGCCTTCAGAATCTACCCACTTCATTCCACTGCTATCATCTCATTCCAAGCCCAAAACCCTTTGCCTGGATTACTGTTATTGACTTGTCAGTGATCTCCTTGCATTTATCTTGAATCCCCTTCTCAACAATGTATTCCTGACACAGCAAACGGAGTGATCCTTTAAAAACTGAAGATCATATCCTTTCTCCTATCAAGACATCCTATGGCCTCATTTTTCACTCAGGGTAAAAGCAAAGTCCTTGCAGTGCCTGTAAGTCCACATACTCTGGCACTGTCACATCTGTGACTTTAACTGCTACCATGGTCCCATTGGCTCACCCTGCCCCAGCTTCTCCGCCTTCCTGCAGTTCTTTGCATATGCTTGCAGGCTCTTGCCCCAGGGCCTTTGCACTCCCCCTCCAGGGCTCCTCTTTCTGCTGATATAAACATGGTACGCTTCCTCCATTTGTGCAGAACTCTACTCACAGACCATATTATTGGAGAGGCCTTTGTGCCCCCTTTATGAGGAGTCATATCCCTCCACTGATCTACCTCCTTGTCTACCCTTTACCTTGCTGTATTTGTCTATCACCATTTGACACACTACACGTCTCACTGACTGTTCTTTTACATTGTCTATTGACTCCCTAAAATGTCAGCTCTATGGGGTCAGGGACCTTGCCTGACTCTTGCACTGATGTTTCTCAAGAAGCACATGGTAGATCTTCAGTAAATATGTATCCAGTGAATCAGTGTGCCCATCTGCAAAGAGGCTGTGACCTGTGTGAGTTTTCCAGCTGTAAGAGTCAATGAATGGCCGAGACTCTCTGTGTTGCATCTTTCCTAGAGGAAAGGGCATTGCTGTTGCAATTGCCTCACAATCAACTGTGCTGGGAGGATTTACTGGGTAATTGCATGGCATTGGCCCAAACTGCAGAAGTAGATCTTTTCCCCATTTCTTCAGCGATCTCCTGAAGAGTCTGCCCAACAACTAGCCCCTTCAGCTAGCACCTTTACTAACAGGGCTGGGTTTGTCCAGGGTACCAGGGTGGGGTCCTGGATTTTCTGAGAAAAGGTCAGTAGAAGTGCAAATGCGGGTCCCCCAGACACTGGATTTGCCGGTCACATGCAGCAGAAAGAACAGCACAGTCTTTACAAGCAGAGAACAAACCTCCCCGCAAACCTCCCCACTTGAGCTGGGATTTTTCCTTCCTGCCCTATAGTGAGGCAGGCCTTGGCCATAGCATCTGGCAGCATTTCCCTGATTCCCAGGCTTTCGTTTTGCGTTGCCACGGAAATGGACCACTGGACTCCAAGACATATTACAGTGACATTCATTCACACACCTGATTGCCCTCTCCAAGGGCCCAAACACACATACACACACGTGTGTACACACATGCACACATACACACACAGTGACCTTGATGTGATCGTTCTAATTGCCCTGTAACACCGCAGACACGAGAATGAGTGGGTCACATGGCAGGTACTTAAGACTCACATGGGCTGCTCATGTGGCCCATGTGCAAAGATGAGGGGAAATAACCTCGATTCACAAATGCGATAATCTCGGCAGGAATCTCTCTCGCTTTTCCCCCTTGCATTCAGCTAAGAGGCAAAACCAAAAGAGAGGCTTTTTGCTTTAAGGCCAAATCAAATCCTTGTTCTAGTTCTACTCAATGGGGAGGGGGAAGATAAATACCTTGCTCTACTTCTGAGCTCACTGTAATCTCTTGTCCCTCACAGCATGCCTGCTACTTCACATGGCCTGGCTATGCCGGGATTCTCAAGCTGGTGAGAGCCCAAGCTCCTCACTTTAGAATGGACAGAGAATATGCCACCTAATGTTTGTTTTCAGCTTCTTGGGACCTTTGCAGAATTACCATAGAAATGTTTTCTGCGGGTATATTGCTATATCAGTGTACTACATATGCAAGTATGTGCTTGGAAGGTGTGATATATTGGAAGAAGGTGCTGGTGTGTGAGTCTTTGTGCCTGTGGAGGGAATATGAAGCTGGGATGTAAATGCACAGATATGCACCTGTGTGCACGGTGTGTGGAAATGCTCTGCAGTTGTACACATGATCTCCACATATAGGCATGGTGCATGCATGCACATTTGTGTGTTTCTGCATGTGGAGTGTGTCCTTGGACTACACGTGCTCATAGGGAACTCATCTGTAAATGCTAAACCATCAGTTGTCCCCCTGGCCCCACTTGCTGCACCACACAAGGCTCCCTCCATAGCCTCGCTGGCCTCCCTAGAGGACTCATTGTTTAAGATGAGTGATCGAAGAAACTGTGGCTGATTTTCTACCCCTCAAAGATTTTGTCCCAGGGGTCAGGGAGTCCGAGTCCAGCTGGCAGTTTGTGAGGACAGTCATAAGGAGAAATGAAGTTCCTTGGCGCCTGGAACCTAAGGAGTTCCGCTTTTCTGCAAAGTGCTACACCTACTTACACAGTCAGCCTGGCAGAAAGATCCAGCAATGAGATTCCTGTTTCCAACCCACACTCTCACCAATACGTATGCTCAGGCTCCTTGCAGCTTTGGGTGACACAATAATTTGATTTCTTCACTGAAAACACACACCCACACCCATCCCCGCCCGGCAACCCACCCCTGCCCACATACACTCACCATTAACATTAGGACTGTGCTGCAAACTGACCACAGCCAACCTAGGAAAGAGGGCTCCAGCAATCACTACAAAAATACATATTTTTTCCTTTTAGATTCAAGAATAATACATGAAGCTTGGGCGCAGTGGCTCATGCCTGTAATGCCAGCACTCTGGGAGGCTGAGGTGGGAGAATTGCTTGAGCCCAGGAGTTTGAGACCAGCGTGAGCAACATGGCAAAACCCCCTCTCTCCAAAAAAAAAAAAAAAAAATTTACAAAAATTAGCCAGGCATACTGGCATGTGCTTGTACTCTGAGCTACTCCAGAGGCTGAGGTGGGAGGATCGCCTGAGCCTGGAATGTCAAGGCTGCAGTGAGCTGAGTTCGCACCACTGCACTCCAGCCTCAGCAACAGAGTGAGACTCTGTCTCAAAAAAGAAAGAAAAAAAAAGAAAAAAACAAAAGAATGACACATGAAAACACAGCATGTTCAAGGCCCCAGATGATAATGACTTATCTTTTAACATTTAATATCTTTGGCCAAAAAAGTTGCAGTGTGACCTTGAGCCGTATATTAGGTTGAATCATTGAAATTGCAGGCACTCAACCATCTCTGACGTACAAAACTATTTCGTGTGGTTCAATCTAATACATACCTTTTTGAGAGTCTGTGTATAAAATGAGGATATTAATCTATATCTAGTAGGACTGTTTTGGAGATTAAGTATCTAACAAATGCCAGGACCAAATCTGATAGCTAAACCCACTGGTTTTCAAATGTATCTCTTTGCCACAGATTGATGGGAATGAGGTTCTCTGCTCTCCAATCTGGTTGCTTAATTTTCCAATGTGTTACCCTCCCTAGATTCTGGAAGGGTCAAAGGACTTTAGAATTTCTCTGTTTTATTCTTTCTTTTCACAAGAGCTCTTTCTTATTCTCTGACCTTTCATTTTTATAGCCTCTTAGTCTAATCTTAGGGATGTAATTTTCTTTTCTTTCTTCTTTCTTTTTTTTTTTTTTTTTTGAGAGGAGGGAGTCCTCCTACTCCTGTCTGTCACCCAGGCTGGGAGTGGCCAGTGTGGCCACGATCTGATCGTTGGCTCACTGGTAAACCTTCTATTCCCAGGTACCGTTATTGTTCTTCTTAGCCATTGTTTACAGTTTTCTTCTGCTCCCAGTAATATCTCTATCACCTTTGGGTTCCTTTTTCTCTGTTTTGTTCTAGAGGCTTTGTTTGATTGCCCAGTGACTGTGGCTGATGTTCGTATCTAAGAGCCAAAAAGCTGTTTAGAAGCTCATGAATAATCTTGTTGACTGATGAGCTTTACTATTGGATGAAAAGTTAGTGATTTTGCTCTTAGGTTGGTCAACTTCCCTAGAAAGCACTTCTCCAGTCTGCTGCTTGGGAACTATTACTCTGGGAGCCAGTGTGGGTCTCACTATTCAATATGAAACTTTCATTTAATACCCCTCTAAAATAGACTTTTGCTCCTGTCCTGAGTGGAGCCCCGTGTCTTTTCTGGTTTATCTTCCCCCAAATAAAAGCATCCAGTATTTTATTATGATAGAGGAGGAACATTTTCTTGGATTCACTGGTTGGGGAAGGAGTGATGGTGATGGTGGTGATGGTGTGGTGTGTGGTGAGGTGAATGGTGGTGGAGGGTGAGTGGTGGTAATGGTGGTGGGGGGGTGGTGATGGTGGTGTGGAGGTGATGATGGTCATGGTGGTGGTGGTGGTGGTAATGGTGGGGGGTGGATGGGGTGGTGGTGGTAATGGTGGTGGAGGTGGTGATGGTGATGGTGGTAGTGGCAGTGGTGATAGTGATGGAGGTGGCGATGGTCATGGTGGTGGTGGTGGTAATGGTGGTGGAGGTGGTGATGGTGATGGTGGTAGTGGCAGTGGTGATAGTGATGGAGGTGGCGATGGTCATGGTGGTGGTTGTGGTGGTGGTGGTAATGGTGGTGAAGATGGTGATGGTGGTGGCAGTGGTGATAGTGATGGAGGTGATGACACTCATGGCGGTGGTGGTGGTAATGGTAATGGTGATGGTGGCAGTGGCAGTAGTGATAGTGATGGAGGTGGTGATGGTCATGGTGGTGATCATTGTGGTGGTAATGGTGGTGGAGGTGGTGATGGTGATGGTGGCAGTGGCGGTGGTGATAGTGATGGAGGTGGCAATGGTCATTGTGGTGGTGGTGGTGGTAATGGTGATGGAGGTGGTGATGGTGATGGTAGTGGTGGCAGTGGTGATAGTGATGGAGGTGATGATGGTCATGGTGGTGGTGGTGGTTATGGTGGTGGAGGTGGTGGTGGTGATGGTGGAGGAGGTGGTGATAGTGGTTGGTAATGGTGATGGAAGTGGTAGTGGTGACAGTGGTGGTGGAAGTGGTGTTGGTTGTGGTGGTGCTGTTGATGACAGTAGTAGTGATAGTGAATGATATGGTTTGGAACTGTGTACCCATCCAAATCTCATGTCCAGTTGTAATCCCCAATATCGGAGGTGGGGCCTGGTGGGAGGTGATTGGATCATGGGGGCAGAGTCCTCATGAATGGTTCAGCATCATCCTTTCAGTGCCATTCTCGTGATAGTGAATGAGTGAGTTATCATAAAATCTAGTTGTTTCAAAAGTGTGTAGCACCTCCCTGGCTTCTCTCTCTTCCTCCTGTTCTGGCCACATGAAGTGCTGGCTCCCCATTTGCCTTCTGCCATGGTTTTAAGTTTCCTGAGGCCTCCCCAGAAGCCAAGCAGTTGCTACCATGTTTCCTGTACAGCCTGCAGAACCATGAGCCAATTCGACCTCTTTCCTTTATAAATTACCCAGTCTCAGGTATTTCTTTATGGCAATGTGAGGATGGACTAATACATTGATGGTGTTATTTTTTGCTTTAATGACTCCTACTGTTTTCAGTTCTACTCCTCACCCTACCACAGAGCCACCTGATATCTCTAATTCCTGAGATGTTTCAGGGTCCTCTGCCTTCTCTCTTATGTGCTTTCTCCAGTTGCCAAAGGAATTAGTATTCACCCATCTGCTTTCATTTTTCTAAAAATTAATTGATGGCTTCAGTAAAGTTTCAGGTTAAAATCAATGTACAAAAATGTGTAGTATTTCTATACAACAATAATGTTCAAGCTGAGAGCCAAATCAAGAACACGATCTAATTTAAAATAGCCACATACAAAAAATAAAATACCTAAGAATACACCTTACCAAAAAGGTGAAAGGTCTGCAAGGAGAACTACAAAACACTGCTGAAAGAAATCATGGATGACACAAACAAATTAAAAAAAACAGCGCATGCTCATGGATTGAAATAATCAATATTGTTAAAATGGCCATACTGTCCAAAGCAATCTACAGATTCAACGCTATCTTTATTGAACTACCAATGTCATTTTTCACAGAATTGGAAAAAATTATTCTAAAATTCAAATGGAACTGAAAAAGAGCCTGAATAGACAAAGCAAGGTAAGCAAAAAGACCAAAGCCAGAGGCATCACGTTACCCTACTTCAAACTATACTATAAGGCTACAGTAACCAAAACAGCATGGTACTGGTACAAAAACAGACACATAGACCACATGGAACAGAATAGAGAACCTGGAAAAGAAGCCTCACACTTACAGCCATCTGATCCTTGAATAAGTTGACAAAAATAAGCAATGGGAAAAGGACTTCCTACTCAATAAACGGTGCTGAGACAGTTGGCTAGCCATATGCAGAAGAATAAAACTGGAGCACTACCTTTCACTATACACAAAAATTAACTCAAGATGGGTTAAAGATTTAAATGTAAGACCTCAAACTACAAGAATCCTAGGGAAAAACTCAGGAAATGCCATTCTAGGCATTGGTCTTGGGAAATAATTTATGACTAAGTCCTTAAAAGCAATTGCAACAAAAACAACAATTTGACAAGTGGGACCTAATTAAACTAAAGAGCTTCTGCACAGCAAAAGAAGCTATCCACAGAAGAAACAGACAACCTACAGAGTAGAAGAAAATATTTACAAACTTTGCATCTGACAAAGGGCTGATATTCAGAATCTACAAGGAACTTGAACCATTTAACAGGAAAAAAACCAAACAACCTCATTAAAAATGGGCAAAAGACATGACCAGACACTTCTCAAAAGGAGACATACAAGTGGCCAATAAACAGAAAAAAAATATTCTACATCACTAATCATCAGAGAAATGCAAATCAAAACCACAATGAGATACTGTCTCACAGCAGTCAGAATGGCTATTAATAAAAAGTCAAAAAACAACAGATGTTGGTGAGGCTGTGGAAAAAGGGAATGCTTACACATTATTGGTGGGAATGTAAATTAGCTTAGCCATTGTGGAAAGCAATTTAGAGATTTCTCAAAGAAGTTAGAACTACCATTTGACCCAGCAATCCCATTACTGGGTATATATCCAAAAGAAAACAAATCATTCTATCAAAAAGACACATTTACTCACATGTTCATCACAGCACTTCTAACAATAGCAAAACCATAAAATCAACCCTACTGCCCATCAACAGTGGACTGGATAAAGAAAATGTGGCACATATACACCGCAGAGTACTACACAGCCATAAAAAGAATGAAATCATGTCCTTTGCAGCAACATGGGTGCAGCTGGAGCCATTATCCTAAGTGAATTAACACAGAAACAGAAAACCACATGTTTTCACTTATAAGTGGGAGCTAAATGTTAGGTACTCATAGATAAAGATGAGAATAACAGACAGTGGGGACTACTTGATAGAGCAAGGAGGGAGGGGTCAAAGGTTGAAAAATTAACTGTTGGGTCCTATGCTTACAACTTGGCTAATGAGACAATTCATATCCCAAACCTCAGCATCATGCAATATACCCATGCAACAAACCTGCACGTGTACCCTCAAGCTTAAAATAACAGTTTAAACAGGAAAAAAAAGAAGAAGATTCAACTTGGAAGAGACAGTAAGTAGAGGAGAGAAATTTGTCTGCCAGGTAAACCTTTCTTCATTTGATGGAAGCCCCACCCTTTTCATTATCCCCCACAGCTCCTTCACCTGCATTCCTAGGTAGAAGACTCATTTTGTACCTTGTTTCTGCTGCTTTTAGTTAGAGAAATGCTGTGGGTTCCCTGGGTCAGCTTTGAGCCTGCAATAGTTATTTCAGCCATTGTTGGATGACTCTCCAGTGTCCCATTTCTCCCTTCCTCCAGCCCAGTAGGACCCAGTGTTCTCTCCACCCCACACAACGTGTGTGTGTGTGTCCTAAATAACATTTATTTCTGTGTTATTGGCGGGCTCTCACCCACCCTTAGCTTCAGAGCAGGACTGTGTATGTCAACCAGCACATTCTGCAGTCATTGGTTCAGGGTAGGCTTGTGTTGGGGGCTAAATTATGTGTATCCCACACCCCCTGCCAAATTAATATATTGAAGCCTCAAACCCTGCTACCTCAGAATGTGACTATATTTGGAAATAGAGCCTTTAAAGAGGTAATTAAGTTAAAATGAGGTTGTTAGGGTAGGCCCTCATCCACTTTGACTGGTGTTCTTATAAGAAGAGGAAATTTAGACACAGAGAAGCACCAGGAATGCTCACCCACAGAGGACAGGCCATGAGAGGGGACAGCGAGAAGGTGGCCATCTGCAAACTGAGGAGAGAGGCCTCAAAAGGAACCAACCCTGCCTACATCTTGATCTTGGGCCTGTGGCTTCCAGAGCTGCAAGAAATAAATATTATTTAAGCCCACCCCTCCACCACACACACACACACACACTGAAATTTTTTTAGTAAAAGAGTAATTGACCTGCCTATTCTCCTATTCTCCTTGTCTTTGTAAACTTAAACCTTTCTTTATTCCATTATCATTGTTATTTTAGTGCGGTTTGAGGAAGAAGTAGATATAAAATGAGTGTAATTTTCATTTTAAAATGTAAGTTCCCCAGTGCCCTTTTTAAAATACAGATTTTGCTCTTTTCATCTTATTTCCTGATTTTTCCCTATTTAGTTTATTTTTAATATAAATAATAGGTTCTATCTCCAAGCACATTGAACACTCCAAAATGCAGTGAGACACAAGAGCTTGCCTCTGTACCACACATGTTCGGACATCAGGGGCCTGGATTTCTCAGAGAGTGAAAGGGACCTGGGCCACTTCAATTTTTTTGTAGTTGATTTGAGTATATATATTTCAAATGAAGACATACTGAAACAAAATTTAGAAACATTGAGCTATATTTTAAATATTTCCATTTACCAAGTGTATGCTTTCAACACTGAAAAAAAATACAAAGCACCATAATTATGCACTATTCACAAGATAATTACAGGATTTATTAAAAGTACTAATTCATAACGCACAGCCAGAGTGATATAGGAATGTGACGCAAGCTTAAACGAGTGTGATGAATATCTTCTTTGAATTTGGTCTCAATTCATTTAGAGATAATATCTGCCTTCTAAACGTTAGGATTTCCACTACTATGGTGGCCATGGTTTATGCTTCCGTCCACTCCTGCATGCACCCCTGCCTCAACCCAGCACACACACTCCGGCAGTGAGTTGGGACCTGGAACAATGACTGTGCAACTTCCCCTAAAGGCAGTGACAGCAGAATGGTGGGAGTGGGGAGAAAATAATTGCCCCTGTGCCATGGGCCAGGTGAGCCAGCCTGGCTCCACAGCATGCTATGCCGTAGCAGATACTTTCTGCTCCCCAGGCCCAGGTCTTGCATATGATCGTGTCTCTGGAACAGAACGCCCCCTGGGCCCTGAAAAGGAGACAGAAAGGGAGTTAGCTGACCAACATGGTTTGCCTCCCTTTAAGATGTTCAGTCTGCCGGAGACAACCTCAGAAGGACTTGGAACCTCAGTGGATCCCTTTCTTTTCAACCCACCTTAACATTTCAAGAAATACAAAACAGGAAAAAAACTCACCCACCCGCCATCTCATTCCTCACCAGCCAAATAAATCATCCTTTTTTATTTTTCCATGTTTTCCTCCTGTTTGTATCATCATAGGCAGATACACACACACACACACACACACACACACACATTTATGTATCTTGAAATGAGCAGATCACTGGCTCTGAAGTCAGACAGACTCGGATTCAAATCTTGTCCCTCTACCTTAACAAATGCATGGCCTAGGGTATGCAAATGTCTCTGAACTTCAGTTTTTGTTTGTACAAGGGGTGTAATAATAGTATCTACTTCATAGGATTATTTCAGAATAAAATAACGTGGCATAATGCCATCTTTCCACATGGAAAATGCCAATGACAGTGTCTGCTGCATAGTAGGTGCTTAATAAACAGTAGCCAAAATTAATTCCATTGATCCTGTAATTCAACAAACATTTAGCAAGCCTTTATCATGTGCCAGACAGCAGAGGATAAGACAGAGTGCCTGTCCTCCGAAAGTGCATCATCTAGGGCCAGAGGTGGGGATGTAAGCAGACAGTGAGTGTGTGGTATACGAAGGACTCTCATCACATGTGTGCTGGCAGCGATGAGGCCTGAACTGAGTTGGGCCAGGAAGATAGAAAGGAAAGAGCAAATGGGTCAGAATTTGGTTAACACAGGCCGTGGGCGGTTGGGAGAACTTGCAGAGACACAATTTGGTATTCTGCTTTTTTACACCAAACATCAAATTACAAGCACTTCTGATGTTGCTACATAATCTTCCCGTCATTTTTAATGACTGCATAATATCACACTGCTTCGAAGTACTGTATTTGCCTTCACCTTTTCCCTGTCATTTGATTTTGAGGTTACCAATTTGGAGCTATTATAGATATTGCTACAATGAACATGCATGTGACAGTTTTTTCTTTCAGGAATTATTTCTGCAGGATAAATTCTAGGTCAAAGGGTATGAACATTTTTTAATAGCTCCCACAGCTCACTGCCAAGTTGTTGTCAAAGGGTTCACACACTGGATATTACCATAATTTTATGTATTTTGTCAGAACAGGTAAAACTGGTACTTCAATGTTGTTTTAATTTCCATTTCCTTGATAAGTTGTTTGGCAGGGAAAACTGAATAAAATGAATATCTTGGATGGATATAAGGGCAGGAGAGTGCAGGAAATTGTGACTGCAGGTAGTGGATTTGTCTCACTAAGATGCAGGAAGAGGAGACCTATATGCTGGCACTAGTTGCATTTCTTAATTGCATTGTTTGTATTTTACTTCTCTTCCATGACTGACTAAATGAATAATTAACACCAGAATCGTCACCACTGAATGCATGTAACAGGGAAAAAAATGGTCTTTTCTAACCCTGACCACCTTTTCAGAAGAGTGGCGACTGTTAAATAGGGACCCTTTATTCTGCTGAGCACTTCGAAGGGTTTGGAAAAGGAACTAAAACCAGAATCACATTTGTGGATCTCCCATCATTGATTGGCAACTTGTTGGGTTTCTTGCTGTTGTTATTCGCCTGCAGCCTGTCTGTCAAGGACTCAGGGAAGCGGGCAGGATGAAGGCCACCTTAGGGTAGAGAAGAGGGTTCCACTCAGAGGAAGTCTTGGGCTGAGAAGAGGCGAGGAAAGGGAGCTCTGGTCCTTCTGCTCCCCTGAGACTGTTCTGCAGAGAAGATGGTGGTGGCGGATGAAGAGACCAGCCATATGTGAAGCTGTTTTTCCTAGATCAGGGAGGAGCCTGGAGGAGGTGTGGTGGAAACATCCAGGTGGGAAGAGGATTCTGAGAACATGGGACGGGGTGGGGGAGGTGGGCAGCTTGTGGCAGCTCCCCTGGACCTGGAGAGCAGGCTGCATGGCTGAAAGGGAGTGTGGACAAGGCCATGTCCAGCAGGTGTAGGGACAACATACAGCCTTTTCAGAAGGAAACTCTTGGATAAATGAGCCTTAGGCAGCAGACAGTGTGCAAGTTTTCTGCAAGTTCCCAGGCTCCCCAGTGAGGGACATTCAGACACTGAGGAGTGCTGATGGTGAGTAGACTTTAGAACCAGAAGCCAATGATTGGGACCATGGATTTCAGCGATGGGTGACCATATGATATCCCAAAGGCCAATTGAGACCAGTCACCCTCAGACTAGAACAGGAAGTCCACAGCAGAATGGACACCAGGAATAATACAGAAGACTCCTGGTCTTATAAGCTCCCATCCACGCTGACATCAACTGCTACTTCCTGCTACCCACATTTGGGAGAAGATGCCCAAATACTCGGCATCACAGAAGGAAAAGAATTTGTAATTCCTGAGGAATTCTGGAAAGGCAGGAGGAAGTAACAGAGATTGGAAGGGAAAAGACCGTGTAAGAGTCAGCAAGATGGTGGAAGGCTGTGTACTCTGAGGTGATCCTCCTTCCTTGGTCCCTCCAAATGTTCAGTAAAAGCTACTCAGCCAACTAACTGCTTGTTGTCAGTTGATAATTTGTAAAAACTAATAATGAAGCCTCAGTTTCCAGCCCACATGGATCTAAAATAGGCATCAGATCAGCATGGAGAAGCTGGAGACACTGGTGACCTTGAGGACATGGCCCTGGAGAAATCACCAAAATGGATGGAAAGGGGCTGTGGCTTTCAAGGCTGTGACCCTGGGTTGCTCCAGCCCAGAGATGCCCATCTCTCTGGAGACAGTCTCTTGAAGCAGTAAGTAATGTGGGCTCTGGGCCAGGCATAGTGGCTCATGCCTGTAATCCCAGCACTTTGGGAAGCCAAGGTGGGCAGATTACGAGGTCAGGAGATCGAGACCATCCTGGGCAACAAGGTGAAATCCCGTCTCTACTAAAAATACAAAAATTAGCTGGGAGTGGTGGCGGCGTGTGCCTGTAGTCCCAGCTACTCGAGAGGCTGAGGCAGGAGAATCACTTGAATCCGGGAGGCAGAGTTTGCAGTGAGCTGAGATTGCACCACTACACTCCAGCCTGGCAACAGAGTGAGACTCTATCTCAAAAAAAACAATAATAATAATAATAATAATAATGTGGGCTCTGGCAACATACAGCCTGGATCCAAATCCCAGTTTTTCCACTTAGTAGCTGAGCGATATTGGGCAGATCACGTGGCCTTTCTTAATCTCCTTCCTTTATCTCTAAGAACAATCTCTACGATTGTTCTGAGAATTAGATGAGGAAACACCTACAAAACAATTACTATAGGGGCCGGCACATGGCAAAAGCATTGTTTGCTAGCATGGCAAAAAGAAGGAAGACAACCATAGTGGAGATGGTGCTAATGATTGTAGTACACACTCTTAGTCTCCTACAGATTGTCCATTCTCCCCTTTTTCTTGCTCACAGAACCATGCCCAGCTGCAGTGATAAATTACTATGAGTCTGAGCCAATTGTGACAAATATTTTCCCAGCATCCCTTAAGGCCACATGACACAGTTTTGACTAATAGGGCTTAAGACGAAGCCTATTGTGGGGGCTTTGGGAAAGCTTTGCTTAGGTGGTGTCTTAGTCCATTTCCTGTTGCTATAACAGAATACCACATACTGAGTAAATTATAAAGAAAAGAAATGTATGTAGCTCACAGTTCTGGAGGATGGGAAGTCCAAGAGCATGGCATGGGCCCTGGTGAGGGCCTTGTTCTGAGTCAAAATGTGGCAGGAGGCATCACATGGAGAGAGGGCAAGGTATGTTCAGGTCTCTCTTCCTCTTTTTATAAAGCCACCAGTCCCATCATGGGGGCCCCACCCTAATTACCTTATCTAGTCCTAGTTACCTCCCAAAAGCCCCATCTCTAATCAACATATGAATTTAGGGATTAAGTTTCCAGCACATGAAATTTGGAAGACACATTCGAACTATAGCACCCAGCAAAAATAAGGAAAGACCTGTCTATAACAGCACGTTCCCCACAGCTTCGTCCTGGCTTCAACACAGATGTGATGTCTGGTGCTATGAGGGCATCTTGTGATTCTGAGGGACAAGCATGAGGGGAGAGGCCAAGGTTATCAGAGTCACTGGCCCTGGCATTAACAAGCTGCTGAACCAAGGCTACCATCTGTTCATTCTAGACTTTTTGTTATAAATAAGAATAAACTACTGGGCCTTGTTTTTAGTTACTTGCACCCAAAGGCATTTCTAACAGATACAATGCTTATCTATCTCCAAGGAGCAGAGAAGTCCCAGTGGACTTCCAGGTTGCATGTATATTCTGACCTACAAAACTGTCATATAGAATCAATTCCAGTTTCCCAAAGTGTCACAACATCCATACTCCTAAAAAGTGGGTCCAGAAAAATCATTCCACTTTGCACCATTAGAACTCAGCTGACAAAGTGAGGCCAGTTATTATCTAAAGCAATAAAATAAAATTTCTGTTTCAGGGAAATCAATGATGAAGAAATGGTTACACGAGAAAGGGGAGGGGTTGAGTCATAATCAATACCATCCTGAAAAATCCAAGCACATGTGTTTCCCACTAAGAAATTACCACTATGACTACCAAATTTTCAATTATTCAGCTGACCCCAATTCATCTTAATCTGGACTGTTCTTGGTTTGTTTTGCCTTCCCAAGACCCAAATTAACTATTCTATAAGCTTCTTATGAGTAAGGACCAAATCCTAGTTATCTTTGCAGCTCCAGTGCCTAATATGGGACCTGGCACAGATTAGGAGCTCAATCCAGAATAAATGAATGAATGAATGAGAGATTAGGACGGAATATTTCCAAGCCAAAGACTTCAAGCCATCAGTTGGGCTGAAGTAGAAAAAGAAGCTGCATAGCCAAACAGTTGCAACCATGGGTGCTTGAGTAAAGAGAACTCAATTCAAATCCTGTGTCTGCACTGTCATACACCAGCTGTGGGGTCTGTTCAAACCACTGGCCTCCGCACCTCAGTTTCCCTTCTGTAACATGGGGCAAGTTATGGCACCCTCATCAGATTGGCTATGAGGGTCATAGTTATTTAGTAAGTGTTCACAGAAAGCACTCAGTGAAAGGCAGGTGGTGGTGGTGTTATTATCACAGTATTTCTATTCTGTGTAGAGAGCATCCGGATCACAGGGAGGGCTTGTCAAACACAGAGCTCTGGGCCCCACCCTCAGAGTTTCTGATTCAGTAGGTCTGGGGTGGGGCCTGAGAATTTGCATTTCTAACAGGAACCAGGTGATGCTGCTGTCACTATTCTGGGAACTGCACTTTGAAAACTACCGGCCTAACTTATTGCCGTGAGGTCACAGGCTGTGCTTGACAGAAGGCAGAAAAGGAGAGTAAAGAGAAGGAGGAAAGGTAACACACACACACACACACACACACACAAACTTGCAAGTTCCAGCACAGAGCTTCCCAGCCTGTGCTACCATGGCTAGGTACATGTGGGCCCAGAAATTGTCCCTCATTCCTCAGCAGACGCCTGAAGATAGTTGTACAGACTGTGCACAAAACAAGGGCATCCCACTTCAAGAGCAGTGGGACTGAAATCCCCAGACAGGATGCCTTCTCCTAATATGCATAGAGCCTCTGAATGTCCAGCCCTTAAGGGGGGTTTCTTTTGGAACAGTGAAGAAGGTGGGGCGATGGGAACTTGGGGCATCTGGCCTGTTGCCTCTGGCCCCTAACAGGCTCGACTATTTACCCTGGGACACCATACAAGTATGGTCATTTCCTAGATGTGCTGTGACCTAAAAAATTTGGTGAATTGCACTGTCCAGTACTGTAGCCACTAGGAACATGCAGCTACTCCAATTTGAGATGGCCCATAAGTTTAAGATATATGCCAGATTGCTAAAATTTAGAACAAAAACAAGAAACTCATTCATAATTTGTTTTCTATTGATTACATGTTGAAATGTCAATATTATACATATATTTAACATGCTACTAAAAGGATTTTACCAGTTCTTTTCACTTTTTTTTTTTTTTTTGAGATGGAGTCTTGCTCTGTTGCTCAGGCTGGAGTGCAATGGCTCAATCTTGGCTCACTGCAACCTCCGCCTCCCGGGTTCAAGCAATTCTCTTGCCTCACTCTCCTGAGTAGCTGAGATTACAGGCATGTGCCACCATGCCCGGATAATTTTTTTATTTTTAGTAGAGATGAGGTTTCACCATGTTGGTCAGGCTGGTCTCGAACTCCTGACCTCGTGATCTGCCTGCCTCAGCCTCCCAAAGTGCTAGGATTACAGGTGCGCCTGGCCTATTTTTTTAATGCAGCTGCTAGAAAATGTAAAATTACATATGTAGCTTGCATTATATGTATGGATGATGCCACACTAGGAAGCTGACATTTTACAGAAATCATCAGTGGCCTGATCTGTCAGCATGGGCGGGGTGTGCGTGTGTGGGTGTGTATGTGTGTCTAGGGGTGTAGGTGAGCCATTGAGGGGAGGCAGCATGGACCCAACAGTAGACAAGCTACTTGGACTTGACACTGTAGAAGACGGAGAAAGAGTCAGGCATTATGAGAAGCAGATTGGCCCGATTACATTGTTTAAATAACACCTCAAAGCAGAGTTGGGGAGGGACTAGAAGGTCTCACGAAAAACAAAGCCGCAAGAAGCTTTGTGGTGGAACAGAAAGAGGACAGTCACTAGGCTCAGGCTAGCCTAGTGGCTAAGAGTGTGGGCTCTGGAGTTTGAATCTTAGCCCTCCCACTAACTAGCTGTGTGAGCTCCAGTAAGTTACATAACAACTCTGTTTGTTCGTCTGTACAGTAAGGATCTATATCATTGGGTTGCTAAGAGGTATCTCAGTTTGGGCTGCAATAACTATATGGTTGATACAAAAGTAATTACAGTTCTTGTCATTGAAACTAATGGGCGCGGTGGCTCACGCCTGTAATCCCAGCACTCTGGGAGGCCCAGGTGGGCGGATCACGAGGTCAGGAGATCGAGACCATCCTGGCTAACACGGTGAAACCCCATCTCTACTAAAAATACAAAAAATTAGCCAGGCGTGGTGGCAGGCGCCTGTGGTCCCAGCTACTTGGGAGGCTGAGGCAGGAGAATGGCGTGAACCTGGGAGGCGGAGCTTGCAGTGAGCCGAGATCCTGCCACTGCACTCCAGCCTGGGTGACAGAGCGAGACTCCATCACACACACACACACACACACACACACACACACACGCACGCACACACACACACACACAAAGAAAAACAAAACAAAACAAACAAAAACAACAAATGGCAAAAACTGCAATTACTTTTGTACCAACCTAATAGGTACTATAAACCAGAGAACTTCATTTCTCACAGTTCTGCAGGCTGGGAGACTGAGGTCAGGGTGCCAGCATGGTTTGGCTCCAGGGCCCTGCTGCAGGCTGCAGATTGTTATTGTGTCATTGCAGGGTGGAAAGAGGAAAGAGAACTCTCTGGAGTCCCTCTTATAAGGGCACTAATCTCTTTCATGAGGGTCCACTCTCATGACTCAGTCGTCTCCCAAAGGACCCATCTCCAAATATCACCACATTGGAGGTTAGGATTTTAACATACGAATGTGGGGAGACAGAAACATTCAGTCCATTGCATGAGGCATAAATGTAGTTACATACGTTAAACATTTGAAACAGCATCTAAATGGCCCCTCTTGGTCGCACGCTCCTCTCTGATTTTGCCAGGAGGATATGATCTTAGGATTGGATTAGCCTGGGTCTTGTGCCCAGCCTCCGTGGACAGGCTATCTTGGTCTGCTATCCTAAGAAGTGGAGAGGGGGGGAAATGTGTCAGCCGACACAAACAGCAGCCACCCCTGTCTATTTCACCCTCCTGGCCCTGTGACCTTGGGCAAATGACTCAGTAGATCAGAAGAGACTCAAATTATGCTTCTGTCAAAACTTCTGAGGGAAATGATGAGAACTGCACAATCTCTGCCCCATACAAGGTACCCAACAAATGTTAATCCCTCCATTGGGCAAATGGAAGGCAATGTGGCCATCACTGGCAGCGAAGACCTGACTTTTGGCAGAGCCTAGCCAATTACCCAAGTTTGGGAGCTATCTTCTCTGGGGGTCAGATCATACCTCAAACTTTCAAATCAATGTCAACAGGAAGGTCAGCTGGAACTTTCAGGCCAGGGTCTGATGAGTGGGCCTGGGCCTGGCGTCTGTTTAGTAAACATCCCCCAGCCTTCCTCTTGGAAGCCTTCCTTTACTCACTAAGCAGTTTTGGTCCAACCTGTTTTCCTTTTGTAGCTGGGATTTTGTAAGAGGCCAAATTCCAGGCTGGGGCAGGATAAACAAGATCGCATGGCTAATGATTGGTGAGTCTGCCTGGAATGCAATTTACCACAGAATTGCAGTGAAGGAGACTTTATCACCCCCTGGACTGTTTACAGGGAGGTTGTTAAAACAGGAAGGAGGTTCCAGGCTCTGCAGGATGGCTGCCTGGCATTATTTTTCTTTACCTTCTTTTAAGGAACAGGGGTACCTGCTATGAACTAAAAATTCTCTGCCTCAGTCTGCTTTACATGTAAAATCCCCTTGGTCAAAACGTTCCGTTCATCTAACAAATTACAGCTTACAAAAGATTCTCAATTCTACCACTACCCCAGTTTGGCAGGTGGGGAAATCAGAGCTCAGAGCAGAGAAGTAACTTACCCAAGGACACACAGCCGGGAAATGGCAGGGCCAGGATTATAAAATTTTCCACAAAGTGAATCAGGCAATAATAGTGTTTGTGCTCCATCTTCTTCATCTGCAGCTAACCCTTCCCTCTGGGTGGGGATACTTGACTTGAATACAGTCTGGTGATGAAGGGATGAGAGGAGGGGCCCTTGTTCCAATGTGGATATTACCACAGTAGAGAAAGATTTTTCTTTTAACCCAGCTCAGAATTTTTGAAATTTGCATCCTTGACCTCACACTATCCCTTCTCTGTTCAAACAAACCCCTAGCCTCTCCAACGCCAGTGTTGGTGGCCCTCTTTCTAAAGGGATGTTGAGATAGACAGGTCAGTAAGGAGATTTGAGTCTGGCTCCTGGGATGGCAGCAATCCTGATGTCTAGGCGACCTTTGGCAAATCACTAACTGTCCGTCTCTGGGCCTGAGTTTTCTTATCTGAACAAAGCGGATGTGAAGTCTAGATGAACTCAGAAATCCCATCCATGCTTCTAAAAATTCTGCTTGTAGCTCCGCCACTGAGGAGCAGGGGCCCGGGAAACGCCTGACTCTAGTCTGCATCTTATGGCCCTGCCTTGCTGCCAGCATCCACAGGTCTCCCTAAGCCTCGGATGATTGGCCCCGGCTGCCCCGTCTGGTGAGCTCAGCGCAGCATTCGTGAGAACTGATGGTGGAGATAAAGATAGGCATGCCGAAATGAGGCACACTCTGCCTCTGCCCCCACACAGCCCTCCTCCCTCGAGGCAGCTGTGGACCAGCCTGGGGGAGGACTGGTTGCCATCCTAGAATGAACAAAGCTTGGGGTGGGCAGGTTCCATTAGCTCATTCTCCTAATTGTTCTGGCTGGTCATTGTTTCTCCTGATTAATTCCCAATTAGCACTGGGGAGCACAGCTTGGGTTTGATTCTGCCAGTTCTCCGGAGCCAGTTCTCAGCTATTTCTGGCTTGGCCAGACCTACGACCTTCCTGCTTCCATGCTAGCTGCAATTCAGGAATGGCCTCAGGGGCACTTACACGTTGCCACCATCAATGACAACACCGTGAAATTGGCCTCATTGTTGCCATTTCACACGTGGGGAAACTGAGGCTCAGTGAGGTGAAGAGGTTTGCCCAGCTTCCCACCACAAGTAAGTAAGTGGTGCAGGTGAACGCTGCCTTGCAGATTTTCAAACATATCAGCCTTCTAGTCCAATCGTGGTCTTCATGTGATTCTCTTATGGCACCTAATTCACTGCTTTGCCATTACAGCACTTGAATAATTTGAAAACAAATTCTTAATTTAATAAAATCAATAAATAAACATCAGGATTCATCTTCCCAATTGAAACCCCAGCTTCTGTGACATTCGGGCAATTTCTAAGCTAGCCAGAGAATCTCCTGGTCATGTTAGGAATAAGCAAAGCCATTTGGGTTTTAATAACATGGTGAGAAAATAGTGTGACTTTAAAGTCCTTATTAGCCCTGGAATGCATTTTCCAAAGCAGGAATTAGCTGACACAGGCAGAGTGTCAGCTGGAAAAACAAGGTCTGGGTTAGGTGGCCCAGAAAAAAACCCGCTTTGGTGCCCAGAGCCTCCCATTGATTTCAATTGCTGGTTAGCATAGGCCAGCAGAACGATTGTCCCATCGGTGAATGTGCCATTAGAAATGACCCCACCAGCTAATGGGGGTTTAATAGTGGCTTGCTTGGTCCTTGGTATGGGTCCTGTTGTCATTTTTAGTAAGAAAATTACCTGTCTGTCATTCCCTTTAAACTTGCACAGTAATAATTAACCAGGCCCCAAAGAGAAGCTGGTTACCCTTAACCTTGGCTAGATGAAAGCTCAGTGACCCATTAAAGTCTGTGAAATCGTTTAACTCTGAGCAGCTAGGGAGGTAATGTTGTAGCAGATATTTGGTGGAAAATGGATGTAAGAACTCACATTGGTTCATTATCTCACAATTTGCAGAGCTCAAGGTAACCTTGAGGTCATGAGCAAGGACTCTCACTTAGGCATCAGCAAATCATGGCCCACTGGCCAAATCTGGCCCACCCCCTGTTTCTGTAAATAAAGTTTTATTGGAACATAGCCATACCTTCTCATATACATATCATCCGTGGCTGTTTTTGTGCTGTAACAGTAGAGTTGAGTAGCTGTGACAGAGACCATACGGCTTGCAAAACCCAAAATATTCACTCTCCTACCCTTTACAGAAAGAGTTTGATGACCTCTGCCCTAATTCACAAAGGCCAAGTTTGAATTCTGCATTAACCCCTTACTAGCTATGTGACCTTGGGCAAATGCTTTCACCCCCATTTTCTTCTTTAGTTTCTTCCTCTGTTAAGTAAAGCTGATTAGAGCGCCTATGTGGTAGATACACTAGAGCTTACCAACAACTTTTTCAGCACACATAATCTTTTGAACTTGGGCATGGACTGTGAACTTGGACTATGTGACTTGCCCCGACCAGGAAATATAAGGGGAAGTGATGTACATCACTTCTAGATAGAAGCTCTCAGAGCTGCTATGGGTTCTCCACACTCTCTACCTTGCCATGTTGACCAAGGAGGCAGGCCAGGTGCTTTGAGTGTTGCAACTACAGGATGGCCAGCTTGGATTCCCAAGAGATTACAGTGAAAAGAGATCCCCTCAACTCACAAAGAATATTGAACAGGAGTGAGAAATAAATCTTTGGTATTTACTTCTGCAAAACCTAGCTCATGCCAACAAATTGGCTTACTTCATAAGGTTTTTGTTAGGATCTGATGAGTTAGGTGTTTTAGATGTTTGGACCAGTGGCTGACACTTAGTTAAGTACACAGTTAATGCTAGTTGAAGTTATTAATAGTATGTCAGTTATTATTAAAATGTATATTATTTCTTATTTCATTTTCAACTTCATAATGACTGTGAGGTGGTGACTATTAACTTCATTTATTCAATGAACATTTAATGAACACCTGTTTTATATGGTTATATGCCTGACAGTAGGATACAGAAGGTGGGAAAGGGACACTTTCTGTCCAGAGAGCAGAGGTCCACCTAACACACACTTGAGAGTGTAGGTGATATTAAACAAAGGCATCTCCGAGTTGAACCTTAGAAGTTAAGTAGGGGTTTACCAGATGAAGAAGGGAAGGAAGGGCATTATAGGCAGAGAAAACCATCATACAAAATGATAGAGAGGCCTGAAATTCTATGCTGTTTTGGGGGAACACTGAGCGGATTGGTGTGATAGAGGGACAGGATGTTGGTTAGGGATGCAGCAGCCAATGTTGCTCAGCCACTCAGCAGGCATTTGCAATCCACTTCTCCCTCACCAGCCTTACCCTACAGAAGAAAAGCAAGATGTGTGCTTCATCAGCTTCCCTTGCAGCTAGAGTGGCCACGTGATATGGTCTCATCTAAAAAAGTGTCAGAAGAAGTCTCCTGGGGAGCTTCAGATTAAAGTAAAGAAGTACATGAAGAGAGTTTGTCACTGTCCTGTGTGGGTGCAATGCCTGGAGCCATGGCAGCCATCTTGAGGTAACAAGGGGAAAACCAAGAGAAATGGAGAGACATGGACCCAATGGACCATCCAGATATCTGGACACTGATCTACTGCTGAAGCCATGCTGCAAGGGTGTACCCCTCAGACTTCTCCATACAGAAACAACAGACATCCTTGCAATTTAAGCTGTTGCTCATTTGTTATTTGCTCCACGAATCTTAACTAATGAAGGAATTGTAAGGAATGAGACTAGAGGGGTTAACAGGGCCCAGATTATGCAGGGCCCTTAAAGGCAACTGGGGTAAGTGAAGGATTTTATGTAGGAAAGGGAAGCTCAGGTTTAAAGAAGGTAAGTCACTACCCAGAATGCTACTGCTAATAGGTGTCAGAGCTGAGATTTGCACAGAGATCCTCCAAGTGGAGTCCAAGTCTCTTCCTTCCACTGTGTAGGGCAATTTGTCTCTACAACCAAATTGCCCTTGTCAATCCCCACAAGAGGATTCTCTTGGCCTATGGGTCATTTCTAACTACATGCTGGAGAAGTTGAGATTTGGCTAAATCTTCCTTATTTGGAATCAGATCTGTGATCTTCAGAAACAAGAAGACTTGAGGAGGTATATAGGGACATGGGAGAAGGTGCAAAGGTGAGAGATGGTATGGCTGAATTGAACTTGGGGAAAAGACTCACAAAGACACAAGGCATGGAGGAAATTACAAACAGAAGGGTGGTGCCAACCCTTCCACCATCTTGGTTTCATTGTCTAAGAAAAAAGTGGGAACCCCAGCATCCTCTCCTGCCTCTCCAGGGTCTGCACCTATCTGACTCCATTGCACCACAGGCATCCAGGAGGCCCTGAGCTCCTCAGGGCCACCGCAGGGCCTCACTCAACCATTCTCTCAGAGTCAGGCTCACTGCATGCCACAGAATGGGTGCTTAGTCAGCATCCGCCCTGTATGGACTGAAACTTGAGACAAAGTGAAACTAGGGTGAGCTCACCTCTGGGGTGGGCACCTCCTCAAAAGACAGGATCACAGGTCATCCCAATTTTTTTCTCTCCCAGGTTCTTTCAGCCGAACAGACCCATGCACACATCTGTTCCCCCATCAAAAACAACAAACCTTTTCCATGATTCTATTTCAGGAGATTCAACTTAGTTTAATAGCTCAGAGTGCTAGTTCTGAAAACCAAACTGCCCAGCTCTGCCACTTACTAGCTGTGTGATGTTGGGCAAATAGTTTAACATCTTTATGTCTCTGCTTTCTCATCTGTTGCGTATAGTACCCACTTCGTGTGGACCGTGCTTGTGAGAATGAAGTGAGTTCATTCATAGACAATCCTGACATACACCAAGCATGTGATAAATGCTGTTGTGATTATTTATTATTATCCTGACTCAGGACCTTGCCCCTCATGCTGAGCCCACTTCAGCTTGTAGTACTCATAGCATGTGCATCTCAGAGAGGTGTCCCTAGATTTGAAATCCCTTTTTTTGCTCCCAGCAATTTGAAGCCCAGCATTCCCCTATAAATCCTGACTTAGCCAGCCCCTCAGGGCCCAGGTAGGACCAGCCTGACTGCACACTACCCTGTCATCCCCGGGCTTGCCCCCCACCTCCCGCCCTCTCTGTGTGCTAGTGGCTGGGGAGCTAAGGGAGGGCAGTGTGCCCTGGCAGGCCTGGCCACGCTGAGCCTTGTTTGTGTATTTCCACCTTCATGCTTCGGTTGCTGTCGCCCCTGACTCATCAGTTAGTTAACAAGAACTGTTCCTCCTCCTTGGGACATCTCATCACACAGCCCATCTTGCCAGTGAGAGTGTGGGCTCCAGCACGGTGCTTCTGAGGGAGAAGCTGTCTTGTCTGTTCTTCTGTGCTTCTGCCCTTCCTTCCTCAACGCTCTGAGACCAACTCAAAAGCAAAGGCACTGTCTTTCTTTTGCACTGTGTGCATGAGTGTATGTGTATACTCGTGTGTGTGTGTGTGTGTGTGTGTGTATAGGCTTTTGCTCTTCACAGAAAGAAATCATGAACCATCTGGCTGGCTGATCAAGAAGGTTATTATTTTTAACAATAATGGCAGAAGCTCACATTTACTGAGCATTTACTATAAACCAGGCAGTCTGCTGAGCATTTTATGTGAATTAACTTGTAGAATGTTCTAAATAACCTTGGGAAGTCAGGTGCTTTTGAAAATCACTGTTTTACAGACAATAAGAGTGCAGCTTAGAGAATAACTTGCCCAAGTCATGCAAATACTAGTAAGCGACAAAGGCAGGATCTGACTCTAGCCTGTTCCACTCCAAAACTGTACCCTTAATTGGTGCTTTGAACTTTTTGGTACATACAAATCACTTTGAAAACCTGACGCAAGTGCTGATTCAGTAGATTTGGGTTGGGGCCTAACATCTAGCATTTCTAAGAAGTGTTCATATCATGTTGATGCTAACCGGCGTGAGCAGACACTTTAAGCCATGTCGATCTAGATCACCCTATTGTTCCTCCTGACCTGTTAGGATGACTGCAGGGTGTTCAGTTAAATTTTTTCCAAGAAGGAATCTCCTGAAATAGAATCATGGAAAAGGCTTGTGGCTAGAGTCCTGGGTTTGAATTTCAGCAACCATTTAGTTCTCATGACCTTGGGCAACTTCTACTTTTAGAAACTCAGTTTCCTCATCTTCAGAATGAGCATAATAGTATCCACTGGCAGGTGATTGCAAGAGTAGATGTGAAAATGCCCATGAAAAAGGGCTCTGCAGACTGTACCAATAGTTCAGCTATTAAAGCCATTTGTTTTTAAATAATAATATCATGACTATAAAAACTCCCAATTGAATGGGCAGTGGGGGAGGGTCTTATGTTGCCGTCATTCTATTTTTCATTCATTCCCAAACTTTTTTTTAAAACCATCTACCTGATGACCAAGGGTAGAGAGATTCATCACAGTGTTTTATTTATAGAGACCTTCACTACCTCAGCCTCTGAGCCCTATAGAACCCTCTGTGAAGCGTTGTTTAATACCCACAAAGCAATTCTCCGAAGCCCCTTCCATCTTTGGCAAAATAGATGAAACAGGGTTGGATCTCCCCCACCTCAAAAAAAGAGATCACAAAGAGAGCAGGAAGACCAAGCAAAGCTAACGCCCACCTCTGAATTCCCAGCCATCGAGGCTCAGCACAGAGAGCAACAGATGGCTGCAGTAGATATTGCTAATCTGGCCAAATGAAAGATTAGCAGAATTTAGGTATTTCTCATTAGCTCCCTTGCTCTTTCCTCTACAATAAACTAAATGCAGTGAGCTACAAATAATTTGCTGTTCCTCCCATTAAGAGGTGAATTCCATTTCCCCTCCCCTTGAATCTAAAGTTGCCTTTAGACTTGTTTGGTTTATATCAATAGAATGTGGCAAAAATGACATTTTAGGGCTTCCCAGCCTGGGCCTTAAAATGATCAACAGCTTCTACCTTCTCCCACTTTGAAGCCAACTGCATTGCTGTAAAGAAGCTTAAGCCAGACTGCTAAGGGGTAGGAGAGGATGGCGTGGAAAGAGGCCTTGAAGATCAGAGGCCATCCTCGGCATTGCAGCTGCAGATAAGCTTCTAGTGGAAGGTAGTTCCATTAGTGCCCTCAGCTACCCCTTATGAAACAAAAGAACCATACCAGCTAAGCCCAGGCAACCCACAAGATTGTGAGAAATAACACACGAATTGTTCTAAGCCCCTGTGTTTTGGAATGGTTTATTATGCAGCGATTGATAATAAAACACTAGACTTTTTTGAATCTAAATTTTCTTTCTAATCATCTCTTCCACTTACACATCCAAAAAATATGTCCTACCTATGTGTTCAGACAATGGCTTGCAGCATGCTGCCCACATCAGCAACATAAGCACCTTGTTAGAAGCTTGTTAGAAATGCAAATTCTAAGGCCCACCCCAGACCTGATGGTTCGGAAACTCAGGGATGGTGCCCAGCAATCTGTATTGACAAGCCTTCTGGGTGATTCCAATATAACACTCAAGTTTAGGGATCACTGGGCTCAGCCAGTGATTCTCTATCTTGGCTGTGCACCTTGATCATCTGTAGTATTTAAAAATACAAACATGCACAGGGCTTATCCCAGACCTATTGAATCAAGGAAGGCCTAAGTATATGTGCTATTGAAAGCATTCCTTGCTGATTTTGTTATGCAGCCATGTACTGTGGAGGAATTCAAGACCCTCATGATGTTTGGGCCCTGTAGACCTGTGCTTCTCAAGCTTGAATGCACAAAGGACTCACCTGGGGATCTGATGAAATGCAGATTCTGATTCAGTAGATCTGGGGTGAGGCCTGAGATTGTGCATTTCGAATATACTCCCAGAGGAAGCTGAAGCTGTCAACCTCGTTTAGAGCAGCAATACTCTGGGGAGTCACCATCTTCTCTGAAGGGTAGATGTCATAAAAAGTAGTTTGATGTTACACACTCACACACAGAAACACATACACCATCTCTAAATGCCATAGCCAGAGTAGCTATACAAGGCGCTGTCGAGGCAGCTTCAATGTCCCTACTGCACAGATTTTAAGGAAGACTCGCTATAGGAGATGCCATTTGAGCTTTGCCTCAAAAGATAAGAAGGATTTTGTCCAACAGACATGGAGAATGATGTTCCAAAGTGAAGAGAAGAGCCTATGTTAAGGAAGCCCCAAAAAGCCGCTCAGTGTAACTGAGGTCTATCCTGGTGGGACGAGAAAAGGGAAAGAAAGCCAGAAACTGTTTGTGGCCAGATTATGAACAGCCTTGAACATCAGGCTAAAAAAGTCCAAACTTCATCGCATGGGCCATGGGGAGCCATGGAAGTTTCTTCAGCAGGGGAGTGATGTCTCTGTGCAATCAGAATCTGGTTCCCACAAAAGGTAGAAGGGTTGCCCTGATTTCTCATCTTTGTCATGCCTACAAGATTTATGTCAGAAGAGAGAGAAACGCCAGAAAGATGCAGAAGCCTGGAATTAACTGCACAGGCCTGTATTTTGAAACAGGTGGCTCGTCTTCCTTGAAAGACGACAGTTCTCCAATCTTTTTGAGGAATTGTTCCAAGAAAGAGGAGCAGTAAAAGATTTCCACTCCCAGAGAGCATAGCTCTGCTCACATGTTCCAGTAAGTAATGTTCTCTGTATCACAATGAACAGAAAAATGTGCGTGATGGAATGAAAATCCGCACTGCCTGGCTACCCGTGGGCAGCCTTGGTTACTATGGAAAATTCCTGATTAAAGTCAGCAGAAGAATTTCCTAGCTAACGACTATTATTAATAGGAGCTGCAGCCTTGCACTGACATTCTTTAATATGTCATTGCACAAGCCAGGTGATTAAACTCCTATGTTTTTTAAAAGCAAACAGAATGCACCCACCTTCTCCAGGCTGACTACCCTTTTTAATAACCACGCAGTCCTGCTTAGTTAGTATGAGAACGACACTGCAACCATGAAATTATTTTAACAAGACCATAAAAAAAACAATTTGCTTGAGTTAAACTGTACTATATGTCCTTGTGTAGTTCCTGACATTTTTCTGGTTCACTCAGTTTGAATCGCTACATGGGGATCAGTGCCAAGCTCCCAAATGGCTAACTCAAAACAAAAGCAGGGTCTCCGGAGTATTCCTAGGCATCCAGCAAATTGAGGGAAAGTTATTTTGGGTTAATCAATGCACTTCAGTTGCAATCACATCTTGCCCCGTAGAAAAGACGGAAAACAAGGACTCACTGTTTGAAGTCTGACTCAGGGTGAACTAGGAAGTGACATTGACCTTGTTATGTTCTTCGTGTTTCACTATTTTTTTCTGAAAAATTACACCCTGCTTTGCATGAAGCCAAAAACAGTAGCCCCTCATGTTCCATTTCTCCCCCAACCTGCTGATAGTTTATGTCTTTCCCACTCACACTGGCGATTACCAGAAGCCACTGGCAGCTTCCTTGAATGTCTTTACAGGCAAGGAGTCTATGCTCAGCCTGGTAGGGACTAGACATTGATTAATGGCTGGGAACTTTGGTTTCTGGCAAGACAAGCCTTAGTTTAAGCTGAGGAGGGCTTTGGGTATTGGTCAGACTCTTGTCAAAGTCAAACTGGGAGGCACAATGAGTGTCTTGGACACAGCACCGTCATGCGTGTCTTAGTCTCCTTCTGAGAAACGTGCCCCTGTGTATTGAGACCCAATATCATGGCCTTACACTCCTTGAAACTAGTGTTTACCAACCCCTTCAGAGTTTAGAGAAAATGTTCGCTTCTGAAAAGCTCTTTAACATTGATGAGGCAATCATTTAAATTCCGAAGAACTGTGGAGCACAGATAAAACACATAATGCAATTCATTTCCATTTAAAGCAATATACAATGAACTGCCATGTGTGAGATACTGATGGGGTACCATCCTTTGGATGAACAAGATGAAACTGATAGAGGTGCTTTCTGACTTCGAAGAAATTAGACTGTCCTAATTTAGAGCGGAATCAGTATGATAAATGGTAGAACTGCTCATAGTGATAAGCTCTAACATTTCCATTATGTTCTGCAATATGCAAAGTACATGCATATAAGTGTATAGACAGCTACAAAGCCATTCTTTTCTCTTGGCAATGGATGCCAGTGGTCTCTGATTTCTCTCCCACTGGTTCATCCAACCTAGTGGGAAAAATATCAGCTGTAGTCATGAGGTATTATGCAGGTGAAAACAATCAGGTGGTTGACTAATAAAGTCTGGGCCTTTGGAGTCAGACCGAGATGTGAATCCTGGCTGTTCTAACTCAAAGCCTGTCAAATGAGAGACAGAATGCCCACCTCTAGGACCACTGAGAGATGGTTCCAAGATAAAATATTGTGGCCTCAATCCCTGGGACATGGACAGCTCTCAATGCCAGTTAACGTCCCTCTCCATCTTGTATGATACTTGCTTTATCAGTTCCAGGTGTGCCTCGTACAGAGTTGCTGGGCCATGCCTCAGCCCTGCCATGCTGTCCTCTACCCAGGTCCCCCGTCCTGTGCCATTGTATATCTTGTCTCCTGCCCCAGAGCTCCATGAAGAGTGTCCTCTTGCTCTTTGTAAAACATCTGCCTCTTTCTTTGTCTGGAGGAGGAGCTGCCGGGAAGGGACGCTGCCAGGAAGAAGAGTAACTCAAGTTGGGCTACTTCCTGTTTTGAAACGCAGGGACTTGCTTGCAATCAAGGATGGGTTGTAGAGGCTTGAGAAAGATAGTTCCCAGCACCCCATGAATAAAGGGCTGGTTGTGGCGTGTGGTTCGCTTGGCTGGCAGTGTGCTCTTGAGCCTACTTCTGGCTTAACCATATGCCCTCCCTCCATGGGGTTGCATTTTCTTAGAAATCTAAGATGCCAAGAAGGGCAATGTTGGTGGCCTGATCTGGTACAGGAAAGCTAGCCTGATGGTATGTGTTCCTCTACCTTTGATACTTAGCGTTTTCCTCCTTCCCTGTTCCCATGGAGAAGAAGAAGCAGAGCTACTGGGGCACCCAGTGAGAACTCATGACTCACTCCCTACAGCTTTCCAGAAGCACAATGCCTGGCCTTCACCTCTGGCACCACAGTCGCTCCCCTCTTTCAAGCTACATCGTCTCTTGTTTGAATGCCTGCAATATCTCTTAGTCGCTGTCCACACCCTTGCCTTCCTGCAATACCTAGTCCATGCAACAGTATCATCTTTTCAGAATGCAACAGTGACCCAGGGCTACCCAATCACAGCATGACATCGCCTGGCCGGCATGGCTGGTTGAGGGATGGCCTGTAATCTAAGCTAGTGAATAATTATAACTCTCACCTTTTAAGCACTTGCTGTATGCCAGACATGGGGCAAAACCCCTGACAACCAGCATCTCACTTCACCCTCACAATAATCCTATGAGGTCAGCACTATTATTATTAGAGGGGGTTAGTAGCTTGCTACAGGAATCTAGTGAGAAAAGCGTCAGAACCTGAATTCAATACTTTCTAACTCCAGAACCCATGCTTACAATGAAGTGTTAACAAAGACATAGAGCACCCTGTGGCTGTTTTCTCCCAACAACAACACTTTTCACTATGTCTTCTAGTGAGGCCAGTGTTGTGATGCCATGTAGACAAAACCAAAACCAAAAAAAAAAAACCAGGGGCTGGGGGGACCTGCTGAACAGCCTGGCTACCCAGGGCTTATCAGCAAGATTGTCCTCCCTCCTACAAGCAAGGTAAGGCATATATGCCCCTTAACAGTAGTAGGCTTTTTTTTTTTTTTTTTTATCTGAATAAAAAGCCACCACATTGTAGTAATCTGCTACATCTTGGTGGACTGATCAATTTCTCCTCCTGAAATTGATCTGGACATTTTTTTGCATTTCTCCTGGGATGGAACCTCCTGCAAGATTCCTCCTTTTTGGTTTGATATGAAACACAATGGGCTTTGCCACCATTACCCATATCCTCAGCACACTTAGCAGGCTGTCTCAAGAGAGGAAGAGTCCCGTCGTCCACTGGGCCGGGAATCTGGGGTCAGAAGGACCAGTGTGAAGAGCTGTGTAACTCCAACACAGTGCCGGAGCTAGCTAAACCCATCTCTCAATGGGACAAGAACCCTGCCTCTCAGGGCTGGAGGAGGGCTGCACTCATTTCTGTCCATGCTTAGTCAAGTGCCTGGCACATACCCTCCTAAAGAATTGTACCTCTTTTTATTCATTGTTCTACTGAGAGGAAGAGTTGATTTTAAACTCATGATTATTGGCTTAATTAATTTATACCCCAAAATTCAAACACATGTTGCTGATATATAAGTAGCCCAGTCCTTCCACTTTTTGTCTCCCTTTTTTTTTTTTGAGACAGAGTCTTGCTCTGTCACCCAGGCTGGGGTGCAGTGGCACAATCTCGGCTCACTGCAAGCTCTGCCTCCTGGGTTCATGCCATTCTCCTGCCTCAGCCTCCCGAGTAGCTGGGACTACAGGCGCCCACCACCACGCCTGGCTAATTTTTTTTGTATTTTTAGTAGAGATAGGGTTTCACTGTGTTAGCCAGGATGGTCTCGATCTCCTGACCTCGTGATACACCCACCTCGGCCTCCCAAAGTGCTGGGATTACAGGCGTGAGCCACTGCGCCCAGCCCTGTCTCCTTTTCTTAATAAAAACAATTACTCCTCCTATAAAATGATTGCTAACACCACTGATAGGGTTTGGCAGTGTCCCCACCCGAATCTGATCTTGCTCCCATAATTCCCATGTGTTGTGGGAGGGAATCAGTGGGAGATAATAGAATCATGGGGGCGGTTACCCCCATACAGTTCTTGTGGTAGTGAATAAGTCTCATGAGATCTGATGGTTTTATAAGGGGTTTCTGCTTTCACTTGGCTCTCATTCTCTCTGCCTGCCACCATGTAAGACCTGCCTTCCGCCATGATTGTGAGGCCTTCCCAGCCACCTGGAACTGTGAGTCCATTAAACCTCTTTTTCTTTATAAATTACCCAGTCTCAGGAATGTCTCTGTTACCACTGATTTCTATTTTTTAAATTGGAAAATGCACATGACATCACTTATTTCTCCCTATATAAAAACCCATGATGAGGTACTTAGAGGTACTAGAAATCAGAGACAGAAAGCAGAATGGTGGCTGTCAGCAGCTGGAGGGAGGTGGAAATGGGGAGTTCTAGTTTAATGGGTACATGGTTTCAGTTTTACAGAATGAAAAGAATTATGGACATGGATGGTGGTGATGGTTGCACAATACTATGAATATATTTGATGGCACTAAACTGTACGTATTAAACACAGTTAAGGTAGTAAAATTTTATGTTATGTATATTTACCACAAATTTAAAAATTGGAAAAAAACTCATTGTAGTTTTTTGATTATATATTCAACATCCAGTCCAGGCACAGTGGCTCACATCTGTAATCCCAGTGCTTTGGGAGGCCGAAGCAGGAGGATCACTTGAAGCCAGAAGTTCAAGACCTGGTCAACATAGCAAGAATCTACAAAAAAAAAAAAAAATCAACTTAGCCAGGCGTGATGACATGTGTCCATAGTCCCAGCTATTTGGTAAGCTAAAGAAAGAAGATTGCTTGAGCCCAGGAGTTCAAGGCTGCAGTGAGCTCTGATCATGCCATTGCACTCCAGCCTGAATATATAAAATAAAAAAAAAAAAAAAAATTCAATAACCATGTATTCCAGAAAATTGAGAAAATTCTTAAGATCACTGAGAAAGTAATATGTCACTAACATTCTCATCCTACTACCTAAATAGTTATAATCAATGATTTTGTGTATTTCCTCAAAATTTTCTGTCTGTGTATACCTATGTTTTTAAAAATAAATAGGATTATCTCATGTTAAAAAAAGTAAGTCATTTCCAACTTAGGTGCCAAAGAAAGTTTTACTTCTGGGCAGGGCACAGTGGCTCATGCCTGTAACCCCAGCACTTTGGGAGGGCAAGGTGGGTGGATCACAAGGTCAGGAGTTCAAGACCAGCCTGGCCAAGATGGTGAAATCCCATCTCTACTAAAAATACAAAAATTAGCCAGGCATGGTGGTGGGCACCTGTAATCCCAGCTACACGGGAGGATGAGGCAGAGAATTGCTTGAACCCAGGAGGCAGATGTTGCAGTGAGCTGAGATCATGCCACTGCACTCCAGCCTGAGTGACAGAGCAAGACTCCATCTCAGAAAAAAAAAAGAAAGAAAGTTTTACTCCAGAGACATTAGTATACTTTTTCCTTATATGGCACAAATAATGTAGCATCATATTTTTTTTGTATTCTCAAGCATCAACATGTTTTCCTTTTTGTTCTGGCCACTGGGAAGCTCAATCTAAATATGTGGCCAACTTTGATAAATGCCTAGAATCCTTTGTCTGCTTGTTTATGTCCTAACTTCCTTCCTGGTCCTGATCTATTAAATCTATCTTTCCCTAATCTTGATTTGTTCTCTACGTATAGCTTTCTAGTTTACTGTTGTATTGTATTGTGTTATTGTACATATATAATATTATAGATACTATTATAAGCCCCACATGGAAAAGGGTCGATGATATATAAGTAGTCACTAGGAAGAAGATTCATCAATATTAAATATTCTTGAAATCTGTCACAATCACCTGATTACTCTGTCATCATATGGTAAGCCCCAGGTGACAATGAAGCAGGGGAGGGGATGGCCAGTATTTATATGTGTGTGGGGAAGAGATAGAGACAGAGAGGCTTCAACCACCCCATATAGAACTCCAGAATCTGCTTGGGTTCCTGGTAGCAGTTTGTCACTTGAGAGAAGGTTTGTGAGCTTTATCTGCTGTCTCCTGATAAACCTGGGTGACTCACTTATCTCTGGCCTGTATGTCTGTCACAGCTCCTGGTCACTCCCTGGACTCCAGAATAGGCACCTTCAATCCACTTTCTACTGGGTCCCAGGGTCATTTTCGTTTTGTCTTCACTACAAATGTGACCACATGATGCTCCTGCTTAAACCCTTCAGTGTTACCCTCGAAGTACCCCTAAAAAAAAAAAAAATTCCTAATCAAATGCAGCCCTCTCATTTCATAATTGAGACGAATGCGACCCAGAGGTAAAGCAATTTAGTGGCACAGTCGGGACCAGAACTGAGGTTTCAATTATTTGTTCATTCATTCCTCCATGCATACATTTATTTACTAAAAAATTTTGAGGACTAATAGGCATCAGGCACGTTGGAGGCTCTGGAGACATAGCAGTGAGCGACATGTCTGCTGTCTTCCAGCTCCCACGCTAAAGGGGCAGGATGCAAGAAACAGATTGATGCAGAAATGAACAAGGTAATTTCAGATTGCTCTAAGGGCTGTGAGACTTAAAAAGGGGGCACCATGGGGAGAGTGGGTTGGGGTGGGGAGGTAGAAGAGGCTTGAGGTAGGGTGGTCGGGGAGACTCTGTTGTTGTGACATTTGAACAGTGGCTAGCGTTGGGAAGATCTGGATCTTTGCATGCATATGAGGTCCTGAGGAGAGCACCCGCTTGGCTCCTTCTAGCACTCTGAGGAGAAGGAGGGGGCAGGAGGGGAGTTCTGCAGCAGGGATGGCAGGGTCAAGTCTCGGAGAGCCTTAGCAAGGTCTTCTGCCCTGTCATCACAATTGTGGTTTCCAAAACTCATCACAGACTCAGGTGTGTTTTCAGGCCAAAGGCCTTTGGTTGAAAAGCAAGGAGAAAATGGAGAGCTAAGCCTTTCCTTTCATGCCCAGCCCAGCCAAGGCACAGCCCTTCTCACTGGATCAAATTTACACCTAACGTTATTTTTAGTCTTCTCTCTCCAGCTCAATGAATACACCTCACATGCAAGAGAAGATGAATGTATCTTTGTGGTTGAGAAACGCTCACATGTGAGAGCAGGAAAGAACACAAGCTTTGGAGAGAAGGAGAACACAGTTGAAACCTCGGTCCTAAAACCTGGTGTGGTCTTTAAGCCAGGTCCCTCACCTTCTACCCCACAGCGACCCATCTGTCAATAAAGTTAGTAAGGACTGGGGTGTATACAGTGCTTTGTGTTCTTTACAAATATTATCTCAGTTCATCTCCTAAGAACTCTCTTATGGTACTATTATTTTCAAACCCATTTTACTGATGGGGAAACCGAGACCCAGAGAAAGGGACCTGAAGTTCAAACCCAAGCAGTCCCACACCGAGGTCTACCCCAAAGTCTTCCCCAGGATGTCGTATCATCTTGTGCATGGTACTGCCATTGGGAAGTGTAAAAGAACTAGGGCTGGTAAAAGGCCCAGATGAGACTCTGGGCCCCCTCAGCATTGAATCTATCTTCTTTTTACTCTGAAGAACCAGACAGATGGGACACAAGCAGGTGCCCCATGGCTGCAAATGTGAGGCAGTGCAGGGGGGTAAGACTGGCTGGCTCACCAGGGTCCCCAGCCCAGCAGCCAGATGCCCAGGTATTCCTCCTGCCTTCTGCCAAGGAAAAGAAAAATAGGTTTGACTTCTTTTCACTGTAGTCGTGGTCCCCAGCCATGACCCTTTCCCCTAGATTTCATTGTTATTCAGAGGCCACTCCATCCCAGGCAGAGCGTGTCCCTCCTTTAGGCTCCCACTGCACCACGTACATCCTGTATCTCGGCCCTTATAAACCTGTATGGTAATTACTTTACTTGCCCAGGGCAAGAGTACAAACAGAGACCCACGTATTATACGTCTAAATATTAAAAGTTATAAATCAAGCTAATGAACTGTTAAATAAAATATATGCTAGCTGCATACCTTGACAAATATATCTGCCTAACAATCTGGAACGCCAAGATTGAATTTAGAAATCTCAGATGCCTCAGCATTTTATGCCTACAGGTGGTAACGTTGGAAAGCCAATCCCCAGCCCCAGGCCCGACTCCTGCCCCACTTCTCTCCCCGCCTTGGTCTGTATCTGTACTGAGATGGGCCTTGTGCAGGCAAAAATACCTGAGGGTGCCCCAGCCTCATAGCCAAACTCCATTGTCTATTTCCCCTCCCAACCAACGGCTACCCTTGGCCACCAATGGGCTTCAAGGTTTGCGCATGGGCGGCTTGCTCAGCCTTTAGGAGGACAGACCTGGGGAAGGAGTCCATGCAGTTTCTGAAAATAAGCTCATGGCTGTTTGGGCAAGGCATTCTAGTCCCCAGTGTGTGCATAGACCATGATCTACAGCATTGGTATCTAATAGAAACATAATGTGAGTCGTAAATGCAAGCCACATGTGTAATTTAAAATATAGTTAATCTTTGAATAACACAGAGGTTAGTGGCAGTACCCCCCGATCACAGTCAAAACCAGCTTATAACTTGACTTCCTTAAAACCTATCTACTAAGCTGAAGCAGGAGGATTGCTTGAGCCCAGGAGTTTGAGACCAGATCTAGCAACCTAGTGAGATCCTGTCTCTACAAAAAAAAAATAAAGAAAAATTATCTGGGTGTGGTAGTGCAGCCTGTAGTTCCAGCTATTTGGGAGGCTGAGGAGGAAGGATTACTTGAGCCTGGGAGGTTGAGGCTACAGTGAGCTGTGATCACGCCACTGCACTCCAGCCTGGGTGACAGAGCAAAACCCTGTCTCAAAAACAAAAAAACAAAAACAAAAACAAACTACTAATAGCCTACTGTTGACCAGAAGCCTTACCAGTTAACAAATATTTTGTATGTTATTCGTATCATACACTGTATTCCTACAATAAAGCAAGCTAGAGAAAAAAAGCTTATTTAAAAATCATAAAGAAGAGAAAATATATTTACTATTCATTTAGTGGAAGTGGATCAACATAAAGGTCTCCATCCTTGTTGTCTTCAGATTGAGTAGGCTGAGGAGGGGGAGGAAGAGGAGGAAGAGTAGGGGCTGACCTTGCTGTCTCAGGGGTGGCAGAGGCGGAAGAAAATTCATGGGTAAGTGAATCCATGTAGTTCAACTGACACCCTGTGTTGTTCAAGGGTCAACTGTATACTAATAGCTCACATTTTTTTTTAATAAAAAAAATGCTGGGCACAGTGGCTCATGCCTGTAATCCTAGCACTTTGGGAGGCCAAGGCAGGCAGATTGCCTGAGCTCAGGAGTTCGAGACCAGCCTGGGCAACATGGTGAAACCCTATCTCTATCAAAATACAAAAAAATTAGCTGGGTGTGGTGGCACATGCCTCTAGTCCCAGCTACTTGGGAGGCTGAGGCATGAGTATTGCTTGTACCCAGAAGGTGGAGATTGCAGTGAAACGAGATCGAGACAAGTAGGAGCTATAGCACCTGTAGAATCTCAGGCCCCCACCCAGACACAATTAGCATTTTAGCGAGATCGCCAGGTGATGATCTGCACATTAGAGCTAAAGAGGCTGGCTGCTGTAGAAGGTTCTTGAGCATACCCCTTTGACCTGCTGACTCGACCCAGAGAGGACCAGAGCTGAACCGGGGGCAGGGTTGGGGTCCTCCTAAGGGTAGTTTTGCCAGACTCTTCCTACTGATCCACAATGCCTCCCCTTAAGGCCTTTGACATTGGGCAGAAAAGACCAGCACAACCTGAAAAAGGAGAATGCTGAGGGCTCGGTGAATAGGAACAGGCTTCCTAGGCAGTAGGAGTGGAGACATCTGTGAAAAGGAAAAAAGACAAGAAAGAGCATGATCACAGGGGCACAGCAGGCCAAGAATCCCAGAGGCAGGTCTGGAACAGGAAGCTTTACAAAGGCTCTGGCTAGGATGGGAGATGGCGGTAAATAGTTTGTGCTGGTTTCTGAGCATGACCAGGTAGGTGTCTAGTCTACGAGATAAGCCCACGGGAGGCTTCTGAAGAGAGCTATATAGGGAAATTTCATACATTGAATTCTTGATCACAAGCCCTTACATTGTAAAATCAGAGCTGTGTCTCAACAGATTAAACTTACCAATGGTGTAAATTGACATCTTGTACTGAGGGCAGAAGCCAGTCCCATAAGGTACTTTAAATTGAGATTTCCCAGACATGCTGGAGGTGAGATCTTTGCTAGAAGTTACATTGTAGAAACTTCATTGTCTTTATCACTGGCATCATGGATTTTTTTTTTTTTTTTTTTGGTTGGGGAGAGAGAGAGCAGCTCTCTAGGTTCATTTCACTGTTGGTTCAAGCTAGATGAGAGTTGAATGGACAACAGTACCTTCAGATGAAAACGAGAGGCAGAAAGAAGCTAAAGTCTACGCAAATAAGCACTATGCTTTTGCCTGATACATATGATATCTCCATTCACGTCCACCATGCCTCTCTCAGGTAAGTGTCGTTACATCAGTCGGGAGGTGTTCAGCAGCAACTAATAGGACATCTGGCTAACAGTGGCTTAAAAAATGTCTCTCAAAACATGGTTCACGCCAGGCATGGTAGCTTACACCTATAATCATGGCACTTCGGGAGGCCGAGACAGGAGGATAGCTTGCATCCAGGAGTTTGAGAACAGCCTGGGCAATATAGCAAGACCTTGTCTCTACAAAAGAAATAAAAAAACAAAAATTAGCCAAATGTGGTGGTGCGTTCCTATAGTCCCAACTACTCAGGAGGCTGAGGCAGAAGGATCATTAGCGTCTAGGAGATCGAGGCTGCAGGAAGCTGTAATCATATCACTACACTCAGCGTGGGCGACAGAGTGAGACTGTCTCAAAAAAATAAAATAAAACAAAATACATGTGGTTCACTGGCATCTTCTGCATCACCCAGGAACTTGTCAGAAATGCACATTCTTGGGCTCCACCCTAGACCTACTGAATAAGAAACCTGGGGGAGTGAGGGTAACAATTTGTGTTTGAACAAGCCCTCCAGATGATTCTGGTGCATGTATAGGTTTGAGAAAAGTGGTTTCAACAATAGAGACACTAACATTTCTCAACAAAATGTTCAGAAGCAGCTCCATACGGCCAGCACTCTGGCCCAGCATCTCCGTGATTCTTTTGACCTTTCTCTCATGGTCACAAAATGGCTGCCATAGCTTTTAAGCATCACATTCTCAACTTGCAGCTTCCCAAACAGGAAGGTCAGAGTGATGGCAGAAAGGGGACTCTTCTTCATTTGGACTTTCTCTCTTATTGAGAGGAAAATACATCTCAGGAACCTCCTCAGCAGACTTCCTTTCCCAACTCATTCTCCAAGCCGGGTCTCGTGGCTGTCCCTAGGCAAATCATTGGCAAAGTGGAATGCGGTCCCCACAATGATTTAAACTGAGCACAATTCATCCCCTTGAGCTCACTGCTGCTCCTCCAATGCCTGAACAAAATTATTTCCTATTACCATGAAAGGATCAAGGCATGGGGGTAGGGATGGTTGTTTGCATGCAACTAACAGTGTCTACTACAATTGTTGTCCCCGGTTTACAGATGTGGAAAGTAAAGCTCAGTGAAGACTACATAGCTAGAAAATAGGGGAGCTGAGATTCAAAGCTCACTTTTGTTTCTGGCTCCCAAAATCTTTCTGCTACCTTACTTCACCTGCAAACTTACCAGCGACCCAAATGCTGGAAAGTATGAGAGGTAGATTCTGTGACTTTATGCAGTAGCAAACATTGAGATATGGACTATAAGTTGAAGCACAGGATGTCGGTAGAAGAGAGGTCACCACCTGGATATCTGCGGGCCTTGTGCTTCATTTGGTAAAAAGTTTTTAAAAGTTTTTAAAATTCATGTTCCATGTTTAATATTGGAAGACTTCACATACAAATTCTGACTTCTAAATTCATTTGAAGAAAAATGAGAGGATCTGGCCACCCTGGACTGACATGCCCTTGTGGCAGGAATTCATGGGAGCTGAGTGGTACCTGCTCCTTTTGGATGGAGGGGGGCTTCCTAATTTTCCTCATTTCCCATCATTCTCTACGGCCTTACACCTGGCCCAGTTCACCTATTTGTATCACTTGCCTTGTCCTAGCAGGCATGTTGCCCCCCAACCTGAATCCTGTGCCCATGTGTTCAATACTGCAATGCCAATGGTAAGGTCCAATAGCATCTATTCCCCTCTTTAGCCCCCAGAACCTGCAGCCCAGTGTTCCAGAGAAAGAGAAAAGACAGTAGGAGCTTTCAGAGTGAATTTGAATTTTCCTGCAGGGCCTACAGCACTGTGACTCCCTAGGATTGTTCTATAGTCACTGCTCTGCAGTTTGAGACATGACTCCAGAAGGCAGGGCTGGGATATAAAGCTCTGGGTGTCATTTGAGGGCCCTGAACCAGCAAGCAATTTGGGGATAGGGTCTGGAATTAAGGAGGTAAGGACAAGCCAGGCTGCTTTACTTCCCAGAAGCTAGCTTCTCCTGAAGCTCCCCAATTTTCCTATGCAATTTTATATTCTTCAGTCTCCGTATGCCCTCTGAGACTTGTAGTTGCAAAACAACACCTGGGGACTAATTGTCTTCCAGCTTAAGTCACCACCAGAAGAAGTTGTGTATAAACTTTGGACCTATTTCTTTATCTTACTTTTCAACTCCGAAATGCCGGCCCCCTATGTTAGTTCATTTGCAATGCTATAAGGAAATACCTGAGGCTGGGTAATTTATAAAGAAAAGAGGTTTATTTGGCTCACAGTTCTACAGGCTGAACAAGCAGCATGGTGCTGGCATCTGCTTATGATGAGGCCTCAGAAAACTTACAATCCTGGTGGAAGATGAAGGAGGAGCAAGCATATCATATGTCAAGAGAGGAGGCAAAAGAGGGAGAAAGAGATGCCACACACTTTTAAACAACCAGTTTTCTCATGCCTGTAATCTCAGCACTGTGGGAGGCCAAGGTAGGAGGATCACTTGAACCCAGGAGTTTGAGACCAGCCAGGGCCACAAAGTGAGACCCCATCTGTACAAAAAAATAAAATTAGCCAGGCATGGTGTACGCCTGTGTTCCCAGATACTTGGGAGGCTGAGATGGGAGGACTGCCTGAGCCTAGGAGGTCAAGGCTGCAGTGAGCTGAGATCGTGACACTGCACTCCAGCCTGGGTAACAGAGTGAGACCTTGCCTCAAAAAAATAAAAACCAAAACAAAAGACTATCAGCTCTCATGTGAACTCATTACCATGGGGAGGGCACCAAGCTGTTCATGAGGCATCTGACCATGACCCAAACACCTTCCCCTAGGCCCCACCCCCAATACTGGGGATTACATTTCAACATGAGATTAGGACAGAATAAACATCCAAACCGTATCATCCCCTCTTCCACTCTTTAAGTCCATGTATAAATTCATCTGGATGGCATTTCCCCAGAAGCACTTCACTACAAAGTAGAAGCAACAACAAGAAGAACAGTGCTGATAATAGTATAGCTAAGAAGTGAGGTCATGCATGGGAAAAGCCCTATCCCAGCTCTGTGCCAGCTCTGAAGACCCAAACTCAGGGGACTCTCAGTCTGGCAAGGGAGCCATGAGAGAAACAGGTCATGACCATGCAATCTGATCAGGGTAGCTGCGTAGGTAAACATAGGGTGTTCTTGGGTCTTGGAGGACTGGCACCTATCCTGAGATGGGAAAGTTTCTGGAGGAGGTGGTGACTGAATCTTGAAATAAGAATCAGCCAAACAAAGAAGAGAAGGGCAATCCAGGCAAAAGGAACAGCGGGAGCAAAGGCCTGGAAGTAGGCATGAACATGGTGTATGTGTGGACTGACATGTCCCTGGAACCAAAGAGGAAGGCTGTGGATGAGGCTGTGGGAGTAAGAAGCAAGTCACTGAGGATGGTGGGCTTCATCCTGAAAGAATGGAGACACCATGAAGGGCCTTAAGGAGAGATGTGACATGACCAGATGATTGGAGGGTGGATAGGAGCCCAGCGACTGCTCTGTGCTATTGCCCACTAAAGAAAGAAGGAAACTCCTATTTGCCCTCCTTCTCCAGGGTTTACTATCTCTGGAAATGACACTGCCATCTACCCAGTTGATCAAGTCAGGGACATCCTCCTTAACATCTGCCTCTCTCTTACCTCAGTATCACCAAGACTTACAGAGTCTGCATTCTCAGTATCTTTCCAACATGCTCATCCTCCAACTTCCCCGCCATCATAACCTCCAATGGCCTCCTGATATTCCCCTCTCTCCAGCTTCTTCCTCTTCTAGCTATTCTCTACATCACAGCCATGGTCTTCCTCAAGTGCAGACTTAATCTTGGCATTTCTTAGCAGAAAAATTTTTTTAAAAAGCCCTTCAGTGTCTCCTGTGTCAGTCAGGATTCCTACTGCAATCAGAACTCTAGCTATTTAAACAGAAAATAGTTGTATAAAAAGGATATACAGCAGCACAACAAATCATCAGAATTTTGTTTGTAAATCATCATCCTTTTGTTTGGCAAAGGATGTGCCTTATGTTTCAGTCATCTGTTGTGTAACAAACCATCTCAAAACTTAGTGGCTTAAAACAACACCAATTGTATACCATGACTCAGGGCTGACTGGGCTCTGCTGGGCAGTTCTTCTGGTCCTCATGGTTTTGGCAGGAGCTGTAGCCTCCTGGAGGCTCAACTCAGCTGAGACCGCCCATTCTCATGACTGGTGGTTGGTCCTGGCTGTCAGGTAGGAACTCAGCTGGGGGTGTCAACTGAGCTTCTCAGTTCTCCCTGTGGTCTTTCTATGTGGCATGTGCAGCTGGATTCTAAAAGGGAACATTCAAAGGGTGTGAAAATGAAAGCTGCAGATCTCCTATGGCCCAGCCTTCAGAGTTACACAGAAGCACTTCTGTTGCATTCTTTTGGTCAAAGCAAAGCAAGAGGGCCTGTTCAGATTCAAAATAGACTCCTCTACTTCGTGAAAGGAGAGGCAAAAATGTGCAGCCATCTTTATATGCACCATCCCTTACTTGTATATCCTCCTAAATCACTGAGTAGGATACATAATAGGTGCTTAATAAAAATTTGTTGGGGATCAATGTATTCAATTATTTATTTATTTATTTAGAGATGGTGGCTGGAGTGCAGTGATGCAATCTCAGCTCACTGTGACCTCCGCCTCCTGGGTTCAAGCAATTCTCCCGTCTCAGCCTCCCTAGTAGCTAGAACTATAGGCACTCGCCACCATGCCTGGCTAATTTTTTATTTTTTTTTTTGTATTTTTAGTAGAGACAGGGTTTTGCCATGTTGGCCAGGTTGGTCTGGAACCCTGACCTCAAGTGATCCACCTGCCTCAGCCTCCCAAAGTGCTGGGATAACAGGCATGAGCCACCGCATCCAGCCTGATTTAATCATTTATTTATTAATTTATTTGGGAATCATTGACCATGAAATAGACCAATAGTCTTGGAAAACACTAGAAGGCAGCTCAATGCGCTGAAGAGAGTCCACCAGACCTATGGTCAGACTTTGTCTTTCTTATGACCTTAGGTAGGTTGCTTAGTCTTTGGAACTCAGTTTCCTCATCAGTAAAATGGGGATAACTAGGCCTACAGATGAGAGTAACAACACCCACCTCACAGGGTATTTCCAGGTTTAATTGGTCATGTGTTCTAGCCCTGCTTGTTCACTTTGAGGTGATATGACCTGGTAGAAGAAAAACTTACTCCCCAGAGAAACAAGTTTTATTTTGGTGGTGCAGGGGTGGTGGACCCTCTTATGTTACTTTAGAGCACTTTCATTTGAAACAGTTACAACACTACAAACAAACAAGACATAGACTTTTTGTTTTTTGAAGATAATTGATTGAAGAAAACGAGTAATAGAGGTTGCCTCTGGGGAACCAGGAATCAGAGATGGAAGGGAAGTGTGTGCTTTACTCTGTACTTGTTGGCACTGTGTGAATATTTCTCTTATAGGTCTCTCTCTCCAAAGAGAAAGAGAGAAAGAGAATTTAAATATGAGGAATTCAAATACTGTTGAAACAATTTCTTCTGGGTCACAGTGACTTCAGTGAGCACATAGCTGTTCATTAATGCAATTCACAGCCACAAAAAAAGATGTAAATCACATTTTTCCTATAACACGAAGCCTTGAAAAGAGCACCCGGAGTGGGGCTCTGAGGCTTCTTATCTCTCCACCCCTGTGGCAGTTTCCCCTTGGATCCTTGGGGTGCTTCTGCATTTGTTCATTAAATGCCTGCTCAGACTGGAGACAGCTCAGGCAATGTCCTGTCATTGCTGGACATGACGTGTTCGATACACTGTCACAGCCTCCTTGCCACATGCCCCCTCGGTGGCCCTCACTTCTGTTTGGCTCAATCATTTAATTTGCAGACTCCAGGCAGCCTAATTCCTCATCTTTCTTTAGCAAGATCATGATATGTGATGCATTGGGAGCCAGTCAAGGAGGGGAGGGGAAGTCTGGAAGAGGAACAGATGAAAGGAGGGCAGGAAAGGAGGGAGGAAAGAGGAAGGATGAGGTACTGATTCTTGCAATTTTCTAGAACCTCTCCAAAGTCTCTTTTCCTCCATGCCCCTTTCTCCCCTTGCCCTGGGATTCTCTTGTCCTCTCTACCCTTGCAGTCTCCCACTCCTGCGTATTGTACAGGCTGGTGCAGACTGAGAAATGTTGCTCTGAAAGACAGGAAAGGGAATTTTTTTAAACGTCTGCTTCATTCCCCAGCTCCCCACTGCCCAGCCACCAATACACACACACACATTGAATGCCTCCACAGGTCCTCTCAGCTCTGTGAAAATGATGAACTTTCCAATCATTCACTTCTCTAAGTCTCCACCACCCCATCCCTGTCACTCCAGATGAGAAATTCATATAAAGATGGCTTTCCTGAGAAAAGAATGTTGCCTGTGGCCATTAAGAAAAAAAGGTCTGCCCACCCTTAAATGTTTATCATAGCTCCTGATTGTTTTCTTTTCTTAAATCTTTTTCTTTTTTGACTTGGAGCTAAACCAGTCTCCAAGTGGCCATCAGACCCTCTTTGCCCCAAGTCAGTACCGTCCTCAGTGACAGCTCTGTTATGGGTTAAATTGTGTCACCCAAAAAGACGTGTTGAAGCCCTGACCCCCATACCTTGGAGTGTGACCTTCTTTGACAGTAGGGCTGTTGAAGATGTCATTAGTTAAGATGAGGTCATACTGGAGTAGGATGGGCCGTTAATCCAATATGACTGGTGCCTTCGCAGAAGAGGAGAAGAGACATACGTGCAGTCACATAAGGGAAGAACACCATATGACACCGGAGGAAGGGACCGGAGGGATGCAGCTGCAGGCCGGGGAACATCAAAGATCACCAGCAAACCACCGAAAGTGAGGAGAGGCAAGGAAGCACCTGCCCAGAGTTTCAGAGGAACAGGGCCCTGCTGACACCATGATTTTCCAACCCTGGCCTCCAGAGCTGTGGGAGAATACGTTTCCATTGTTTTCAGCCACCCAGTTTGTGATACTTCATTATGGCAGCCCTAGCAGGTTGATATAGCTTCCTGCTATTGCCTCTGAAGCTACCGCTGGACAATAGTCTTTCAAAAGGAACTAGGGGTTTGATTTCAATGGGATGAATCTGAATAGAGTTTTGGGAGCGAAACACATGTGCTCTCACTGAATTCTCAAAAAGCCTGATTTCCTCCAAGTGTCCTATCAAAAATACAAAGACATTTGAAGATAAAACACATCTTTCTTTTCCTTATCCGAGAAAACCCCAAGTTCTCAGGATAACAGACACGGGAGGGCAGAACTCAAGAGACAGTGGACTTGTAGCGAATGTGGAATCCCAGGCCCACCATGTGGCTATCAGCTGCGTGGTCTTGATTGAGTGTGTCAGTCAGGGTCCTGGAGGAAACGCCACTCACTACAGATGGGTCAGGTGAAGAGACTTTAAGGAAGGGACCACATGCTGTGTGCTGTGGCTCCCACCTATCATCCCAGCTACTTGGGAGGCTGAAGTGGGAGGATCACAAGAGCCCAGGAGTTCAAGGCTGCGCTGAGCTATGATCGCACCACTGCACTCCAGCCCAGGTGACAGACTGAAACCCCATCTCTCTACTCTAAAATGAAAAAAAAAAAAAAGAGAAAAAGAGGGAAGGGACCACACAGGTGCTGGGAGGATGAGGAAGCAAACCAGTAATGACGAAGCACACAAAGAAGAGCAACAGGGAGGAGTTGTTACCCCTCCAGAGAAGAGGGGACAGAGGGAGGAAACAGTGGTATTGGCGTCTATCAGGCATTACGCTCATGGAGGGACTCAACGACTGGCAGACAGGTGGCACCTAACTAGGTAAGGATGGGGAAGAAAGATTTCAACTTCTCTCTTCTCCTGCTAGTGCCTCCATTGGCTGAACCCAGCAGGAAGCCCAGAGGACAAGGACCCCAGCACAGAGACGGCAGAGAGAGCAAATGGAGAAGTACGACTACAGCAAGCCATTCTCCATTCCGAACTAAGTATTTCCCTGGCCAAATGGGAGTAAGAATACTGACTGCTAGGCTTGTGAGATGCCTATCATTGGTCATGAATTATAAGGGACATAGCACAATGCTGGGCAAAGAGGATTGTCCTCGAGAAACACCCAGTGAATAAACAATTAATGGGCTGAGTGGATTTTCTTATGAGGCACACACATCATTCTTTTTTTCTAAAAAAAAAAATTATCCAATGATAGACTTGGATAAATTACGCCTCAACTCCATGTCATAAAAGGTACAGAGGGAATTGTACAGCATATTAGAGATAATTAACTCCAAGTTGAATAAGGGCTGCCAGAATTCAGGAAGGACTCTGTGAGTCAATCTCACCCTAAAAAGGCACTGAGGCACATGTACAGAAAGGAAAATAGAAGCCAATTAATTCAAAACATTTGGTACCTTGTGGCCTCAAGAGGTTTAGATGGAAGCACTTAGCGAGTGTGACTGAAATAGCAAGTACGTCCGGCTGCATGTGATAGATTGGCGAGAGCTGATTCAGCCACCATGCAGAGTACTGAGAAGTTGTGCCCATTTCTAGGAACTGTGGGCTCAAAGGCAAAATGCAAGATGGAGCTTCATTAGGGCAGGTGGGTTTTGAAGGAGAGTTGAGACAAAGGTTATTTTTATCTTGGGGGAGCTGTTTTCCAATCTCTCCCCACTTTCAAGGAAGGGAACGGATAGAGCACCTACTGTGTGTTGAGTATGAGCTAAAAGGCTCCTGCACACCACTTCAGCGAATCCTCACAGCAACCAGGAGAGCGAGAAGAGGAAACAGGCTCAGGGAGGGCAGGAGCCTTGCCCAAAGTCCCATCAAAGCCGGGGGGCCCAAGAGGAATTCAAACTTATGTTGTTTTCACGCTATACCACGTGACTTTTTTTCCTTTTTCTTTTTTTTTTTTTTTTTTTTTTTTTTAGACAGGGTTTCACTCCATCACCCGGACTAGAGGGTAGTGCACAATCATAGCTCACTGCAGCCTCAACCTCCTGGGCTCAAACAATCCTCCTGCCTCAGCCTCATAAGTAGCTGGGACTACAGACACATATCACCAAGCCAGGGTGACTTAATTGTTTTTGTACAGAGGAGATCTCCTTATTTTGCCCAGGCTGATCTCAAACTCCTGGGCACAAGTGATCCTCCCACCTCTGTCTCCCAAAGTGCTGAGATCACCGGTGTGAGCCACCGCACCCGGCCCATGTGACTTTTTCCATCCCATCATGTGAGTCAAACCTCTTGGCTCCGCTCTCAAGATATGGCCCTAACAAACTACAGAAACAATTTCACCATACTGGAAGAAACACAAATATCAAACAACAATGGAAGAACAGAAAGAGGGATCCTGCAGGGAAATCCCAGTTCTGCCTCTGCCCCATAGGTTGCTACCACCAAATTTTCATGGTTCTACCACACACACTTTTTGTTTTCTTTTTCACGTTTTAACATCTCAAAAATCAGAGTATATTTTACAATTGATGGCACGTCAGAGTTTAATTGACAGTTGTTATTCTTTCTTGATGGCACATTACACAATGGTGAGCCTTATCATGTACTGTTGGTACATTTATGAAATATATTATTATCAGCTTCATTTTTCACAGATGACGAATGCAGCCTGTTCACAAGCAAATCAGTGGTCCCCTGCCCACCCCCCTGACCTCACCTCCTCCTAGGACACCTGATTCTTTCTTTCTTTCTTTCTTTCTTTCTTTCTTTCTTTCTTTCTTTCTTTCTTCTTTCTTTCTTTCTTTCTTTCTCTCTTCTTTCTTTCTTTCTTTCTTTCTCTCTTCTTTCTTCCTTTCCTTTTTCTTTTTTTTGTCTCGCTCTGTTGCCCAGGCTCTGGGCTCACTGCAGCCTCTATCTCCTGGGTTCAAGAGATTCTCCTGCCTCAGCCTCCTGAGTAGCTGGGATTACATGCACCCGCCATCATGCCCAGCTAATTTTTGTATTTTTGTAGAGACGGGGTTTCGCCATGTTGGCCAGGCTGGTCTTGAACTCCTGACTTCAGGTGATCTGTCTGCCTAGGCCTCCCAAAGTGCTGGGATTACAGGCGTGAGCCACTGTGCCTGACCGACACCTGATTCTTTCTACATTTGCCCTCTCTTCCTCCCTCTAACCACCATTTTGTTCCTATTTGTACTGGGCCCTGTAGGCTGCCTTGTAAACACTCTTTCCTTTTTCCCTCCTGGCCAACAGGACTCTGATTTGATAGAAGTGTCCACTGATCAAGATAGGTTATCTTACCCCATATCAACTAGATACCCAATGTAATCATGGAAAATACCATTTCTCTCACTTGTGTAGTTCGGGCTGGGCTTGTGAGTCACTTGTGGTCTAAGGAAAAGTGTACTGGGGACTCCTGGGGAAAGCTTCTTCTCTTTTAGAAGATACAGAAGTTTTCTTTGTTCCGCTAGACAGTTATGTCTTGATGTGCCTGGCACTACAGGCACCATGAAGGGACCCAGCCTTGGGATGGGCAGAGACACAGAAGGAATCCAGGCCCTGATGATGTGGTGCAGCAGTGCTGTGTTCCCCATTTTCCACCCTTTTACTTGAGAACTCCCAGGTCAGTGAGATAAAAATGTGCCTATCGTAGAAGCCACCTTGAGTCAGGGTTTTCTGTGACTTTCAGCTGAAGGTCTCCTAATTTACAGGCAGCCTCAGGGCTTTCCTCTCACTGTTTTTCTGCTTGACCCTCTCCCCCTGGCTGGCTCCACCTCATTCTTCAGGCCCAACTCAGAGGTCACTACTGTCACCTCCCTGTTGGATGTGCTCCCGCCAGTCACTCCATCTCGTTCTGTTTCCCGCAGAGCTCTTGGGACTCATTAAACTCGTCTGGTTTAGGGACAGCACTCGATTCCCCCACACTAGAACATAGGTCCCAAGACAGCAGGGACATGCCTGTCTTATCCACTCCAGGACTCCAGGACTTAGCTCAGTGCCTGCCATAGAGTAGACACTCAGTAAATCATCTCTGAGTGATCAAGAAGTGGAGAGCTGGCATTTTAAACCCAAGCATTTTACATCTTGCTAGATGCCACCTTTCAGAACTCTTTACCTCCCTGTTTTAGGATTCAGGCTCCTTGTTTCCCTAGCTAGGCCCTGCTCACAGATGCAACTTCCAGTGGATTCACCTCCCTGCCATTTCCCCCTAAGCATCAGCATTCTCTCTTTGCAGGTGAACTCTTAAAAAAGAGACAACCAACACATAAGCAGCTGCCTGCCCTGCACTCCATTGCTCAGCTCAGGATTGAATTGGTGGCTGTGTTCTCTAGGCCAAAATCCTAGGCACAGAATTGGGATGGCCTTATCATCCCTCTGCTCCACCTTCTTGCTTTCTCTGCCAGTAGCCCCCACCTAATCTGCTGCAGGATTGGGGGTGGGGGCATTGATGGTGATGGCACCATGGATCCCAAGAATTCCTCAGAAAATAGACATTTAGGCTCAGACAGGGAAAGTGATCTGGTCATAGGCAGTAGTTGGAAGACATGGGAAGAGAACTCAGCTTTCCTCTCTCTCCAGGTTCCAGGATCTTTCCAGTAATCCATTACTTCTTTTTAGATAGAGATGCAGTAAACTGAAAGTTGTTACTTCCAAGGCATCTCCCTATGTTGCCCAGGCTCATCTCGAACTCCTGGGCTCAGTCCATCCTCCCGCCTATATTTCCCAAAGTGTTGGGATTACAGGCATGAACCACCACGTCCAGCCCATGTGACTTCTCCCATCCCTTCATGTGAGTCAAACCTGTCAGCTGTTTCAATTCTGTGAGCCTCAATTTACCAATCTGCAGATTGAGGCACTCAGCCATTTTCCTCAGAGGGGGTGTGTGTGTGTGTGTGTGTGTGTGTGTGTGTGTGTTTCTTAGAAGATCATGCAAGGGCTGATATAAAGGCCATAAACACACAAAAGCAGCCTTTCCTCTAAGTCCAGGTTCAAGGGCCCATCTAAGTCCAGCATTTTAAAATTTGACCCCTTGCAAACACACAGCTTCATCCTTAACAAGATGCTTAGCCTGAGCATCTATCGTCTGCCAGCTTCCTCCTCTAGCCCATCTATCCCCAACCCCTGGACATCTGGTGCCTGTGGCTGATCCATTAGCTGCCTTGCCTGCCCCCGGAGCAGAGCAATCCAGGCCACCATGAAATATTTAAGCAGCCCTGACAGCAGATAACTTACTCTGACTGGATTCTGCTTTGGCCGTGGGTTGGGTTACAGATGAGAAGGCTGACCAGTTAAGGCAGAGAAGTCAAAGGCCTGGTGCAGGGCTGCCCTTAAAATGGAGAATGGACACTGGAAAATACATTGCAGCTAAGGATGGCACTATTTTGTTGTTGTTGTTGTTGTTGAGACGGAGTCTCTCTCTGTCACCAGGCTGGAGGGCAACGGCGCGATCTCGGCTCACTGCAACCTCTGCCTCCCTGGTTCAAGCAATTCTCCTGCCTCAGCCTCCTGAGTAGCTGGGACTACAGGCATGCCCCACCACGCCCAACTAATTTTTTTATTTTTAGTAGAGATGGGGTTTTACGATGTTGGCCAGGACTAAGGATGCCACTTTTTAAACAAATGCAAACTTCACAAGCTCAGACTTGCTACAGGCTTATAAGTAGCCAAGACCTGAGAATTCATTTCTGACAGTAGAGAATTTCAGCCTTTAGAGGCATCAAGACCTGAGTTCAAGTCAGCCTGGCTGCTTTCTAGCTGTAGTCCTCTTGTGAGTAACCAAATTGTGCTGAGACTCAGTTTCTCTATCTGTAAGTTGAGGAAAACCAGCCCTTCTCCTCCAGATTGCCATGAGACTTAAATGCAATCAGGTGTTTGGAGGTAGCTGACAGGTGTTTACTTTATGTGAGTTCCCTCCTTCCACTTAATCAGGAGTTTCTTATCTGGGTCAGCCTTAGGAGTGAGAGATAACTAGGTGTCATCTGGATGGATATAGGATGACAGTTTAAGGGTCACCTGCACTGGAACCAAATTCACTTCATCTGGGCTGTTAGAATACATTCCAGACTCCTAGAATTTCTTTACCACTGACTTCATTCCAAAAAAGGATCTGAGGCTACAGAGTGCACGTATATATATTACTGTTAATAAAATAGGAGTAGGAATAATAGCAGCTGATGTTTATAGGGCTTGCTGTACAGCAGGTACTGTGTTAAGTGCCCTACCTCACATTATTTTTTCTTAAATACAGCACCCTGACAAGCAGGCAGAAGTGTATCTGCTAAGCATTGATGGCCCTTTCTGGCTCTAATGCCAGAGCAACCCTGACTTCTAGGTCATGGTTGTAAAATAAATTGTTGCAATGGGATCCAAAAAAGGGGGAAGTTGATGCTAGAGAGCTTTACAGTCACAATAACAAAAATAATTTTTCCTGTAGGAGTCCCAACAGTAAAGGTGTTTTTATAGCTGAGAGTTCATAACCATAAAACCTAAAGTCACCAGCTCCTACAGTGCAGGATCACGTGGCACCTTCCTTATCACCACCAGCTCTGACATTGGTGCAAAGCATCTTACGCATTTTCTAATCCTTTTTATCATCTTTTCCAGCCAATGTTATGATAAAGTCTTGCAAACAAAGCAAATGTTACCACTGCAAAGCCATTTGACCTATTGTCCTTGTGGATCTCTCAGCGGTGGGACCCTGCAAGGCCAGTTGTATACCATAAATAATCCATCAGGTTATCCAGTTGGCATGATGGGCACTCCCACTGCAGAAGCAAAGCCTGTGGTTGAGTGTCCAAGGTCTCTCTGAGCTCCTTGGCAGCCCCTTCCCAAAGGGAAATACAGTGAAATTTAGAGGGAGCCCTCCTTCCCCGAAAGGAAGAAGCAGACATTCTGGGTGCTGTTGGTTTGGCTTGGTTCCTTTGGAGTGAGGTGCTGTCTAACCATGCTCTTGGCTGGATGTTTGCTTTTCAGCCTCTTTGGCTGTGACTTCTGTGGGGTGAACACAGGATCTGTCTGCCCCACTCAGTGCAAGAAGCTGGTGGGATTTGGCAGACCCCCAAATGTGCCAGATTCCATCTACACGCGTGGATTCCACACTCTTCACCTCATGGAATCTTGACAGCTCTTCTGCGAGGGAGGCAGTACGATCCTCATTTGACAGATGAGGAATACAGGAGGCTCAGAGAGATAAGTGTAGCTGCCCAAGCTCACACAGCAGGGAAGTGGCAGAGTCTGACTAGATCCGAGATCTCCTGACTCCAGCTACAAGCTTCAGAGAGTTATGATGATGACGTGCTTCATTGCACACAGGGAACAGGTAACAGAGCTGGGGAACCAAGCCCAGCACTCACGCCACTCCACCACACAACCTCCCCGCTTGCATTTGCCCAGTGAATAAATATTTGCTGCCCACCTGCCAGACACCAGGGGCTATTGGATGGCCTGAGGATGTAGCTATGAGCAAGTCAGGCAGGATCTGTGTGTTCCCAAGGGGCTCACCTTCTAGTGCGAGAGACAGATGATAAATAAGAAAGCTGGTAGGTTGACAAGGTTATTGTTATTGGGATTATCTCATGGTGGAAATATTCAAGGGCTGGGGCAGGGGAAAAGGGTGGGGTACGTGGTCACTGCTTTAGACAGGAAGATCAGGAAAAGCTTCTATGAGGAGGTGACATTATCTGAGAACTGCAAGGTGTGTAGGAGCCAGTCATGGCAGGGAGAACAAGAAGGACAAGGGTCCAGAGGTGAGATGTAGCTCACCCGGGACAGGGAATAACACAGGGCAATGTGGCCAGAAGGTCACAAATGAAGACCAGAAGCGCTCGGGATGAAGTTGGACAGAGGTTGGCGACGGAGCCTGAGGATCACATAAAGGGGTTGAATATATTTTCCTAAGGGCAACACAGACGCATTGAAGGGTTTAGGCATGAAGATGACATGACCGGATTTGCATTTTAGAAAGATTATTCTCTCTCTCTCTCTCTCTCTCTGTGTGTGTGTGTGTGTGTGTGTGTTAGAAAGAGGGTAGTGGGGTAAGGGTTGCAGGGTGAGGACCTGGGAAGCCAGTTGGGTGCTGTAGAAGCCCAGACACAGCTGAATGAGGGCAATGGCAATGAGAAAGGAAGAATGGGGCAAATTTGGGACACGTTTAAAAGCAAAATAATGCAGAGTTGTCAACAACAGCTTAAAAGTGAGCAGCAAGGGAGGGGAGGTGTTCAGAATGACTTCCAGGCTCCTGGCTTGAGCAAACTGGGTGAAGAATAGGGCTGGTCTAAGGACTGTTGGAGCAGGACAGTGCAGGAGGGCCTGGGTGAAGATTAAGAACGCTGCGCCAGGCTTGAGTCTTGAGTCCCACCCTCCAGCAGAAGCCCTGCCACCAGCAACAAGATCCCTTCCCCCACAGAGCAGGCAGGACCAGCACCAAGATAACAATCCCCTCTGCCCAGAGCCTTCCGGGAACGCCAGCCAGCCAGGCCCTGCTGCAGCCAGGGCACTGCATGCTCTAGATTGGGTTCCTGGAAAAACTGTTCAATTATTGATAAGGAACTCTCCTGACATCATTGAAAGACAACAACCCTCTCTCCTCGCTGCCTTGCAGATCTGGGTTCCCCGGCTTGGCAGCTGGAATATGATGGGGGCAGGGGCCAATGCAACCCTTGAAACGCAGCCACAAGAAAGCACTCAGCATACAAAAATAATAACAACGCTGTAATAACTTACATTTTCTGAACACTTGCTATGTACCAGGCAGGGTTCCAAGAAACCTTGGAACCCCGGAACCTTGGAACTCTTCTTAAGAACTCTAAGATGGAAGTCCTATAATTATTCCCACCTTACAGATGGAAAAACTGAGGCAAAGGGAGGTTAGGTAAATTACCCCCTTAGGTCACCCAGCTTGGAAATGGTGAAGCAGTCTGGCTCCAGGGTCTGTGGTGTCCCCCACTTCTCTGGAACTGCTTCCAGGTGATAACCCAGGTGAGGAGGGGAAGCCAGTAGCAGAGAGGCCTATTTTACCTCTCTGCATTTGAAATAAATAAGTTAGATATTAGAATGATGTGGGCAACATTGAACTAAGCCCCTATTCAGTGCAAATATTCACCACTTTACTAACTCTCTATGCAGTGAGAAATCTGCTCATACCATTTTACAAATGAGAAAACTAAGGTTAAGAGAGATGAGAGGTTTCACCAAAGACTGGGCAGCTTGGAAATAACTAACCTGAAATTTGAACCTTGGTCATTTAACACCAAGGGCAGTGAGTTCTCTGACTTCACTGCACATATAGGTATATGCATATACCATGTATATAAATTATGCACATTCCCTGAAAAGGATATTGATGTTTCCACATAGAGCACACATGCTACACGGTCCAACCTCATGTTGTGATGACCATCTGAGTAGTTCCATCCTCACAGAAAGCCCAGTGAAAGATCCGCTCTGTAGCTAACACTACAGCTGCTGCCACCTTGATTATTTTCTGATCTTGGGTAGGTGTTCTTCTTTTTGTGACCTTAGAAGAGAGGAAGTTACACCCTAAACCCATTTCATCTTCCACCAATTTACTGCTTTGAAGTATTCAATTACTTCCTTTTATTTTCTTGTCTTTGAAATTCATTCAATAGTTTGTCTTCTTCTCTTCCTTGCTGCCTTCCTTTTTCAGTCAACCAACTTTTGCTGAACACCTACTTAGCAGTACGATGTTGCAGAAAGACCATCACAGCGGAGCAAAATAGGCCTATGATCAGATACCAGCTCTGGGGCCTTGGGCAAGTTCTTTCACTCCTCCCAGCCTCAGCATCCTCATCTGTAAAATGGGCAAATCCTACAATCTACTGCTCATGGGTTGCCACAGATAGAAAACATAGCCACAGTTGTGCAAGTATCTGACATGGAGCTTGGCGCATAATTGGTTCTCAGTAAATGTCTGATGAACGTTGAGACTTCAGGTGGGAAGGAAGAGGGGAAGAGTCAGACGCAGGCCCTGCCCTTGAATAGGTCCCTGCCTAAAAAGGGAGATAGGCAGAAATAAGTGAGGCAGCCTGTGATAAGGCCATACAAAGGGGCAGATAAAGAGTCCTGAGGACTAACAGGAAGGAGAAATGCTTGTCATGAAAGTACCTTAGGTTCTACAGAACAGCCTAGAAACACACTCCTGTGTCTCTCCCTCTCTCTGAGGGGTCAGGAGGATGTTTTTCTAGGCCAGATCTGAATCTGCCCTGAATCCTCAGCAAAATAGGGCAGAAGGTGATGAGAAAGAATGGAGATGACACTATGTGTGATTGAGGCCAATGGCTTAGAAGCAGTAGAAAGCAGCCCTTGGCTAGTCTCATCCTTGGGCAAGAGCCAGACATTTGGGTCTGCCCTGTGTCCTGGCTTTGCCACCTCCAAGCTATGTGACTTTTGGAAAAATATCCCCCAATGTCCTGAAGCCTCAGGCCCATCACCTATAAAATATAACTAAGGCCAGGTGCAGTGGCTCACGCCTGTAATCCCAGCACTTTGGGAGGCCGAAGCGGGTGGATCATCTGAGGTCGGAGTTTGAGACCAGCCTGGCCAACACGGTGAAACCCCGTCTCTACTAAAACTCAGCTGGGTGTGGTGGTAGGTGCCTGTAATCCCAGCTACTCAGGGGGCTGAGGCACAAGAATTGCTTGAACCCAGGAGGCAGAGGTTGCAGTGAGCTGAGATTGCACCACTGTACTCCAGCCTGGGTGACAGAGTGAGACTGTCTCAAAAAAAAAAGAAAAAATACAACTAACAATAGCTTCTGTCTTCAGAGCTGTTATGAGGATTGATAGAGAGCACTGTATGCAAGCTCAGGGCATATGGAATCTATATAATAAGGACCAACTTTTACTTTTTGTTCTCTTTTTGCTAAGTGGGGAGTGTTTGGGGCTCTTCTATGGCAGGTGCATTTTATTGGCCAATTAGAATTTTGGCAGCTCCATTTTAGAACAACAAAAGGGTAGGCCCTTGACAATTTTATGTTTTTACTGTCCAACAGAGGAAACTGTATGAAATATATGTGTTGATTAATGGGAACAAGCAGGATCCAGACCCCGGCATCCAACTGAGACGTGAGTTCAGCACAGCATCCATCTGACCCCATCTCATATTGAACAATGGGTTTAACGTAGACTTAAAGGGGAGAATATCCATGAGTACTTGGCAGCAACCATCAAAGTGGGACGAGCCCTGTGAGCAGGCCAGCACCATCAATTGATAGGTTCAGAGATTCACAAAGCATACACACATACCTGCAGAGGCTCTGCTGGGCTCATTCATGCAGCCAGTTCATGCATATGGATAAAGTAACTATTCAGCGGCCAATCAAGGGACAGCTCCTGAGCAGGAAAGGAAAGGGCGTTATACCAAGGAAGCAGAACTCTATTTCAAATTCACGTCTGCTTCTTTCATCTCTCTGAGCCTCAGTTTCCTCATTGTAAAAATGAGTAAAATATAACCAGGGTTATCAGGAATATTAAATCAGCGAGTTGATATGAAAATGGCCTGATTCAGTGCTTGGAATGTAGTGGGGGCTTAATAAATGCTGGCTAAATTGGAATCTGCTAAGGACTACAGAAACATAAAGATTTAACAAATATTTATGGGTATTCTACAATATGTCAGCCTTGTGTCAGGTTCTGGGCATGTGGAGATGAGTAAAATACACCATTGTGGGGAGTCTGCATTTTAGATCTGTATTTTCATTTGATTTGTGTATGTGGAACAGGCATACACAAACATCAGGGAAGACACCACAGAAGAAATGAAGCAGGGTTTGAAGGACATGAAGGAATTTGCAATCAGAGTCACTTCTGATCTTGGAAAGTTCCCTTTGGCTATCTGTTGCATTTAAGACTATAGCCATAGAGAAAACCTAGGTTGAATACTAAACTCAGTTTGAATAGGTAAAGGGCCCATACCCCTAGTATAGAGGGTTAGAGGTCATGTCAGCCTTCCAGCTCAGCCAGCCCAAACCTAGTCTTAGCCCTGCCACTTCTCTCCACAATCCCAGAAAACAGGCCACTATCACTGGGATCCCAAACTTGACTTTTCCTTTAAATCTCCAGTTCTGGGGGACAACAGCCTCTCTAGGGTTCCAGTTGAGAACCGGCGTTTCAGAAATCTTCCCTTTGTCTCTCTGGACCCACAGTCTAGCCTCTTGCACCCTGCTCTGTGATTCTGGGAGCTGATTTCAGTGACCAGAATCAACGATGCCCGTTTGCTCTGGTTGGGCTCAAACAACAGCGGGTGGGGCAGGAGACGGAAAGTGAGGTTGGAGTATTTATTCCCCTGCCTCCACTTGCTGGGCCACTATGGGTTGGCTGAGTCCCTCCACCAAAGGCCACAGGTTCTGCACACCAGGCTCTCTGTCTCAGGGTCCAGGTCAGCACTCTGTCTCCTGTCCCCTCAGGCCTAGGAGAGGTGACAGCACTTAGCTTTTATCAGCCCCAGGAAACTGCACAGTATCTTGTGGGTTCCCCACACCTTTGTAAATAGCTCCTTTATTAAACGTGCCTCAAATTGCCTAATTTGAGCATGCCATCTGTTTCCTCCCAGCCCTTGACTGACACCTCCAGGTTCTCAGCCTGGAGACTGCTTTGCACTGTGCATATATTTTTCTAGACCAGTGAAAAATAAGGCTGGAAATTTGGCCGTTACAAGGTTGTCCTTCCAAATCTTTGCACATCCTGTTTGCTGTTCAATTTGGGCCTGCTATAAGAGTCACTTTTCCCCCCAGTCCTTAGGAAGAGTGATTTTTTTCTGGAATAATCTGAAATCAGGAAGCTCAGAGATATGTGTGGACAGAATTCACATTAACTAAAGGGACCCATTCGTCTACCACACACCATGATCTCAGGATTAATTTGAATTACACAATGCCAATCTTCCAGGAGAACCTCTGGCACAGAGTAGGTGCTCTTAACTTCATTAGATCATATCATTGGCTTGACTTTACTCCCTAATAATTCCCATGGATATTGTCCCAGACATCCACTCTGCTCTGTAGCCTTGTCATTTATACACCTGCAATGTATAGAAATGTAATTCACATTTTTGGAACTCCTACTAGGTGCCAGGCACTTCAGGCAGTAAGGTACAGGGTGGCAATTGGTACAGTGAATAGGCATGCTTACCCTACCCACTTCTTCCCTTATTCACTTACTAGCTTGTAGCCTGAACCAGTTACTTAGCACCCTCGTTAATGTCTTAGTTTCCCTATCGGTAAAATACACATAATAATATTAACTGCATCTTAGAGCTGCTGGGAGGATTAAGTGAATAAGATGTGTAAAGTGCTTATATACATGTATTATGATTATACCCATTATTTCATTTAATTCTCATAACCCTAGAGGTATGTGTGATTGTCACAAATTTGCAGATCTGTCTGACTACAAAGCCTGGTTTCATCACGCTCTTATTATGGCCAGAAGCAGCTGCCATTACCAAAGCCGATCACAGTGCCCATGAAACAGGAAGCGGGCGAGGACCCTGTCTATCCGGGCCCTCCACAATCCCAGCTAGTGGGAGATCATGTTGGGGGCCAGAATTCAAGGAGAGCTGGAACAAATATATTAACAATGGCTGCTGTGTGTTGGGTGGGTACTCTGTACCAAGAATCATGATAAGCACTTTATGTATATTATCCCGATTTCAACTCACAATGATGCATAGAGGAAACCATTATTAACTTCATTTTACGTGAGAAACTGGCGTACCAAGGTTTAAGTAACATGCCTAGGGTCATACATATAGAAAGCAGCTCTCGCAGGATTGAATATTGGTCTCTCCACTCAGAATTTCATGCTCTTAACCACCAAGAAAAGACAGAGTAGCATGCTGCTCAACTGACAAAACAGAAATCCCACAGAAACCTGTCTAGGGATTCTGCACTGTGAACCCCATCCTAACATAAACCAGGTTTGCATCCTTGCTGCAGCAGTGAGGAGTGTAGCTCGGTGCTGAGGCTGGCAAATGCAGCATCTGATGCAATCTATTGCATTACTGAATGTGCAGTAGCTCATGTTTTAAAAAAAGAAGAAAAAAGGAACGGAAAAAAAAAAAAAAACGCTGTAGAAATGGTTGGAAGGCGGGGAGGCCCAGAACCCGGCCAGCTGAAAAGCAGCAACTGGCATTACCAACGTCGATCGCAGTGCCCATCAAACAGGAAGCAGGCGAGGACCCTGGCTGTCCAGGTCCTCCCCAATCCCAGCCAGCCGGACAAGGAAGGCTGAGGGCACTCTGACAAGGCCCTTTCAGCCAGCTCCCGCAGCCAGGCCCAGCTGTACAAAGCAGTGTCACTGCCTCGGAGGAGACCATCTGGGGGACAACAGTTCCGGGATAGTCTGTCCTCTCTCTGTGTGCTCTGTCACCCCCAGGCTCCGCCTCAGCTGCTGCCCGCACCAGGCCAGGGGGAGACTTCCCCATTTCCTCCTTTAAAAGGCTCATCAGGAAGGAAAGAAGAGCAAAAAGCAACGGGTAAAATAAGGTTTAGCTTCATCCAACACAAATGGGGGTGAGATAAAGGACAATTGTGTGTCAAACCCAATATGAAAGATACTAGGGCAAGGCTAATGAGTGGGGGCCCACCTGAGAGAGAACGTCAATAGGATCTAGCAGCTGGTCGCCACCACTGTTCAGGGGCTGAAGGCTTACTAGGACCAGTTGGACTGTGCGTGAAGTCTTCCGGCCCGGACCGACGGTTTCAGGGAAAAGCGGCCGAACTCTGATCCCAGCTCAGCCGCAGGTACCGGCATGCAGCCACCTCCGCGATACCCTGTGGCCCCGCCCCTGGGCACGGATGATTGAGCCAGGAGAAGAGGTCAGCTGACCAAGAAAGACCAATCAGAACCCCACTCTTCCAGTGGGACCACCCGCCTCTCCACACCTCGAGGGCAGGACTTTTTTGTTTTGGTGTTTGTTCCTCTCCGCCCTTTTTATGTATTTTGTGCACTGCTACATGTTAAATGCCTAAAATAAAACCCAGAACCGAATAGTTGCTCAGTCTCTCGTGCTCTACACTTCAAGTCAGGATTCAGCCAACTGGTCTCCCTCGAACTGGAACCGAAGTTCCCTTAACTGGGAAACTGGGGCAGTCCTGCTCTGCAAAATGGACGTGCGATGGGAAAAGAAGGAAGAGAATGAGCAAGAAGAATGGAGGCAGAGAGAGTGGTGACACGCTTCCCGAATACATCCCAGTATCCTTATGATAATGTTCTTCTTTTTCCTTAAGCTAGCTGGAGTGGGTCTTCATATTTAAAACCAAGTCCTTCTAGCCCAAACAGCATGTCTCCCTGAAATCCTTTCCCAAAAGGATTGGTGAAAAGTCCCATGAACTCCTTAAATATTTTTAGCTTAGTGCACTTGGAGGCATGAGGCACAACTTTAGTCCTTCCCCAAATACCTTGCCTGATCTGCCAACTGAGACACCGCAGAGGGAAAGTGATAGGGGGGCCTCACTGCCTGACCCCAATCCTGGCTCCTGCCCACCGTCCCTGAAACCCAACTCAGGTTATCTAACCCTTCTGAATTTCTTCCTCTGCAAAATGAAATTATAATAGCATCCATCTCCATGGCTTATTTTGAAAACATAAAGTGCTTTGTACAGTGTTTGGCACATGGTTAGTGCTAGATAAGTAATAATGTGTTTATAGCACATGGTTAATGCTAGATAAGTAATAATGTATCCAATACATTGAATAAGCAGGACTCATTAAAGCAACTTTATTTTTGTCTCCCATTTCTCTTTAGAACTCTTCATTGTGTTCAGTCCATTCTCTGCCCCAGAATGAGAATATGGACAGATTCTTGAGTTTTCTAATCATTGTTAAGTAACAAAACATCCTGTGGTCGCTTTAAATCAGGGATGTTGCTTCAGTTCATTATTTACATTTTCTTCCCTCTCCCCTAAGGCCTGCTGCCAACAGAAACCTGTGGGTCTGGCTTTTCTGCTCCTCGACTAGCTTGCTAACCTATTTTCTGGTGCTTCCAAGAATCACGTGGGGATAGAGAAGGGAGGTAAAGGGGATGAGGAAGTTCCTAATTGGATGGTACTGTCAAAGACTGGCTTTGTCCTCTCTGAGTCTGATAGATGTTTGAAGTTGACAGTTTCCCTCCTGAATGCTCTATAGGTTATTTGGGGACAGCCCTGCTGCCCCACCAATGATTACAACTCCCTCGATGCAGGTGAGCTTTTTGTTTGCCCAGTAACTCGCCATTCCCCTTCTTGGCCTCTCCCGGTACTTTCTTCTGGACAGAATCCCTTTCACAATGACCCCAGGCTGACATTCCTACTAGGAATGTAATACCCCCTTCCCCTGCCCTCCGCCTCATCTATCGTTGCCCAACCATTGTAGGCCATGTCCCTACTTCCTCTCCTCTGCTGCCACCAACTACAGCTTCCTTAAGCATGAGTCAGACCCCAGCCCACCACAATCCCCTAGTTGCAAGGCACACAAAACACGTTCTCTGGGAGTCCTAGGAACTAGGGCTAAGGGTGAAGGCACAAACTCCTTTTCCAAAGAAGTCTTCACAAAATCTTTCCTAAATTTTTCACAACCCAACCCTTTTCTGTCTTCCAAGGGGGTGGCAAGCTTTGATAAATGTGCGACTGGTTTTTGCATTTTACTTTTGTAAATCCTGCACTCTTGGGCTGGCCTCAGCCCACCTGTGGCTTGCAGCAGCCGTCATACCTTAGTTCCTCAGCTAAAACTTTAATTTTAACCTCCCGTTACATTAATAATAAATCAACGTGCACTTAATCTTTCGGAGCCCAAAATGTGATCATATGCATTATCTTACCTATTCTGCACTGCAGCTCTATTGAGGTGGCAATTCTGCTCTCTCCATTTTTCAGATGAGGAAACTGAAGCATAGAGGGGTCAAGGAGCTTGTACAAGATCACACATCTGGGAACTGAGATTCAGGTTTGCACCCATGTCTACCTGACTCCTTTTCACTGCCAGAGATAGCCTCCCAAGGGGAAAGACATATAAGGGCCCTGTGCCCTTGATCTGTGAGGCCTGGCACTTGAGACTTCCATGGCCCCCAGGCATTCCTGATTCAGGGGATGTCCCAGAAGCCACCCTGGAAAGGCAGTGGCCTCCTCAATACAGAGCTAAAATACAAACGTGAGACTTCCTTGAAGCAGATCGAGGCAGCCAGCCCTGTGACTGGCAGCTGAGTTCAGAGAACCAGCCAAAGAAAAGCCGTGTTTCCTTTGCACATAAAGCATCCATTCTCAGCCATGCACACTGGCACAGACACTTACAGACCAGAGCCTCAAAGGGCCGGACAAAGAGACACAGGCAAGAGCAAAAGATTTTTTTTTTCTTTTCTAAATGCAAAGCCCAGATAATACTCAACACGTATATACAATTTTCATATGAGCTGAATTTTTTATAGAAAAGGCAGAGACTTCTTGTGCCAAAGTTTTGGGGGCAGATGGCTGGGGGGGGTGTTTATAAAGACAGATTTACAGCCTGTGGCCACTTCATGGGCTGAAAATACCCCGGCTCTGTTTCCCCCATGTTTCTCATTTTCCACCCATCTTCTCCTTTTCCCCTTTTTGTTTTTGATACCTTTCAGTGGCCAGCCCTGGCCAGCTACCTTTCAGTAGCTACAGAGATGAGCTATTCAAACCTGCCTCCAGAGCCCTACAGTCAAGTGGGGAGACAGACAAGAAAAGCCAATAATGAAAATACAGAATAGGGCCAGGCGTGGTGGCTCATGCCTGTAATCCTCGCACTTTAGCAGGTCGAGGCGAGTGGATCACCTGAGTGAATAGGGCCGGGCAGGGTGGCTCATGCCTGTAATCCCAGCACTTTAGGAGGCCGAGGCGAGTGGATCACCCGAGTTATCAGGAGTTCGAGACCAGCCTGACCAACATGGTGAAATCCTGTCTCTATTAAAAATATAAAAATTAGCCAGGCATGGTGGCGTAATCCCAGCTACGTGGGGGGCTGAGGTGGGAGAATCACTTGAACCCGGGAGGCAGAGGTCGCAGTGAGTGGAGATCACATTATTGCACTCCAGCCTGGGTGACAGAGCAAGACTCTGTCTCAAAAAAAAAAAAAAAAAAAAAAAAAAAAAAAAAAAGACAAGACACTAATAGAGCAAAGGAAATATACATAAAGTGGGGAGGGCGCAGGTGGGATCACAGGGGATTTTCACGATATGTTACCACTGGTGCTGACTGACCAGATAGAATGATTGCCTGACCCATTAGAATGGACTCCAGCCTTTACATGGGATTTGGTGACTATCAGCTCATGGTAGAATAAGAGAAAGCTTCATGGAGGAGGTGAAGACTGAGCTGACTTGCAAAGGGCATGTTTGTGAGGCAGGCATATTTGAGAAGTGGCAGTTTTGGGCCAAGGGAACAGTAAAGGCAGAGAGGCAGGAGAGAAAGTCCATTAGGGGAACTATCAGGACCTCTCCGTCTCTGATCCCTCGGAAGCCCAGAGTGGTCAGTAGATATCTATTGAATTAATAAAAGAATAATGAGTGAATGAATGAAGTGGAAAACGTGTGGTAGGGAGGCATAGAGGGTGAGGCTGAGGAGCAGCAGGGAGGCAATAAGATAGCTACCATTTATTGCAGTCTGAGATGTGCCAGAACTTTACACAGATTATCTTATTCCATCCTTCCCATCAGGGCTAGCTAAATTGTCTATGTGGTAGGAGTGAAGAACCTAGAGCAGTCCCAGGCACACAGAGCATGTTAGACAGGTATTAGTATTACCCCAGAGTTACAGATATGCATGTTGAAATTCAGAGAAATAAGGTAACAGTTTGTACAGCCAGGTCTTTCTGACCCCAAATCTCATTCTCTTATCCCAAATCCTAGAGGAGAGTAGGGTCATTTAACTTACATGAATTTCACTATACACATTTGCGGGGGTGGTGGGAAAGGAAATTTTAAGAACATGGACCATTCTTCTCATCATGATTTATGCCGTGGAGTAAACGTGGGGCAGAGCCTGAATCTGAAAAGGTTGCCTTCACTCCTCTCTGTTCCTTTGGGCCTCTCATGGCCAATGTGTCTAGGTGTCCACATGATTTCCATACAACAAGGTTCCTAAATGCGAGCCCACTACTTTACTTGGGCTCAGTCAAAGAAACAGTGATGTATCTGGTCCAACCATGGACATTAAACAGTCACTCTTCCTGTATCATGCACACTGATAGACAAGTTAGGAAATTTTTGAAGGTGATTTTTACAATATCAATGCAGTCCATGTTGTCTTTGGAATGTACTGGCCCCAGTAAGGTGCAGTTATGCCCAGGGCAGTCTCCAGGTTAGGAATGGCCAGCTAGTCTGTGGTTTAAAGACCCTTGCCTTGGCAGCCATCTTTGTGCCCTTTTGTGCTTGGAGTGCCAAGTGTGTTCTGATTTTCAGCGGCCAAAACAACCAGATATTATCTGAAACCCAATAGTGGTTTTCTCAGCTATGGGAACATGATGAAGACCAAATGGACCACACTCTGGTGTTGTGGATGCCATCTCTTGGCTTTCCACCACCCTGGTCTTTCTGTAATTAATTTTTGGCTCCCAGAAATGAAGGCTCCATAACGGAGCTGGAAAGCTCTCTCCAGGGCACAAAGGAGCTGCCGAGCTGAGACCTTTCTCTTGACATCTGAACATCAGAACCTAATCGAGGATGAGGACCATTACTTGGACCTGTTTTTCTAAGGTGACTCAGCCTGACAAGGCGCTAAATAACATCCAAATATTATCCCACACAGAGAGAAAGAAAGAAAAATAAAATCAGGCTACTTCATCATTTGTCTCTCATGAATGCATCTTATGAATATTTTCCTTTAAAAGACTAATCCGCTGAGGACTTGGAAGAACGTATTTGTGTGCATTCATTAAGTCTCCAACTTAGAGGCACATTCTGGGACTAATTATTTTTTAACTAATTAATCAGCATGTTTCATTCATAAATTGGGATTTATCAGTATAGCACATGAAAGGAGAGAACATATTATTATTTTAATTTGGTTAATATGCAAAAACGTGCTGTGTTTGTAATGACCTGCTTTCACTGAATAGACACAGCCTGGAAATAGTAGCAGCTTCCTCTAATGAGGGTTCTGGCTCCTGGCCCCAGCTGCTCGGCACTAGAAACTCAGTTTGCTCCCTGACCCATCAGCATTTGTGCTTCTCCGGTGAGGAGGCAGGAGTGATTTCCTCACAAGGAGAAAAACCAAAGGCCTTGTGTTTGTTCTGCTGATAGAACCAGTTACACCCGCTTTGTTAGTGGGAAGAAAAAGCATGGGGGTAGGGTCGGAGAGTGGTGGTTGGAAGAGGTTATCACACACACACACACACACACACACACACACACACACACACGCTCCCAGAGGCCCAACTCCATTAATAAGAGATTCCACCATAATCTAGTGATTCTTGTATCTTACTCTATTGCGCCCATCATCCATGTGCAGCTTGTCTACCATGCAAATAAGTCCTCTGTTCTGAAGTCCCTTGATAAAGGGATTTATTTACCAGCCTAAACTGGTTATCCCATTTGCTCCTGCAAATGTGTGGTTCCTCCTTGCCTCTGAGCTGTCACACACGCTGGTTTAGAGCCACTGAGCCAGGGCCTCAGGTTCACCCAGCCTGTCAGGAGCCTGGGTTATCTCCCAGACCCCTGCAAACATTCGGCCCATCTTTAAACCTGAATCATCTTGCCCCTCTGGCCGACAGCATTGCTCTGGCCTCACCTAGAAGGGCAACGTGGGGCAGGAGTCGCCACTGGCCTTTCTGTGACACACTGGAGCAGGGTCCAGCTGTATTTTTTCTGTCCAGCCCTGGTGCCAGCCTGCTGAGGTCTCCACCCAGACACATCCTGATGTGGCACATTCTAGAGCCAGGCGCTGCTTTTGTGTTTTAAAGGAGGACATTTCCTCTTCTGTTTTTTTTGTTTTGTTTTGTTTTGCTTTTTTCACTGTAGAAGCTCTTTTTACATTCTGAAAGAAATACACAGGCTCATTGTAGAATATTTTGAAAAAGCAGAAAACTATCCATTAAAATTAAATCTATAATCCCACTAGCAAGAGATTACCCGCATGCACACTGACATTTGGGGTGTTTGCTTCTGGCCCCTTGTGCCTGCGGCAGAACAGGTCTTCTCCAAGAGGGAGAGTGACCTGGGCTTCCTCTATTTGTGAAGCTCTGAGTGTGAAGCAATACTAAAACAGAATGAAAACCATTGTGCTGTATTTTAAATGTGTATACTCTTGAGATGTTGTGCACAGATGTACTCTTGCCATTTATCATGTGACTCTTAAAACAGTATATCTGTGACTGTGTGTAACAGTGTTTAGAGTATTCCTGTGATTATTGTATAACTGCATTTACAGGTCACATCCAAAGTCTCAATTAGTGAACATAAGACCTGGTCAAATGGCTCTCCTGGATCCCTTCCCATAACCCCATGGGCATTTGTACTTATATCACATTGGAGATCATACTGCGTTCATATTTTTATATTTTGACTTAATACTATTTTGTTAACCTTTTTACAAGTTAATGAAAATTATTCCACAGCAAGCTTTTAGTGGGTAACCAGCATTCTACTATGTAAACGTACTACCTAAGCTTTCACCCATTATTGAACATTTCAAATGGCTCAATTTTTTCACCATTATAAATAATACTGCATTGAACATCTTTCTGTGACAATCTTTGCAACTATCTGGGGTTATTTCCTTGGGATGGAGTCCTAAAAGGAAAACTAATAGGCCACAGGGTAGGAACATCTGAGAGTATCTTGTTTCATGTTGCTTGATTTGTTTCCAAATAGGTGGTACTGATTTATCCTGAAAGTTAGAACATTTTCACTATTTTATTTAGTCTTTAATTGCACAAGTAATTCACAGGAATACACTCTCCTGGTACAAAATTTAAGAAAGTAAGGCCTAAGTCTCTTTTAACCACCCCCTCCAATCCCTGAGGTAGCCACAGTTTTCAGCTTAACAAAAGTCCTCTAACAATGCATTTATTTAGTTATCTGTGTTCTTATATAAAATTTCATTATCTATAAAGTATTAAAAACTTGCATACTTCCATAACCGTCGGAAACAGTATATTTGTGCTTGAATTTTTTACATAAATGGTGTCATAATGCATAGGTATTATGTGACTTGTTTATTGCCTTCAGCTGTCTGTCTTGGAGCTCTTCCTTTGTATATATAAATCTACCTCATGCTGTCTAACTTTCCATATGTTTCCATGGGCTACATATAGCCTACATATTTGGATCCTCCCAATTTTTTCATGTTTACAAATAGTGATGTAATATATACACTTTTACACAAGGGATTTGAACAAGATTTTTCTCTACTTGAAAGCAAATGGTAGAATTTCTGGGTCATGGGATATGCACACTTTTAATTTTAATAGATGCCAAATTAGGCTGGGCATGGTGGCTCCCACTTGTAATCCCAGCACTTTGGGAGGCCGAGGCGGGCAGATCACTTCAGGTCAGGAGTTCGAGACCAGCCTGGCCAACGTGGTAAAACCCCGTCTCTACTAAAAATACAAAAATTAGCCAGGCATGGTGGTGTGTGCCTGTAATCCCAGATGCTCAGGAGGCTGAGGCAGGAAGATCACTTGAACCCAGGAGGAGGAGATTGCAGTGAGCCGAGATCACGCCACTGCACTCCAGCCTGGGCAACAGAGCGAAATTCTATCTCAAAAAAAAAAAAAAAAAAAATGAGTCCAAATTATAGAGGACATTTTAAATTACTTTTATTAGGAATATTCTAGAATGCTATGGATTTGAGCTTAATTATCAAGGATGTAGTTCTAAAGTGTTCTGTTATGTAGGATGTCACCCAAAGGTCTTTTCATGTCTTCATTCATTCCCTCCATCTCCATCTGCTCTGGGCTCAGGGTGGCCACTTACCCGTAGTACACAGTCAATGAATGTGGGTTAGGCACTTTCCCCTTCACCCAGCCCCACCCTTTCCGAGCCCCAACCTGACACCTGGTTCCCTTCAGCACCTGCCAAGACCCTGCTCATCTTTCCAGATAGAGCTCACATGTCCCCTCTTCTTGGAAGCCCTCCCTAGAGTGCAGGCTGTGTAAAGCAACCTCTCTTCAGTGTCCCCATGGCACCCTTATTTATTGGCTTGTCATGCTTATTGCAATTTGGAATTTAGTCATCTCTACCCTGTTAAAATGGACAGTCTTGGGCTTTCAGTGGTGCAGCATTTGGGTGTCAACTGATAAATATGAACCACTGACTGAATGACAAATGTGCTCGAATGGCAGTCTGTCGGTTTCCAAAGAGAAGGGACCAAGCACATGCAGCTTTTTTCATAGACAGCTTCACAGAAAAAAGGCTGCAAAAACATTAGATGGCTAATAATTGACCCTTCATGGTGACCATGATCTTAATAAAAATGATAAACAGTTGGTGAGTAAAGTAAATCACGAACTCTTACACGTACAAAAATTGAGAACCACATTCTCCTCTCTGGAAAGTGTTTATACCACTTCTTGCTTCGATATTTCTTTATGAAATCTAGAAGCTTTTTATGCAATTTATTTCTTAAAATGCATCCCAGGGAATGATAAACAGCAGCAAGAAAGCCACTCAAATACTTGGAATATGGTGATTGTATTGTCATAAATCTCTGGGTAGAATCTCAGCTATGAAAAGAAATGCATGAAAAAAAGACTGGAAATAAATATATCAAAATGTTAATAATGGTTGCTCCAATGGGGTCGGGATGCTGTGCAAATTTCTTTTCTTCTTCTTCTTTTTTAAAAACTTTTCTGATTATTTTACCATGAACATAAATTCAGTTTGTATTAATTTTCTATTTTTTTGGAGACAGAGTCTCACTGTGACACTCAGGCTGGGGTGCAGGGGTACGATCACGGCTCACTGCAGCCTCGACCTCCAGGGTGCAAATGATCCTCCCACTTCAGCAACCTGAGTAGCTAGAACTACAGGCACACCACCATGCCCAGCTAATTTTTGTATTTTTTGTAGAGACTGGGTTTTGCTGTGTTGCCCAAGCTGGTCTTGAACTCCTGGGCTCAAGCAGTTCACCTGCCTTGGCCTCCCAAAGTGCTAGGATTTATAGGCTCGAGCCACCGTGTCCAGCCATAAATAGAAATAATCAAAAAATTTTTCAGCAATTAATCAAGCTTCTAAGGAGAAAATTTTAAATACTCTGTGATTTGCATACATATGACAGGATAAAATAACTGCAAGAGAACTAGTCAAAAATATCAACTCTCAGATTAGATAGTCACTCATTCAGGACTGTATTGAGGGAAGGGGATATACTGCTAAACAAGTCAAGTACTCTTCTCACCCTCAGGAAGCTCATAATTTAGTAAAAGCCACAAACTCAAGTATCAACAGGGGCCAGGCAGCAAGGGGAAAGCAGTGAAATCCACCAACAGGCTCATGCCCAATATTTCCTAATATTTGCAGGTCCAGGGAAAGAATATAAATGGAAGCCCACTCAACATAATCTAAATACTTACAAGCTCTAAATCAAGTTATCAAATTTAATTTATTGTTATTTTTTTTAATATGGAGTTTCACTCTTGTTGCCCAGGCTGGAGTGCAATGGTGCGATCTCGGCTCACTGCAACCTCCATCTCCCGGGTTCAAGCAATTCTCCCCCCTCAGCCTCCCAAGTAGCTGGGATTACAGGCATGCACCACCATGCCCAGCTAATTTTGTATTTTTAGTAGAGACAGGGTTTCTCTATGTTGGTCAGGCTGGTCTCAAACTCCCGACCTCAGGTGATCTGCCCACCTCGGCCTCTCAAAGTACTGGGATTACAGGTGTGAGCCACTGTGCCCAGCCAAATCTCTTATCTTGACAAATATACCTTTATAACCACCTGGAAGGCCAGGTTCAAATTTAGAATTCTCTCTTGCCTGAAGATGATGACTTAGGAAAAACTGGTCCCCAGTCCAGAGTCCTCCCTCTTCAACACCCGCTCTTCTTCTCTTCTCATATCTGACTCCATTTCATACAGCAGGGGGCTTTGCGCAGGTGGGTGGACACTCTGGCCTGCACATACAAGCATCATCCTCTTCCTCACCAAATAATAATAATAATAATAATAATAATAATAATAAAACAGCTTTTCATTGCCACCCCTTGGGTCCCAGGGTGTGCACCCTGGCAGTGCTGGGTGAATTAACCAAGAAAAGAGGTCTCTGCTGGCTCCAGAAGCAGGCTCGGGTAATTTGGGCTGGGCATTCAGGGTTTCTTAGTACCTGCAGTATGATCTAGAAGAGGCAATGCAGGCATCTATTGGCTCCTCAGACTTCTTACAGCATGGAGAAGGGCCAGGGTGGACGCTCTAAAGCAGGCCAAGGCAGGGGCCCCACTTCTCACCAAAGACTGAGTAGAGACCATGGTGAATTGGACAGCAAACGCCCCATCTTACAATGGCAGCAGCTGCTCAACGCCAGCCCCAAATTATCATACGTAGGAACATGCATCCAGATGGCCACGTCTTATACTTTTTGAAGAAAAGACACAAATCTGGGTTTTCTTATGAAATTTCATAATTTTTACATGTTAGCAGGTAATAAGAATAAAAACGGAAATCACTCTGCAGGCCAAACTAAAAATATCTGTGAACCACCTGCCTGTGACTTCTATGGAAGGAAAGCAAACCAAACTTCTGTTTACGTGTTGCTTGACCACCATTTAGTTTTGAAAATTCTATTCTCCAACTCGTTAATGTCACTTGAGCCCATAAGTGAATGATGATGTCTCCATGGCTGTATATATGTTTGAATTTCATGCATATCTTGTTCCCCAGCAGAAATCCAATTTACCTGGCACCTTCCAGTACTGATATATGTCCCCATAAGCCATCAGAAAAGACCTGATGTATGGATCTACACATTTTTCTTCCCTGATGCTGACTTTGATCATGCTCTCCCCTCTGACCTTCCATCTTAACCTGGGCACAAAGCTCTCACTGCACTGCTCGTATCTCTTTGCATGGCTGCTTAAATGCCATTATCTCCTTACATGGCTGTTACTTTGAAAATGATCTCCATGTCCCCAGGGCCTACCACAGAGCCTGTCATGTGGTAGACACGTAGTACATTTTGTTTGTTCTGGAACTGAATTCATTGGTGTTTTGTTCTCCACGATGACCCACATCTCCCCAGTCACAAATGAATAATAATTATAGCTGATAGTTCTTGGACATTTGCTATAGGCTAGGTGCTATGCTAAGAGCTTTATACATGTTACCTCGTATAATCCTTTCAACTAACTGCTCAAAAAATGTTATCCTCATTTTCCAGATGCCGAACCTGAGGTTCAGAAAGACAAAAAGACCTGCTCACAAGTCTCTCAGCTGGCAAATGGGCGAGGTGGGACTTGAGCCAATCCTGCCTGCTCTGAAAGGTCTGTGTTCTTAACCAGGAAGTCGGTGCTTCCCTAAATGTCCTTGAGCTCTTTTGGATAGTACACAGAGGAACTGTCTCTTATTTTGATTTCTAGACATTTGTTCCACTCAATATGCATTTATTTCAGTATATATTAGGAAAAATAAATAACAGTAACTTCTTATGGCATATCATATTGATTTTTCATTTACATTGGTAATACAGAATTTTCCTTTTAACTTATTTACTTAAGCTCTAAAATATTGAGTCCATTTACAAACAATGTTGAATGAATAATAAATATGATATGTAGTACAATAATACAATAAAAATTATGTATCAAGTATATACAAAGGACTAGGATTTGAAAAATACTGCCTCAGAAACCACCATATACGGGTTTAAAAGAAACACACACACAATGAAACTAATATTTAAACTCTCACCACTCTCACTTGCAACTTGCATTTCCAAGTTTGTAGAACGTTGCTTCAAAAAAAATATTCCAGACCCTGCCTAATGAAGACTCCAAGCAGTCTCTAAATTTCTAACTTTGAAGTGTGTTTATTTCTTTTTCCTGTTTCTATTTTTGGAACTTAAATGGCTGAATGGATTTTTAAAAATTGCCTCTAAATAAAAAATGAGCCAGGGGCCTGGATCTCTCTTCTGTCTCATTTGAACTCTGTGCAAATGGTGAATTACAACACCCCTGGACATAGTGGTCTCTAACTACCAAGCTGCCAGGCTTTTAAATAACAGCAGCACAGAATTGTGGCCATAATGCTACCTATTTCCCTTGATAAATTATTTATGCATTTATTATATTTTACATGGGCTGCTGAACCTGAAGGTACTTCTTTGGGGGCCAGGTCATTTCAAGAAGCCCATTACTGAGAATCAACTCAACAACATTAGAAACTAGCACATCCAATTGTATGTGATATTACTCATTAATATTACATCATTACTGCCTCAGCAGTTGTTTTGGGTGGTGATAACTTTATGTGTGTGTGTGTTTGTGTGCATGCACTATCCAAAGGCTTCAAGGCAATCCACTTCATTAAGAAGCTGTTTAACATTGAGGGTACATCAATAAAAACTAGCTTAATGCAATCGTGGAACTGTACCTAAGATGACTCGGCCAAATGAAGCTATTACCCGTATAATGTGTTTTACACAAGATGGAAATGGTTTACTAAGTTTATAAAATCACTCTCCAGGATTTACAGTGACTGATTTGCTGTAAGATCAGCAGTGTGGTAGAAGTTTTATGCTAACAGTAACTTCACATATGCTCTTAGGAAATTGCTATATTTTCCTCCAAAACAACACAAAACAGCAATGAAATAGAGAGTACTGTTTGTAAAATGTTCCAAAGCATGCTTGTAGTTCAACCTAACATTTAGTATTTGGACTTTGTTTGTGACTTGCATAGAAGAAACAAATTAATTAATTCAGCCTTAATTCAACAAACACTCATTAAAGGCCTACTATGTGCTGGACACAATGCTGGGCCCAGGGAACACCAAAGAGAAAAGAAGAGTCCCTGATCCGGAGGAGCAACTCCAGTAGGTAGGATCTAAATGGTCAATTCCATAATTGCCAATTATGCAGCTAAGTGTCCATTCCAACTAGGAGAAGACACTCACTTCTGTTCCAAGGGCAGAGAAGGCCATGCATGCTTAAGTAGGAGATCCCTGGGCAAACAAGGCAGGCGAGACCTACGGTAATTTTATGGTGGGCATGTGAGACACTTGTTGATTCCTCCAGAGCCTTTCCCTGCTCCTTTGCTAGCTGAGTCCTGATTTTGTTTATGTTTCAGGTTGAGCTCCTTTGGTCTCAGGGAAGGGGGGTCCATGTCTGATCTAGATCAAGGACTGTGACCCAGCTCTGACCAAAAAGATGTAATAGGGAGTGAGCAAGTGGAAAAGCCCTTTCCTATCTGATCAGAGGAATGTTCATGATGAGAAACTCTAGGCTCTTTGCAGCCCTTTCCCTCTAGCTTCTGAATGCCTGCGTGATGACAGGGACTGTGGCAGATTTCTTAAGACCTTGGAGGGAAGACCAAAAACGTCTAGAGATTCCAACCCAGATCCCTGACATCACTAGCCTTCCAGCACCAGCAACCACCCACCTCCAGCCTTCTTGATGTGTGAGAGCAGTAACCTCCAATTGTTTAAGGCACTGTGTTACTTGCTGCAAATAGCATTCATGACTTATTGCAAGTTTGTGGAAACACAAGTTTTTCAGGGTGCTTGAAGCAATGCTCTTAAAGGGTTGCAAGGGATGATGCTGAGATGTCAAGCAGGTGCCAGGCTGTTGAGGGCCCTGATGCCACATTAAAGGAGTTTAGCAGTGCTTTCCAGGCAATGGGTCCTTTCCCAGTGGGATACATGAGATGATGGAGGCAGCACACATATAAGGCAATGCATAATCTTGAATCACACAACCAGACATTTAGCTCTGTTTGCATTCTCTTTCAGTCCTTCTAATTACGTAAAGAAGATCTTTCAAAATTGGCCTAGGTGGCTCACGTCTGTAATCCCAACACTTTGGGATGCCAAGGTGGAAGGATCACTTGAGCCCAGGAGTTCAAGACCAGCCTGGGCAATATGGTGAGACTCTGCCTCTACAAAAAATTAAAAAAATTATTAGCCGGGCATGATGATGCACACCTGTGGTCCCAGCTACTCAGGAGGTTGAGGTGAGAGGATGGCTTGAGCCCAGGAAGGGGAGGCTGCAGTGAGACAAGGTGAGAGAGCCATTGTACTCTCTCTAGGTGACAGAGAGAGACCCTGTCTGTTAAAAAAAAGGAAAAAAAAATTGGCTTAGGAAGTCTTTACTCTCTCTAACCTTATTCATCTTCCTTTTCAACAATGATAAAGAATTTTGATAATTACCTTTTGGTTATAGCAAGTGGTACTTGTTTTTCATTTTGGCTGGTGAATCAAGTTTCCTTGAATGTATACTTACTTAAATTTTTTTTAAAGTAAGTCAACTTACTGAAAAATATTAATAGGTGATAGTGCAGGAGCTACACATACATGGCAAAAACTGCAACGCTGTAATGAAAAACACTGAAGTTTGAAAAATACAGTTGAGTACATCAGGGAGCCACTCAAAGTGTTTAAGCAATGGAGTAATGTAATTAGACTCCCCATTTACAAAGATTTAGTGGACAAGGCCAGGCATTAAGCCTGAAAATGACTTTTGAAAAAAAAAACAAACAAATTTCAGATGAGAAATGATCAGACTGGAACCAAAGCAGGAGATAGGGAGACAAGGAGATGCTAAGGAGAGAAAAGGAGGAAAACTTAGGGACCAAGAATAAAAGGATGGAGAGGGAGAGGGAGGAGTTTGGGATGATTCCAAAGTTTGGCTTAGGTAACCGAAAGAATGAATCACGGCACCATTAAATGAGCTAGAGAAAATGGGAGGAGGACTAGGGCTGGAGGGAGGGTGATGGGTGCAGTTGGCCACATTGAATTGACAGCCTCTCATTAAACCCAGATGGTGCTGTAGACCGCTGGTTCTCAAAGTGTGCTCACCAAACCATCAGCATAGCCTGGCAAATTGCTAGAAATGCAAATTCTTGGCACCACCCATACTTATTGAATGAGAAATTCTAGTCTGGTTTAACTAGTTCACTAGGTGATTCTGATGCATGATAAAATTCAAGGACCACTGGGCAGGAGACAGAATTCTGAGTCAAGATACCTGGACAAAAAAATTTGGATTATTTTAGACAAGGCCTTTCCTTGGGCCTCAGTTTCCTTAGTTGCAAAATGAAGGATTGACTAGGCTATAAGATCTCCAGTAAGTCACCAAACCTCACTGGGTCTCAGTACTTCACCCCTAAATTACCATCTCCCCCTTCTTCTTTAGTAATAGAACCCCAATTTTTAACCAAGTACTTGGGAGTCCAGAATAAAGACCATACTTTCCAATCTCTTTAGCCACCAGGTATGTGACTAAGTTATGAACAATGTGCAGAGAATGGAAGTAATGTGTGTGTCGTCTGAAAAGTTTCCTCAAAGAGAAGAGTTCTGTCCTTTTTCATCTTTTCTCTCTCCTTTGGTCTGGAATGCAGACATGATGGCTGGAGCTTGATCAGCCATCTTGTATCATGAGGGAGAAATCACACTTGGAGGAGAGAAGAGCAATGAGTTAGAAGGAAGCTGGATTTCTGATGACTCATTGAAACCACGCACTAGCTCTATGTTAACTCTTCTAAACTTCTTTTATGTGAGAAAGGAACTATTTTATTCTAGCCATTTTTATTTTTGACTTTCTCTGCTCCTACATTATTACTAGAAAATCCCTTGTACCTTATACTTTTATTAAAAAATACTATGAGAAAGCCAAATCAGAATATTTGGGGGCAGGGCCTAGGAATCTGCACTTGATGACCTCCCTTGGGAACTGATGAACTCTAAAGTTTGAGGTTGGGTGCCTAGGAATTAACTCATATTGTTTTATAGTAATATATATATACTCCAAGAACAAGGGAGTAAGAAATTTGGATATTAAAAAGATTATTTTGTTTTTTGTTTTTACACATATTGATGACTTTGTTTGCATTTTGTTTGCTTAAGGGTTCGGAATTGAAACTCTTTGTAGTTCAAATTCTGCCCATAAGGAAATCATCGGACAAATTGGACCAGTGCCTGTGAGCTTATGGCCATGTTGGGGCTAGGATTTTGATCCCTGACTCCCAGCTGTCTGACCTCTGGACCCTGCAGCTTCCCTGCAACCTCTGAAAAGTTACTTTTTTCCCAGCATTGCAGGTGAAAATCCTCCAGCCTAGCCACAAAGTGTTACAGGGCAGCTGTTCAGCAGCATGGCCAGTTTTGATAGATGAAGCGAAGTGTGTCCAATCAAAACAGCAAAGGGTAATCTAGGTCAGCCGCCCGGCCACACAGGTGACTGGAGCCACAAAAGAATCCAACTCATCCCAAAGTGATGCATGGCACAATTTGGAAGATCAATCCCCTGTTCTAGCTCACCTAAATCTTTGCCAGGATACGACAATTTCAAGTGAAGCATATCTGTGTCCTGGACCTTTCCAAACCATTTATTCAATAACAATGCACTGGAGGGATTGGCTTCACCACTCACTGTCAAAATGGCTTGTTAACTATCCACTCTACGTTAATGATAATACCGCAAATGGGAAGGCCGGAAGAAAATCATGTTTAAAATGCAGAGGGCTTGAACAGGTTGCAAAACAACCAATAAAAGAAGAAAACATGACCCAGCATTAGTTAAAAAAATTGGTTCTTTCTAAGTAAACATGCATACTTTCCAGTACTGAAAGAGAGTGAAGATCAGAAGTGGGGTTTAATGAAATCTGCTTTCACGACTTGGTTTTGTTTCTATCAAGCTTGCCTTATGGTAGTGAGCTTCCAGGTACTCTTGGAGAAGAGGATATTCCAAAGGTAATTTCACCTTTCTTTCTTCCCCTACCTTCACAGTCCCTGCCTTTGAATATTATTATTATTATTTTTTAGTTTCATTAAAACATATATTCCACCACTACATCAGAATGCTTATTAACGTTGCCAGGCAAAGTAACTGCTGGGTATTAATCTCTTGGAGGCCTGGACCATATACTTGTCCAGACTTGTCTTCTCGCTACAGCTCACTAACCAAAACCAATACCAAGGACACAGTGTCCTTCAATTCAATTACAGAAAGTTCCTGGGCTGCTAACTCTAAAAGGATCAAGTGCTTTAAATATTTCTGCAGGCAATAAGCATGGCTCATGTAATGAGCTTTTTTTGTATGTGTGTCATATTTGTATAATGTGCCCCTGTGTCTTAGAAAAAAGAACTGAAACAGGGCCGCTGCCTTGTACAACTCCATTGGATGCATTCACATACTAGTCTGTGGTGCCTTATGAAGTTGCACAGTGCACAACCAGGGCAGCCTTGGGTAGTGGTCCTGATTGTTGGTCATTAGACAGGCCTCTGGGGAGCTCAGGTGTGGCCTATTGGGAGAAGGCTGACAATGTATGCTTCAAGGAAAGTGGTGGGAGACATTAGAGCTGGATTGGGGCAGAGTTCACCTTGTGTGATTATGGAGTGAGATTTATACTGCTTGCTGAGCTTTAAAAGAGGCTGGTGAAGGAGATATTAATGCCCTGCTTCCTGGAAGGCTCTAGGTTCTGGGTGTGGTTGACCTCAAACCCCAGAGGGGGCTGGGCAGTAGCTAGCAGGTTACAGGCATTCCCCAGCCTACAACTTCTCTGAAGGTGTGTTAGCCCTCATCGTACTAGACAGGGATGGAGCTTTTTAATATATATATTTTTTTAACTAGTGGCACCTTAATGTTTGGGCAGAACTTGCTTTCCCTACAACCCAAAAACTTTCTGGTGAGCACACTTCATGAAAAAGGCTCTCTTCTGCTAGCAGAGTGCTCAAGCCACCACTCACCTACATCTGTAGATCCTTTTGGAGATCCTAAATGGAGGTGCTGAATTGTTGTCATGGTTACCATGGGACGTTTCTGAGGCCAGAATGTTTTCAAGGAGCGCAGCCCTGGGCTCTGGGTATCCTGGGTTCCTGAGTAGGCAACTGATGCAAAAAAAAAAAAAAAAAAGAAAAGAAAAGAAAATAATAGATTTCCCCCTTCCTTCTTCCATACTTCTAGTCCCTAAGCAAGAGTCTGATGTTTTAGTGATCATCCTGGCTCCAAACCATCCCAATTTACTGCCCACACCTGACTTAGCCTTAAAAGATTAGCCTGACTTGGCAGCACCTGACTGTGGCCCTGGGCGTCTCCACCTTTTATCAACCAAGACAAGTTCCTGGATTCCCTTGTGCACGCAGCTGCTTCTAGGCAAAAGACACTTGTGAAGGAATTCCCTGCATTTAATGTGTTACAAAGGAAGTGACATTTTTGATCACCTCTGATATGGTTTGGCTCTGTGTCCCCACCCAAATCTTATCTTAAATTGTAATCCCTATGTGTAGACGGAGGTGATTGGATCAAGGGGGCAGTTTCCCCATGCTGTTCTCCTGATAGTGAGTTCTCCTGAGATCTGATGGTTTTTTAAGTGTTTGACAGTTCTTCTTTCACTCTGGTCTCTCCTGCCGCCTTGTGAAGAAAGTGCTTGCTTCCCCTTCGCCTTCCGGCATGACTGTAAGTTTCCTGAGGCTTCCCCAGTCACGTGGAACTGTGAGTCAATTAAACCTCTTTCCTTTATAAATTACCCAGTCTTGGGCATTTGTTTATAGCAGTGTGAAAATGGACTAATAAAACTTTTTAGGAGTCCAGCACTTCACATGTATCCCATGTAATTTACAAACTTAGCAAGAGAGGAAATATCATTCACATTTTATCTAGGAGGAACCAAGGGCTCATAGAGGTGATGCCCAGTTCTGCACAGCTAGGAAGCAGCAGAGCTGGAATTCAAATTCAGGGCTATTTGGTTCCAAAGGTGCTCTTTTTTCCAAGTCATGGCTGCCATTTTAGCCACTGATAATTAGTAGCTCTGAGGGACCATAAACCATCTTCTGGGCATGGAACATTCATTTGTTTATTCAATAAATGTATTTTGAGTCTGCTCTGTGCCAGACCCTCTTCTGGCCACTGGGAACATAAAGATAAATCAGACACAACCTCTGCCCCTAAGAAACTAACCCACTGACAACCAGCAGTAATTAAGAGAGGAATCTACAAGACATTAGAGAGAGGATCAGTCAAGGAAACCATTCTGCTGGAAAAGACACCTGACGGAACCAGCTAAGTTTCCAGGCATGTCCAGTTGTAGGGAATAAACAGCAGGTAAGACCCAATCTCTACGCTCAAAGAATTCATAGTAGAGTTACAGAGGCAAGACTCATGCTCATGGCACAATGAAAGAGAATAAAATCACCGATTGAAGGCCCTCAGGTGTTCTACACGGAAGTGAGGGAGGATTGACAGACTGAGGCAGAAGTTGAGACCATTAGAGGAAGGCTATGGAAATGAAATGGAAGCCACCTTTGTTCACACTATTCTTCATTAATCTTGGTATTTTTTTTTTCCCTCTAGTTTTGCCAGTTACTTCTGGCTCTACCCTGATTTCTTTGTTCATTTTTCTTCCTGCTAAAGGAAAATACTCACTTATTTAACATCTTTAAAGCTGTGCTGAGAGCAAAGCATTATCCTAAGCCCTGATGGTGGTCATAGCGTTGGGAATGTACAAAGATAAACAAGACATTAAAGCCCTTGAGTAGCAAACTAATAACGAAAAGTCTGATATGTGAGCTCCAAACCAAATGGCAAAAGGAAGGAAATAATTAATTCAGACTTGGAAACAGGAGTGAGGGGTGGGGGGTGGGTGATGGGTGGAAGAGGTGGCGGTGGGTTGGGGGTCTGTCACTCAGGGAAGACTTCATTGTTGCTTGTTTGTTCATTCACGTTTTCAGGATTCATTCACTGATGTCTCCTATCTACAATGTCTGCTCCTGAAAGAGCCCACTGTCCAGCACAGGTCTGGAAGACATAAACCATCACAATATAGTATGAGAAACAAGCACGAGATGTACACAGGGCTGTGGACACTTATAAGAGAGAATTCAGAAGATACCGTTGGTGGCTTTTGAACTGATTCCTAAAAATCAATAGGAATTTACCAAAGGAGAAGAGTGGAAAGGACATGTAAAAAGGCATTGAGAGTGTGTTTGGAGGGGGATGAGACACTAAGATATACCACCCATTAGGTAGAAAGGCTTGAATACCAGACTAACAAGTTTGGCCTTTATCTTCAAAATAATGGGCAACCATAGAAGAAATCGGAGCATGTGAGGGTGAAGAAAAAATTTTAGTTTTGGAATTTTCCCTCTGGTATTGCGTGTAAGGTGTACTAGATCGGGATGATACGGGGGCTTAGCCACAGACGCCTCAGCTGCATCTCTGTGCCTGGGAGACTGCACCAGATGCGAGCCTAGCAAAATGGGAGAGTGGGAGGTGCGGGTGAGTGAATGGAAGATTAGGGGAGAGTCCCTCCTGAGGTCTACATTCTGGGCAAGGGCAAACGCAGTTCTAGGCACCGCACAGCTGCTGGGAAGACCCGCCTCCCCTTCCAGATCCCTCTGGGGCGGAGCTCAGGCCAGAGCACGTGATGCTTGGAGCACCACCTTTACTGTGGGCACTCTTCTCATTCATCCGCGGTTTCACGGGCCGCCACTTCGATCTCCAACACCTTGACCGTATGCCTTCGTGAGCGAGGAATCCGTTCTCCTTGACACGTCCCTATTGCTCCTCCTGCAAAGCCCAGTTAGGGAAGAGAAATATCAAAGGAGTCCTTTGCCCACACAAAAGATGGCGACCTGCTGCGCTCACTCTGGGTGGGGGAAGCGGGTTCCAGGCGCCCGGCCTCACTAGGCGAGGCGCAGACGGAAGAGGCGTCTCTGGAGGTAACTTTTCGACCTTCATGGGAGTAGCGCTGAAGCGAGGGGGCGTGGTCTCGTCTGAGTTCTAACAGATGATTGGTTTTCCGGCAGATAGGTGGGGCATGAGTGCTACCCCACCCCTCCCTCTTCGAACCGGAAGTGTCTCTGGGTCTTTCCAGCTGGTTGTCATTTCACTCGGCTCGGTCCTGAGGAGAAGGACTCAGCCGCGGCTGCGGGACCCGGGCACCGGGAGGCGGTGGCGGCGGCGGCGGCGGCAGCAGCAGCGGCGACAGCAGAGGAGGAAGAGGAGGAAGAAGGAAAGCAAAAGAAGAACCAGGAGGAGTCCTCAACAACGACAGCGGGGACTGCGGGACCAGGGTAAAGCGGCGACGGCGGCGACGGCCCAGCAACCGTGAGGAGAAACAAAAGCCTTCTAAATTATAGTTTAAAAAAAAATTCTGGGGGAAAAGAGAGAGAAAGCCGAGGGGGGAGGCCCTTCTCCTTTAAAATAACTACGGTAGTGGGTTTTTCCTTCTTTTCGTCTTTTTTCCCTCTCTGCGGAGAATCGAACTGAGGGAACTGAACAAACCGCCCCTGGGTCCCATGAGGGAAAAAAACCCCGGAGCCGCAGAGAGGGGAAGAGGCAGAAACCGCAGGACCTTCCAGGTCGCCCCCTCGGTCCCTGCACCCCCGGGCCGCCCGCTCACCCTCGTCGAGTCTCGCTAATCCCTCCTGATCGCGACCCCCCCAAGAGGGAGAAACGGGTGTTTCCAACCCCTTTCATGGGGGAGAGGAAGCCGCGGGGAGCCCAGGAACAGCGACCGCAGCAAGATCTGCACCCGGAGCCTCAGGAACAGCCCCAGAGGCCAAAACTGCACCCTGCGAAAGAGCAGAAAACAGGACCAGGAACAGCAGAAACCTCCCTGCAATCATCTTTCCATTAGTCAATGCTGATTTCCTCTCCCGAAACCAGGAATTCACTTCCCACCCCAGATAACCTAATATAATCTATATATATAAATACATAATATATAATGTTCTTAAATTATTCCTGATTTTTTTTAACCAAGCTGCCAAGAAAAGAACGTATTCCCCTCTTAGCCCTATTCTAATTTTTATGTGAGTGAATCTAAACTGCTGAGGAAAACCATATGTGATTGTTAAATTATATATATCTATATTTTTATTCCGCGCAAGGCTTATTCTTCTACATCCATAGATGATTGAGAAGCTCTGTTTTTGTCATTCATGTACATTTTCCTTTGGAAAAAGAAAGCGCCTATTTTACTAACCAAAGACTTGATTTTTACCCTCTTCATTTTTATTCCCTCCTAAAAATAAGCCCAATTGGATCCACGTCAATGTTTTAAGAGATTTTTTTAAGAGTTGTTTTTTTCTTTCAGAGACCAGAATTCCAAATCAGAACAATTTAAGGTGATAAGCTGCGATCTTTGAGCTAGCTATAAATAAGACATTTCAAGCAAGCAAGCAAACAACTTAAATTTGGGGTAGAGGAAAAAAAGGCGTGAGACATCAGGTTGTCATTTTTTATTGTGAGATTCTGCTCCTAAAAATAATAAATGGGGGATTACGGGTTTGGAGTGCTAGTGCAAAGCAATACTGGGAATAAATCTGCTTTTCCAGTCAGATTCCATCCACATCTGCAGCCTCCACACCATCACCAAAATGCCACCCCCAGCCCTGCTGCTTTTATAAATAATAACACAGCTGCCAATGGCAGCAGTGCTGGGTCAGCTTGGCTTTTTCCTGCTCCAGCTACCCATAACATTCAGGATGAGATCTTGGGGTCAGAAAAAGCAAAAAGTCAGCAACAGGAACAGCAAGATCCCTTAGAAAAGCAGCAGCTTTCCCCAAGTCCAGGTCAGGAAGCTGGAATACTGCCTGAAACAGAGAAGGCAAAATCAGAAGAAAATCAAGGGGACAATTCTTCGGAAAATGGCAATGGGAAGGAGAAAATAAGAATCGAATCTCCAGTGTTGACAGGGTTTGATTATCAAGAAGCCACTGGGCTAGGTACTTCAACCCAACCCTTGACATCTAGTGCATCGTCTCTTACTGGTTTCAGTAACTGGTCAGCAGCGATAGCGCCTTCCTCCTCTACAATAATCAATGAAGATGCAAGTTTCTTTCACCAGGGAGGGGTCCCTGCTGCTTCGGCTAATAACGGTGCTCTGTTGTTTCAAAATTTTCCCCATCATGTCAGCCCTGGCTTTGGAGGCAGCTTCTCTCCTCAGATCGGGCCTCTCTCACAGCACCACCCACATCACCCTCATTTCCAGCATCATCACAGCCAGCATCAGCAGCAAAGGAGGTCTCCTGCCAGTCCCCATCCCCCACCCTTCACACATAGAAATGCTGCTTTTAACCAGCTGCCTCATTTGGCGAATAATCTTAACAAACCGCCCTCTCCGTGGAGCAGCTACCAGAGTCCGTCACCAACACCCTCCTCTTCCTGGAGCCCGGGCGGTGGTGGATATGGTGGCTGGGGAGGTTCCCAAGGCCGAGATCACCGCAGAGGGCTGAATGGTGGAATAACGCCCCTGAACTCCATCTCGCCTTTGAAGAAAAATTTTGCAAGCAATCATATTCAGCTCCAGAAGTATGCTCGCCCCAGCTCTGCCTTTGCACCTAAATCCTGGATGGAAGATAGCTTGAACAGGGCTGACAACATTTTTCCTTTTCCGGTAAGATTATGTTCCACTAATAGATTAGGATGAATAAGGAAATAGCATGGTGTAATATCTATGTAACTAGAGTTTGAAGTGCCCGTATTCACATCAGAGCTTTTCTTAGATAGAAAATGAATCAATAACCAGACTTTATTTTAGCAGGAGTGTAATTGGAACAAAATATTCAGCTGTTTCTTTGGCAGTTTTCTAAATTGTAGCCTTAATCTTGTCATAGATAATTATGAATACCTGGTAGCTGGTGATGTAGTAATTATTAACTATAATACCTTTCTTGCCTGACGTGAGAATCAGGGTCAGTTTTTTCCCTACTTATTTAGATGAGAATAAATAATATATAGATATAAATATATTTCATTGCAGAAACTAATGAATGTTTTCTGAAGTAACTATATAACTAAACAAATTTCTTTTGACACTATAAGGTAGTGATTCACTGAAAACCAGCTATTGAATTACAGTTTTCTCAGTGGTTGGTTACATTTTAAACCTGGAAACTCTCTGAACCTTGTAGGTCTGAACAGCCTGAATTGATGGATTTGGCAATTCCTCTTAAACCTCTGCAAATTTTGGCCTACCTTTCATCAGTAAGGAGTATCTAGTGAGAGAAATGATCTAAATGTTTTCTTCATCCCCATTTATTTTTGAACACTGTGAAACTGTTCATCTCAGAGTGACTCTTTATGCCTTTCACCCATTTGTTTATTTTCCAATGTTAACATTGGAGGTGTAGATAATTAAACCATTCCTAAAAATAGATCCAGGCAAAGATCATTTGTCTTTCTTGCTACCAGAATATCTTTATTCTGGCAAGAGTCATTGATGTGTTTGAATTAATGAGCAGCAAGTTAGGTTGATATGAACTAGATAAAGGGAATTTCATAGGTGGTTGAACGTCAGATGCTCCACTAAATGTGTATACTTTGAGGTTATGATTATATGTGTTTAGGAAATTTATAAGGGGTAAGAATCTAGCATTCAATCTAGTTTTCCCAACAACCTCACAAGGTGAGTTCTGTTATTATCCCCATTTTACAGATGCGGAAATTGAATGTGAGAAATATATAATAACTTAGCCAAGGGTACACAGCTGGTCAAGAGTACAAATTCTAAGTTAAACAAAAAAACCCAAGGATTGAAAATATGTATACATACATGTGTGCACATATACATGTGCTACAGCTAGAGGGTTACTTTAGAAATATTTCTGCAAAGGCTAAAACAGATTTTAGAATCATTGCACTGTTCCCAAATACGATGTTAGCCCCAGCAGAATTATTTGTTTTAATTAGTAATTGACTGAGAGGGAGGGGAAGTTTGCTAAGAGAACCCTATGTCATTCTTTCCCTAAGGATTCAGGTGCAGTGCATCTTAAAATATGTGGGTATATTTAGTTTTCGACTTCTAAAAATGATTTTTTTTTTTTTTTTTTTTTTGCCTATCAAAAAGCTGTTGGCATTTGCTTTAAAGGGTTTCGGTTGTTAAAACCAAAGACCAATTACTGTGCTTTAGTGGCCACGTAAAAAGGCTGTTTAAGACATTGACAATCCCATGAAGTCTATTTTTAAAAAGTTGCCTTTGATATTCCTTTGAACATAAACTTAAAGAAAATTTAATGCAAAGATAAGTTTTATGAATTATTCTTATCTTGCTAATTTAAAAAAATGTAAGTTAACATTCAGTACATTTTAACTGGATTAAGATTTGGCTCAGAACTAAATACACCTTTTTTTCTTATTTTGCTGCTATATGCTGACACAGTGAATTTATGTGGCCTCACGGTTTGGTTCCCATTCTCAGCTTACTGACTTTTGTTAAGATTGCTTTAGGAAAAATGAAAAGTTCAGACAATGAATAAAATATACATATATGCACATTAATATTTTTTTCCTATTGGGCTAATAGAGTGTGTGTTATGTGTGAAATCTTTTTGAACAGTTTCTTTGGAGATTAAGTTGATTTATGAAATAATAGTTAGACTAAGATTGATACTAAAATATATTGTTAGAAACCAACTCTTCCCTTAGAACTGCTGTCTTTTATATTGATTATGGGAAAAGGATGGGTCAGTGTACCTGACTTTCAAATATGGTAAGATTCAAAAGTAAACGGTTAATTCTGCTCCCCATCCCCACCATTTGTAGCTCTGTGTGTGTGTGTGTGTGTGTGTGTGTGTGTGTGTTTGTGTGTGAGAGAGAGAGAGAGAGAGCGCACGCACACATATATGAGGAGAGAGAGCTAGCAGTGGGGTGATTTGAAAGTCACAAGAGAATAAATGATTTGAAAAAAATCTCTATGACAAGAAACTCCTAATTGGGTTTTGAAAAAGTCTAAAGAAGTAAGTAAACTGACCACTGTGATTCTTACTTAAATGGATACAGTTCTTTTTGCTTTTTAAAAACCAGTAATTGTTGTGAATTAGTTATTTTTGAGAAAAAGTATCATTTTAAGTTGGTATAAGTAACTTGGTTAAATTTGTCTTATTTAAATGTATAACTTGCAGGCACATGTCTGTAATCCCAGCTACTTGGGAGGCTGAGGCAGGAGGATTGCATGAGCCCAGGAGTTTGGGACCAACCTGGGCAACACAGTGAGACCCCTGTCTCAAAAAAAAAAATTTATAACTTAAACACTATTAATTTTAGGAAAGAAATTTTATAGATATTAGCACTTCAATTTAATTACTATTAAAAAGAATTCCTTTCTTCTGCAATATTCCTCATAGGGGAAAAAAAAAAGAATAAAAAGAATTCCTTAGGTGTGATAGAGAGATCTTGAAACTTACCACAGACATTAAGGATAGTGCTTACATGGGTACATTATAATAATGGTATTCAATCAAAGGCCAGCACGTTATTGTTGTATTGAAAGGAAATAATTTACCTGAAGTGTAACTGATACTAGGCAATGTTTATTTTAATTTGAAACGAACCAGAATGATTTTTACATTTGTTTACTGCAGGTTTGGGTACATATAATGAATTAAAATTAATAACCTTTTAAATTCATAATCCTCCCCCCCCAATAACTGATAGGGGAAGACATTTTATTTGGAGGATTTTTGTATATTAAAAGGTGTTTCTAAGTTATTTTTGCTTAGCTTAAAGCTTCATTACATGAATTCAGAGGGCATCACTCAAATCCTGATTTTGTTTGTTTTGAGACAGGATCTCGCTTTGTCACTCAGGCTGGAGTGCAGTGGTATAATCACAGCTCACTGCAGCCTTAACCTCCCTGGGCTCAAGAGATCCTCCCGCCTCAGCTTCCCCAGTAGCTGGGACTACAGGCACACGCTACTATGCCCAGCTAATTTTTGTATTTTTTTGTAGAGACAGTGTTTCACCATGTTGTCCAGGCTGGTTTCAAACTCCTGGGCTCAAGCAATCCACTCGCAGTGCTGAGATTGCAGGTGTGAGCCACCGTGCCTGACTGAAATCCTGTTTTTAGACACAGATAAAGTAATATGCATATAATAATAGCTAACATGCGGCCGGGTGTGGTAGCTCACGCCTGTAATCCCAGCACTTTGGGAGGCTGAGGTGGGCGGATCACTTGAGGTCAAGAGTTCAAGACCAGCTTGGCCAACATGGTGAAACCCTGTCTCTACTAAAAATACAAAAATTAGCTGGGCGTGGTGGTGGGTGCCTGTAATCCCAGCTACTCCGGAGGCTGAGGCAGGAGAATTGCTTGATCCCAGGAGGTGGAGGTTGCAGTGAGCTGAGATCATGCCACTGCACCCTAACCTGGGGGACAGAGTGAGACTCCGACTCAAAAAAAAAAAAAAAAAACTAACATGCCTCCTGTGTTCTAAATGTTTTACATGTATTGATTCATTTAATTCACTCAACAATCCTATGAAGCAGAAATTATTATTATTTTTGGTCACAGACAAGATTTGGCTCTTAATCATTATACTACAGTGCCTCTTCACATAATGATAATATGGCAGGGGGATAGTGGGTGCAGGTGGGGCCGGAAGGGAGAGTGCCTCCCAGACGCATGTAAGATGAGAGGAAAAATTTTAGTGATACATGATGATCAAAGGCTGATTGTAGATAGAGTATTGAAAGGGGAAAATAATTGAGTATACTTGTTTATCAACTTTAAATGTTAAACTTAGATAGTATTTTGGTCAATGATTTGTTTTAAATTTTGAGCACGTTATATACCAGGCACTGGGCTAGGTGCTTTCAAATATGTTATTTCACTTCCTATGTAGGATTCCTCAGCCCTGTGACATTTGGTTTTATTGTCCCAATTTCAAAATGAAGGTCCATATTCATGTGACTACAGGCATGATTTGACCCTTACAGTAAGGAAAAAAAAAATCCTGTCTTACCAAACATATCTTAGAATTCTGACATCCAAAGCAGATAATATATTGGGGCACCTGCTAATAATTATATTTGAGTATAGCATTTCTTTGGAGGGGTGCCTGGATCTTCTGTCCTTACAGGAAAGTAAAGGAGAATTACTTAGTGTATGTGCTGACACCCTCTTAACTACAGCTCAATTATGTTGCCGCTTTCATTAGCTAAGAGTCAGGTAGGAAGGAAAAAGACAAAATCTGTATGTCACAAAGACTATCCTAAAACTTGTTTGATAGGGAAACAAGTGTCTGGATCCTCAAAATTATATACTGCATCTTATATTTGCAAACAGAACACTGCTGCGGTACTTCAGTTCTGAAAGTCATGGTGGATTATTAAAATTGTCTAATAGGCAACCTCATTACATTTTCTTGTTTCTTAATACAGTATCGTTCCAAGAGGGATCTTTGCATAGGAAACATTTTCTTTGACTTAGAAGGGGAGAAACCAGTTTTTTTAACTGTAAATTATGAGTCGGATGGTTCTAGATCTAGCAGAACTGACATATTGGAAAAGTCTTCCTCTTTGTAGAAGGCTTTTTAACTAGGTTAGATAGCTTTTCTGATGAAATTAAAACTAATTCCAGGGTAGAGTTTTTTTCTTTTTCTATCTTCAGAGAAGCCACGGAATATGATCAGCACATTGTTCCAACACCTTTCAGGAAAAACCTGTTTATCGCAAGCCTAATAAATGTGGTTGTTGCTGGTTGCAACTAGAAAGATGCTACTTAGCTCATGAGTTTAAGTTTTTGAAAGTCATCCTGTTGGTGTTCATAGGAAAGAAATGGGGAACCTAGTTTTTAAATTAACATGTGCCTAGGTTTGAATTTGACAGTCTCAGTTTATTTTCCTTATGACTTTTTCTCTATTTTGCTAGGAGGAAAATAAGCTTGATAATTCACTGTCATATTTTTTTCAGCGCTGTATTGTACCTCAGTTTTTGGTCTCATTATTCACATAAGATAATGTGAATAATGTGTTTCTCTTTAAGGCAGAGAGCCTATAATGTGAGCATTTTAACTTTTTGTGACAAAATTCATTTTATTTTATGTTTAATTGTTCAAAGTTGCCTTACAGAAATTAAAAGTATGTTTTACCGTGATAAATTTAGAGCAATATATTTTTTAAAATTCAAATTTATTGGAGATTCCCATCCATTTTTTTCTCATCGCATTTTATCTTATTGAAACAGAATGAGTTCCACCTTTAAGTTTGCAAAAAATACTTAGTAGATGGAAAGATAAAGGTGTTGATACTATTTTCAATCAATTTCTGAAGGTGAAAAGTGAATAATTATTGAGAAAGGCTATTTTGTGAGCCCGAAAATGTAGAGTGAAGCATAGGCTGTGGACTCAGACTTAAGTTTGACTCTGAATTTGAATATAATTATTTACTATATGAAGCTGTTGGAAAAATAAATAAAATGCATATATAAAGCTTTAAAAATTTTGTCTCTAAACTCTAATGAGCAGTGTGACCTTGAGTAAATCTTTTAAATTCCAGAAGAAAATACCGTATCAAGAAAATAATACCTGGCTGGGCACGGTGGCTCACACCTGTGATTCTAGCACTTTGGGAGGCCGAGGTGGGCAGATCACTTGAGCCCAGGAATTTGAGACCAGGCCTGGGCGACATGGTCAGACCCCGTCTCTAGAAAAAATACAAAACACTTTTTCTAAAATATAATAATACCTAACAGTGAAGGGTAATGTGAGGCACCTTATGTATGTGGCCATATTAGGTTGATTAACTTTTTAAATTTAAAATATGGCTTTCTAATATTGAATAAAGTTATGAAATTAGTTACAAATATAGCTCGTGTTACTGTGAAATATTTTAGTCGTGCTTATCTTGCTGTATATGCTTTATTGAATAAGCTATAGATACAACCCCAGACAGATAAAATATTTAGCAGAATTATCAATTTTCTTGAAGAGAAGTTTTCTAATTAAATATAAGCTTAAACTTTCATTAGCATTGACAGCCTGTTTCTTTCAGTATTTTGAAAGATTTTGGCCACAGTTGTTTTATTAAGAACTTTAGAACATGTGATTGCTTTTGCATACATTAAAGGAGACTACATTTTAATGGAGAATTTATGATTTTTCAGTAAGAGATATGAAAGGGTGCCATAGATTTAAATTGAGAATAGTTTGGCTTTTATCCTGGAATCAAGAGTTTTTAAAAAATATTTTAATGTATTTAGCACACATTTATTGGAGCACCTACTATGTTATGAACTAAGCACAGGACTGTCATAAAAAATGAATCAGTAACATGGTTTGTAATATATTTTTGACCTGTGCTAATCTTTGAGTAAGACTGAACATGCATTTTTTTCCTCTTAAATATTATAAACAAATTATCAACTAGCCCAATAGTTTCATTTCATTTTAATCTATAAGTTGTTTAATCATTAAGGCAAACTAACAGATTCAATTTTAGCTATAACAAAAAATTGTATAAATGGCATTTACAAACATTTTTATTAACATAGTCATTAATGTGTTTATAAATATATGCTTATATTTGGAAATTTTAAATTTTTAGAAAATTATTTATAATTTTTTTGGAAAAATATTTGGAAAAAGTAATTATCAATTATAAATACACACTAATATAAGTTACCTGTATGTTTATATATAACATGTGCTTATTTACGTTCTATGACAAAATGGTACCACAAAAGGCAAACTTTAACTTGGATAGCAGAATTCTGGTCCCGTTACATGCCAAAGAAAAACTCCATCAGCTACCTATAGGTGCTCATTCATGTTTACAAATGGAATTATTCAAGTTCAAAGCTTTAAGCTGTACAAGCACATTTTATATTGTAGGGTATTTTGGTTGGGCAATTTCTATTTGCTGAAGATTTATCAGATATATTCCAATCATTTTTTGGTAGACCAAAACTAAGTTATAATTAGTTCCTCAGTATTATATATTTTAAATCTATATTTATTTAAAAATACCATGTAACAATTTAAATAATAGTTCTTCCAGGTATTCTTGAGGAATGCATCTAGTCAATAGGATCATGGTAATTAGTCAGTAAAATAGTTGCTGCCATTTTATTGTCTATGAGACCTTAAAAAAATAAAACTCAATATAAGAACGTGACTCAGAATGTTCATATACTCTGAAAAAAGGTTATTAGAAAACTATCTTGGTTAATGGAAGTCAGATCTGGGTTCCAGATATGGCTCGGCCATTCATTGGCTATGTGACCTAGGCAAGCTACAGCACCTTCTGGGTCCTTTATTTTCTCATTTCTTTTGTCTGGTATTTTTGAGGATAAAATGAGATATGTCTAATATTTGACCTCTAGAATATTCTATTGTTTTAAGAAAGCAAGTCATCAAACAGAAATATTAAGTCAAAGTTTTATTCAAAGTATAGCACAATTTCTTAAAATCTGAAAACCCATGTATAACTGGTGTGTGATAATTTGAACTTAGTTTTATTTTTCGAGACAAGGTCTCATTCTGTCGCCCAGACTAGAGCGCATTAGCGTGATCTTGGTTTACAGCAACCACCACCTCCCGGGTTTAAGCAATTCTCGTGCCTCAGCCTCTCTAGCAGCTGGGACTACAGGCATGTGCCACCAGCTCCATCTAATTTTTGTACTTTTTAGTTCGCCATGTTGGCCAGGCTGGTCTCGAACTCTTGACCTCAGGTGATCCGCTCGCTTTGGCCTCTGGAAGTGCTGGGATTATAGGCGTGAGCCACCGCACCTGGCCTGAACTTAATTTTAAATAAATAAAATACAATTCCTAAAGTCACTATACTTAAATAATGGTGGGACTGAGGTAGATGACACACTGATTTTCTTGAACACTGCTGAAAGTGACCAACTGGTGATATTTTTTTTTTCTGTTTGTAAAGCACCCCCTGACCCATGTCTTCTTAAATTTTTATTATGGAAAAATTTAAAAATATTCCATGGTAGACAGAATAGTGTAGTGAACTCCCATGTACATGTCACCTGGCTTCAACAATTATCAGCTCCTGGACAACCCTGTTTCATCTATACCCTTAACCCTCTCTCTCCCCATTGGTATTATTTTGAAGCAGTTGCTTCATATCATTTCATCTGTAAATGGTTCAGTATGTGTCTCTAGAAGGAGTCTTTAAGAGAAAACATTAAAATTTTTTTCAAGTTGTTTTTTTAAAGAAGGGTAGTGAGAAACTGAAGCAAAGCCCACATTTCTGTTGTACCTGCTCAGCCCGTTTCACTGCTCAACCTGCTGCCAATAGTGGTGGACCACTATTGGCTTCATCTTCTCTTTCTGTAACATAGAAAAATAAGAGATCCAGTTAAAGCACCCAAACACCAGCTATGATTTGAAATTTGGGAGGAGAGTATACTGTTTTCCTCCCTTCATCCTATCGTTTCTCTAGGTTCACACTTCTGTGGACTTGTGAGCAAGACCTCTGAAAGGAAAGATGAGCGAGAGAACAGGACAGGACTGAGCTTTTATGGTTGTTGTCTTTTTTGTTTTTCTGTTTTTTAAGAGGAATGTAGAGGTTTGGGGTCCCTTGCAGACTTTTAGACTGCATCAACTTTTTAAATTTCTTGCTTGCTATCAGTGCACAAATGTTTGATGCTTTTGAAGGGCCATGGGCTGAGGATGCTTAACTATGGCAAACGTGATCCTTCTGCTCCTGAAGTGCACTGGCCGGTGACATCCTCTTTGTGCTTGAGTGTTGAGGAGTGCCTTCTGCCCAGGAGATTCTGGAGAACTATGGATGGGGGTTGGGGGGTGTTGTGAGAGTCTGGAAATGTGGAGGCTGGGCACAGGCTGCTTTTTGAGATCACTGTCAAGGCTCACAAAAGAGAAGAGATGCCGAGGGTTACAAGACATAAGCTTCAGTTTAGGAATAAAGGTTGTGCATTGGCCAGGCGGGGTGGCTCACGCGTGTAATCCCAGCACTTTGAGAGGCCGAGGTGGGCAGATCACCTGAGGTTGGGAGTTCGAGACCAGCCTGACCAACATGGAGAAACCCCATCTCTACTAAAAATACAAAATTAGCCTGGTGCGGTGGCGGGCGCCTGTAGTCCCAGCTACTCGGGAGGCTGAGGCAGAAGAATCACTTGAACCCAGGAGGCAGAGGTTGCAGTGAGCCAAGATCGCGCCATTGCACTCCAGCCTGGACAACAACAGCGGAACTCTGTCTCAAAAAGAAAAAAAAAGTTGTGTATTAGGGTGGACCCCTCTCCTTGCTGACTCTGGACCCTGCTCAGACCTAGCAGACAAGGAGAACAGGAACTCTAACAGCCAGTCGAGGTCTAAATGACTTCATTCCTCAAGGCTGAGTGTTAGTATTGTTTACCTGCTTTCCTTGAACTAATGACTTCTTGCCCTGAATAGCTTATTAGGGAGAAGTCTTATACTGATAGTTTCGGGGTCATAGGTTTGAACTTATTTTGATTATCTCTATGAAAACAGGTTATAGAAAATAGCACAGAATCACTGACTTATTCAGATACAACTGATATCTAATTTAAAATGTGAGTTTCATGCTTTTTTTCATTGCACCATAGAAGGGGCAGAGAAATTGTTTTGAATGAGTTCACTAACTGCCATGCTTTGTGCTCCTGCTGCCCATATACCTTATCTCATTGGCTTTTCACCACAGATGTATAAGGGAGGTGCTATTATCCTCGTTTTGCTGATGAAATTAAGGTTCAGTGATATTGCAGCCTCAAGATCACTTGCTTAGTATGTTTGATACTTAGTATCACAAGTATCAAAGCTTGTGATAGATTTTAATTATTTCTCTCTGCTAGGCAAGATTAGTATGAACAAATTGTCAAGAAGAAGAAAAGGTCTATCGATTCAGGAACTGACTAATCAAGCCTAGAATGGTCATTTGGTTTTTTTAATACAAATAAGTGATGACAAGAAATGTTTATCATTTTAAGGATTTATAATTCTCAAAATGAATGTGATTTATTTAGTAAAGGTGCAATAAAAAGTGTTCTCAGAGGCTTTCTGGAGAGATCTTATTTGTCAATTCACATGGCAACCAAATGGAGCTGTTGATCCAAGATAATACACCGAAGACATTCATTCATTTAGTTGTAGATCATAATTCTATTAGGGAACATGTGGTAACCTAAGATCTGTTAGACTCTACCTTCATTACAGGAGCCATAATGAGAAAGTACTGATTGAAGAGGGAACTTGCTAAGAAATATGAGATGCTGTTAAATGTGGTCCCTCCTGCTTCAGATAATTACCGCTTTAACTTTAATCTCTGATGCTCATTGTCTTCATTCAGGCCACGTATATATAGGGAAGGATTTCATACCTTACAGGTAACAATAGGGCAAAAATTCTAGGCCCAAACAAAACTTCACTTAAAACACTTTTCCTGAGCATCTGCTCTGAAGTCAGACTCGACCACTTACTGTGTGACTTTGTAGGGCAATTAGTTAACTTCTCCTAGCTTCATTTGCCTACGATGGGGAAAATAAATGACAGTACTGACTTCATATGATGGTTGTGCGGAACTAATATATGTAATTGTTATGTAATTCACGTAAGATGCACAACACAGAGCCAGGAGGAACATGTTAGCCACTTTCTATATCAGTGGCGATGGCTTTACGGCATGCTACAAGCTGTGGATATGGAAATGAGTGAAGCTCATGGCGCATGGTGATAGTGATAAGCTCTGTCATACAGAGCTTATCACTATCTTGTGGGATGTCAGAGTGCTAGGGAGACATAAGGGAAAAGGGATTGGCTGCCTGTGTAGGGATGTGAGGGTCATTTGGAAGTGGAATCTTGAAAGTTGACTGGATAGTCCACTCTTGATGATCTGTGAATTTACATATTATTTAATTCAAGAGGAATATTTACATTTTGGCAAATCTTGAATTAAAACTCCTATAGTTACCTTTGATTAATTATGGGCTCTACTGGCATCTTAAAATTTCTATTTATTTTGGCAGCTGACACACTGGCGTACGCTTCCCTTTCAAACCAAAATATTTTCCCTTCCCTTCTTTACCAGGGAAAGTTTAAGCCAGAAAGAGAAACTTCTGTAGCCTGGTACAGATATGTAGCAGTCTGAGAAGTGGTGATCACAGTAATATATGTTTTTATAGAAATAGAATGAGTTAAGGGATAGCTGAATTTTGGCTTTGGTTCTTAATAATGTGGTTACATTCAATTAATTACATTTTGTGTTTTAGACTTAGTCTAGTAATGCCAAAACACACTAGCTCAAGTATAAAAAGAAGCAATAATAGAGTGGTGGTGCTGGTGCTGGTGGTGGGTAGCATGGGTTCTATTTAGATGAGAACATTTAAGCTCAGTACAGTTGTTGCCTGTGAGCACATAACCTAACTGTGAACATCCCAGCATCCAAGACAAAATGTAACATGATGGGTGATGTAGATCTCATTCTCTAATGAAAATAAGCATACTTTTAAACAAGAGTGAAATATTTTTGAGAGAAATTTGCCTTGCAGGTTTCTAATCATGGGGCATTGACAGACAATTTTTCTGTTGCTGACAAATTTTACGAGAAAATTCATAGATGTTTAACAAACAGCAGTTACTAATATTTTCTGCTTATTAAAGTCTGAGATCATGCTGTTAAGCCATAATTCTATAAAAGCAAGTCCAAAGGGACCAGTATATACTATGTATTTTCTGATGATGTGACTTGATAAATAGGTTGAATCTGAAGGAATGAGTAACTAGCATATCCTTTGTTTAGACTGTTTATCTTGGCTTATAGGGCATTTGACCAGTTGTGAGAGAAGACATGTCAGTAGTAAATATCTGAAGGGCAGATATTCCATGTCGCTGAATGAAAAAAAAAAAAAAAAAAGCTATCTGCTTAAGATATGGGGTATATGGATGCCAGAGATAATATTTTATTGTGAAAATTCAAGCACCAAATTTGTACTTTGTTTGTTCTTAATGGTGAGCCACTCACCTCTTGATGCTTTTTCTCAAGGAATTTTGTTTTGGTGAAATTGAACTTTATTTTAATCTTTCCAAAGGTATGGACCTTAGAACTTGAAAGACAGAGCTGTTTCAGGTTTTGAGAGCAAAGCCCTTCTCTTCATAAGGAAATCTTACAGTAGTTCCTGTAGAATATTTAAGCTGGACTGCATCATAGCTGGCCAACTAGGATAAAAGCTATAAAGCACACTCCTAAGGATCTAATGAAGTTAACCTGTTGAATGGATTTGCTTAACTCAGTGGTTCTCAAAGAGTAATCCCTGGTGTCATTTGGAAACTTGTCAGAGATGGGAATTCTTGGACCTGACCAATGCTGAATGAGACTGTGGGGATGGACCCAGTAATCCGTATTTTAACAAGAACTCCAGGTGATTCTGATGTACTCTCAAGTATGAGAAACGCTGGCTTAGATCAACCATCTGGATGTTAAAAAAAAAAAAATGGCCACAAATGATTATTTTGGTCTGTGGCATAATTACAATTTAGTTGTTTTTCCTGATAGAAACAGACCAGCAGGTTCACGTGCTGCTTGTGGCAGCTTCTGGAATGTTATGAAAAGCCTTGTCATTAGCTATATACTGATGTAGGTCTTCCCATTTTGCCCTGGCAGGCAGTATTATTCAGGTGTATACTAAAAACAAGGGTCCTCTCTGAAACATTCCTTTTGTTTTGTCAGAAGCTTATTTCTATCAAATTTGATTTTCATAGTGATATCATAAGGTCTTTTAGAAATTGTCCTGTGAAGTAGAGATGACAGAAACTGAAACTAACCAGTTACTGACATGCAACTTAGTATATTACATATAATAATTAAGACTACAAAATATGATGAGGTTTAAGCATTGTGATAAAGTTTGCTTTACTTAGCCTTGAAAATCATTGGTGATCTTTTATTTTCCTTCATGATTACTAAGCTCACATGTTCTAGAGTCAGAAGGTCTGGGTTCACATTCTGCCTCCACTTACCTAACATTGATGGAATTATTTAAATACTCGAAGCTTCAGTTTCTTCATCTGTGAAATGGGATAATAACTGAACATATCTAATTGTATCAGGGTTTTGTGAAGAATAAATGAGCTTATGAATGTAACCCATAATGTTAGCTGCTGATAGTAATCCTATTAGTACTGTTACTACCACCAGTACTCCTGTGGTTAGTAGATAACCCAGAGATGCATTTATGATGGGTCTCTAATTTGTGTGCCACTCTGTCATCTCAGTGGGGAGAAGGAAGATAAGATTTCTCTTTCTCTTCTTATGGTTTTAGTACCTCTGATATATATCATTTGTATAGATAAAATATAAAAGGTAATATTTGTATAAGTAAAATATAAGTAATATTTGAGTGCCTACTGTTTGCCAGGCACTAGCCAGCATATTCATACCCTCAGAACCCTTAGAGTGCCTCCTTTATTCAAATGTATGTCTTAATTAGTATGGTTCTTTGCCATGATCATTACCCTACCCAAGGAAGGATCACTTGGTCTATAGTAAGACTTGGGTTTGAATCCTGACTATGCCACTAAACTATGCAGTAACCAATCTGCGTAGTAAATTGTGTAAGTTTTCTTTAGTCTCAGTTTTTATTATTAAAATAGAAATAATAGGCTGGGTGTAGTAGCTCATGCCTATAGTCCCAGCTACTTGGGAGGCTGAGGCCAGAGGATCACTGGAGCCCAGGAGTTTGATGCTGTGGTGAGCTGTGATTGTGCCCCTGCACTCCAACTTGGGCAACAGAGTGAGACCCTGTCTCAAAAAAAAAAAAAAAAAAGGAATAATAAAATGTAACTTAGAAGATTTGAGAATTAATTAAGACAGTGTTAATCAAGTACCTAGAATAATATCAGGTGCTTAGTAGATGCTCAATAAAGGGTGGCTCTGCTTTTCTAATTTCTCCCTTTAGGGTGCCAAGAGAAACTGGCAGTGGGGTTGAAAGCAAATTGAGTTGTCAGTATCTTTTGTTTTATGAGAGATTCTTTAATCATCTATCTGAAACCAGCACACTTCACTCTTCTTTCCCCCAGCAAATTTTTTAAGTAGATTTTTTTTGAAAGAAGCTTATTTTATGTTTTGTGTAGCATAATTAAAATGCCATGATTGTCTTTTTTTTTTTTTTTGAGACGGAGTCTTGCTCTGTTGCCAGGCTGGAGTGCAATGGTGCGATCTCAGCTCACTGCAACCTCCGCCTCCCAGGTTCAAACGATTCTCCTGCCTCAGCCTCCCAAGTAGCTGGGGTTACAGGCACCTGCCACCACACCCAGCTAATTTTTGTATTTTTTCACCATGTTGTGGGCAGGCTGGTCTCGAACTCCTGACCTCGTGATCTGCCCGCCTCAGCCTCCCAAAGTGCTGGGATTACAGGTGTGAGCCACTGCGCCCAGCTGTGATTGTCCTTTTAAGATTCTAAATGATCATTTTCCTACTAACTGATCACTGACCCTTGCCTTTTTGTGGACAAAAGTGATGGACTTTGATTAATAAATTCTCATCCTTATTTTTGGTTCCTGCCTTAATTGTCATAATTTAAACTGTAAATCTTGAAAGAGCAAGGTATGTTAGAATATCAAAAAGCTAGAATACAAATGTATTTTGGAGTTAGGACAGGGACATCAGAGATCCAATCAAACCATTCCTTTTATGGACCAGGAAAGAGGTATAAAGGACGAAAGTGCCCAAGCTCATATAATACGACAGGCAGAGTTGAAGCTTCCTAGTGTCCAATGCCCGTTCCACTCATTTATGCTAATGTTCATGTTTTGGTCATTAGCTCAAGTTCAATCAAGAGCATCACCTAACAAAGTTTCTATTTTACAGTTAGTTTAATCTTTGGGAAATGGATCCTAGAAAATAGGTCAGTGGTTATATTTGATCCAATTAACAATTTAAAAAGGCAAAATTGAAGAATGAAATATGGAAATCAAAGCACTCTTATTCTTTTGATTTGACTCTTTCGTTGTTGCATAGGAAAACCAGCATTGTTTGTACTGTTCTTATACTTTGGGTTTGTTTGTCTATCTGTGTCCCCTTTATCTATTTCCTAATGGTACAGACACATTTTAGGATTTTTTTAAATTAGATGTTAAAAATGGACAGAAAAGATCAGTGAGGGGGTAAATCAAGAATGGCAGTCTTAAAACCTGCTCTGAGAACAGAATGCTTACTTGACAAAATATGTGGCTTTTGATCTCTTTGAATTACCAAAGCATCATAAACAAAATGTTTGTAGTAAGTATACTTGCTAATAAGTTTGGGTTGTGGGGAAGAATACATATTAGACTAGATTTGGCAAGAATGTAGTACTCGTGCCATTGGACCTTATACGTTGCAGCAGTCTGTGGAGGCAGTTTCCTTCTGAGTCCCTGTAGAGCCTGAGAATCCTTCTCAAAACACCTTGCATCTAATAGTACCAATTGAACAAACTTTGTGTGTTTGTATTTACTTGTCATCCCTGTATTAAATTGTAACAAATTATATGAAAAAATTAGTATCATTACTAAAAATTAGTGTAAAAAGGGTGGAGAATTTCTTTTCATTTCATAAAACATTACTGAAAATTTAAAATTTAATTTAGGATTTTAGCTTTAATGTATTTTACCAGTTAGAAGTCAGCAAAAATCTTTATGTTTCCCACAATATGCTTGGGCTGCCCATGGGACAGGGTAGTGGGAGGAAGGTATGGAATAGTTTACTAAATTCCATTCATAATACCACATTTAAAAACCTATAGGCTGCCAGGCATGGTGGCTTACACCTGTAATCCCAGCACTTTGGGAGGCCAAGGCAGGCGGATCACAAGGTCAAGAGATCGAGACCATCCTGGCCAACATAGTGAAACCCCATCTATACTAAAAATAGAAAAATTAATGGGGCGTGATGGCATGCACCTTTAGTCCCAGCTACTCAGCAGGCTGAGGCAGGAGAATCGCTTAAACCCGGGAGGCAGAGGTTGCATTGAGCCTAGATCACGCCACTGCACTCTAGCCTGGCAACAGAGCGAGACTCCGTCTCAAAACAACAGCAAAACCTATAGGTAAAAAAACAAAAGCTAATAGGTAAAAAGGAGGCTTCTTGACTTACTGGAAATAGTTCTTATAAAACAAACCAAACAAAAACAGTCTATGTTATATTTTTTATCAATTGCTTCTTTTCAGTGCTCTTGTCATTCAGTGACTGCAAAATGCATGTTCCAAAAATTGGTAAGGTTGCTTACTCTGTTAGTTGCATGAAAAACAACACTAAACTTAATTCCTCCCCTCCCCCAAAAGCAAACATACAGCTCTTTAGAGGGAAAGGGGGAAATATGAAGACAAATCTTAAGGAAGTAGCAGAGAATAAATATTTTAAATGTTTAAAAATTACATGAAGGAATACATCCATTCATTGATTTAGCAAACATTTGCATGCTTTCTACCTGCCAAGACCTATGTGAGGCAGAGTGATACAGAAATACAGGACAGTGCTTCTTAACCTGTTTTACATCATGACACACATAGAAAATGATAATTTTTAAACAGAGCTCATCTGCCAGGAAGCTCCTGCCACCTCAGGCTCTTCTGGACAGTCTTGTGGGCTTAGGACATGACTGACTTGGTGCATCATCACCCTGTTGTGGTAGGCATACTGGACATATTTGATGTGAGACATAGTTCCTGCTCTTGGGAAGCTCACAGTCAGAGGACACAGCCAAGTGAACAGACACCAGGAATTATTGCGTCCAAGACTGGTTTGTATTAGAGATGGAAATGGATGGCCCTTTTAAAGGTGTGGTTCATTGCTGAAATAGAACATATCCAGCAACTATAGAATGAGATAGTGTAATTTTATATTAACTTCTAAACCTCAAATTATGCCTCAAGTCTACTTGGCTTCTGAAAGAATATGCAGGTTTTGACTTAATTTAGTGCTTGAGATGAGGAAGTGTAAACACAGAACAGCTTCTCTCTTTTGGGAATACTAACCCTTAGTCTGGTCCTGGCCATGTGTACTCCTGCCTCTCTGTAGATGGATCTTGTTCAGGAGATGAGGATAATGATGAAAGAATCTGGTGGAAGAGGTGGGGCAAAGATGTTCTGGAGGGAGTCATACCAGTTTAGAGCAGGATAGAATGGTAAGGCACCTGCTCACTCTTCCCCATCCTCATCCTCACCCTAACCTTCCCACCCCTGGGGGAAAACTTGAAATACTGTCTCTCACTTGTAATATTGGATTCTACCTAAATATACTGTCCCTGGACTCCTCAAGTTGCAGTGGCGTTATAAAACCACTCAGCGCACATTACTGAATATCTGTATGATGAGATGGGGTCAGGAGGAGAGGTCCCTATTTCAGGGAAGCAGAATAATCGTGTGGCGTAAGATGTGTTATAAAAGCACAGAAGAGAAATGTTAGGTCCATCCAAAAAAAAAAAAAAAAATGCTCTCAAGTGGAGGACATCCTCCGTCAGCTTAGAGGTTCTAGAAGTTAGCTAGGAAAGTAGAAAAATAAAGGGGATACAATTAGGAGGTGATTTTTAAAAAAATAAAGTCAAAGCTTTGAATTTAAATAGTAATGTAAAAGGAAATATAATTGAATAGAAGTTTTAGAATTCTGCTTGCAGATTCCTTTGGGATCCCCTTTTTCTTTAATATTCTTGCAGTGGCCTTTGTGTGTTTATGTACAGTATCCTTAAGGTGGGTCAGAGCATGTGTTATTGCTTTGTCTCAGTTTAATTTTAAAATGTTTTCATCTCCTACTTTTAATGTATCAAGCTAAACCTTAATTTTAGTTGTCTCTAGTACTCTTCATCCTGAGGAATGTCAGAGCACTTGGGATGTTGTATATTTTAGGATTCCATACCCACTCTTGAAATGCACTTGGTTAAGCCAGGGGTTTAGGTCAGCAATGTACCCCACACTCTTCCTTCTCTTTAATTTTAATGGCAACAAAATCAAGCCTAATTTTGCAAGTTGAGAGTAAATAAGAATTGAGATTTTATTTTGTTTTGTTTTGCTTTCTCATCTAGATTCTAACTCTTATTCTAACTCTGATCCTTTTATCCTTTATTTACCAGAAGTAATGACTGGTTTGTTTGGGGACCTAATAACATGTTGCATTGGGGGCAGGGAGGGACAGAACATGCTTCAGCAGTTCTCTATTGCTATTCTCATCCTTCTCCTTAGAGAAAACCTCGTGACAGTAATGAGAGCAGCTTCTGTGCTTCATTATTCCAGATTTATTTTTATGTTGGGGGAAGGGAGAGTCTACCAAATTTTTTTTTTTTTACATGTTTTTTGGAAGGAAGGAGATTTTTTTTCAACTTTCTATATAGATTATTAGTTTTAAAAACAAATCTTTAGAGAAGGCAAATCATTAACAGTCAAGAACAACTTTGATAATATATAGAGATGAATAAATCAATATTTTTATTTTCTTAAAATAAGTATATAATTTATCTTGGATGGATCTGGTGGCTCATGCCTGTAATCCCAGCACTTTGGGAGGCTAGGCAGGTGGATCCTTTGAGGTCGGGAGTTCAAGACCAGCCTGGCCAACATAGTGAAACCCCATCTCTACTAAAAATACAAAAAATTAGCCGGGCGTGGTGGTGGGTGCCTATAATCCCAGCTACTCTGGAGGCTGAGGCACAACAATCACTTGAACCTGGGAGGCAGAGGTTGTAGTGAGCTGAGATCACACCACTGTACTCCAGCCTGGAACAGTGTGAGACTGTCTCAAAAAAAAAAATAATAAAGATTTCTCTTTTTTTTTTTTGTATACTTTACCATTTAATAGTCTTACAATCATTCGATGACTATTTTTAAACTTTGCCTTATAAGAAAATATAGCTATTTTGAACAGCACATACAGGTACCAGTCTAGCAGATAACTAATGGGACAAGTTTGGAAAGCTTTGCCACGTTTTTGCAATCTTAAGTGATGGGAAAGATTTTTTTTTTTTTTATACTTATGTAATGTTCTTAACTAATCCAGAAATTAGTTTTAATGGTTTTGGCTTTCTGAATAAATGTGATGCTTCTGTTGAAATTATTGTTAGAAATCAAATCACTCTTTGCTGAGCGCTGTGTACTTACTTTTGTGGTTTTTGATGTTTGGTGTTAATAATAACATTTAGTAATAATGTGCCTTATATAGAGAGTAAAATTGCTACTTTGTGATCTGTGTCCCTTCTAATGAAACTTACTGTCTTCTTTTATATTTAAATGCTATTTTAAAAAGTGGTTTGTGGCTGTTTGTGTCTACAGGATCGCCCCAGGACATTCGACATGCACTCACTGGAGAGTTCACTCATTGACATAATGAGAGCTGAAAATGATACTATTAAAGGTAAGTTTAGAAATACACCCAATTGATTTTAGACAATAGTTTTAAATGTGTATTAACTATTTAATCTGATACACAGTATGGCAAATATTATGGAGTCACTTTGTATGCAGTAAGTTCTATCAATTTTACACATACACCTCTTTGTTAAAAAATCCAACATATTTGATGAACCTCTACAGTGGAGCCATCGTGATACCAGTTAAGAGTACGACAAGAGTACTAATTGCCAAGAATGGGCAATTAGCTCAAAGACACCAACCACATACCTTATTATTATTTTTTTTATATCTCAGGCAATAACTTCTCAGTGCCTCAATTGTTTGTGTCTACCTACTTATGACAGTGATTATGTCCCAGGAAGAGTTCACATGTTGGTAGAATTTTTGCCTAGTTTCATGTTTTAAAAAATAACCAATAGTTTCAAAGTTAAAATGAAGTTTCATAGTTCTCAGAATTTTTTTCTATGTATTATGTTAAAAAAAAAAGTACTGTTTCTACATGGATTCTGGTCTCATGTTACTGAAAATTGTGTTATCTTGAATAAGACATTCTGTTTGACTAGGCCTCAGTTTCTTCACCTTTATAAAGACGTAGAATTACCTGGGGTGCTTTAAAAATAAAATGTAGATGTCTGGACCCCATTCCATACATGGGGTGTGGGCTTGCATGTTTTTTTTTTTTTTTTTTTGAGACGGAGTCTGGCTCTGCCGCCCAGGCTGGAGTGCAGTGACGCGATCTCGGCTCACTGCAAGCTCCGCCTCCCGGGTTCACGCCATTCTCCTGCCTCAGCCTCCCGAGTAGCTGGGACTACAGGTGCCCACCACCACGCCCGGCTAATTTTTTGTATTTTTAGTAGCGACGGGGTTCACCGTGTTAGCCAGGATGGTCTCGATCTCCTGACCTCATGATCTGCCCGCCTCGGCCTTCCAAAGTTATTTTTTAATATCTCAGGTGATGCTAACATGTAGCCAAGAATGAAAATTGCAAGACTAGATATTTCCTAAGGGCCTTTCCTCTGATTTTGGGAAAAGTATCTCACAAAATAAAATATTTTTCTGGATAAAAATATCAGTTGTTTATTAGAAAGCAGGTTTTTTGTTTTTTGTTCTTTTTTTAAGAAACTTAGAATGTTTGGTACATTTGGTCATCCCACTGAAGTTGTTGGCTCCTTCGTTCATTCATTCATTCAGTGATTCAATGTTTATGACACTGCTTTGTGCCAGACATAGAGCTTTGCACGGAGGTCAAAGGTAACAAGGCAGCCTGTTGTTTCAACTGGTGACCTGCTTAGCCTAGTTTCCCTTTGAGTCTGGCTTACCATGTTACTGATGCAGAAAAACATTTTATGTATTTTTCAGTAGACCAATAGTGATAACTTTTTTTAATGAGGAAAGCTTTTAGGTTTCTGGAGAGAGGGGAAAAAAAATAATGTGTAAAAAATAGGCATCCATCTGATGTGACATTTGAAATAAGAATATTTGGAAGGTCTTTACTGAATTTCTCATGGAATTCTGGTGGATGACTCTAGTGTAGATGCATGCTATATAGCTGTGGAAAGATGATCTCCCACTCAGAATTGGCTTTATTTTTGCTACTTTTTAGCACTCTGACTTTGGGTAGTCTTCAGCCTCTTGGACCCTTTGTTTTCTCTTCAGAAAAATGAAGAGTCTAAGGTGCCATTTCTAGCAACAGAAAAATTGTACACTCTTAAACAATAGCTAAAGGAAAAATATGAATAAGGTCTGTGGGTTGTACCAATGTCAATTTCCTGGTTTTGTATTATAGTTATGTAAAATGTTGCCATTTGAGAACACTGGATAAAGGGTACATGAGGCTTTCTCTGTACTACTTTTGCAACTTGCCGTGAATCTATAATTAGCACTTTGGGAGGTAAAGGAGGGAGAATCACTTGAGCCCAGGAGTTCGAGACCAGCCTGGGCAACGTGGCAAGACCCTGTCTCTATATAATAAAGTAATTTGAAAAAGAAAAAAAAACATAGTGAGACCCTGTCTTTATATAATAAAATAATTTTTTTTTTTTTTTTTTTTTTAAAGTTAAGGTCTGGTGCGGTGGCTCACACTTATAATCCCAGCACTTTGGGAGGCCAGGGTAGAGGATGGCTGGAGCCCAGGAGTTCAAGACCAGTCTGGGCAAGATGGTGAGACCTGGTCTCTACAAACATTAAAAAAAAAAAAATTAGCCAGGCATGGCAACCCACACCTATGTTCCCAGTTACACGGGATGCTGAGGCAGGAGGATCACTTGGGCCCGGAAAGTTGAGGCTGCAGTGAGCTGTGTTCCTGCTCTTTAAGACCGTCTCAAAAAAAAAAAAAAAGTATGGAAAAAGTAGTTAAAGAACATTTGTACGTTCTTAATGTGTTTAATTCTTTCAGCACATTTTAAAAGAGCTTCCCATACACTAGGTACTACAGATAATAAGTAATTAGAAATCATTTTCTAAGTGCCTATGGTCTTTATCACAGAAAGCATAGGTTTACAAACAGCAGTGGATAGAAACAACTTGTTATGTGACATTTTAAGAAGCAAGCCTCTAACTAATACTTAGGTTAGATAAAAGAGTTGGCACACATTATTCTCTTTTTTTTTTTTTTTTTTTTGAGACAGTCTTGCTCTGTTGCACAGGCTGGAGTGCAGTAGCGCGATCTCAGCTCACTGCAACCTTTGCCTCCTGGGTTCAAGCAATTCTCCTGTCTCAGCCTCCCAAGTAGCTGGGACTACAGGCGCCTGCCACCACGCCTGGCTAATTTTTGTATTTTTAGTAGAGATGGGGTTTCACCTTGTTGGTTGGGCTGGTCTTGAACTCCTAACTTCAGGTGATCCACCCACCTTGGCCTCCCAAAGTGCTGGGATTACAGGCGTGAGCCACTGCACCTGGCCAGCTCACAGTATTCTGATATGATTAACAATAGAATTTCCTTGGCCATCAGTTTTAGCCAGGATATCTCTATCAGATTTTTTTCTTCTAGTTTGCTCAACGGGTAATTGTTTAAAGTTCTGCCTTTATTCTGTATTATCTTTTTAAGTTCTCCTTACCAATTTTTACTAAATTAAGTTTCTTTAAGCTGATATTATAGGGATAATCAAAAGTTAGGTCTGATGACAGAATAAATTAAGTCTGATTGATCTAATCTGGGAACATACAGATTTTGTAAAATAGTGATTTATAGACTGCAACGTGATGACGGAATAGAAAGACAGTGGGTTTTGGAATCCGATCTGGTTAAACTGCCACTCTGTCACTACAGTCTGTGGTGGCTGTGAGGATGACATAATATGATGCAGCTATAGATTTCAGCATATTGCCTAGTTCATAGAAGACACTAAAAAAATTACATGTATTATTACTAAACATGTAAGTCTGCTTTCATGCTCATCAAAAAAGCCAGTTTCAGTTTAAGTTTAGGTGCCAGTCTGGCTTGAGTATATTACAGGAAGCTTGTGTGTTTTTTCCTACAAAGAGCAGTAAAGAATTCACAGCTGAGTGCATGGATCTAAAATGCCAGATTATAGTTACGCTTGTTTTCTTTTTCAAACAAGATCATGACCTTTGTATCATTGTAGCCTATCACTGCCAAGACATTGTTTTTGCTCAGGGTAACATTTTATTTCTTGTCAAAGTATCTTCTGATTTAGATAGCTATTTTAGGAATACTATGCTTGATTTTAACAGTGGTTCATTCTATTGTGAAATTTTGTTTAAAGGTAATAAAGATAATAAAATTTGAATAACTTAAAAAAAAACACATTGACATTTTGAAATAGGTATCTAACACCTACCAATTCATTTTGAAAATAAATAAATAAAATACTCTTCCAGTGCTCTGCTTCCTTAGAAACAGAAAATAGAAAATTGACATTAGCCAGGTGTGGTAGCTCACACCTGTAACCCTAGCACTTTGGGAGGCCGAGGTGGGTGGATCACCTGAGGTCAGGAGTTCGAGACCAGCCTGGCCAACATGGTGAAACCCCATCTCTACTAAAAATAGAAAAATTATCTGGGCGTGGTAGTGTGCACCTGTAGTCCCAGCTACTCCAGAGGCTGAGGCAGGAGAATTGCTTGAACCTGGCAGGCCGAGGTTGCAATGAGCCGAGATCCGGCCACTGCACTCCAGCTTGGGCGACAGAAGGGAGAGACTTCGTCACAAAAAGAAAAGAAAAAAAAAGAAAATTCGTGTTAATTCTGAGATTAGCAGAGAACAGTATACCTCTCAGAAAAAAAAAAAATTAAAAGATTTGATTGTTTTAAAGACTTTACAATTCAAAAACAACTTTAATAATCTTAAAAATAATTTCATAAAAAATTATGAATGACCTCATTTATTTTTCTCCTTCATTTCTGGTTCCTCATAGATATGCAGTTTGTATGTGTTTAATAAGGCCTAAAATTGCTACAGGAACTACAAGTTGAATCTATTGGTGTGGCTATTATTAACTTAAATTTTCAAAAGAGCTAGAAAACCTAATTTGTATTTTTCATTTTGGAACAAAAAAATCTCCCTTACTGTAATGCGGTTAAAAAACTTTATTTTTGCTATCAACAAAATGCTTAATAGTCCTAGGAACCTTCAAGTACAGTTTTTGAATTTCTTTATGAATGTGTTATTGATTCCAACTGGTTTGTTAGAAAACTTATGTTTTTTTAACAAATGTTCAAAGGAATACATAGCTTTCATAATTTGTATTAGGTTTTTTTATAACTTATTTTTAATTGCTTTTCTAAGAATTTTGAGGCTACTATGATTTTTTCTATGTACAGGGATTTAGCTGTTTGTGCGGTGGGGAAAGGGTTCTCCTCATTCCTTATCTCCCTCTCCTTTCTCTGGTCAGCTGGCAAGTCTGGATGTTATTTTTATCCGCGAAATTGTGTATTGCCTTCTCCATAACCAACACCGGTGACAATCCTCAGAAGCTCTTCCCCAGAGACCAAATTCATTTTCTTTGCTGCACACTCAGTCTCATAAGCTTAGAGCCTAAGCTACAGGCTGATTTTGAATTTTGATCTCCCAGGTGGCAGCTTGTGCATTGCTACAATATTATTAGGCTTATCAAGTTTTTCTTCACCTGGACAGAAAAATATTTTGTTGCTGTAGATGCCTAGATGATTATTTGGGGAATATTGTATCTTATTGTTATTCGTGTTTTTTCTCACTTATGAAATTGGTACTTGTTACTTAGAAATGGAGCAGCATGAAATAGATTAAAACCACATGCGAGTACATCTGTTTTCAGCCTTCTGAAGCATAGGTTGGACACAGTGAAAGAAAGATTCATGAGGCAGTGTTATATTCAGTGTATAGAGAGACCTCTGAAAATTAGGAAGCCTTTTTTTCTTTTCTGTATGTGAAGGGAATAAAGAGACAAAAATAGTGCTTAAAAATTAGACGTCAGACAGAATATAACAATCCACAGTTTCACGATGTGGTTGAGTATTTTAAATCCAATATATGAAAACAATATAATATTCAATTTGCTTCATTTCACTAGAACGCCAAAACGAGACAGCAAAATTATTGAGAGAACAAAGGCAATCTACAGACTGTCAAAACATTATAGTTGTTCTTCAGATATTAAATTATGACTTAGATATCATATTATTCCTTTGAATAGTGTGAAAATGGAGTCTTTTTCTCTTCATATTGTTGTAGAATGTATCTTGCTTTCAGTTTTTGAAAGGAAGGCTCAACATATCCACCACAATTCCTCTGAGTTTCAGGCATTTCAAGTACTTAATTTGAATGTAAGCAATAATGATTGCATTCAAAAATGCAAGTTGTTTAACATGCCAGTCTTTTACATATCCCCATGGTGCCCAGGAAACCTATTGCATATGTAGAGTAAGTAGTGGAAGCACGTTATACATCACTGCCTCACGTGTTTCATGCATCGCTTTATTTTAAGAGCTATGGATCTACTCCAAAAATGCTATTTATTTAATTCCTGACTGCCAAAGGTGTTGTGACCTTGCATTTTAAAACACTTTCATATTTTTTCTTACTTTATCTACATATTAAATTCAGAGACCCTTCCCTGACTATTTTTCATTGCTGTAAATTTGTTTGAAACAAATGCTTAAATGAGTGGGTGAGTGATGATTCCATCTGTGCTTCTTTTCTTTGTTGCTAAGCAAAAGAATTTATAATAGCCTTTCTAGAAGAAAATCATGAAACTCAAGTTGAAAGTTTAGTACACAAAGCTTGTTTCATCAGTTTTATAAAAGTTTTTTTATATCATTGTAAGAGAGTGGCTGTGGGGATTATTTAAATTCTGTATCTTTACAGTTGGGATAGAATTAATTTAGTGCTACTTAAAAATATGTGATAAATAATAGGAAACCTTAACTCTTCTTTTGATACACCATTTTACTAATATTCCTGTATTCCAAATTGCAGTCACTTAGTTGACTTAGAGAACACATGTTGCATACTGGTAGAGAGGCATTAGAACAAGTATTTTATACAGATACTGACTCTATGCAGGCTGAAATAGCTCTAGAAACCTGCTATGAGAGTTGCTAAATTTTGTCACTTATTTATTTCATATGTTATAAATTTGAAGTAATTTGGGAATAAGTAAATTTTTTTTCAAAATGAAAGGAAGTCCTACTAAAATAGGTTCTGTTGCTTTAATATTAGAATGATTTATTTCAGGTAGGAATGGTGGGGAGGGTATATAATTTACAGTATTTAATCTTTTTCTATTTAAATTGGTTTGCCTGTGGCAAAATAAGAACAGATTACTGGTACCCTAACCTCCAACCTTTTTAAAGGATTAGATGGACATTTTCCTTTAAGGGACATTTAATGGGGCATGATTCAAAGTACCATAAAGAAGAAATGGATAGGCTGGGCGTGGTGGCTCACGCCTGTAATCACAGGGCTTTGGGAGGCCAAGGTGGGTGGATCACCAGGAGTTCAAGACCAGTCTGGCCAACATGGTGAAACCCGTCTCTACTAAAAATGTAAAATTAGCTGGGCCTGGTAGCGGGCGCCTGTAATCCCAGCTACTTGGGAGGCCGAGGCAGGAGAACCGCTTGAACCTGGCAGGTGGAGGTTGCAGTGAGCCAAGATCAAGCCATTGCACTCCAACCTGGGCGACAAGACTGAAACTCCATCTCAAAGAAATAAAAAAGAAGAAGAAATGGATAACGCAAACCAGTTAATTTTACTCGGATTTATAATCAAATTTCTCCTTCCAAGTAAATTATTAGTATGTGGTATCAAATATGTCTGGCGAATTGAGGGATCTTTAAAATATCATTAGGTCTTTAGGACTCATAGTCAGCCGGCAGCTGCCTGCTTGTCTGGCTGAAGCCTTCCTGAACTAGGCTGGCTCTTTCTTGCTCGGTTTGGATGATACCAAGTAATTCAAAGTAGCGTAACAGGGAAGTGACTTAAGTCTCCTAGGAATTAGAAAGTTGCCTTACTTCTCAAAGCCTCATAAGTAATGGAGGACGTTAAATAGCAAAGAGTATAATTTAAACTGGGCTACAATTAAATGTGTGTGTGGCTATGTAGGAATGAAGCGTGTTTCTTCTCTTCCTGTACTCCCCCTCTCTTGACTGCGGAAATGGAACATCCTGAACAGTCTTTCTCTTGCCTTGGCTTAGCTGTGCTGTAGGATGGGACCTGGGCTTCTGTGTTGAGGTAACTTCTATTGTGAGGAAGAAGAGGGCGAAATTGTGTGGCATGATTTTTTTGTATGAAAAGTGAAGGGTCTATTCTTAATTTTGAACAACTGCCTGCTTTCTGATTTACTTTTGATCCGGATTTGTTGGATTCCTCACTGTACTGTGTAGGTTGAGCTTACAAAGGTGTGGATTTTGAGCAGTGTGATTACCCCCTTTCAGATTTGGGGTTGCTGTTGTTTTTGTCTTTGGGTTTTTATAAGGGGAGGAGGGGAAGGGGAAATGCCTAGGAAAGAAAATCATGTGATGTATGTGAATGCTGACATCGTCATAGGATCGGACTGAAGTCTTCCTCCCTCTAGCCTCTGAATGGAAACCAACTCAGTTCAAACTAAATGCATCTTGTGCATGGGCCAGATCCTCATCTGCCCCGTTTACTTACATAACACATACTAGTCAATCGAAAATAGTGATCCTCTGCCCTCTACCTGCCACACATTCGTGATTGAATATTTAACCCTTGTTTTTATTTGGTCTGAAAATCAAATAAGCAGTTGCCACAAAGGGGGAATTTGTCTTATGTCATCCATGATGTGGGTCCGTAATTACTTAAGCAGCCCCTTTATCTTAATCCTGAACATTGAACACAAGGAATCCTATTTTGAGGCCGTGAAAATTGGTTATCGTTTTATTCTGTTACCTGAGTGAGAGGTGAGGGTAACGGTGGGTGAGTGGATGGGGGAAGTATTATAATAGTAAACTTTTAATGTTATTAGAAGATTAAACATACATTTAAAAGATTTTTTTAACTCATTAACATTATTTTTTTCTTTTCAGTGGTAGTAAAGTTCTCTTATTCTATGGTTGTTATGACTTAATATTGTTCGACATACATTCAGGGCAGGGATTTAACTATATGTGGTAGATAAAAACTTGGAGATAAATAAGAAAACAAGCAACAATCAGGTAACAAATTAACAAGTACTTTAATGTTTTACTTTGTCATATTAAGTTTTGTGTACAATTTAAGCTTATGTTTTACCATCTGGACAGGCAAAAATAGTAATCTCCACTCAGAAATGAAATCAGAATGACAATTAAGTAGTAAGATTTTCAGACTTTGTCCACAGTTTGTCAATGATAAATATTAGGGACCTTCCTACTGTAAAAAAGAGAAGGGGGCCCACAATATTTATGGGGATACATGTCATTCATATGCTACATCTAAATTAATAGAGTGTATTGTGCACCTTTAATAGTGTCACTTGGTTTTTCTATGTTTTCCTTCTATAATAAAATTCTATAGAGGTGACTTTTGCTGTCTCATTTCCTGACAGCTACAAAAACAGCCCAAATATCTGCTTAATAAAAAAGCCCTTTGTTGTCTATGAAGGTCTTAAGGCTTTCCTTGATCCTGTTATGTAATCCATGACGATGTTATTTGCTGACTTTGGGGGAGGGGAAGAAATGCCGCCTGATTCATGGTTGTCATAAAAATATCCAAGATTCTCTGCATTTAGTTTAGCAACAGGAACGAGGGAACAGTTCACAATTGTGCCACAGAATTATTACTTCCCAAAACTCCTGCATGGACTTTCTACCTGAATATTGTATGAAGTCGATGCATTTATCAACTGTATGTGCCTGGATTGTGAATTTCTTGTTTTTCCCCCTCACATTACCATTATCCTTACTACCAAAACTAAAAAGGGGGAGAGAGAAAACTCTCTGAAATTGTTCTTGCTTAGCCCTGTACAATTAGCCATACAATTTGTAAAAGGAATACTTTTTAAGAAGGTTTAAACTAGTTACTACTTTTCAAATCAGACGTTGAGATGGTCAGGCTGCCTCTGGGCTTCATTATTTTATCTAATTGACTGATTCTGAATTCAGTCCTACACCAGTGCACTCAGTTCTAAAAGCAAGGCTTTGTTTTATTCTGGGTATTACCTGGTAACCAGTCAATTAAGAACATTAGTAGAACTCTGAAGGGAAAGCAGTTCCATAATCTCTTTGGAATCCAGTTGGGTTGATGCCAGTTGCTGTATATTGGAAAAGAGAAGGAGGAATCAACCAATTAGAGCCCCCTTTTAGTGCTTGAGAAACCAGCAATAAAGAACAAATCTTAATTCTGAAGAGCAGCCGTGATTAATTCAAATATAAATAGCTTTAAAAAATATAACTTCTGCTGGCTATAATATTCCAAATAATAAATGTCTGGCATGGTTGACTAAATAGAGGTATTTAAACCAGCTACCCGATTTCTTTATTGTAATGATCAGAAGTTGTTAGCATATAACAGACTTTTCCAAATGTTATGAAATAAAAGAAGTGTTTAGGGTTGTGTTCAAACCTGGTTTGGCCTCTAGTCGTGCCTTAGATTGGTCACTTCTCTCTAGACCTCAATTTCCTCACCTGTAAATGGAGGGGTTGAACTTAATGATCTTTACGTTACCATCAGCAATTCAGTCTTACATTACAAAACTGAAGGTACAGTTTTACATTTTAAAACTGAAGGTTTTTATGGTGTAATGACTGAAAGTAGCCCATGAATATCATGTGAGTCTGGGTGTGGCAGTATTTCATATGGAGTGATTTGCATAAGGGATATAATCAGAAATCAGATTTAGTCGGTTGAGTGAAGGCTTTGGGTCTAAACTACATCTTTTCTTTTTGAGACAGGCCTAAAAATATTATGTTTAGAAAACCGTTGTTTAAACTTGGCCTCGTGAAATGTTTTTGTTCTCCATTTGTGAACCATGGGCCTCTTCAGCCATGGGAATTATTTGATAGAGCCTGTGAACCCATTAGTGATCAGGCATTCCAGTTAGATGATAGATGTCACTTGTGTATGCATGATTATCTTCCAAAAGCATGTGGATGCTGATGTAATGCAATTAAAATACATTTAAAGGTGTTGCTGAATTCATAGTAGCCTTCTGATATTAAGATTTGTTTTTGTTTTTGTTCTGTTTTACTTGTAGCATTCATTAGGGTAGAGACGGGGTAGGAGTCTTCAGTTATTATTATGGAGGAAAGCCTCTCTGAAATATTTTGATCAAAGTAGGTCTTAATAGTTATTATAATAGATTATGAAATACTGCTCTAGAGAACTTCCCTAATTTTTCTGCTTTATACTCCTGCCATTAGAATGCTCCTTTTTACAAAAAAGAACATAACATAAAAAAGGAATTTAACAGAGGAAATGGTGAGGAGGAGGACAGGGAGGAGTGAGGAGGCTACTGACGCTCTCCTAAATTGTCCTCTCCACCAAGTAGCATTTTGGAGCTTCCTGACATCTGAAGCCATCTTTATTCCTTTGTGGCAGGGTTAAGAATATGGGCTGCTGAGGCTACATCCTGCATGATGCCAGGGAGTAGAGGGAGCCATCTGACGAGATGGGTGTGCTCCGTGTTGTATAACGTGGCAGTTCTTGTTAGGAGGGGGAGGCAGGTGCTACTAAAACCTCTTTAAGCCACGTGGTTTGGAAGTGTCTTATATTTTAGCTTCTGCTTATACTCCACCTCCACAAATATTTGAACATATTCGATGTGCCAGGTAGATTGAAGGATAGTTTTGATACTGCGCTGCATTTTTCCTTTTCAAGGTAGTCCTGGACATTCTGTAGGGGAAGCAGCATTAACCAGTTTCAAGTGAAAGGGTGCCTACCTCTGATACCATTTCTCTTTTATTCAGTGCCCCTTCTGAGAATTATTTCTAACCCAGATCCTTACAGTAACCTTTTATGTATATTTTGTGGTCTTCATTTTACAGCTGAAAAAAACTGGAGATCTCAAAGATGCAACAGCTTCTGTAAAGTCACTCAGATTCCTGGTACCTACAAGGGTCAATATAGGAGGCACACACAGCTTCTGGCTCCTGGTTCAATGGCCTGAGTATTTATTGTGTAGCCTCTGAGAAGGAAACAAACATAAGAATATGTGAACATTTTTGTCTAGTATGCTTTGACAGAGGGTAGGCATTCAATTTTTTTTTTCTCTTTTTCTTTCTTTCTTTCTTTTTTGAGACAGAGTCTAGCTCTGCTGTCCATCCTGGAGTGCAGTGGCACAATCTTGGTTCACTGCAGCCTCCGCCTCCTGAGCTCAAACGCTCCTCCCACTTCAGCCTCCCAAGTAGCTGGAACTACAGGTGCCTGCCAGTGCACCTGGCTAGTTTTTGTATTTTTTGCAGAAATGGGACTTTGCCATGTTGCCTAAGCTGGTCTCAAACTCCTGGGCTCAAGCAATTCACCCACCTTGGCCTCCCAAAGTGCTGGGATTACGGACATGAGCCATCATGTCCGGCCAAGATTTCTTAATTTCAATTTGGGAGATGGTACAAAATTTAAAAGTCTGTATTTTATCATAATCTATGAAAGATTCAGACCTCACAGTTGGCTGGTTTCATACTGAAGTGTGCCTTATTGGGAGTGGAAACTTTTCCAAGTTGACTTCTTCTCTTCCCTGATTCTGATTCACCAGATTTGCCATGGGACTTAAGCATGTGCATTCTTCATGTGATTCAGATACACTTCCTTCGCTTCCCACCCCCCACTTTTGCGTTGCTTTGGATGTATACGTAAAGTCCAGAGCTGTCTGAGGCCATTCATACAACAAATATACATCAGGCATCTACTGTGCACCAGGTACTATGGTTGTTGGGATATATCAGGGACTAATTAAAAACAAAGGTTCCTGGCTTCACCCAGCTTATTTTCCAAATAATTACCAGACATCTTTGAATATCCTGTTTATTATTTAATTTAGAAGATTAATAAGAGGAAAAGTAAGAACCCAGAGTATTGATAGGAGAAAATAGGCAGTGGGCCTTCTGAGAAATAACAAAAGGTGAAATTCTTATATCAGATATAAAATGCAAGTCCATTTTTCATTAAGGTTCAGGAAAGTTGTCAGAATTCATGTTAAGTAAGTGACTAGAGTTTATCAATGATGGATAGGTCTGTATGCAGAAAGCCAACTAGTGACTTTGCAGATTGCCTTTTGGGGTTTGGACTTCAGTAAACAGTTTTAATGCAGCTTTTTATCAGTATAGTAGCATTCCATTTTATAAAATAATGGTTATAAATAAGAAACTCAGTTTAATTCTTTTCAGTTTCTGTAGTCAGAGAAAAGTCTAATTAGATCTCTTGTGGCTTCTCTCTCTTATCTCTAAAGTTCTCAGTCATTTACACTGACTTAGCTTGTGGTCCTTAGAGATTTCATAAGTTTATCTTGGTGTTTTTTTATGTTCATGTCAGTACAGAGAGCCATTTGTCAAAATTATTTTCACCTTGGAGCCATTTCTTTATGTTTATTCACTAGTTCTTTTAATATATGTCTCTTGTAACACATGCTTCTTTTAATCAAACTTTTTGCACAGTAGGAGAATTTTAATTTACTGCCTTGGCTTTTTTTCTGGATTGCTTTAATTTTTTCTGCTACTCGGTCTGTTTTTCCACTTTTCTTTCCGTTATATTTTTTTCACCTTTTTTTTTCCAACTGACTTTGGCTGGCTTAGCTTGGACAAAAACTACACCTAGTTTTGCCGAGTTTTTTAGAGCTTAAAAAATTGCCATTAATCTCTGGTATCATAACATCCTCTTAAGGCAAGTTATCTTGTTGCTCTGTCCTCTAAATGTAGCATCTAGAGTCAGAAGGCTTCTGGCAAGGATAAAAATAGCCTTCCTGCTTGCTGGTTTGTTGTTAGCTTTACTTGCAGTAGGAAATCTTTTGAATTCCTTAATTGGGTCAGCTTCTTACTAGTTTCTCTCTAGACATTCCCTTCCGCCTGAAATTCTTAGATGCTTTTAGATCTTGCAGCTTAGCACCTGCCCCGAGTTGTAGTCAAAGCAGTGCTTCCTTTTTATGAAACCTTCCTCCATCTGTAGAAACATATTCCATTGACCTCACCCATCTTACAGATAAGTGTTATTTTCTTTTGCCACTACTACAATCTGTTTTTCAATCATCATATCACAATTGAAACATTAAATTTGGGGTTTTGGTTCAAAATGAAGATCTTCTCTGGTTTTATTGAAAAGAAAAATTTTAGGTTGAATTTTTGAAGTTTTCATTAAAATTATTATGTATCTTTGCCAGTTTGGCTTTGATAAAAGGGGTTAGGTTTTGTTCTTTTCTCTCTCTTCCTGAGAAGACTTGTATCCCTGTTTTTAACCAAGGACACTAGCAAATTCTCATTTTTCTGAAGCTGAAATATCCCCCAGATTTGCCACTCCCTTCTCCAAGGTTCCAGTTCAGAACTTTTTGGCCAAAAGAAATCCTACTTGTCCCTTCTCTTACAAGTGGAAAATTGTTGGTTATCTTCGGCTTATTACTGGGGAAGGGAAAAGAATTAATTTGGTTAAGTACCTACTGCATATTGAGGGACTTTTTTTGGCATTGTGCAAACATTATCTCAAGACTGTCTCACAACAGCTTTGTGAATTGATGGAATTATCTCTGTTTTCCTGAGGTTCAGCAAAGCTAAATAACTTGACCTAGGTCACAAGATGATACCAGCTTGACTCTACCCATTACACTGCATCTTCCATGGCAGAGAGACCATCAATTGCTAACTTTGCTTCATTCATTTTCCACAGTTGTTTATTGAGCACCTTTCTCTGCTCCAGGCTCTGGGATATCAGACCCAGAATCCATAAAGATCTCATTGCCCTACAGCAAGAGATTAAAACAAGTAATGTAAATATGGTATAATAAGTGTAAAGAATACTGGAAGGAGTACAGAGGGTTATCTGAATCAAGGCAAGGATGATGTGGGGCAGGGAAGGCTTCTCATAAGATGTGAGGCCTAACAGGGCAACTGCCGGGACAAAAGTGTGGAGGCTTGAGTGGTAAGACATTGAGGGGCAGAGAGAGAGAGGAGGGCATTCTAGGTAGAGGGAGTTACCCAGAAGTTGAAGTTATGGGCCAGCAGTTCTGAATGGCTGGAGTGCCTGATGTGGGAAGGGAAATGGCAGTGTGGAGAGTTAGGAAAGCCATTAATTCAAAGATTTTTGTAAGTACTGCCTTTTAAGCTGAAAGCCAAATCTGTAGCAGAGAAGGGTTTTGTTTAGCCTAAACTCCGTGTGTTTAGTGACTTTTAAGTGGCTCTTTGGGAGGGGACAAGACTTCAGCTGATACCTGTCTCAGCCAGTTCCTTCTTTGTGATTTTGCATGGGAATGTCTTCGTTGGAAGTTGGTTGTAGCACAGATAGATAAGGGGGTAGAATAAGCTTCCTGATTTTGATTTGGGGAGTTATTTTTGTGTCAATAGACTAAATTATTAAAAATTAAATTATAGAACATATGGAATGCTGTTTTGTTCATATTGCTATGTCTTCTGCATTTGTGTAAGTATAAAGTTGGCATTCAAAACCAGTGGATTTATTACACATTTCTTGAGCTTTGCTGTCCGATGTCCAGGTCCCCACAGCGCCATCTTGCTGCAAGTCTCAAGCGGAGTTTGTAAAAACAGAAGATGTGCAGGGGTAGGAGGACTACCTCCTTTAAAATATTACTTACGACAGTATAGTTTTGATTTACTTAGATGTGAGCTAAACAAAATTAGCAGGAGCAGAGGTAGGAGCAGCACTTCTAGTTAGGTAATCAACAACAACAAATGTACGTGTATGTATATATTTGTGTGTATTAGAAACTTTTAATGGTGCTCACTGAAGACTCCTCTGCAAACACCCTGCTTTTCTTTGGAGTATCCACGTTTTTATAGGGTGAATCAACCAAAAGTTGATCCTTAAAAATTTTATGCTGTCACTTTAGAGTTATTCCCTATTATCATTCCTTGGCCTGCACCATGTTGTCAACATTGTTGGCATAACTGTGAAAAAGAAAAGCTTATAGATAGTGTGAAATCTAATTGCGCTGCAGATACATTTGATACTTTTTGGTGTTTGTGTGTTTGAAATGGCAGCATTTATTTTTATTATTTCCTGTTGAATTATTGGTAGTAGTAATATCTGGATCATTCTTTAGAAAATAACTTATTTTACCTAATTAATGAAAGTAATACTTATATATACTGCTAATGTAAAGGAGGATTTCCTCTAGTCTTTTCTCCTTTTATTTTTTGACTTGGTTACTTTAGTTAGTGTCTTAAAAGGATATGATAGTACATACTGTTCTTTTTAGCACCTCCTGCCCCACCTATTCTAAGTCAGTCTGTTGGTAAATATTGGTTCTTCCAACTGGCAAATGCTTAGCATGGAATTGCCTAGTTGACGTATGGATCTTTTCTAGGTTGTAGGATTTGGTAGTGTAGATCCCCAGAGTCACACTGTATCTGTTGCCTATATTTGGCTAGGTTGAGTCATGTCACCGAATATAGCCTATGCCTTTGGCATGATGTATGCCAGGCTTCTGGTTCCAAATTCTGCAGCTGGCCTCCAGAGACTACTACTTTTCCTGTCATAATGTTCCTTAAGATGAGGGCTGCTGACCAGGCAGTATTTTTTATATTTATAACACAATCAATACCAAGAGCCTTCAAAGATTGAATTTTGCCCATCAAATAGGTTCACATGCCGAAATCCTAATGCCTTCCTTCTCCTTTGAGAAATTAAATTCTGAATGTGCCCAAACCTGGATACTGATTAAAGACAGATGAGTTCTTGGCTGGGCGCCGTGGCTCATGCCTGTAATCCCAGCACTTTGGGAGGCCGAGGCAGAGGCATCACCTGAGGTCAGGAGTTCGAGATCAGCCTGGCCAACATGGTGAAACTCTGTCTCTACAAAAGTACAAAAAAATTATCTGGGCATGATGGCGGGTGCCAGTAATCCCAGCTACTCAGGAGGCTAAGGTGGGAGAATCACTTGAACCTGGGAGGCGGAGGTTACAGTGAGCCAAGATCACGCCATTGCCCTCCAGCCTGGGAGACAGAGCGAGACTCTGTCTGAAAAAATAAAATAAAATAAAGATGACTTCTCAAAATCCAACCAAACAAAACAGCAGGCAGGTACTGGGTTATATTAATATTCAGACATCTCAATTTTTATTTTATTATACTTTACTTATGAAATACTGGTGTTTTGAGTTCAGTGGAATGAACTCATCAAATGCTCACCTGGTACCCAAACAGGACACTCAAGATGCCTAGGTATTAAAAGCTCTAATTCTGAAGGAGGCTTTAATGTAAAAGAGATAAGGTTAGCCAGAAGCTGAAATGATTAGGTAAGAAAGTTAGTTGTTGCTTTGTAGCTACAAATAAAATTTGATGAGTTCGTTAAAAAGATGTTTCCAGCCAGGCGAGGTGGCTCAAGCCTGTAATCCCAGCACTTTGGGAGGCCAAGGCAGGAGGATCACAAGGTCAGGAGTTCAAGACCAGCCTAGCCAATATGGTGAAACCCTGACTCTACTAAAAATACAAAAATTAGCTGGGTGTTGTGGTGCTTGCCTGTAGTCCCAGCTACTCGGGAGGCTGAGGCAGAAGAATCGCTTGAACCCAGGAAGCAGAGGTTGCAGTGAGCCGAGATTGTGCTACTGCACTCCAGCCTGGGTGACAGAGACTCCATCTAAAAAAAAAAAAAATAGATTTGAAAAAATCCTTGAGAAAACTTATGCCTATGCAAAAGCCTGCATGCACGTAGATGTTTTTGACAGCTTTATTCATAGTTGTCAAAACTTGGAAAAACCAAGATACCCTTCAGTAGGTGAATATAGATTAGTAAACTGTGATCCATCCAAACAATGGAGTATTATTAAGCACTAAAAAGAAATGAGCAATCAAACCATGAAAAGATGTGGAGGAACCTTAAATGCATATGACTAAGTGAAAGATGGCAATCTGGAAGACTGCATACTTTATGATTCCAACTGTGTGATAGTCTGGAAAAGGCAAGTCTGTGAGACAGTAAAAAGATCAGGGGTTGCGGGCTGGCGAAGAGGGATGAATGGGGGAGCACAGAGAATTTTTATGGCAGCGAAACTACTTTGTCTGATACCATAATGGGTGGATACATGTCATTATACATTTGTCCAAACCCACAGAATGAACACCAAGAGTGAACCCTAATGTAAACTCTGAACTTTGGGTGTAACAAATGTATGGGTTGGTGCAAAAGTAATTGCAGTTTTTGCCATCAACCTATACCACTCTGGTCGGGATGTTGATAATGGGGTAAGCTATGCATATGTGGGGGCAGAGGGATATCAGAAATCTCTGTATCTTCCTCTCCATTCTGCTGTGAACCTAAAATGCTCTAAAAATGACGTTTATATATTTATTTGTAAGTATGCAAATATGCTTATATATAAGCACATATTTATATATCAACATAAAAATACATATATATATATATATAAACGAGACACACAGTCTTCATTGGGAACATGGAGTAAGGGCCACTGTCTCAGGCATGGGAGGGGATTATCAACTAGCTAGCCATGGAATAGAAAAGCTGTAGAAACTTACACCAATATAGCAGAGAGGATATTAGAACAGAAATAAAGGAAAAAGGACAAGGAGAGTGCAAAAAGGTTGTAGATAACCAAATTCCCATGGCACTTTTAATGGGAGCTTTTGGAGGATTTCCAGAAAGGAAATGGTATGTGTTATCCATAATAGATTATGGACAACTCTTTAGATATTTTAGTTGTGGAGAGAATTTACAGAAGAGTAGGGCACACAAGTTAGGGAAGCATTATGAAAGTTAAAAAAAGAAAACAAATCAATGTCACTTAATGTCACTGCCTGTATGTTAAAATTTAAGTAGAAAGAATAGCTGATTGTTTAACAGAATGTCACAGGTGTGTTTGCTACTAGAGACTGCAGTTGATTCTAACCTGACAACAGGAATTATATCACAAGGCTGAATCAAAAAAATTAAAAACAAGTATCACTTTCAGAGTTCAATTGTGAACTTTGCCAGTGATTCTTCAGTGTTGCATTGTGTCTTAGCTGGAGGGTAGAATGACTGTAACTTATAAGGCCAAGGGACAGGGAAAGCATTAAAGGTCACCTAGTTTGGTTGCAGGAGGTCTCTTCAGGAGATATGGGCTGAGTTAATCTCATAATAGAGTTAAGAGACCGTTTTGTTACTGTCAAGTTGAAATTTTCTCTTTAAAAGGTACCCAAAATATGAGTTTGTGATAAAGTGGAACTTCATTTGTGAAACTTCACTGTGAAACCAGCCTGTTAATAATTGTCTTTTGGATTCTCATTGTTCATTATCCTCCCTTAGGGCTGGGTGAGGTGGCTCATTCCTGTAAACCTGGCACTTGAAGAGGCTGAGGTGGGAGGATTGCTTGAGCCCAAGAGTTCAAGACCAGCCTGGGTAACATAGGGAGACCCCCATCGCTACAAAAAATAAAAAATTAGCTAGGCATGGTGGCATGCATCGGTAGTCCCAGTCACTTGGGAGACTTGAGGTGGTAGGATCACTTAAGCCTGGGAGGTCGAGGCTGGAGCTGAGATAGCACCACACTGCACTCCAGCCTGGGCGACAGAGTGAGACCCTGTCTCAAAAATAATAATAATAATAATAATCCTTCCTTGGCATCAAGTAAGAGGCATTATGGTTCATATAGAACAGCCTTGGTTTCTATTGCAATGTTAGTATTAAATAATTGGAATATCTTCTTGGAGATAATAAGACATTTCCTCTTAATATTTCAACTAATGTTATCAAATATTTTTGTCTCTATATTGATTTAGTCATTCTTCTGAAAATGTTTTATGATAAATGAAAGTGTGTGATAGCTCTTATTCATTTACTAGAGAGTTTTAGAAGTATAAAATCTCTGTATATGTTCCATTACAGAAAATCAGCTGCTACTTTTAGTCGTGATTCAGAAACAGTACTCTGTTCCCACCTCCCAGGTTTTTTTTTTTTTTTTTTTTTTGAGACAGAGTTTTGTGCTTGTCTCCCAGGCTGGAGAGCAGTGGCGAGATCTCAGCTCACTGCAACCCCCACCTCCTGGATTCAAGCAATTCTCCTGCCTCAGCCTCCCCAGTAGCTGGGTTGATTACAAGTGTGCACCACCACGCCTGGCTAATTTTTGTATTTTTAGTAGAGATAGGGTTTCACCACATTGACCAGGCTGGTCTCGAACTCCTGACTTCAGGCAATCTGCCCGCCTCGGCCTCTCAAAGTGCTGGGATTACAGGCATGAGCCACCGCACCTGGCCCTCCATCCCCCAAGTTTTTAACAGGGTCATGTTCTTGCTCCTAGCATCTCAAGTCTATCCTTTTAAAAATACATGCTTGTGACAGGCCATAGATCCAGGCTTTAGTTAAAAAGCAGCCTAGATAGAATTCAGTAGATTTGGGTGCTTGGCTATGTACATTAGCATTAAAGAATGAAACCAATTTTTAGGAAGAAATTGAAATATCAAAATTAATTTTTACCTTTTTTTCTTCCATCTCCATTCCTACCTCCACTCCCCCCTACATAGGACTAAGCTGAAATTTAAATGGAATGATTACCAACTTAGTTTCTTTTAAATCCTTTTATTTGGTTTTAAAATTGTAGGAAAATTGGCGGCCAGGCGCAGTGGCTCATTCCTGTAATCCTAGCACTTTGGGAAGCCGAGACGGGTGGATCACAAGGTCAGGAGATGGAGACCATCCTGGCTAACATGGTGAAACCCCGTCTCTACTAAAAATACAAAAAAATTAGCCAGGCGTGGTAGTGGGCACCTGTAGTCCCAGCTACTCGGGAGACTGAGGCAGGAGAATGGTGTGAACCTGGGAGGCGGAGCTTGCAGTGACCCGAGATCACGCCACTGCACTCCAGCCTGGGAGACAGAGCGAGACTCTGTCTAAAAAAAAAAAAAAAATTGTAGGAAAAGTATAAAGTTTAGAGTTTATCCAGACTTCAAGTTTTGGATATGGATTAATTAAAGCTGTTGGCAATAGAGAATAGTTTCCTCTTTTCATGACATGAGTTCATTACTATGGAGACTGTTTCAAAGAAGCAGCATTTGAAAACATTGAAGACCTTAAGTTCCTTTCTAAAGAGTTGTTAATATGCAGCTGTTGGATTGATGGGACCCCGTGTTAGCTCTGGTTCCCAGAATATTTAGTGGAACTAGGTAGAGTCCTTGCTGGCATCCTGGAAGGCCTGCCCCAGCCGCAAGCCATCGGAGAACCTCTGTTTATCCGTTTTTCCTTAGTCTTTGAGATTCATGGTTCTGTGGGGTCAGAGTTCAGACTGCTGTTTCCTAAAGGAATGTTTGTAGTTCTGAGTCACTTTAAAAGTCCTGTTCTAAATCCTGTTTTATAGAAGGTAGAACTATAGTAGAGAACTAACAACTAGGTCCCCTTATCCATTTCTTAGATGAGGAAGACCTGTTGAGGGTTCTTCAGTCATTCTTCTCAAGGTGGGTGCAGATGGCATGTGGGGTTTGGAGACGTAAAAGTGTTGCATGATGATTCTTATTTTATAACTTACAGTATAGAACTAGGTCCATATGTGTACTCAGTAAGGATTTGTAGTGTAGATAACTCAACTTACATGTAAAACTCTTCCAAAACGGAAATGTAATTCCTTCAACATAGAGAAATCCCAGTGCCATTCCCCCCATGTATTTGTAGCTACCAATTTGGAAGACAGTTCATCCAACAAAAATTTTAGTACCTTCACAAATTCTTTTTTGAGGGGTATCTTGGGTGCCCATTTTAGTTTCAAAAGTAGATTTTAACACACTTCAAAATTCAGAGGAAAGTAACCCAGCATTTAGTGAGTGCCTACTGTGACCTGGGCTTTTGATATTTTTCATCATATGTAAGTTTAGTGAATCGCTTCTCGGCCTTTTGGCTAAGATCAAGTGTAAGTTTAGTGAAATGTTCTTCTTCCCTCTGAGAATATTCCCCCAAACCTGAAATTAAACCCATTAGCCTGTCTGTACATGTAGCCATAAGCCTGGCACTTTTCTTATGAGTCACATAGGAAAATATTACTGCCAATTACATAGTTTCAAAAGTAACAAAACACCACACAAATGAAGAAAAATTTTCACATTTATTGGGGCAGAAGTGTGAAGATTGTCATAATGAGTTGCTATTACATAATGGTATAAAGAAAATTGCCTTGGATGGGGATTTGCAAATTAGAAGGACCTAGTTAAATATGAGAGATATTTTCTTTTCCTACTTTCAAACTTTTCCTTTTTGAATATTGATGAACATGCTGATTGATATATCCTCTGATTCAAATACCTTGCCTATTTGAAAGCAAGTCAATTCAGCTCTGTTATTGAATAAGTTTAAACCCTCTATGAAAAAAGTAAATTTAGTAACGGCCTTCTTTTACCTTCAGGTCGTCTAAACTATTCATATCCAGGATCCGATAGCTCTCTGCTTATTAATGGTAAGTGATAATTGATTTACCCTAGTGAAGTGCACAAAACTGATATAGTAGTTGTGCTTCAGCAGTGGAGAAATGACATTAGTTTGTTCTGTAATGATAACTGTAAGTTGCTATTAAACTATCAGCTAGTTTAAGAATGATTCTTTTAGCTCACAATTGTGGCAGGAACTTTTCTTTTTAATATGAGGGCCAACTGATTCCCTGTCCTGAACTTGGTGACAATGAGAATGAAAATCCCATAATGATACCTAAAGATTGGCTTTATCTAATATTAGCTTCTGTAAAGTGACCTTTGAAATGTCAACATAAAAGCCATTTCCACGTGGCTGGAAAAATGTTCCAAGAGGAAAGAATAAGCAGAGATCTAAAACCAGAAAAAGGCAGCCTAAAACCACAGTGCTTGACATTGCATAGGACAAGGTCATTTGCTGTTTGCTGTCTAACAAAAACAAGAAACATGAAGTTTTATTGGCTTTCCAGTGTCTTCATTAGATTCTCCTTTCCTGTGCTAATATTCTGTTGAGTTCTCTTTTTATGTGCATAGTGAAGCAAGCTAAGTTTCACCAGGAGGAGGGAATATCCACTCACAAGAATTTTAGTGTCTGTCTTTTTAGTATCATGGTCTAAATCAACTGGGTGAAATACAGAGGTCTTGTTTACTTCTTTTCTACTAATTTGCTATGGAATGTGGATTTCAAATTTCTGTGTGTAGAAAATGTCTTCCATTTGTCAAAGCTCATTTTAAGTCCCACGACCTCTAAGAAGTGTTATGGACTAAATAGCTATATTCTCATAATTCCCCAAACAAATAAAAATAAAAATTCTTCCATTCCTTGATTTTAGTATGTTGTAAATGAGGAGTTAAAAATTATTTTTATAACTGGATCTCCTTTTGAAATCAATATGTCGTAGGATTGTTGAGCCAGGAGAAGTTAGCAGGAGATTTGACTTTTGAGAATTGCTGGGTACATCAGATCTTCTAGAGACTAAATAGTTTATAAAATCTTACTTGGTCATCAGAAGTAGGTCTTTTCATGCTACAGTGCGAGAAATAATACCATAATGTAGTATTCTAGCATAAATGTGTTAGGTCAAAAACCAAACCCAGTGGCGACAGTGGCATCAGGATAAGGAGAACATAAGGGATATATATATATATGCAGAAGAGTTTACCTTTTCCTTTGGAACTAGTTCAAGTCAGTTCCAAGTACTGGAAATTGTAGTGAACCAAGATTGGAGATATTACTGTGTCATCTTAGGCAAAGTGATCAACTCTTCTTTGTTCCAGTTTCCTTATGAAGGTGTTCCTGTTGGATTAGTTGCCTCTGGGGCCCATCTTGTTGAGGGTTGTCCAGAAAAATAAGCTCTCTCTAGTGGGTTTTCCTTAAAGCTAAATTCACTTAACTAGGAAAAAAAAGTCACCTGTAATCCCAGCACTTTGGGAGGCTGAAACAGGAGGATTCCTTGAGCCCAGGAATTCAAGACCAGCCTGGGCAACACGGCCAAACCTTGTCTCTACAAAAGATTTTTAAAAACTAGCCAGGTGTGTGGCACATGCTTGTAGTCCCAACTACTTGGGAGGCTGAGTTGGGAGGATTGCTTGGGCCGGGGAGGTCAAGGGTGCAGTGAGCCATGATTGCACGACTGCACTCCAGCCACGGTAACAGAGTGACACCCTGTCTCAAAAAAAGAAAAAAAGTATACTATTATGAGATTGCCTTTCCTTTTTTCTTCATTACTATCCTTTCTTTCATAAATAGATTATTTTTAATGATCTTACTTGTCAATAAAAAAATAAAAGTAACTTTTTCCCAAAATATTTATGTTTTCAAATTTTACTGGTGCATGAACTCTAAGAGAAGACTAGATAGTTTTTAATGTTGTATACATGGAAATTTTGTTTATTTTAAAGGCATACTGACTTGGGTTAACATTGCCTCAAGCTGAAAGACATGAAGATAAAGGACAAAGAGAGATATCTTTCTTTTAAGAAACATCTCTTGCTGCCTCCTCCAGCAAGACCCAGGAGTGTGGGGTTTACAGTTGCTGTGGTCTCAGGTCTAGTACTGAGCTTCATGGGGCCCCAAAACTTGATTTTGTCAGATTTGATGAAGGATTAGTTTTTTAGTAACCAACCAACTAGGACCAGATGCCAATTTATTCATTTATAATGAAGCATAAAACTTCCAGGTAGACCAGATGCCGGAGGTGACTACTCAACCGACCTATTCTCTCTCCAGTAGCAATGTCCAGATTAGAGCAGAAGATTGCTTGAAAGTCATGAAATTAAAACTAGGTAGGGAGGAGAGGTGTTGAGACAATTTTTTAGTGACCTTGATCAAGATATGCACATTGCCCATTCTGTCAGTCATGTTTGTGAAATATCTTCTAGAGTGGATCACATCTGTAGACAAATTAACCTCATTCATGTATTCATTCTCAGTAGCTTTGCTCTCACTTTAGCTCAGGTTTTGGGGGTACCTGTATTGCAAATCTGGCATAATGAATTGTGCTTAGTGAAGATTAATTAAAGAATTACAAGTACTACCCATCACATAGGGTTGTGGTGAAGATTCAATGTGTGTAAATCACTTAGCATAGCACCTGGCACGTAGTAAGTCAAAATAAGAGAATTAGAATAAGTAATATTTTTGGTTAGGAATTAATCTTGTTCATGTATTGATTCTTAATAGCTGAAAATATATAAGGAAAAAATACAGAACAAAGGATTAATATGAGTTTGTAAAAATTGTTGAAAGTTGAACATGCTTTCGTTGTCTGTCATTAAGGTAGATAATCTAAAACTATGCACTTTCAAATGCATTCCCTTCATGTCTTGTGTCCATGCAGCCTTTTCTTAAAACTGAAAATAAAAGCCTAATATATTATGTCACTTTATAGTCATTGTTTAATTTTAAGACTGAAAGGTGCTGTAAGGAGCTATTCTTCCTTGTCCACCGTAATCTATTCCGGCTTTTAAAAACCTTTAATAAGGTGATTATATAGCCACTCTGCTTTGTTTCAATGTAACTTTCAGAGCTTTTTCTTCCAAGTTATCTGTTGAAAGCCGTTTCTTGTTTTGTTTCGATAAAAATGTAGAGCAGCTGTTTATTCTCTTTCTCACATGAACATTTGAATTTTGACTCTCTGATTTTTATTCTATGCTTTATTTTGAAATTTTTAAGCAACCTCAAAGCTTTTAGAAAGAGGTTTAAATCCTCAATAAATAAAAAGAAAATCCCCTCTCCAGCCTCTTATTGGAAAAATCATAACGATAATTAAAAGAAAAAAAGTCAGAGTCACCAACCAGTTTTCAGTGGTTTATATTGGACTAATGTTGTAATTTGCCTTTACAAAGATACATAGGTTGTATTCATCCATGGATCAAATTATTTTTTTGCCCTGCTCGATCATCAATTTCCTACAGTTTCATACAATGACCTTCATATACTACTCATGTTAAAAGGCAGTGCCAATATAATTCAACAATGATTGGTAATTGTGTTAAGAATGTTACAGTTCACACTCTAGGGAATTTTTCAATTTATTGTTGTGTTAATAGTTGTAGAGATTTTTTTGAGGGGCAATCTTGGGGACAGTTCTTGGATTTTCAATGTATTTTTAAAACCAAACTCTCTAAAGCTACTTTTTGGGTGCTGTATTAGTTTGCTAGGGCTGCTATAAGAAGTACCACTGACTACTGGCTTAAACAGAAATTTACTTCCTCAAGTTCTGGAGGCTAGAAGTACAAAAGCAAGGTGTCATCAGGGTTCATTTCTTTCGAGGCATCTCTCTATGGCTTATAGATAGCTGTGTCGCCACATGGTTTTCCCTCTGTGCATGTCTGTGTCCTAAACTCTTCTTATAAAGACATCAGTCATAGTGGATTAGGGACCACCCAAGTGACCTCATTTAACCTTAATTACCTTTTTAAAGACCCTGTCTCCAAATATAGTCACATTTTGAGGTACTGGAGGTTAGGACTTCAACATATGAATTTGGGCAGGAGGGTGGGGGTAGGGGGTGGCCACATAATTCAGCCCATAATAGATGCCTTTTACTAGTAAATTTCATGTAGTAGGGATATAGTTAGAATGCCCATTTTATGGTTATGAGAAGCAAGCCTAAAACTTAGTTTCCCAGTTAAGTGAGAAGAAGTGCTAAACATAGGCCAGTTACCTCAAATTCCTCTGGAGTATCTTGGCTTAGCTCTGAGATAGACATTGGATTAAAAGATTAATTTTCCTCTTACCCAGCTTGAAACTTTATTTTACCTAAGAAACCACCACCACCTCTGTATAAAAATGCTTGTGCATTATACTTTTTTTTTTTTCTCTAACCTTTCATTCCACTGCTTTAGCCCTTGGGATTAGCTACTTCAAAAATGAACCTTGTGGCAGGAGAAAGTTATAGAGCAAAAAAAACCTGTTAAGTTTTAACAACTCATATATATATTTTCTTTCCTTTGAGGAAGAGATTAGTAAGAGATCTATTAAGGGTAGCACAGAACAACATTTCTTTCCTTTTGTTTTTTTTTTTTTTGAGATGAAGTCTGTTCTGTTATCCAGGCTGGAGTGCAGTGGCTCCATCTCGGCTTACTGTAGCCTCCACCTCCCGGGTTCAAGCAATTGTCCTGCCTCACCCTCCCAAGTAGCTGAGATTACGGGCACCTGCCACCATGCCCAGCTAATTTTTGTATTTTTAGTAGAGATGCGGTTTTACCATGTTGGCCAGGCTGGTCTCGAACTCCTGACCTCAAGTGATTGGCCTGCCTCGGCGTCCCAAAGTGCTGGGATTACAGGCGTGAGTCACCGCACCCGGCCCAACATCTCTTAATTATAGTTTTTTGGAATGAAAAGAGGAAGATTGTTTGCTTGGGAGGGGGAAGAAATCTATCAAAAAGGAAGGTGTAATTTACTCAAGAGAAATGTAGATGACGATCACTTACTGAAAATGTATGTAATATGGTTCTAGTTGCTACAATAATAAGCATGTTGAAAGATCCCCTCGTTGAAAAGATATGAAAACAAATTGTAAACTCTAAAGGGCGCTACAATTGTTAACCTTAAAATGCTAATGAAAAGCTTAGAATAATTGTTGAAGATCATACTAAGAATATATGCATATGAATTTACTTTTGGGAAAGGGAGGAGATTATTTATTGAGTATGTGACTGACCATTACATATACACATTGTGTTTTTCATTATTCTCTCATTTGCTTCCCATTTTTATAAATAAAGAAACTGAGGGTTAGGGACATAAGGAAACTAGAGTTGCATTCTCTGCTCTTTTCTAAGGTAGACCTTACAAATAATAGTGTTTTTATCATATCTTAGGAACATTCTTTGAATGTTGTTGTACCAACAAGCTAATATAAAGATAAGCCAATGTGATAGGAATTTCTAACTATAAAGCAAATGTAAATTAATTTTGTGGCAGTGAGCCTATTAAATTAGGGATTAATTTATGAAATCATTTAAAATGTTTCTTTGCATCTTTGTTGAATTGTGTGCTTTGATCTATGTAATGATTGTGTCTGCTTTTTGGTTCTACCATCTTTATTCTTTTGTTCACAGATTAATTCCTTTTAGCTTCAAGCCTTTGTTTTATATCTTTTCAACTGATTTACTAATTTGGCTAATTTCCACACTCCTCTCCCCATATATTTTCTTTTAGTCCTCCTGGAAAAGTCAGGTTGTTTTGTTTTGTTTTGTTTTGTGTTGTTTTGAGACGGAATCTCGCTCTGTTGCCCAGGCTGGAGTGCAGTGGTGCAATCTCAGCTCACGGCAACCCTTACCTCCTGGGTTGAAGCAATTCTCCTGCCTTAGCCTACCAAGTAGCTGCAATTACAGGCATGTGCCACCACACCCAGCTAATTTTTATATTTTTAGTATAGACGGGGTTCTACCAAATTGGCCAGGCTGGTCTCGAACTCCTGACCTCAAATGATCCGCCCACCTCGACCTCCCAAAGTGCTGGGGTTATAGGTGTGAGCCACCATGCCTAGCCAAAAGAAGTCAGTTATTTGATAACATCTTATCATCTGAGCTACACCCCCCCCCCTTTTTTTTCCAAATAGAATTGCTATTTGTCTTCTCACCATGGGGCAGAGAGAGGTGCACAGTTGGAGAGCCTAAGGTAGATCAGCGTAACCCGAATAGGATCCGTTTCTTCATTGTCCGCTAAAACATAGTAATATCTTATCCTTCACGGCCTAAAGTCCTATTCGTGACAGAATTGATTAGGTGCTGTCATGTAGGAAAGTATGCTTTTGTATGAAAGTAATAATGTCATTTGTTCATTTTTAATATTAGTACCAAGGGGAAAACCAAAAAGGGTTCATTAACAAATATAGCAATATAGCATATGCAGTAATAATAAATTCAAATGGTACAGAAAGGGATAAAACAAGAAGTGAATGCCTTCTTTCCTCTTTCTAGAAGTTTCTCTCTCTAAAGGTTCTTGTGGTTGTTTCTAGAAAAAATATTTCATGGCCGGGTACAATGGCTCATGCCTACAATCCTAGCACTTGGGGAGGCCCAAGTGGATGGATTTCTTGAGCCCAGGAGTTGAGACCAGCCTGGGCAACATGGCAAAACCCCATCTCTATACAAATAAAAATAAAATAAAAAGTAAAAAGATTTTATGCATAGTCCCACATATCTATTTACATTTTCTTTATTTTTAAATGTACACAATAAGGATTCTACAATACACACTTAGACACTGCATGCAGGCCAGCATCTTAGAGAGCTTTAGGTACATGAACGTGAGCCACATTTAAAAATGCCACATGCTCAGTTAATAGGGTTGCTCCTTTGAAATACGTACATACATACGTACATACATACATACATACATAAAAATGCCACATACTAAGTGTTTCTTCTTTTGAATGTGTGGGTACTTTGTTTCTTTTTGATTATTACAAATGTTGCAACAAATAAGAAAAAAGTACTTTTTATGGGATAAATAATATTTTATTTGTATAATAAAATGTGTGGGGAGGGAGAAAGTCAGGGGAGCCCTGACAAGTCTTTCTGTACCTACTTCGTAAGTCTGGCATAACAGATTAATGGAATATTTTGCTAGAGGGAATTTGATTCTGCATATAGGGCTAATAACAAGGAAAAGAAGCATTTGTAAGCAATCCTGTAAAGACGTTTTAGAAATAAAGTATATCAATAGATCTAATAGCAGGTAACCAGAAGTTATAAAAATTTACGGCCATGATATTTTGAGCCTTTTTTTTTTTTAACATTCTTGAATCCTGTTAGTTCTGAACATTAAATTATTGAGGACTTTATAAATCAAAACTAGGCTGGGCACGGTGGCTCACGCCTGTAATCCTAGCACTTTGGGAGGCTGAAGTGGGCAGATTGCCTGAGCTCAGGGATTTGAGACCAGCCTGTTCAACAGGGCGAAACCACGTCTCTAATAAAATACAAAAAAAATAAAATAAAATAAAAAGCTGGATGTGGTGGCATATGTCTATAGTCCCAGCGAGACTGAGGCAAGAAGAATTGCTTGAATCTGGGAGGCAGAGGTTGCAGTGAGCCGAGATCGCGCCACCGCACTCCAGCCTGGGCAAGACTCCATCTCCAAAAATAAAAATAAAATAAATCAAAACTAAGAACTAATAAAAGTGGATAAACATATAAATAGTATTCATTTAAACTTTGGTGGGGACTAGGAGATTTTTATTCAGTGGTAATAGCATGCATCTAAAAAATCTTTTAAGAGTCTACTTTTTGGTAACTGGAGGAAAATTCTGAGCAGGGTTAGTTTTGCTGACTTAGAACTTTTCCAAAATGTAGATTTCTTTGAACATAATTAAAGTCATTTTTTAACTTACACTTCCTCGGATATTTGAGAAACATCAAATAACAACCAACACTTGCTAGTCATGAGGTTGGAAATCTGTCTGACATTTTCCTGAGGAAAGCAGAGAGGTTCTATGTTGCAAGAATTTCATCATAAAGTGTGTGCCAATATAATTTGAAATAAGTGAGGAAAAGTGCTTAGTACATCTTTTTTGTGTAAGATAAAGTGGCATTATTTAGCATTCTATTAATGTCTGGGTTCCGGTTACATAGATCTGTTCAATTTGTAGAAAATTCATTGAACTTATGGTTTATTTTTGTGTATATGTCATAGGTCAAAATTTACATGAAAAATAATGTATAAGTATTACAATAAGTGGAAATAAAAATTACACATTCTCGTTTTGCATGTTCCAGAATGTCATTGTTTTTATTTCTTCAATATTAATTTACATTAATTTCCTTATTTGATTGGACAACTTTTATAGTTGTAAACATTGTTCACTTGTAACCTATTTTCCCTTAATATGAGAAAATATCTACATAGCTTTCAGAATTTAATCTCAGAATTTAACCATGAATTATTTTATATTGACCAGTTTAATTTTATAGTATACAATCAAAGTTTGAGAGTGTACATTTGAAGATTTCGAGAGTATTTGATTGTAACTTTTGATCCACAGCCCTTACTATTCCGGAAATTATTTATTTTTGATATAATGGAAGCCATGAGAGTTTTCATGTTAATTTTATAGCTATATTATAAAAGCTTATTCTTTTCAAATATCTGTTTTCTCAGAAATCCAAGCAGCGTCAGTCAACTTTTTAAGATTGACAGCACTAAGATTTTCAAATCGTTACTTTGTTTCCCCAGACTCCCTAATCTTTGAAGCAGTTGTATGAATAGAATGTTCTTAAACCAGCGTCTGCTTTTATGATGCTATTTGTCTTTCTAATCTCTGTCAGATTAAGTCAGAAAATACCTACCCCTCCCCAACCCCCTAAACTTAAGATCTATTAAAGTGAAAGCACAACTGCTTGAGGGAGATTGTATGTTGTGTGAATCCATTTGCTCAAATACTTTGGTGAAATCCAGGGCTGTCTAAGTGTGGCAGAAATGTATTTTGGTTTGAGATATAATTTCACTTTGGAAGATACATAATATTTCTGAGTTATAATTATTTAGCATTTATCTAGAAGAATAAGAATAAAAACCTTGACCAGTTTGTGAGTTTGTGTAGTGATTTCTTAAAGGAGCTATACCTTCTAACTCAAAAACCTATCCCAGGCTGAAACCCTGGGACTTTGGGAGGCTCAGGTGGGCAGATCACTTGAGATCAGGAGTTCGAGACCAATCTGGTCAACATAGTGAAACCCCATCTCTGCCAAAAAAAAAATACAAATTTAGCTGGGCGTGGTGGCACACCCCTGTGGTCCCAGGTACTGGGGAGGCTGAGGCATGAGAATCGCTTGAACCCGGGAGGCGGAGGCCGCAGTGAGCTGAGATCGCACCACTCCAGCCTGGGTGACAGAGCTAGATTCTGTCTCCAAAAAGAAAAAACCCGTCCCAGTTTGCTGTTGAAACCTCATCCCCAGCCAAGTCCCCACTTGTTCTACATGCTTCTGTTCTGGCCACCTTTCCCTGAATGCTACACCAGCACCCCTGCCTGTAACGCTGTTGAGCCTGGAATGCCCTTCCCCTTGTTTTTCCTTTAAGGGCCACCTCAAATTCCCTACCCCCACCCCCAACTTTTTCGTCAGAGTCAGTTCTTCCTCCTCTATTCCTGTTACACCTATCACATAACTAGTATAACAATAGGCATGCTACACTGTTGTTTGTTTATGTGGCCTTCTGGCATTAAAAGCTGCTAGTTCCTGGAGGTCAGGGACATGCACTATTTACTGTTTATCCACAAGATCGGGCATTCAAGAAATGTTCGTTGGATAGAATTGAGGTGTTTGGACAGGCTGGGCTTATAAGTGCCAATTTGTTTCAGGGAAGACATTTTCTCAAAGGTTTTCTGATTTAAAGTTTATACTGTCGTTTCCTGAGTATTCCAGTGGATTATTAATTACCTTTACTTTGCCCCTAGCTACAACCTACTTGGCAATAAAAATACCAAGTCTTTTACTTTTCAACATTTAGGACTTGGTAGAAGACTTGATTAGGCATAGGGAACTGTTGGCTAAAAGGAAGTTGATGAATTGCTTGAAGATTTCATTTGTTACGATTTTCTCTTATAAGGGATTAACCGAGGAATACTGTAAAGTTGTTATTTATCTTCTGGTGGTGAAAAAGTCATGAATTAAATATTGATACATCTACTAAATTGCTAGTTAGCAGGGAATTCTGAGAGAAAACGTTATTAATATGGTAATAGTTGGTTTTGATTATGTTGTATACTGCCTTAGTTTCATAATAGTTTGAACCTTGGGCAACAATTAGAGCAAAAAGCTTCCCCTAAAACAAATAAGATTCAATAAAGTTTTACAGTGTCCTTGAAGAAATTTTACAAATGCTCAAAATTGACCTCTTACCATCCCATTCCTTGTTTTTTTAGACATTTACCAGGAAATGAAGAATATAGTCACAGTTTTTCATTTTCAAAAGCGGGTAGATGAAATCACAGTTGATTCTTTTGACAATGTTTGAAAGGTTGTTTTGTTTTTTTGTTTTTGTTTTTTTCTCATTTGACATGCAGCAAGGACATATGGGCGAAGGAGAGGTAACATTGTTTTTAACTTTTAAATGTATCACTTGTATTTGGAGACGACCCAAGCTTGTTTAATTTCTAACCTTTGTGGGGAAGGGGAGAGGGGAAATGAAGCATAGCTTTGATCCTTACATAATTTTTGTGTTACAGTTAACATTTTAGACATACTTTGAAGGAGTTAAGGGGCTATAAAGAAATTTATCAGAATGGTGGAATTTGGATTTGAATCAAAATGATTTCCCTGTGTTAAATGAGAAACTCAACTTATTTATATCTAAAGATGTGCTTTTTTTCCTTTCTGAAAGGAATTTCTTAGAAAAAAAGAATCTTTAAAAAGAAAAATATGGTCACACTAGTCCCAAAATACCTCATTATCTTGGAGGTTTAATTATACTTAAATGCCTTATGTCAACTTTTTTTTCTCTTTTTTACTAAGTAAACAATACATGTGGTGTAAAATGAGATGAGCTAAATAAATGACTAATCCTATAAATTTCAAACATTTGGGGGAAAAGCTCTAGAAATTTTAGGTAATTCTAAAGAATAATTTCCTAGAGGTACCTGAATAACTTATTCTTGGCACCTATATTTTGCCTTTTTACGAGAAAGTAAGACAGTTAAATAGCTTAGATTTAAAGGATAAGTGATTTTTTAAGATCATTCATGAAATAACCTCCGGTTTTATAATCAGTTTGTGTCGTCACTTGACATATGCTATTATAGGATAAATTTATAAAAAATATACTGTTATTATTTGTGTTTAGTAATAGAAACTGAAGACAAGTGTGGCAAAACCTGGAATGTTTCTATGAAAGTTAAGAGCACTTGAGATACGTTTCTAGAGGATCCATTAACCAATTCCTCATGTAGTACCTAGAAGTAAATTGGCAGCCAGAAAAGTGATAAAACAGTGCTTGGGAGATTTTGCAGCTATTTGTAGCTCTGTGTTTTCCTTATGATTTAAAAGTTTATATTTTGCTGTCAGGTAAATATGGAAAGACTGTTACACATATTGGCATCTCTGGTGTTTCCTGCAGATATATTCTGGGTAATAAGATTTTCAAACAGTAAATTTAATGACTAGTTTTTAGAAATAGATAATACCCTTAGCAAGCTGATAATTACCCAGCTACTAATAAATATATCTTTAGCATGCCTAATAATCTTAAATTTCGTAAGACTACACAATGAAGTTGGAATATAACATTAAGTGGGTTTTGATTATATCCCATTAGTTAAGGTAAATAAAAATGAGTGGTCACTTTAAAAATCTACTTGTTACGTTAGCCAGATGTCATGGCATGTGTCTGTAGCCCCAGCTACTTGGGAGGCTGAGGTGGGAGGATCACTTGAGCACAAGAGTTTGAGGCTGCAGTGAGCTATGATTATGCCACTGTACTCCAGCCTGGGTAAAAGAGCGAGATGCTGTCTCCAAAAAAAAAAAAAAAAAAAAAAAAAAAAAAATCTACTTGTTCATTTTAAGCACATTCTTAGAGGAAATTGTGCAAGCTATATTGTTTGATTTTTTTAAAGAAATGTAAGTGATTCAATGTTTTATAGCCAAATTTAATACTTAGTGTACATGTCTAGGTTGCCAATAGCCATGGCGCCCTGCCAAGGGAGTACAGTCTGCTGCCGACTGCCTGCTAAAGTGTGCTCTCTCCTCCTGTACTTCAGTTCACCTCCCTGAAGTTTCTGGATCCCAGTGGGATACTTGAGTCGCCCTCTATTAATATTTAACCGTGTGCTTTCTCTCTGTCTCAGTTGGGACTTTAAGTTGGTGGGAATTCAAGAGTATAGCTCAGTGTTTCTATTATTCAGTGAGAAAAATAAAAGCAGCGGTTTTATTGAATCTGCTGTTTCCTTGTTTCTTTGCATGATAATCAGTGGCAAGGAACATTTTCTGTTACCGTTTTTTCCCTGCTTTCTATTCCAGGTCAGTCTTCACTGTTTCCAATGGAAGATGGATTCTTGGATGATGGCCGTGGGGATCAGCCTCTTCACAGTGGCCTGGGTTCACCTCACTGCTTCAGTCACCAGAATGGGGAAAGAGTGGAACGATATTCTCGCAAGGTGTTTGTAGGTGGATTGCCTCCAGACATTGATGAAGGTATATTTAGAACTGTTTATAGCATGGTGCCCAGATGGTGGCACATAGTAGGAAACTCATAGATAGTGTTACAATAACAGTCTTATCTGGCTCCAATAGTCAGCCCTGCTTGCATTATTCTCTTGTCCTATCCTCCTATCATGGCATATAAGATTAATTCATAGAAGGGAGGGGAGCAGAACTGTGCAAACCAACTAGAGCAAGGGATTGGACTATATGAAAAGGAGTAAACATCACTGGGAAAGCTTCCAAGGCACTCGATTGTTGTGGGCATACATGGGTACTAACTGCGTTTTTGTCTGTGTGTGCTACTTTAGACAAATTCAGTGATGTATTTTCCTTTTTTTCCCCACCTTTTATGAGTGCTCCACAAATGTATAGTTCATCGTTTAAAATCTTAGACTAAGCATGAACTTTTGAAAAATATAGCCTACAGTTGTACTACAAGAAGGATAATCTTATTTAAGGTGGTAAACAAGATGGAAGGTCCCTGCTTACATAGAGTTTACATTTTATTGGGGGAAGGCCCATAAACAGTGTATAAATATGCAAGAAAATACTGGAGAGCAAGTATTGAAAAGCACACAGCAGGATGATGTAAAATAGTGACGCAGGGAGTTTCTTTTTAATTAGGTGGATAAGAAAAGCCTCTTTGAGGAAGTGATATTTAAGCTGAGACCTGAATAAGGAGCCAGCCATGCAAAGACTTGGAGGGACTTGTTCAGGAATATGCTATTCATCCATGGGTCTGAGTGACCCCAATAAAAATCAAAGTAGCAGACCTTATAGCATATTCTTCGTTGCTTTCCTAATTTCTTTTGTCTTCGTTTCCTGAGTGAAAATGGAAATACACTAAATCACATTATGGAAAATAGAATAGATTTCTTTATACATGTGTAAGATCTAATAAATAATAAGGTTTAATATCTTCACATTTAGATTGGGATCAAATTTATCAAGTCACTTCATTTTCTTTAAGATGATTTATCTTTTGGAAGGTTGAGACAGAAATGGTTCTAAAAAGTCAAAGATTGAAATAAACATAGAGGTTTTTGCTTTTTCTTTTTGTCTACAATAAAATGTCTTGGTGGAAGCTATGCTGAAATTTCAGGGTTGTCTGAATCAATCTCCATCCTGCCCTCAGCATAGCTTGAAGAATATTGTGTTCTGAAGAATTGTGTACTAAAAGTTACAGGGTTTATGTGGGAAAACAAGATTAAAGACAAATCATTTGAAAGCTAATGAACTTTGTACCTGAAGCACTAACAAGAAGAGAATTAGTACCTTGGAGATAACTTGGACAATTCAGGCAAGTAGCTCAGCATGCTTGGGGCTGCTTCAGGGAATATTGAAAATGTACAAAACCAATAAAGCAGAAATGCTGGCTTGCAAGCATGGAGACAATGCAGATGGAAACAGACCTTTGAACACCTGAGGAAGCGCAAACTAAACTGTCAGGAGATAAGAGCCCTGCAAGGTTAGGGGCATAGCTCTCTGACAAGAGAATTCTGGTTGCTGCACTTATTTTTAATTTTCTTATAATAGAGCTGGGAGGGTTTGTACCTGTACATCAGACAAGTGGGGGGCTTTTTCCTTTCCTGATGAAGTCTGTAATTCTTTCCTCCCTATGCTAGCTCACCTTACCTAGGAAAAATCATTTATGAACCAGTACAACTTCCATGTTATACTGACATTGTTCCCTGTTTACTAGACTCACACAAACTAAACTTACTCTGCTCACGCTATGTATTCCAAACTGGAATATCACCATAATGGTGCAATACCATCCTGTCCTGCCATGCGCCTGTTAATCTTTTTTCCTGCCAAGATGAGGGCTCACTGTGATACCTACGAGAATAGGTATCATAGCAGAGCAGACTATACTGTTTTCACAGTCTGGGGAAGATGAAAACAGCTCTACCAGACTGGAATTTAGACATACTCCTCATCTTTCTTTTCTGTTCCTTTACCCTGCCCTATTATCAGGTCTTATCTACACATGCTTACCTACTCTTTCTAGAAGTCTCTTTGAAATGTATTTTTCCATAATCTCATTAGTGTCCAAATATATAATGTAGCATAATTTGTATCATTTAAATTAATAGCAAAATATGGTCAGGCCTGCCTTGTGTATCATTTTTTCCCATTCATCCCTTTTTCCTCTCCCTCTAAGGCTGAGATACTGCTGTCAAGGAAGTGGACTGGTGACAGGGAAGAGGTCTCACGTGGAGGGGATGTGTATACATGTATGTAGAGGGGGCTTGCTCAGAGGCCTGAGCCGCATCACATATGGTATCCAAGAAATAAGGGCAAGAAGACCCAAGGCACAAAGGTAGAAGGTAGAGGAGGCTATAGGGGAAAGATTGGTTACATTGAGCAAATTAATAAATGTCTTTACAGGTATTGGGAACTAGGTTTCTCCCTGCAAAAAGAGAATATAAAGATAGAAAGGCAGAAGGCTAGAAAAAGCCATGAGATGTTGGAGTCATATTGAAAATATCAATATGAACTCATTAGTTTTTGTATGTACATACACAGATACAGAAATAGTTATAAATTTGTGTTTGGGCGTGTATTTATTTATTTCCTAGCTTCCTTCACTGTGAAGACTTAGAAATAATGAATACTCACTAGCAGTGAGCATATAGAGCACCTGTATCTTAGTTTCTAAATATCTTTTGCCACTAAAATGATCAATACATCTTGAAAAAAAATGACTGATTCTTGGGCTGGGACAGGGAAAGAATAAGATGAGCCTGGAGTATCTTCTTAGGCCAGAAAGCATGAAAGTGCTTAATGGAGGCAAGAAGTGCGAAGGACATAGGAGCCTCCCACACCTATGGGACAAGCAGGACAAAAATTGTCCCAAATCAGGGACAATTTTTGGGACAAATTGAGCATCAAAATAAATGAGTGAATTGGATCACAACCCATTGAATAAAATAGATCCAAACTGATATCAATAAATGAATAAATCAATGGGACAGATGGAAAACTCTTCCCTACTGCACAATACTGACTAATAATATGTAGAAGGAACGATGGAAACAGATAATCATTATTTGGCAACCATTATTGTGGTAGTTAATACAGGCAGGAGTCTTCAATGGATGCCAAAGCTCATGAAGGAACAGGATATTGGTGAGCAACACAATATACTCTTGTAAAACACTAATTGAATACAAAAGGAGAAAAGGTTTCCTTGTGGTAGGGAAACCAGGCGATCAAGATTAACATGCCCTCCAGGTGTGGTGGTATGCACCTGTAATCCCAGCTACTTGGGAAGCTGAGGCGGCAGGATCACTTAAGTTCAAGACCACCCTGGGCAACATAGTGAGCCCTTATCTTGGGGGGAAAAAAGATTAACATGCGCATGGTAGGAAAGGATGCATTGCACCATTATGGTGATATTCCAGTTTGGAATACATAGCATGATTCTGATCATAGGAGGCAGAGCACAGACCCAGGTTGAGGGTCACTATCTTAAGTCTGTTCAGGTTGCTATAAAAAATAACATAGACTTGGTGGCTTATAAACAGCTGAAATTTATTTCTCACCATTCTGGAGGCTGGGAATTCCAAGATCAAGGTGCCAGCAAATTCAGTGTCTGCTGAGGGCCTGCTTCCTAATAGATAATAATCTTCTCATTGTACACTCACATGGCAGAAGGAGTGAAGGGTCTTTCCAGAGCCTCTTTTATAAGGGCACTAATCCCATTGAAAGGATTCTACCCCCATGACCTAATCACCTACCAAAGGCCCCAGCTGCAAATACCCTCACATTGGGGAATAGGTTTCAACATACGAATTTTGAGGGAACATAAACATTTAGACCATAGCAGTCATTCTATAGAACGAATATGAAGGACAAGAAAGAACATGGAGCTGTTCCAAGTTGAAAAAAGACTGATGCTCTGAGGATATGATAATTAAGTGCAACCTGTGTTCTGGATAGCACTGTGGATCAGAAAGGATTTTGAAATGTAAACGAAGTCTGTGAATCGCATAGTAGTGTTATATCAAAATTGGTGTATAAGGGAGTGACCTTGCCTTGAGCAGATACCAATAGTTATGTTTGGGATTACAGGGCACAATTTCAGAAAAAGATGCTGGCTGGCTGGCTTGGTTGGATGGCTAGATTGATTTGTGCATATGTACAGATAGAGGGAGAAAGAGGAAGAGAGAAGAGGGTGAAGGCAGATGTGCAAATTATTAACAGTTGGGGATCTAGATGAAGGGGATAAAGGAGTTCTTTTTACTGTTCTTGTAAATAGTAGATTTGAAACTTTAAAACTTTCAAAAAATGATCATAAAAATATTTAAATCTACTGTTTTCCTTTGTTGTTTATTAGATGAGATCACAGCTAGTTTTCGTCGCTTTGGCCCTTTGATTGTGGATTGGCCTCATAAAGCTGAGAGCAAATCCTATTTTCCTCCTAAAGGTAATTCTCAAGATTCATTATACTTATGTAATTTATTCTTATATTGTTTAATGTGTAGCCTTTTCATAAATGTTCACCTTCACTGTAAAATGTTGCATTGTTAAACTTGCATTTTCCCAAATGCTCTTTAAAATTTCAACCTAATATTCTTTTAATTCAAATTTAATTTTACTCTAAAAGATGTTTCAAGATGCTACCAAAATGAACTGTATGTTGATGTTATCGGACTTTTGGTATAAATATTGTTTTAATTTTTTTTCCTATTTCTTTTTCCTTTCTTTAGTTTTAGTGCATGATTCCTTTCCCCTGAAGAATTACCAAAAAATAGGAAAACATATAAGCCTTCTTTCCCCCTTTTTTCCAGGCTATGCGTTCCTGCTCTTTCAAGATGAAAGCTCTGTGCAGGCTCTCATTGATGCATGCATTGAAGAAGATGGAAAACTCTACCTTTGTGTATCAAGTCCCACTATCAAGGATAAGCCAGTAAGTGTAGTTTAGCATAAAATAGCTTCTTGTTTTTGCCTCCATTCATCTGTTATGTTTGAAAAACCCATAGACAACTTGATGTGTTTGGGGTACTTAATTGACATGTTTGTAAGCAGACTAAGTAAAGTCTTGTTGTGAAGTTCTTAACATTAACATTCTGTGTATTTGCACATATCAATTTGACATCGAATTTTTGGTTAGTTGAAATATAATTGGTAAATCTTTATTTTTAAAAGATTTCACGGCTGGGCATGGTGGCTCACACCTGTAATCCCAGCACTTTGGGAGGCCGAAGCAGGTGGATCACATGAGGTCAGGAGTTTGGGACCAGCCTGGCCAACATGGTGAAATGCAGTCTGTACTGAAAATACAAAAATTAGCCAGGCGTGGTGGCGCACACCTGTAGTCCCAGCTACTTGGGAGACTGAAACACAACAATCACCTGAACCCAGGAGGCAGAGGTTGCAGTGAGCAGAGGTTGCACCACTGCACTCCAGCCTGGGTGAAGAGTGAGACTCTGTCTCAGAAAAAATAAATAAAATAAAAAACCAGACTTCATTTGATAATGCATTTAATAAAATAGCTGAATCGACTCTGAATAACAGAACTCAAATCACAAATACTATATGTATGTCTTTCTAGCTTTTTCCTCACTTTAATGAAGATTTTACCCAATATTATCCTTAACTTTATATATGGTACTCTCCAAAGTAGAGTGAATCGTGTGTATACATGTACAGGTACATTGCATACTGTTTTTTCTTTCTGGAAAAGTTTATCATAAAATGTAGTCTTTAGGAAGAGGAGGAGCTGGCATGTTTTGATGACTCTGGCAAAGCAGCAGTTTATTATCACTCAGCCAGCACCCAGTGAATGATGATAGTGCAGAATGGAGTTGTCAGTGGACCCCGCTTAAGCAAATAACATCTGTGGAGCTTCTCCTGAAGTCTTGTGGTTGTCTAGGTCAGAAACTTTCGAAGAGTTCCTGTGGTCTGGACTCTTTCTGCTTGACTCGTTTATGTTCTCTGCCAATCCCCAACCGTATTTGAATTTGGGACCTCTGACATAGGACTCTGTTGGTGTGGGTATTTGGGAATACACTGCTGTCAACCCATAGCATTTGGTGTGGGCATTTGTGACAGTTAGAAAATGTGAAAAGTTTTAAATGAGGTACATGATTCTTGATTGACCGATCTAATGGATACACTGAAGTATTTGTCATAAAAAAAAAAAATCTATTGCAAATATCATCAGTATTTTTACTTTGAAAACCATTTTGAAATAATGCATCAGATTTGATAGTATCAGGAGTAGTTTGCATTTCCTAGACATACACTGATTGGACACACAATTCTTGTTTACTTAGTATTATATGTTGATTGGCATTGGATACCATGCTAAAAATTTAAATTATGTAGATATTGAGGCATTGGACCAACTAAAGGCCCAAATAAGCTGAAAAACAGTGAATTAACTTACAAATAATTATAGACATGTTAAGTAATTTGGCTTATAATAGAGAATCAAATTGAACTTCCCACCTTGGTTTAGTTTACTTCTAAAAATGAAATGATGGGTTGGGATACACTCTTTTTAAATCTTCTAGTTTCTCAGCTTTATTGACTTGTAATGATAGGATTATTGCTTTTAAAAATACTTTGTAATAATTTTTAACTTTTTTGCCCATGAATTGTCTGTATTGAGAATGAGACATTTTGGTTTGTACATTCCCTAGGTCCAGATTCGGCCTTGGAATCTCAGTGACAGTGACTTTGTGATGGATGGTTCACAGCCACTTGACCCACGAAAAACTATATTTGTTGGTGGTGTTCCTCGACCATTACGAGCTGGTATGATTAAACAAACAACAAACTCTCTATCCTATAGCACAAGAAATATAAAGATCTTCAGGATAAATTTTTCCTAAGAATTGGAGTTAATATCCAAGGGTGAGAGTTCTAGAATCAAAATATCTGGGTTTGAATTCATGTGTTCTAATAGTTCAGTGACCTTGGACAAATTCCATGACTTTTCTAATTCCCAGTTTCCCCATCTGTCAAGTAGGGATGAAAAGTGTTTCATCCCTAGGATGAAATAACACTAGGAAAAGTATTTCCTAGTGTTATTTTGAGGGTTGAATTAGATGACCAGTGCAAAGTACTTAGTCTAGTGTTGCATAATGCTATTTGTTACTCTCATCATTGTCCGAAAAGAAAATAAGTCCTTCAAGGATAGATTCTGCATTGAAATTGTCAGTATTTGTTTCCCACATCCTCATTTGCTCAACAGCCACTGACTGAGCTCTGGGATATAATAGACTTCTCAGCAATGCATCATATTTTTAGGGTAGTACTTACAGAACAAATTAAATTCCTAACTTCAAGTAATTTGAGGTTTAATAATATAAACGAGATATAAAGACACAACATGAACAGGAATGTAGCTGCATGATTTTAACACTTCATAAAGAAGAAAATGCAGTCATTATTTCAAGGTTTTTTTAATGAAAAATTGGGGAAAGGGTTTTGATGGAAATAAGCCAGGAGGGCCCACAAAGAGTCTACCAGTTAGTTTTCTAGTGTTCAAGTAATTATTACATTAATCAGTACATTATTAACTGGTAAATCTATGGCAGCAACATGGCACAGAGCAGGCAAACATGGGAGTACTATCACTTAGTGACCTATGACCTTGGACAGATGGATCACCCTTTCAGCACCTCAATTTCCTCGGGAAATTACTACCTACTTCATAGAGTTGTGAGAAGAATAAAGAGAACATACTAGAAAACACCTAGCAACCCCTTGCCCACAATTAAAAGATTAAGGCTTAACACAATGGATGACTGGTAGTAGTAATTTTTCATTTTAATAATTATTATAATTATTATAATGATGTGAGCTCAGAGTACAGATGAATTGCTTTTGATGAAACCGTTGGTGAGCCAGATGAATTTTCCTGATTTTAAATATCCTCTTTGTTCCTTTCTTAATTAGTGGAGCTTGCGATGATAATGGATCGGCTATACGGAGGTGTGTGTTACGCTGGGATTGATACTGACCCTGAGCTAAAATACCCAAAAGGAGCTGGGAGAGTTGCATTCTCTAATCAACAGAGTTACATAGCTGCTATCAGTGCCCGCTTTGTTCAGCTGCAGCATGGAGAGATAGATAAACGGGTAAGCCTTACACTACATTTTGGAAAATTCTAGAAATGGTCCTCTAAATGTGTGATTACCAATATTAGAATGGGAGGATTTTATGACAATAAAGTGACAGCTGACAATTTTGCCTATAGAGTTAATTATGCTCTATAATACATGAAAGAATTTCCTGTGAATTTCTTTTGTCTTTCAGTTTTTTGAGTAGCCTAATCAGAACACTACAATTTACTTGAGTTAATTTAATCTTCTCTAAACTGTAACTTCCATTCAATCTCAATCCATCCATCCATTCATTCACTTAGTTTGTAAGTCATTCAATAAATATTTACTGAATCCTTTGTACTGTGTTATATCAAGTGTACAAACAGGAATGCCCTTGAGGTTTCCTGCCCTTTTTTTTTGTTTGTTTTTTAATCCTGGGACATAGCAAAGACCTCAGCAAGCCCTATTTCTCAATGAACTGCACTCATAGATTTCTTTTTTTTTCTTTTTCCACAGCCACTGCCTCTCATCAATTTATTCCTTAGCTTGGTGTTTCATGCATTCAACAAACGTTTTAGTGCTTAGGGCAAGAAGTTCCTGTCCTCATGAGTTTATTTCCTAGCAGATAGAACTGTATCACTTGCCAGTACTACTCAAAGTGTAGCCTGTGGACTGACCACCAGTCTGTAAACTTAGTTTGTAGTGAGATAGGAATTTAGACCAGAACGTGTAATCAACTACATTACTGGGCACAATGTTTGGTCCAGCTGGCGATTTTTTTTTTCATAGAAAGCCTTTGTTGATGAGGGAAGCAATATATTGATTTATATTTTGGGGTCACCTTTTTATTTCATGGCACACTGGCACTTTCATGCATGCTGACTTTTTTTTTTTTTTCTTTCTTTTTTTTTATTATTATACTTTAGGTTTTAGGGTATATGTGCACAATGTGCAGGTTTGTTACATATGTATCCATGTGCCATGTTGATTTCCTGCGCCCATTAACTCGTCATTTAGCATTAGGTATATCTCCTAATGCTGTCCCTCCCCCGTCCCCCAACCCCACAACAGTCCCCGGAGTGTGATGTTCCCCTTCCTGTGTCCATGAGTTTTCATTGTTCAATTCCCACCTGTGAGTGAGAACACATGCATGCTGACTTTGATATCCGTCACTCTGAGGCATTGTGCTAAAATAGATTGATTTTATCATGTTGTTCTCAATTCAAGATGTAAAAATGATCAAGTCAGTAGCAGTTTCTGCTTTTTATGTTTCATGTCATGTACAGTCTATGTCATTGGCAGTAAAAAAATTTAAGATAGTGGTGGTCAGCCTACAAACGGTGAATATATTAAAGAGAAAAGTACCTATTCTATTACAAGCGTGGGGGAGGGACAAGATTAGTATGTTAACATGCCTACTTTGTTTGTTTGTTTGAGATGGAGTCTCACTCCGTCACCCAGGCTGGAGTGCAGTGGTACAGTCTCAGCTCACTCCAACCTCTGCCTCCCGGGTTCAAGTGATTCTCCTGCCTTAGCCTCCCGAGTAGGTGGGATTACAGGCATACGCCACCATGCCCAGCAAATGTTTGTATTTTTAGTAGAGACAGGGTTTCACTGTGTTGGTCAGGCCGATTTCAAACTCCTGACCTCAAGGGATCCACCTGCCTCGGCCTCCCAAAGTGCTGGGATTACAGGCATGAGCCACCCACCATGCCCGGCCTACTTGTTTTTTTATGCACACTAAAAAATACCTACATCTCACTGCCTCATTCCAACATAAGTTTCAGAGCTGTGGGATTGGTCATTAGAAATTCCGACTGAATTTGTGTTCCTCTGCAATGAAATCCTTTGCCCAGTGTTCTTGTCACTCTGTAGACATTATGGAGCAGCCTAGAGGCCAGAAGCCCAGTGCTCTCCTTATGCCTGCTCTTCCTGGACTTCGTGACACTCTTCTTCTCCTTTTGTACTTTTATTTTTTTAGTTAAAAAATTTTTTTTAGAGGGAGGGTCTCACTCTGTCACCCAGGCTGGAGCACAGAATCACAATCATGACTCACTGCATGTTCTTCTCCTTTTGTTCATGGCTAATCTTGGTCGGGATTCCTTGTCAGAGTTGGATGGCACCAGTGGTGGTGACAGCCTGCTGTAAGGGAGTTTCAGCCATGAATCTCTCCAGACTAAAAATAACCAGCTCTTTTCTAGCTGATGAATTAATAACCAGGTGACTGTTAATGCTTGAAAGGTTCACATGACAGGTTGGCCGATAGAACGCTGGAACAGGCCCAGTTTTAGAAATTCACCTCTGACTTTTAGACTCAGGTGAACCATTCTTACTGAGAAAGAACAAAGCAGGGTTTTAGACTGTGAATCCTATGGCTGCATATTTTTTTTTTTTTAACAGAGTTCCAGGTTTGTGATTATAACCCAACATGTGTACACTATAAATAGAAACCACGAGCCAGGCTTTACGACAGCTCAGAATCTTGTGACGCAGTAGTCAGGCATCTTCCCACCAACTTGAATATTGAAGTGCAGTTGTGTGGAACTTGGATCCTCTTAGTTGATTTTGTTTAAATTATGATTCCACATATGACAAAAATCCAGATCCTCTAATTAAAATGAGGGTTTGTGTCTATGAAAAATCTCCTGTGGGTTTAATCTCATAACATTCTAGTCTAAACAGTTGGCTTCACTTCATGATGTCTGCTGAAATCCTTTTTCCTTTGAAGGATGTTTATTTAATAAGAAAAAAATGTAAAATGATAGATAATAAAAGCCTTACTAGGTTCTTAAAAGATGAACTATCCGTATTTCAGTAAATGAATAATTGGTCCTTCCTCTTTGGGCACCTTGGAACAGATTCATTCAGATAGTGGGTGGAAATGTACATGTATGGTAAGCATTGCTGGCCTAGTCACTGAAAAATGTAAACTCTTATTTTTGATTGCAGGTGGAAGTTAAGCCATATGTCTTGGATGATCAGCTGTGTGATGAATGTCAGGGGGCCCGTTGTGGGGGGAAATTTGCTCCATTTTTCTGTGCTAATGTTACCTGTCTGCAGTATTACTGTGAATATTGCTGGGCTGCTATCCATTCTCGCGCTGGCAGGGAATTCCACAAGCCCCTGGTGAAGGAAGGCGGTGACCGCCCTCGGCATATTTCATTCCGCTGGAACTAAAGGATAACTACAGTGCTCATTTTCAGGCCTCAGAATAAGTGCACTCTTCTGTTAATTCTGACCCCTTCCTCAACCTCTTCACGCTGGCATGTCCTTTTGTAGCAGTCTGTAACTTAACTATAGTATAATGAAAAGAATGACCTATAATATAGGTGTTTTGTAGATTCTTGTGTCACTGCAAACAATATGAACTCCTTTTTCGTATTGCCATCGGGTTGCATGGAAGTTTTATTCTCTTGTTTTGCTGGAAACCAAGAGGATCCAAACTTCCTGCAACATTTTCTTAGAGGAGAGAGAGAAATATTAAAAGAGAAATGAAACAATAGAGTATTTTGGGTTTTTAATTAAATTATTGTTAATAATATAACATATAAGAATACTTTTATTAAAATAACCATGCAACAATAACACTATCGGTCTATCTGACAGTTTTTCCCCCAGGGAAGTGCTTTTGCCTTTTCCTTTCATCTTTTTTGTCTCTTTTTTCCATCCCTTTTTAATTTTTTTAACAGCAATGGAGGAAGTTAACAATTTTTAATGGAAAGAGCATGTTAGAGCAAAAAATGCATAAGCAAGATTGAGCAGCATTATAATTAATTTTCAGGGTTTTGAGGCTGAACATAATTTCATTATCCCTCAAAAATTTACTACCACATCAGAAAAAATAAAAAAAAAATAGTAAAGTAGGCAGAGCTAGGTTTATTTTCTCTTAAACAATTTTTAAAATTCAGAATGTAGAAATTGGGTAGATTTACTACTGAGGGGAGTGCACTTATTTATTTAACTGACTTATCTGGTCAAAGCCCCAGGAAACCTACCAAAGCTAGAATTAATGACAACTGGTGGGAAACCTAGCATTTCCTCTCCTGAAGAACAAATGTATAAATTTTATTTTTGATGTTTATATATAAACTCTATATCCTAATTTACTAATACTCATCAGGTGTCAGCCTTTGCTCTCCATTTTGACGTTAAAAAACAACAACAGATCTAGAGATACCTCAAGGATATCATTTTTGATTTTGTGTTACAGTACACTTGTAGCCAAAACTGGAAGACAAAACCAATATAGAATTTGGCTGCTGATTGGCTTACTTTTAGATTTAAAGTTACTTTGGGTATCCTGTAATTTAGTTGTAACATAGAAAATGAAAAAAAAAAAGTTAAAGTTAAGTAGTTGCAAAGTGTTTTGCACTGTTGAACTAAGTAACTGTGTAAATCTGTGCAAAGGTACGTATGTTTATCTTACTCTTCCTATAAACTAAAATAACCTTACAGTTTCAGAATTTAGCATGGGACATAGTCAGTGTTTGAAGTGCCAACTTCATCAAGTAATGCATGCTTTATTATAAATAAAATTCTAGCTTTGAAAGGCGTTATGTGTTGAACAGTATGCTTCAGGGGTAAATTTAAAATAGTCTCTTGAAGCCCTAGTCATGGAAGTAACTTTTATTTTAATTGACATTCTCTTATTAAATGCCCTATCCATCATTAAAAGGATTATTATCAGTGGGCAAAACATGAAATAATATGATCGAATGGCAATCTTGCTAGTTGCGCTACCTAACAGTACCATCTTGGATCCTTCAAAACCAAAGACTTGCCCCAGCACTGCTGTGGAACCACCTGGCTTATGACCCCTATGGATGATCTTTAGGAAAAGCAGCCCTTTACTTTTAATACAGGCTTTAATGAACTATACCTGTTAAGTTCCAAAGGTCAAAATGGAGGCATTTGCTGTCTAATATTCAAACATAGAAAGGGAGCTGCTTTTAAAGAATTCCCTGCAAATACTGAAAGCAGTCATGCGAATGGAGGGTGCTCTTGTGTAGCTGGTCAGGGACTTTTTTTTCTTTTCTCCTGAACTACGTGATTCTAATTGGAATGTTCATTTGCCTCTTTTTACTCTTTTAAATGCTTGTAGGTGGCTTGGGGTGTGCTATCGTGCTGTTCCTACTCAGTAAACTGGTGTGATGAGTTAACAAGAAATAACACTGTTTGAGAACTAGCTTTGAATAATAATTTTTCCCTTTGTACATGACCTGCTGAATTTCGGTACAGTGTTTTTGTAGCTAACTTATTTTGTCATGCACATAATGTATATTTGTTATGCACTACTTTTGTATATCTTGTTTTTCCAACAGTGAACATTTTTAGGCACACTTTTCACTGACGGGATATCTCTTTATGCAATACCTCAATTTTTCATATTGCAAAGAGTAGCTTTTTGTACTTTTATTACTGAGAGATCTTCATATACTTCATTTTTTAATATAAATAATTTTAATAAATTTTATTTTCTTATATTCTGCTTTTTATACATTTCAGTGCTCTGCATACATTTTAAATTATGAATGTCGTGCACTGGCAATGCTATTTTAGAGTCTGCAGAGAAGAGAAAGCATGTTGCTTAAACATCCTTCCCCAGCACCAGCTATTGGTGTACCTATAATTTAAGAAATAGTCTATGTAAAGTCACAAATTAATGAAAAAAAATTCGCATGAAAATGACAGATAACACTGTAGTTCCTAAAAAAGAAAAATTAAATGCATAAGCATAGGGTAGAAATTTAAAATAACAAAATTGTCTACAGCTTCTTACTAAGTTTTTAAAATTATTCATAAAATGCAGACATTTTTGGTGAATGTTTAGCCATTTTTAATATTAATAAATTGATGTTAAGTGTTTGATTCAGAGATGTCTGCTCTTTTATATAGAAGGAAAAAAAAATAGCCTGCCTTGGGACAGGTGTGTAATGTTAGTATGCATGACTAATGTAAGAAATTGTTATTCTACTAATATTTACTTGTGATCGTGTGACAAGTGTGTTTACAGATTATTTGGATACACTTCAATTTACAGGGCATAAACAATGATTATCTATTACTCTGAACTTTATTGATTACATGTTCTTCAGATTACATGGGATTGTAGTTGGGAGTTACCATGTAACTCAAACATAATTAACATGTAATTAGTTTACAGATTTTAGGGCATCACTTCAATTCACCAAGCATGTAGTTCTCGCGCACTAGCATGGCACCAGCCATGTACTTACAATGTAGTTACAGAGTAATTACATGGTTATTTTTGCAATGTAAAATAAAGTGTTTCTGATTATTTTCTATGTAAAGGAACCCTCTCCTTTCCCCTTCTGGTCCCCGCGCTTTGGTATAATATATATACTTCTCCATACACAGACCTCTGCAGAATGCAAAATAAAACTTGCAGTGAATGAATTTAGCATTTTATGAGAGTGCTGTTGGAAAGACTTGATAATTCACCCCTTTTGTTTTGAAGAGTTGAATCTTCTGTTAAAAGGTGATTTAAAACTTGAATGTGATGAATTGTGGCAAGTTAACTTCAAGTTATGTGCAATACTTATTTCAAACTTTTGAAAGATCTTTGCAGTGTAATTCTTTGTTTTTAATTGCAGACATTTAAAAATGTCATTTTCTACTGTTAAGAGTAATCCTCTTTCTTGCTGGTGTTTCTAAAGAAAAGAATCAGAAATCAATCTTTCTACTAATGTAAATTTAAGATTATTTTTAAAAATGGAATAAAAGAGGTTTTGGTCATTTGCTTTATTTTATTATTTTAAAGCTACTGTGATTGATAGCATTGTAAGAATCGGGACAATATTGTATTCAACTGTTTTATTTTTTATATTTTTAAAATTTAAAGTATAATTAGTTTTTATAATTTTCATCAGATTTTTGTTATATTTTTTGGAAGTGAAACTTTTAGCAAGTGGGTGTCTAGTTTTTACTAATCCCTAATTTTTTTTCCAGTGTATTGCTCATATTATCAGAAGGAAAAGTTATTTAAGTATGTCAGTTAATTGTACTACTTGGCTGAATTTCCATATAGTTTTTACTGTGTATGGGGAGGTTGTAGTATTTATTATAGCATTTTAAATAAGGGTAATTCATTTTTTATTAAAGTCATTTTCACGTTAAGTTCCTATTTTTGTATGTTCTACTCTTAAGTTATATAACACAGTTCCTTTTTTAAAAGAGTTCATTTGTTGAAGTGCTAGTGGAAAATTAATGTTATTAAATAGTTTGCAAATGACTATTTATACCAGTATGCATATAATTTTTAAATATTTGTAATGTGAGATGTTGAATGAATAAAACTTTTAACTCAGATTTCTTTTAATATACTTATTTCTTTTTAACACAAGTAGATGATGCTTTCTTGATTGGGAATATAACAATTTAAAGTATTAGGAATATACTGTTGAGCTAATGCAGCACAAACCAGTATGAAAAAATCTTCAGTCATATAAGTACTGTGGCCAGTGTGCATTCTTATGTAAGCCTATAAGCGTCGGTGGGTGGTTGTGTCTTTGGCCTGTACTATTAGTTCATCTGCTGCCTGCCCTGCAGAGTTCTTTTTATTTGTAGCCTTCAATATGTATACGGGGAGTAAGCCCAGGATCTAAGCATTCAGTTATCAGTTGAAGGCCAAATGCCCAACAAAAGTGAAACACCTAATGTTTAGTTAATAATGAAAGTCCGTGTCTGGGAGGTTCAGTTTTGAGTCTTTGTCAATGAATAGTCTTGATTTGTGGCCAGACTACCAAAGGGCTTGAAAACAAGTCTCTTTTGACTTCCAATTCCCAGTTCCTCCATAGACCTTAATGTCATAGGATACGGTATGTGGGATTATAATCTCTATGGCATGTCAATTGAAAATATTATCTTTGACCCACTAATCATGTGGACTACCAAGTACTGTAATGTGTTAGTATTTATATTGTAAACTGCATTCTCAAACTTTTAACATAAGGATTTATTGTAACAAAATATAACACTGAGAATATCCTGTTTTGTCAAATTTAATATCTGTTCTTTCTTGAGTATAGTATTCTCAAGACTAGAAGAGGTTCTTGTCCTGAGAGAAATGGACTATGAGATCTTTGGCTTCTAAATTGTCTTTCCCAACATGCAGCTCTTCTAACTATAGAGATTACTGAGGGTAAGGGCAGGCTGGACAGCTTCCCCTTTCTCTTATCTGGCAATTCCCAAACCTTATGTTGAGCATTCAATGAAGGGCCTTGAGGAAACCCCAGGGATGGGACACTGGAGATGTGGGTGGCATTTGGTTATCAAGTCTATAAATATTCCTAGGCATTCTGGGATGGTTTCACTATTTTAAGAAAAAAAAAGATAGCCCAAGCATATTTAGTTTATTTTAGGAAATGTTTATTTCAGGTAAGTGAGATATCAATGATACGTGATATAACAACTCTATCTTGAAATTACATAGGTGCATTGCTTTGGGTGTTTTAAATCACAGAATGGTGCGTCTGGAAGGGCGTAAGAGGCTTCCTGGGCTATATTTCTGTATTCACTGATTGCCTAAACCTACCCAACAAGGAAAATTCTTTTTATTTTTATCTTTTGTTTTTACTATCTAACCAGATGAATAAACAGTGGAAATTCTCTACCACATTCTTAACAATCAAGTTATTTCATAACCCCTTTTGGTAACGGGTTTGTGTCCACAGCTAGGTCAGAAAGTAAGTAATTTTTCTAGGGATTTTTTTTTTTTAAAGTTTGGGAAATAGTTTGATCAAAAGTCATGGGGAAAGTAATCTCTGATTTTAAAAATTGAAGAATACTGACGGTGTCAATGAAGTGAGTTAGAAATTTTTAAGGTGTAATTATTTTCTGAAATGTGTATGACCAAATAATAAGACAAAACTCTTAATATTTCAGACTGTGATCTTCAGAGGACTAGGATAGTCCTTTCCACAAGAAAAAGACAAAAAAATACAAAGTTTTACCATTAAATACACTTAGAAAATGGGTCACCTTGTTTCTTGCAAAGTCAAAATAATGTACATTTGCACATTAGCTTATTAAGACTTTGAGAAGTTCTACAATGAAGAAATCTTTTTTTTTTTTTTTTGAGATGGAGTTTTGCTCTTGTTGCCCAGGCTGGAGTGAGTGCAATGGTGTGATCTCAGCTCACCGCAACCTCTGCCTCCCGGGTTCAAGCCATTCTCCTGCCTCAGCCTCCAAAGTAGCTGGGATTACAGGTATGCGCCACCATGCCCAACTAATTTTGTATTTTTAGTAGAGACGGGGTTTCTCCATGTTGGTCAGGCTGGTCTCGAACTCCCGACCTCAGGTGATCCACCCGCCTTGGCCTCCCAAAGTGCTGGGATTACAGGTGTGAGCCACTGCGCCCATCTAGAAATCTATTTACTTTGTTGAAAGTGTCCCCCTCACTCCAATTTCTCTGACTACAGATTCTGTTTACAGGTAACACATGGAACATACTTTGGGATATACCACTGTAACATTTTGCTATGTTTCAAGAAGCTTTGAAACCCCACTTTGTTTTTTGGCATCCATACATGTGTGCTGGAAGGGTGCTTGGCCCTGCCACTTGTGAGCCACTTTCAGAGCTGTTTTCATTGCCCACACCTACTTTACTGGAGTTCTAGGTACTTACCTAGCTTCTAACCCCTGTCCTAGTTCCAATGCATCCTCTTAATTCGTCTTCCCTCTACTCCCATCCCAGAAGAAAGAAAAAGAGAAGTTACTTTGCACAATAAAGCTATTTTGATTATGCTTTTCACTGGTTCAGACCAGCCCTTGTTTCTCACGAGTGCCTCAGATGCCACTTCAGACAAGCAGCTTGTGCTTTGAATCTGCCATTCTATGATATGCTGTCTCCCTGTCTCATCATTCCTATATCCTCCTTCAAAATTTTCTTTTGCAAACTTCCCTCAGCACCCGCTGATTCTCTTGAGAATAGGGGCCACTGGCTTTGAATAAATTCTAAGAATTTAGGAAATGAACATTGGCGCCCCACTAGGAGCTCTTATCTTGCAATACCAATTCAGTCGTCCTCATTAGAGAACATTTTACTTTGCCGTGCCTTGAGTCTTCTCAGGATATTTTGAGTTACCATCTTTCTCTAGTCAAGTTGGGTGTCATTGTTGGCTGTCTGGAAAAAGTGTCTTATTGTGATTCAGCGTGGTGACCAGAGTTGGGAAAGTACACATTGTCTCAGGAAGTTAAAAATGAACAGCAGCATCCCAAATCAGAATGTGAGCAAACCTCCAGCCTTTAGTATTGCGTGTAATTTGATTCAGTGTCAGGGAAAAACTGCCTGTGGGTAGCTGGGCTGGAGGTGGTGAATCAGTGCATGCAAATGCCAGCAGCTAAGCTTGAGCTTTCTTTATCCTTTTCATCGGAGTTCTATTTCAGGAAGCCCGGCTTTGATACCATAAAAATGTCAATGTGATCAAGCAAATGTCACCATTTTAAAGAGATTATTTTCAACTCTTCTCCCACCTCCCTGTGAGACCTAGGAGTGACTCCCCAGAACCCACCAAAGGCAATAGGGCATTTTAAACTCGTGAAATAAGTTACCCAGGAAGAGAACCGGGAGGGGTGGTGGTAAAATAATTATGTGAAGCTGTAAAGAATGTTTTAGCTAGGATCCAGGAAAGACCTGGCGCTTCCTTATTTGGAGGAATGAAGGTGATACAGGAGCTAAAAGGAAATTATTTAGGCAGTTAGCGAGGGTAAGAGAGTCCTCAGTAAGGCTTCCTTTTTAACAAAAAGCAGCCCCCAAATCATTTCTTTTCTAACAAAGAGCAGCCTGTAAAATCGAGCTGCAGACATAAATAAGCTAGCTGGAAGCCTGCATAGGTAAATGCCGGCAGCTGTGCCAACAGGAAAAAGCTAGCTGGGGGCCAGGCATGTTCAACATGGAGGCTCCCTCTTCCTTTTCTTTGTCGCTATGTGTGCAGTAGCAAGGCAGGCAACATGGCGTTGGCCAGGTAGAGACCCCATCTGCATAATAAAACATTAGGGTGGGATGGCCAGCTGCTTTGTGCGTGATGCAAGTGTCACACCTGGTCCGACCAATCTCTCTGGCCCTAAGTGAATCAGACACGCCTCCTCAAGCTCATCTATGAAACCCCATGCATTTCATTATGGAGCCGGAAGTCCCACTGAGGACCCCCTCTCTCTCGTAAGAGAGAGAGCCATTCTCTTTCTTTTGCCTATTGAACCTCCACTGTTAAACTCACTTCTTGTATGTCCGCGTTGTTGATTTCCCGTGGCATGAGATGATGAACCTCGGGTACTTACCCCAGACCACGACGCCGCTTCAAAGGCACAATTCCCCTTTCATGTTTGAGGGAAAAGTGCTGTGGGCCCTTGCGTGTTTGGTGACAGAAAGTTTGATTTCAACAGCATGCTGGGTGGGGTGGGGTGGGGTGGGGTGGGGGGGGGGGGGGGTGGGGTGGGGTGGGGTGAGGGTGGGGGGTGGGGGGTGAGGGTGGGGTGGGGAATGTGGAATAGTCACATCCATCAGATGACTCGCAGCACTCCTGACTGCAGTGACGGAATGATTTGGTTCAGAAGAAACTAGTAAATGCTGATCACCTGTTATATATCAGGCCCTTACATACATTAGCAAGGATAACACTTCCATGAGGTATTGAACAGATCATAGAACTGTCTCATGGAGAAGGTGGGTGATTTGGCCAAGGCTGGGATGTGCCTAGGTCCCAATTCTCATCTACTAATCTCAAATCTTCTCCTTTAAACCTTCTTGCCGCTGGATTAGCAATTAACAGGATCAGGGCTTTTTATTTAAGTTGGGTTTTGTTTCTAAAACAAAAGTTTCATTCCTAAACCTAATCTGGGTGTAAGTGTCATATTTGAAACTATAGCGATAGGATGATAAAACAAAAGTTGTAAGATGGCTGGGCATGGTGGCTCACGCCTGTTATCCCAGCACTCCCGGAGCACTGGGCTGAGGATCAGTTGAACCCAGGAGTTCAAGACCGGCCTGGGCAACACGGCAAAACCCCATCTCTACAAAAAACAAACAAACAAACAAACAAAACTTAGCTGGGCATGATGGTGTGTGCCTGTAGTTCCAGCTGCTGTGGGGGAAGGGGGCTGCTGAGATGGAGGATTGCTTGAGCCCGGCAGGTGGAGGCTGCAGTGAGCCACGATCACACCATGGCACTCCAGCCTGAGCAACAGAGTGAGACCGTCTTGGGGGATAAAACAAAAAAACACCACAAAATAAAAACCAAAAAAAAAAACTCAAAAGTTGTACAATGGCTGGGAACAATGGCTCATGCCTGTAATCCCAGCACTTTGGAAGGTGGGAGGATCACTTGAGGCCAGGAGTTCAAGGAGTTCGGGCAGCATGGCAAGACCCTGTCTCTAATTTTAAAAATAAAAAATAAAAATAAACTTTGTAAGAGCAAATGATTGTGAGTCCTAAAATGTGGCCACTTCCTCTCTTAAAAACTGACTCTCAGCTAAGAGAGGCTCCCTCTTCCTTTTCTTTGTCGCTATGTGTACAGTAGAAAGGCAGGCAACATGGCGTTGGCCAGGTAGAGACCCCATCTGCATAATAAAACATTAGGGTGGGATGGCCAGCTGCTTTGTGCGTGATGCAAGTGTCACACCTGGTCCGACCAATCTCTCTGGCCCTAAGTGAATCAGACACGCCTCCTCAAGCTCATCTATAAAACCCCATGCATTTCATTATGGAGCCAGAAGTCCCACTGAGGACTTAGTAGGGAGGCAGATAAGGAGGCCAGAGGGAAGTCCATGAGCTCTGTCAAGCTCAGGTGGCTCAGGCCTACCTCTGCAGTTCTTGTCTGCCTTACTGGCCCATGAGTATGGCTCAGAGGCCAGAACTGGGTATACATTTTAGGAGTAAGGACAAGGTAGTTGAAATGACATTTCTATTCACTCTGAGGAAGTACAGTATAGACTTAGTACATATTCTTTCTGTTTGATCCAACCACCAAGAGAGACGCATCAGTTTGGGGCAAGAAACAAATAAAAAGGAGGGCCCTTTTCTCTAGTATTGTAAACCCAAGAATTCCAGAAACACAATTTTAGGAGTGAGAAAAATAATAATAAGGCCAGGGGCGGTGGCTCACGCCTGTAATCCCAGCACTTTGAGAGGCCAAGGTGGGCAGATCATGAGGTCAGGAGTTCGAGACCAGCCTGATGAACATGGTGAAACCCCGTGTCTACTAAAAATGCAAAAATTAGCCAGGTGTGGTGGTGCACGCCTGTAATCCCAGCTACTCAGGAGGCTGAGGCAGGAGAATCTCTTGAACCCAGGAGGTGGAGTTTACAGTGAGCCGAGATGGCACCACTGCACTCCAGTCTGGGTGACGGAGCAAGGCTCCATCTCAAAATAATAATAATAATAATAACTACAACGTTGGTGGAGTGCTTTCCAAGTGCTAGGCATTTGATACAGGGGTCTCCCTTCTACCTCCCCACAATCCTATGTCATAGATACTGTCATTATACAGTATCTCACTTTAAGGTGACCAAGCTTCAAAAACGTTAACTAATCTGCAAAGCCAGGATGCGAATCTAGGCACACAGGTCCTGCCTGTTTCACCGCACCCCTTAGAAACGTCCAACCGAAGGAGAAATTTTATTAAAATTCCATTTATTCCCCTGCATTGGTTAAAAACTCACCAATGAATAGTGTGACAGCTAATCTGTGTTGTAGTTATGCCATCCCCAAATTATCAAGGGACTAAGATGTGGCCCAACTAACCCAAATCACATAGGTTCTGAGGAAGTCTATCCAGCCTGCTAAATAATGAACAGATAGATAGGTAGGTGGATGGAGGGATATATATATATATATATATATATATTATTTTTTTTTATTATTTTTTTTTTTTTTTTTTTTTTTGAGACAGGGTTTCACTTTGTCACCCAGACTGGAGTGCAGTGGTACCATCATGGCTCACTGCAGCTTTGACCTCCTGGGCTTAAGTGATCCTCCCACCTTAGCTTCCTGAGTAGCTGGGACCACAGATGAGCATCACCACACCCAGCTAATTTTTTATTTCTTGTAGACACAGGGTCTCTATATGTGTATCTATATATCTATGTGTATATATAGAGATATGTATATCTCTATATATCTCAGGTATCTGTTCTTTAGATGCAAAGAAAAATCCCACCAAGAAGAAAGGGTTTTACTTTTTTCTATAGAACTATAATTGACCAACATGCTCTATATAGAAAATCAAGCCTCATCTCATGCATCTGATCCTTTGATATCTGCACGGTCCATGTAATCTCACAAAAATAGTCCTGAAATCCAAAGGAATGGGGGAGAGACTTACGGATGTGTCCTCGTGAATTTTAAAACAGCACTTGAACGTTTTGCTTTTGGATTCGGATGTCAGAAGCATCAAAATAGATTTCTACAGAGAATTTATATTCCTGATTTTTTATATATATGTGTGTGTATATATACATATGTGTATATATGTAAAGAGAGGCAGTGTCTGCCATTTTTAGAGCAGCAGAGCTTTGCATTACACATGGCTTTGATCCTTGCCGCAGCCTAAACAGCTGTTCTTGAGCAGATGTGATGCTGTAGAGCCTGGAACAATCAACTTAGAATCTCTGAACCCAGATTTGCAGCAAAATGCCCTTCTGAGGGAGACGTTAAGACCATGGTCAAATACAGTCATCAGCAACTTCCTTTTTCTTTGCCTCTTCCCAAAGTTCAATTCCTACAAAGACCAAACATGAAATTCTAAAAGCTGGAGAGGATGCAACCTGGGAAATCAGATTTAGTCTCATAAGTGTTGTACTTAGGATCAGCAGCCCTCCATAAGGGGTGTCGGAGGGTGAGGAGGAGGAGTTTAAGGGGGAGAGTAGGGAGAATGAGGAGGTCAAGAAGAGAGAGGAGTAGAATTTAACTATTGCATGCAATTTTGTGTCCAGAAGGCAACAGCACCCTCTACACACACGGCCCATAACTAGGGATCTAAGGCCTTTCACACTCCTGATCGCACCCTCATCGTTCTCCCCAGGGTGGGGCAATTTTTCATTAATACAGTTATCACTCATAATGGGGAAAAACTGGAATTTTTTCTTGGCTTTGCTTATACACGTTTTGTAATATTCTTTCCTTTGAATTCTACATGGAGAGTGGAGCTCCATAATGGTTGGAAGTCGGGGTCTATCATCTGATTCTGGTAGCACGTAGCACTGTGTTTAGCACAGAGTAAGCACTCAGTAAGTGTTAACTCATTATTAGCATCATCATTGTTGTTTGCTGCTGTTATCTATCCGCTTACGAAGTGCCAGTCCCAGTGCTGAGTTGAGGGCAGAGGTGGGTGGCAGGGTCACTGCCAAGTGCAGGGGCTAGGAACCCCGGGATGCCCCTGTCCCATGTTCCTTTCCTCCTGTGGATTCTCTGGCTCCCAGCCCATCCAGCCTACAACAGTTGCCATGGTGGCCGAGAAGGCTCTGCGACTCCAGGCCCTGCTGCTACTGCAGTGCCCAGCTCTCGCTGTCTCCCTCTTTCCATCTTAGGAACTGGAGGATTCCTCCCATGTCTGGGAGTCATGAGCGGCAGCAGAGGGGGTTGAATGTGTGCTACCAAACTGGACATAAACTCCAGAGGGGCTGTGTCCTGGGACTGGTTTTCTGGAAACTTTGGATAAGCCCCAAATCTTTCCCTTTAGGGAAAGAATCAGGAGGTGGGAAGAGTTGGAAATTAGGCCCTGTGTCCTTCAGCGACAGCTCAATGACACTGCCTTTGAGGAAACAGAATTTTTAGTTCTGCAATTATTTCCCCTTTGTCCTTATAAAGTGCAAAAGGTGGGTGAAGGGAGCCCAGACACCATGTGGGATAGTAGACCTGACTTGCACCTGGGAGCTGGGCATAGCTGGGCTCAAACGCCAAAGACAGGAAGCACTGCGGTTAGGGACTTGGCTTTGGGGTGACACCAATGGGGTTTCTATCCTTGGACTACTGCTGACGGACCAAGTGACCTTGACCACATTAGGTAACCTCTAAGAATCGGCTTTCTCATGCACTGGAAGGGCAAATAATATCTTCATCACTGGTTTGAGGTTAGGATTCAACAAAGTATTCATGAAAAATGTGCTTCAGTCATAATCATTATGGGCCCCCAGTATCGTTAACATTATTGCCCCAGATCTGACCATTGTTGGCCCCAGCTACCTAAGGAAAGTCCCCTCACCTCTCAGAGAGATGGAGACATGGTCTCCAGCCTCCACCCCACAGCTAGGGTGGAACAGAAACCTGACCGCCTCTGCCCCTGCCTTGCAAAACACCCCAGCAGCGGCTCATTGCCCTGGAAATAAAATCCGCCCCAAGGCCTTGCAAGATCTGGCCCTGGCTCCCAACCTGCCCTTCTATTTCTCCTTCTTGATGGTGGGCTGCTACCACTCTGCCTGGACCACCGTTCTGGTAATGCAGGTCTCCTTCCCTGGTGCACCGCCTTCTCACCTGCCTCCTAAGAAAGTCTCTGCCTGCTCCTGCCCTGCCCCCTTCCTTGCTTCGACCCAGCTCCACGTGGAGCTGGCTCCTCACTTCTCCTTCTACAGTCAGCTGGCACATCACCATCACCTCCTCCCTCTGAGAGGACTTCCTGGGTCTCTCTGAAGCCCTCCTGGCCATCACTTTTTACTTGTTATCAGAAGCACTCCTGACTCAGCACTGAATAGGATGCATAATTGTCACTGCCTATCGTTTGTTTACTTTTCTTGGGGGAGGAGACAAATATTCTCTTGCCTGTGTCCTCAGGGCCCATCATGTGCCTTGCTCCTGGTAAGCACTTACTAAATGTTTGCTGAATGAGTGACTAACAGGATCCCTATGTGAGCTCTCTTTCTTAGACCTGCTTTCAAAGTTGCCATTAAGAGGAGGGCTGTGCTTCAGGAGTAGAGGCCCACAGCTTCTGGGGCCCCAAGGCTGGATGTTTCACAAGGAAAGTGGAGATCAGAATGCCTGATAAAGGTAGCTTGGAGCACTCACTCAGAGAAGTACAGGCAAAAAGTTCACCTGGGGATCTTGTCAAAACACAGGTTCGGAGTCAGTAGCAGGGGGGGCCTGAGACTACATCTCTAACAAGCCGTCCAGCGGGCTCCATGCTACTGCTTCTCCATAGAAGTTAGTTCTTGAGAAAGCCGTGAACTTTCAGACCTTGGAGTAACGCGGTCAGAATGAGTACAGCGGCCGGGAGAGCAGAGCCTGGGTGGGTTGTGGGTGCGCCTCCTGCCTGACCCAGGCCCTAGGGGCAGGGAGGGCAAAAGCAAAGGAAGGGCTGGCTCCTCTCTATGCCTGAGCAGACCAGCCAGCTGAGGCTGGAATCTGTTTTCTAGAATTTGCCTTAGTCCCAGGGAAAGAATTCCATCCGGGAGTTAGCTCATTCATTCATCTATTTATTTCTTCAGCAAATATTTGTTGTTATTAGGCCCCGAGGATGCTGTGGGGACAAGACAGGCAAAGGCCCTGTCCTCTTGGCATTTATGTTCTGGAGACAAAGGCCTGGATTTGAGCCCTGGGATGTGTGTGTGTGTGTGTGTGTGTGTGTTGCTGTGTCGGATTTGGGTGAGTCACTTCAGCTTCAGCAATGGAGCCTTAGTGAAATGTGATGGGCGTTATTGGGAAGATCTCGGGAAAGAATGCCTTGAAAAGATAAGGCATTACTGTTATGCATAGAACCACTAATCTGAATTTCCAACTTTATAACTGTTACCCGAAGTTGTTGATCTGCAAAAGAACATTGCATCAGGGAGTTTCTTTATTCATTCAGTCATTCATCCAACAAGTATTTGCACTGTCCCAGGCTCTGGGGACGTTGTGGGGACAAATCCAGCAAAGTCCCTGTTCCCTTGGCATTTATGTCCTGGGAAAGGGAACTCATCAGACGGTCACCAAGTAAACACGTACATAAGTAGGAAAATATTAGTGCTATGCCTTGAGGAAATTAAACCAGCTAATACAGTGCAAACTAGGAAGGAGTGGGGCTATGTTAACTGGGCGATTAGAGAAGGCCTCCTTGACAGGTGAGATTTAAACAGATCTGAATAATGAGAAAACACAAGCCATGCTGAAGTGTGAGGAGAAAGTATTCTGGACAGAGGAAATAGCACGTACAAGTGTCCTGGGGCAAGACTGAGCTTGATAAATGTGCAAGGAAGAGCAGTGTGGCCAGGCACAGTGAGCCAGGGGGCGCACCAGGTCCTGAGCTCAGAGAGGTGGAGGGGCTGCACAAGACAAGACCTTGTTAGCCCAGTAGAGACTTTAGATTTTATTTGTAATTACACGGAGGGAGAGTCAGTGAAAGTAGCTGTGGGGGGCAGGGGGATGGGACTGATTTGCGATCACCAGGACAACTGTGGGAAGAATAGAATGTAAAGGAGCCCGAGTGGGGCAGGAGAAGCCCTTAGGAGGGGGTAGCAGTGGCGCTGGTGTCGCTGGTGTCAGTGCAGGATGGCAGCAGAACCAGGCCACGTTAGCTCTTTGTGTCAGAGAGAACGTGGGCAGTGAGGAAGACACGTGCGCGTGACTTGAGAGTTGGCAAAGTCCCACATGCCCTACTATTTTGGGAGGAAACACAATTTACAACGCATTACTAATCTCGTTCCCTCGGAACACTTCAGCAGAGGCAAAACCTTCATGAAGTCAGAAGGAAACAAGGTCAGTTCTAATCCTGCCTAGACACACAGAACCTTCAAAAGGAAGGTATCGATTACAAAGGGAGACTGTTACCCCAATCCCCTCCCTGTTCTCTGAAGTCTCATTGAAATTCTTTGCTTATCTGAAAGGGTATGAGATCCTGCTTCAACAAGTAAGGAGTGGTATTAATACTTAGTTGCATGACACAGACTCTAATTCTGATCAAGCGTTGCTCTAATTTGGCGGGGGCGGGAAGGACGGTTCTGGGAGGAAAATGAGATAGAAGTGATGATGCAGGCAATTTAATTAATTTAGAGACTGGGCGCAAAACCCAGGTGTGTGTCTGTGTTGGTTTAATGGTGTGGAGGCAGCAGGGGGAGGGAGGAAACACTCAGTTTCCCTGCTACCAGGTCTAGAGAATTGTATCTCAGTTCCCTGTAGGGGTGGAGCCCTCCCATTCCTTCAGGGTTGGGCCAGGTCCCCTGGGCCCAGGGTCCTTTCATTCACAAAGGACTGAAAATGGAGACAGCTGACATTATCTGAAGGTTAAACAATAGCCATAGAGCTCCACTGCCTAGTATCATAGCACTGAGCCCTGAACACCTTTCAACTTGGTACCATTATCACACCCTCTGCGGTAACCCACAAAGAATCCAATCTTCCCCTAATTCTCAACAAGAGCACAAGGATGTTACATTGTACTTTGAGGGTTAATAGCATTTATTTATTTAACATACACATTTAAAATATATCAATTTCTGCTTTTTTTTTTTTTTTGAGATGGAGTCTTGCTCTGTCGCCCAGGCTGGAGTGCAGTGGCGCCATCTCGGCTAACTGCAACCTCTGCCTCCCAGGTTCAAGCGATTCTCCCGTCCCAGCCTCCTGAACAAGTGGGATTACAGGTGTGTGCCACCACACCTGGCTAATTTTTATATTTTTAGTTGAGACGGAGTTTCGCCATGTTGGCCAAGCTGGTCTCGAACTCTTGACCTCAGGTGATCCGCGCGCCTCGGCCTCCCAGAGTGCTGGAATTTAGAGGCGTGAGCCACCGCACCCGGCCCACAATTGCTTTATTATAAAAAAGGAAATCTCTCTTCCCCTCAACCCATGGAATTGGCCTGGGGCCTCTTTCCTTCACAGAGCAGTCCTGGGGCTGGCATTTTGAAAGTTGGGGGACTTAGGAGCAGGGTGTGTTTCAGCTCCCCACTCACCCGGAATCACAATGGAAGCTGCCAGAAGCTGTGGCAGAACCAGCGGAGGGTGAAGGAACAGCATTTCAGGCAGATGAGGCGGGAAGGCCCTTTCCTGACAGCCATTCCCGAGGTGTCCCTCAGGGGAACATATGTCCCAGACCTGCCGCTGGCCAAATGGAATTCATGACTAGGAATATGCACCGTTTGGTTAACTCGGCTCCCGCAGCTGTTTGATGAGGGGTGGGGAGGGAGGAGCCAGTCACCTCTTTTGTGGGCTGAAATTCCATCTCACATCATGGATCCTGGGCTCCCGGGCTGCGCATCCCCAAGCCCGCCTGCTTCTCTCCGCTTGCGCCGCGGCTCACGGGTTGGAGACGCACCTTCTCCAAGTGCCATTTTCAAAAAGCTCAGGCAGGGAGTCGTGTTTTGAATTGAGGCTACTCACTTCACTTCTTGGTAATAATAAAAATTGAGGGAGGCGGTGTCGGGGGAAAAAAGGGTTTCCTTCTTAAAGGGGAAGGGGGGAAGAACGGGACGACTTTATCTGAGAGCTGTGACTGCCACCTGGTGGACAATGTCAGCTAAGCAAGACAAAGCCTCCCTCCTTCCAATCACCCGTTCCTGCATTCTTCACTCTTCTGGTCGACTGGCTCCCTCCAGGAGAAGCTCTGTGGAGGGGAAGAGAGAAACAACTACAACACAGTGTGATGAATGCTGCGATAGGCGCGGTCTCGAATAGGGACTCAGGGTGTGGGAGCCACAGCCACACAGCCTGGGTATGAGTCCCTGCCCCGGGACTTCCCTGCCGTAACTTTGGCTGAGCGACTTAATCTCTCCCGTGCCTCCTCCTTCTTATCTGTAAAACGAGGCCCACGGCCCCTACCTCACAGAATGGCAGTTCCTGTCTCCTAGGTCGGAACGATGGAATGACGCACTCCGTGTACATACCGAGCGCGGGTCTGGCTCAGAGGCAGGGCTCAGCAATTGGCTGGTAGCATGGAGGGAAGCCTGCAGCCACGGGAACCTCTGGATGGTGTCAGGTGCTCTGCGGCCCCCGGGGGCGGGGGAAGGACTAGTGAGCAGAAACTCCTCCCCGCCTCATCAGGTGAGGGAGACAGGCATGAACACTTGAATGAAGAACAGAAAAGGCACGTGCCTGCCCCCATGGTCTCCGTGGGGAGGTAGGCTTGTACACAGGTGATTATCATCCGTAATAGGCATATTCTGGGATGGGATTCAGTGCCATAGGAGCTACCCTACCTCGGGAGTGGGCAGACTTTAGGGAAACAGTGGAGGTGGCGCACGCTGGTACTGAGGGTTGGCCCCTTGCTGCAGGTGAAGGAGATGCTGGGGATGATGTCTACGTGTCGAGATGAGCCACAGTCCTCTCCCCCTCTTACCAGAACACTTGAGTCCCGAGGCTGGTGGTGGTGGTGGTGGTTGGGGGGGCGGATGCTGATATGAGGCTGAGGTGGGGAAGGGTGACAATAAACAAGTAAACAGTAAACAAGAGAATTTCAGAGCATGGTAGAGACAATGTATGAGGGAGGGCGCGAGGACAGATCTGCTTTGGAGAGAGGGGTCCAGGATGGCAGCTCCCAGGAGGGGCCTTTAGGCTGAGATCTGCACCGTGAGAAGGTGTGAGCTGGGTGCACCCTCACCTGTCAGGCTCTCGCGTCATCCTGCTGGGCATCCTGTTAGCAGCCCCGCATGCTGACTCTCGTGGAGAACAGGGAAGGCTCCAGGTGACTGGGATGGTGAGACAGCTCTGTGATTGTTCCACATGGACAGGCCAAAACAGGGTTTTAAGGCACAGTAGCCTCAGTCTCCTCTGTTCCCTCTATCTCCTCCTTCCCTGTTCTTCTGTCTGAGGGGGGGGAGTTAGTATCAGATTTGATGTCTCTCCTACCAAAATAAACACTAGATTAAAATATATATATTTTATATTTATATAAATATATATTCAAAGGGACTGGAGAGCTACTGAGGTGGTAAGACCTTGAGGCGGGTTGTGCACAAGTCTAGGCAGAAGACAAGCACCAAGGTGATGCAACATTCAGCATGACTTCTCCTCCAGACATTGGCGGACAGTGAGTGACAGCCTAGAGGCTAAGACGCTGAGCTGTAGGTGGCCTCATGGGGTGTAAGGGACAAAAGTAAGACCAGGGCCAGAAAGGGCCCTGATAAACACCCTGGACTTTAAATTGGGGCATTTAAGAGCTAAAGTCTAGAGAGTAAGACCAAACAAGATATACACTAGCCTTCGTAAAGACTGAACCCAGCTATAAATCAGCTTGATCCCAGATAAGGAATTAAGATGAACTTCCTCTACCTCAACTGCCCACCAGAAACGAAAGTAAATTCTCTCTGGAGAATGATAACATCATCTAGAGTTTCAAATAATCTTTATAATTTTTATTACACACCATCTGGTATTTGATTTTAAAAATTTTTCCAGCACACCAGAATTCAAAATCCAATGACTAAAAAATAAGAGAAACAAATGGCTTCAGTTACCATAATGGTATTTTTAAATTTTCAATAGTTTTTTGCGAACAGGTGGTGTTTGGTTACATGGATAAGTGCTTTCGTGGTGATTTCTGAGATTTTGGTGCATCCATCACCCAAGCAGCGTACACTGTTGCTGTTACACCCGAGCAGCGTAGTAGACTACCCAATGTGTAGTATTTTATCCCTTACCCTCACTCCCACCCTTTCCGGAGTCCCCAAAGTGCACTGTATCATTCTCATGCCTCCATCCTCATAGCTTAGCTCCAATTTATAAGTGAGAACATACAATGTTTGGTTTTCCATTCCTGAGTTACTTCACTTAGAATGGTCTCCAACTCCATCCAGGTTGCTGTGAATGCCATTATTTTATTCCTTTTTATGGCTGAGTAGTATTCCATGGTGTGTGTGTGTGTGTGTGTGTGTGTGTGTGTGTGTGTGTGTATACACACACCACATTTTCTTTATCCACTCGTTGCTGAATCGACATTTGGACTGGTTCCATATGTTTGCAATTGCAAATTGTACGGCTATAAACATGCATGTGCAAGTGTTTTTTTTTTTTTTTTTTTTAAATAAAATGACTTCTTTTCCTTTGGGAAAATACACAGTAGTGGGATTGCTGGATCAAATGGTAGATCTACTTTTGGTTCTTTAAGAAATCTCCACACTGCTTTCCATAGTGGTTGTACTAGTTTATATTCCCAACAGCAATGTAAAAGGATTCCCTTGTCACCACATCCACAGCAACATTATTTATTTTTTAAATTATGGCCCTTCTTGCAGGAGTAAGGTGGTATCGCATTGTGGTTTTGATTTGCAGTTCCCTGATCATTAGTGATGTTGAGCATTTTTTCATGTTTGTTGGCCATTTGTATATCTTCTTTTGAGAATTTTTTCTTCATGTCCTTAGCCCACTTTTTGATTGGATTATTTGTTTTGTTTTTCTTGCTGATTTGAGTTTCTTGTAGATTCCAGATATTAGTCCTTTGCTGGAAGTATAGATTGTAAAGATTTTCTCCCACACTGTGGGTTGTCTGTTTACTCTGCTGATTCTTTCTTTCTTTTTAGTTTAATTAAGTACCATCTATTTATCTTTGTTGCATTTGTTTCAGGGTTCTTGGTCATGAAGTCTTTGCTTAAGCCAAAGTCTAGAATGGTTTTTCCAATGTCATCTTGTAGAATATTTATGGTTTCAGGTCTTAGATTTAAGTCCTTGATCCACTTTGAGTTGATTTTTGTATAAGGTGAGAGATGAGGATCTAATTTCATTCTTCTACCTGTGGCTTGCCAATTATCCCAGCACCATTTGTTGAATAGGATGTCCTTTCCCCACTTTATGTTTTTGTTTGCTTTGTCAAAGATCAGCTGGCTGTATTGAACTTTATTTCTGAGTTCTCTATTCTGTTCTTTTGGTCTATGTGCCTATTTTTATACCAGTACCATGCTGTTTTGGTGACTATATGCTTACAGTATAGCTTGAAGTTGGATAATGTGATGCCTCCAGATTTTTTTTTTTTTTTTTGCTTAGTCTTGTTTTGGCTATGTGAACTCTTTTTTCTTTTGTCCCATATGAATTTTAGGATTGCTTTTTATAGTTCTGTGAAGAATGATGATGGTAATTTGATGGGAATTGCATTGAATTTGGCAGTATGGTCATTTTTACAATATTGATTCTACTCATCCACAAGCATGTGATGTTTCCATTTGTTTGTGCCATCTATGATTTCTTTCAGCAGCAATTTGTAGTTTTCCTTGTAGAGGTCTTTCGCCTCCTTGGTTAGGTGTTAGATGTATTCCTAAGTATTTTTTTATTATTATTATTTGCAGCGATTGTAAAAGGGGTTGAGCTCTTGTTCTGATTCTCAGCTTGGTCGCTGTTGAGGTACAGCGGTGCTATTAATTTGTGTACCTTGGTTTTGTAACCTGAAACTTTACTGAATTCATTTATCAGATCTAGGTGCTTGTTGGATGAGTCTTTAGGGTTTTCTAGGTGTACGATCATTGGCAAACAGTGACAATTTGATTTCTTCTTTACCAATGTGGATGCCCTTTATTTCTCTTGTCTGATTGCTCTGGCTAGGACTTCCAGTACTATGTTGAATACAAGTGGTGAAAGTGGGCTTCCTTGTCTTGTTCCAGGTCTTAGGGGGAATGCTTTCAACTTTCCCCCATTCAGTATAATGTTGGCTGTAAGTTTGTCATAGATGGCTTTTATTACCTTAAGGTATGTCCCTTCTATGTTGATTTTGCTGAGGGTTTTAATCATAAAGTGATGCTGGATTTTGTCAAATGCTTTTTCTGTGTCTATTGAGATGATTGTGTGATTTTTATTTTTATTTCTGTTTATGTGGTGCATCACATTTATTGACTTGGTATGTTAAACTACCCCTGCATCCCTGGTATGAAACCCACTTGATCATGGTGGATTATCTTGTTGATATGTTGTTGGATTCGGTTAGCTAGTATTTTGCTGAGGATTTTTGCATCTATGTTTATCAGGAATGTTGGTCTGCAGTTTTCTTATTATGTCCTTTCCTGGTTTTGGTGTTAGGGTAATACTGGCCTCATAGAATGATTTAGGGAGCATTCCCTCTTTCTCTATGTTTTGGAATAGTGTCAATAGTATTGGTACCAATTCTTTGAATGTCTGATAGAATTCAGCTGTGAAACTATCTGCTCCTGGACTTGTTGTTGGCCATTTTAAAATTACCATTTCAATTTTTCTGCTTGTTATTGGGGGTCTATTCAGTTTTTTAAATTTTTTTATTTTAGATAGTCTCGTTCTGTCCCTCGGGCTGGAGTGCAGTGGTGCCATCTTGGCTCACTGCAACCTCCGCCTCCCAGGTTCAAGTGATTCTCCTGCCTCAGCCTCCCAAGTAGCTAGGATTACATGCACCTGCCACCATGCCTGGCTAATTTTTGTATTTTTAGTAGAGACAGGGTTTTGCCATGTTGGCCAGGCTGGTCTTGAACTCCTGACCTCAGGTGATCCGCCCACCTTGGCCTCTCAAAGTGCAGGGATTACAGGCGTGAGCCAGTGCGCCTGGCCTGTTCAGAGTTTTCATTTCCTCCTGGTTTAATCTAGTAGGGTTGTATATTCCAGGAATTTCTCCATCTCCTCTAGGTTTTCTAGTTTGTGCACATAACGGTGTTCATAGTAGCCTTGAATGATCTTTTATATTTCTGTGGTATAGGTTGTAATATCTTCCATTTCTTTTCTAATTGAACTAATTTGGATCTTCTCTCTTCTTGGTTAATGTCACTAATGGTCTATCAATTTTATCTTTTCAAAGAACCAGCTTTTTGTTTCATTTATCTTTTGTATTTTTTTGTTTTGTTTCAATTTCAGGTAGTTGTGCTCTAATTTTTGTTATTTCTTTTCTTCCACTGGGTTTGGGTTTAGTTTGTTCTTGTTTCTATAGTTCCTTGAGGTGACCTCAGATTGTCTATTTGTGGTCTTTCAGACTTTTTGACGTAGGCATTTAATGCTATGAACTTTCCTCTTAGCACCACTTTTGCTGTAATCCCAGATGATTTCACAGGTTGTGTCACTATTGTCATTCATTGCAAAAAAAGGTTTAATTTCTATCTTCATTTGATTTGTTGACTCAATGATCATTCACGAGCAGATTATTTAATTTCCATGTATTTGCATGGTTTTGAGGGTTCCTTTTGGAGTTTCTAATTTTTTTTCACTGTAGTCTGAGAGAGTACTTGATATAATTTTGATTTTCTTAAATTTATTGGGACTTGTTTTGTGGCCAATCATATCATCTATTTTGAAGAATGTTCCATGTGCTGACGAATATAATGTATATTCTGCAGCTGTTGGGAAGAATGTTCTGTATCTGTTAAGTCCATTTGTTCTAGGGTATAGTTTAAGTCTGCAGTTTGTTGACTTTTTGTCTTGATGACGTGTCTAGTGTTGTCAGTCGAGTGTTCAAGTCCCCCACTACTGTTGTGTTGCCATCTGTCTCATTTCTTAGGTCTAGTAATAATTGTTTATAAATTTGGGAGCTCCAGTGTTAGGTGCACGTATATCTAGAATTCTGATATTTTCCTTTTGGACTAGTCTTTTTATTATTATATAATGTCCCTCTTTGTCTTTTTTAACTGTTTAAAAGTCTGTTTTGTCTAATATAAGAATAACTACTCCTGCTCACTTTTGGTGTCCATTTGCATGGAATATCTTTTTCCACTCCTTTACCTTAAGTTTATGTGAGTCCTTATGTATTAGGTGAGTCTGTTGAAGACAGTAGATACTTGGTTGGTGAATTCTTACCCGTTCTGCCATTCTGTACCTTTTAGTGGAGCATTTAGGCCATTTACATTCAATGTTAATATTGGGGTGTGAGGTACTATTCTATTCATTATGCTAGTTGTTGCCTGAATACCTTGGTTTTTCTTTGTGTTATTGTTTATAGGCCCTGTGAGATTTATGCTTAAGGAGGTTCTATTTTGGCATATTTTGAGGTTTTGTTTCAAGATTTAGAACTCCTTTTTGTATTTCTTGTACTGCTGGCTTGGTAGTGGCAACTTCTCTTTATATTTGTTTGTCTGAAAAATACTTTTCCTTCATTTATGAAGCTTAGTTTTGCCGGATACAAAATTCTTGGCTGATATTTGTTTCATTTAAAGAGGCTAAATGTAGGAAGGACCCCAATCCCTTCTAGCTTGTAGGGTTTCTGCTGAGAAATCTGCTATTAATCTGATAGGTTTACATTTGTAGGTTACCTGATGCTTTTTGCCTCACAGCACTTAAGATTATTTCCTTCATGGTGACTTTAGATAACCTGATGATTATGTGCCTAGGTGATCTTTTTGCGATGAATTTCTCAGGTGTTCTTTGAGCTCTTTGTATTTGGATGTCTAGATCCCTGGCAAGGCCAGGGAAGTTTTCCTTGATTATTTCCTCAAGGAAGTTTTCCAAACTTTTAGATTTCTCTTCTTCCTCAGGAACACCAATTATTCTTAGACTTGGTCATTTAACATCAGCTCAAACTTCTTGGAGGCTTTGTCCATTTTTAAAAAATTATTTTTTCTTTGTTTTTGTCAGATTGGGTTAATTTGAAAGCTCTATCTTCGAGTTCTGAAGTTCTTTCTCCTACTTATTTGATTCTATTGTTGAGACTTTCTAGTGGATTTTGCATTTCTTTGTCTTTCATTTCCAGAAATTGTGATTGTTTTTTGTTTATGTTATTTCTCTGGAGATTTTTATCCATATCTTGTATTATTTAAATAATTTTTTAAAGTTGGTTTTCACCTTCCTTTGGTGCCTCCTTGAGTAGCTCAGTAATTGACCTTCTGAATTCTTTTTCTGGCAATTCAGAGATTTCTTCTTGGTTTGGATCCATTGCTGGTGAGTTAGTGTGATCTTTGGGGGGCATTAAAAAACTCTGTTTTGTCATATGACCAGAATTGTTTTTCTGGTTCCTTCTTACTTGGGTAGACTATGTCAGAGGAAAGATATGGGGCTCAAGGGCTGCTGTTCAGATTCTTTGGTCCCATGGACCCTTAATGTGGTATTCTCTTCTCTCCCCTAGGGATGGGGCTTTCTGAGAGCCACACTGCAGTAAATGTTTTTGCTCTTCTGGGTCTAGCCACCCAGCTGAGCTACTAGGCTCAGTGTCTGCAAAGAGTCCTGTGATTTGATCCATCTTCAAGTCTCTCAGCTGTGGATACCAGCTCCTGCTCTGGTGAGGGTCCTTGGTGAGGATCCTTAGCTGTAGTTTTGTTTAGTGTGCTAGCTTTCTTGAATGCTGGTTGCATTAGCAGTGAAGTTGTCATATGGACAGACTCAAGACTTCTGGTTATCCAGGATGTTGCAGACAGTGGAATTAGCTGTTGTCTTCTCCCTTCCTGGTTATCCAGGATGTTGCAGACAGTGGAATTAGCCGTTGTCTTCTCCCTTCTTGGAGAAGGGTTTTTATGAGTTGCCATGACAGCATGAGTTGGTTAGCCACCAGCCAGGAGGTGGCACTTTCAAGACAGCATCAGCTGTAGTAGTATGGGGAGAATACAAGCTTGCCCTCAAGTCACCTGGATAAGTATTTGGGTTTCTCAGGCGATGGGCAGGGTCGAAGAGATCCCACAAGTTAAGGTCTTTTGTCTTCGGCTACCAGGGTGAGAAGAGAAAAACAATCAGGCAGGGGCAGGGCTGGTGTGTCTGAGCTTAAAGCTCTTCTTGGGCAGGGGCTTGCTGTGGCTGCTGTGGGGATTGAGTGTAGGTCTCAGGCCAATGGAGTTATGTTCCCAGGGGGATTATGGCTACCTCTGCTACATCATACAGGTTGCCAGGGAGGTCAGGGAAAGCTGGCCGTGACAGGCCTCAGCTCCCACGCAGCCAGCAAGGCCAGTCTCACTCCCTCCATGCCCCACCAACAACACACAAAGTTTATATCCAGGCATCCTGTGAGCAAGGCTGAGATCTTGCCCCAGACTACAAGCCTCTCCACTAAGAAAACAAGCAGGGCTTTGAGGCTTCACCCTTCTCTGCTTGCTGCAGCTTCTGTGCTCATATCTGCACTTCCCATTCGCCCTCCTCCTCCCCCCTTGATTCTGCCCTGGAAAATTCATGCTTGGTCGAAATTATTACAAAGTTCAGCTGGAAGTTTCCTTCTCCCTATGGTCCTTCCCCAATTCCACTGGCAGCCCTCCCTATACACCCCGTGAGAGAAAGTCAGAAATGGCTTCCCAGGGAACTAGGAGTACCTTGAGGGTTCTTTCCGCTGCTTCTTCTACTTTTATATTTTGCTCAGCTCCCTAAATTCATTCCAGCTCTAGGTAAGGTTATATCCTTTTCCTGCGATCTGGATTTTCAGGTTTCCCAGTGAGGATGTGTGTTTGGAGGTGGACTTTCCCCCTCTCACACGTTGGGCACTCACAGTTTTTCGGCCGTCCCACAGAGTTTGCAGCAGCAAGCTGCTTCTTTTGAAGGGTCTGTGAATTCTCTGTTTTCCTGGTATGCTCCTGCAGTAGTTCTTGGAGCAAAAATTCATGATGTGAGTCTCCACATGGTGCTCTGTTCATCTGAGCGGGAGCTGCAAGTTAGTCCTGCCTCCTACTTGCCATTTTTTCCCCAGTAGGTCTTATTCTATGTGTTCTATAATAGTATTGACATTAACTCTGATCAACATATTCTAGAAAATATTCTGAAGGAATTCTGAATAAGAAAACTTAACAAAATGGAAATGGAAATTCCCGCAGTGGAAAATATAACTGAAATTAAGAACTTAGGCTAGGCGTGGTGGCTCACATCTGTAATCCCAGCACTTTGGGAGGCAAAAGCAGGAGGCTACTTGAGCCTAGGAGTTCAAACCTAGCAACAAAGTGAAACCCTGTTTCTACAAAAAATCAAAAATTAAGCCAGGTATGGTGGCACGTGCCTATGGTCCCACTACACAGGAGGCAGGGGTTGGAGGGTTACTTGAGCCCAGGAGTTCGAGGCTGCAGTGAGCCATGATCATGTCAGCCTAGGCAACAGAGCAAGACCCTGTCTCAAAAACAAAACAAAACAAAACAAAACTACTTAATAGAGGGTTTAATAGCAGATTAGATAGTGCTGAAGAGAGGATTAGTGAACTGGTATATAAATCAGTAGAAAATAATCAGACAGAAGCATTAAGAGAAAGAAGTGTGGAAACTATAGAAGAGCAGAAGAGATCTATGGAGCAGAGTAAAAAGATTTAACGTATGTGTAGTGGAGTCTCAGAAAAGAAGACAAAGAATGGAACAGAGGCAGTAGCCAAAGAAATAATGGCCTAGAATTTACCAAAGCTGACAAGTGCTATCAAGTTGCACATTCAAGAAGCACCAAAAAGCCCAAACGGAGTAGAGACAAAAACCCCACACTAGTCACGTGTCATGGTGAAACTGTTGAAAAGCAATGAAAAAAGAAAATCTGAAAAACATACAGAGGAAAAAAGACACATTACTTTGTAAAGGGCAGTAATATGACTAATAGCTGACTTCTCAAAAGCAACACCAGAAACAAGAAGACAATAGAATATCTTCAAAGTGCTGAAAGAAAACAGTTGGCAACATGAATTCAATACCCAGCAGAAACATATATATAAATACAGTTTAAAATGAATGAAATGAAAAAAAAAAAGAACAGCAATGGAAAGAGTAAATATATTAGTAGACCTAAATGAAGCCTGGCTGTATAAAACAATAGTAATACTGATGTCTCCTGATGCTTAGAATATACTATAAAATTACCAAAAACTCTATATGTGCTTACATAAAACATAGGGAGGAAGAAAAGTTGAGAGTCAAGTCACCAAAATGGCAGAGTAGAAGCAATCTGGCCTCCCTCTCCCCCACAGAAAACTAAAACCAATATCAGTGCAAAGTTTATCACCAGCAATATCCTAGAACTCAAGTATGAAGCAGAAATGATCCCCAAGGCCTCAGAGAAGTGAAAAAACCTCCAACTGGAGGGTAAGAGAAATGGACTTCCTTATCCTTGATGATCGTGCCCCAAGCTGCCAGTCACCACACAGAAAATTGCCCTTAGAATCATTTTTGCTGTTTTCTTTCAAAATTTCTTCAGAATATTTTGTAGAATATGTTGATCAGAGTTATTGTCAATATTATTATAGGACACATAGAAAAAGACCTACTGGGGGAAAATGGCAGATAGAAGGCAGGACTAATTTGCAGCTCCCACTCAGATGAACAGAACAGCATGTGGAGACTCACATCATGAATTTTTGCTCCACTGGTGACAGTGAGGTGGATGCCGGCTTTCACATTATCCTGGGTTCCTACATCAACCCATAGGAAGTGTTGTGAGTGCCTGAAGGGACTAAAACCCCTGAGGGCAGCTTGAGACTAAGAGGGGAGGATGGCAGTTTAGTGGCTCTCCAGCAGCACCACGCTATGGGAGGCATGCTCTACAGGTCCCTGGGCATGACCCCCTACCAGCCTTCCCACATGGCTAGGGTGTTTCATTTGGGACCCCACCACCCTCCATCCAAGTCTGGCAGCACTACTAACGTTTGTGAAAGTGAGGCAAACCTGGGCTTAAAGGGCCATCTAGTGTGGAAAAGGAGGCAGTGTCCTAGTGGAAATGGGATTCAACAGGTGGACTGCAAAGAATCTCTAAGCAAACATACCCTAGAAAGACAAAAACAAGCTGGATGTGAAGACTGGAAAATATAACCTTTCATGCAAAGATATGGACACACATCCACAAGAAACAGCAGCAAACAGGGAACCATGACCTTCTCAAATAGACAAAGCAAAGTGCTAGTTACCAGCCCTAACAAGACAGTGATGTGTGTTTCTGTGAGGTGTTTCTTTTTTCCTAGTGAGATTAACATTTAAGCTAGTAGACTTGGAGTAAAGCAGATTACCCTCCATAATATGTGTGAGCCTCATCCAATCATCTGAAGGCCTGTGTATTAGTCCATTCTCACACTGCTCATAAAGATATATCCAAAACTGGGTAATTTATAAAAGAAAGAGGTTTAATTGACTCACCATTTGGCACGGCTGGAGAGGCCTCAGGAAACTTACAATCATGGTGGAAGTGGAAGCAAACATGTCCTTCTTCATATGACAGCAGCAAAGAGAAGTGCTGAGCAAAAGGGGGAAAAACTTCCGGTAAAACCGTCAGATCTTGTGAGAACTCACTATCATGAGAAAAGAAGCATGGGGATCACTACCCCCACAATTCAATTACTTCCCATTGGTTCTCTCCCACAACATGTGGGGGTCATGGGAACTACAATGCAAGATGAGACTAGGTGCAGACACAGCCAAACCATATCAGCCTGGAAGAAAAAGACTGGGCTCACTTGAAGAGGGGGGAATTCTGCCAGCAGAGGACCTTTAGACTGGAACTGCAGCATCAACAACTCTTCCCTAGATCTCTTAGCTTGCTGGTGTACCTTGTAGTTTTTCTCTCTCTCTCTCACACCAGTCTTTTGTTTCTGCTTCTCTGGAAAACCCTAATACACACATCCATGAGAATAGCTAACATGAAGATGACAATGCCAAGTGGAGGTGAACAAGTGGAGCAAGTGGAACCCTCATACTTGGTTGGAGGAGTGTAAATTGGTACGACCATTTTGGATACCTGTTTGTCGGCAGCACCTAAAGCTGAACGTATGAACACCCTAAGCAACTCCACACTAACATATATAGCCTATAACCTGTTTCCACAAAGGGTATGTATGAGATTCTTCTTAGCCACACTAATAATGAACCAAATTGGAAACAACTAAATGTCCATCAATAAGTGGAAAGGATAAAAAAAATGGTGACATATTCAAATGATACGCAAACTTCTACAGTTGTTAACTAACCAAGTTCATTCTACCCTCAGGCAGCAAGCCGATCACTGAGGTGATGGGTTTTACAAGGGAGAAAAGATTTTATTCACAAGGCTGCTGTGTGAGAAGACGGGAGAACAAACCTGAAATCCACCTCCCCAAATATAGGGCTTGAGGGTATTTAAGGAATAGAAAGCAGGGTAGTTTAAAGTGTGGGGAAAGATGATTGGTAGGGAGGAAAGGTGAGGTAATTGGGGTTTCTGTGCAAGTGTAATCAAGCTACATTGTTCTTCACACATGTGCAGAAAATGGCTGCATTGGCATGATCTGAGGGTGAGGTTTTTGGGCCTCTGACTTCAAAAGGTTATTCTCTGGGCATCCATGCAGGCCCAATTGAAGGGTTGGTGGTCTTAACCAACTGGAAATGACCAAGAGCTGCCTTCCAGTTCCTGAAAAACCTTTAAGCACCCATTACTATAGTGACCAACATCCAGAGACATAATCTATAAGGAAGCTTGTGGGAGTTTAGTTATGTATTGTTTGGCTACATGACTTGCTAGCAGGATTTTTTTTTCTTTTTCACCCATGGACTTAGGTCATAGTTAGCATTAGTTTTTGTTGTTGTTGTTGTTCTTTTTTGAGACGGAGTCTTGCTCTGTCACTCAGGCTGGAGTGCAGTGGTGCGATATTGGCTCACTGCAACTTCTGCCTCCTGGGTTTAAGCAATTCCCCCGCCTTGGCCTTCCAAGTAGCTCGGATTACAGGTGCCCACCACCACGCCGGCTAATTTTTGTATTTTTAGTAGAGACGGGGTTTCACCATGTTGGCCAGGCTGATCTTCAACTCCTGACCTCAAGTGATCTGCCCGCCTCGTTTTAAGAACAACCAGAAGTAAGCAATGTAAAGCAAGCAAGGCAGGTTAAGCTTGGTGAGTTTACTCAGGTTAGCTCTCGGTTTCACAATAACATGTATCTCACTGATAGAACTTGAGTGAAAGAAGTAAATTAGGGCCGGGCGCGGTGGCTCACGCCTGTAATCCCAGCACTTTGGGAGGCTAAGGCAGGCAGATCACAAGGACAGGAGATCGAGACCATCCTGGCTATCATGGTGAAACCCTGCCTCTACTAAAAAATACAAAAAATTAGCTGGGCGAGGTGGCGGGCGCCTGTAGTCCCAGCTACTCGGGAGGCTGAAGCAGGAGAATGGTATGAACTTGGGAGGCGGAGCTTGCAGTGAGCCAATATCGTGCCACTGCACTCCAGCCTGGGTGACAGCACGAGACTCCGTCTCAAAAAAAAAAAGAAGTAAATTAAATGAAAAAACCTAACTGATGACTTTTTTTTTTGTTTTTGGAGAAAGGGTCTTGCTCCATTGCCCAGGGGGAGTGCAGTGGTGTGATCAGGGCTCATTGCAGCCTTGACTTCCAGAGCTGAAGTGATCCTCCCTCCTCAGCCTCCCAAAGTGCTGGTATTACAGGCACCTGGCCATTGATGACATCTGAAATCCAAAAAACAGGAAAAGGATGGTGATTGGGTGCGGACATGAGGTGCTTCTGCAGTGCACCATTTCTTAACCTTGGTGGATCTTGCACAAGTATATTCACTGTGTAAAAATTCAGCCATCTACATAGTGACGATTTGTGCAGGTTTCTGCATATAATTTAATAACAAGTGTTTAAGAAAGTATGTCTCTGTCAATGCCTATTACTTTGGGGAAGTAACTTCACATTTTGGAGCCCCAGTTCCTCTGCCATAAAATGCTACATGAATTTAAAGAGATGGTCGGGTTGGGCGCGGTGGCTCATGCCTCTAATCTCAGCATTTTGGGAGACCAAGGCTGGCAGATTGCTTGAGCCCAGGAGGTCAAGACCAGCTTGACCAACAAAGCAAAATCTTATTTCTACTAAAAATGCAAAAATTAGCCAGGCCAAAAATTAGCTGGGCATGGTGGTGCATGCCTGCAGTCTCCGGAGGTTGAGGCAGGTGAATCGCTTAAACCTGGGAGGCAGAAATTGCAGTGAGCTGAGATTGCATCACTGGACTCCAGCCCTGGCGAAAGAGCAAGACTCTGACAAAGGCAAAAAAAAAGCAAAAGCGTTAGTGGGAAACCTATTTGTAAAGTTTAAATGTAAAGAAATTATAATGTGTACCTCATAGGTTACGCCCTGAATGGACAACTATCTCTCACTGTGTGCCAGATGCTGAATATATGCCTTATTTTGATTTATCCTCACAACTCAGTTCTCCTGAGTTTACATTTGAAGACACTGGAGGCTCAGTGAGGGAAAGGGGCTGGGCGTGGTGGCTCATGCCTGTAATCCCAGCACTTTGGGAGGCTGGCGGATCACCTGAGGTTAGGAGTTCAAGACCAGCCTGGCCAACATAGTGAAACCTGGTCTCTACTAAAAATACAAAAATAAGCGCGGCGTGGTGGCGCGTCCTTGTAATCCCAGCTACTCGGGAGGCTGAGGCAGAAGAATCGCTTGAACCTGAGTCGTGGAGGTTACAGTGAGCCGAGATCGCACCATTGCACTCCAGCCTGAGTGACAGAGCGAGACTCTGTCTCAAAAAAAAAAAAAAAAAAAAAGAAAGAAAGAGAGAGAGAGGGGGAAAAGGTCTTGCCCAAATAACCCAGCTGGCCAGTGCCTAACCAGGTTGGGCCTCAGACCCCTGTCCCCCCAGCCCTGTGTCTCTTGGGGATCACAGCTCCATCACCAACACCTGCCAGGCCAAGGGCATACTGGAACCTTCCGGCAGCCAAGGGCTCTGTGTTCTCCCCCAGGCTCCCAGTGTGGCTGATGCTCCAGGCTGCTCAAGACCCGTGTGGGTTCCTCACTCTGAAATCCTCCGGCACCCAAGCATGGGGGCATCTCCCTAGTAGTGACCTGATCCCTTTCTCCCACCCTCTTCTTGGAGTAGCTCATTTCCTCTGAGGGGTCTGTACTTCGTCACCGTCCCCAACCCAGCACCCGCCCTCTTCCCACTTCCCTCCATCTCCCCTGGGCCTCTCACCTCCCAGCAGCGTGCCCTTCCCCTACTCCTGCAGCCCACACAGCAACCGGCTCCCTCCCTCTTTAAGCCCAGTTTTCTCCCTCCAGCCCCTCAGCAGTGGTCTGGCCCTAACTTCCCGGCCCCATGCTGCATGGTGGTCCCCGCCACCCCCACGTGGTGATCCGGCCTTAACCCCTTCACCCCATCTCTACTGGGTGGTCCTGCCCTAACCCCACCACCCCCATCCCTGGGGGTGGTCCAGCCGTAACCCCCTCCCCCCATCCCCACGCAGTGGTCTGGCCCTAACCCGGTCACCGCATCACTACGGGGTGGTCCGGCCCTAAACTTGTCCCCCTCATCACGGCGCCATGGTCCGGCCCTAACCCTTTGTCCCCCCCAGCCCCAAGGAGTGGTCTGGTCCTAACCCCCTCCCCCATCTTCACGCGGTGGTCCGGCCCTAACTCCCTCCCCCCAATCCCCGCAGGGTGGTCTGGCCCTAACCGCTCCCCGCACCCCTCGCCTGCACAGTGGGTCGTCTGGCGCCTGTAGCATCGTGTTTGCTGAGGGCCCGGCAGCCGTTGACTGAGGCTGCGATGGCGGCGGCAGGCCGAGGTCGGGAGCAGGACTCGGCGCGCTTCGTCTATGTGATGCGCTTCGGCTCGCATCAGTGCGGTGGCGTCCTGCAGCTGGGCGGCCGCGGAGCTCAAGGCCTTTGGGGTCAGGGGCCTGGGGCTGGCTGTCGCCAGGAGAAGCCGAGGGAAGCAACGGCGGTGGCGGGCGTCCAGGGTGGCAGCGAGCTGCCCCTCGGTTCCCAGCCCAGGGTGCCCACGACCCCTGGTGTGAAGGCTGCGACCTCTGCCACTTCCCAGCTGCTGGCGTCGAGAGTTCAGAGCGGCACCAGACTGTCGGCGCGTGCAGGTGGTGGTGCGGGGCGGGACCGGGCGCGGTGGGGCGGGACGGGGCCGAGCGGGCTCAGCTGCTGGGCGCCATCTTGCGGCACGCGGGAGGCTGGGCGCGGCTTTCCTGTCAGGCCGTGTTGCGAGCACGCGCAGGGGCGAAGGAGAAGCCCAGTAATTCCCTTCAGAGGGCCAGCTGTGGCCGGCACGGGCACCTGACATAAGAGGAGAGGTTGTTGAATGGAGCCTTTACGGCCCGCTCACGGAGGCTTTTGGCCGGCGTGTTTCCGTTCCAGCTGAGTGACATTGTTTGACTTCCCAAACCCCCTCACCTGGAGGACCGACTTCCGGATGCTGTTGAGTCATCCTGGCTAAAAACAGCATGAGCTTTACGTTTAAATCAGGAAATGTCTTAAATTCAAAAATTATCCTCCCATAGGTTTTGCATATGTCTTGATCAATTTATTCCTAAATATTTAATCTTCTTTGATGTTGTAATGGGGCTTCTTTTTACGAAATGCCCTCTAAATGCTGTGTATAGGAAGCCAATTTATTTTTTTTGAGACGGGGTCTTGCTGTGTCACTGAGGCTGGACTGTGGTGGTCCAATCACAGGCTCACTGCAGCCTTGACCTTAGCCTCCCGAGTAGCTGGGACCACAGGTGGGCACCTCCACACCCAGCTACTTTTTTTTTTTTTTTTAAATCTTTTGTAGACATGGGGGCGGGGGTTCTCCCTGTGTTACCCAGGCTGGTCTCGAACTCCTGGGCCCAACTGATCCTCTTGCCTCAGCCTCCCAGCCCTGGGATTACATGCATGAGTCACTGGGCCAGGCCTCTCTTGGTTTTTCTTTTTCTTTTTTTTTGAGACAGAGTCTTGCCCTGTTGCCCAGGCTAGAGTGCAATGATGTGATCTTGGCTCACTGCAACCTCCGCTCCCCTGGTTCAAGCGATTCTCCTGCCTCAGCCTCCCAAATAGCTGGGATTACAGGCACCTACCACCATGCCCAGCTAATTTTTTTCTATTTTTAGTAGGGATGGGGTTTCACCATGTTGACCAGGCTGATCTCGAACTCTTGACCTCAGGTGATCCACCTGCCTCAGCCTCCCAAAGTGTTGGGATTACAGGTGTGAGCCACCGCGCCAGGCCCTCTCTTGGTTTTTCTAAGTCAACTTTACTGAGGATTAATTTACATATGTTTTGAAGAGGTTTCACAGATTTATACACACCCTAGTAACTGCCACCATAATTGAGATATAGAACATTTCCATCACCTGTACTTACTGAATAACAGCTTTATTAAACTATAGTTCACAGTGCATACAGTTCACCCATTTTGCATGCATAGTTCACATATGCACGGTTGTGCAACCATCACCACTATTTTAGAATATTTTTAACCCCAAGAGAACCCCTGTATCCATTAAACATTGCCCACCATTCTCCCTGTTTGCCCTCCTTTACACATAAGCCCAGCCCTAACCAAGTACTAATCTGTTTTCTGTCTCCATAGATTTAACCATTTTGGACATTTTGTATATGTTGAATCATAGAGTATGTGGGCTTTTGTGACCGGCTTCTTTCACTTAGCCTATTGGTTTTTGCATGCTAATTTTAGATCCTATTAACTCACTGGATAATTAGTTTTATCCTTGATTCTCATGATTTTCCAGGTATCAATATATATTATTTGTAAAGAGATATAATTTTGTTTCTTTTTCACCCATTCTTTGCCTGCAATAGATTTATTTTGTCTAATTGCATTTGCTAATACCTCAAGGGCAATGTTGAATAGCATTGGAGATAGCGGGCACCTTACTTCTTCCTGACCATAGGGGAAATGCCTGTAGTGTTTCCCCATTAAATCAGGTACTGGCTATATGACTAAGGATTATATATTTCAAATATTACAAAGTATCCCTCAATACTTATTTTTTCAGTGTTTTTTTTTTTTATCATGAATGGGTGTTGATTTTTGTCAGAGGGTTTCTCACGTCTATGGAGATACTCTTTTTCTTTAGATTTGTTTATTAATATGGAATGTAATATAAATGGATTTCCAATTATTGTACCAACCTTGCATTCCTGAAGTAAATTCTACTTGGTTTTGGTGTGTTATTTTCCTAATACAGTGTTGGACTCTGCTAATAATTTGTTTATAATTTTTGTATCAGTATTCAGGAGAGATAGTGATCTTTAGTTTTTCTTTGTACTCCTTTATCTGGTTTAGGTATCAGAGCTGTGTTTACTTCATAAAAGGAATTAGGAATTTTTCCTTTTCTATGCTCTTGGATAATTTATCGAATGTTGAGATTATCTTGTCTTTGAAACTTAGGTAGAATTCTTCTGTAACTATTAGGACCTAGTGCTTTTTGTGGGATAATTCCTTAATAACCTTCTCTATATTTTCTATGGAGATTGATCTTTGTAGGCTTCCTAACTCTAATATGTCAATTTTAGTGATCTGTATTTCCTTAAGGAATTATCTCTTTCATCTGGGTTTCCAAATTCGTTTGCATAGATGTCTGCAAAGTAGTGTCTTATGATGTTTAAACATTTTCTTGCCTTTTAATGGTTATTTCCCTCTTGTCATTTCTTTTCCTATATATATGTGCACTCTCTCTTTTTCTTGATCAAGTTAGCCAACATTTTGTCTATTTTGTTAATTTTTTTTTTTTTATTAAACTAAGATTTTGGCCTGGTACGGTGCCTCACACCTCTTAAGTTTACCACTTTGGGAGGCTGAGATGGGAGGATTGCTTAAAGCCAGTAGTTCAAGGCTGCAGTGAGCTAGATATGGCCTTCAGCCTGGAGAGACAGAGTGAGAACCTGTCTCTAAAAAAGAAAAATCAAGGTTTTGATTTATTCATTAGATATTTTGCTTCTCTATTCTCTTCCTTATTAATTTCTGCTTTTAATATTATTATTTATTGTGCTTTCTTTTGGTTTACTTTGTTCTTCTTATACTTTTTTTGTGAGCAGAGAATTTAATTCATTTATTTTTATTCTTGTTATTAAGTGTTTAGTGTAGTGAATTTTCTTCTAAGCATTACTTTAAATACGTCCCATAGATTCCAATATGTAGTGTTTTCGTTGTCACTATTTTTAAAAGAAATTCTGTAATTTTTAACTCTTTTCCATAGAGTTGCTTAGTAGATTTAAGTTTTAATTTTTCAGAGCGTCTCTGATTTTTATTTTTAATTTTTGCTAGTAAACTCTAGGTTTATTGTGATCAGAGAGTATTGTTTGTGATGCCTTCATTTTATGGATGTTACTGGTATTTACTTTGTGACCTAATTTATCATCCTTTTTGTTCTTTTCACCTCAGAAACCATGCCATTGGGAGACTGCTCCTTTAAATCATGCTTGCCCCTTTAAACTGAGTCTGTCCATTATATTGCATGCTTGGCATTCTGTGTTGTGTCTGTCTCTTTAAATTTCTTCCCTATGGTCTGTACTCTGATTTGCCTAGTTATTTTTTTTTACTATTTTCAGATTTAGAATGCATTTAATCTTAATGTTGGTCACGTCAGCTCTTTTGAGACATTTTTATAGTGTTTGTAGTTTCTCTTCCCTGCTGGCCAGAGCCCCTGTAGGTCTAGGGCATATGGGATCATAGAGCAGCAATTTAATGTTTTTTTCTCATTTTACTTGCAGTTGTTTTGCAGCTTCAGCATCCTTTGTCTTAACGTGATGCTGAGGGTGTGGTTTTTTGCTTGCTATTGTCTTAAGCTACCCAGAAGCCCTGCATTAAAAGATTTTGAATAAGAAAAGTGATAGGAGCCAGGCACGGTGGCTCACGCCTATAATCCCAACACTTTGGGAGGCCAAGGTGGGCAGATCACGAGATCAGGAGTTTGAGACCAGCCTGGCCAATATGGTGAAACCCCATCTCTGCCAAAAATACAAAAATTAGCCGGGTGTGGTGGTGCGCACCTGCTGTAATCCCAGCTACTGGGGAGGCTGAGGCAGGAGAATGGCTTGAACCCAGGAGGCGGAGGTTGCAGTGAGCTGAGACCGTGCCACTGCACTCCAGCCTGGGTGACAAGCAAGACTTTGCCTCCAAAAAAAAAAAAAAAAAGAGAAAAGAAAAGTGATAGGGTCAGATTTATTGACCGTGCTGTACAGGGGAGATTGACTTCGTGGCAGGTTAGACTGAAAAAAAATCTCAAGTTGAAAAATATATAAATATTTTGTTTGCTATTCTTTCAAAACCAAATTTACTTTGATAATTTATTAAGTTGGTGCAAAAGTAATTGTGGTTTTGGACCTTGAGTTTTAAGTCATTATAACTAGACTCAAGTACATCTTTATTAATCAAAATAGGAACCATTACAATAAACACATTTTTGCCAACAAGAAATAAGTTTGTTTATTCCTGTAATATAAAAATCCACGCTTTGGGATTTAACGAACACTTGGGAAGCATTTTCTGTGTTCTGCTGGTTGTGGAAGTGTTTTCCCTGCAAAAAGTTGTCCAGATGCCTGAAGAAGTGGTAGTTGGTTGGCAAGAGGTCAAGTGAATATGGTGGATGAGGCAAAACTTTGTTGCCCAATTTGTGTAACTTTTGAAGCGTTGGTTGTGCAGTGCGTGGTCTGTCATTGTTGTGGAGAATTCGGCCCTTACTGTTGACCAATGCCGGCTGCAGGTGTTGCAGTTTTCGGTGCATCTCAGCGATTTGCTGAGCATACTTCTCAGATGTAATGGTTTCGCTGGGATTCAGAAAACTATAGTGGATCTGACTGGCAGCAGACCACCAAACAGTGACCATGACCTTTTTTTGGTGCAAGTTTGGCTTTGGGAAGTGTTATGGAGCTGCTTCTCGGTCTGAAGAGTTGCTGATTTGCCTGCTCCTTCCTCTGGATCTGATCGTGTTACCCCTGCCACAAAGGAATTGGGGGGTGGGAGAGATTGGAGGCCAGAGAACAGTTACAAGACAGTTACAGTAGTCCAGTGGAAAGAGTGAAGGCCTGAACTAAGGCACTGGCAGTGGAAGCAGAATGGACAGGATCACATAGCTTACTGAAAGAGAGAAGGAAGAATTGCGGCCAAGTCTGAAGTCTCTGTGCTGGGCAACTGGATGGATAATGGAGCCACTAACGTTAGTGACCACCCTGCTGTGCTTGCGAAGCCAAGGTTATAGTCAAGGGAAGGGGGTCCTGGGGTAGACTTATGTTTAAACCAAGCCACAAAGTGCTTAAGTGCTTAGGTTTTACTCAGTCTTGGGTGTACTTAATGTTTGTTTTTGTTTTTGTTTTGGGACAGTGTCTCGCACTGTCTCCCAGCATGGAGTGCAGTGGTGCGATCTTGGCTCACTGCAACCTCTGCCTCCCAGGTTCAAGTGATTCTCCTGCCTCAGCCTCCCAAGTAGCTGGGACCACAGGTGTGTGCCACCACGCCTGGCTGATTTTGTGTTTTTAGTAGAGATGGGATTTCACCATGTTGGCCAGGCTGGTCTTGAACTCCTGACCTCAGGTGATCCACCTACCTTAGCCTCCCAAAGTGCTGGGATTACAGGCATGAACCACCACACCCAGCCCTTAATGTTAATATTAAGTAGACATTCATTAAATGTGTCACCCTCTGTGGGGAAAAAGATGAATTTATTCATTCAGTAACGTTTATTTAAAACCTATCATGTTGTGGGCACTAGGTCAGATGTTAGTGACACAGATGTATCAGACAAGTAGTCTGCTCTCAAGGGACTTATTAATTAATGAATAATGGAAATATAAACTAGTAGATATGAGTGTTGTAAGAGTGAGCTGGGAATAGCTTTGATAGTCAAGTTCAAGGAAAGAGGCATAGATGCAGAAAATCAGGGGACATGAATAGAGGAGTCACTAGTGGGACAGTAGAGGTTATCAAGAACATTGGCTTTGAAGTCAGAAAGACATAATCCTTGGTCCTGTCATTCATCAGCAGGATAATATTGGCCAAGTTAGTTAACCACTATTATTCTCAGTGTCCTTATCTGTAAAATGGGGGTAATGGTTCCTACCTTAAAGGGTTGCTGTGAAGGTTAAATGAAGTAATACATGCAGAATGCCTAGCACAGTGTTTGGCACAGAATAAATGCCCAGTAAATGCTGGCACATTGAACAGAGATGGCTTGAAGGGAAGATGGTGATTAGCATGTCTAGCACACAGTGGACATGTAGTATTTATTGAATGAATGAAAAGTACGTTTTGGACCACATTATGGAATACCTTGGAGACTGTCATTTTTATAGTCACTGAAGATTTTTGAATGGTGGGGTGGAGTAAAGTTATCAGAGACAGGTGCACTTCTGGAAGATAAACTTGTAAGCTGTTTGGAAATGTACTGAAGTTTAGAGATTCAGGAGCAGGCAAATCAGCAACTCTTCTAACATTTCAAGTAAGACTAATAAATCAGGCCAGTTCCCTGTCCTTACAGAACTTGAAAGCTACATTTATGATTTATATGTAGTGGAAGATGATGAATGCTATTGTGGAAGTACAAATGAATGCTTTGGAAGTGGTGAATAATTGGGGGAATGAGAGAATCAGGGAAGGCTTTATGGTAGTGGAAGCTCCATGAGATTTACACATGGGGCTGAGATAGGAGAATTAGATGGGGAAAACGTGAACAAAGCACCGAGTATCAATCAGTGATGGACAGCGATTAGGAAGAACGACTGGGTCAGAGTGGGTGGAAAGAGGACTAGAGAAAGATTTGAAACATAAGTCAGGACGAAATCCATGAAATACACTGGAGCTAGTCTCAGTACAATACACAGAATGAGCGGAAGAAATATGTCTTTTTTCTTTTTCACATCTTCTGTACTTGTATTTTAGATCCCCAAGTAATTACGGGTAGACTTGATGACTGCTGTGTTTTCTCAAGGAGTATAGGTCTGTGTTGGTAAGACTTACAAACACGAAACATTGGGGAATGATGCAAATATAGTATTCCAAAGGTTGTAGGCATTTAGAGGGAAGGATAAATATGGGTTTATGAAGAGCAGAGTTTCCCAAACTTAAATTATTTTCCTATGCTATGTCTGCATATCATCTGTACTATTATTTACTTAATATATTTATTTAAATAGGCACATTTTCCCTTTTAACTAAATTTCTTTTTAGAACACTTTAAATCATTACTTCAGTGGAAAACCGTACCATTTGCTATAAATAGAAATTAATTAGAAACAAATATAATAAAGGCAAAACAATATTATTAAATTCTAGCTAAGTAGGTTGTCTGCTGAGAGTTGTCTGTGGTCACGAAGGGAGACGACCAAGTCTTAGAGAAGTCTTAATAACATACTGGTACCAAACTTAGACTTTCTCCCAAATGTAATCAGAATATTGAAAAAAACTGGAGAGAGAATGAGTTTCTCACCATATGAGTTAATATTCCTTAGTGCTATGTCTGTATGTCTGTGACCTGCTCCAAATCAGTGGCATGTTTCTCACAAATTGCAAAATGCCATTTTAGACCGTATTCTAGTTTATTCAACAAATGGAATACTTATTGTATAGCTAATATCTGTAGAATTGGATACTGGATCTCTAATGAAGAATAAAACACACTCCTCACGTAAACAGTGTGATAAATCCTATGATACCTGAGCAGAGGGTGCTTTGCAGATCAGAGAAGGCTCCCTGGAAAGCTAAGTATTGAAAGAGTAGAAGAAAGTGAGATATAGAGCGGTGGTAGGGCAGGAACAAGGTGGGGAAGGGTTGAGGTGAGGGAATATTCTAGACAAAATGAGAGCCAATATAAAGGCTTTCAGGGAACACATGCTCATTATTTTATAATTTTGTCTTTGGAAAAACAAACCCTTGGGTTTTCTTCTAACAGTTAACATTTGGGAAGGCAGCATGGTTTAGTGAGTATTCAGGAAGCCCGTTCACTCTGGATAACCCTTATTAGTACTACTATGTGTGTAGTGGTGTGAGTGGAAAGATGACTAAGACACACATGGCCATTGCCCTCCAGGAGGTCAGAGCCTAGCGGAGGAAACACATGATGAAAAGGTGGGCTGAGTGCTATGAAGAAGGTGTTCTCGGAGCCATGCTGTGTGTTGAGCTGCATGTATTTGAGGGAAGGCTGTAGAGAAGAGATACGTGTGAGCTGAGTCTTGAAGAACAGGCAGAAATTTGCCTGGGAGGGTGTGTGTGTGAGGTACCACAGGTATTGTGTAGTTGGAAGTGTAATGTCTGTCTGGAGTTGCACTGAGAAGAATGGAGACTGTAGAGATACACTGGGGCAAGATGTGTTATCTGGTATTTGTTCATTCTGTTGTTGGTCTTTTGGGGACTAGCCTTACAAACCAGAAAAGGAAGACTGAACTAGCTGGATGATTTTCTGGGTACTTGCCAGATTATGTCTAGTTTTCTTGGTTGTTTTCAACATGTTATTAGTGAACTGGTAAACCAGTATTACCTGGTGATCAGAAATATACCAACAAGTATAAAAATCCCCAAGGAGACCTCAAGAAACATTTATATGGTCCCTATTTTCAGATAGTAAATCCTTACATATGTTGACCTTTTCACTTTCTTCTTAAAAATTAGGTTTAATCCAGAAGGATGCAGCTAAAAAGTATGATTTTCCCATACCATTGAATGAAGCTTCCAAAATAATGAAGAAAAAGAAAAAGGTACAATGCTGTAAAGGAGAATGAGCAATATTTGAATTTTAGATCATCCTCTCTAAATAAAAATGTGTAAAGATATTCAAGACAGTGAAGATAGTACCATCTTTTGAATAATTTAATTTTCTGAAATGAGAAATAGAAGTAATTCAGAAGAAATGGAACTGGGTTTGGAAATATTTATTAACCATAAAGAATTGTCCTTCCAGTGTTATACCAGTGAAGGTATAAAACACATTTTAATCAGAATGTAACCCCACTGGAGGATTTTTCAAAGCATGATATATGTTCCACAGAATATAATAAACTGTGATAGATAATGTAGTATAAGAAGAAAATCACAGATTTCATAGAAAAGAATAATGTATCTATACTGGTCTTTTTAAAGACAAGGAATATGTAATAGGTTTCTAGCAGGCAATCTGAGAAGGATGATCCACTGCTGTTGAACTGTTCTCGCTGCTAGTTGTCCAAATGTCATGGTAACTTGAGTGTTTTGAACATATTCAAGATCGGATGCTCTGCAAGTCTTTGATTGCTACTGTATGTTTATATTTCACAGCATCGTTTATATTCAGTTTAAAGAAATTATTGGTTGATAGTGACACATAACATTGTGTTGTTTCTGAGCTTTTAGTTTGTTTGATATCCGTGTATGGTATAAAATAGCATTAGAGGTTAATAACTCTTGCACCAAATATATTTTGAATGAGCACCTAATTTTCCCACTGTACTGAGATGTTTCTTCTGAGCACCAGTTCCTTTTAGGTGAGGAGAAAAGAGCAATAACTAATACTTCCTTTTAATTACTGTGTGCCAGATAACTAGGGTAAGTGCTTTACATATGTATTAAATATTTTTTTCCTTAATTCTTATAATCCAATGTATGAAGTTATTCCTAGATGAGATTAAAATACTCCCCCAGGCAACTGGAAAATGGCAAAGCCAGAATTTGAGCCTAGATCTATTTGTTTGATTCTATAATCCTTGTTCTTCTGTTCCAGTATATTTATGTTCTCTAGTACTGTTGCTTTGGTATGTCCTAGGAGAAATACTTAATTCTTAACTGGAATAAAATACGTTTAAAAAATCAAATCATTGCCCAATGGTTTAATCATTGGAATATAAATTCACAATTTTTTAGAATTAGCTTTCAGAATGGAATGTGTTAGAATCGATTAGGTAGGACTTTATAGTCATTGCCCTTGAAAGGCAACTTCATCCAGGACAGTTAATTTAAATACTACAGGGAGGAAATTCTAGGAATTTTGACAAAGAGAACAGATATTTCAGTGATCGTGGGTAAACAATTACACTTAGGTTTTAGTTCTCTAAATGCTAATATAGCCTTATAATGATGATATCAATTGACATACAACACAGTTGAGTCATTCCCAGTTGCCTCCATGAAAATATATTCCTACTTTTCTGCTCAGCATTCCTTTACTGTGCTTATCTTTTTAAGGTTTTAGTATGGAATAGAGTATACAAAGTCATTTCAAGAATGCTTGAAGAAAATGAAAAATATAGACACAGGCTGAAATGCCAAAGGTTATCTAGTGAAAGTAAGTTAACACAATTTTTATTGTATTAAAGAGAGTGGCCTCTGTAACAGTTTAATTATCCTGGGATTGCATGAGATCAGTAGTTTTCTTAATTGTCACATTCAATATACAGAACTATAGAAATGAGGCTACCATATTATCACTATTCATCATAATTAGAAGTACAGAGCACCTGCAAACAGCGCAGAGAGCACAGGTATAGGAGTGAGTGGAGGAATGTAGACGGTGCGTGTTGACTGGAATTTACTGAGCAAAGGGAACATACTTTTCTGTTAAATGTGAATCTTAATGCCAATTAAAAAATACAAATTATGAAACTCATCGGTATTGATGAAGAAAAACATTTTAACTGCAATATAAAATTATACATTGTGTCACTTCATGTAGTCATTTCCTCTCCATGGAAGCTACATTCCTACTTAATGCATTTAACAAAATCTGCCCTTGAGTTATAGCCTTGATGTCATTATTTCATTCCTGGAAAACAACTCATGAATTAAACTGTGCTCTAAAGCTGCATCACTATTGAGTTGATATTGTGGTCAGAGCGAAATTAGATGTAGTCTGGTGTGTTTATTAAAATAATTTGTAGTTCTGGATTTTCAAAAAATGAAGTTGGATAAAATTTATGTAAGTAATAATGCAATATGAATTGATAAATCACAAGTTATTTTCTTTCCTTAACATGCATTTCTTTCCTTAACATGTCTTTCTTTCCTGCGCATGCTGTCATGAATGTTTCTGTGAGTTCTTAGTATGGTCATTCTATGGCAACTTCTATTACATAGTCAGTAAAATTGCAGTATTTAATTTCATGAAGAATATTTTCATAAGATAATCATGAAAACAGAATGCCATTTTTCAAGCAGTGGAAACTTGTGATTCATATAGCATCAGTGGTAGCATGAATTGTTTGCAATAATGGCATATTAGTGATAATGTGTTTCACTTTTCTTATCCATTTAAGAAGGAGAATGAGGTGGGAGGTGGATAGGAAAAAGAAGTCAGAGGTATCTTAAATGAAAAGGATGTTTGAATAGGCAGAGCAGTGTACAAAAAACCTGGACATACTTCTGAGTGCTAATTCAGATCACTGCATAACTTTGAACTTATTGGGTTCTTTTCTGCCTCAGCAAGAGGCCTTCACTTAAATGTAATCTTGTAAGGATTATTTAACAACTTAAAATAATATGCTGTGTTTTCCATAAATAGCCTCTTGTAAACCAGTTCATTATTTTACATTACAGTGTTAAACTAGATTACAGAACTTCTTTATAAAACTAATAATTATGTTTAAAAATGTATTATAACTTGTATTCCATAATATGTATTTATTAATGGGAAAACCAGTGCTAGAGGCCAACTTAAATTTTCCTTAATTTTTATATTGTTTGCAGGCTCAAATTGCACAAGGTGAATCTTCTTATCTTCTGGTAAGAATCGATTTAGGTAATATAGAGAGTATAGATTTTTTTCCCTTCCCTTCTGTATCCTCCCTTCTCCAAACATTAGTGTATAACCAATCATTGCTAATTCCAGCCTATTTCCTTTCTTAAATACAATGTTTGGCACATAGTAGGCACTTATTATAATACTTATTGACCTTTAAAACTTCATTTGAGCCCTGTGTCCATCATGCTATTAGAAATTCTCTCTCTGTGCTCCATGTTTTTCCTCCTTCTTCTTTTTCTTTCTTTTTTTCTATCGTACCCTCTGAGGTACAATATACTACATTATTCTGAGGGCAGAATCTTCTTCTTTTCGTTTATACCTCTACTTAGTCCTCTTTTCCTTTGAATATACTGTCATATTTAATGCTATCTTACTACTGCTCCTTTTTATGTCTTAGTGTCCTGCAGGCTGTGTTACGGCCCTTGTCCTGCCTCACTTACCATATTTACCTTTGCTACCACCTAATAACAAATGCTGTCCTAGGAGTGATTGTTGGTCCCATTCTCTCTTTACATATTCACTCTGAGATAACTCACAGATTTTTATAGCTTCAACTACTCTTCCTGGGTATATTACCCTTAAATCTCCATCCTACCCTTGACCTCTGGTCATGTACCTCTGGTTTTCTTTAGGCTGTTCTACTTATTTTTTTTTTGTCACCTCTACTGAAATCTACATACAGTTATCCTTTTTTTTTTTTTTTTTTTTTTTTTTGAGAGGGAGTTTCACTCTTGTTGCCCAGGCTGGAGTGAAATGGCACGATCTCAGCTCACTGCAACCTCCGCCTCCCAGGTTCAAGCAATTCTCCTGTCTCAGCCTCCCTAGTAGCTGGGATTATAGGCGTGTGCCACCACACCCGGCTAATTTTGTATTTTTAGTAGAGACGGGGTTTCTCCATGTTGGTCAGGCTGGTCCCGAACTCTTGACCTCAGGTGATCCGCCTGCCTTGGCCTTCCTTAGTGCTAGGATTACAGGAGTGATCCACCGCGCCCGGCCTTTTTTTTTTGTTTTAAAGAGACAGGGTCTTACTCTGTACCCAGCCTGGAGTATAGTGACTCAATCATAGCCCACTGCTGCCTCTAACTCCTCCCACGTCAGCATTCCCTCCCAAGTAGATAGGACTACAAGTACGCACCACCATGCCTGGCTAGTTAAATTTTTGTTTTGTATAGGTGGGGGTCTAGCTATGTTGGTCTTGAACTACTTGAACTACCCAGGTTGGTCTTGAACTTCTGGCCTCAAGTGATCCTACTGCCTCAGCTTTCCAAAGTGTGGGAATTGCAGGTATGAGTCACTGTGTCCAGCCAAGAGTATATTTTAGACATGAACATGAGCAAATTCATGGAGTCAAGAAAATGTTTAGGGAGTGTACACTTTGATTAAAAATTGTTTAACACAATAACCTAAGAAAGGTATAAAAGTATATTGAGATAGTATTTCAAAGAGTCTAAGTTGAATTTTGGGCTGAGGATTTGTACTTCATTCAGTAAGGAATGAAAAAATGGAACATTTTCTTAATCTTTTATTCTAAATGATTTCAAATGTACAGAAAGATTATTAGGCTAATACAAAGCACTCCAGTATATTGTTTACTAAGATTCGCTGCTTTTTAACGTCTTGCCACATTTGCTTGCTCATTCTTCTTCTCTCTCTGTGTATAAATATTTCAGTGTATATAACCTAAGAGCAACGATATCTTTTGTATAACCACACTACAGTTATCAAATTCAGGAAATCGAACATCAATATCAAACATAATTTATAGCCTACATTTCACTTTTTTCCCTATTGCCCCAATAGCGTTTTTAATAGGAATTTTTTAAAAAATGTAGTACTAGATATACAGTTCAGGATCATGTATTGTGTTTAGTTGTCGTGTCTCTTTGGTCTTCCTTAATCTGTAGCAGTTTGTCAGGCTTTCTTTGTCTTTTTTGATATTGATATTTTTGAAGAATACAGGCCCGTCATTTTTCAGGCTATTTCTCAAGACTTGCTGATGCCTACTTATGATTTGATTCATGTTATGCATTTTTTGGCTGGCACATTGTATGTGTAATATAACTTCCCAAAGGATTGCATCTTGAGTTATGTGATCTTCACTGATCCCTTATTGATGATGTTAACTTTGAGCTGTTGGTTAAGTTGTTATCCATTTATAGTTACTATTTTTTCTTTTGTAATTAGTAAGTATTTCATAGGAAGATAGTAAGAGTATGCAAATATCTTGTTTCTTTATGAATATATAGAACATTTTAAAGCAGTGGAGCTATCAGATTTGCATTTTAGAAAATATGATGTCATTTGTGGAAAGATTTGGAATGGAGGTGAAATAGGAGGTGAAAAAGAAAATCTGGGGATTGTAATAGCATCCAAGTGAAAAGTAAAATGCACTCAAATGAGGGTTGCAGAGGGTGCAGAGAGGAGATAGATGATCAGGTATGGGGATAAGATGATACTGAGTTTTGAGAGTGAATAAGAAATAAGGAAGTCAGGAGAAAGGACTCATTTTATGAAGGTACTGAGTTTTACTTTTGGTATGTTGAATTTTAGGTAATAGTGAGGTACTCAGGAAAAAATGCTAAGCAAGTTATTGGAAGTGTTGTACGGGAGGTAGTGTGGTATCTGTAGTGCATAAAGGTCATATGTAGTTCTAACAGTAGATGTAGATGAAGACTTTAATGTGAAGATGGAGAGAGAGGAGAGGACTGAGTACAGAGTATCAGGCAATGCCGAGGACAAAGGAATTTTCAGTTTTGGAGTCAGGGATTATAGGGACTTAATCAGGGGTAATGAGAGAGATGATTGTGGGGCTGAGGAGGGAGACAAATGAAATTCGCAGGAGATCAAGGGATTGGGAGTTCAAAGGAGGGCAGAGACCTTGCTTAGTGAGAGTATAGGGATATAAAAAGTAGGAGCATAAAAATATGTCATCTAGGAACATTTGAAAAGTTTCAGCTCCTAGAGGTAAAGCACAAGTTCCAGTGATGACAGTGTCTAGGCAATGGCCTTGGTTGTGAGTAAGTGGCTTGGAGGTGAAAGCCTGTGACACAATGTTTCTGTGACACATTTCTTGCAAATGGGACTGTTGAAGTCACCAAGGTTATTGGCAGGAGTTGGAGTTGAAAAGAAAAATATGAGTTACATATTGAGTCTGTTGGAAACTTTTTATGTTCAACTAGAGAAAGTAAAAGTCATTAAAACAATAAGTACAGGGAGTTTCTAACTGTTGCTTTATAGCCTTAGAAATGCTAAAAATTTTCAGTGACTACTGATGATGATATTTTATATTAACAAGAATTCAGTTTTGTCATTTTTAAATTTAGGATTAACCTATCTTTGGATGTTTCCCAAAGAAGATTATGAAGAATCTAAAGATGAAACATTAAATGAATCATAATTATTTGTTAATTTTGATGTGTTTTATTAGAATTGGGACTTTAGTAGTCGAATAGAAAAACTACCTTCTTTATAAATTAATAGTATTTCTTTGCTACTTAATAATACCTTTAGTTAAATATTGTTACCATATGCATGCAAGTGTTATTTTCAAAATTAATACTTATTCTACATACTTTTAAATTAACCTTATACATAAAATTTAATTAGCATACCAATGCAATTGCATGAATTTTATAATTACCAGCTTTTCCATTTTATTAATGAGTCTACAACTGCTGCTTTGTTCATCTCTTCTTTTAGATGTAACTTTTAAATTAAACTTGGATTCACTTAAATTATTTTTGGCTTCCTCTAAACTTCTCAATTATTTTATGGAAAAAACCTTAGAATTTACATAGCAACGATTATTTTGGGTGTTAAAACTAAGCTAATGATTATTTAAGCCATCTTTTCACCCTAAAGAAAATTAGTAAATGTATGCATTTATAATATGGATATATTATAATGGACTATATTATAATATGGAGTATTTTAGGACAATTTTTGGGCAAAGATCAGAGGAGATGCCCTTTACCTTGCCAGGCCCCTAAGTAATACATTATTTTTAAGTCAATGAATGAGAGGATTAGAATTCTGAAAATCATTTAGAAGTATTGTTTTATAAGTCCTTTTTTTCTACTCAACGTTAAGTAGTAATCAACTTTTACCTCCGCCAGTTTTTCTGCTTTTTTGCTGGTACGATCTCTCTCTCTAAATTGAATCAAAGACCTAGGTGGAACTGGAAACTTAGGAGGGAAAGACAAAATGAGGCTTGTTCATGATCAAATTCTGTGTACTCTAGTTGCTTCTTTCCCTTGGAGTGGCAGGTACTTTTATATCCAGGATGATTACAGTGATGACATCCATTCTTTTTTGGGGGCATTGAGAGGGTGGGCTTCCTAATTATTTTACAAAGGTATTACAAAGTGTTAATATACAAAATTCTCATGAAATAGCACAAGTTGTAAGGACTGTAAAGTAATTCACAGTTTTGTTTTTTCCTCTAATAGTTATAACTTAATTACTTCAGGAGACTACGACGGTGTAGAATTTGTGGTAACATGATCTTCTAGTGACTATTTATCAAATCCACCTGTTTCCAGATGGAAGGACACAGTGCCTGGGGAAATGGCCTAGGTTTTTTTTGCCATGTGGGCTCTCAAGTTTCCCTGCATGGAGGGTCACACAACTTCTTTATATTATGCTGGGTAAATTTCAGGCTGCTAAATCCTTGGGTGAAGCTTCAAATTTTAGCTTATGCAATTGAAGTCCATTGCAAAATGAGACATATTTACACTGTTTATACTGTAATTTATGCTGTATAAAGTTTTGTAGTGAATGTGAATGAAGATTTTAGGTTTGCTTCAATGTATGTTTATATTTATGTGACTTATACAACTTGGCATAGTAGTCTGTTTCAATTTATTAGCTATATCAATATTTGTTAGATTTAAAATAAGAGTCTAATGCTGGATACAAACTCAGTTTATTTCACTGTTCTAGAACCATGGAGGAATGAAGACTCCCACTGAAATGAATGTTCTAAATATTTGTTCTAAATCTTTTAATTTTTGTTTAATAATTTCTGGTGAATATGTGTTCAATCTGTTATGTTAAATAGAATATAATAAACATAAGACTTTACTGATACATCACTGAACATAAGCTGCAATACTGTAACTTATTTCTGTTCTATAATTTCAGTAGGGGCTAATGACCCACCCCTGCTACATTAAAGACTTCAGACTGCGTTGTGGTCCTGCCTTCTCTTCATCTCCAGCCCAAAGTGTCATTTGTCTAGTTTTCATGAGTAGAAACATTCACTCACCAAATCTATATCTGACTCTTTCCTCTGTGTAGATGAAAGGCATTTTATTTTAGCCCAATAGTCTAATATTTGCAACTTATGTTTTGGGTTCTGCAGTGGTTTTTTCATGCTTAGTTGTGCAGGGAAGGGAGGGAAGAGATCTTCTAGTGGTTTTAATGAAAAATTTTGGTGAGTACAGAATAGAGAAGAAGCGTCAATACTTCAAAATATCATTAAGCCATTTATTCCAGGTCACCTGAAAGGTTTCAGGTAAACTTTCATGAGAAAACAAACAGTGGAATCTTTAAGCATAGGAACTAATTAAATTCAGGGTATTTTACATCTAATATAAGCTGAGGAAATGTTAAAATTTGGGAAAAGTCTTGGGTAATCTGAGAATCTTATGGGAGTAAACTTATAAAATAGTGAAATAATGGTCTTGAGTTTAGGAGTGGGTCTGTGGGAGTCGGGTGGCTGGACAGCCTGGGAGTAGAAGGGGAACAGCACTAGTGCAGCATTTTATTTTAGGGAGAATGCCGAGTTAGGTGGCGGTATGCTACTGCAGTAGTATTCCAGTTGCTGAGTCATGGACTGTACCTATGGCAGCCATGAAAATGTGCTTCTTGGATTTCGCACCACAGGAGCATAATTGACTGATAGCCCAGCTGTGCTGTATTGTGAATTCTGCTATATTTGTATGAAGCCATTCTTCCCAAGTTGCTCCCAAGCCATTCTTCCCAAGTTGCTCTTAAGCATGGTAAGCATTTTAAGGCAGGTATGTTTCTGCAAGACAGGCCTCAAAGGTTCTCCGTTCGTCTTCCTGAAAAATTCTTAGAACTGCACCAGAGATAGCCTGAGACTCTCACAATGGGCCCACTGGGTTTAGAAACCTACCCAATAGCCATCTCCCCAGGCCCTGGGTGTATAATTGGAATTGATATACCTGGCAGTTGGAGTAACTCTTACATTGGATGCTTGTCTGGTGGAGTAAGAGTTATCACAGTGAGGAAGGACAAGCCTAAAACTGCCTCCTTTCTCCCAGCCAAGATAATAATAATAATAAAACAAGATCACATTCTGTGGAATGGGAGGAAGGTGACAGATTATTGCTACCATTAAAGACCCAAAGGACTGTAGACTACTACAGAGTTAACTGAACACAACTGCTTTGCTAGACGGGTACCATTGTTAGAGCAGGAGCGTGGTATATAGCAATTGATGTGGCAAATGGATTCCTTTCCATTTGAATCAGAAAAGGTCACACAATCGTATTCACATGGGGCAGACAGTATTAAGGTTTTGCCTCAGGGCTATGTTAACTCTCCTACCCTCTTTTTTTTTTTTTTTGAGACAGAGTCTCGCTCTGATGCTGAGGCTGGAGTGCAGTGATGCGATCTCAGCTCACTGGAACCTCCGCCCCCTAGGTTCAAGTGATTCTCCTGCCTCAGCCTCCCGAGTAGCTGGGACTACAGGTGTGTGCCACCACACTTGGCTATTTTTTTTGTATTTTTAGTAGAGATGGGGTTTCACCATATTAGCCAGGCTGGTCTTGAGCTCAGGTGGTCCTCCCACCTTGGCCTCCCAAAGTGCTGGGAATACAGACATAAGCCACTGCGCCCAGCCCTCTCCTACCTTTCATAATAATGTAGTCCAAAGAGATCTGTACTGCTTGTTCATCCCATGGAATTTCACACTGATCATTACATTAATAACTTTATGCTGATCAGCAGAACAAGCAACAGGTGGCTCGTATACTGGAGGCCTTGGTAAAAGATGTGTGTGCTGCCGAGAGGAAGATAAATGCTACAAAGATTCAGGGACCTGCCTGGATTTTCAGTGAAGATTTTAGGAGTCCAATGTGGAAAGCTTGAGTGATATTTTTAGGGGTCCAATGGCCATGGGTATGCTAGGATATCCCCTCCAGAGTGAAAATCACTGCTCACATCTTGAATCCCTCACCACAAAAACTGAAGCACATGCATGGTGGGCCTCTTTGTATTTCTAGAAGTAATATATTGCTCATCTAGGAATATTGATCTGGCCCATATATTAGGTGACACAGAAGGTTGTTAACTTTGAATGAGACACAGTGCAGAAAGGGCTCTGCAGTAGTTTCAGGCTGTGGTGTAAGCAGTCCTGCTGCTGGAGTCATATGATCTGGAAGACCTTATGATGTTAGAGATGTCAGTAGTGAGGAAAGATGTAGTATGTTGCTTGTGGAAAGCCTAACACGGGCTCTGTAATGGGATTATGGATCAGGGTCATGCTGTCCACAGCATAGAATTAAATGCCTTTTGAGAAACAGCTTCTGGGCTGGGTGCGGTGGCTCACGCCTGTAATCCCAGCACTTTGGGAGGCCAAGGTGGGCGGATCATGAGGTCAGGAGATAGAGACCATCCTGGCTAACACGGTAAAACCCCGTCTCTACTAAAAATACAAAAAATTAGCCGGGCTTGGTGGTGGGCGCCTGTAAGTCCCAGCTACTCGGGAGGCTGAGGCAGGAGAATGGCGTGAACCCGGGAGGCGGAGCTTGCAGTGAGCCGAGATCGTGCCACTGCACTCTAGCCTGGGCGACTCCATCTCAAAAAAAAAAAAAAAAAAACAACTTCTGAAATGATTCGGGGTTCTGGTAGAGACAGATTGCTTGGCCCTGAGGCACCAGATGACTGGATCTGGGACTTCACTTTATAAATAGGATTCTATCAGACTTATCAAGTAAAAAAAACTGAGTACTAGCAGTAGACTATCATAAAATGGAAATAGTGCATCTGGACTGAAGACTGAGCAGGACCAGAGAGCGCAAGCAAGTTACATGAGCAGGTAGTCTAATCCTCAAATCATCCACTTCGGTTGCACTAGCTAGAAATGCCCACTAGAAAGCCTCCAGTGTCCTGGAGATTGCAGTGAGCCGAGATTGCACCACTGTACTCCAGCCTCGGTGACAGAGTAAGACTCTATCTTAAAAGAAAAAAAATAATCCTCCACTGTCCTGGAGAGATACTGGAATTAAGAAAACAGAATGATGGCCAGATGATTTTGCCATCCATCAGTGGCCACCGAGGAACTCTCGTTTTTCTGTTTTCAATTTCTTTCATTTCTATTTACTATTTCCTTTCTTGTGTTTGCTTTGGTTTTATTTTGCTCTTCTTTTTTATATTCTTGAAAAGAATGCTTACATTATTAATTTGAGACTTTTCATCTTTTCTACTATATGCATTTGGTGTTACAAGTTTTTCTGTCAACACTGGTTTAGCTGTATCCCACAGATTTTGATATATTGTGTTTTCTCTTTTTTCCTCCTGATCAAATAGCTCAGATTCTAAGTGTTTTAATTTTGGTTTACTTAAATGTATTTTTTGATTTTCCTTGAGATTTCCTTTGACTTGTAGATTATGTAGAAATATGTTGTTTACTTTCTAATTGTTGAGATTTTTCTGTTATTCTTTATTGATTTCTAGAATGATTCCATTGTGGTCAGAGAACACACTCTGTATGACTTCAGTTCTTTTACATTTGTTGAGGCTTGTTTGATGTCCAATGATATGACTTATCTTGGTATAGGTTTCATGGGCACTTGAAAAGAATATATATTCTACTGTTGATAAGTGTTCAACAAATGTCTATTAGATTCTCTTGGTTGATGCTGAGTTCTTCTGTATCCTTGATGATTTTCTGTTTAGTTATTCTATCAGTTGTTAAAAGAGGTGTGTTGATGTCTCCAGTTGTATGTTTTTCTATTCTTTAGGTTCTGACAGTTTTTACTTCACATATTTTGCAGCTTTATTATTTGGTGCATACATATTTAGGACTGCTAAGTCTTCTTGGTAATTGATCCTTTATCATTATATAATGCCCTTTTTTGTCTGGTAATTTTCTTTGTTCTTAAGTCTATTTTATCTGATAATAATATAAATATTCCTGCTTCCATTTTATTATATCTTTTTCCATTCTTTTACTTTCAACCTGCCTATATATCATTATACTTGAAATGAGTTTTTTATAGATAACGTATAGCTGGGTCATGTTTTTTTAATCTACTCTGACGATGTCTGTCTTTTATTGGTATGCATATATTTAGATCATTTACATTTAATGTAGTTAATATTAGTACTTAAGTTTTCCATTGTATTTTAGTTTTTTTCTGTTATTTTTGGTCTGTGTTTTTCTGTTTTCTTTTTCCTGCCCTCTGGCTAGTGGGGTGAACATCTGGGCTTTCTAATTTGCCTTTTCTGGCATCACTCCACTGCGGGTGTTGGGACACATCAGCATAGCCTCATGAGTGTGAAAGCCTGGGTTTCCTACTTAGCCGTTACTGCTGTTAATGTGGTTGGGGCCCCAGTTTTTTCTGTGGTATTTGGCTAGTTGAGTGGTTATCATTGTAAAGTTTTCTGTCTTGCTCAGCTATTCCTTTCCTGGTTTTTCAGGTAGAGAGAGCTGGTTTTTGTTGGGCCTTTTTTGTCTATGCCTTTTGGCATTTCCAGGGTCCTGGCTTTTTAAGCTTCAAGTCTGGAATATATGAAACAAAAAGAAAGCCTAAGAACTCACTCCTGTGTTGTTCCTTGGGCCTTGAGGTTCTTAACTGGTCTGTTCTCTACAGCTTTCAGAGCGTTCTTATGTTTGTTTTATATATAATGTTCCAAGTTTTTAGTTTTTAATACTTGGAGACAGGAATAGGGAAAAGTGTGTCTGCTCCATTTCCCTGGAAGCATAAGTTTAAGCTGATATTTTATAAAGGAAATGTGCAAATGCAGTTCAGTAAAGAAAGGGTAGTCTTTTCAATAAATGGTGTTGGAACAATTGGATATCCATGTGCAAAAAAGTAAATGTTTTCCTAAACCTCACTTTTTTTTTTTTTTGTTTTTTGAGACAGGGTCTCACTCTGGCCTAGCCTGGAGTGCAGTGGCGTGATCATGGCTCACTGCAACCTCGACCTCCCAGGCTCAAGCAATCCTTCTACTTCAGCCTGCTGAGTAGCTGGGACTATAGGCATGTGCCACCATGCCCAGCCAATTTTTGTATTATTTTTATTTTTGTATTTTTTTTGTAGAGAGAAGGTTTCACCATGCTACCCAGGCTGGTCTTGAACTCCTGGGTTCAAGCAGTTGCCTGGCTTGACCTCCTAAAAGGCTGGGATTACAGGTGTGAGCCACTGTAGCCAGCTCTCATATCTTATATAAAAGAAATATTCAAAATGGATCATAGATCTAAGGAGGAACAAATGCAAATTCCCTAATTTGCATTGTTAGGGAAATGCAAATTAAAACCATGATGAAATAACACTGCGGATGAAATAAAAAAATACTGACTATAACAAAAGTTGGTGAGGATACAGAGCAGCTGGAGCTGTCATACATTGCTGGTGGGAATGTAAAATGCTGCAGCCACTTTGAGAAATAGTTTGGTAATTTTTGAAAAAATGAAACATTCAACTACTATACAACCCAGCAATTGGGCATTTATCCCAGAGAAATGAATTTATGTTCACACAAAAATCTGTACACGAATATTTATAGCAGTGTTATTTGTAGTAGACAAAAATGGAAAACAACCCAGATGTCCTTTAATGGATGAATGATGAAACAAACTGTGGTGTCTCCATACCATGGAATACTACTCATGAATAAAAGAAACAAACCATTGATAAATGCAGCACACTTTAATCTCCAGAGAATGATGCAGAGTGAGAAAGCCAATTCGAAAAGGTTATATACTATATGATTCAATTTACGTAACATTCTTGAAATGACAAAATTATAGAAATGTAGAACAGATCAGTGGTTGCCAGGGGTTAAAGAGAGGGTTGGGAATGGAGAGAAGGGCATGTGGCTATGTAAGTGCAACATGAGAGATCCTTGGTCTGTGTCTTGCACATATCAGTCACAATATCCTGTATGTGATTTTGCACTATAGTATTGCAAGTGACATCTTGCAAAATCACATCTGGGATATTCACTGGGAGAAACTGAGTAAAGGGTACACAGGATCTCTCTATTATTTCTTATAATTGCTTGTGAATCTACAGTTATCTCAAAAAAATTAAAAACTGTATCCTAATTCTTAGGCTAAGTTATTGCTTATTATAATAATATAAAGATTCCTTTAAAATATCAATTGATCATATTTCTGTGGGTTTATTTCTGGATGCTCTAATACTGTTCCTTTGATCTAGGTATCCTTTCTCCAATACCACACTGTCTTGAGGCAATAGTAATTTTGGGGGTAGTTTGGCCTATGCTTGGCTATCGTAATTTTAGAAACTAAGTATCGTGTCTTACAGCTTAAGGTGTTTCCTCAAAATTGTTTTGGCTATTCCAGTTTTTTGCCTTTCTATATAAATTTCAGAATTAGCTTGTTGATTTCTGCAAGAAACGCTCGGGATTTTTATTTAATTGCGCTGAATCTATGGATCAGTTTGGGAAAAATTGTCATTGTAACAATGTTGAATCTTTTGATTCCTGAACATGGGATATGTCTTCATTTATTTAGGTCTTTTTACATTTTGTTAGGTTTTGAATGTGTTGTGGTCTCACTCTACAGATCTTGCACATAGTTTGTAAGATGTACACCAAATATTTTGTGATTTTTGGTTCTATTCTGAATGGCACTTTGAACTTGAATTTTCCACTGTTAATTGCTGGTATACAGAATTTTTTGGGATTTCTACAATCATTTCATCTATAAATGAGACTTTTATTTCTTCCTTCCAACCTGTAAATACCTTTTACTTATTTTCTTTGCTTTATTGCACTGGCTAAGATTTCCAGAATGTCAGGTGCCATGTTGGTCTTTCTCTGACTTTAATGTGTTCTTATTGGACCCCATTGTTCTAGGAATCTGATGAAGTTTAGTGAATTTTTTTTTTAACAACTGGGAATAGCCTAGTTTGATTATAGGTGACTCCATTAGCCTCAGTATTTACTATATGCCATATTAGGAACATTTCCTCCCTCTCTCCCTCCTTCCCTCCCTCTCTCTCTTTTTCCTCTCCTGTCCTCTTTCTTTCATTTCTTTCTCTTTTTTCTTTTTTCATTTTTTTCTTTTCTCTCTTTTTTTATTTTCTCTATCTTTCTTTTCTTTCTTTCTTTCAAGACAGGGTCTTGCTGTGTTGCCTAGGCTGGACATGAACGAGATATTTCCTTTCTGAACCACTTGTCTCCATCCCCAACCCTCTCCTTAACCCCTGGCAACCACTCATCTGTTCTACATTTCTATAATTTTGCCATTTTAAGAATGCTATATCAATGGAATCAAACACTATCTAACCTTTTGGGATTGCCTTTCTCACTCTGCATAATTCTCTGGACATTCAGGTGTGTTGGATGTATCAACGGTTTATTTCTTTTTATTGATGAGTAGTATTCCATGCTATGGAGATACCACAGTTTGTTTCATCATTCATCCATTAAAGGACATCTGGGTTGTTTTCCATTGTTGTCTACTACAAATAACGCTGTTATAAATATTTGTGTACAGATTTTTGTGTGAATATTTTTCTTTTCTTTTAAAAAATTTCTATGAAATTGAATCTTCCAGAGATCAAGAGGCAGAGACCAACTTAAAACTGAAATTACCTCAACTCAACAAAAGGCAATGCCAAGTAGTTACAAACATGTACTACCCACTCCTGCCTGAAGGTGGGAGTCTTCAGTTATGTAATGGTCTATGGCACAGCTTGTGGAGGAGGGGTGACATCCATGCACAAGGCTCCTACTTACGTGAGTCAGGTTCAAGTGAGACACTTACCCATTCATTCCTTCATTCCTTCATTCGTGTAATCTTTATTGAGTCTATATTCTGTACCAAATTCTTTTCTAGGTACCGGGGGAGCAAAAGTGAGCAAAACATACAAAAATCCATCTTTAAGGAAAGACAAGTGATAAACAAAATAACTAAAGTGTACAGTATGTTTAAAAAAATAAGTGCTATGGAGAACTAGAGCAATAAATGAGAGAAAGAGATGAGGGTGTCAGGGGAGTCAATGTTAAGCAGAATGGCAAAGGAAGGCCTCACATAGAAAGTGATATTTACATAAAAACCAGAAGTAAGCAAACCAGACATGCAAATAGTTGGGGTCAAGGCCAGGGTCCTGAGGCTGAAGAACAGGAAAAAAGAAAAAGAAGAAGGAAAAGGAGAAGGGGAAGGGGAGAAGGGGAAAGAGAAGAGGAGGAGGAAGAAGGAAGAGCAAAAAGGAAGAAGAAAAAGGAAGAGGAAGAAGGAAGAAGAAGGAGGAAGGAGGAAGAAGAAGAAGAGGAAGAAGAAGGAAGAAGAGGAAAAGGAAGAAAAGAGGAAGAGGAAGAAGAGGAAGAGGAGGAAGAGGAAGAAGAAAGAGGAAGGAGAAGGAGGAAGAAGAAGAGGAAGAAGAGGAGAAAGAAGAGAAGGAGAAGAAAAGAAAGAAGAGGAAGAGGAGGAAGAGGAAGAAGAAGAGGAGGAAGAAGAGGAAGAGGAAGAAAAGAAGAGAAGAAGAAAAGAAGAAAAGAAAAAGAAGGAAAAAGAAGACAGAAGAAGAAAGTAGTCCCATGGAGTGAGAAGGAGAGGGAAGATGGGAGCGTGAGTAACAGAAATTGGATTATGTTGGGCTACTTAGAGGGCTTTCCCTCTCTTCAGAGTTAGATGTAAAAACTATTGGAGAGTTTTGAGCAGTGAATTTCAATGAACCAATTAACATGTAACTACTTTGGCGACTGTTTTGAGAATGGACTGAAAGGAGGCAAGGGCCATCTTGTATGAATCAGTAAGGGATGATTGTTTTCCCCTTATTCTTTAATATAAATATAAAAAATATAAAAAAGTTTCTCTACAAAGAGAAACTTTTCATGAGGAATTTGCAAATACTACATGTTGTTTTCTTTGGTGGAGATGTATGGTCCATCTTTTGGGAGGGGACGCTCATGTCCCTGTTGCACCTGGTTTAAGAGCGATAACTATTTGCATTCTGCAAATCCTCTCTGGTATATCAGAGACTTTCAGGCTCATAAAAGGAATTTTCCGTGGGCTCTTTCATTACCTCCAAACTTATACTCAAATATTTGGTTTTATCATATTGGCTTACTAGTATGCGATAAACTCACTGTTTTTTAAAAATTTGTATTTTCTAGAACTCAGTGGATTTTTTTCTGGCAGAAAATTATTCATGTTTTTCCCATATTTAAAAATAAACAGCAGTGGCATGGTGGCTCATGCCTATAATCCCAGCACTTTGGGAGGCCGAAGCGGGTGGATCACTTGAGGTCAGGAGCTTGAGACCAGCCTGGGCAACATGGTGAAACCCTGTCTCTACTAAAAATACAAAAATTAGCCGGCTGTGGCGGCACACGCCTGTAGTCCCAGCTACTTGGGAGGCTGAGGTGGAAGAATTGCTTGAACCCTGGAGGCAGAGGTTGCAGTGAGCCAAGGTCATACCACTGCACTCCAGCCTGGGTGACAGGGTGAGACTGTCTCAAAAAAAAACACATGTATTTGAGGACATGAACAAAAAAGTATTTTAAAAATAATGGAAATCACCCATAACATCATCCAGAAAAAAATCCAATAAACAGTTTTGTATTTTTTTAATCTTTATTTTTTCTCAAGGTTGAGATTATATAATGTCTATACAACTTTGATTCCTCTTTTTACTCGAAATTATGTCGTAATCATTTCCCATATTATTCCATATTCTATGCCATCATTTTTAATGACTGCATAATATTTCATCATATGCAGTGAACCAAGATTTACCCATCCACCTCTGCTTGCTGATATTTAGATTGTAAAAACTCAGTCCTCATTCTCATTAAGTCACAATTACACAACTAATTACATAGTTTTATGTATCATGGTATTTCAACAATGAACAGGGTGCTAAGGAATTGGACAGAGTCCAGGGCCTCAGGGGGCTTCTCTGAGGAAGTAATATTTAAATGGCTCTCAAGAATCACAAGGAATTAATTAAAGGAGTGGGAAGAGTGCTCCCTGAAGAGGAAACATGAAAGGAAGCATCAGGGGAGAGTCATGGGCTGGGAGGGAGTGGGTGTTTGGGAGGCCAGGCTGTAGGATTGGTGGGGAGGAAAGCACGGCCATTAGATCAGGAGACAGAGCAGAGTAGGGTGGAGTTGTGGAGACAGGGGTGGACTGATTTGAGTGATATCTGGGAGGGAGAATTGCCAGGACTTGGTGATTGGATGTAGGAGGAAGAAGGAGTTGGCAGGAATTCTTCTCAGGTATCTGGCTGGAACAATGAATGGGTGGATGATGGGACAGATTCCTGAAGGAGGCACGGCAGGAAGAGCAGCAGGTTGGAGGGCAGAGGCTGCCTCAGTCTGTTCCGGCCACTTTCACAAAGCATCATTGATGGGGTGGCTGATAAACAGCATGAATGTATTTTTCACAGCTCTGGAGGTTAGAAGTCAGAGACCAGGGTGCCAGCATGGCCAGGTTCTGGTGCACTTCCTCTTCCAGGTTCCAGATGGCTGATTTCTCCTTGTCACGTGGGGGAAAAAAGAGGTAGACAGCTCTCTGGGTCTCTTTTATAAGGACACTAGTCCCATTCCTGAGGGCCCCACCTCCTAATACCATCACTTTGGGGGTAGATTTCAACATAGGAATTTCAGGGGGACCCAAATATTTAGTTCATAATAGAGACCATGAATTCAGTTTTGGACATGCTGAGATTCAGGTGTCTTGAAACATCAAGTGAAGATATCAAGGAAATAGTTGCATATATGGGTCTGGAGTCCTAAAGAAATCTCTGTGCTGAAGGTATACATTTAGGAGCTATCTGTATAGTGATGGGATTTGCAGTCGGTGGTGTGAGTGCTGAGCAAGAGAGTGTGGCATGAGGACAGCCAGGACAGAGCCTGCAGTGGATGCTGAGCAGCCCGGACAGATCTCCCATTGGGACTGAAAGACTTTTTTCCCTCGGCTGCTAGCTGACCACCCTTAGCTATTAGCCCTCTCTGGGAATCGGCCTTAGCTGAAGACAGCCACATTGCCCAGGGTTATGCCTATTTGGGGAAGAGAGCCCACCTGCATCTCAACGTGGGGTGGCTATAAGAAGGGCCATCCCAGCTTCATAGCTACTTGTGGGGTCAGCTGAGGAGCTCATTGAGGCTGTATCACAACCTACCATCTTCCTCTGACCAACCCTGTTTCCTTTTCTTCCCTTCTTCATGCTGGAACCACACCCTAATAAACATCCTGTATTCAGAGCTTCCCAGAGCTGGCTTTTTGGGGAACCTGTCCTGTAACTGAAAACTTTCCATTCAAATGTGGTTTGTTTTACAGCACAAACTAGGAAGTGTTTTCTTAGAAGAGACAGATGAATGGATTATTTAACAGGAAAATAGTCTCTAAGAATGCTCTTTAAAGACACAAATTTCTAGGCAAAATCCAGAAACTTTTTCAAAAAGCCCTTATTTCTTTCTAAATGGATTCCTAGACCTCAGTTGGAAGGGTTCTTTGTAAGTCATCCTGCTTGCATTAAGTTAATGTCAAAGTATCACCCCTAGGGCTTGTCTCCTTTATTTGGAGAATCTCCATCTTCATCTATTTCTAGCCAGCTGGAGGAGAAATTTTGACTGTCCTTTCTGCCACTTCCTTTCTGCCTCTCTATTGTCCTTTTTCCCTTGAAATCAAAAGTAGGCAATGTCTCCTTTTATAAGAAAAAAGAGAATCTCATGCTTTTCATAGCTTTCTGACTGTGGTTATTTGAAATTTAAATATAGAGCTCCTAGTAATAGTCTTAGTATAGCTTCCTTTTGTGCTTGTGTCTGTGAGATTCTTAGATTTCTAAAAACCTTATATTCTTATCAGACCATTACATTTTGAAAAACATTCTTAAACTGACAACAGGATTTATAATGAGACATTTAAAGTGCTTTTATCACGTCTTTCATTGGCGGTATGCGTATACACGGAAAAAGAACACTAAACGTAGGATGTAATGAAAACCTATCACATAACATCACAAATCCTTGAAACCTATGTATGTAAAATAATTATTTTCAGATAAAGCATCATTTGAGGCCTTCTGGAAAGAGAAACTTACATTGTATCAATTTTTCTCTTACTTCCAATTCTGATGAAAGTGTCTCAGGAAGTGGAAATAAAACAGAGAAAAGTATGTATCAGTGAAAATAAAGACGAGTTAATCTAAGATTTGACTGATAAAGGTGGGAGAAAGGAGAAGCAGGAAAAGGAGAAGGCGAAGAAACATGTGTGCTGATGATCTCATTTTACACGAAGGAAGATCTAAAGTGTGTTCTATTCCCAAGGCTAAGAGATAAGTGTTGTTTCAAATGTTTTTGACTTAAGAAATAACTACAGATGTAATTTTAACAAAGCACCTTCCAAATTACTGGGAGAAAAAAAGTGTGTATAGAAAACAATGAAGGAATCTATATAGATTCAATGCCATCCCCATCAAGCTACCAATGACTTTCTTCACAGAATTGGAAAAAACTACTTTAAAGTTCATATGGAACCAAAAAAGAGCCCGCATTGCCAAGTCAATCCTAAGCCAAAAGAACAAAGCTGGAGGCATCACACTACCTGACTTCAAACTATACTACAAGGCTACAGTAACCAAAACAGCATGGTACTGGTACCACAACAGAGACATAGATCAATGGAACAGAACAGAGCCCTCAGAAATGATGCCGCATATCTACAACTATCTGATCTTTGACAAACCTGAGAAAAACAAGAAATGGGGAAAGGATTCCCTATTTAATAAATGGTGCTGGGAAAACTGGCTAGCCATATGTAGAAAGCTGAAACTGGATCCCTTCCTTACACCTTATACAAAAATTAATTCAAGATAGATTAAAGACTTAAATGTTAGACCTAAAACCATTAAAACCCTAGAAGAAAACCTAGGCAGTACCATTCAGGACATAGGCATGGGCAAGGACTTCATGTCTAAAACACCAAAAGCAATGGCAACAAAAGCAAAAATTGACAAATGAGATCTAATTAAACTAAAGAGCTTCTGCACAGCAAAAGAAACTACCATCAGAGTGGACAGGCAACCTACAGAATGGGAGAAAATTTTTGCAACCTACTCATCTGACGAAGGGCTAATATCCAGAATCTACAATGAACTCAAACAAATTTACAAGAAAAAAACAACCCCATCAAAAAGTGGGCGAAGGACATGAACAGACACTGCTCAAAAGAAGACATTTATGCAGCCAAAAAACACATGAAAAAATGCTCATCATCACTGGCCATCAGAGAAATTCAAATCAAAACCACAATGAGATACCATCTCACACCAGTTAGAATGGCCATCATTAAAAAGTCAGGAAACAATAGGTGCTGGAGAGGATATGGAGAAATAGGAACACTTTTACACTGTTGGTGGGACTGTAAACTAGTTCAACCATTGTGGAAGTCAGTGTGGCGATTCCTCAGGGGTCCAGAACTAGAAATACCATTTGACCCAGCCATCCCATTACTGGGCATATACCCAAAGGATTATAAATCATGCTGCTGTAAAGACACATGCACACATATGTTCATTGCAGCACTATTCACAATAGCAAAGAGTTGGAACCAACCCAAATGTCCAACAACGATAGACTGGATTAAGAAAATGTGGCACATATACACCATGGAATACTATGCAGCCATAAAAAATGATGAGTTCATGTCCTTTGTAGGGACATGGATGAAACTGGAAAACATCATTCTCAGTAAACTATCACAAGGACAAAAAACCAAACACCGCATGTTCTCACTCATAGGTGGGAATTGAACAATGAGAACTCATGGACACAGGAAGGGGAACATCACACTGCGGGGACTGTTGTGGGGTGGGGGGAGGGGGGAGGGACAGCATTAGGAGGATACACCTAATGCTAAATGACGAGTTAATGGGTGCAGCACACCAACATGGCACATGGATACATACGTAACAAACCTGCACATTGTGCACATGTACCCTAAAACCTAAAGTATAATTAAAAAAAATACCTAAAGCAGAAAAAAAAAAGAAAACAATGAAGGAAATGAAGAAAATAGCAAAGAATCAGAAAGAATTATGACAAGTACATGACAATACATGTTGTCATAAGAATTACTTTTTTTTACATGTATTTTTTAGAGATGTGGTCTTGCTATTTTGCCCAGGCTGGATTCGAACTCCTGGGTTCAAGCTGTCCTCCTGCCTCAGCCTCCTGAGTAGCTATAGACAGTGCTACCATGCCTGGCTAAGAGTTAATTTTAAGGGGTTAAATCCTTATATTGAAAAGGTTACCTATAATGTACAATGACCTAGTGAAGAAACAAGTCCAACTTGTTTCTTCAAAGCTGAGAAGAACAAATAGAAACCATAGAAAGAAGGGCTTGCAATTGTATTTTAGATAAAGAAGAATTCAAATCATGAAATGCTAAATAGGACTAATAGCTCATTTTACACTTACAAAAGTAAAATTCACAAGAAGATGTGACATCATGAAACAGTGTGCCAAATATCATAGCTTTAATGCAAGGAGAAATTTCATAACAGTCATGTAAGATAGAAACACCCCTCTCTCATTTCTTGACAGATCAAGCAAGTAAAAAAATGAGGGCAGAGAAGATTTAAATGGCATAACTAACAGACATGATGTAGCAGTTATGTATACAAATCTGTATTTATAAATAATATGGCTTCTTTCTTTATGTCCAGAGAATTTTAACAGAAATAGTTCATATGTTAGGCCATTGTGAAAATGTAATACATTCCCCAAAGCAGAAAAGACCACAGTTTTGGACTACACATAATAAAACCAGAAAGTAGTCTCAAAAGATACACATTATAGCAACAATGAAAACCAAGCATTTGGAAATTAAAACAAACCAAAACCATCTTACTGAACAAGTCGTGAATCAAAAAGAGAAGCAAATCTTCAGTTATATGTGAAAAATTATAATGGAAAAACAACAAACATCAGAGATAAAGTAATGGCATTAACTTCTTTCATGATTAAATAGGAAGAAGGCAATTCAATAAAGTAGGTATTTGTCCCAGGAAGTTCAAAAGACAAACTTAAGGAAATTAGACAGTATAAAATAATTTTTTAAAAGTATAAATTAATAGAAAAATGAAAACAATACCACCAATTAATGCAAGACTGATTCTTTAAAAAGATTACGTAATAATAGAATAATAACACTAAATATTTGTTTTGGACATACATGTATTGTTTTAAGCACTTTTTAGATGAGTATGAACTCATCTAATCCTTATAATGGTATTAGTAGTATCTTTACTTTTATTGGTATTAGTAGTATCCAATATGGTATTAGTAGTATCTTTACTTTTCAGTGGGGAAATTGAGGCCCAGAGAAGTTAAATAACTGACCCAAGATCATAAATCTAGCAAGTGGCAGAGCTGGAATTTGACGCCGACAGTCTGGTTCCAGAGACTGTGTCCTTAATTCCCATACTGTACTCACAATTATTAAGGAAGATGCTTACAAACTCATGGAAACAATGTCAAATTAAAAATCATAAGTGAAAACAATGTGTATGATACTATAGTAAAAACATGGATGATTTAAAATATTCTTTATAAGTTACTTATAGTGAAAGCCATCTGGCAATATCAGATAATGTTCAAATGAATATTTCCGTGTTTCATCCACGTCAGTGCCAATGCGTAGCCTTAAGGATGTATTATTAGGCTAAGGGTAAGGTTATAAAGTTTGCACTTCTCGGCATGGTGCTGTGATAGGTATCTGTTGATTGTAGTTCTCAACAGTCCTTTCTGCTTTTTAGAAATGCTTCCTTCCTTCCAATAAATGCTTTTGCCCAGTTCAATCATGGGGTTTGCATTGGGGTTGTCATCTTATAAGTCTCCTTTCCCTTGTCAGATGTGAGCACTGGACTCTACTTGGGCCAATCAGAGCCTTTCCTCAGAAGTTTTGAACTTAGGACTGGAGAGAGCAAATCTCATGTTCTTCTTTGGTGTGGTGGAGAAGCTTATCTTAGCAGTACTTCTGCTGAAAACAAATACAATTTTGGTCAAAATAAAAAATAGGTGTTTGAAACAATAAGCTACCACTATACACATATTAGAACAGCTAAAACCTAACACACTGATACTAATGTGGGGCAACAGAAACTCTCATTCGTCGCTGGTGGGAATACAAAATGGTATGAACACTTTGGAAGACAGTTTGGCAGTCTCTTACACAACTAAACATACTCTTAGCATACAATCCGGCAGTTGTCCTCTCTGGTACTTACCCAAATGAGCTGAAAAATTATTTTCAAATAAAAACCTGCACAAATATTTAAAGTAGCTTTATTCATAATTCCCCAAATTTGGAAGCAACCAAGATGTCTTCAAGAGATGAACGGATAAACAAAATATGGTGCATCCAGACAATGGAACAGTATTCAGTGGTAAAAATAAATGAGTTATCAAGTCATGAAAAGACCTGGAGAAACCGCAAATGCGTACTACTAAACAAAATAACTGATCTTAAAAGGCAATATACTGTATGATTCCAATTAGATGACATTCTTGAAAAAGGCAAAATTATAATCAGTAGTTCCCAAGGGTTCGGAAGGAGAGAGGGAGGAATAGGTGGAACATGCGGGATTTTTAGGGCAGTGAAACTCTTCTGTATGATACTGTAACAGTGGATACGTCCTACATGCATTTGCCAAAATTCATGGAATGTGTGATCCAAAGTGAGCCCTGATGTAAACTATGGACTTCGGTTAATAAAAGTGTATCAAAATTGTGTCATCAATTGTAAAACGTGCCACACTAATACCAGATGTTAGTAATAGGGGAAACTGTGTGTGTTTGTAAGGAAAAGGGGGTGGTGATGGCAGAAGAGAGGGTGTATGGAAACTGTAGTTTCCACTCAATGTTTCTGTAAACTTAAAACTGGTCCCAAAAGTAAAATATGTTAATTACAAGCAGAAAGAAGAAACAAAGCAGCTGTTTGAAGGAAAGGGACCGATGCAGCATAGACTCAGGAGCTAAGATTCTGGAGAGATTGGCGGTAAGCCTCAAATTCTCCACTATTTTCTCCCTTCACACTGCTGATAGAAACTGAGCAGAAAGTGGTGATCTGGAGCTTTCAGCAGTTTTCTGGGATAGGGGAGATGAACACTGAGGTTCAGTGCTACCATGTGTTATCCAGGACGGGGAGGGAGAAGATCCCAGAGAAAAGGGAACTGCTGAGAACAAGCCCAACCTTCTCTAACATGTTCCTCCTCAAGATGTTTTCTGATTCTTAATCTGTACATGACTGATGACCCAAATAGAAAGTGAATGTGAAGAGGCTAAGAAACTTAAGCAGAACCTTTGAAGCCTCATAGCACCACAGAGAGGCAACTGGAGGCCAGGGCCTGGCATGGGGGACGTGTCCTGGTAAATGCCCTAGACTTTCATTTGAGACCCTGGAGGGGCTGTTCAAACTAAAAATAGGTCAGGCCTTACAAAATCTCAAACCTGGGGCCTCTACTTATTCCCTTATTGGAGCAGGGCGAATATGCCCCTGCCTGCCAGAATAAAAGTAATTTTTCTTTGTAGGAAGCTAACAGTATCTAGAGTCTGTATAATTTTTTTTGTACACAATATAAAATGTTAAAAAAATGGGTATGTCAGAGTCAAATTACTAAAATATAAGGGAGAGAAAAAAAGATAGACTCAGATCCACATGTGATCCAGATACAAGAAATATCAAACCTGGACTTTGAAATATTTGTGAATAATATAATCAAGAAAATAGATGACAAGATGCTAAATTTCATCAAAGTCCTGAACGCTACAGAGAGAACTATAAAGAATATCTACATATTTTAAAAAAATAACAAAAATGTACAACTTAATAGGTGATTTAACAGCAAATTGGACAAAGTACACAGAAAAAAACTTATTGTAAAGATTAGACAAGCAGATTAGTACAGTGGAAAATAGGTCAAATAGAAAATATCTAGATTAAAACATGGAGAGGGAAAAAATGGACAATACAGAAAATGCCATAAGACACACTGGGACAAGGCCTGATGTATTTGTAATTAACATCCCAGAAAAAGAGGAGAAAGGAGATGAGGCCAATAAATTCCTGAAGAAAGAAAGACAGATAATTTGTCAAACCTGACAAAAGACATTAAACCACTGATTCAAGAAGTGCTATGAACCCTAATCAAGATGAATTCAGGTAAAACCACACTTTGATACATAACAAAACTGCTGAAAATGAAACCCAAGAGAAAACAATAAAGGGACCCAGAGTAAAAACAAACAAACAAACAAACATTATCTTCAAAGGAGTAACCATAAGATGGATACTTATGTTTTAAGAGAAATAAAAACTGAAATGGCATCTTTAAAATGCTGAAAAAGAAAACTGTCAACATAGGATTTTGTATCCAACAAAAATATTGTTTAAAAATGAAGGACAATGCCAGACAAAAAGTGAGAGTTTGTTGTGAATGAAGCTGCAATAAAATAAATACTAAAAGCTATTCTTTTTGTTTGTTTTTTGAGACAGTCTTGCTCTGTCACCCAGGTTGGAGTGAAATGGTGCAATCTTGGCTCACTGCAACCTCCACCTCTAGGGTTCAAGAGATTCTCCTGCCTCAGCCTCCCGAGTAGCTGGGATTACAGGTATGCATCAACACACCTGGCTAATTTTTGTATTTTTTTTAGAGACAGGGTTTCTCCATGTTGGCCAGGCTGGTCTTGAACTCCCGGTCTCAAGTGGTCCGCCTAACTCAGCCTCCCAAAGTGCTGGGATTGATTACAGGAGTGAGCCACCGTGCCTGGCCAAGAGCTATTCTTTAGGCAGAATAACATAATCCTAGATGGAAGCCTGGTAATGTACAGAGCAATACAGACTAATGCAAAGGATAAACATTTAGGTAAATCTACATTAATATTATTAAAACTTTATTATAATAATAGGATGTGGTGGGTTTTATATATATGTATAATTAAAATTTATGACAATAAGAGCACAAAGGTAGGAGAGTGTGAATATAGCTAAATTGTTCTAAGGCCTTGCTTGTCTGATAAGTAAAAATATTAATTTACATTAGAATATAATAAACCAAAGATGTGCATTACAATCTCTAGAGTAATGGCTGAAGTAATAAAAAAGAAAGAAGTAAAAGCAAATGTGGTAAAAATGTAACAAAAATATTTAAATAATCCAAAAGAAGGTAAAAAGGAAGAAAGAAAAATATACAGATGAAAAAGTAGAAAATAAGATGGTAGATTAAACCCAAATGTATTAATTATTATATAATGTAAATGGACCACATAGTTCAATCAAAAGATAAAGATTTTCAGACTGGATAAAGTCCAATTTTATGCTGCTTGCAAGGAGAAGATCTCACACATGGGGATGTGGAGAGATAAAAGATGAAGTTAAAGGATGAAAAACTATTTACCATACAAACATTAACCAAAAGAAAGCTGACACAGCTATATTAATACCACATAAAATAGACTTTAAGACAAAAAACAGTTGTAGAGATAGAGGGACATTTCATCATGAAAAAGGGTTTATCCACCAGAAGTAATTCTAAATTTGTACCTGCTTAATTATGTAGCCTCAAGTATACAAAGCAAAAGCTAACATAAATAAAAGGATAAATTAGTTCACAGTTATAGTGGGAGATTTTAACACGTTTACTGTAGTTACTGACAGAACAAACAGACCAAAAAATCCATTAGTGAGCAGAATATTTGAACAGTATGATAAACAAATCTGACCACATTCACCTTTATTCATCTCTCCATCCCCAAATAAAAGAATGTATATTCTTTTAAAGTCCACATGAAACATTTAGCAAAATTGGTCATATACTGAACCATAAAGTCAGTCTTAAAAAATTTCAAAGGAATTATACCTTAAGTATAAATACATTCTCTGATCACAGTTCAATAAGTTATTGATTAACAACAAAAGGCATATCTAGAAAACTCTGAAATGTTTGGAAATTAAACATTATACTTCAGAGAAAAGAATCTCTGTGGCCACTAGGATTGTCTTGGCTATATGGGTTCTTTTTTGGTTCCACATAAATTTTAAAGTAGTTTTTTCTAATTCTGTGAAGAATATCAATGGTAGTTTGATGGGAATAGCATTGAATCTATAAATTACTTTGGACAGTATGACCATTTTCATGATAATGATTCTTCCTAGCCAAGAGGATGCAATGTTTTTCCATTTGTTTGTGTCTTCTCTCAGTTTCTTTAGCAGTGGTTTGTAGTTCTCCTTGAAGAGGTCTTTCACATTCCTTGTTAGCTGTATTCTGGGTATTTTATTTTCTTTGTAGCAATTGTGAATGGATGTTTATTCATGATTTCGTTCTCTGCTTGTCTATTGCTGGTGTATGGGAATGCTTGTGATTTTTGCACATTGATTTTTGTATCCTGAGATTTTGCTGAAGTTGCTTATCAGCTTAGGGAGCTTTTGGGCTGAGACAATGGGGTTCTCTAGATATAGGATCATGTCTTCTGCAAACAGAGACAATTTGACTTCCTCTCTTCCTATTTGAATACTCTTTTTTTTTCTTTCACTGGCCTAATTACCCCGGCCAGAACTTCCAATACTATGTTGAATAGGAGTGGTAAGAGGGTATGCTTTTCTTGTGCTGGTTTTCAATGGGAATGCTTCCAGCCTTTGCCCATTCAGTATGATATTGGCTATGGGTTTGTCATACATGCATCTTATTATTTTGAGATATGTTCCACCAATACATAGTTTATTGAGAGTTTGTAACATGAAGGAATGTTGAATTTTATTGAAGGCCTTTTCTGTATATATTGAGATAATCATGTGTTTTTTGGTCATTAGTTCTGTTTATGTGATGAATTATGTTTCTTGATTTGTGTGTGTTGAACCAGCCTTGCATCCCAGGGAGGAAGCCAACTTGATCATGGTGGGTAAGCTTTTTGATGTGCTGCTGGATTCAGTTTGCTAGTATTTTATCGAGGATTTCTCACTGATGGTCATCAGAGATAGTGGCTTGAAGTTTCTTTTTTTTGTTGTATCTCTGCCAGATTTTGGTATCAGGATGATTCTGGCCTCATAAAATGAGTTAGGGAGAAGTCTCTCCTTTTCGATTTTTTGGAATAGTTTCAGAAGGAATGGTACCAGCTCCTCTTTGTACCTCTGGTAGCATTTGGCTGTGAATCTGTCTGGTCCTGGGCCTTTTTTGGTTGGTAGGCTATTTATTAGTGCCTCAATTTCAGAACTTGTTATTGGTCTATTCAAGGATTCGACTTCTTCCTGGTTTAGTCTTGGGAGGGTGTATGTGTCCAGGAATTTATCCATTCCTTCTAGATGTTCTAGTTTATTTGCATAGAGGTATGCTATAGTATTCTCTGTGGTTTTTTGTATATCTATGGGGTCAGTGGTGATATCCCCTTTATCATTTTTTATTGTGTCTATTTGATTCTTTCTTTTCTTATTAATCTAGCTAGCAGTCTATCTATTTTATTATCTTTTTCAAAAAACAAGCTCCTAGATTCACTGATTTTTTGGAAGGATTTTTTGTGTCTGTGTCTCACTTCCGCTCGGATCATAGCTGTTTCTTGTCTTCTGCTAGCTTTTGGATTTGTTTGCTCTTGCTTCTCTAGTTCTTTGAGTTGTGCTGTTAGGGTGTCAATTTGAGATCTTCGTAACTTTCTGATGTGGGCATTTAGTGTTATAAATTTCCCTCTTAACACTGCTTTAGCTGCATCCTAGAGATTTTGGTATGTTGTCTCTTTGTTCTCATTGATTTCAAAGAACTTCTTGATTTCTGCTTTAATTTCATTATTTACCCAGGAGTCATTCAGGAGCAGGTTTTTCAATATCCATGTAGTTGTGTGGTTTTGAGTGAGTTTCTTAATCTTGAGTTCTAATTTGATTGCACTGTGGTCTGAGTAACTGCTTGTTATGATTTCAGTTCTTTTACATTTGCTGAGGAGTGTTTTACTTCCAAGTAAGTGCCATGTGGCCCTGAGAAGAATGTATATTCTGTTGTTTTGGGGTGGAGAGTTCTGTAGATATTTGTTAGGTTTACTTGATCAAGAGCTGAGTTGAAGTCCTGAATATCCTTGTTAATTTTTTGTCTCAATTATCTAATAGTGACAGTGGGGTGTTAAAGTCCCCCGTTATTACTGTGTGGGAGTCTAAGTCTCTTTGTAGGTTTCTAAGAACTTGTTTTATGAATCTGGGTTCTCTTGCATTGGTTGTTTATGTATTTAGGATAGTTAGCTCTTCTTGTTGAATTGATCCCTTTACCATTAGGTAATGCCCTTCTTTGTCTTTTTTGATCTTTGTTGGTTTAAAGTCTGTTTTGTCAGAAACTAGGATTGCAACTTCTGCATTTTCCTGGTTTTCATTCATTTGGTAAATTTCTCTCCATCCCTTTATTTTGAGCCTATGTGTGTCTTTGCACATGAGATGGGCCTCCTGAATACAGCACACCGATGGGTCTTGACTCTTTGTTCAGTTTGCCAGTCTGTGTCTTTTAATTAGGGCATTTAGCCCATTTACATTTAAGGTTAATATTGTTATGTGTGAATTTGATCCTGTCATCGTGATACTAGTAGTTATTTTGCAACTAGTTGATGCAGTTTCTTCACTGTGCCATTGGTCTTTGTATTTCAGTGTGTTTTTGCAGTGGCAGGTACCATTTTTTCCTTTCCATATGTAGTGCTTCCTTCAGGAGCTCTTGCAAGGCAGGCCTAGTGGTGACAAATTCACTCAGCATTTGCTTGTCTAAAAAGTATTTTATTTCTCCTTTGTTTATGAAGCTTAGTTTGGCTAGATATGAAATTTGGGTTGAAAATTTTTTTCTTTAAGAATGTTGAATATCGGCCCTCATTCTTTTCTGGCTTGTAGGGTTTCTTCTGAGAGGTCTGTTGTTAGTCTGATGGCCTTCCCTTTGTAGGTGACCTGGCCTTTCTCTCTTGCTGCCCTTAACATTTTTTCCTGCATTTCAACCTTGGAGAATCTGATATATTATGTATCTTGGGGTTGATCTTCTCATGGAGTATCCTACTGGGGTTCTCTGTATTTCCTGAATTTGAATGTTGGCCTGTCTTGCTAGGTTGGGGAAGTTTTCCTGGATGATATCATGAAGTGTGTTTTCCAACTTGGTTCCATTCTCTCCGTCTCTTTCAGGTACTCCTATCAGTCATAGATTTGGTCTTTTTACATAGTCCCATAGTTGTCGGAGGTTTTGGTCATTCGTTTTCATTCTTTTTTCTCTAATCTTGTCTGCCTGCCTTAATTCAGCAGAATAGTCTTCAATATCTGACATTCTTTCTTCCACTTGATTGATTCAGCTTTTGATACTTGTGTTTGCATCACAAAGTTCTTGTGCTGTGCTTTTCAGCTCCATCAGGTCATTTATGTTCCTCTCTGAACTGGCTATTCTAGTTAGCAGCTCCTGTAACCTTTTATCATGGGTTTTACCTTCTTTGCATTGGGTTAAAACATGTTCCTTTACCTCAGCAAAGTTTGTTATTACCCACCATCTGAAGCCTACTTCTGTCAATTCATCCATCTCATCCTCCATCTGGTTCTGTGCCCTTGCTGGAGAGATGTTGCAATCATTTGGAGGAGAATTATCTGGCCTTTTCATTTTCAGTGTTTTTACGTTGATTCTTTCTCACCTTCATGAGTTTGTCTAGTTTTGATCTTTGAGGCTGCTGACCTTTGGATGAGATTTTTGTGGGGATGGTTTTTGTTGATGCTGTTGTTGTTGCTTTCTGTTTGTTTTTCTTTCAGTAGTCAGGTCCCTTTTCTGTAGGGCTGCTGCAGTTTGCCGGGGGTTCACTTCAGGCCCTATTCATCTGGGTATCTTCCACACCTGGAGATGTCACCCGAGGTGGCTGGAGAACAGCAAAGATGGGTGCTTGCGTTTTCTCTGGGATTTCTGACCTTGAGAGGCACCAACCGGATGCCAGTAGGAATGCTCCTGTATAGGGTGTCTGGCAACCCCTGTTATGGGGTATCACCCAGTTGGGGGGATGGGAACCAGGACCCATTTAACGAAGCACTTTGGCTGTCCCTTGGTGGAGGGATAGTGCTGCATTAGGGGAGAAACCCACTCATTTGAGCTGCCTGGATTCCTCAGAACTAGCAGGAGGAAAGGTTAAGTCTGCTGGTCCATGGAGACCATGGCCAACTCTCCTTCTAGAGGCTCAGGCCCAGGGAAATCAGAGCTCTGTCCCTAAAACCCTGGCTAGAGTTGCTGGAGTTCCTGCAGGGAGGCCCCCCCCAGTGAGGAGGAATGTGTCAGTGTCCAGCCTAAGGAGGCAGTCTGGCCATGGTCTGCAACAGCCAGTGTGCTGTGCTGTGGGGAATACTTCTTGGGACTAAGCCACCCAGTATCCTCAGCTCCAGTAGGGAAAAATCACTGGAGCTATAGTGATGGCTGCCGCCCTTCTCCCCAGCCCTGGGAGTTCAGTGTCTTAGGCAGCTAGCAGCTGCAGTAATGGCTGCCGACCCTTCCCCCCTGGAACTTGGTAGTCTTAGGTAGATTCCAGCTGAGTGGCTGTTGAGAATCTGTGCAGCTCTGTGGTTGGGACCCAAGGCCCTGGTGGCATGGGCTCTCAGGTGGGATCTTCTGATTTGGGGATGTACAGATCTGTGGAAAAAGCAGTTTCCCAGGCTGGGTAGCATGCTCACTCACCACCTCCCTTGGCTGGGGGTGAGGACTCCTCTTGCCCTGTGTGGCTCTCAGGTGGGCCAACACACCACCTTTTCATTTTTATCTGTGGGTCATGCCAACCACCTAGTCAGTCCTGATGAAAGAATACGGATACCTTGCTTGCCAGTGCAGGATTCTCATGCTGTTTTGGTTCTTCTCAGTGTGATCCTCCGACCACTGCTAGTCAGCCTTCTTGGCCCTGCCCACCTTCCTTTAAAAAAAAAAAAATTTTGTTTCTTCCATTTAATCATGCTCCATTTCCTTCCCTGTGAAAATGAGCTCTTGGGAAGGAATCTAATAGATTCATTCACAAAAAGGCCGATTGAATTAATTATGTGATCTCCAGGACCGTAATGCTAATGATTTTGAACATCCTTTAATGTGCTTATTTGCTATCTATTCATACTCTTTGATGAAGTATCCAGCCAAGATTTTTGCCCACTTTTTGTTTGTTTTTTTATTGTCAAATTATGAGAATTCTTTATGTATTCTGAATACAAGTCTGTTGTCCGGTACATTTGCAAATATTTTCTCCAAGTCTATAGCTTGTCTTTTTATTTTTTCTTAACAGTGTCTTTGGCAAAACAAAAATCTTAAAGTTTGATGGACCCCAATTTGTCAATCTTATCTTTTATAGATTTTGCATTTGGTGTCAAGTGTATGAACTATTTGCCTAACCCTAGGACATGAAGTATTTTTTCCTATGATTTATTCTAAACATTTTACAGTTTCATATTTCACTTTTAGATGTGTAGTCTATATTTATATAAGATATGAGGTTTAGGTCAAAGCTCATTATTCAACATCATTTTAAAAAGACCATCTTTTCTCCACTGAATTGCATTTGCGCTATTGTCAAAAATCCATTGGCCATATTTGTGTGGGTCTATTTTTGTGCTCTCTCATCTCTCCTATTAATCTGTATGTCTACCCATTGCCATTACAGTGCTGTATAAAATATTATAGCTTTATAGTAAGTCTTAAAATTGGATAGTGTGATTCTTTCAATTTTATTTACTTTTAAAAAATAATTGTTTTGGTTATTATAGTTATTTTGCCTTTCTATATATATTCTGGAATAACCTTATCCTCGAAAATTTCTGCCAGAGGTTAGAATTGAAAATTAACCCATAGATCAATTTTTATGGATTCAACATCATTACCATGTTGAATGTCCAATTAGTGAACTTGGTATTCTTCAATTACTTAGGCCTTTAAGATATTTCATAAGCATTTTGTAATTTTCACTATACAGATCCTGTATGTATTTTGCTAGATTTATGCCAAGGTTTTTTATTTTGGGGAACTATTGTAAATGGTATTGTAAAAAACATTTTGATTTCTAATTATTCATTTCTGATAAATAGAAATATGATTGATTAATTTGTGCACATTCATATATTCATGAATGTTAAACCCACATACTAAATTGGTTGAAGGTATTTAAAAAATAGATCTCTTGTTTTTTTTTAATGCAAGCAATTATGTTCTCTACAAATAAGGATAGTTTTATTTCTTCCTCTCCAATCTGTATGCCTCTTATTAATTTTTCTTGCTTCATTGCACTGGCTAGTACACTTCTAAGTAAGAGTGGTGAGAGTGTTGCTTCGTTTCAGATATTAGGAGGAAGGCATTTTGTCTTTTACCATTAAGAATAACATAATGCTAATTTTAAAATTTTTTGCAGAGATGGGGGTCTAACTATGTTGCTTAGGCTGGTTTCAAACTCCTGGCCTCGAGCAATCCTCCCACCTCTGCCTCCCAAAGTGCTGTGATTACAGGCATGAGCCATTATGCTTGGCCAAGTTTTATTTTATTTTTAAGATGTCCTTTATCAAGCTTAGTTTCATTTTGTTCCAAGTTTGCTGAGAGTTTTTATTGTGAATGGACATAAATTTTATTAAATGTTTTTCTCTTCATCAATTTTACTCCTAGGTTAAAGCCCATGGTGTATTATTCTTTTTGTCTGTTGCTGGATTTGATTTTCTAATATTTTGTTGAAAAGTTTTGCACCTATATTCATGAAGCATATTGGCCTGTATTTTTCTCGTCTTGTACTGTCTTTGGTTTTGGTATGAGAGTAATGCTGTCCTCATAGAATAAATTGGGAACTGCTTATCTCTTCTTCTGTTTTCTAGAAGAGATTGTATAGAATTTTTTTTTTAAATATGTTTTCCCACAGTGAAACTGTCTGGTTTGAAGATTCCTTTTTGGGGGAAAATTACTACAAATTCAATTCCCTTAATAGTTAGGATTATCATTCAGATTATCATTTCATCTTCAGTAAGTTTTGCTAGTCTACAGTTTTTGAGAAATTGGCCCGTTTAATCTACTTTATCAAATTTATGTACATAGCATTGTTTGTAGTAGTCTCTTATTATCCTTTTAATGTTTTCATGCTCTGTAGTGTTAGTGCCTCTTTCATTCACGGGATTAGTAATTTGTGTGTTCTGTCTTTTTGTCAGTCTTTCTAGAGGTGTATCAAAGTTACTAATTTTTAAATTTAAATTTTAATTCTTTTGAAACAGTTTTGCTCTGTCACCTAGGCTGGAGTGCAGTAGCTCTATCATAGCTCACTGCAGCCTCGACTTCTCTGGCTTGAGTGATTCTCCCACTTCAGCCTCCTGAGTAGCTGGGACTACAAGTATGTGCCACCATGCCTAACTAATTTTTAAATTTTTTGTAGAGATGGGGTCTCACTATGGTGCCCAGGCTCATCTAGAACTCCTGGGCTCAAGTGATCCTCCTGCCTTGGCCTTCCAAGGTTCTGGGATTATAGACATGAGCCACTCTGCCCAGCCAAATTTACTAATCTTTTTAAAGAACAAACTTTTGCCTTTGTTGATTTGCTCCATTGTTTTTCTGTTTTCAATTATATTGATTTCTGTTGTTTATTATCTCTTTCCTTCTGTTTGCTTTGGGTTTATTTTGCTCTTCTTATTTCTGGGTGAAAGGTTAGATTATTTATTTGAAATCTTTCTTCTTTTATAATACACACATTTAATGCTGCAAATTTATCTCTCATTACTACTAAAGCTGCACTCCCCAAATTTTGATATCTTGTATTTTCATTTTTGTTCCATTCAAAATATTTTCTCATTTTTCTTGAGACTTTCTTTTTGATATATGAATTGTTTCGAACAATGTTGTTTAACTTCTGTTTGGAGACTTTCCTGTTACTATTCTGTCATTGATTTTTGGTCTAATTCCATTATAGTCAGAGAACAGTTTTTTTGTATTATCTCAATTTTAAATTTTTTTTCAGGTTTGTTTTATAACTCAGGATATGATCTATCTTGGTGTGTGTTTAATGTGCACTAAAAATAAATGTTTATTCTCCTGTTTTGGGTGAATTATTCTGTAAATGTCAGTTAGATCCACTTAATTGATGATGTTCTGTTCTCCTATAGCAGTGGTTCTCAACTGAGAATGATTTTCCCCCACAGCCCCCAGGGGACATTTGTCAGTATCTGGAGACATTTTTGATAATCACAGTTTAGGAGGGGATGCTGCTGGCATCTGGTAGGTAGAAACCAGAGATGCTGCTAAGCATCCTACAATACACAGAACAGCCTTACCCCACAACTCTCACCATAATTATCCAGTCCAAAATGTTAATATTCCTGAATTTTCTGTTTGCCTTATCAGTCAATTAAAGAGAGAGAAGTACTGAAGTTTCCAACTATAATTGTGGTTTTGTCTATTTCTCTTTTTAGTTCTGTCAGGTTTTGGTCTATGCGTTTTGAAGCTTTGTTATTAGGTTGATACGCATTTAGGATTGTTATGTGTTCTTAGTGAATTGACCTTTTATCATGTGTAATGTCCCCCTTTATTTCTCTCTTCTTTGCTCTGGATAGTTTGTTTGACATTAATATAGCTACTCCAGCTTTCTTTTGGTTAGTGTTACATTGGTGTATCTTGTTTCATCCTTTTACTGTTTTTTTGTTTGTTGTTGTTGTCAAATGATCCTTCATTTAAATATTTTCCTTTGTAGTTGTTAACTAGCTGGACATTCCACTGTGCCATTGTTGATGACATCTATGATGCCATGAGGGGGGTAGCCATCAATAGTGCAGTCTACCAGTTGGTGGGCAGTCTCCAGGAGCTCTTTAAGGGTTCCAGAGAGTTCTCTAGCTAAATATCAGTGCTGCATTGGGAAATGCTGACAATTGCAACAAAAATGATATTTCCACTCTGCTTACTGTTTTTTTGCTGTTTTCTGTCACAGAGCGATTCTTGGAGAACTTTGATGATAGTGCAGAGGCAGAATGTACCACCTCAATCTGGGCCTGCATGTTCTGAATGGTTCATTTCACTGTAATCCTTAGGGTCTTCCAGTCACTAGCTTTCTTGGCAATGTCATCACCAACATTTATTTGGAGACAGGTCCATGGAGTTGATCTCAGGGGTCAGGGCAGGCATGACATTGACTTCCCCACCAGTGTACCTCAGGTATACAACTTTGATCTTGGTGTGCTTGAACCTGGATGGCATGGAAGAGGTGGCTGGTGTTATGTGAAATCAGGTGCTGCATGACAGAAGAAGGTTGCACTTTGTTTTCCTTTGAGCTGAAAGCCCAGAGTCCATACTTTTACTTTAAATCTACTTATATTTTTATATTTGAAGTGAATTTCTTGTTGGCAGCATATATTTGGTTTGTGTTTTTTCTCCATTTTGACAAACTTTTTAATTAGTTTGTTTAGCCCACTTACATTTAATGTAATTACTGGTATGTTTGAAGTCTACTGTTTCATCATTTGTTTTCTTCTGCCCCCTAATTTTTTTTTGTTCCTCTCCTTTTCCTTTTCTGCCTTCTTTTGGAACTTTTTTTGTATCCCACTTGATCTATTGCATTTTGACTATATCTCTTTGTATACTTTTGGTTTCCATAGAGATAACAATAGAAAAATTTAACTTTGCCTACTTTTGCCACTTCAAGTAGAATATAGAAACATTCCCACCATATTGGTCCCTTTAGCCTCAATTCTTTGTATTGCAGTTGTCTTATATATTACTCTATATACACTGAGTACCTCATCAGAAGATGTTATAATTTTTGTTTTCAACTGCAAACATATTTTAAAGAACTCCATGCCAGGCATAGGTGGCTCATGCCTATAATCCCAGTGCTTTGGGAGGCCAAGGCAGAAGGATCACTTGAGGCCAGAAGTTTGAAGCTGCAGTGATCTATAATCGGATTGTGCCATTGCACTCCCGTGGGGGTGACAGAACGAGACCCTGTCTCTTAAAAAAAAGATCATTACACAGCAGAAAAATAGTCTATTATACTATAATAGTCTAGTGTATTAAGAACCCCTCACAGTAGAGTAACTATAATTTATAAAAATCTATTGTATATTTCAAAATAGCTGGAAGAAGAAAAAATAGGACCTCGCCAACCAGGAGAAAACTTCCCATATCACTTCAGCCCTCTATTTCTTCCTGCAGCTTCTCTCCTGGCCTCACATATCAGGAGACCTGAATTTCCCACTGCCTTGAGACAGGCTTGGACCTTACTAAACTCAATACTGCTGGCTTGAAATTATTTTTTTAAATTTTGCTTTTGCTTTTAATTAACGCATAATAATTGTACATATGTATGGAGGATGGTGTAGTGTTTTGATACATGTATACATTCTTTTTTTTTTTTGAGATGGAGCCTCGCTCTGTTACCCAGGCTAGAGTGCAGTAGCATGATCTCTGCTCCCTCCAATCTCCACTTCCCAGGTCCAAGTGAGTCTCCTGACTCAGCCTTCTGAGTAGCTGGGATTATAGGCACCCGCCTCTAAGCCTGGCTAATTTTTGTATTTTTAGTAGAGACAGGGTTTCACCATATTGACCGGGCTGGTCTTGAATTCCTGACCTCAGGTGATCCGCATGCCTCAGCCTCCCAAAGTGCTGGGATTACAGGTGTGAATTACCGTGCCTGGCTGATACATGTATACATTCTATAGTGACAAAATCAGGGTATTTCGCATGTCCATCTCATTTATTAATCATCTCTTTGTATGAGAACATTCAAAATTCTTTTAGCTGTTTTAAAATATACAATACAATATTGTTAACCATAGTAACCCTACTGTGCAGTGTAACAGCAGAATTTTTTTTTATTTAAAAATATTTATTGAACACCTCCTCTTTACCTGGCAATAGGTGACATGCTGGATATACACGGTGAACAACACAGGCACAGTCCTCACTTTATTGGGTTCTCATTAACCAAAGAAGTTTTATAGATGGAAAGGATTTACAGCTATAATGTTATATAAGTTATTTAACCCCTTTGAGTGTCAGTTGTCTCTTCTATAAAATGGGGTTAGTAATATTTTCCTTCCAGTATCATTATGTTCCCATCTTGTTCATAATACATATCCCTGGTTATCTGCCATATAGCAGGTACTCTATGTTTATTACAGAACTAATGAATACATCAAAAATGAATATATAGGTCACTTAAGCAATAGGTCCACATTATATAGTAGCCGATATTATGGACAATATTTTCTTCTCCTTTTTAAAAGTCACTGTCACAGATAACAACAATAAATGTGACAACTCGTATTTGTTTACTCTCACTTTTTTTCCTTGCTAATTTTTAAAGATAAAATATGTTCTTCGTAGGGACATGGATGAAGCTGGAAATCATCATTCTCAGCAAATTATCGCAAGGACGAAAAACCAAACACCGCATGTTCTTACTCATAGGTGGGAATTGAACAATGAGAACACTTGGACACAGGAAGGGGAACATCACACACCGTGGCCTGTCGTGGAGGGGGGAGGGATTACATTATACCTAATGTAAATGACGAGTTAATGGGTGCAGCACACCAACATGGCACATTATACATATGTAACAAACCTGCACATGGTGCACATGTACCCTAGAACTTAAAGTATAATAATAATAATAAAAATAAAAGAAATGAGCCAGGCACAGAAAGACAAATATCACGTAGTCTCACTTACAGGTGGGAACTAAAAAAGTTGAACTTAGAAGTAGAGAAGAGATGGTGGTTACCAGAGACTGGGAGTAGGGGGAAGACATTGGTCAAAGGATACAAAATTTTGATTATATAGAGGGAATAAGGTAACAGCAGAATTTATTCTTCCTGTCTAACAGTAACTTTGTACCCCTGGACCAATCTCTCCCCCTTCTTCCCCACTCCCTACTATCTCCAGCCACGCTAAGCACTATTCTACTCTCTACTACTGTGAAATTAACTTTTTGGTTTTTTTTTTTTTTAAGATTTCACATTAGTGAGATCATGCAGTATTTGTCCTTCTGTGCCTGGCTTATTTCATTTTACAGAATGTCCAGGTTCATCCATGTAGCCACAAATGACAGAATTTATTTTTTGTGGCTGAATAGTATTCCATTGTGTGTGTGTGTGTATATATATATATTATATATATATATATATATATATCACCTTTTCTTTATCCATTTATTTGTCAAATGCACACTTGGGTTGAGTCCATATCTTGGCTATTGTGAATAGTGCTGTCATAAACATGAGAGTACAAATATCTCTTTGACATACTGATTTCCCTTTCTTTAGATGAACATCCAGTACTGGAATTGCTGTAGCATATGGTAGTTCTATTTTTAAATTTGGAGGAACCTCCACACTGTTCTTCATACTGGCTGTACTAATTGACATTCGCACTAACAGTGTATAATAGTTCCCCTTTCTTCACGTTCATGATGGCATTTGTTATTTTTGTCTTTTAATGATAGCCATTGTAACTAGGGCGAGGTGATATGTCATTGTAGTTTTGATTTGCATTTCCCTGATGATTAGGGACATTGAGCCTTTTTTCATATACATGTTAGCAATTTGTATGTCTTCTTTAGAGAAATGTCTATTCAGATCTTTTGCCATTTTTTTTTTTTTTGAGACAGAGTCTCGCTCTGTTGCCCAGGCTGGAGTGCAGTGGCATGATCTCAGCTCACTGCAACCTCTGCCTCACAGGTTCAAGTGATTCTCCTGCCTCAGCCTTCCGAGTAGCTAGGATTACAGGCATGCGCCACCACGCCTGGCTAATTTTTGTATTTTTAGTAGAGACGGGATTTCACCATGTTGGTCAGGCTGGTCTTGAACTCCTGACTTTGTGATCCACCTGCCTCGGCCTCCGAAAGTGCTGGGATTACAGGTATGAGCCATTGCTCCCAGCTGCCAATTTTTAAATCAGATTTTTTTTTTTTGGCTGCTATTTGAGTTTCTTATATATTCTGGGTATTAACCCCTGGTCAGATGCATAGTTTGCAGATATTTTCTTCCATTTTGTAGGTTGTCTCTTTAGTCTGTTAATTATTTCCTTTGCTGTGCAGAAGCTTGGCTTGAAATTTTTAAAAGTGTGATTTCTATGTGTGAATCAATCACAAGTCATGTCAAAGGGAATTTCTTTTTCCTCAGGAGGAAAAAGATTAAACGCAAGTGTTCACAATTGACTCCACGTGGTTATCCACATTATGTTGTCACAATGATTGCACCTGAAAACTCATCTAGGTCTTTGGAAAGAAGAGAGTGGAGGACTAACATTTATTGGGACCCTCCCATATCATATATCTGCCTACTTCTATTAATATAGCCCTGTACAGCTCAGATGTGCTAGCCTTTGTTGTCTCAGAAAATCTCTCTCTGTCTCTCCACACACGCCCCCCCACACGTTTCATTACTGAACAATATATATAATACTTAAGTTTTCTCCTGACCTTTTAGCTAGTAGAGTGTATGCTCAGCACATGAGCACTAACTAGGGTGACCTAACAATTTATCACATAAACTAGAATACTTTTGAAAGCAAAAGGGGACCCTATTACAAATGACCAGACAGCTGGGCCTCATGAAGTGCATCATAAGCAGCACTGCAGCTGGGAATGAACAACCATCAGTGACTTGAACCACAGCTTAGTGAAAACAGTGGCAACAGCCTTGACCTCAGAGGATTTGAAGAGAATCTATGAGCAATCCCCAGGGATGAAATAATTCAGCCGTTCAGAACCTTGTCCCTAAGTAATAAGGGGTTTCCCTGAGCACAATCTCTTCTCATATTTACAATCACTCTGCAAGAGAGATATTATTATTCTTACACCAGAGATAAGGAAATGGAGGTTTAAAGAATGAATGCAAAGTGTCCAAAATCCATACAGTCAGAATTTGGTAGAGCAGACACTAGGACTTTGCCCTCTCTGATTCCAGGCACCAACTTGGAAGCCATGTAATGTCCTGGGATGGATACAAATTTTGGTGGCCACCGATCAGGGTTCAAATTCCAGCTCTGGTTACCTTGGCTGACCTGTGTGATCACAGTGCAATGTTGAGTGTAGTAGCTAATGTGAATACAGTGCTTGCCATAGTCCCTGCTCTGTACTACATGCATTCCCTCTGCTATCCCATTTCATGCTTTGTACTAACCCCATCGTGTGTGTACTATTAGAAACCCCATTTTGCAAATGAGGGAGATAGTCTGAAAGAGGCTGGAAAAGTGCCCACTGCATGAAAGATACACAATAAGTATATTTCCCTTCTGTCCTGACCAGAGGGTCAGAGCACAGTAGAGGTCTTGAACCATTCTGTGTTTTATGATATTGTTCTGGAAGGTCTTAGGAGGCGATCCCTTCTCCTAATGAATGTGCCTGCTTTTCCAGTTTTTCCAAAGGCTCAAGGATTACTTGTTATATGGTGCATATTAGTTTTTTTTTTGATGTGGCCAAAATCCCTCCTACTTTCTTGAAATCATTTTGTCCCATGCAGTGGTTGTGGCCATGCATAAGAAACAGCAGGTGGTGCCAGATGACAGATGGTGTGGGAGCGCGTTCCCCGGTAGGAGGGGGCGCGAGCGAGCAAGCAGGCAGGCAGCTGCCAGGAGCTCTTCCCTGCTCGCTCACGCCTGCTCTCAGAAGCTCCGATCCAGACACACGCGAGGCGCTGTCCTTTCAGCACCACAAGCTCGGGCTGAGGAGGGAGGACTCCTGGCCGCCCTCCTCCTCTTCAAATTGGCTTGAATCTGCTCTGACCCCCCACGAGTGCAGCACAGTAAGTAGGCATTTGTTTTTGCTATAACCACTCCCCAATATCTTCCAACCCCTTTCACCCCCACAACAACCCTGTTTTGTCTAAACGTTCCATCAGCAGGATTGAGAGAAGAAATTCAGTTGTGTTGAGCTTCTGGGGGTGGGAGGGGAGCACCATTTGACTTCTAAGGGATCTGGAGATGAATAAATGTGATTTGTTTATTTAGTTGGCAATCCTGCAATATGGGGGCTGCTAACTTTCCATGGAACCAAAAAAAAAATGGCCCTTCGCTATTGAGGAAATGGAGGCATTCCATGGCTGAATAACAGGATCAGGTTCAAGCTAGCCTTTTTTTGTTTGTTTTTATTTTAGGAAATTGCACCTCATGTACAATCCACATATGATGTAACAGGGTACACATTGAGACACTGAATGTATTTATTGTGTTTTAGGGTATTGCTGATGGAAAACCAACATAATAGAATAGCAACCAGAGTGGTGTGGTGAAATTTATCATACTGCGGGCAGGGGGGTGTTATAATAGGACTTCATTTTGCACTAAGTATAATCTTTTTACTGGCATTGTGTGAGCACTTTAGCTCTAGGGTCTTGGGCATTTGTTTTACACTTATATTTTTTGTGTGTAGGTTTAGGATTTTCCTTGAATTCCTTAAATTTGAGTGCTGTTGAACCCCATGGGAAGGTGGCATATTTTGATGAATAAAGAAGTTTTGTCGTACAATGGGAATCATGTCAGGAAATCTAGTGGAAGATCAATGACTGATCACTAGATTGAAAGCCACTTGAGTGGAGCTGTTGAGGACAGTGCTATTTTCTCTGTCGTCAGCCCTCTCTTTCTGCCTCACCTCCTGCTGTAACCAGAATCCCACTGCTTGCCTTAGGTCTGGGAAGAAAGGCGTAAGGATGGTGAAGCTGAACAGTAACCCCAGCGAGAAGGGAACCAAGCCGCCTTCAGTTGAGGATGGCTTCCAGACCGTCCCTCTCATCACTCCTTTGGAGGTTAATCACTTACAGCTGCCTGCTCCAGAAAAGGTAAAGCAGGTCCTCTTGCTCTCATCAGCCCCCAGGTTCCCCCATCTCAGGAAATAAAGCAGCAAAAAATTCCACCCCCAAATCCTTTCATTCCCTTATCTGCCAAATGTGCTCCCTTTCTTGTAAAATGTAGTTACTCCTTCCAGAGCCAAGACATCTCTAGTGTTATTTCAGATTTATGGTAAGTGTTTATTCATTTTTTTGTTCATATCTGCATAAATGGGCAAGCAAATTGATCTTTCCTTGTTAAAGTTTTCTTACAGCTGGTGAATACTAATAAGCTTCTAGATGGTGACAGAAAATTCATCTTGATTATTTTGGGAAGGTCTTTCAAAAATTGACAGGTATAGATTTGAGGACAGAGGATTGGATTCACTCCAACAAGCATTCAGTTTGTACCTGCTAAGGCCCTGTCCCTATACTGGGAGTTGGTTATAAAAAGACAAAATTACAAAATCCTTTTCTAGTATGACAGATTAATCTAATTCATCCTGGTAAATGTTACACCTGAGCATTACAAAGATTGTGAGGGTGCACAGGTGGAAACAACTAAATTCTGTTGGGGTGGAGAGGGTTTGGGAATGGGACTGAAAGGACAGGTTAGGCAAACTGCAGAGGAGAGCATTTGAATTGGGCTTTTAAAGGTGAGTAAAAACCCTTCCTGGCAGACCATGGAGTGGGGAAGGGAAGGCATTTTTAAGGCAAAGGGCACACATATGCAAAGCATGGAGAGCTTTAGGGGAGCAGCATGACTGCAGGAGAGTGTCTTTTGGGGAGGCGTGGCTGGAAATGAGTGACTGGCTGATGGCACATCTCCTGACATGGGAGTAGTCCATGAAGAATGGAGGTGGGCATTCACACAAAGGTGGGGTGGGGGTTATGGACACAGAAAGGAGAAATAGTATCATTTCAGGTCCACCTGAGACAACCTGGGGTTTTATTATGTGAGTTTTTGTACACGGTAAGGGAGAGACTTGGAGGCCAATGATGGAGTTCCCTGGCTGAAGAGCGAACAATGGATCATTCCATCTATTTGATTTCCCATTGGCATCTGCAGGAGGGCATTGTGTGTCTTAACCAATTGGCTTCAACCAGCCAACAGAAGAGGAGCCAAAGCTAGATAAAGGGGCTGCTGATTGGCCAGGGGTTGAATCATTTGTTTTGAAAGTGCAGAGATTGTCAATAGGAGAACGTGCAGGGGTGGGGTGGCAGACAGAGAGAATTCTTAAGAGCCATCCTAAGGAACTGGTAAAGGCTTTAAAGATAAATTCTGAACAGGCAACTAACACTAAAGAGATGAGAAGGGGCAGTATTAATAGAGTATGTGCTGCATGTATATCAGAGCTTCTTGGTTTTGAACTGCATATTAGAATCACCTGGGGAGATTTTGAAACTCCTGCTTTCTAGGCCATGACCCAGAACAATTGTATCAGAGTCTCTGAGAGTGAGACCCAGGTATTAATATGAATGAAATCTCCCAGGTGGCTCCTGCATGCAGCCAAGTTGAGGACCATTGTTTTAGGTGTGCATTAACCCTGGGAGTCAGGGATTACTCATTCATATTTATAGATGAAAATTTGGTGAGTTATCCAAGCTCACAGAAGGAGTAAGTAGAAATGTTGGAGCTTGAACCCAGATATAAGTAGCAGTTGGGTAGGAGAAGGGAGGGATATTCTCTTGGGGCTTTGTGAGGCCAACAGCTATAGCCTTGTAGATCTGCATGTCTTTAAGAGGTGTGAAAAGAAAAGGGATTGTGGTGAGGTCATCTCTCCCCTAGCCTTCTACATGCCTGCAGGTCATCTAGAGATTATCATGGTCTCTGTCTCCCCTTACTCTCCCACCCACCTCCTAGGGCTTTATTCTTTCCTTGAGAGAGGAGGCAGGTCTGATAACCACTGAGTATCCAGTCCAGGTATACCAGAAGCTGTCCTAAAGCCTGAAGGATGATGCATTATCTCTCATAGTGGGCCTGCATGCATGCAGCGTGAAGCCAATTATCCTGAAAGATCCAGGGGACCCAGTTTAACACTCTGATTGTCATCACACAGTCTTTCACCAGGGCAGCCTCAGTTTCCTGTTTTGTGATATGGGGAGGATCACACCTACCTCACAATGGTCAGAACATAGTTAGATGTGGCATCATATGTAAAGTGCCTGGTAAAAAAAAAAAAAACTACAAGAGAATAGCATCACCATTTTTCAGGTGCTTCCTAAATTCTAAGCTATATGTGCGCATGCACGTGCACACACACACACACACATACACACAATCACTCACACATGCATGCAATTTTCTTTCTTCTCAGGAGTTAATAGGCCCCAGTGAGGGAGTCACTACTTTGGTCTGAATTTTACAGAAGCTCAGACATAGAGTGGTAAAGTAGCTCCCCACAGCAAATAGCTGGGAAAGCATCCTGGATGTAAAGCCCAGGCAGTGCTGTTCCAGAACCTTCCACCTCAGCAGGAATGAAGAGTGAGCCAGGCTGGGAGTCCCCAGGTGTGGTCTGTGGCTTGAGCTCAGCCACTGACCCACAGTGCACTCCATTCCCCTCTCTTAGGTCTGTCTTCTCTGAGTGGGGAATTGTATTATCAGTTTTCTGTGCTAATATTTAGATTTTAGAATCTTTACAAGAGTAATTACATTTTTTCCCCAACATGAGAACAGATGTGTTAAAAGTAAATTTTGCTCAAGAAGCCAAAGGTCCTCTAAATGCTTAGAATAGTGTCCAGATGACCAGCAAGCACTCTGAAGCCACCTCTTTAGGTGGGTTCAAATCCCACTCCAACTCTTACCAGCCTGCTTTGGCTAAGAACTTGGAGGGTAGTTTCTTAAGTTGCCTCAGCATCAGTCTTCTAGTGTGTAGAATGGGGACGCTAATTTTGGGACTCACCTCACAGGACTTTTGTAGAGGAGGCAGAGTGAGCCCTGACACAGCTGTCAGCTGTCAGCCCTTTGGTTAGGCTCCAGTCAGATAGTGAGTATTTGAAGCTAAGATGGTTATCAGAAAGAAGGATATTTGACCCCAATGTCAGATCATGGCTTTTCTTTTTGAAAATGTAAAATAGGGAGTATGCTTGTAATACTGAAAATCAGTATTCTAAGTATCCTTTGTAGTATGAAATCTGAATTTCAAGAGAACAGCTTCTGGAGGCTAGCTGGAGTCCTCTTGTGGAACGTGTCTGAAGACTTGTTCCAGGCTAGGGAGGGGACTATGCAGGGCATTCAGGTTATTTCAGTTAATCTTCCCAGCAGCCTTGTGAGGCGGATCTCAGTGCACCCATTTCACTGATGAGGAAACCGGGGCTCAGGACAATATAATGGCCCGCCTAAACTTTACAGATGAAGAGTGGAAGGGCTAGGGTTGGAACCTTAGTGTACTTGATGTTCCAACTTTTTTTTCTGCATTGCACTGCTTTCAGTAAGAAATCTCTCATTCTGGGAGAGTGCTTCCTTAAACTCTGGGCTTCCTCATCTGTGGCTGCCCCTTAAGCCCTCCCCCTGGCAGGCTCCTGGACCTGGAAGGGACCTGGACTGGTCCCCCAGACAGAACACCAGAGGCCCTAGTGCTCTCTCCCTGCCTGGTGCTGGAGAGACTGGTGTCTGCCTCAGGGAGGAGCACCAGGCTCCTGAGTTGCCTCCTGCCTCTTCTCCCTTTCATGCAACTCACTGTCCCCAAGCCTCCACACTGCCTCCAAGCCTCCCCAGGGCTGTGCCTTGGTCCTTCTCCCATGGAAACCTTCTGCATCTCCTCACCCCACAACATCCCATCCCTGAATCTTGACCTTGCCACTCCAGCTCTTTCACCATCTGGCCTGCTGGCCTCCCTTCCTTTCACTCCCACGTTGTGCCTCGAATATCAGCGTGCCAGACCTACCTGCAGCAGCGGTGCTCCACGGGGGCGGTTCTGTCTCCCTGGGGGGCAGTTAGCAATGTCTGGAGACATTTTTCATTGTCACAACTAGAGGGAGGATTCTACTGGCATTTTATGGGTGGAGGCCAGGAACGGTGCTAAATATCCTACAATGTACAGGACACCCAAGTCCCCCAGTCCTGCCCCTGGGAAGAATTATCCTGCCCCAAATGTCAACAGCGCCAAGGTTGGGAAACCCTGCCCTAGAGTCTCGCACACTCCCCAGGATGTTCCATACCTTCACCTCCATGAACATGCCATTCCTTCTGCCCAGAATGCCCTTCTGGCTCCTTTGCTTGTATGATGTCAATATTAATCTTTCTAAACCCAGTTCAGACAAACCTCTCCTGAATGCCTTCCTCAACCACTGATAAGTATAGCCGTAGTTGTACCTATTCATTCATTCATCGTCCATCTATCTATCCATCCACCAATCCATCCATCCATCTACCCATCCGTTCATCATCCACCCATCCATCCATCCAGCAAGTCTTGTAGGGTACCCTTTGTGAGCCAGGCACTGTGCTAGGCCATAGATACACAGCAATGAAAAGACAGTATTGGCCACTGCTTTCATGGAGCTTCCAGTCCAATGAGAAAGAGAGACTTCAAACAATCTATCATACACATAAAAGCATATAGATGCAAATTATGAGAAAGGCTATTAAGGAAAGAACAAGGTGTTGTAAGGAGAGATAAGACATATAGGGGACCTAATTATAATGACAGGATGGTCAGGCAGCAGGCCTAACTGAGCCCTGAGGAGGTTGGAGGAACGATCAGGGGGCCACATTGGCTGGTGATGTCAAATGGTGGGGAGAGACTTAAGAGATGAGGTGGGGTGGGCACCAGTTTATGTGGGTCCTGGTTTGTTTGTTTTTTTCGAAAGGTATTTAAAGCAGGAGAGTCACAGGATCAGAGTTTGATTTTGGAAGATTGCCCTCGTTGCTGTGAGCCACCCTAGGGACAAGGGACAGGCTCAGTCTCATGCCTGGTCTTCTGATCTCCTCTACTTCTTTCTGTCCAATCAGTCCTCCATGCAGCACCAGATTAGTGTCCCCCAAAACAGGGGTGACTGGGTTGCCTGAAGCACCCCCAATATGGGAGTAGAAGAAAGGAATGGGAGGTCTGACACCAGTTAGAAGGCCACTGCTACATTCAGGGAAGAGAGGGTAGTGGGGCAGTGGCAGTGGGGTGGGGAGGCTAGTGGTATTTAGATGTGGTACCAGGTTGATTGGGAGGAGAATTTGCTTTCTCTGCTCCATTGCCCACTAGACCTGAGGCCCCAGCTAGACCTGAGGCTGTGTCATCTCGGTAGCCTTAGGCCTGGCATGCAGTGGGCAGTGGAAATTACTGGCTGATCCCCTCTCTTGCCTAGCTTAAAACTGGACTCAATTTCTCTGCTTGGTAGCTGAGGAAATAGACTCAAATCTAGGTGGCTTTCTCCAGGCCATGGGAGCAAGCTCCTGAGAAGCTGGAACATTAGTTTGCAGACATCAAATTTCAGGACATGCCTTTGGTGCTTTGCTGCCTTTGGTTCATCTAAGTAGCCACAATAACCCAGGTGTCCCCACAACCCCTGTGACGTTGCTACCATGATACCCATTTTACAGGTGCAGAAACAGGCTCAGACAGGTGGAAGGCTGTCCTTGGGTGCACCAAAGGAAAACAATGCAGCCAAGATCTGCATGCAGGTGTGCTGGGAAGGGTGGCAGGTCTGCAGAAAGCAAACCATAGACAGGCACAACCCACCTTGGCAGAGCCACAGGGGAACCGTAATTGGCAAGTCTGATGCTGCGCTCTGGGCAAACGCTTCTTTTCTTTCTATTGATTATTAAGTCTTTATGCATCTTGGAGGAGGTCACTTACCTGCTTGCAGGAGGAGAGGAACACAGATATTTAGAAACTAATGACTAATGTATGGCATGCTTTAAATTTTGCACAGTAAGCCACATGCACTTCATAGTCCTAGAGACCTGGGTTCAAATCTCAGCTAAGCTATTTACTTACTGTGTAGCTTTAGACACATTGCTTAGCATCTCTGGGCTTTGAGTTTGTTCAGCCCTAAAACAGGCAATAATATCTACCTCAGAGTGCCAGTGAGGGAAACAGTGTGACAGTTGTCTAATGGGCCCAGCTCAGTGCAAGGCATACTGAGGGAGAGCACAGATAGAGTTTCCTTTCTTTCACTGGACATCCAGAATATGTCTCTTGAAGATGATAGGTTTAGAAGAAGACTGCAGAATTGGAGCATGCTGAGAAGGATGGGGTTTCACAGGTGGGTGTGGGATGGTGTGGGGCCTGATGATGCTCTGCAGGGGAGGCCTGAAAGGGGACCTATGGCTGTCACTGAGGCCTGTGTGCCTTCTGGGCCTCTCCCTGGGCTTTCCGCGGGGTTTCTTTTTCTCTCCAAGACGCAAGATATGAGAAATGTAGGCTTTCCCCAGGGAACAACAGAAGTGCACATCCCTGCAGGCTCCAGGCCCTAGAGCCCCCTGGTTCTTCAGAGAATCTCAAGAGATGAATTATAAATCATCTCAAATTGGGACAACATCTCTGACTAGGCAGATCCAGCAAATAGGTAATGATCAATAAACATAAAAAAATGCCTTATAATTTAAAAATACAATTTTAAACCAAATATACTTTTTTACCTACCAAATTGGCACACACAAATAAAGGATATTTCCTCATGTTGACAACACTGGGGCAAACTTGTCCTCAGTTCGCTCTTGTTGGTTATGTAATGTGATGCAGTGTTTTTCAGAGGGTATTTTGACATTGTCTGTACAATGTAAACTGTGGATAGCATTTGACTGGTATGCTTTTCACTGGTAGGAAGTTACCCTATGGGTATATATTTCAAGTATGCAAAGGCCACTATATATTGGAAAGAACTGGGAACAACTTGGACTGTTCCTGAGAAGGGCCTGGTTAACTGAGCTCTGGCGCATGCATGCGGAATCCTAAGCAGAGGTTTTGAGAATGAGGCTGATCTGCATGCGCCAGCGTGGAAAGATATAACAGACATGCTGCTTCGTCCAAGCAGCTTTAAAGAGAATGGTGTGGAGTGATCCCATGTGGGGAAACACATATAGTGTGAGCATTTTTTATTCTTGTAATTCATAAGATAGTTTTGGAAGGACACACAGAGAACTGTTAAATGTTTGGGAAATGGGAATTGGGGTAGGTGTGTTCCATTTGAAGAATTTTATTCTATACTTTTCATCTTTTTTTGTTTTTACCATAAGAATGCATCACATTTTATTCATCTGTTTTTAGAGACAGGGTCTCTGTCATCCTGAAGCTGGAGTGTAGTGGTGTGATTGTACATAGCTCCCCGCAGTCGTGAACTCCTGGGCTCAAGCAATCCTCCTGCCTCAGTCCCCTAAGTAGCTGGGACTACAGGCACATGCTACCACACCCAGGCTGATTTTTAAAGACATTTAATAGACGGGGCCTTGTTGCCCAGGCTAGTCTCAAACTTCTGGCCTCAACTGATCCTCCTGCCTTGGCCTCCCAAAGTGCTGGGATTACAGATGTGAGCCACTACACCTGGCCTCAGATTTTCTATTAAAAAAAAATCACCCCCATTTCACAGATGGTGAATGGTCTCAGGGAATGGATGTAACTTGTTCACTTTGACACACAGGGAGATCACTGTGAAGCCAGTGTCTTTGTCTGTACAGGGAGGTGTCAGAATAGCACAGTTTAAATTCAAATCCTAACTCCACCTACTTGTACTGTGACCCTGGGCAAGTTTATTAACCACTCTGACCCTCTGTTTCCTCATGACACTAGTATCTTTCTCTAAGGATTGTTGTAAAGATAAAATGAGGAAAATACATAACAAATGTTTATCATAGTGCCTAGTACATAGTAGATGCTTCATGCAACAGTGTAATTATTATTGTTGTTGTTCATAACATTCTCTATTTAGTCCCAGAATCAGGTTCCCTGTTTCCGGAGGTCACAGGGCTACCCCAGGCGGCAAGGAGAAATGAACAGTGACATGGCCTGGGCCTCTGGACTGTGGAAGACCCAGGTGGCAGAATTATGGGCTCCACTGTAATGATTCCAGCCTAGGCAGCTTGCTTCTGTTCAGAGCAGGAGCTGGAAGTCCCCCGTAGAGGATCCCGTGGAGAGTACCTCATCTTGCCCCGTGCTGTGCATTGCCATAGAAGTGGGGAGTTGGCTGGGCATGGTGGCTCACGCCTGTAATCCCAGCACTTTGGGAGGCTGAGGCGGGCAGATCACAAGGTTGGGAGATCGAGACCATCCTGGCTAACACAGTGAAACCCCATCTCTACTAAAAAAAATACAAAAAATTAGCCGGGCGTGGTGGCAGGTGCCTATAGTCCCAGCTACTCGGGAGGCTGAGGCAGGAGAATGGTGTGAACCCGGGAGGTGGAGCTTGCAGGCTTGCAGTGAGCGGAGATATCAGGCCACTGCACTCCAGCCTGGGCAGCAGAGTGAGATTCTGTCTCAAAAAAAAAAAAAAAAAAAAAAGAAGAAGTGGGGAGTTATAGACTTATTGAGGCAGATAGTTCATTTGAGACCAACTTTTATACTGCCTCTGAGAAAGCAAAGCAAGGCCCAGCAAGAAAAACAAAGTTTATTCCATGGAAAGAGCTCCGGACTGAGAGTTGGCATTCGTACTAGAGACCTGCTTCCAACTCAGTCTTACTATGTGACCTGTGGCAAATCCCTTTCCCGCTCTGTGCCTCAGTCTCCCTATTTGTGAATTGATGAGGTTGGACAACACTGCCACTAAAGTCTTTTGAGCACTGACATTTTACCCTGTGTTCAGGGCCCAATACCAACCTTCAAGGGCCCAGGAAAAAACTCGAATCCAAAGAGGGAGTGTGGAGTGAGGAGCGAGAGGTGCAAATGGGGGAAGTTCCCAACTAAGGATGCAGGCCCCATCTGGGCAACTTCACCGTCTCTCTTTAGAAATGGGATTTATTTGTTCACTGATTCATTCCACAGTTTTTATGGCCTCCCTATTATGTCATGGTTCCCCAGGATCAGAGTTCAAGTGTTCGGTGGCACTTGGAACTGAGCTTAGGTTCAAGTCTGGGCTCTGCCTCCTAGTGGCCATGTGAAGTTATGAAGTCATTTCTGCTCTCTGGGACTCAGGGTCCTTATCTGTAAAATGGGAATAATTACCTTTACCTCATAGAATGATTGAGAAGATTTGCTGAGATATAGGATGTAGTTTGGCACAGTGCCAGTCATGTAGTGGGTACCTTTACAAAAAACCCAAAACCATGATCAATAGGGAAGACTATGATATTCTTGAGTTTGAATCTAACTCAACCCGAGGCCAGTCATTTGATCACAGGCAAGCGACTGAACTCTCAGAGGCCAAATTTCCTCATCTGAAAAATGGGAATAATAATAATGATTTTGAAGGAGAGAACTGAGGCTTGGAGAGAATGCTGTCAGGAGAATTATGAGAATTGAATGAGTCCACATCAGCAGGGCACCCGGCACTGTGCCTGGCTCACAGTGGGGACCCAGTGCCAGCCATTCATTGTCCTGGCTCTGAACCTGTCTCTTTGCTCCAGGGATGATGGGTATAGCTTAGATCTATTTTTGGACTGTGCAAGTCCAGCTCATAAAAATACAATCTTGCTCCTTGTCAGCACTTCTGCACTTTTATTTATTGTTCCTGCCAATCCTGGGACCTCTCCATGTGGGAACCTCTTCATTATTGATAATCCTGGGAAGTAGTATTTTAAATTTTTATGATCTGTACTTTGCACCGTCTGAACCACCATGTATTATCTGGCCTTGCCAGTGAAATGGGAATTATATCCAGACAAGGGGTCCTTTAGGGATGAATAATTTATCCCATTTTCACAATGCCAATTATATTAAATTATGTTCTTCATATTAGCAGCTGACAGGACAATGGGGATCCAATGTGTAAATATGGAAAGAAAACAAAGTTATTGCTTTGCCCAAATCCACAATCGTATTTGAAAACCTAGAGTTTCATTTTTCCAAATATCTATAAAACCCCACTTTTAAGAATAAAAAGAGTAGGAGGAATTTTGCCCCTCCCCTCTCTACTTTTCTTCTCTCGTTTCTGCTGATAGACAAGGCGCTCAGGGCTCTGTTTTGCTCCATTTTCTTTTAACTGAGGGAAAAAGAAGAATGTCTAGAAGAGAGGCTTTCTTTGCAAATTTATTTTTCTCCTCTCTTGCTCTTTGCCTATGCAAGCTGATTCCTCCAGGGTACAATTAATAACGATTGGCTAACATTTCTTATTGCTTTCCCTTTCAGAGTACTAAAAAAAAGGAACTGTGACTTTATCGTTTATGGAAGGGAAATGTTTCTGGCTCCGCTCCACAGGAACAAAACACGAAGCTTTATGAAAGGCCTCTAGCTGGCTGGTTGTAGTGACTTTGTAGGGTTGTATTTTCCCTGCTTTCTGCTGGTCCCCACGCAGTGTACCTTCACTATGGCCAGAGGCCTCTCTTGTGCCTGAAATGCATATCTGCAAGGCTGTTTTCTCATTTATAATCATTCCTTAGCTCTTCACTGCCCTCACATTAATCTTCAAGGTGCCTAGCCTGGCATTCAGAGCCTCCGTGTGCCTGTCTAGCTTCCTCCCTGTCATCTACTCACCTCACCCATCCTGTTCCCTGGCCACTTAAAACTGCTTCTCTGTAGTTGCCTCAGGTGCTGGCCTCCCAGATGTCTTCTGAAGGTTTACTGGTATTGTCTCTCCCTTGATCTAGAGGGATCTTTCCCCTGGATTTGGAAACAAGGAAGCTGGCCAGGGCAAAGGTCCAAAGAGAGATGACTGTGTCCTGTATTGGGGTAGAGGCCGTGCAACTGGATGAGTGGGTTGATTTAAGGGAAATTTTTGAGGAAGCTGGAGCTGGAATGGGTGGAATAATGGAAGGAATTTTGAGACTAAAGGGAAAGGAGGAATCATGAGAGATTCTGTGTTTGATTTGACATAAACAGTGGTTTGGACAATGCTGCTGTTATCTTCTAAGTTGGGGATTACATGGCATGAAGATGTTGAGAGTGAGGTGGCTGGGGCAGGACGGTCAAGGGCGAATGTCCAGTGGGGTCATCTGAGTGTTGAGTGATATCTGAGTGGAAGTACGTATTTGGGAGTCATGAGGATAAACAATGAACTTGATTAGCCAGGTGTGGTGGCACGTGCCTGTAGTCCAAGCTACTCAGGAGGCTGAGACAGGAGAATTTCTTGAACCCAAAAGGTAGAGGTTGCAGTGAGCTGAGATCATGCCACTGTACTCCAGCCTGGGCAGCAGAGCAAGACTCTGTAAAAAACAAACAAACAAAAAATGAACTTGGAAGTGATGGGAGTGAGAACATGCAGAGGGGGCTGGTAGTGGAAAGAAGAGTGGTCATGAGCTGACTTTGAGAAATCCCAACACTGAGAGATCAGCAGAAAGAGGAGGAGCCTGGAGTGGAGACTGAGGAGGGCTGCTGGGTGAGCCAGCAACAGAACCAAGAGAGAGGCTGCCATGGGCCCAAGGGCGGAGAACCTTTCAAGGAGGAGAGAGAGAACAAGCTTGTCAAAAATGACTGAGAGGTCAAAGAAGATGAAGGCAGAGCACTGTCCATTTGTTCCAGGCAAACAGGCCAAGACCTTTTGAAATGGAGATGGAGTTCCAAAGAGCTAACACTTCCTTGGGTGAAGACAAAATATTGTGTAGCAGCCTGAGTTGCTTTTGGAGAAAATGTGGCTTAGCTAAAGAAAAGAGCAGATGACTGAGGACTCACATGGTGTCAGGTACCCGCCTGTCTCTTGGCCTGTATTTGAACTTTGTGGTTTGAGGAGTGAGGACCTGAAGCTAAAGGGACTGTTTTCATTAGAAAGTCACTCAGAGCCTAAGTAGCATTTCATAAGGGTTCAGAGCAAAGCAGGACATGGATTTGAAGAGAGGGTTATGGCCCCAACTCTGCCTTACTTCACTACCCTCTAACCCCATGATTGCAAATGGTGAGTGGTATATTTTTATGTAAATATATTATACATATAAATTGTTATATGTATACTTGATGTAAATGACATCACGCAGTATATAAAAACCTCTTGGTGTCTAATTTCTTTTGTTCACTGTAATGTCTATGAAATTCATCAGTGTATATGTAGTATAGCGGTGAGGCATTCCATTTTCTGAGTAAACCACAATTTATCCATTCTCCTATTAGTGTATATTTGAGATGTTCCCAGTTTGGGGCTATCAGGAAAAAAGCTGCTGTGAATGTTCTTGTATCTTTTGGTGGATCCATTATGTTTTTGAGCTGACTTTTTGCTTACACCTAAGAAATCTATTGATTTTGGTTTACTTATTTAGTATTTGGCTACCTTACTAAATTCTAATCATTTTCAGTTCATTTTCTTGGGTTTTCTTGGAAGATGTGTATCAGATAGAAAGCTTTTAGTTTCAAGTAACAGAAAACCCAGCCAAAATTGGATTAAGGCTCAAAGAGTAGGTATTTGCTCCTATAACTGTGGATCCCAGAGTAGGAGTAGGTCTAACTTCAGGCAAGGTGCAATCCCAGGGTAGGATGTCATCTGGACCCAGCTCCATTTCTCTGGGTTCCTCTTGGCTGTGCCCTTCTTTGTGTGCTGGCTTTGTTCTTCTCCTGATTCCCATCAAGGTGGCAACAATTCCAGGACTAAAGTCTCCACCATACCATCCAGAGGAAGAATCACTCATGAAGACCTATAAGGCTTCTTTCATCAAGACACTAGTCAATACTACCTCATAGCTCATTGGTCCAAATTGGGTAACATGCCCATGTCCGAGTCAATCAAATTGTGTGATCAATAGGATGGTATGCCCTGATTGGCTCGACTTCACTAGGGACCATCACTGTCACTAAGGAAGTGGTCAATCCCACTGAACCACATGGCTGCCACACAGTGAGGCAGGGGTGGGTTCCCAAAAGGAATATCATAGAGCTTTTGGTTGAAGAAGGAGATGGATGCTAGAGAAGCAACCTCAAAATATTTATTATTATGAGAATAAAAATGATATTGCCTGTAATGATTATTCATGGTCTTGTTCTGACAGTAATATTTTTCATTTCTGTCTCCTGCCTCAACATGTTGGTTAGAATATGGGGTCTTTCAAGTTTACACAGAATGGAAATGGTTTTCAGCTTTTTCAAAAGCTCTGGGAAGGATGTTTATAGAGAGGGAGCGAGAAAGACTAAGAAGCAAGTACTTCTTGATATTTTTTTTAAAAAATTTACTAGTCTCTGAGTTTGCATCCAACATTTGATGTGAAGATTTTCAAGACCAGTCGGAGGACTGTGGATCTAGAAAGGGAGGGATTAAGCCAAGAGATGATTGAAATAGACTTGGCAATGTGGGAAGGTGGACTAGTTTTCAATTGCTGTGTGACAAATTACCAAAAATTAAGTGGCTTAAAACCCACAAACTTATTATTTCACAGTTTTTGAAGGTCAGAAGTCCAGCCATAGGCTATCTGGCTTCTCTGCACAGGGTCTCATGAGCCTGAAATCAAGGTGTTGGCCAGGCTGCCTTCCCACTGACACTTGGGATCTTCTTTCAAGCTCATTGAGGCTGTCGACAGCTTTCAGTTCCTTGTGGTTGGAGGACTGAGGTCCTGGTTTTCTTGTTGGCTCTTGGTTGAGGGTTGCCCTCAGGTACTGGCTGCATGGCTGTCTTTCAGCATGTCAGTTTAATTCTTCAAAGTCAGTGGAGAATCTCTTTCCAGTCTGTTACCCTGGAGTTTTACATAGCACAATGTAATCATGGGAGGGACTAGCCCATCATAACCACAGGTCCAGCCCACATTCTAAAGGGAGGAAATTATACAGCACATGAACACCATGGGGCAGGAATCTTTGGAGCCAAATTAGAATGCTGCCTACTATGAAAAGCAATTATTACCCCAAGGCTTGTGGCTCATACTGACCAATAAATACATGTATTATATATATTAATAGATATGTTATATGTATATATTACACACACAAACACACATATATATACACACACATGCATGGGGAGATAAAATTAAAATTGTAAATCCAAGTTTGTGAATATTTCTAAAGTCATGGATTAAGAGAAATAATCAGACATCTAAATTTTCTGTACCACTTCATAATCTGACAGTTGATCTAGTGATGTCTAAAATATTTCTAATAACTGGAATTTGTAGAATATCCTTTCAGTTCACAAAGCATCTGCATGTATGTTCTTTCATTTGGTCCATCCCAGAATGCTGTGAACTAGCCTAGGAGCTTTACCATTTGCTCTTTTGTTTACATTGGCTTCCGACTCTCGCATTTGCATTGCAGTTCACATGCCAGCAAAGTGAGTCCTTGTAGATCACATGCTATTTCACACTTTTGTTTCTTTGGCTCTGTGGTTCACTTTGCAGAGACTGTCTTCCCTTGTTTTGTCCACCCAGGAAACTTCTATTCATCTTCCAAAACTCTTTTTTTTCTTTTTTTGAGACGGAGTGTCACTCTGTCACCAGGCTGGAGTGCAGTGGCACAATCTCGGCTCACTGCAACCTCTATTTCCTGGGTTCAAGCGATTCTCCTGCCTCAGCCTCCTGAGTAGCTGAGATTACAGGCACGTGCCACCATGCCTAGCTAATTTTTTAAATTTTTAGTAGAGATGGGGTTTCACCATGTTGGCCAGGGTGGTCTTAATCTCTTGACCCCATAATCCACCAGCCTCGGCCTCCCAAAGTGCTGGGATTACAGGCGGGAGCCACTGCACCCGGCTCCCAAACTTTTTTTTTTTAGGCAGGGAAGTTGAGGGCATTCTTGAATGCCCATGTTCCTGAGAAGTCCTTGTGTTGCTCTTGATAGTCTAGGTAGGGTGACCCTGAAGCCTGACAGGTGCAAGGCTCCACTCTACAGCTGCCTCAGATATCTATGGAAGAAAATGTGATAGCACCCAGATGTTGTTGGATTAATGTTCTGAATGTCTAACTTGCATCAACTCATTTATGCCTCCCAACAATCCAATGAGGTGGTCATGGTGATTTCCCCATTTTATAGATAAGAAAATCAAGACACAGAAGGGCTTCATCAACTCACTCAAGGTCACTAGCTAGTAAGTGCTGGAGCCAGGATTTGAACTCAGCCCACACTTGTACACTCCCCTACAATATTGACAATATTGGTATCTGCTTTATAGTGTAGAATTAAGTGAGGTAAGGCATGTCAAATGCTCAATGCCTTCTATGTAGTAAATGCACAAAGTATGAAAATTATTTTTCTTATCTGTGGTACAAGAGCTTCTGTTTTCCTATTCTTTGACCTAGGGGGTAGGAAGAAAATAAAAATAACAGAGCATCCTTCTGCCCCACCCCCTGTAAGCTCTCATCCATGTTTGGGTGTGTCGCTTCCCTGTTTAAGGAAGCCAGGGGCTCTCTTTTTGTTGTTTGGAGGAACAGACTGCAAAGAGGGCGGGATACAACGGCAGAATTTCCATCCAGAAATGGGTTCTAGAGGTAAGAGAGGGTGGGGTGCTGATGGGCTGGGGTCCAGGGCCTCCTTAACCCCCATAAGTCCAGCCATAGATTAGCTGGGTTTAGGTACCACCTGGTAGATGTTCCATGTATGGTAGTGCCGTCCCTATCCCTTCCTTTTTGAGCTGCATTGAGTCCATGGCATGCCTCACAGATGTTAAAGGATATTCTTCATAGAAGAATTCTTGCTCTAGTTAATATGCTTGACTGTTGTCTCCAGGGAAAGTTGGTGGGCATTTTCAGTGAAAATTCTGTTAATTTGAGCCATAATGGGAAGTAGGAGTGATCATGGTTAGAAGATTACTTCATTTTAGCTGTGTGACCCTGGACAAGTGACTTAGCATCTCTGAGCTTGAGTTTCTTTGTTAGGAGAATGGAAATAGTAGTGATAGGTAGGTAAGGCATATGAAGTGCTTGATCTAGTTCTGGCACATAATAAATGGTTCAAAAATATTGCTCATTATCATCTCACTTAACTCTCAAAGCAACCTTACGAAATAGGGATATGATTAGAATTATTTGTCTCTATTTTACAGATGAGACCCTGAGGCTTAGACAGCTTCTGTGTTCCTCATGGCACTGCAGCACTTGGCAATAGTTATTGATTATCTGTCAGGTTTCTTTTTCTTTCACTTTGCCTGCACAGTGGGATGGAGTTACATAAATGTCTTGTCAGGTTGACATTATATCTTGATAGGATGTTAACCACCTCTGCAAAAATATTCAGACTTTAGAAAAATAAGACGATACAACAGATTCAACAGAACTTTATATTTTTCTTCTCACAAGTCCCCAAATCAAATTGGAATTAAGTGTGTGTGCAAAGGCTTAGAAACAGAATCTTCATCATAACTTTCTATTTTATTTTATTTTATTTTATTTATTTACATATTTATTTATTTATTTAATTTTTGTGGGTACATAGTAGGTATATATATTTTCGGGCTGCAGGAGATATTTTGATACAGGCACAATGTGAAGTACATCATGGAGAATGGGGTATTTATCCCCTCCATCCCCTCCATTTATCCTTTGAGTTACAAACAATCCCATAACTTGTTTATATAACCAAAACTGTGGAGGCAACCTAAACGTATACCAATTAAAGTTTAATTAGATCAGTTGCAGTACACACATGCAGTGAAATGTTATACTATGCCAAAAGGCAAAATAAAATCATATATTTGTTTACATTGGAAAATTGGAGAAAAATATAGCGTTGTGTGATAAAAGCAGGTTATAAACTATAAAGTATGAATTCATCTCATAAAATATATGTTTTCACAAATAGTAAATATATAACAATATGTACATATATAAGTCTATATAAATATCTAAAAAGGGTAATCAAAATTGTTACCTAGGGTTGTCTCTGTTGGAATGGGGAAATATTATGGGTAATTTGAATTTTCTCTTATGTGTGTTCGAAGGGGGGTTCTTTATTTTTTTGATCTTTATGTCATGTGTAATAAATTCTGGTTACTAAAATAAAAGGAAGGAAAATGTTTCAAGTCTCCATGCATGCTAACACACTGGTTGAATCTTTCAGGTGATTGTGAAGACAAGAACGGAGTATCAGCCGGAACAGAAGAACAAAGGGAAGTTCCGGGTGCCGAAAATCGCTGAATTTACGGTCAGTTTCTTGATGGTGTAATAGAAAGAGTAAAGGAGAGGTTGGCTCCAGCCAGCTCAGCACATCTCGTGCTTGGAGCAAGTACTGCTGTGGGTGGGGAAATGACGCAGGCTATTTCTGGAGGATTTCTTGAAGCCATACAGTCTGGCCACTGAGTTTAATCTAATAACAAGAACTCTGCCTCTGAGGTCTATCATATTCTCTTGTACTCTGGAATGTTCTGATAAATCTCATAATTGATAAATGCCTCGTCTATTCCTTCTCCATTCTCCTGTTCCCTTCTTCCTGCTTTTTCATCACAATCTCCAGGAAATGTGATGGAAATGCAGTAGGTGACTCACATTTTAGTCCTTCATTGCAACAAACATGAGAAAAACAAAGGCAGTGGGGAAGAAAAGCTGGCTTCTTGGTGGTGAAACCCTAATGGTTGGCTTCCTATTTCTTGGTGGAGGGGCCGCGAGGAGCACTGGGGAATATGTTGCTAGCTCTGATGAATTGCATCAAGGAGCCACAAAGCATTCTCTGTGAGGGTGAAAGAGGAACCCCGGGGAATGCCCCGAGGAAGTCACTTAGGAGCTGAGGTGGGTGGGGAAGCGGGTATGAAAAAGGTACAAGGTGCTGGCAGCTGAAGAGAGTGCAACTTGTGCAAAGGCCCTGAGGCGGGAAGGAGGCTAGCCCCAACCTTGAATAGAAACAGAAATAGAAACCCTGAATAGAAATAAGGACAGTGAGGGCCGGGCACGGTGGCTCACGCCTGTAATCCCAGCACTTTGGGAGGCTGAGTCAGGCGGATCACGAGGTCAGGAGATCGAGACCATCCTGGCTAACACAGTGAAACCCCATCTCTACTAAAAATACAAAAAATTAGCTGGGCGTAGCAGCGGGTGCCTGTAATCCCAGCTACTCAGGAGGCTGAGGCAGGAGAATGACATGAACCAGGGAGGCAGAGCTTGCAGTGAGCCTAGATCGCACCACTGCCCTCCAGCCTAGATGACAGAGCGAGACTCCGTCTCAGAAAAGAAAAGAAAAAAAAAAAAAAAAGAAATAAGGACAGTGAGGCCGGGCTCTAGGAGGGTGCGGGGAGCAGACACGGATGAGGCAGAAGTGGGCGGAGGGCAGACAGTTCCAAGCATTGAAGGCTGTATGAAGGCATTTAGGGTTTAATACTAAAAGCAACAGGAAGCCTTTGAAGGACTTCAGGAAGAGAAGGGACATGACTAAATTTGGGTTTTAGAAAAAGGATGCTGGCTTTTGCATGGCTAATGGAGTGTGGTGGATGAAAGGGGATTGGGGGGCACTATTAGGCTACTGCAGTCATTCAAGTGAAAAAACACACAAAAAACGGTGGCAGATCAGATAAGGGTGGCCAGTGGGTGGAGAGATGCAGGCAGATCTAAAGTATTTAGGAGGCAAACAATCAGCCCTGGAGGCAGTAGAACAAGTGGTCCTGTGGATGGACGATGCAGCAGCCTGGCTGGGCTTGAGCCTTGGTTCCACCTTGTCCTAGCTGTGTGACCACAAGCGAGTCACCAAGCCTTACTTATCAAATGGAGATAATAGTAGGGTTGCTATGACAATGAAGTACAAAGTACATGCAAAGCACCTGGATCTGTACAAGATAAGTGCGCAATAGTAGCCTTTTTATGTCAACTGTGACTGGGAGCTTTGAAAGTGAACATGACTCGTGGTTGGTTATCTGGGAATTGAAGTGTATGCGGGGAGAAACATGTGGGTTTGTTTGTCTTTGACTATTTTTCTCCCTGCTAAATCAATACTGAAGCAGCTGAGTATGTGGCCCAGGGGAGGAGTGTGGTCCCTCTGTGTGCATCCCCTGGAATGTGGAACTTCCCTAGATGCCACCCTCCTCTTGAAGAGCAGTGGCTGGTCTTACTTTTTTATTGTACTTTCAGTGTCTGCCACACAGCACAGGCCCAGTGAAAGTGGACCAAGACCCAGCTGCGTACAAGTACTTGCAGGAATAAGCAGGTACCTGCATGAATGAGCACAGAGCTCGCAGGAGAGGCCTGGGGTATCTTGGTGCACCAGGCCATGGGGTCAAGTTGACCTGCCTTCCTGGCAAGAGATCACAAGAAATATTCCCAGGTTCACATGTAAGAATGTTTACTGCAGTACTATCTATAAAATTAAAGTATTGGAAACTAGACTTTCAACAACTTTCTTGTGATTTCATAAATGAGAACACATCCATATGATGAACTACTTTACAGTTTCTTCAGAATTACCTTTTTTTCCTCAGAGAGTAGTTTTCTCTAAATTGTTTATGAGATACTTTCATCTAATTTTTACTTCTCTATGCTTTCCAAATTTTATGCAATGTGCACTTAATTATTTCAATAATCAGACAAAAATGAGAATTATTTTTTAAATGTGCTTTTTAAAAAAAAAACAGAGTGTTAAGAGTTTTTAATGAAATTATCCTTTATCCAGCAGTCATTTGAAATGATGGCTATGAAGTGCAATAATTTGGGCAAATACTTAAAGAGAGAATGTTGAGTGAGTAAAGTAGAGATTAAGATTGTATGCTTTCTAGGATTGGAGCTATGAAAAATTACAAATACTGAGGAACAACAATATGGAAATAAATGTATTAATATTAAAATGCTGTTGATGGCTGTGTTATTAGCAGTGATGTAGGGCTATTATTTTTTTGTCTTCTTTGACAACTTTTGGTGATGTGGCTATTTTTTCATATCTACGTGAGAGATTGATATAATCCCCTATGGCTCCGAGAGGTGACATAACACGTTTACCCACCAGCAAGTGGCAGAGCCAGAATGCAGAGCCAGGGCCTGGCAGCCTCTCTGCTCAGCCATGATGCCTGCAGTAGGTAACTGCTGGGTAGAACAGAGTCAGCTAAGAGAAAAAGGGGTGCTGGGTCAGGGACCAGGGCCTGTAGAAGTTCTCCATCCCTGAGCAGTTTGACTCAGTTAGTCCTGGGGGTCAGGAAAGAAGGGCTTTGTGGTTCAGGGGCAGCCCTCTGTCAGCCCTGTCAGGCATGGGCAGAGGGAGACCTGCACTTGAAACAAAATGGGAGGAATGGAGCAGATTCTCTTGTGCTTATGTAAAGCTGCAAGCATTAATTAGCCTGGTTTTTCACTTTCTTAAAGAGAGCTCCTTCTGGGCCCCGTGAAGGATGCACCTGCAGGTGCAGAGGTGGTTGCAGGGAGGCTAGGGAGGAGGTGTGGAGGTAATTAAGAAGAGTCCGAAGGTCTGAGCTGAGTCAGCTGGCTAGGGCTCATGATCCAGGGAGGAGCTGTTATGGAGGTGGAATTTACAGGACTTGCTCCTGGTTGGAGGAAGGGCATTGGGGGACTCTTTGGTGTTTGGCTTGTCTACCTGCCACTGAGGTAGGGAGCTGGGGGGATGCTCTGAGTGTGAGGTGCCTGGAGACCATGGGTGGGGAGAGGAAGGACAGGTGGTCTGGCCACCCTTGGAACTAACAGGTTTGGAGCTCAGGATGGAGATTTCCACTGGAGAACTAGGGCTGGAGTCAGGGAATTTCCAGGTAGAGAGCTTGGTGCTATTACACAGGCACTGGGTCACCCTGCAGGTATATTGCCAGAGGCTGAGGGAAACTTGGGAACTGCAAAGGTGCACCCCCTCTCATTCCAATCCCTTCATGGATCTGGGACAGCTTGTGATTTGAATTTCAAAATTAACCTGGGGAAAGCAGTTCATGGCAATTATACTGTGTGAGAGAAAAGAAGGGAGCAGGGTGGGGAGAGATGAATAGAGAAAGATGAGCTGAAAGAATTGCCTGGAATTTTTGTCATTTCTGAAACTAAGGAGGCCCTGCAGTCATTATAAAGGGCCACAGACTTGAAATATTTTCATCAGGGTTATGTGAGAAAATGGGAACATGCAGAGAAAAAAACCCTCCTTCTTTCTTAATCTGAGAGCAAGAGGTTCTCTAAAACTGATTTTGCTATGGATGGTGCTGGCACTGTGGTGGGTGTTTGTGTCATGGGATCCTGGTGATGTGGAAGGTGCTGGTGTCATGTTGGGGGTGCTGGTGTCATGGTGATCCTGGTGCTGTGGAAGGTGCTGGTGCTACATAGGGTGCTGGTGTCCTGGTGATCCTGGTGCTGTGGAAGGTGCTGGTGCTACATAGGGTGCTGGTGGCCTGGTGATCCTGGTGGTGTGGAAGGTGCTGGTGCTATATAGGTTCTGGTGTCATGGTGATCCTTGTGCTATGGAAGGTGCTGGTGCTGTGGAAGGTGCTGGTGTCATGGGAATCCTGGTGCTATGGAAGGTGCTGGTGCTGTGGAAGGTGCTGGTGTCATGGGAATCCTGGTGCTATGGAAGGTGCTGGTGCTGCGGAAGGTGCTGGTGTCATGGGGATCCTGGTGCTGTGGAAGGTGCCAGTACTATGGAGGGTGCTGGTGTCTTGGTGATCCTGGTGCTATGGAGAGTGCTGGTGTCATGGTGATCCTGGTGCTGTGGAAGGTGCTGGTGTCATGGTGATCCTGGTGCTATGGAGGGGGCTGGTGCTGTGGAAGGTGTTGGTGCTATGGAGGTGCTGTGGAGGGTGCTGGCATCATGGTGACCCTGGTGCTGTGGAGGGTGCTGGTGTCATGGTGATCTTGGTGCTGTGGAGGGTGCTTGTGTCATGGTGATCCTGGTGCTATGGAGGGAGCTGGTGCCAAGGAGAGTGCTGGTGCTCTAAAGGTTACTGGTGCTCTGAAGGTTGTTGGTGCTATGGAAGATGCTGGTGCTGAGGAGGGTACTGAGGCTCTGGGAGGTGCTTATGCATCTAGCTATGCTGCCAGGCCTGGTTGTTTCCAGGCTCGTCTGTGAGTTGGAGCTGAGTTTGGATTTGGAAGTCATTGGTGCTAAGCTGTGGAGAGGCACAGCTGTCCTCCGGGGTACACCTGGGCTTGAGGCTGGGCTCGCCTGGGCATCTTAGATCTTGGCTTTGCCATATCTTAGCTTCATGACCTTGGGAAAAATCTCTTCACTCCCAAGCTCCCAATTTTTCATTAATAAAATCAGACAATAATAATGAATAGTCTGTCTTTGGTGCACTCTAGGTGCTTAATAAATTATCATTTTCTTTTCTTCCTATTGATATCATTTTTCTTCCTCTTGTGTTCTTAGCTTCCTGTCTGATTAGCTGGATTTTGTTTGTTGGTTGGGCTCTAGGCATCTCTTTGCAGGCTTTTCTCCCTGGGAATGTGACTGGGAGAACCTGGAGGAACATTTCAAGGGGTAGCCAGTTCATTGTCAGGATTCATGGGCGGTCTCTGGCTTCCCACAGGAATTCCTGGAGGCACATGTTTGCTTGTTGGTAAGGGTAGGCCATTTTTTTTTTTTTTTTTTTTTTGAGGCAAGGTCTTACTTTGTCACCAAGACTGGAGTGCACTGGCATGATCGTGGCTCACTGCAGCCTTGACCTCCCAGGCTCAAGTGATCCTCCCACCTTAGCGTCCTGAACAGCTGGGACTATAGGCACATGCCACCATGCTCGGCTAATTTAAAAAGGTTTTTCTTTTTTTGGTAGAGATAGGGTCTCACTTTGTTGCTCAGGCTGGTCTTGAACTCCTGGCCTCAAGCGATCCTCCTGCCTCGGCCTCCCAAAATTCTGGGATTACAGGTGTGAGCCATCATGCCCAGTCTGGTCATTTTTTTTGTAGGCTATTTTTTAGTACTTCAGTTATAAGATGAATAATAATAATGTCTTAAATATGCTTTTATATCTACTTTTCAGCCTAACAACAATCTTGGGAAGTAGGTACTTTTATTATCCCCATTTTACAGATGAGGAAACTGATGCTCAGAGAAGTGAGGTGATTTTCCCAAGGTCACATAGCCAGGAAATGTCAGAACAAAGCAAGAACCTGGCTTCATGGCTCCATATCCCATTCTCTCTGCCACAACTTGATGTCACCCTGCCATTGTCCTGGCCAAGCTGTGACCTTCCTGCCTTCTTTCCATCCTTCTTGGTCTCCTTCCCGTTTCTTCTTTGTCATTATTAATATTGGTTCTGGCCTGGGCTCAATGCCTGTTGCTGGGAGATACAAAAATGGATAAAACAAAACCCCTGCCCTGAAGGAGCTAACAAATGTGTGGATCAGACAACAAACATTCTGTGCAGCTTCTCAGCTGTGCTCTTCCTGGAGTCAGCAACTCTGGGACCCCTTCCTGATCCTCTAGCTGGACTTGGGGCCTCCTCTGGGCTCTGTAGGCTCATGAGGCCTCCTTTCCCACTGTCCTCTGCCTGGCCTATCCCGTACCTGCAGCCCCCTCTAGCTTCTGATCCCTGGAGGGCAGGGAGGTGTCTGGTGCATCTCTGTGTTTCCAGTTCCCAGCACTGGCCTGACATGGAGCGGGCTTTGGGTGTGTTGCATTGTGGGCCCTGTCTCTTGGGATGGTCTCAGGAGCATCCCTGACCCCACACCCTGATCCAGCATTCAGAGAATCTGCCTCATTAGGCTCTGGCCAGGGCCAGCTCAGACTGGAGGGTGTGCAGGCACTTGGGAAGGATCCTGGGAATGCCTGCAGTCCAGACCTAGAGCACATCCAGTGGGGAGAAGCGGCAGTGGGAGGGGCACCTTAGCCCAAAGGGACCAGAGCTCACCATTATCTCGTTAAAATGAGGTGGGACCAAGAACTGGAAATGAGAGGGTCAGTCCTTTTTAAACAACCAGTGGCTCATGCCTGTTATCCCAGCATTTTGGGAAGCCGAGGTGGGTGGATCACAAGGTCAGGAGATGGAGACCATCCTGGCCAACATGGTGAAACACCGTCTCTACTAAAATACAAAAATTAGCCTGGTGTGGTGGCACGCACCTATAGGTCCCAGCTACTTGGGAGGCTGAGGCAGGAGAATTGCTTGAACCCAAGAGGTAGGGCTTGCAGTGAGCCGAGATTGCATCACTGCACTCCAGCCTGACGACCGAGCAAGACTCAGTAACAACAATAACAGCAACAACAACAACAACAACAACAAAAAGAACCAGTGTCAGTGGGCTATTATTAAAACAAACAGCAACAAGTAAAACAAAAATAAAACCCCGGTTGAAGTTTCAGGCTAACATTAGAAGGTGTGGATTTTTTTCTGTTTCATCCATTCACCGATCCATTCCACTCTTTGGGCTCCTGCCTGTGACTAGCACTTTATGTGCACTACCCCTGAATGGTGCTGAATGGTCCCAGCACGCCAGGGTGGTGGGATTGTTACCCCACTTGCACATGAGGAACACAGGCTCAGAGAGGCAGAGTGAGCCATCTGAGGTCCACACCCTGGAGGCTGTGCAGCTGGGCCACCTGCCCGGGTAGACAGGGTCAGGGAAGGTTGCTCAAAGGAGGCTGCAGCTAAGTGGAAGGGGATCCCTGGCTACACAGGAATGGCTCCTAAGGATGCTGCTGAGCTCACTTACCTGCCAGTGGCTCCTTCTCCTTTCCTTTTATAATCTAGGGCCAAGAAATGGGGGCCTTGGCTCGCTGTCTCAAGCCTCAATCCTGCTCACGTTCCCTCCAACACTAACAGGAGAAGAAGCAGGGAGAAACACAGAAACCAGCCTCCTCAGTGTTGGCCACTGCATCTAGCAGCCATAGAGCCAGGCCCTTCTCCCTCTGGAAGTCTCTAGTGACTATCCTTTCTTCTCTGTTCTCACTCCAACGCTGTGGTTCAACCCACATCACCACCTGTCCCAGCCCTCTTCCTGATCCCTGGCCCCTTTCCTCAGCAGCCCCAGTCCTTTCTCCTCCCCTTCTAGAGCACAAGCCCCACAATGGCATTCCTGTGCCTCCATTGCTCACCTGCCTCTCCCGTAGGTGCATCCACCTCCCGGAAGCACTGGCCCTTCCCTCATGATGCTGTCCATTTGATGCCTCCCTGCCGTTGTCTGTGTCGTCCTTTCTAGCTGGATTGTCTTTCCTGCCTGCCACGGGGCCATCTCCCTATTTATCCCTCAACACCAAATGCACATGGCCTGGGCCTGTGCAGTCTTGCTTGCACTGACATGCAAAGCCTGTCCTTTCTCCTTTGGGTTCATGCACGTCCTATAGGACCCTCCATTCTAGTACCAATTAAACAGAGTTGGCATCAGTGAGTTACCTACTAGGTCTCCTGCTGACTGAACCAGGAGCTCTTTGAGGCAGGAATGGTGTCTTTTTTGTCTCTGTACCCTAAGAAGCTAGCCAGCACCTGGCTGGGTGAAGCACTTAAAAATGCCCTTAATAAATGAATAAGGCTGGGTGTGGTGGGTCACTCTTGTAATCCTAGCACTTTGGGAGGCCGAGGTGGGAGGATTGCTTGAGCCCAGGAGTTTGAGACCAGCCTGGGCAACATGGCGAAACCCCATCTCTACAAAAAATGCAAAAAATTATCTGGAAGTGGTGACGCATGCCTGTGGTCCTAGCTGCTCAGGAGGCTGAGGCAGGAGGATCATCTGAGCCTGGGAGGTTGAGGCTGCAGTGGGCCGGTTTATGCCACTGCACTCCAACCTGGGTAACAGAGTGAGATCCTGTCTCAAATGAATGAATGAATTAATTAATAAGGAGGTGAATGAGCAAACAAAAAAAATCCTTATGGCTGACCAAGAAACTCCACATCGATCACATCAACAGCTCTGGTTGCCTCATTTCCAGTATCTTTATTTAAAATCAGGGCCCTATCTTTTCTTCTGAACTCTTGCTGATAACACATCCTCATAACTCTCTTTCTGATGCCACATTCCTAAGAAGTTAGACAACATTTCTAGCTTCGCCATTTGCCTCTACCAATTTTTCATCAAAATTCCAGGGCCTTCATTTCATGGGATTCTAATATTTGCTGACAGCAGCAAATGGAGATAAGCGATTTTACTTTATTATCTGTTGTCTTGGTTTTTATTGCTCTCTCTTTCTTTTTAATTTTGAGGAACATTTTTAGGCAAGTTATTAAAAACACTGCCTGCTGGGTTAGGAGCAGAGTCATTATTTGGCATGGAAAGAATTTGCACATGAGGACTTGGTGGAGAAAGGCTGCCAGAGTGTTTCATGTTTATTATTTCACTTCTGGCCAGGGTTTTATTGAAAGTCAGACTGAAGATGCTGGCCTATGCTTTTGTCCAGGTGCTTTCTCCTGGCTTTGTGAGTGTACTGTTAGAATGAACTTCAAAAATATATGCTGTTATTAATTGATAGTTGCAAAGCAATCGTGGCTTAATTTTTTAACGAAACGTTCCTCCGAGAGAGAAAACACACATGGTGCCGCCTTAGGAGGAATGTGCATAGGGTTTGATGAGAGACAGGGTGATTCAATGACTACTCCATCGCAAAAGGATGGGCTTTTATTACCGGCTTTACGTTCTCATTGAGCCAAACAAACACTGGTAAGTAAATGCTGCAATAAAGCAAGTCACTGGTTAATAAACATAGCGTAGAAGAAGACTTGCAGGGTTTAGTGAGCACTCTTGTTTCCTATGGGACTCCTGCAGGGGTGGGCTGGAGTAACTCACACCCACTCCTGAGAGCTGGTTCTTCCAAGTTTGCAAGCCAGTTGTGAAACTGTTGGAAGCTTGAAATCAATCATGGTGGGAGTATTTACACCATGGAAATCAGCAAAGGCTACAAATCTCCTCCTCTCCCCCCAAGAGCTGGTTTCTCAGCACACCACTGTGGAAAGGCAATACGGAAGACGTACGTGGGTTAGGGGTTTGATCCCATGGGTTTGTGAACTAGAACATGTCATTTCAGCTCTCTGAACCTGTGTTTCCCAATCTGCAAAATGGGTGGCTGATGGCTCCATCATAGACCTAGTGCAAGGCCTAAGTGAGACAATGTAAGCTAACACAGTTGTTCCACTGTGGCTCGATAAACGTGAGCTTCCTCTTGTAGCTGCATGATAATTTCATTTCTGGGGAGGGAGGTCTCTTGCTAGATGGATGCTGCCACCTAGCTTGGGTCTCCAGTGGGAAGCTATGCCTGGTACCTGTGGGCCTCCATCCCAGGGGACGCTGCCCTAGCTCAGTTGCTCCTTTTGGCTTACCCTTTCCACTGTGCCAGCTCCCAGCTCTCCATCTCTGTCCCACCCCTTCATGCAATATGACAAAAACCAGGTTAGGTCATCAGATCACTCTCTTGCTTGAGAAATCTGCGATGTCTCCCTGCTTCCTAGGGGCTGCAGTGTGATGTCCTTAGCCCGGCACTGCAGGCTCTTCCAAAGGTGGGCCTTGCTGCTGGTTCCTGTCCCTCTGCCACTGCCTTCCTGCACTCCCGGTGTTCTGGGGCTCTCACAGCACTGCTAAACTGCCATGCCTTTTCACACTTGCAGCATTGCCCACACAGTGTCCTCTGCCTCCATTGCCGTCCATGTTTTCTGCTTGGAGACCCCGCTTAGAGCTCATCTCCCCTGGAACCGGTCCTTGACTCCCCACTTTCACACCTGGAAGTCCTAGGGTCCTAGCATTACAACTTTTCCTTCTCTTCCTGCGCCTCACTGCCGAGATGGCACATCGGTTTTCCTAGAGTTCTGCTACCTGGCTGGATTGCTGAAGGTGCCACTGAAGAGAGGGCTTCCTAAAGGTTTCTCAAATCCTTGATTGGAGTAATAAAAGGAAGATACTCACAGAAAGTAAAACAACATTTTAAAAATAATTAGTTGCTGTAATAAATAATAACAACTTTATTTTATTAAACTTCTATTATGTGCCAGATAGCCTGTGAGTCATTTCCCATTTTATCTTTATTGTAACTCATGAAAGAGGCATATTTTTAATATATGGATGAGAAAGCTGGGGATCAGCATGATTGATTAAGCCACTCGGGGTCACACAGCCAATAAGGCGGCAGAGTCGGGATTTTCTGACCCAGAGGGGTATGTGCACCGACGTGTGGTTATGTGTATGTGTGTGCATGCATACACGTGTATTCTTTTATCTATACCATCTTCCAAATTGGGAAACCCTGCACATTTGGGGAAACGGCTAAATTAAGCTAAACTGAAATGTGGTTGCAAGAATACTAAAATTTTGCTGCAGATCCCTGTTATTTGCCGAGTGTTAGGTTAATTTTGTGTTGGCTCTCTTGTCCTCTTTTTTCTCTTTAAATACACTGTTTGGCCGAGTCCTGAAAGCATTGATCCAAAAGGGAAAAAGAGAAGCGACAATTTCCCAAGAAAGAGATGCCATTTTCCCCAGGGTCTGTCATGCCACCTGCTCCACAATCCCAGTCACAAGGTGGGAGAGCTCATCTCCTGGCTTCGTCACTCTCTGAGCCTCTGCTCCTGCAATGCATGATTATATTAAATGTGATTCTTAAAAAATTGATGATGTTTAAGCTCCTGGAACTGTCAGAAGAAGGCCCTAATAAGATGACTCTATGTGCAGCTTTTCATGTTGCCACTAGGTTCTATAATTATAAGAAAATGAGTTGTTATAGCAACTGCCATGTAGGCCTCGCTTCCTCCTGGGGATGCTGAGCTCTCAGCTCTGTGATCCAAGTAAATGGGAGGGAATTTGGTTCTTTAAGGGGTTTCAACCCTCCCTTGGGTGATCATCATTCATTCATTCTAATTCTTGACAACCTGGACCCAGTTTTACTTTGCAATCTGATAGACCTGGTTTGAATGTTAGTTCTATAACTCACTGGACTGTGTGACCTTGGGCAAGTCACCTCACCTCCATCAGCCTCAGCTTTTACTTCTGTAAAATGGGGATGCCAGTGCCCATCACTTGAGAGAGCCATTGTGATGATGGTGCTTGGGATGTGGCTAGCACAGCGCCTGGCATGCAGTAGCCCCTAAAATAGATGGGACACATTCCCCTTAACTTCTTTCACTGGGAGCAAATGAAAAATGAAATTGCTACAAGTAGAGAGGGTAGGTGTTTTCATAGTCTTTAAAAAAGTATTGTCGTTAATTTGGCTACTGTAGCATCTGTGGCTTGAAAACCAGGCTACTAAACAGAAATTTGAGGCTGAATCATGTACAAGATATCAGACAGAGAAAAAAAGAGAGATGAAGAGAGAAAAAAAGCTAAATATAAATGAATATTTAGCTAATGAAACTGACTTGAATGAAAACTCCTCCAACTTTATTTTATATTGCATTTCTCTGAGGCTAAGAAAAAAAATTTCAAATTTCTAAAAGAATCTCCAAACTGAGTCAGAAAACCTGGTTTCCGGTCTCAATCTTTGGGTCTCAGTTTTCCCATCTGTAAAATGAGGAAGTTGGGTGAGTTCATCCCCAAGGGGCCTGGAACAATCGTTCTTAGTCAGAGGTAATTTTGTTTCTCAGGGGACACTTGGCAATATCTGGAAACAGTTTTGGTTGTCACAGCTGGGAGTGGGGATGCTATTGGTCTCTAGTGGGTAGAGGCCAGGGATGCAGCTAAACGTCCTATGATGCATAGGACAGCTCCTTACAACAAAGCATTGTCCAGCCCCAAATGCTGAGAAGCCTCGCTCTAGGAGTTAGCAGCATTATTCGCTGGGTCTAAAACCATAGTCACGCCACCAAGGATAAGTCAGATTTGTTCGCTATTTCAGTGTCTTATCCTAGCAATCTCCCAGAGATTTAAAGCCTTAGAAAAATTAGAAAAGGTAAAGACAGAAAGACTTCTCAAGGTTGTAGGAAGCTTAATAAAAAAATGAGATGGCCGCAGGAAGTGTGATACTGCACAACCCTAAACAGACCCAATATGATTGTTTTGTGTACAAAGCAAAATGTACTCAATGCAATTTTAGGTCTATAAATAGCTTTATTGTTTTTTGTATAGAGGAGGATAAAAATAAATCTTGCAGATATTTCAACTGCCCTTCTCATTTCCAGCTCCTGTCTTCGGTTTTGACATGTCAAGCCATAGTCAGAGTGTGTCTCTTCTGAAACTCACAGGCAATCACTTCCTTTCCCTGCTTCAAACCATTCTGGGGCTTCTCTTGGTCATTAGGGTAAAATCTGAACTCCTTCGCCTGCTATACTTGGTCTCTCGAGCCTGTCTCTTGCTCATCTCTTCAGCCTCCTCCCAACAAGCTAAATTACCTGTGGAATTCTCAACACACTGGACCCGATTTCATCTTTACTCCTCCGCTTAGCTGTTCTTTCTACTCCGAATGCTTTTCTCTCCCCACAGTCTGGTGGCCACCTGTTCATCTCATAAAACTGGCTGGGACATCACCTCCTTTCCTAGTAGCCCCACCTCTCTTCCTCATTTTCAGAAAGGACTGACCATTTCCTTTGTGGGACCTTAATCACTGGGCAGAATTGGTCATCTTTCCCTCCTTCTTGCAGTTATTTCCTTTCCTGCGTTTTTCCGGTCCTGGGCTCTTGAGGACAGAAACTGCCCTGATTCAGTTGTATAGCCCCTTATGCCTATACATTCTGGGGCCTTGAATACAGTAGGTGGTCAGTAACCTTTGTTTTAAAATAAGAATAACATATAAATGCACAACATTCCAACAGTACAGAAAGGCATTCACTGAGAAATTAAAGTCTCCCTTTCCCTCCTTCATAGTTCTCACAAAAAATATCTGTTGTCTACATCTGTGCTATCCAAATTGGAAGCCCCTAGCCACCTGTGGCTATATACATTTAAACTGGCCAAAACAAAATGCAATTTAAAGTTTAATTTCTGTCACACTAGCCACATCTCAAGTACTTAGTAGCCATGTGAGCCTAGTGACTACCATATTGGACAGCTCAAATTTAGAGAACATTTCCATCATTGCAGAAAGTTCTGTTAGTCCAAGAGCAGCTTCCTATGTTCCTATGATCTCATCCAGGGACATTTCCTAAAGGTCTTATATGTACAGTACACGCACACACACACCACACACACACACACACACACACACACTTAAACTTGATTTCCTCATTCATCTTCTCAAATGTAACCATCGTATACACATTCTCTTGTACCTTGCTTCTTTCTCTTAATAATATATCTCAGAGATCTTTCCACATCAGCACACTGAGATCCTTTTTGTTCTTGTTAATGGTTGTAGACAGAGGATGTTTCATCATCTTTCTCAATTAGTCCACGATTGTTCTAGCTTTCAGCCTTCTGCTGCTGAAATCAAACTGCAGTGAACCTCCTTCCAGTGAACTACACGCACTACTACAGTTTGAATGTTTGTGTTTTCCCACAAATTCCTATGTTGAAATGCTAACCCCCAAGCTGATATTAGGTATTAGGAGGTGGGGCCTTTGGGAAGTGATTAGATCACAGGGGTGGAGCTCTCATGAATGGGCGTGGTGTCTTTATAACAGAGGCCCCAAGAAGCTTGATCTACCCTTCCACCATGTGAGGACACCGATAGAAGGCACCATCTATGAACCAGAAAATGGACCCATCCCAGATACCAAATCTCCTGGTGCCTTCATTTTAGGTCTCTCGACTTTCAGAACTGTGAGAAATAAATGTCTGTTGTTTCTAAGCTATCCAGTCTGTGGTATTTTGTTATAGCAGTCCAAATGGACTAAGACATGCACACACACACATGCACACGCACACCCCTTTCATATGTTCTGCAAGTGTAAGTGGAGGGCGTGAGAGTCTTCAATCTTAAAAACCTTTCCAGAGGGTATATACATCTTCCATTTTAATTAATAAATTTTGCTGAATTACCTTCCAAATATATTCCCCCACAGGGCCTAAGCGTGAGCTGCTCCTCCCCATGTGCTGGCACCAGGTTTTAACCAACTCTAAGTCCTACCCATCTGATAGGTAGGAAATGGCCCCTCCTCTTGAAGTCTCCATGTCTTTCTCTCTCTCTCTCTTCTTTTTTTTTAGATGGAGTCTCGCTCTGTTGCCCAGGCTGGATTACAGTGGTGCAATCTCAGCTCACTGCAATCTCCGCCTCCCAGGCTCAAGCGATTCCTGCCTCAGCTTCCTGAGTAGCTGGGATTGCAGACACCTGCCACCACGCCTGGCTAAATTTTTGTATTTTTAGTAGAGACTGGGTTTCACCATGTTGGCCAGGCTGGTCTCGAACTCCTGACCTCATGATCAGCCCACCTCAACCTCCCAAAGTGCTGGGATTACAGGCGTGAGCCACCATGCCCAGCCACGCACATCTTTCATTATCAGTGAGTTTGAGCTTCTTCTTGGGTTCTTATTGCCTGTTTGATCATTGGTTCTTTTCTGGAAAAATTCTTATCTGGCTGGACCGTTTGTTCCTTCCTCCTGATTTGTGTTGCTACCTCCCAAAGCCACAGACTTAGTTTTTCTCCTTTGTTTGGTATCTCCTCAGTCCTTTGCCTTCTAGCTTTGTTTATGGTGTAACTGCTTTTTTCATTCTACAATATTTCTAACTTTTGCTTGAACTCAAATTAATCATGGACTCCACAAGGCATGAGGGAAAATATTGATACATTTGACTTTAAAAATTAAGGCCATCTCCCAACCTAAATTTATGTTTTCTTCTAGTGCTTTTATGATTGTGTTTTATATGTTACAATTTTGATTCATCTGGAATTTGTCTCTGTGTGAAGAGTGAGCTGGGAATCCAAGTTTATTTCTTTTTGAATGGCAGTTTGTCAGGTGTTCTAAGATCATTTATTCATCTTTTCCCTCTCTGACTTGACATACAACCTTTAAAAAAGATACTGCATTTCCATATGGGTTTCAGTCTAGTTCTGTTCTCTCTTTTCTTCTATTGATCTGACAGTTTTTTGTTATTGTATACCAAACTCTCTCAATTACAGCTTTGTTATACATGTTTATATCTGTGTAAATTATTCTTCTCTCATTCCTTTCACTCCTTACCCATTCTTGCATTTTGCTTTTGCAGGTAAATGTATATATTTATATATCTTATATATATAATGTTATATATAACCCTATATATAAATTAACCTTATTATATATAACCATATATATGTGGATATTTTACTACTGTTACTGTTTACTTGGATTACATAAATTTACAGATTTCAATTTGAGGAGATGCTACATCTTTAAAATATTGAGATTTTCTTTCCTTCCTTCCCTCCCTCCCTCCCTCTCTCTCTCTCTCTTTTTCTTTTTCTTTTTTTTTTTTTTGAGACAGTCTTGTTCTGTCGTCCAGGCTGGAGTGCAGTGGTGTGATCTCAGCTCACTGCAACCTCCACCTCTCGGGTTCAAGTGATTGTTGTGCCTCAGCCTCCTGAGTAGCTGGGATTACAGGCACGCACCACCACACCTGGCTAATTTTTGTATTTTTTAGTAAAGATGCGGTTTTACCATATTGGCCAGGCTGGTCTTAAATTCCTGACCTCAGGTGATCCACGCGCCTTGGTCCCCCAAAGTGTTAGGATTACAGATGTGAGCCACCACGCCTGGCCTAAAATATTGAGATTTTCTATCTAGAAACAAGATCGCATCTGTTGATGACTTTCATCACTTTCAGTTGAGCTTTAAGATCATTTTTGCAGTTCTTGTTAAATTTATTCCAAAGTATTTTACCTATTTTGTTGTTGTTGTTGTTGTTGTTGATATTGTAAAAGGAATCTTTTCTTTCATTATTTTTTAACTGGGTATTATTTACACTTAATAAAAATGCTTTTGAATTTTGTATATTTATTTGCCACCAGACAGTTACCAACTTCTCTTATTATTTCCAATACTTTGTTTAAAATTTTGATTCTTTGTATTTACAAAGAATAAACAATTGTTCCATCTGCCCATAGTTCTAATATTGCTTCTCTTTTTCTGATATTTAGTTTTCTTATGTTATTTCCTGTTTGCAATTTTTAGACTCCTGATGTCATTTTCCTGTCTAATTGCAGTGGTCAGTACTTTCAGATTTGCTATTTCTAGTGTTTTAGCATTTACATTTTGATGTTTTTTCCCCCCCCAAATGCCCTTTCTGCATTTATGGACATGGTGATATGGTTTGTCTTCTTTGACTCAGCATTATGGTAAATTATACTAATATATTTTCAGATATTAAGCCATTCTTACATGTCCTCATTTGGTCATGGTGTACCATGGAGTTCTGTTTGCTAACACATTACTGTATTTAAAATTTTTGCTTTATTAATATTGTGAGGTTGTGTTGAGTTTTACTTTTTGTGCTGTCTTCATCAGGTCTGGTATTAATGTCATTCTGCCTCTGTAAAAAGAATGTACAAGCATTTTTTAAAAAAGAATGTGCAGGCAGATCACGAGGTCAGGAGATCGAGACCATCCTGGCTAACACAGTGAAACCCCGTCTCTACTAAAAATACAAAAAATTAGCCAGGTGTGGTGGCGGGCACCTGTAGTCCCAGTTACTTGGGAGGCTGAGGCAGGAGAATGGTGTGAACCCCGGAGGCAGAGCTTGCAGTAAGCCGAGATCGCACCACTGCACTCCAGCCTGAGCAACAGTGAGACTCTGACTCAAAAAAAAAAAAAAAAAAAGAAAGAAAGAAAATGTACATGCATTTTTCTTTCTCCATGTCCTGGAAAATTTGACAGTAGAGAAATAATCTATTTCTTTATATATTTTTTAAAAACAGAATTAACCCACAAAATCATCTTAACATTTGGAAGGATGTGGGTAGTTTTCAGTAAATATATGAAGAATTAATATACAAATAAATTTCATTTGTGCCCGACCACCTGTCTGAAGCTTTGAAAGATTACATTTAGAAATGCACCCATTGCCATTCTCTTAATTGTAACTCCCTTCAGCAATTTTTTCGAGTGGCTCCATTCAGTCAATAAGTGTTTACAGAGTAGCTTCCATGTCCCGAGCCTTGGGGTAGATGGTATGGATGATTCATGGAAGTAGAAGACGTGGCCTACAATTTAATGTTCCCAGGGTACTGACATACAGCTGAAGCTTCCATTTATGTGAATTTGATTCTAAAGCAATATCATTTATCATTGAATATTAATGGAGCAGTATTTGCAGATTACCCTTTAGGCTTACATTAGTCATCCTTGGATTTAGAGTTCAGTAGCTCACTCCAGGCTGCACACACTGAGCTAACACATTGTCTCCTTCTTGCATCTGAGTCTGGCTTCCCTCTCTGTTGCAGGTCTGCAGAGTAGAGCACATTGATTGCTCTGTGAGGTGTGGCTCTGCCACTGGCTCCCTGTGTGACTCATTTCTCTTCCATGAATTTGGGTATTTCACCTGTGAGATGGAGACACCGATCTTATTTTGTCATACTTAGATAATATATGTAAAGCATCAAAACACAGTTGGCACCCAGAAAATCTGCATTTACCTCATTTTGGTATCTCCCAAAATACCTAGCTGAGTACTGGGCTATGAAGTACTATGGGGTATGGGACACTTGTTCAAGTCTAGATTATTTTTAGAGCCCTTGACTGGTCTTCCTACTTCCAAAATCCACTGCTCCCCATTAATTTCCATCCAAGCTGCCAAAGTGATTTTAAAAACTCCAGTGGAACCATGTCCATGAATGCCAGATATGAAAGACCCACTGGCTCTCTAGTGCCCCCAGTAAACTCTTCAGTCTGAACTTTATGCTCCTTTCTCAGGCTTCCTCTGCTTACCATCCAAGACTTGCGTTTCACCATCATGGGCCACCCCAACGTCCACACCCTGGGGCAGGCTGTTCTCTCCACCTGGATCCCCCTTTTACTGTCTCCTTCTAGGCTAGCCCAGGAGCCCCACTCCCCAGTGCCATCTCCATCACATTGCTTCTCACCTTGCCTTCTATGAGTCTTTCCTGAGAGCAGACACCACATATATGTCATCCCTGCATCCCATGTGCCTGGCCCAGGGCCAGCAAAGGGCTAGCCATTCAGCTTGTATCTATTGTCCAGTGAACAATTAGGCTTTGGCTTACATGGTAAAATATGAATGAGATTTTCTCCATTTTAGTTCTCTGGGGATCCCTGGGGGAAATTGTTCTTTATAACAGAAATGAGGCCAGGAAAATCAGTTGTGTTTCTCGGCTGCAGGAGATGAGGGAACAGCATAACTTTCCTGAATATCCCAGGGCATGGCACTATAACAGAGTGGCAAGAGGTGGACTGTGCTGGAGGCCCCTTTCATTCTTACATGCGTTTCAAGCCAAGCTCAGGCGAGAACTCACCGTTCAGCTGCCCACTGCTCATGAAATTCAGGAGCTGGCATGCTTGCAAAGCTTCCTTGCAAAGCTCCTTTCTTCTTTTTAGGTAATAATGAGCTGGTTGGGCAGCTGCTTGGTTGCCGATGACTTTGTAGTTAAACACCCACACTCCAAGATGCTGCCTTCAGTAAATGGAGGGAGAACAAAAGACCACAAAAAAGACAGGAGAACGAACACTGATACAGCATCTTCTGGGTTCTAGGCACAGTGACTGCTGCATTTGTCTACTTCCTTGACCTGCATAGGTGCCCTGTGATGGGGACATTATTGTAATCACTCCCTTCGTACAGAAGATAGAGAATGAGAGAGAAGGGACTTGTCCAAGGCCACATGGGTTAGATAGGGGCCATTTGTGCATCTTCTGAGCAATCAGTTTGTTTTTATATTCTGGACTCTATGAATGTTATCACTGACCCGTTTCCTGTCATTGGTCAGGTTTCTGGAAAACCTTGAGCTATATGTCTTGCCCACCTGCTGCAAGTAGGGACACTGTTACCATTCCTGCCTCCGACTTATGGCCATCCTTTTTCCTTCCATTTCCTCCATTACTATTTTTCTCATCTATAAAATGGGAATAACAGTAATTATACTGAACACAACATTGTTGTGGAGAAACTAAGCAAAGTGCGCAGGGCAGAATTGGGCACAGTGTGAACACTCAACGTGGAGCCTGTGAGTTGCCGGAAGTCATTTCTGGAAAAAGATGGAAGTGTAATAAACAGAAGATGAATGAAACAAGTTAGGTGGCATTTTTTACTTAGCATAGGTTTATCAAGCACCTACTGTAACCAAGCCCTGGCCAGATTCAGGGGCTACCAAGAAGAGTCCTCGGGCCCTTGGGCCTCTCAAGGAGCAAGCAGTTCAGTCAAAACCCAGGTCTGCCACAGGTGAATGTCAAACTGGCTTTCTCAGCTGGCTTGATGCGAGTTCCTTCCATGGAGCCTGTAGTGAAGAGCATTCCACGCTCTCTGCATCTCCTGTCCTGCTTTATTTTCTGTGTCCAGGAAGCAGCCCAGATCTGAAGCTCACCTCCAGCCATGTGGTTTGTCCATAACCCCTCAAAGAAGAGCTTTGCGTAAAGGAAGACACCCCTGGGCGGACGCCCCACCCTAGGTTGTGAGGCCCCACTCATCCTGCCAGGGCTACGGGGTCATAGTTGAATAAGCATACAAACAGGGGACCCAAATTGCAGCTGCAGCAGGCAGGTCGGCTGAGGGAAGATAATTTCATTAGGTTCCAGGCTCTTGCTCTAATGTTCTATGGCGATGTCTCTGTGGCCTTGCAGGCTGGCTGTGCGTGCACTCCTGTGTCTACTGGATGATTTTCTTGTCTTTGTACAGTCAGAATGGTGGATAAGGATGTGCACGTCCATCTTTTTTGGAGCCAGGAAGAGTGGGTAAAATGCAAGAGTCTGATTTCTGCCCTGATCAAACCATGGGAAAGTTAATTAAGGCTGTGACTCACCAGACCATCTTGATGAAATTAAGCAGTCCAGCCAGGCATCCGGCTATTTTAGTGGCAGGAAGTCAAATGGTTGGCTCTATTGGTGACTCCATAGGTGTGTATTTAAATAATAATGACAGTAATAATAGCTAACATTTATGGGAGCTTTACATCCAGCATCTTTGGAAGTCCACCCAATGTACCTAGTAGGTAGGTGTTATGATTCAGTTAAAGAGATGCAGATAAGGAGACTGAGGCTCAGAGAGGTGGCATCGTGTACTGAAGGTAACACAGCCAGGAAATTGTGGAGCAGAGATTAAATCCTAGTTTGATGGTAAGGCCTGTTCTCCTTTTCCCGCCTCACACTGGTTCTCTTTTAGGCTTCTGCACCCCAGTCTCTGAACAGCCAAAGCTAAACTGCTATATCATCTGTATCCTGAACGCTTGCTAGCCCTTCATTTTCTTAATAACAAATTAAAATTATCATCATGGCAGCAGTAAATAAGCTTCATGACCTCACTGCTCCAAGCCCATTTGCCTGCATTTTGGGACAAACTTGTAGCTACAATCATTGCCTGTGGAAACAGCAAGACTGTGCGATGACATCTTAATTTCCTGAGTTTCACTTTGTACAAAATGACCCTGGTAAGACTTGTGAGGGTTTTCTGGTTTGGATCATTTTTCCCAAACGCTAGTGATTGACAAGTTCATGGATGAAAGCTCCACATCCCAGGCTAGAGGAAGGCCTAGGTGTACTGAACAAATGTCAGAAAGAAGAGATTCGACCTGGCCTGGCTGTGCGAGGCTAGGAAGTCCTGTCACCTTGCCACAGTCAGATGGGGATTAATGACATCTTTGTCAAACCGCTGTTGTTATTTTGGACTTAAACTGAGGCAATGCACACAAAGCCCAGCTCCTGGCTTATAGGGATGCTCAGTGAATATTAGGTCCTTCTCCTCTACATTCTCAAATCCCTCCTTTGTGGTAGGTGGTGGCCTGTACGTATTTGGAGATTTTTGTGGACACATGTTTCAGACCCATTTAACCGCCTGCCCTGCCCTGTAAAGTAACTGGCCACAGGAGCCCATGGTGCCAGCTGGGAGCCAGCTCCCGGCTCAGCCCCAGACAAGTCACACTTCTGGCCTCACCCTGGGCCTTGTTGAACAGATTGGGGTGATTGCTGGCTAACAGACCCTGGGCCAATCACTTTCTGGAAACTTATTTCCTCTAAAATAGGGATAAAAAGCCCAACCAGACAGAGTTGTTGAAAGGCTTAATGCAAGTAACAAAAGAAAGTAATGAAAGCACCATCCCCAATTTAAAAACTGGGAAACTTCATGTAATTTCACGATCTCTGCCTTTCTTGAAAAATCAGATCAGCCATGTTAGAATCTCATTCCTGTCCTTGACAATGAGCGTCTGGAGCTGTGCAGCTGCTGTCCCCTGTCAATGAGGCAGGTTCCCTCTAGGTCCCGAGCATGCCACACCAGCCTTTTTCACTCATTGGTGGTGTGTGCCTGCTCCCTGCTTGCACAGAGAAGGTCACCAGGCCAGGTTGGCTCCTTTCCTCTCAACAGGTCAGTGAGATCTAGGTAAACAGGTTTCCATCTATGACGCACTTGCTTTTGCTTTGTTGCCTTATAAAGGCACAACCTTGTGAGTTAAGACCTCAGCTTCTCCATCCTATAAGAGGTTCACTGTCAAAGGTCTTAGTATTCTCTGGCCCATATTGAATGATGACTTGAACTTTGAAAATGAAAAACATTTCGGGATTCCAGAGATTTATCTCCTACGTCGGCAGGGCCGTCGGACCCTCGCTTTTCTTCCTAACCATTATACCACAGCACATTAATTTGGGAAATGAATTACTACTTTGGAATGTTCCAGTTCAAACTGTGCTTTTTCTCTTTCAAGGATTCCACAAATATTAATGAGTTTCTGGCTCTACACCCAGGAATCACACTTCTATACCTCTCCTTCTTCCCATGGGGAGCTTTCCTCTCTGGGTTCTGAAAGAGACTCCTGAATTATTGCTCATATAAAGTTTGAGGCCACAGATGTTTCATTTTCCTTTTACTTTCAAAAGGCAATTTACTTAGTGAGATTCATTGGGGCCCTAGAGAATGGGCTTCTTTAATGGGTTTTTGGGGGGCTTCCATGGGGAGCTGACCAAACATTATGATAATGCAATCTTTTTGGTTTGAGGATGGAGGGAACCTGTGTATTCCATGCTGCAACAATCATACGGCCACTCCAGAGGCTGTGGAGTGAGTAGACGGTGCACATGGCCTTTGGGGTCACACCTGAATTCAAATCCTGGCTACTCCATTCATTAATTGAGTTTCCTTATAGGCAGGTGACTTAACTACTCTGGGTTTCATTTTCTTCATGTATAAAACAGGAAAAATGACAGGATCTACCTTATAGAGTTGGTTTTAAAAATTATTAGTAAGAAATGAGGCTGAGCATGGTGGCTCATGCTTGTAATCCCAGCACTTTGGGAGGCTGAGGTAGGAGGGTTACTTGAAACCAAGAGTTTGAGACCAGCCTGGGAAACACAGTGAGACTCCATCTCTACAAAAAAATAGTAATAAAAAAATAGCTGGGCATAGTGGTGCATGCCTGCAAGTCCTCCTACTTACAGGAGGCTGAGGTGGGAGGATCACTTGATCCTGGGAGGCTGAGGCTGCAGTAAGCCAAGATCGCACCACTGCACTCCAGACTGGGTAACAGAGGGAGACCCTGTCTCAAAAAAAAAAAAAATTGTTAACAAGAAATGAAGTTAAAATAACTACATCATGTTTAATAAATTCTAATATGCATCTTAAGCCTTTCCAATGAAATCATCTTGGATATGAGAGTGCAGCCCACAGACAAAGCCAACTCCTTCTTTAGGGATTGACCCCAATTGAGGGATTAGACAGAACAATGGGCAGTAAACAGGCCTTCCACAGATGTTACCTCCCAAACCTGTCTTGCCATTTTAGGGCTGTCATTTCTATCCAAGAGAGGATCTTTACAGGAATTCTGATATATTGACTTAGATGCCATTTACTGAACACATACTGTTTCAGACCGAAGCCAGACAGGTGAGCTCCATAATCTCATTCCACCTTTCAGCGTTTTGGGGTGTGAGAGGGCATTCTAGTTCCTGTTTTATGAATGAAGAAACTGAGGCTTAGAGATATCACAAAACTTGTTCAAAGTCGCACAGGTGGTAATAGTGGGAGAAGCTGCAGGCGGAGAGTCCATCTGCCCCCAGAGGCTATACTGGCTCCAGACCAGCTCTGGCCAGTAGTGAAGGCTGTCTTCAGCCTCATTCCAGTATTTCACAACACCCCAAGGAAATGATTCCTTTTCTTCTTATTAGGCCAAATAGACCAACAGAAATATCATGATCACCCTGGTTATCTCCTATTCTCAGATATGTGCATGAGTCTGATAAATCCAAAACAAGAGAATGAATTCATTCATATTGAATAAATGAGTCTGTTTGGCATGAAAAAAACTCATTTGAAACATGGGAACTATGGGACAGGGAGAGGAACAAGACTTTAGATCCTACGGCATGTTCCTTCTCCCAGATCCTTGGTCTCTGGGCACCTGCTCTATGCCAGGCGCTGGTCTTGGCATTTCCACACAATGATTTCATTTCCTCCTTACATCAGTGCTTCAAGGTGGCTATTAGGATCCTCATTTCCAGATAAGACAGCTGAGCCCAGGAAATGTAATAAGAGACCCAGAAAGTGATGGGTGGGAATCTAAGCATGCGTGTTTCTGGCTTCAGGCCAAAGCTGAGGTCAAGACCTGGTTTTTCTCTTTATCAGGACAGAACAGATGGATGCAAAGGTGAAGTCACAGTGAAACATACTTCCTGACCTGGGAACATGTGGGCTTTGAGGGCAGACTTGGCTTCTAGGTATTATTTAAAGGGGAAATTGGCAAGCCCCTTGAAGGGGCTGAGTGGATGTGGGGTCAGCCATGACCCCCATCTGCATACTGATACTGACAGGGGTCAGAAAGGGGCTTTGGATTCTGGAATCCCACCACTCTTGCCTTCTAAGGCTCACTGACAAGGAGGTCTGTCTATAAGGACAAGCCCCAAATGGCAAAGAACTGCTGTATTCACCTGGCAAGCATCCCTAACTCTGAAGGGCAGCACCTCCACTAAGCAAAGCTGGGGTTGAGGCTCAGGATGGGGTCCTCAGTGAATTTGCAGATTCCTGTCCTGTTGTGCCCACCCTCGCCCCAAAGAGGGGTCTCATCCTGCAGTGCAAGGAGGCAGTCCAAAGTGTATGCCACCACCAGAGGGAAACCCATGAGGTGGAAGGTAGGAGAGGGTGTATTTTTTTTCCATGTCTAGTGTCAGGCTCACTGAAAGATAGTTGAAGTCAGGATGCCACAGGGAAGGAGAGGAAGAGGGTCTTATTCTTCCTGCACAGAGGAGCCTGGCCCAAAAAAGATACCCCAGGCTTCTCTGTGCAGGAAGAATAAGACCCTTACCCTCATCCTGACCCATGAGGAAAGAAGGAAAGGAAGAGTTTGTGAGGATTTTGTTGTTTGCATGTTTCAGACAGTTCTTGCTTGATTTGTTGCCCAGGCTGGGGTGCCTGACTCACTGTAGCCTCAAACTCCCTGGGCTCAAGTGATCCTCCCAGCTCAGCCTCCTGAGTAGCTGGGACTGCAGGCATGCACCGCCACCCCCAGCTAATTTTTACTTTTTTCTTTTTTGTAGAGATGGGATTTTGCTATGTTGCCCAGGCTGGTCTTGAACTCCTGGCCTCAAGTAATACTCCTGCCTTGACCTCCCAAAGTGCTGGGATTATAGGCATGAGCCACCATACCCGGCCAGGATGAGATGTTGGTGGGGCCTGGGCTCTGGGAGGCAGGAAGAGAAAGGCAAAGGGCTGGAACCTGGTGCCTGCCTTTTAAGGCACAGGGTCCCTGGTAAAGTATAGCTCGTTACCAGTTCGACCCTGAAAAATAAGATACGGAATGCCTTCTCCTGCCTTCACATTGAGCACAGGGGCAGCTGTGTTGACGGTCCCCAAGACCATCCCCAGGTTCGACGATTCACCAGGAGGACTCACAGCACTCAGCATATGGCTGTATGCATGGCTGTGATCTCTTACAGCAAAGGGATACACAGCAAAATCAGCCAAAGAAAAGAAAAAAAGAGCATGAGGCAACGTCGAGGGGAAACCGGGCGCAACCTTCCAAGACTCGTCTCCCAGTGGAGTCATGGAGGATGCGCTTCATTCCTGCAGCAGTTTCAGAGGCGCGTGGGAAATGTCCGCCAGGGAAGCTCGTTAGAGACTGTCTCCAGGGTCTTCACTGGGGGCTGGTCACATAGGCACTGTTTGCTTAGCACCCACCCAAGTTTCAGACTCCAGGTGTTCAACCTAAGCCATATTGTAAGTACAAGTTAGGCAGGGTGAGCCACTCCTATCAGTTCTGGGGATGGTGGGAACACTCTTAAAATCCAGCTTCCCAGACACCAGCGAAGGGGCCAGTCTTGCATGCAGACCTTGCCAAGGGCACCAATCTCAGGCTGGCTGTGTGAACTGTTTTGTGTGAAAACGCCCTCCAAGACTCCTCCCAGGTAGAGTGTGTCTGTGTGTCTGTGTGTATTTGTTTAGGGCAGCGGGGTGTGGAGGTAGAAGACAGGGTAGAGATTCCTTCCTCCTCATGGACAAGGTAGCAAATTGAGCACAGGGGCAGAAATGCCGTCTTCCCCAACATGGCTGACGTATGTCCAGAGGAGATACTGCTGGGTATGCTAGACTGTGGTATTAGCAGACATTATTCTTATCCTTGCAAGAATTACAGGGAGACATGGAGGAGTTTATCTGGCAGGGGAACCCCCACTGGCATGCCTAGCAGTGCCACACATTGAAATTTGGGGATGATTTTTAATTTTCCAAACCAACTTTGCTGATCTGATTCTTTTCTTCTTCCTTCCCCTTCTTCTTCCTCTTTTTTTTTTTTCCGTCAACTTTTCTGCCAAGAAAGGGGATTAAGGAATGGAAGTAGCTTAATGGAACAAGCTATTTGGGCTGCCGGGCTCATGTCTCCATGGAGATGGTAATGCAGGCTGTGTCTAGACAGACGGTTGGCAGGGATGCAGCGAGACAGTTGTGTGCCTCTGACTGGAGCCGGGATCTGCACGGATGGCCCTCTGGGCTGAGGGGGATGGTCTGGCCCTGCTCTGGGGCCTTTCTCTTGGGGTTGGATGGAGCAAATAGATGTGAGTTCTTCATCTGAGTTCACCTGTGTGCCCTTTGTGCAGGCCCAGGCCAAGAGCTGGGCAGGCGGCCACCGAGGCACAGGCCCTACTGTTGAGGGGCTCATGGACTGCTGGGGCAGGCTGATGTGTTACATGGCCATGATAGCACATGTGATGTATGGCCACAGCTGGAACTGATGGCCTTGGGAGCCTGGGGGGGCCTTGCTCACAGAGGAAGTCTGGGAAGGTTTCCTGGTGTGTGTGTGTGGAGCACCCTCTAAGTGGGAGGCCGTGGAAGGCATGCCAGTAGCAGACAGCCTAGAACTTTCAGGAACTAGGACAGTCGTGTGTGTGTGTGTCTGAGGCAGGAACAATTAGTGAAGTGGGACAGGTAAGCAGGGACCAGATGATGGAAATAGCACAGTGCCAAGGAAATAACACGTGTTTTGGATCCAGGAAAACCTGGCTTCTAGGTCTCGCTTTACTACTAATTGGCTGGATAATCCATTATTTAATCCACAATTTACCCAACATCTGCAAGCCTCAGTTTTGCCATCTGAAAACCAGGAATATCAACAGTCCTCACTTTATGGAATCCTGGGTAGGACTTAGTGAGATGATACTTGTCAAGTGCTGAGTAGCTGACGATTTAAGGATGTGAGTTTCTTGCCCTCCTTTAGTCAGAAGCCAGACAAAGGATTTTGAACATTGTCTTGCTCCAATGACAGTCTCCAGGCTACTTGCATTCAAACTTCCTGGATTTGTATGGAAAATGCTGATTTCTGGGTGTTATGGTAGAACAAGGGGATCAGAATCTATGTGTACTCAGGACTCTGCATCTTACCACCCTCCTTAGATGGTTCTGATGCTTAGTCAAGTCATAGACCTGCTGTGCCAGGAGATGGGAAGTCAGGGGAGGGCTTTCAGCCCCACCATGCAATGTTCAGAAGAGTAATTTAAGAAGATAGCTTTGGTGGCCAACAGGGAGAATGGTTAGGGTTGGGGAGGCAGGAAGGGTCAAAGAGGAAATGATCCATGTCAAAGGTGCTTTTCTGTCCCATTAATATGAATCATCAGCAAAACCCTTAAAGGGTGGGGCCCTCAGGCCCTGGGGAAGGTCAAACACAGAGGGTATGGCCCTGCCCTTGAGGGGCTGTCAGCTGGTTGGGGAGGATGGATCACAGATGTAATACAGTGTAATACCCAGGCAACACAGACTAATACTCAATGGCTTCGTGCTGAGGGGATAGCCAAACCAAATTCATAAATGATGCATAATTATAAAGATAACAACAATGACAACAAGAAGCATTAATTTGTCACTTTAGCATTTACATGGCACTCTTTCCTCTTGCATTTTATCATCTTGATTGTACCTCATGACAGTTTTTTGTACATTAGCGCACTGATTTAGAGCCATTGTGTAGGTGGTGAGGTCAAGGCTTGTCTTGATTCTGAGGTGGCCCAGACTTGGCACGTGAGGATGCTCTATGTGATTATATAAAGTTGGAGGGGCCACAGTGTGTAAAATGGGATGGAACAGAAGGAATCAAGATTTAAGCTGGGATCCATGTAGATGGGAACAAGAAGCAAGCCTATAAAAACATATGGGGGATTGATGGCAGGATTATAATAGGTATTTTTCCTTTTGGATTTTCAATATTGTTCTTATAATAATGGTGCAATATATTTTTAATAAAAATGAACTGTAATGTCATTGTAGGTTTATAGGCATTCTAACATATGGTTAGCCAGCTGGGCTTCTGAGTGAGACAGGTCTGAGTTATAATCCTCACCCTGCCCCTCACATATGTAAGGTCTTTCCATCGCTCTCTGATACAACATTGTACAATGGGTGCATTGATAGCACCCACTTCATGGAGTTGCAGGGGCATGAAGTATTGAAATGCGTGTAAGCATTCCATGTATGCTAATTAACTAAAGGCTTCCCGGGAAAGGCTGAGCATCTACTAGGATAGGCTAGGCCTATCCTGAGGGCTTTTAGGCACTACCATGCCCCGCCATCCAACAGCTATTGTGAGGCAGTTATCAGGTGTCACCTACCTTTCAGAGAAGTAAGCTGAGGATTCCAAAGGGTAAGCAACTTTCCCAGCTTCATTGGTGAGCAGGTGGCGAGCTGTGCTTTCAGTCTAGACCTTCTGGCTTCGAAGGCTCTGCTTCATTCACTACTTGGTACTAGGGGAAGGGCTAAAAAAAACCCCAGGTGTCATCTGGGCAGACTTTACAGAGGTTGCAACCCCTTTGAACTTTCTGCTCAAGCCCTATTGTCAGGATCTTTGGGGCTCAGCCAGGAACAAGGTACCAGGAGGCCTAATTCTGTCTCTGGAGGTTCCAGCTGCCACATACAGAAGGCAAATGTCTGTTTGGCAGCCCTGTTTTTATTTCCCCACAAAGTTTAATTTCCCTGATGTGAGTGGTTCTATTGCTTTGAGGTTTCCAGGGTTTGCATTCTTCATAAAAAAGACTGGTTTATTGTGCACTGTGGTGCTAAGATGTGGCAGTACCTGAGTGTTAATGAAGTTCATGTTTCCTGACTTGATGAGCGTCCTAGATCAGCATCCTGGCTTGACAGTGGAAGGGTTTTTGGTTTTCTCCACTGTCTTCCTAATTCCTGAGGTTTCTACCTGGGTGGTGACATATCTTCCTAGAATAAGTTTATAGTATGCCTTGTGCATGGTATCTTGCTTCATTGCACTATTACAAGCAAATGTGGCTGCAGGACAGGAAAATATGTATCACAATGCCAGTTAAGGTATGGTTAGGGTTGAGGGCTTTAGAATGAGATACTCCAGAGTTCTAAGCAGGCTGTACTCCTTCAGTAACCGTGTGGCCTCAGACAATTTACTAAACCTCTCTGTGCTTTAGTTTCTACAGCTGTAAAATGGGGGTAATAATTCAGCTTCCAGGGCTATCATGAGGTTTAAAGGAGATCACACATAAAAATCACTCGCCAAATGCCTCACTCATTATTGAATAGTCAATAAATGATTGTTATTATCAGGTAAGCCCATAGGCTGGGCCAATAATACCAGGCAATTTATAGGCACCATCTCATTTAATCTTCACAGCAATCCTATGTGGTGGGATTGATTTTTTTGGTCCCCATTTAACAGATGAAGAAAAAGGGGCTCAGAGAGATGAAGCATCTTACCCAAGGTCACACAGCTCGTCAGAAGCAGAAGCGAGATTGACCCCTGTCACGATGTGGTCATAGTTACTGCAGAGAACTGCCTAAATACTTTCCAGAATGCAGGGTCCAGCTCTCCCAGCTGTCAGAGAGAAGCTTCTCGTCTTTGAGGGGCACAGCAGGCAGGCAAAGAGGTCACTTCAGGGTCAACTAAGAATTCTTCTAGCATCAGAAAAACTATACTTCAGATGACCATATGCAGTGATTTCATCCAACTGGGTTCTTCCCTTCCCTTCAGTCACTCTGCCAAGCTATAGAACAGTTAAGACAGGTCCTGAAAACTCACTGCAGCCAGTGCTTTGTACCAAAAATGAGGATAAGTTGTGGGCTAGGGAATGAATTAGCCTCTCCCTATCCCATGCCAGGTCATGAGTTGGAAGTTGGGAATAAGATTTGGTCCCTGTCCACATGACACACACAATGAACAATTGTAATCCCGTAGGCTGAGTGCTAAGTGGTAGATGGATGCACAAAGTGTAGTGAGAGCACAAATAGGCAAAGGAAGGCTTCTCAGAGGAGGTGACATGGTGAGTTGGGCTTTGAAGCCTGACTAGGAGTTCACCAAGGGGAGAAAGGCTGAAAAGATATGCAAGAGCAGTTCATATGGCAGTCTTCCTGAGTGGTTGGCGCTTTTGAGGTCCATGCTGAGGAGCATGGCAGACAATATGGGGGAATAGAGGAGCCCACATTTGTAGCACGTATACCAGGCACTGCGGGAGGGCGCTGTATTCATTTCCTGGAGCTGCCAAAACAAATGACCATAAACTGTGTGGCTGAATGCAACAGAAACGTGTTCTTTCACAGTTCAGGATGTCAGACTTCCACTGCTGAGGTGTTGGCAGGGCCACATTTCCTCTGAAGTCTCCAGGGAAGAATCTCTCCTTTCCTCTTCGGGCTTGTGGTGAGCGCAGGTGTTCCCAGCCTTGTGGATGCATCACTCCAATCCCGCCTCCCGTTTCATGTGGCTTCTCTTCTCTCTGTGGGTCTGTCTCCCTCTGCATGTCTCTAATAAGGGCACTGCTTGAATTCAGGGCCTGCCTGAATAATCCAGGATAATTTCATCTCAAGATTCTTAACTAAATTACATCTGCAAAGACCCCTTTTCTAAATAAGATCACATTGACAGGTTCTGGAGATTTGGACGTGGGCATGTATTTCAGGGGCCACCACTCAACCCACTTTCAGGTCCCACATGCATTATCCCATGTAACCCTCAGAACTCCGAGAGGCAGATGTTGTTACAATTCCCCTTTGACAGAAAAGGAAACTCAAAAGATTAAAGGTAGACTTTATGCAAGCAGGGACTCCCCTGACCTCTTTGTATGCCCAATGTGTGCAATTATCTCTGACACACTGTAGGTGCTCAGTTAATAATTAGTGAATAAAATATCTCAGCCCAAGCTTTATGAGGAGCATAGCATAGGCTAAGAGCCCAGGCCATGCTACATAGAGCTAGATGCCTGGCTGGATTACTTAATGAGCTGTGTGACCTTGAGAAAATTATGCAACCTCTCTGTGCCTTAGTCTGCTCATCTGAAAAATGAAGATATAATAGCACCTACCTCATAGGGCTGTTGTAAGGTTTGCAAGAGCAAATCCATGTACAGTGCCGAGAACAGTGCCTGACACAATCAGTGCCTAGTAAATGGAAGTGGGAAGTATTACCCCACACTGCATCCCAAGCGGGGCGGCAGACAGGTGAGGTTAATTAAAGTGCCCTAGGAGAAGTGTCTTGAAGAGCTGTGATCAGACAGGGTAGCAGCTCAACATTGCCTGAGGACTTTTGGGGAAGACTTTGGGGAGGAGGAGATAGTTGAGCTCAGTCTAGGGTGAGCAGGGACTTGACAGGCTGAGGAGTGGGAACTGGCATTCTAGGCAGAGACCAGCAGCTGCAAGATCATGGGGGTGGGGAAAACTGGGGTGCCTGGAGCTTGGAGGGCCAGGGTTGGGGCTGAAAAGGGAATGGAGGTTAAATCTGAAAATGCCTTGTCTGCTGTGCCAAGGAGATGAGCCCTCATCCTATAGGTGTGGTGGCTCGTTCATCAGGGAGGCAGTGTGACCAAGTTGGCTTGTTGGAGAGTCTAGGGTGGACTGGAAGCCTAGAGGCTGGAGGCCCAGGAGCAGTGAGGCTGCTGCACCCAGGGGAGAGGTGATGGTGGTCTGGCCAGGGGGCTTATGATGAATATGGGGGCAGGGGGAGATAAATAAGCTGTGTCATTGGCAGAAGCTGCCAGAGCTGGTGTCTGCCTGGGCATGGCTCTGGGGGAGAAGTGGAGGCAGGGGTGGCTGCAGAGTCAGACCCCAGATGCAGTGGGCAGCGCTGCCTCCTGCCACAGCTGAGGCTGGTCATGGGCATGGTGAGGTCAAGGTGCCCATGAGACAACTTGGTGGCTTTTCTCGACTTACCTCTTACCAACTGGGGAACCTTGGGCAAGTCACTTCACCTCTCAGAGCCTCACTTTCTCCATCAGCAAAATGGGGATAATAATTCTACTTCATATGATTGTGACGATAGTGTATACTACGTTCCCAATAACTCTTAGCATCTGTTGTTATTGTTACGACTCCTGCCACTGTGATTAGATGGAGGGAGAGTCGGGGGGCAGTGGTCGCTGTGACCGTAGTCATCTTTGCCAGAGTCGCCAGCTCTGTGCTCTCTTTTGAATTCTTCCTCTCTTGTCTCTTGGATCTCACAAGCCTGAAGAGGAATCTTGGGTGCATCTTCGTGGGTGCCAACCCCAAACTCTGATTCTCTTCAAGGTTAAAGTGCTTTTGTTGGGCACATGTGTGGGGTGGTGGGGTTGAGGAGAGGAAGGAGAACAGGAGGAGACATGCAGGTGCTTCCGTGCACCACTACACCTGCACACGGCACGGTTTGGGCCAGGGTGCATGTCTGCCTGCTTGTGGATGTCTGGGGGGAGGCTGTGTGTGTGCATGTGTGTATGTCTGTGTGTGTGCGTCTTTCTCAGTGTGTGTGTCTCTGTATGTGTGTCTGTGTCTCTGTGTATGTCTCTGTGTCTGTGTGTGTGTAACTGTGTCTCTCTGTGTGTGTGTCTCTGTGTGTTTCTCAGTGTGTGTGTCTCTGTGTGTGTGTCTGTCTCTCTGTGTGTGTAACTGTGTGTGTCTCTTTGTGTCTCTCTCGTGTGTGTTTGTGTCTCTGTGTGTGTACCTTTCTCTCTCAGTGTGTGTGTCTGTGTGTGTGTAACTGTGTGTGTGAGTGTGTCTCTCTGTGTGTCTGTGTGTGTATGACTGTGTGTGTGTGTCTATGTGTCTGTCTCTCTCTCTCTGTCTCTCTGGTCTTAATACAACTCAACACTGCAGGTCAGGAAATGTTTCTGATCCCCACTTTGTATGAGTCACTGCTGGGCACAGAGAAAAGGGTGCGACTCGCTTGCTGCCCAAGGCCTTCCCAGCAGAAGGTGGCTGGGAGGCGAGAGGGATGATGGGGATGCAGTGTGCTCCTATGGAGGAGGAACTGAACCAGGCCCCAGCTACAGAGTGGGGATGGATTGGGGGTTCAGGGCTGGATCTGAATGCTGAGGAGATGTTCTCCTTGCTGAGGAAGGGCACACGGGGGCTCCAGGCTTGGCCCAAGGCCCAGAAAAGCAACTGCAGGAGCTGTCAGGGTGCCGGGGCTGGAGGGGGACAGTGTGAGCCAGTGGGGAGAGGTACATGAGACTGGAGGGTGGTTGAGGGGGTACAGGCTGAGCGAAGATGTTACCCTGACAGCACCAGGGCTGCCTCTGTGGGGAGCTACTCTCTTGGGCAGGACAAGGGTGATATTGGCCTCCAAAGCCCTGGGGGGCTGGCCCCTGCCTTCCTTCCAGCCTCACCTCAATGCTCTCTCCTCCTTGTCCCCTTTGTCACAGCCAGACTGCTTCTTCCAGGCCCTCTGTAACCTCGAGCTCCTCTTCCTTATAGGATCTCTGGGCAGCCTAGAATGCTGCAATGCTCTGGCCCGGGATTGCCTGGATCCCAGTCCCCTCTCGCTTCCAGGACCACCCCGTCAAAGGGCTCCCTTCGTGTGCTCTGTTCAGACCACATTCAGTGCTTGGTTAGTGGTTATTTCTTTGGTGATTTGCTCATTGAATGTCTGACTCTCTCCCTCCTGTGAACTCCTTGAGGCAATGACTGCACAGCATCCGGCTCACAGTAGGCCCTTTAATAGACTCGCACTGAGCGGACGATGAGTGGCTGAGCGAGTGGATGAGGGGAGACGGGTGCAGAGAGTGTGATTCCGTGGTGAGGACTGTGCCTCTAATGAAACCCTCCAATCTAGCGCTGGAGAACTAGCGAGCTGTTTATTGCGAGGCTCAGGTTGTTAAATTCAAGAGGTGAAACCAAGGGCTTTAGAACGTCTCTGAGGATGGAGGTTATATAAACCGAGTCAATAAATATTGATGTGGAGTCCTGCTTTCATGTTCAGAGGTGCTTTGTGGGGAAGTGGGAGTTTCTCTCCCCAGCCCTCTTAGGCTCATCCGGCATGGCGGGAGCTTTGTTGCAGGGATCAGGCACGTGGGCCCATGAATTTCACAAATCCACCAGAAAGGGAGGCCGGGGAGGCCGGGTCCAGCAGGATGCCTCGCAGAACTGAAACCTGCCTGTAGGAAATCTTGCCCTGGAACCAAACCAGGACTCTCCAGCTCCCACCCCACCCCAGCAACCACTGACAACTCCGTCATCCAGAATCCAGAAAGCTCACCAGTGGAACTCGCTGGCCTGAGCCGGCCCTTCCTCCTCTTGTCTCGCAGTGCTGTGCTCACCTCCTATGCCATCTTAGGCCATTGACTCCACCCCACTGCCCCGTCTGGCCTCAGCACCTGGGGCATGCCCTACTACATCGGCCTTCCCACTGGCCCCCTTGCCTTCAGCCATCCCCCTGCAAACATGCTTCCTGTTGCCCCCAGAGACATCACTCCAAAACATAATTCTCACCCTGTCGCTTCCCTGCTTAGAACTGTCACTGGCTCCCTGTTGTCCTTGAGATCAAGTCCAAGTGTAATCTGTTCTCTGCCCCCTGCCCAGGCCCCCAGGCTTCCCCATTACTCATACCCCTTGGGCCAACCATGCCAAGGCCTGTGATGCCTCCAGAACAGCCCGTGTGCTCTCCATGTTCTGTCCAGGGCTGATGCCATTTCCTCTGCTCAGAGCCTTCTTCCCCTCAATCCTAATGTTCTTCCATGAAGTCACTTCTGATGTCACATCCCCCAGGAGGACTTCCGTGATGCCCCTGCCCCCAAGTTGGTTAAGTCCAGCAGCCCCCTGTGCTGATGGCCTCAGTCATGGTGTCACCTCTGCATTGCAAGTGTCTGCACCCGTCAGTCCATCTCTCCCTCTCCCTGTAGACTGTGAGGCCTCAGGAGAGAGAGCCTGTGCCTGATTCACCACAACGTACTGTCTGACCTCCCCAGACTCTTAGGGAATGATTGGCCTTCAGTTGCAGAAGTTACCAAATTCAGGACAGGGAGGCAAACTCTCGTTCAGCTAAAACAGCCTCCATTGAGCCTAATTCTGGGGTCATGGAGCATGTGGTGAGGCCTGGCGGAAGTTAGCCCTGCTTGGGCAGAATCCCATGGGCTGGGCTGTACCCGTAGCAACCAGTCAGCATTAGACCCTTGACTCTGACAGTCACAGAGGACACCCCGGCAAGTGTCAGCACAAAGGACTGCTTGCATGTGGGGACCACCTGGGGGCTTCGAAACACACTGAGGCCTGGACTGCACCCCCAGAGATTCTGGTGTAGTTGGTTTGAGATAGGGCTAGAGCACCAGGATCATTGGAAATGTTTGAATCCCAGGGGATTCTTTTTTTTTTTTTTTTTTTTTGAGATGGAGTTTCACTCTTGTCGCCCAGGATGGAATGCAATGGCACCATCTCAGCTCGCTGCAACCTCCGCCTCCCAGGTTGAAACGATTCTCCTGCCTCAGCCTCCCTAGTCTGGGATTACAGGCATGTGCCACCACGCCCGGCTGACTTTGTATTTTTAGTAGAGACGGGGTTTCTCCATGTTGGTCAGGCTGGTCTCAAACTCCCGACCTCAGGTGATCCACCCACCTCAGCCTCCTAAAGTGCTGGGATTACAGGTGTGAGCCACCGATCCTGGCTATCCCAGGGGATTCTAACATGTGCAGCTGCTTGAGAACCACTCACAGGTAGTCCTACTAGAGCAGCGCTTCTCTTCCTGGTTACGCATGGTAATTACCTGGATAGCCTTGTCCTGGACCCATGGAATTAGAATCCATGGGGGTGGTGACAACCTAGGCATCAGCATTGCCGAGCTCCTCAGCTGCTTCTAATGTGAAGCAGGGTTTGAAACCACTACCTCAAAGGGACCTCCCTCCCTCCCTTTTCTTTTTCCAGAAGCATTTGCTAGAGGCCTGCTCTGTGCTCTGTGCTCTCTAGCCTGGTGGCACTTTGGTGAATCAGCCCCTGCAGTTCCTATTTGGGATTTCTTAACTCAGCGGACGTTAGCAGGGGAAGAGCCCACTCTGTAAGGGGAACCTGTCCCACAGGCGGGCTTGCTGGGTCCTGCACCAGCTCCTAGTGCCCCTTTACTAACCTGCTGCTGACCAGGGGCTGCATCCAGCCCTGTCTGGGCATGTTCATACCCGTGTTGGGAGGTCTTGCCCGGCTCCTGAGTCTCCCAAGAGGCCTGGGACTGCCTAGGCAAGGTTTGGGGTTGCACATGGTCAGTGGGATGGGAAGCTTTCCAGCAGCTCCCTCAGACCCTGCATCAGGCTGGAGGCAATGGCAGGCTGGGGCTGAGGCTCTGAACTCCCTCCTGCGCACGCACGAGCTCTGCAGCTGCACTGTAGTCCGTGGATGAGCCTGCGACTATAGGCAACGCTCTTGGCTGGGCCCAGGTGTGTTCTCTTTGAGGGGAGGGGATGCCAGCAGGATTTTAATGTCCCTTTAATAGAAAGGGTCACCACTTAGGAAATTGGCTCTCTGTCCCCAGGGCAGAGCTGCAGGTGCCAGGATGCTGTCTGAACTCTGGGCATTTATTTTAAAAAACTAAGAGAAAACTCATGTAACATAAACATAACGACTTTAAAGTGAGCAGTGTGGTGGCATTTAGTGCATTCATAATGCTGTGCAACCATCACCTCTGTCTAGTTTCAAAATGTTTTCCTCACCCCAAAAGGAAACGCTATACCCCTTATCAGTCATTCCCAATTCCCCCAGACCCCCTAGTCCTAGCAGGCTCCAGTCTGCACCTGCTTCTGTGCATTTCCCCATTCTTGGTGTCTCATCAGATGGAATCACATGACATGTGGCCATTGGCATCTGGGTTCTTTGGCTCAGCATCATGTTTTGAAGGGCCGTCTGCATCTGCAGCTGGTCCTTCATTCCCTTTCGTGGCTGAATAACATTCCACTGCATGGATAGACCACAATTTGTTTATTCATTCATCAGCAGATGGAAATTTGGGCTGTTTCTACCTTTTGGCTATTGGAAAATCTGGGCATTTAAAATTTTTTTATATCTGTACTCCAAACACATGCTGATCACGTGTTCCTATGTCCTCAGCATTTGTGAGTTGTGGTCTTGGGTGGCCCCCTTTCCTGTACTATTCAAATAGGAGTTTCCTAGGGTGCATATGTGTCTTCAGGGTATCTCTTGCTTTAAGTCCAACTTCTCTTGATTTCTCCACCTCGGCTCCACCTCTTGCCCGTGTGATACTGGACTGAACTCTGCACCATCTCACCCCATACTGTTATCACTCCAATCCAGGGCAGGAAGCTGATAAACATGCAACAGGCTTCAACTTCTGGCTTGGGGTAATGGAGAGAATGGACAGCACATGGTGTCAACAGTATCGTAAAACTGAATGTTACACAGTACTGTCCTAAAACTTCATATACACACTCATTAGGAATTGCTCATGGACAGTGTCTGCCCAAGAGATTTGGACAGAATCCTCCCTATATCCATCTTCCTCTTTTCCTTTTCAAATCCCTCCCATCCAGTATTTAAAATGGCCAACAGACAACTCCATATTTTTGGAGCAGTGTAGACTCCTGTCTCTTCCTTTCCTTATAAACATGCCCAGGGGTGGGAAAGAGATGGCATGGGCACTCCCAAAGTTAATTTTATTCTTTCTCTGAATCAAAAGGAACCTCTCCTCCATGAGAAGAATCCTGCCATATTTCTAGGCCAACTGACTGAAAGGGACACCAGCTTTAAAAAATAACACACACACACACACATTCTGCTTGTAATATTAGATGCCCTGGTATCATGGGGACTTCCCTGCCCCCTCGTACATAGCTGGTGGAGTGGGGTCAGTGCGAGCCTAGAGGTGCCTCTGAAATTAACCAATTACTGGTTTCAGATGAATCCTGATGGTGCCCCCACTTTGTTTTGTGTTGTATTATTTTTTCTAAAGGTTGCTTTCAGATAGTGGACAGGAACTGGGTTATATTTAGGCTGGAGACCACTGCATGCTTTCGAGCAGAAAAGGGCCATGCTTTGTTTTATTTATTTATTTATTTATTTATTTATTTATTTATTTAGATGGAGTCTCACTCTGTCGCCCAGGCTGGAGTGCAGTGGCACAATCTCAGCTCACTGCAGCCTCCTCCTCCCAGGTTCAAGCAATTCTCCTGCCTCAGCCTCCCCAGTAGCTGGGATCACAGGTGCCTGCCACCACCCTTGGCTATTTATTTATTTATTTATTTTTGTATTTTTAGTAGAGACGGGGTTTCGCCATGTTGGGCAGCCTGGTCACGAACTCCTGACCTCAAGTGATCTTCCTACCTTGGCCTCCCAAAGTGCTGAGATTACAGGTGTGAGCCACTGCACCTGGCCCCTGCTTTGTTTTAGATTTTACAAAGCTCTCTCTGGTGGCTATGTGATGAATACACCCTAAAGGACAAGGAAGTTGTCACTAGTTAGAAGGCTGTTAGATGCTGCAGGTGAGAGATGATGATGGCTTCCACTTGGTTGGACATGATTGAGGTGGTAAGAAGTGGTCAGATTATGGGCGTATTTGAAGGCAGAAATGATAGTTTCTTCTGGTAGATTGGATGTGGTGTGTGAGAAAAAGGGAGTCATGGATGACTTCAGGATATTTGGCCTGAGTGACTGCAAATGTGAAATTGACATATTCTGAGATGAAGAGGAATGCAGGTGGAGCAGGTTTGAGTGGGGAGGAGAGCGGGGATCTGGTTTGGGAATGTGTTGAAAGTGTCTATTAGATGTCCAAGCAGAGGCAAAAGAAGCAGTTGATGTCCGAGGTTGGAATGCACCAGTGGTGGGGCGGGGTGGGGATGGAAAGCAGGAAGCACTGAAAGTGTCGGCTTAATGATCAACTGCCCCACATCCCACATAGTTATCAGGAAAAGGAAAATGAAGGGGAAATCACATGTTAAATCAGAAAGGAGTGGTCGGGCGCAGTGGCTCAAGCCTGTAATCCCAGTACTTTAGGAGGCCGAAGGAGGTGGATCACCTGAGGTCAGGAGTTCAAGACCAGCCTGGCCAACATGGTGAAACCCTGTCTTTACTAAAAAATACAAAAATTAGCTGGGTGTGGTGGTGAGTGCCTGTAATCCCAGCCACTCGGAAGGCTGAGGCAGGGAGAAGCGCTTGAACCCAGGAGGCAAAGGTTGCAGTGAGCTGAGATGGCGCCATTGCACTCCAGCTCTCCAGCCTGGGTGACAGAGTGAGACTCCATCTCACAAAAACAAACAAACAAACAAAACAAAACAAAAAAAATGGAGCTTCAGTGATTAGACTAACTTGCCTAAGACTGCAAGTTAGTAACAAAGCCAAGACACAAGCAGTTCCTTGGGCCTGTCCCCCTTTCTAGCATACCATGCTGCCTGCCAGTTCTAGGCTCTGAAGGCTGCATGCGGGGACTGAAGCTGGATGACTCTCAATTTTGTGTTCCTCCAGGTCACCATCCTTGTCAGCCTGGCCCTAGCTTTCCTTGCGTGCATCGTGTTCCTGGTGGTTTACAAAGCCTTCACCTATGACCACAGCTGCCCAGAGGGATTCGTCTATAAGGTAAGAGGTGGTCGAGTAGCCCCGGGTCACTATCAAGTTCAGTTAGAGGGTTGATCAATGTCTTCTCTTCACTGATGTCCAAATTCTGGGTATGACGACCTCCCTACTGACTGTTTAAAATGGAATATGTGTTTGGCAAGGAGTTTCCAAGTTTTCGTGAGGGACTCAGTCTCCAGTCAGCAGCAGAGTTCCTCCCCCAAGATGGTGCTCTCCAGGGCCAGGAGGTGGTCCAGCTTCGACAGCACATCAGCAGTGAGGGAAGTAGCTCACTACCTCTTGACATGGACTGTTCCATTTTGGGAAAGCTCAGCTTGGTGCGAGTCTTCCTGGCTCAGTGGCTGTTTGCTTACCCTTGCAGTGGCCCTCCAGAGGTGTGAAGGCAGGGCTGGTGCCTCTGAGGTTCTTTGAAGCTCTGTCTCCAAGTCTCCCCTTGACCCACGCTCTGATTAAACTCCTTCTCTGAAAGAACGGAACCTGCTGCATGACCTCTGGGAGTCTTCTTGCCCCTCTGAACCTCGTTTTCTCACCTGCAGGGGGCTGATAATGCCTGCTCCCAGGATTTTTGGGAGGCCTTAAGGAGATAATTTAAGTAGAATCAGTTAACAAAGGGCCTATTGGATAATGAGCTCTCAACAAATGTTAGTTGCAATAAAGACAGAGTCTGTTTCAGAGTGAACACAGCTGATACTATTAATATTTATAATTACCATTTGCTGAGTATCTCTAATACATCAGACCCTTTGCTAGACGTTTCCTTAAACATTATCTCAACTGAGCTGTACCACCATTCTGAGAAATAGGGTTTCTTTGGCTCCTATTTTACATGTAAGGAATTAAACGTAAAGAGTGTTTAGTTAAGAGGGTTTTCCAAGACATCACAATAATTATGTTTTGATGTGGGGAGATCAAATAGGAAGTGTGCCAGCCTGAAAATGTGTATCCTTCGGTTCTGCACTGCCTAGATTACACTCCAGTCTGATCGCCTCTAGCTGGGTGACTCACCTATCGCCTGGTTGCGTCTCTGGGCCACTGCTCACAGCCAGTGACTGTTTATTTCCTCCATTATTTACTGGCACCTCTTTCCTCTTATATCAAAAGTCTTGGCTCCTAACAACATTCATGTAATGATGTATTTGCCTTATCCTACAATATGTATAGAACAGTCACAAAATAGCACCAATGTTACTACTAAGAGGTAATGAACCTGGAGACTACTGAATGAACTTGGAGGTTTCTCTGCAACTCCGTGTGTCCTTAGAATACACTCCACCAAGGGTGTAATCTGACTTCCTAGACTTCCATGGAGGGGGTTCAGATCTGGCTTCCTAGACTACACTCCAAGTGGTCAGAAGCTGAGGTTCTGAGACCATCCTGACCAACGTGGAGAAACCTCGTCTCTACTAAAAATACAAAATGAGCCAGGCGTGGTGGTGCATGCCTGTAATCCCAGCTACTTGGGAGGCTGAGGCAGGAGAATCACTGGAACCCAGGAAGTGGAGGTTGCGGTGAGCCAAGGTCACACCATTGCACTCCAGCCCGGGGGGACAGAGTGAGACTCCATCTCAAAAAAAAAAAAAAGAAGCTGAGGTTCTGGAAGACTCAAAACAATGGGAACAGTAGGGGACAGTTGAATAAACTGTGACGTCCGCACGGTGGACGTCACTAAAACTGGGAAAATAAGGAAGGAAGGCCTCCATACAGGGACAGAGAATGTGCTTGAAGATAGTAAGGATGAATGAGGGAAGGAAGGTTCTGCCTGTGTGTGGGCAAAGGGGAGGTGAGTGCTATTTGCTTATTGTTTTGGAAAGAAATTCAGGAAGGATAAATTTTAAAAATTAATAAAAATCGTTCATCAGGAGGAAGGGATGGACACAAAGCTTCTTCGGATCTATCTTCTTAAATATTTGTCCTTGAAATATGTAAATGTTTGACATATTTAAAAATAAATAAATGAGAAAAAACAAGAGGTTCATTGTTTAGAGAACCTAGCTCTATATCAAGTTAAGGACATAAATGTGCAAAGAAAATAAATATTTCAGCCGGTTGTAGATGACAGCGTGTTCACCTTACACCCTTGGTGGAGTGTATTCTAAGGACACACGGAGCTGCAGAGAAACCTCCAAGTTCGTCCGGTAGTCCCCAGGTTCATTACCTCTTAGAAGTAATATTGGTGCTATTTTGTGACTGTTCTATATTGATTGTAGGATAATGCAAATACATCATTACATGAACGTTGTTAGGAACGAAGACTTTTTTTTTTTGCGATGGAGTCTCGCTCTGTCGCCCAGGCTGGAGTGCAGTGGTGTCATCTCGGCTCACTGCAACCTCTGCCTCCTGGGTTCAAGTGATTCTCCTGCCTCAGCCTCCTGAGTAGCTGGGGTTACAGGCATGCACCACCACGCCCAGCTAATTTTTGTATTTTTAGTAGAGATGGGGTTTCACTCTGTTGGTCAGGCTGGTGTTGAACTCCTGACCTCGTGATCTGCCAGCCTCGGCCTCCCAAAGTGCTGGGATTACAGGCGTGAGCCACCTCACCCAGCAAGACTTTTGATATAAGAGAAAAGAGATGCAAGTATAAAATAGAGGAAATAAATAGTCATTGGCTGTGAACAACAGCCCAGAGAGGCAACCAGGGGACAGGTGAATCAGCCAGATAGAGGGAATCTGTGGGGGTCTCTACGGCATCCACTGCAGCCGGACAGTCAGTACGCAGAGAAGGCTGGCCTTGAATCAGTGTCAGTATGAGGTTCAGGTTGTCTGGCTTCTTCTAAGTGGAGCTTTGGTGTTTGTGCTGGTGCTGGTGTTGGGAAGGCTGCTGCATGCCAGGCCCAGGTCAGGAGCTGGCACCTGCCCTCTGGCTGACAGCCCGATGCAGCTGTGCTCCAGTCAGGGTGGCTGTGTTGCTGGGCAGGTTGGGAGCAGTTTGCTGAATGACCCCTGACTCTGTCTCTTTCTTCCCCAGCACAAACGCTGTATCCCAGCCTCCCTGGATGCTTACTACTCCTCCCAGGACCCCAATTCCAGAAGCCGCTTCTACACAGTCATCAGCCACTACAGCGTGGCCAAGCAGAGCACCGCCCGGGCCATCGGGCCGTGGCTGTCGGCAGCCGCTGTCATCCACGAGCCCAAGCCGCCCAAGACCCAGGGCCACTAGAGGCCTGCCCCAGCCAGAATGGGGGGCGGGGTGGAGAGGAGGACCCCCATTGGCTAAGCCAAGCTCCAGTTACAAGACAACACTGTACTCCTGGGATATGGGGGCGGGGGCGGGGCAGGGCAGGGTGGGGGGAGGAACGCACCACAAACATGGTGTGTGCTGGAGTTGTCTGAACCGAGATTTCTTTTTGTTCCTTGGTATTGTTGATTCGTCCCCGAGTCAGGCTCATGTACAAAGGCATGTTTCGTGTTGATTGTTCCCATGTAAGATATTTTTAAAGCCACTGCTTATTCTTTGTTAGGAAAATGTAATAGCAGAAAAGGAAAGAAACAAAGAACATGAACAAAAAGCATTAAACTGGCTCCATTGGAAGACGTTGAAGGGCGGTGAAGAGCACAGACTCTGTGGGCTTCTTAGATAAGCAAACGTAGCTTCAGTGGGGGCTCCAGGGGTGCAGAATATGTGAGTGACACAGACCGGGACTATTCCGTTAGCCTGTGGTCTGCAGGGTAGGTACGCAGGAAATGAGGAATGGCCGAGCTGGAGAGAAGAACTGATTTTGGCATTACTAAGCCCAGAATGCATATAACCCATAGTGAAATGTACTGGCCTCTGGTGTATTTTGCAAGACGAGCACAAACTTTCTGGGCCTCCGTACTAAGACCTGGGTAGACCCACATGGCCTGGGCTCTGAATGCCCACCCTGCGACGGTGGGTTCTGCATCAGCAAACGCTGAGGAGTGGGCAGATTTTCTTTGTCTTTTGCTTGCATTTTCTAGATCCACACCTGGATACTGCCCATGTTGACGAGACAGCAGCAGGTGGAGAGGGAGGGAAGGAAAGTGTGGCTGCAAGAAGGAAGGCACGGGACAGGCATGTGACACTAGGCCACAATTGATAAGCACAGGCACCTGACTTTTAAGTTTTTGTTTGTTTGTTGTTTCCCAAAGTGCTGATAACAATAACAACAACAATAGGATTCCAACCAGGCGCCTCAAGTGACAGCCAGGAAGAGATCTGAAGATTGGGGCCACCACAATGCCAAATCATTTCTAAAGGAAGCTGAAAAATGGGACTGTCTTTTGCCCACTTCGTTGTGTTAAAAGGGGACATTTGTCCAAACTCCCCAACCGAGTTCTAGAAGCTCCTGACAAGGAGGCAGCATCCAGCCTTGACCAGGCCTCCCAGTTCCCTGAACTGTATCAGGCATTCCCCTGCCTCTCACAAACGTTTCAGGGAGGCCAGTTCTGCAGGGTGTCAGCTCCAGGACCCACAGGGCCAGAACCAGTTGGGAGAATTGGTCATTTGAGATGTGGTACTGCTTCCTCACAAGTCTCCGACAGGCCATGTAAAGGGTATTTTTTTGTGGCTTGCTGTGTTGCTGAAATCATCATATGCAACAGCTGGGTAATAAGACTAGCATAGCTCAAACTATCCTGCCAAACGCTCTCATTTGATTTTTCCTCCCTTCTCTCCCAACCTCCAATCACCCTGAGTCACCTGTAAATTCATTTGTCATTCAAAGCGGAATAACAAATTGTCCCTAGCAAAACCGCTGAGCGCTTTATAATTTTGTGGTGTATTTTTGTCAGTAGGTAGCAGAGGCTGAAGTATTTTTTGGTGTAATTCTTGAAATTTTCTGACAGGAAACAAATAAAGATAGATGTGTCTGAGAGTCTTGATCTTCCTTTGCAATGTTCTTTATCTCCCACTCAGTGAGCCTGATGGGGAGGATGCTGGGGGTGGGGGTCCCAGAAGGCAGGGTGAGCCCTACAGTGTCCTTTGGGCTGGGGCTAGAATTGGACTGTAGGAGAATGTCCATCCTCAGGCAACTGGGGCCTGAGATGGTGTTATGGTCCTAAGGAAGGACCAAGAGGTGTACCCGGCTGCTTATCTGCCAGCTCAATGTCCTTCATGCAGCGGATGCCTACTGGGCATCTTCTAGGGCCAGGCTGTGCTGGGCATGGGGGATACAGCAAAGGATGACACAGAATCACTGCCCTGAAGTCTGGTGATGGAGTCGGATATGAAAATACAGGTGTGATGATGCCTTTAACTTAACGCAACTGGTGGTTACCCGCAACTAGGAGGAAGATGTTGAGGACCCCTTTTTAAATTGCTAATTTAGGGCTTAGCATGACCTTGGCAGGTAGGGGTCATTGACCCCATTAGACAGATGAAGACATGGAGGCTCAGAGGGGAAAAAGAGACTGTACTAGGGCTGTAACAGAGCAGTGGGGGTCCAATCCCAGGCTTGTGGGACTCCTTTGCACCCCCACCCTACTTCTGTTCCGTGTCAGACCCTGAGCAACACTGTCTAGTTACTTTTCCAGAAAGTCAAGCTGCAGCTATAAGAGTGAACGAGCTGATTCTCAGCCAGAACTCAGTATCAATGGTGACTGTGAAGAAAAGCCAACACTTAAATGCCCTGTGCTCCATGCCAAGTACTAAATGCCTTATGTATCTTAGTTCCTACAACCCTCCTACCAGGTCTGTGAAGTAGGTGCTCCCACCTTCAGCACCACTACCATCTACTTTGTCATCATCATCCCCATTTGGAGACAAAGAACTGGAGGAACGGAGAGGTGAAGCAGCTTGCTCAAGGTCACGCAGTCAGTGAGCAGCAGAGCTGTGATTGAAGCCCACACCTTTTTGGTACCAGGGTCTTAAGCACTGTGCCATGCAGCAGTGACCATGCATCTCTGCATCTTGCTTTGTAGGTTATAGTTTGTGCTCATACATCTTCTCTAATGTGGATGGCAGGCCACCTGAGGAAGAGACCAGGGTTGACTTTGGGCAGAGTTGGAAGCTGAGGCTCCAAGTGGGTTGCTGTGCTAGGGGTTGGGGCTGAACATGCACGGTGGGTGGGAGAGAGAAGGGAGACGACACAGCACCTCCTGGCTGGGCCTGCACAGGCTGCTGAGCACAGGGCCTCAGACAACCCTACCCACTCCCATACAGCCTCGGGTTTCCAGCCCGGCTTTGGGAGATGGTGAGTGGGAGAGTGCAGGGATCGGAGCTGGCATCCCACCCACAAAGCCTGGCTGATCCACAAAGCCAGCACGGAAACACCCAACATGTCTTTCAATTACACAGAATCAGTGAAAGGCTTAATGAACACATGTACAAACACTCTGTCATAAGTGGATTTGCCACTCCAGTGCCTCAGAAAGTAGGAAAGCTATCACTTCTCTGGAATGGACAGGCTACAGGTGTACGAGTAGAAATGAGGGAGAATGAGTGGGCCAGGAGGTGGGTGCAGATATTTCTGTTTTAGGAGTGACTCTGGGGCCAAGTGCTATCCTTATCAGAATAGACGATGATGCCTAACTCTTCCTGTGAATGTATCCAAGGAGTGTGGCATCAGTTAGAAGAGTTTAACCAAAGGGGGTTTGGTCAGGGACATCTCCTCTGCATTTTGCAGGATGGGGTGTTACAGAGCCCTGCTGGTTGATGGAGGGTCAGGGGAGCCAGGTAATGATCCTAAAAACAGCATCTTGGTTTGTAGATCGAGCTCTCTTTGTGTGTTTTGCATGCTTTTTAATCTATTCACCAACATTGAGAATCTCCCCAGAGATCCCACCAGATAAGACAGGATGAAGGCTGTGCAGAGAGGGTGGCTGGGCTGGGCCTGCGTGTGGCAAGAGGTTCTGAGGCAGGAGGGCATGTCTGTGTGGGTGTCAGACTGGGTTCTGGGAGGACCTGGGCTTGGAACTGCGCCTTGAAGGACGGGCTGCACTATGACAGGAAGAATTCAGGAGGATGGAGGAGAGACAACACACAGCCGTCCTCCCAGGTAATGGGAACAGCATCGTAAAGGTTTGGAGGAGGGAAAGCCCAGGGCTTCTGCTCCTAAGGCTGCTGGGGTGCCTCCCCCAAGCCAGTGCCAGAGGCAAAGATTCAGGTCCGTACCCCTGGGCTCACAGTCCAGGCTTGGGGAGAGGAGGAGCGAGATGAAAGAGCAGCCCATGACTGCATACTGGGGAGAAACAGTGATGGTGCCCGGAGTCATCCCAGCGGTCGATCGGATCAGAAGATATTTAGGGAGATACAAATTTTTTCTGGAAAACTGAAAGGCCACCTGTCAGAACTGCTGTTGGTCAATTTATCTTCCCTGAACTCCTACAATGTGCTCTAATCCAAATGGGGAGTCATGTGGAAGAAGAAGAAATTGATCCCCAATAATTTTTCCAAGAAGCACATAATACCATGTCTTTAAAAAATAGCACTCCTGAACAGTGGAGAGAAAAGGACTGGTTTCCACGGCAACGTCAATGCCGTTTCCCATAGATCAGACTCAGTCTAACACAGCAGGCTGTTTATCTGAGCCTGTCCTTTAGTCAGAAATGATCTGTTTCTGGAAACACAGATCTATAGTTCAATTAGTCAAAGTGGCCCCCAAAGATGGTTGTGCCTCTCTCTCTGGACACTCCCCACTCCTCTCTCTCCTTGCTGTCTCCTCTCTTTCTCTTAATCTTTCTCTTTTTCTGTATCTGCCTCACTATCTCCTTCCGAGGGCATGTTGTCTAGTGGCTGTGGACTGAGCTTACGTAATTTATTTTTCAATTGCAGGCCCTTGGTTTGGGCCAGGTGTTGGGGATGTGGCACCCGGGAGGAGAGCAGGCGGCCCTGGGACCGGGTGCGACTCCTGCACCTGCCTCTGCCAGTTCCTTTCCTCTCTTCACACCGCAGGTTCCTCATCTTTAAAATGGGAATAAGAATTGTTCCTAACTGATTTTGTGAGAATTCTATGACACAGTGTTTAAAGATTTACCTATAGCAGGAACTCGACAAATTGTAGCTACTGTGGATCAATCTCTCTGCCTCAGTTTCCTTATTTATAAATTGGAATTACTTGTAAATACCGCCCTGCCCCCCACCAACAAGGTTGCCGTGGGTTAAAATAAGGCAATGGCCTTGAAGTGACTACAACAGAGAAATAGATTACCTCCTGCCTGCCCTCAGGATGCTCCCAGGCCCTGTCCCTTTCCTCGCAGGGCGGCCTCGTGTCATCTGTCACACGTGCCAACTCAAAACCACAGCTGCCCCATTTTCTCCATGTCTCTACTCACAGTTTTTAATTGCTACATTTAGTTACACAAATACATCATGTTAAAAAAAAATTTCATTTTATTTTAAGTTCTGGGGTCCATGTACAGGATGTGCAGGCGTGTTAAATAGGTAAATGTGTGTTGTGGTGATTTGCTGCACCTGTTAACCCATCACTTAGGTATTAAGCCCAGCAAGCATTAACTATTTATCCTGATGATCTCCCTCCCCCCACCCCACCCACCCCCCGACAGGCCCCAGTGTGTGTTGTTTCCCTCCCTGTGTCCACGTGGTTCTCGTTGTGCAGCTCCCACTTATAAGTAAGAACATGCTGTGTTTGGTTTTCTGTTCCTGTGTTAGTTTGCCGAGGCTAATGGCTTCCAGCTCCATTCATGTCCCTGCAAAGGACATGATCTCATTCCTTTTTATGGCTGCATAGTATTCCATGGTGTATATGTATCACATTTCCTGTACCCAGTCTATCATTGATGGACACAAATACATCATTTTTAAAGATTACAAATAAAGTGTTGCTTTGAGGTCTCTGTCACATTTTCCAAAACCATTTTGATTAAATTATTTACATGCACTTCAAAACAAGCAAAAAATGAATAAATAAAATAAAACAAGATTTACAGACTTTATTCAAATCTCACTAGTCTTTCCACTAAAATCCTTTCTCTGTTTCAGGATCTGATCCAAGCCCTTGGATTGCATTTAGTTGTCTCCTCAGTCCTTTCAGATTTGTGACAATTCCTGCTTTACCTACTCTTTCACAACCTTGACACTTTGGATGTGCTGATCAGGTACTTTGTAGCCTATCTCTCAATTTTGTCTGACATTTTTCCATGATCACACTGAAGATATGGATTTTGGAGGAAGAATTGCACAGAGGTGCCCTTCTTAGAGCATCATATCAGGAGTACAAGATATTGATGTGTCTTATTTCTGGCAAAGTTAACCTTGACCCCTTGGTTTAGGTGGTATTTGCCAGCTTTCTCTATTACAAGTTATATTTTTTTCTTTGTAATTAGTAAAAATGTGAGGGAAGTTCCTTTGAGGACAATGCGAATATTCTATTCTTTCACACATTAATTTTAGTGTTCATCAATGGATCTTACCTGCAGCAATTACTGTTAGGGTGTTATCATAGCAATTTTATATTTCCCCCATTTCTTGTACATTTATTAACTGGAATTCCTCTATAAGGAAGAGTTGTCCCATCTCCACATTTATTTATTCAATCATTTATTTATATTAGTGTAGACTCATAAATATTTATTTATTCTTTGGATTAAAATCTAATATGATTTTTATTTTGTTGCTCAAATTGTTTCTGATTTTGTCATTGAGTGCTCTTTCAGGTTAGCTCATGTGTCTTTTTGACGCATCCCTGTTTTTTTAACAGTTCCTAATTTTCTGGCACCACAAGATACTTCAGGCTCATCTTATATTTCCCCCTTTTCAGTCCTGGAATCGACTGTGTCCCCAGGGAGCCCTGGTTCCTTTGATGAGGGAATGACATTTAGAAACCCAGTTCTGGATGTTAGCTGTGCTGACTGCTGCAGGGTGTCATTGCTTCCATGCTTTCTTGGTATACAGAGCTAGGAAGTTATGGATGTATACTAGCCTGTGTATACATCTGTCTATTTGTCTGTCTGCTATCTATCTATCTATCTATCATCTATCTATCTATCTATCTATCTATCTATCTATCTATCTATGTATCTATCTATCTATCTATCTCTCTATCTATCTATCATCTCACACAAACATGAGTATTTTAATCCCTCTTACTCCAATGCAAAACCATAGGGTTTTTTCTAGGATTCTCTCTTCATTTGCTTGTAATTTCTTTCTCTGACAGTGGGAAATATGTTTCTATTATTTACAATATATTTACTTATTCATTCATCTCTAGTGTACATGTGAAGTCACTTCAGATACACGTTTTTTGGCATTTAGAACTTCTGACATTGCCAGAGACATTTTCCGAGTCACTAACCTTGTGTTTGAGAGTACAGCATCTTTGTGTTTAATTGTAAGGACTCATATATAAAGCCACTTCATGTTTTCTGAAGGCTAACATTTTTGCAGGGGGCAATGTGTTGTATTATATTTAAGCTGAGTTTCCCAAGGCCTCATCACTTAGAGTAACAATGAGGACTTATTAACAATAATCTCTTAAACGTCATAGATAGCTACTCCCATCTGCTCATGCAGGATCCTGACCCCCTTGTAAAGATCTCACTCATCAGCCCACTACAGATATTTCTGGGAGCTCCCAGGTGGACTCTCGCATGTGCCCAAGAACAGGTGTGTACCTGCTGGACTTGGCTGCTCCTCTGAGCTCCATGGATGCCCAGATGTTCTCAGGCTCTGATGGACAGCTCCACAGATGCCCTGGAGTTCTTGCAGTTTCCAGTTGCCTCAGGATCCAGTGCAGTAAGTGAAGATGGCATTCTTATTTTATTTATTATATTTTTAGAGACAGGATCTTAGTCTGTCACCCAGGCTGGAATGCAGTGGCATGATTTTAGCTCATTGCAGCCTTGAACTTCTGGGCTCAGGAGATGCTTCTACCTCGGCCAGAGGTATTCTTCTTCTTTTGAACTTCATTCCATTATCAGGGGCCCACTGTGGGATTGCTTTTGCTTCCAGTATCCTGCAGAGTTTTAACCAAAATGGTTCTTTGTTCTTTCTGTTTTATCCACAGCACCCTTACCTTTGCGCTACTCCACGTGGGACCCATGCATGACTCCACGGGGGCTGCACTGAAGACAAATCTGAGTAATGGCTGTCATACTTGACACACACTATACCTGTTCCTATCTATACCCATGGCAGGCTCTGCAAATCAGTCACATCACTCTTTCCCACTGAGCCCTGTTGCAGCCAAGTAATCTTTCCCTGCACAGCTCTCTATGCTCCCTCTGTTACTCAATTTGATGCTGACAGTGACAGAGATTTCTGGCTCTCTAGAGTGTTTCATGACCCCTATTCATAGCATGAAGTTGTTTCCAGGAAGGCCATGACTGGTGGGGGATTTTCTTTCTTGGCCCCTCTTGCTTCAAACTTGGTGACATACTAGGAATCACCACTCAAATGTGAGCAGAAGTGTTGTATGTCACTTCTAGGATGTCATTTTTAAGCAAGTGGTAGGTGCTTCTCCAGTATCTCTTCTACACCAACCCTCCCTACTCTGTAATATCTGGAAGCTGAGGCCTCTCTGGCCTTAGGGGATGATGGAGCTACAGGCTGGAAGGAGCCTGGATCCCCGAATCTCCAGGTGGATGAGAGCCACATGAAGCTGCCCACGTTGGGCTGTTGCCTGAGTAAAATATAACTTTTACAGTATTATTAGTGAAATTTTGGGGTTTGTTACAGTGGAATTGCCCTGCCCCATACACAAATGAAACCCATTTTCCCTCTGGACACCATACCTGGCTTAAGATCGGTTATAACTATGGCTGGGCTCATGATGCTCAACCTGGCTCTCCCATAGGTGAGCTCTCTGCAGGAAGTGCCTTGGCCTCCAAGCTTTCTCATCCATCAAATGTGTTCCAGTTCATACTTCAGGACTCAGTTCAAGCATCACTTTTTCCAGGAAGTCTTCCCTGATCTTCCCTAGCTAGGTAGTATCCTCCACTGTAGTTTCCTCGAATCCTGTATGTCTCTCTTTTGCAGAATTCCCACAACCTATTTTTATCTTCTGATTACTTGTCTGTGAATTGCTGGATGGATGTTTGAATCAATAGATGAAGAAATGATCTCTATGCCAATAACTCCAAAACATCTATCCCCAGCTCTGGTCTTTCTGTTGAGGTTCTTACCCATAGACACCTCTTCCTGCTGGCTATTTCTAATTGAATATCATTTCAGGAACTTCAAACTCAACACGTCCCCCAAAAGCTTTGTCCTATCTCCCCCAAATATGCTCCATTTCCTGTGTTCCTTAAATTGGATGATGACTTCACCAACCACTTGGGTTTCCAGACAGGAAACCTGAGCGTCATGATTATTTCATTGAATAGATGAAGAAATGGATGCTCAGAGAAGTTACGTGCAGGGAGTGGTGAACCTGATTTGCAGCCCAGTGCCAGGCAAGTGCCCCTGCACCTTGGCATGGGGCCCCTTTATGCCCCTCTGCCCTCCTCCAGCCTCCTCACAGCCCTCTCCCAGTTTCAGTCTCCTGCAGGACTACAGCATCACTGACATCTCCACCGGCTGGCTTTCCCCCCTGCCACTTTAAATAAACACATCTGATTAGGAGGATGTGCCTTCCAATGTTGGCAATTTATTCCCTTCCATGCAAATTGTCCAACCTAATTAAAAAGAAAAAAACACAATTTAGACCAGTGAGCTCTTGAGAGAGAAAATGAAGATGCTATCAGCAAATTGGTAGCATGTAGAGGATCCCGGGCCTCGAGTCAGACAGATACTGGGTCTGAATCCAGCTCCACCGCTCTCTGGCTGTGAGACCATGGGCAGGTCATATCACCCCTCCAGCTTCACTTTCTTCATCTGCAAAATGAGGATAAGAATCCCAAGATGCTTCCTTGCAACCCTCTGAAAGGACCAACCCTGTGGATACCTTGATCTTCACAGGGTAGCTGTGAAGATCATTTGAGAAAAGATCCAGGTGTTTTTGAAACTCTAAGATGCAGTAGAAGTAGAGGAATAATATTCCTTTACATTTGATTGCACAAAAACAAACAAGGGTCCCAGGCATCCTCCTGAGGACATGAGAGTATGTGGTCACCCTGCTAGAAACTCAGGGGGTCGTGATGTGACTCAGGGATGTCTAAATCTGTTACGGGTTGATTGTGTCCCCCACAAAAGATATACTCCAGCCTTCACCCCTCAGTTCCTCAAAATGTGACTTTATTTGGAGGTAGGGTCTTCACAGAAATACTCAAGTTCAAATGAGGCCACTGGGGAGGGCTCTGATCCACTGTGATGGGTGTTCTTATGAAGCAGGGAAATTGGATGCAGAGACAAAGACACAGGGTAGATGCCGCGTGAAGACAGAGGTTTGGGGTGATGCATCTACAAGCCAGGGCCCCAGAAAGATTGCCAGGAAACCACCGGAAGCTGGGCAGGTGGGGGAGGCAAGGCATGGAACAGATTCTTCTTTGCAGCCCTCAGGAAGAACCAACCCTGCTGACACCTTCATTTCATACTTCCAGCCTCCAGAACTGCAAGACAATTAGTTTCTGGCTGAAAAACATTTTAAGCTACCATTTGTGGTACTTTTTATACAGACTCCAAACCCTGTATCCATCCTTCCTTCCTTCCTTCCTTCCTTCCTTCCTTCCTTCCTTCCTTCTTTCCTTCCCCTCTCTTTCTGTCTTTCTTTCTTCTTTCTTTTTTTCTGGGGCCTTGCTCTGTCATCCAGGCTGGAGTGCAGTGGTGCCATCTCAGCTCACTGCAGCCTCCAACCCCCAGGTTCCAGCAATTCTCCTGCTTCAGCCTCCTGGGTAGCTGGGATTAAAGATGCATACCACCACGCCCAGCTAATTTTTGTATTTTTAGTAGAGATGGAGTTTCACCATGTTGTCCAGGCTGGTCTCAAACTCCTGACCTCAGATGATCCTCCCACCTTGGACTCCCAAAGTGCTGGGATTACAGGTGTAAGCCACCACGCCCGGCCTGTGCCATTTCTCTAATGATGACTGTTTACTGTGTAGTCATTATAATAAAATAAATACAAAGTTGAGCGGATCTATTCAGTTCAGCATCAACCGACCTCCAGCCACATGCAGGGCCTCTAGGAAGGGAGAAGCCAGCCATGACCAAAATGCAGACCCCCACCTTCAAGGCAATAGTGACAGATGCCAAACACAGTCCAAAAATGGCATCCTTTCATTCTTATAAATGTCTCTCAGTCATTCAGGCAGTGCCCATACTGCCTGGATCAGCTGGTGGGGACATAAAAGATGGGAGGGCCTGGCCCTGCCCTTAGGAAGCTCCCAAGTGAACACTGGTGTGGCTGGACATAGGGTTACAAAAAGCTTGGAGAGGACTGTATTAAGGAAGTACACCACGGCCTCTAATGCTGGGGGTTTCGCAGTGTGGTGACAGAGAGGACAGTCCACAGACAATAATAACATCATCATGCTCACGGTCACACCCACAACAGCAACCCAACCATTAGCCAGCCAGGAGCAAAACAAGAGGAGAGAAACTTTGTTTGGACTCGATGAGCTGGGAAACAACCTCTCTTTCTTACATATTTGCTGGTAGCTCTCAAACTCCTGTTTTGTAATCATGAGAGTGAGATAAAATACCATCAGCAATTTGAGCTGGAAATCAGCAAAGGTAGTTGCCACTTAATTGCATTTGGAATGAAAAACAGAGGAAAGTCTTTTAAAGTCATTATTGTATTTTTTCCAGCGTGAGAACTGGTGCTTTTAATTAGTTGTTCTTTGACCCTTTTCTCAGTAACCCAGATGAAAGCTGGTCAAGCTGGGCTCAAGCCAACCCGAAATTCACTTCCATCCTCTGCCACATTCCTTAAGTAAGTGGAGGGGGCGGCTGCTGGTGTATATAGGCGCCTTCTCATTGGAGAGAGCGCTGCCCTCCAAGTGAAGAAGGCAAAGAGGCTTCAGATTCTGCATCGCTGAAAAGCAACAAGCAGTACTTTTTGCTTGGGCTTTGGCCTGCAATCCCTTCCTGCAGCTGTGGGAAGAAAGCTTCTTTCAGCTGAGGCCTGGAAAATATGTACAGCTGAGAAGCACACCATGTGATTCTGGGGTGCCCTGAAATGCCTATCTTTCATCCGGGCCCATCAGACAGCTTTATTGTGGCTAATCGAACTCTTTGCAAATGAATTTCCTTTCCTGAAGGCAAAGGGACAGCTTTATTACACACCCCTCCTCCCACTCAATGAGATGGTGAGAATTCATTTCGCCAGATTTCCTCCTGAGAAAAGCACTGTATTTATTTGGAAGAAATGCTTTGAGAAGCCAGTTGGATGAAGGGAGATAAGCTCAGGCAGTGGTCTTAAAAAATTTTACTCAAAGTCCCCCTAAAACAACAATAATTTTAAAAACTACATTTTCCCTTAACACGTTTTTAGGATGATATGTAAAGTTTTTAAATCACACATTTAAACAGTTGTAAACGATATAACTTACGATTTATTGCATTTAAGTGTGGGCTTTAAACATACTTTCTTTGAAACCCTAAAGCAGCACATTTAGCTCTTTCAATTTCAAAAAATGTCTGCCATGTAGCGCAAATGGCAAGGCTGTGTATTTAAACCATCAGCCAAATCAAACCGTCTGCTGGAAAACATCTGACCTCATTGCCGGGTTCAAATACATTCGACCTTGAGACAAGTATCCCATTTCCAAATTCTAAGCTGGACAAACAGACGGACAGACAGAGATAGATGGTTGAATAAAGTCGTCCAGGAGCCCCGCAAGCTTCAGTATTCCTCACTCACTGATTTTGCTTTGTGGTGGAGCTGTCCGTTCTCAAATCTTTCCCCCTTTTTGGGCCTGGAGACATTGCCCCCTGTGCCAAAGCACTGTCATAATAATGAGAAGCAGTTCTCACTTTTGCTAAGTGGGGAAGGGTGACTGGGAAGCAGGGGCGGGGTGAGAAAGAAGTGCAGGCAGGCCTTGGTAATGGCCAGAGGCCCTGTGTTGGAAGCCAGGCTTTTGGAAGCTGAAGATCTGAAAACTGATTCCCTAAAACAAACCTAAGTCTTTGTGTGCCATCCTGGGGTCTGCTCCACCTATTTGATGATTCTCAGATACATAAGTGGAAAGGAGAATGAGGAAAGCTTGCTAAGAGGTTCACAGATTCATTGAGAGGGCTGGAACTCACCCCCAGGCTCAGCTTCCTGAGCCCAAATCCATGCTGCAAAGGGGCCTGCTAAGGAGGCCAGTGTTCCCTGCAACAGCTGCAGGGTGAAAGAACAGAGAAACAGCACGAAAATAGCCTCATCTCTCTCAGCCCAGATGATTCCCCTCTGGTATTAAATAGGTCAAGCCTTTTTAGAGTTAATAAAACAATACAGTGGCGTGGATATTAAAATATTCTACATTTATAGGTCTTCATTGTCCCAATAAATTATCATCTAAATTAAGACTGGTCTTTTCTCTCTAAACTCCGTTTGGTGTCTTGGTAGTAGTTTGGGATTATTCGGAGCACACAGAGAAAAAAAATCTACTGTATTATCAACTTTTTAAGAAGATGAGTGACGTCTTTGTGACTTCGGAGGTACCTGTCAAGCTTCTATCATCCTTCTCCAGAATATTGCAAAAGCTTCCTACCAGTCACCCGCCTGGCTGGGCACTTTTTTTTCAAGTCTGTCTTCCTAGGAGGTCACCAGAGTGATCTTCCTTTTTAAAAATCTTAGAAAATTGTTGGTGGGAGTGTAGAATGACACAGCTATTTTGGAAAACGTTTCTGGAAGTTTGTACCTATATATATGAACCAAACATATTCCTACCCTATGACCAAGCATTTGCACTCCCAAGAAATAGGAAAGCACGGCCGGGCGGGGTGGCTCACGCCTGTAATCCCAGCACTTTGGGAGGCCAAAGCGGGTGGATCATGAGGTCAGGAGATAGAGACCATCCTGGCTAACACGATGAAACCCCGTCTCTACTAAAAATACAAAAAAAATTATCTGGGCGTGGTGGCGGGCGCCTGTAGTCCCAGCTACTCGGGAGGCTGAGGCAGGAGAATGACGTGAACCCCGGAGGCGGAGCTTGCAGTGAACCGAGATCGCACAACTGCACTCCAGCCTGGGAGACAGAGCAAGACTCCGTCTCAAAAAAAAAAAAAAAAAAAAAAAAAAAATAGGAAAGCTCGTGTCTGCACAAAGACTTGTATAAGAATATCCATAGCAGTGTTTCCACACTAGCCAAAACAGTGGAAGCAGCCCAGGCATCCATCAGTGGGAGGATGGGTAAAGGAAGTGTGATACATCCATATAATGGAATAGTACTCAGCAACAGAAGGAACGAGCCCCTGATTATGTAATACCGTGGATGATTCACAAACACATTCTGCTGAGTGAGAGAATCCTTACTCCGAAGAATACATACTGTCTCATTCCATTTACGTGAAGTTTTTTAACAGCCAAACTAGTCTTGAATGATAGGAATTAGGACAATGGCTGCCTCTGACGGTGGATGGGTGAGAGGAATTAACTGGGAAGGTTCTAGGGTGATGGAAATGTTCTGTATCCTGAGAGGTGTTTGTGTTTTACAGGGATATCATTTGTCAAAGACTTGTGCATTTCACTGTCTTAAATTTCACCCCAAACTACAAAAGGCACTGTAAACAAATATTGAACACTGGTTAATGGGATGCATGCTGAAATGTTCAAAAGGAAGCGTGTCAATGCCTGCAACTCACCTTGAAATGCATAAAAATGACAAGGGAGAAATGGGTGGAGGGGATGGATAGATGGAAAGATACCTGATAAAGGAAATGCAGCCGAATCTTAATGATATGTCGGTGGTGGGTGCATGGCTGTGCATAGCACTACTCTTTTAAAGCAGGCCTGTCTTAATTTTTTTAAAAAAATATTTTGAAAAATGTCAATAGCTTTTAGAATACAAGCGGTTTTTGATTACCTGGATGAGCTGTATAGTGGTTTGAGCCTGATTTTTTTTTTTTTTTTTTGAGATGGAGTTTCACTCTTGTTGCCCAGGCTGGAGTGCAGTGGCGGGATCTCGGCACACTGCAACCTCCACCTCCCGGATTCAAGCGATTCTCCTGCCTCAGCCTCCCAAGTAGCAGGTATTACAGGCACGTGCCACCACGCCCGACTAATTTTGTATTTTTAGTAGAGACAGGGTTTCTCCATGTTGGTCCAGGCTAGTCTTGAACTCCTGACCGCAGGTGATCCACCTGTGTCAGCCTCCCAAAGTGCTGCAATCACAGGCGTGAGCCACCGTGCCCGGCCAAGCCTGAGATTTTAGTGCACCCATCACCCAAGTAGGTTACATTGTACCCAATATGTAGATATTTAGTTTTTATCCTTCACCTTTCTTTCTTTTTTTTTTTTTTTTGAGACAGACTCTCGCTCTGTCCCCAGGCAGGAGTGTGGTGGCGCGATCTCAGCTCACTGCAAGCTCCGCCTGCCAGGTCCACGCCATTCTCCTGCCTCAGCATCCCGAGTAGCTGGGACTACAGGTGCCCGCCACCACTCCTCCTGAGTCTCCAAAGTCCGTTATACCACTCTGTATGCTTCTGTGTACCCATGGCTTAGCTTCCGTTTATAAGTGAGAACATACTGCATTTAGTTTTCCATTCCTGAGTTACTTCACTTAGAATAATGGCCTCCAGCTCCGTCCAAGTTGCTGCAAAAGACATTATTTTGTTTTTATGGCTGAGTAGTATTCTGTGGTGTATGTATCTCACATTTTCTTTATCCACTCATTGGTTGATGGGCACTGAGGTTGCTTCCATGTCTTTGCGATTGTGAATTGTGCTGCAATAAACATATGTGTGCAGGTGTCTTTTTGATATAGTGACTTACTTTTCTTTGGGTAGATACCCAGTAGTGAGATTGCTGCAGGGAATGGTAGATCTACTTTTAGTTCTTTAAGAAATCTCCGTACTGTTTCCATAGAGGTTTTACTAATTTACATTCCCACCAGCAGTGTACAAGCATTCCATTTTCACTACATCCATACCAACATCTATTGTGTTTTGACTTTTTTAATAATGGCTATTCTTGCTGAGTAAGGTGGGATCTCATTGTGGTTTTAATATTCATTTCCTTAATCATTAGTGATGTTGGGCATTTTCTCATACGTTTGTTGGCCATTTGTATATCTTCTTTTGAGAAATGTCTACTCATGTCATTTGCCCACTTTTTGATGGGATTATTGTTTTTTTCTTGCTGATTTATTTGAGTTCCTTGTAGATTCTGGATATTAGTCCTTTGTCAGATGCACAGTTTGCCAATATTTTCTTCCATTCTGTAGACTGTTTCTTTACTCTGATGATATTTCTTTTGCTGTACAGAAGTATTTTAGTTTAATTAGGCCCTATTTATTTATTTTTGTTTTTGTTGCATTTGTTTTTGTGGTCTTAGTCATAAATTCTTTGCCTAGGCTAATGTCCAGAAGAGTTTTTCCTTGGTTACCCTTGAGAATTTGTATGGTTTCAGCTCTTATATTTAAGCCTTTGATCCATCTTGAGTTGATTTTTGTATAAGGTGAGAGATGAGGATCCCACTTTATTCTTCTACATGGGGCTATCTAGTTTTCCCAGCACCATTTATTAAATAGAGTGTCTTTTCCCCAATTTATGTTTTTATTTGCTTTGATAAAGATCAGTTGGCTGTAAGTATTTGGCTTTATTTCTTGGTTGTCTATTCCATTCTGTTGGTCTATGTGCTGACTTTTATACCAGCACCATGCTGTTTTGGTAACTACAGCCTTGTGGTATAATTTGAAGTTGGGTAATGTGATGCCTCCAGATTTGTTCTTTTTTTCTTGGGATTGCTCTGGCTATTTAGCCCTATTTAGCCAGAAGAAGACAGGGCTTAATTCATACAAATCTATTTTCCAGGTGACCTTTCAGGAATTATCTATATGTCATGTACTGCCATAGAGATGCTGGGAGTGAAAGTGAGACTGTTCAGTAAAACCATTACGTTTTCACTGAGTTATGCTAACATCACTACGTCTATGGAAAAAGTAGCTCACGTTCATTTAAAAGAATGAAGACTCAAGGTGAATAGCATTTTTCCCACTTAAAGGGAAAGAATAGGGCACCTTCTCTTCCTCTGTCTCTCTTCCTTCGTTTTCTTCCTCACCTGAGCTCCTATAACATGTCCTATAGCATGTGTGCTAGCTGCTGGTGACAATGTGTGGCAGACATGGTTCACAATAGATTCGTGCATGACTTCCATGGAGTAGAAGTGTTGCAGAAAGCAGTGGCTGAGCTTTGGACTACATTTCCCACCTTTTCCTAGATGGGCTCATATGACTGAATTCTGGCCAATGGAGTGTAGGAGGGAATGTAGGCCATTTTCCCAGCAGCCTCATTCTTCATGATAAATCAGAAAACTTGGTCCATTTAACTGCAGATACCTCACTTTGTTGTAACATGTTTTTGGTTGTGGTGACCAGAAACCTTTTAGTAGGTTAAAGAGAAGGAAAATAAAAAGGCTATCAGGGAGAGAAATGAGGGCACTTGTTAGAACACTAGCTTTTAAAGGTACCCCTGAGATAGGGAGATGCTCTTAGAAGGTTGGGGAAAAAGCATTAAGGAATATTGAGTCACACAAAGAAAAGGTTATTCTTCTCCTAAATCTTTATACATCTGGATATGTTAAAGAGATGGTCTCAATTTAGATCTACTTTTATTAGTACATTTCTCTGTGTCTCCATCTTCAATGCGTAATGGTACCTAGCTAATATTTACATTGTTTTAGTTATATTTACTTTTGTCATTACTTGTAGGTATAGCAAATGCTACTAATTTTCTGTTTACAGACTTGATATGCAGTTTCTTCTTTAAATAAAAGGTTTTAAGCAAACAAATCTGTTCGATTTAAAGAAGAGTATTAAGTAAATGGTTGGTGCGGTGCGGTGCAAGGATATGGCTAAGATAGGGGTAGTATTCAAATGCCCAAATATTACCTTTTGGAAAGGTGGTTGAGAAACACAGGTCAGGAATATGCTGCACTGTTTCTAGGAGCAGGGCCTTAGGGACTAGAGAATGGAAAGAGAGTTCATGAAACCCTGGAATTCTGTTCTATCTCTGTTTCTCTTCACACACCTACTGTATTTTGGTGTTTCTCTGCAGACCAGCTTTATCACAGTAGAAAATGGTCATCAATAGCTCCCAAATTTTATAGCCACTTGGGGCATGATTGATTGAATGGCTCTCGTTCTCAATTTCACATTCCATAGAAATGGGGTCCTCGTCCCAGTGGGGTCAGGGGCCCATCTGTGCACAGTCACTTATATCCATGAAGGCAAGAAGACATTGGAGGCACATGACTGTCTGTGCTACAGTCACGTACTTAGGACCAGGAGTAAGTTTCGAGAGGAACAGAGATCCTGACAAGCCAGAGAGAAAAAAGTGGATGATTTTGACATTAAAACAGAAGACTCTCTCTTAATAAAAAAAACCCAGCAGGAATGTTAATCGATAAATGACAGACTGAGTAAAGGTATTTGCAATATCTCATATCAATAAATTACTGATACCTCTGATATATATAAAACCCCTACAAATCAATTAAAAAGAAATGAATTCAATAAGAAATTAGGCAAAAAAGATGGACCGTTCCTTCACTGAAAGGAAAATCCAATTGGCTAAACAATATGTGAAGAGAGGCCCAAACTCACTAGTAATGAGGGAAACAAAAATGCAAACAGCAATGAGATAATCCATTTATATCTGTGAGTTTGACAAACATTAGCAGGTGAATAACACCAAGTGCTGGTGGGGATGTGGGGAGACCAGAGCTCTCCTACTCTGAAGCTGGAATAGAATTGGGCAGAGTCTTTCTTTTCTTCTATTTTTTTTTAGATTTTTCTTTATATATATATATATTTATTATACTTTAAGTTCTAGGGTACATGTGCAAAACGTGCAGGTTTTTTACATATGTATACATGTGCCATGTTGGTGTGCTGCACCCATTAACTCATCATTTACATTAGGTATATCTCCTAATGCTATCCCTTCTAGAAGGTGACCTGTAACACTTAGCAAAATTAAGCACACCTGTGCCCTATGTCCCAGTTAGCACATTCCTAGGTATACAATCCAGATCAATTGTTTCCAATGTCTGCAAAGGAAGATGTACTAGGATAGGTGTTGCTAGGCTCTGTGTGGAAGTGGAGGAAAGCATTGAAGTCAACCTGGGGGTCTGTCATTAGGGGCAAGGACAAGTACAATGTGGTGGATACACACTGCGTGGGATACTATGCAAAAGCCAGAAACCACAAATGAGGTGTACACACAGCTGCATGGAAAGGTCTCCATGCAACAACACTGGGAAGCAAGTAGGAAATCCAGCGAAATTAACCCCATGGCACAATGTATCTAAATTAAATGCATCACACACAAAGCAATGTTACCTATTTCATTAGAATCAATGCATATTTAAAGCTGTGCATGAGACATAGTAGGCTGGGTACTAAGAGAGTTCAGTCTAATAAAGAATCAGGGAAGGCTGGGTGCAGTGGCTCACACCTGTCATCCCAGCATTTTGGGAGGCTGAGGCGGGCGGATCACCTGAGGTCAGAAGTTTGAGACCAGCCTGGCCAACAGAGTGAAACTCTGTCTTCACTAAAAATACAAAAATTAGCTGGGTGTGGTGGCAGGCGCCTATAGCCCCAACTACTTCGGAGGCTGAGGCAGAAGAGTTGCTTAAACCCAGGAGGTGGAGGTTGCAGTGAGCTGAGATTGCACCACTGCACTCCAGCATGGGCAACAGAGCGAGATTCCACCTCAAAAAAAAAAAAAAAGAAAGAAAGAAAAGAATCAGGGAGGAAGGAGAGAAATTTAAAATAAAGAAACAGGGCGTCTAGGCAGACACTTGGAAGATGTCTGACCAGAAGTCTAGGTAGTAGACACAGGAGTGGGCTGGGACACAGAACCCCAGTTAGGGGCTACTAGAAAAGTCTGGGTGAAAAAAAGATAAGTGGCTTATGTCTGTAATCCCAGCACTTTGGGAGGCTGAGGTGGGCAGATCGCTTGAGCTCAGGAGTTCGAGACCAGCCTGGGCAACATGGTGAGATCCTGTACCTACAACAAATACACAAAAAATTAGCCAAGCGTGGTGGGGTATGCCTGTATTCTCTGCTACTCAGGACGCTGAGGTGGGAGGGGAGGATCGCACGAGCCTGGGAGGCGGAGGTTGCAGTGAGCCGAGATCACACCACTGCACTCCAGCCTGGGTGACAGAGTGAGACGGGTCTCAAAACAAACAAAAAAAAAAAAAAAAAAAAAAAGGAAAAAGAAAAAAGATAAGACTTGAGCTAAGTCTAGAAATAACATGATTCCTACAGATTTAAGGGACACATGGGAGGAGGCAGAAATGATGGGACGAGTGATGGATTGAATGTGGAGGGTGAAGGAGAGGGCTGCATCTAGAATACTTCTTGTGTTTCTGCACACCTAAGTGGACTGTGCTGGCATTACTAGGACAGGGAACCCGCGAGGAGCACCAGATTTGGTGTGAAAATAATGAGCTTCCTTTGGATTGTCCATATAGGATAAAATTATTGGTGTGTCCATGATGAAGCGTGTGAATGTTTTACTGCAAATAAACATTTGGGCAACACACTTGAGCAGATTCCCAAATATTCCACATCCTGCCATGCTAAATTAGCCTTTACAAAATGGCTAGGATGACTTAATGAAATGAATTTCTGGACCCAAGAAGAAAGCAAATAATATTTATATCTCAGTGAAGGTCAGAATTCGGGCTGACCCAGACGGAATAAAAGGTTTTCATTTGAAGCTTGAACTGAAATACGGCAGTTTATTTTTAAATCTCTAAGTTATAAACCGGGATTTGTGCAAACAATTTGATTCCCTGTGGACTCCAAATCGTGACGAATATCAATACTTTAGGGCTTTCATAATACAATGCCAGAGTTTATTGAGGAAAATAAATACTCATGACAGAGACAAAGATTTCATTTCCCAAACTCTCAATTCACATAGCAGTTGGCCACTGCAAGGACCAAGGGCTGGGAAAGTATCTATTTGACCTACACAAAGGCTGAGAGAGGAGTAAGACTCATCTTTAGATGTTATACTGAACTCCACATGGTCTCACTAGAGGTTTCAGCAGAAGAGAGTGAAAATGAGATGAAAGATTGGGCAGGGCACTGAACTCACTGCCAAAAAGCCTGGGTTCCAGTTCTGCCACAGACTCGTTGGGGGGACTTGGGTGAGTCACCTCTGTGTACCTGCCTTGGGTCCTTCTGTTGCTTCATTGATAAAATAAGCCTGTCCAATGATAGGGTCTCTGAGTTCTTTCCCTATTTGATCCCAATACTCTGCTCTGTCCCAACCTTCTGTTTCTACAATGATGTTCTAAAACAAACAGGCTCACTTATGTTCTGTTCTTTACCAAAGATGTTCCCTCTCCTGATCGCTATGGACCCCTCATCATTATGTCCTTCATCTTTTCCTCTTTAAATAAAATAAAACGTTTTACTTAAAAAGTTTTAAGTAAACCTCTCTGGTCCATTTTTAAAAAGTGTGAAGTAAATGGTAGTAGATATGCTCAGTGATATGGCTGAGATAACAGTAGCGTTAGAAGGCACTGATGTTACCTTTTGGTCCGGTAGTTGGGAAACAGATCAGGAAGATGCCGGGCTGTCCCAAGGAGTCTTACTTGCAATCTGCAGGCAGCACGTACAGGGCTGGGCCTCACTTTCTAAGTGAAGGAAGTGGTGCTCAGAAAGAAAGCAATTCCCAAGACTGCACAGGTAAAAATTAGTGTGACTAGCTGTCTCAGCTTGCCTGGGACTGTCCCAGTTTGAACACTGGAAGAACCACATCCCATGAAACCCTTCCCTCAGTCTGGGACCATTGGGCATCCTAGGAAGGTGCAGCAGGGACTTTACAGTCCTTGAGTAAAGATCATTGATTCATAAGAATTGGCAGGAAGGCGGCAGCTGTTTGGATTCAGCAACAAACCCCACCAGGTACTGTTTTTTTTGTTTTGTTTGTTTTGTTTTTTTTTTGAGACGGAGTCTCGCTCTTTTGCCCAGGCTGGAGTGCAGTGGTGCTATCTCGGCTGACTGCAAGCTCCGCCTTCTGGGGTCACACCATTCTCCTGCCTCAGCCTCCCGAGTAGCTGGGACTACAGGCTCCCGCCACCATGCCCAGCTAATTTTTTTGTATTTTTAGCAGAGACGGGGTTTCACCGTGTTAGCCAGGATGGTCTCGATCTCCTGACCTCGTGATCCGCCCGCCTCAGCCTCCCAAAGTGCTGGGATTACAGGCGTGAGCCACCGTGCCCGGCCTTTCACTTTCATTTTTCTAATGAGGAAATGGAAGCTTGGATAGGTGAATTTGCTTTCCTAGTGTATTTGCTTTCCTAGTGTCTTTTAGCTAGGACATAGGATGTGAAAGGAGGTGACTGGTCCATGGCCAGAAAGTTTGGAAAACCAGAACTCAGCCCAGGTTTCCTGATTTACCATCCAAAGAGGTGGCCTCAGGCAGGTGGTGATACATTTTAATTTTGCCAGCCTCCCAAGTAACTGGGACTACAGGCACCCGCCACCACACCCGGCTAATTTTTTGCATTTTTAGTAGAGACAGGGTTTCACCGTGTTAGTCAGGATGGTCTTGATCTCCTGACCTCGTGATCCACCCGCCTTGGCCTCCCAAAGTGCTGGGATTACGGGCGTGAGCCACCGCGCCTGGCCACCAGGTACTGTTTTGAGAAGGCCTTAAAGGCGAATGCTTGTGCTTAGAATATGTCAAAAGCAGCTCTCATAGGTCTTTAACTTTTCTTCCGGGCCAGCATCAAGGCTGTATCTTTTGGCCTACAGATTCCTGCTAATTTGGGTCAAAAACAACTCTGATATTAGACACACATGTCATAGGTTGAATTGTGTCCCCCCAACCCCGGCAAAAAAGATTTGCAGAGGTTCTAATCCCTGGCACCTGTGAATATCATCTTATTAGGCAAGAGAGCCTTTATACACGATCAAGTTAAAATGAAGTCATTAGGATGGCCCTAATCCAAAAGGGCTGGTGTCCTTATAAGAAGGAGAAAATGCCATGGGAAGCCACAGATCCAGGAGGGGAGAACTCCATGTGAGAATTTGGGGCGAGGATTGAAGGGTGGCAGCTGCAAGCCACTGAACGACAAAGATTGTTAGCAAGTAGCCAGGAGCTGGAAGAGGCCAGGAAGAAACTTTCTCTGCAGGTTTCAGAAGGATTTCCCTACAGCCCTGCAGGCACCTTGATTTCCGTCTTCTAGCCTCTAGTGCTGTGAGGCGATACGTTCTTGTTTTAAGCCACCCAGTTTGATGTGCTCTGTCACAGCAGCGTTAGAAACCCATGCAGTACTCAACTGAACAGCTGCATGGAAGAGTGGTCTTTCTAACACACCACATCTGACTATGTCACTCCCCAAAACAGAACCTCTTGTGGCTCCTACTGCATATGGGATAAAGCTCGAATACCTTTTCTCTCCAGCATTCTCTCCTGCCTTGTTTTCTATGTGAACTGTGCTCCAGCCACACTTATCTTCTTTCTCCTCTTTGAACTGGCCAAGTGGGTTCCCAGCTTATGGGGGTCTTGGAAGACTTCCTTTCAGGAAGCCTTGAGCTGAGTTTTCATGCACTGCCCTGGGGTCCCTGTGCCTGCCACTGACAACCTTCAAAACTCTCTGTCCCTAGCTGGCTTCTCCTCACCCTCAAGGAATTAGTTCAGATGTCACCTCTAAAGGGTCCTTGCTGTGCACGCCATCCAGGCCACTCTTCCTGGGTCACTCACCGCCCTGCCACCCTGTTTTATTTCTATCATGGCAATTATTGCTAGCACATGTCATCTATCACGTTCGTTTATTTGTCTATATGCCTATTGCTTGTCTTCCCTCACTAGGATATAAGGTACACGAAGGCAAGAATCTTGTCTGTTTGGTTTATTCCGATGTCTCCAGTGATCAGAACTGGGTCTGGCAGCCAGGAGAGCCTAACGCAGGTATGCCAAATAAATGAATAATCACACATAACAGAGCATTGTGCCAGGCCTGGTTTAAGTGCTTTAAATATGCTAAAGTTTTTCTAAATCTTTTTTGCAATTGCATGAGAAACACAGAGAGGTTTAGCGACTTGGTCAAGGTCACACAGCTGCTAATTGAGAGCCAGCACTGCTTACTGCCAAGCCACCATGCCATGCTGCCTCTTGGTGGAAGGAAAGAAAGCTGTTGCAGTCGTTGTGTCCTCTCAGAATTTTTGCCAAGTCTTCTCACATGCTTACCCGGGGTTCCCTCCAGCTGCTGGGTGTACCTCAGCCACAGCCTCCTCCCACTGCCTCCCAGGTATTACCATTATTGCTTATCTAGGTTTCCATCTCTCTTACAATACTCCTTGATACCTGCTGCTGTCTGCTTTTCTTGTCCTCCATGGGGTGTGTCTGCAAAGTCCTATCAATGATCACTTCCCAAGTTGCCTCTGTATTTCCCATCCTCCCAGGTCCTGGCTGTGCCAAGTTCTCTCTTGCCTCCGGGCTGTTGCACATACATTGCCTTCTCCTGGAATGCTTTTCCCCTCTCCTTCTCCTGGTTCAGCCCCCTTGCCATTTGTGGTACATTGCCTCCTCCAGGAAGGGTCTCTGGGTTGCCTGGTTGAGTTGAGTGCCCTTGCCACGGGTGCTCACAGCCTGTTAATAGTTCTCCCATCATGGCAGCCGTGTGAGTGGGGGCCACTGTCTGTTTACCCAGCTGCCTCCCACACTATGCTACAGCCACATGGGGATTGCAATCACTTCTTGGTTATCTCTCTATCTCCCACATTCGGGACTTAGAAGAGAGTGGATGCTGAGTAAGGGCTAGGTATATAATACCACATCTTTTTATTTTTATTTTTTAGATGGAGTCTCGCTCCGTCTCCAGGCTGGAGTGCAGTGGCACAATCTCGGCTCACTGCAACCTCTACCTCCCAGGTTCAAGTGATTCTCCTGAGTAGCTGGGACTACAGGTGTGTGCAACCATGCCCAGCTAATTTTTGTATTTTTTAGTAGAGTCGAGGTTTCATCATGTTGGCCAGGATGGTCTCGATCTCTTGACTTTGTGATCTGCCTGCCTCAGCCTCCCAAAGTGCTGGGATTACAGGTGTGAGCCACTGTGCCTGGCCAATGGTACATCTTTTCATTTTTACTCTTAGCCAACATCTATTGGGTATCTACAGTGTGCCAGGTATCATTCTCATGCTTTCTATGTGTGAACTCACTAATCTGTTAAACAACCCAGTAAGGCAGGTGCTATTATTATTCTCAATTTACAGATTCAGAAACCAAGGCATGATGGGGGGTCATGCCACTTGCTCAAGGACACTCAATAAGAAGCAGAGTTGACTTTCAAACCCTGACAGTTGAGCTCCAGAGCCCACTCTCTCAGCTACTAAACTATATCTGCAAAGGTATAACAAGCTCTCTGAGGGCCAGCCTCAAGCCCCCTGCCCCTGTGGGGCAGAGGCAGCCCTCTGGCTGTGTTGGCTATTTCCACTTTGGGGTGAGGACAGGACAGTGGGATGGAGATCATCACACCCACATCCCTGGCCTGTGCCCTCCAAACTCCTGCTCTAGTTCTGCCAAGAGGGTAGGTGTGAGGGTAAGCCTCCTTCTCAGCTCACATCTATGCTTTTAAAAAGCACTACCTCTCAGGATGCTTGGGGAGGAGGATGTGCACCCTGTCTTGCATCTAGCTGTCCTAAATTTGCTAAATCCCAAAATCTCATCAAAAATAACTATTCATTTATTATTTACCCATCCATCCATCTTTCATTCATCAATTCATCATCTATCCATCCATCCACTCATTATCCATTCATTCACCCATCATCCACCCATCCATCCATCCATCCATCCATTATCCATCCATCCATCATCCATCCATTCACCCATCATTCACCCACCCATCCATCCATTCATTATCCATCCATCCATCCATCCATTCATCATACATACATCCATTATCCATCCATCCATCCATCCATTCATCATACATACATCCATTTTCCATCCATACATACATCCATTCATCATTCATCCATCCATTAATCATCCATCAATCCACCATCCATCCATCCACCCTTCCATCCATCAATCCATTCATTATCCATCCATCCATCCATTCCTCATACATCCATCAATATCCATCCATCCATCCATTAATCATCTATCAATCCATCATCCATCCATCCATCCATTAATCATCTATCAAGCCATCATCCATCCATCCATTCATCCATTCATCATCCATTTTCCATCCATCAATCCATCCATTCATCATCCATCCATCCATCCATTCATCATCCTCCATCCATCCATCCCTCCAGCCATCCATCCATCTCTTATTTATTATGCCCTCATTCTGTACCAACCATTATTCAGAGGATTTCACAGTCCTCATCTCACCTAATCCTCATAGCAACCATTCACGTATTGTTAACTCCGTTTGCAGGTACAGAAATGGGGGCTTAGGGGCTGAGCACCTTGCCCATGGTAGCAGGGCTGGAGTTCCAAACCAGGTCTGCCTGGCATTAGAACTTCCAGTGAACAGGCTACTGAGCAAAAGAATGAACTAACCAGTTACTGAGACTGGTTGTTGAGAAGGGGATGCCTGGAGAGGCAGCACCACCCTATGCAGCTACTCATTTGCTCAGCTGGGATGATTCCCAGTCATTCATTCATTCATCACACATCAAGGAGAATCTAGAGTGTTTTAAGAATTCCGCTAAGATGTGTTTGCCAGGAGGGTTATAAGATACTGACCATGAGGTTCCCTGAATGGAGTGACTCAGAGGATATCTCTGAAAGGCCTTACACCCCCTCTGCAGAGTTCTGGCAAACTATCTCCAGCTTTGCCTAAGCATTCTCTTCTATCTGGAATGTTCTCCTCTTCCCTCTCTGCCTTCCCCCAGCCTATTGAGCCTCTTATAATTTCAGCTACTTAATTTGCTCCCACGCTTATGCAGGCCTTTGTTCAATACATGTTTATTGAGCACCTATGTTGTGTCAATCACTCATTCAGGTTTTGAGGATACAGTGATGAATAAGGCAGGCAGGGTCTCTGCCCCAGGGAGCTCACATTCTAGTGAAGGAGATGGGAAACACACAAACAATATTAGGAAATGGACCAACTACAGTCCTAGGAAATAATGGAGATGGGGAGAAGAGGCTTTACTTTTGGAAGAGGTGTGAGAGGGTGACTGGAGATAAAAGGGGAGGAGCTGGCCATTTGAAAAACCAAGGGCAGAGTGTCTTCAAGAGATGGAACAGCAGGCTTGGAGGCTCTCAAAAGCAAGGAGCTGGGAGAGCTGTGGTAGCTGCAGGATGTAGAATTGTTGGCCCCCACCCTAAATAGAATTAATCAGCTTTCCATCTGTGTTTCTGCAGCATTGTGCTTCCTTCTGCTTCAGCTCCCACCATATGGTTATTATGGGTTGTTATGGATTCATGTCTTCATGTCCCCCATGGAACTTGGAGTGCTTCTAGGTCAGGGACCATCTGTAATGTGTGGCTAATAACAGTGAAAGCCTTACAAACCTTATAAGTAGTTGGGAAGATTAAAGGTGATAATCTAGGAAAGACCTTTAGTACAATTTCTGAAACCGTAAATGCTCCATAAAGTCTAGAAATTGTTATTGATAGTGACCTACTGCCCACCCAGCCCAGGGGCCAACACACAGAAAGGATTGAGTCCTGTTTCCAGTGCACAGGAAGGAGGGAAACAGGTGAGCTCATCCAAGAGCAAGGCCATCAGGACTGTCGATGGGTCACCACCAACTGGCTGGGGATTGTGCTTCCAGAAAAGAGCACCTGCTATGGCTCCCAGGCCACAGACAGTGCAAGAAACATAGCCTCATTTTCTATAACTTACATGACTTCTACTTCTAGCCTCCACGTTAGGGTGGTGGACACAATCAAATATTCCCCTACTTTCTCCTAGGGTGACATCTAAGATCTAGAGGTCTCAAATATTATACACACCTTGAGGATCTGGCTTCTCTGGTTTTTGGTAACATCCATTCAAGACTCAGGATTCTAGTCCACTGGCCCTTGGTTATCTGTCGACGTGGGCCATTTGTTCATTCAATAAAAACTCATTGATCACATCTGAAGCATCAAGCGCTGTCCTAGACGTTCAAGATACAGACATAAGAGAAACAGACAAAATCATGCTCTTGGAGCTACATTCTAATAGGGGTGAAGGTGGAGGATAGAAAATAATCCAGTAAACATCTGTCAGGTGATAAGAGTTATGGCGATCAGAGTGTGGAGAGTGAATGAGTGGGGGCGATGATGGACAGGACACGAAGGTGGTGTTTAAGCCAAGACCTGAAAGAATTGAAGGAGTGAGTCCTGGCTCTGCCTAGGAGCATTCCAGGGCATGTGCAAAGGCCCCAGTGTGAGCTCCGTATGTTGGAGGGACAGCCTGGAGGGCGGAGTGGCTGGAACTGAGTGAGCAAGGGGGAGAAAAGGCCCGAGGGGTGGGCAGGTAGGGCCTTGTAGGTCACAGAGGGGATTAGCCTTTTGGGCTCAGTGAGACCAGGGGGTACTGGGGGATTCTGAGCAGAGGAGGAGTGACAGGACCTAACCTATGTTTTGAAAGGATCACTCTGGCTGCTGTGGGAAGAAACAGCTGTAACAGGGTGAGGGTGGGAGTGCTGCTGTGGCAATTCAGGGGAGAGGTGGTGGCTAGGTCCAGGGTATGAAGATGGGGAGAAACATGAAAGTAGAAAAAGCAACACTAGTGGGGCATCTCCCCTGTACTTAGGTTTTGAAGGGCCAGCCCAGTATCTGCTCATTCTTCAGAGAGAATGGGTCAAGGCTGCCCTATCAGATGTGCGGGCTCTGCTGGGTGCTGGCTGGGTGCTTGGATGTCGTTGCATTGTTTCTGCAGCCCCTGGCCACCAGCACATCTGTGTGAGCCTGTCTGGGGCCTTGTTTCCAAGACATACCATGCATTTTGGCTTTTGTGGTTTCTTTCACCCTCCTTGTACTCCTGTGAGGTCTCTGCCCTGGGATCCCAAAAACCTCTTGAAGATATTTATCCCTTCCTGGGGCTGCCTGGAGCAGAGATCAATGCACTTTCTCTAAGACTCCCCTGAAGTATCTTGATTCTCCTCTGATACCTTCTTGCTCTAAGTCTGGAGAAACCTGCTCAGACTTGAGGGGTGGCAAGCTATGAAGGAGGGGAAGGCCTTGTTTGTACAGCCTCATGTTTTCTCCTAAATGTTTTGTGTGCTGTAAGGGGTCTCCCTCCACTAAGAATTTAGGTTTTTCCCTTTTCTCTGCTTTAAGCTCTGGAACAGTCCTGAGGGGTAGGGGTAAGGGAGGAGAGAGAGCAGGGAAAGTAACATGGGTGTAGAATACCAGTTGTAATTTGCAAAGATTATCCTACCCCCAAAGCAAAAGGAGCAGTTTGTTTTGGATCCAAAACACAAAAATATGCATTTCAAAAACAGCTTTATTGGGGTGTTCTTGATAAAGAATTGCACATAATTAATGTGTGTGATTTCATGAGTTTGGACATATTCAAACACCTGTGATACCATCCCCACAATCAAGGTGACTGACATAGTCAGCCTCCCCCCTGAAGTTTTCATGTGTAGCTTTGTTTTTGTTTGCTTTTCTTGCTTTGTGGTAAGAACACTTCACATGAGATCTACCCTCTTCACAAATTCGGAAGGGTCCAATACCATATTGCTAACTAGAGGCTCGACATTGCACAGCAGAACTCTAGAACTTATTCATCTCACATAACTGAACCTCTTTACCCATTGAACAACTCTCCATTTTCCTCTACCCCAACCCCTGGCAACCACTATGGTATTCTCCACTTCTATGAGTTTGTCTATTTTAGATATAGATATAAGTGGAATTACAAAGCATTGGTCCTTCTGTGTCTGGCTTATTTCACTTAACATAATGTCCTCCAGATTCATCCAGGTTGTTGCAAAGGGCAGGATTTCCTTCCTTTTCATGGCCGTGTAATAGTTCACGGTGTGTTTATACCACATCCTTCTTATCATTCCTCAAACGCTCATGCTGCTCATTTCTGCCTCAAGGACTGTGTCCTTGTCATTCCCTTTATCAAGCATGTGGCCCCAGCTGGGTGCAAATGGAGTCTTCCTAGTGCCTAGGTGGGGAGAGAGATGGCTTTGATGAGTGAGCAGCCTGTCTTCTCCGTGGTGGCTCTGTGCCAGCTCACCTTCATGACATCCACCCTTTGTCAACTGAGCCCACCTTCATGACATCCACCCTTTGTCAACTGAGCCCACCTTCATGACATCCATCCTTTGTCAACTGGTGCAGAAAGGTGGAACCTTTCTGCACCAGTTACAACATGATTTGTCAGTCTTCTCAACATATTTTGATGAAATAAACATTAGGTATCATGCGCTATACTTGGAAACGAAGATACAGATAAAAAGTTGTCATTAGAGTGAAAAAGATTCCACTCATCCATCTACTGCATTTTGCAAACATTTATTGAGTCCCCATATTGTGCTCAATGGTCATAGCCCCTGCCACATGAAAAGCCCACGTGAGCCGTATTTCATGATGGATGTGATAGGCTTGGTCTTCACTTATTAGTGTGATCCTGTGTGAATAATTTCACCTCTGACTCTGTTTTCTCATCTGTAAAATGGGAATGGTGATAAATTATGATTTAACAATCTTGCACAGAAGGTGCTTGGAGGAATAGCCCTTTCTTGGGTTTTAATATCTGAGCTCTTTTTTTCCCTCCCTATTCCACCTCCCCGCTCCCGGCCGCCTTGTTTTTTTTTTTTTTTTTTTTTTTTTACAGAGACAGGTCTCACTCTGTGGTTCAGGCTGAACTGCAGTTGCACAATCATAGGTCGCTGTAATTTTGAATTTCTGGGCTCAAGTGAACTTCCTACCTCAGTCTCCCAAGTAGCTGTTACTAAAGCCATGTGTCAATGCAAGTGGCTAATTTTTAAATTATTTCAGAAATGAGATCTCACTATGTTGCCCAGGATGGTTTCAAACTCTTGGCCTCAAGCAATGCTCCCACCTTAGCCTCCCAAGTTGCTGGGATTACAGGCGTGAGCCACTGGGGACAGCTTTCTCTTCCCTTTTAAGAGCTCAGACTATCTGTTCAGAAATTCTCACTTTTGAAGCCAAGATTTGCCTACAATTGGTGCCAAAAAAAAAAAAAAGAGAGAAAGTAGGTCAGAGTTTAGGCCTCCACAATCTCACTTTACATGAACAAAAAGGAAAATAGTGCCTGAATCCAGGAATGGGGAAGGATTAAAAAAAATGTATTGTGAACATAATTAGCATGGAAGAACAAGGGCCACTTGTTCTCTTTACTATTGACATTTAGACAAGACTGAGCTTGGCAATGAGAAAGGAAGAATTCCATAGAGGCCGAGCTCTGGGGCAGCCAGGTTTTGTCTTCCACTACTTTCCTCTCTTCCCTTTCTTCCAGTACTTGTCCCCTTGAGTTTTCTGGGAGGTAGGTAGCATAATGTAAGGCATATGGGTTTTGATGTTTGAAGGAACCAGATTTGATCCGGGAGGTAGGTGGTATAGTGTAAGGAATTTGGGTTTTGATGTCTGAAGGAGCCGGATTTGATTCCTGGCTCTCCGCTTTCCTACATGTGAAAACTTGGATAGATTTTTCAACTTCACTGAGTCTCAGTTTCTTCATCTATAAGATGGAGGTAGGAATGCCCAACTCATGGACTGAGCGAGGCAGTGGGTGGGAACCGCCTGGCACATAGTAGGTATCCACGTGTGATTGTTTCCTCCCCTCCCGCTTTCCCTAAGGAATCTAGGCCTGTGCTAGTATCATACAATTAAGGTTTTCATTTAAATTTTTCTTAGGTCTTCTTTTTCCTAATTTTATTCTCACCTTGACTCCAGAAGCTCATTCCTGCCTCTTCATTTCCAGGTCTCCTTAGCTTCCTTCCCAGGCCCTAGTTCAGGACATTCCACCCCTCTCCTGCCCTACTCCCACCCTGATCTCCTGCCTGCATTCTCTTTCCCTCTCTCCTCCCCACTGCCCCAAAGTGATCTTCCCAGCTGTAAATCTGACCTCATCACACTCCTGCTCAGAAGCTCTCAGAACTTCCCGCTGCTCTTGAGATGAGGGCCACTCATCCTGACCTTGCATTTCAGGGCCAGCCCTCACTCAGCAGATTCCCAGTAAACCCTATGCTCTAGCCATAAGGAATGATGTGTCCAATTGCAAGCACACCTCCTTGTTTGACCCCCTGGCTCTTTATATGCACAACGTCCTCCTCCACCTGGCTAACTCCTACTCATCCCTCAAAGCCCAACTCAAGTCTCTCTTGAGGGAAGCCTTCTTGGCCACTGCTGAAACAGAGTTCCTCCCTCGTCTTGTTTTGTCTCTATTTTTTCTTATTCAGCTGCTCTCATGGCATTAATCTTACTGAATCCATATTGCCTGTGTGCTTGTCGGTTGTTCTATACCATACAGAGGTTCTCTGGGTGCAGAGGCTGTACCTTGTTATAATTTATTTATAAATTCATTCTACAGGCATGTATTCAGGTCTCTTTTGCCAGGCCCCCGGCTGGCACTGGCAACTCGGTGGAGAACAAGTCAGACAAGGTCTCTGCTTGGAAGGGACTCACCCTCTAGCAGGGCAGTGCAGATAGGCAAACAAATAGATGAATGAGAAACTATCCATTGGTGATGAGTGCTAAAGAAAGAAGGAAATCAGCAGCGACAGAGCGCTGGGGGTGTGTGCTGGATGCATGTGGGGTGGTCTGAGGAGGTCTCTCTGTATCTGTCATAGAAGACACTAGAATGCCTGTTGACAGAAAGGAGGAGGGGAAGGACTGATGGGTGTACTTCCTTTCTTTGATGCATATGACCTCGTGACTGGTAGCAAGGTCTTAAGTGAATGCCCCTGGGTTTATGTTTTCCAGAATGGCCATTCTCAGATTGGATTCAAGTCTTAACAAATCTGACAAATGCTTATCTTTCTCATCACAACCACTGCGATTACCCTGCGGGTGGAGAGACCTGGTGAGTAGGTGCCAGAGGGGAGCAAATGTGGGTTCAATATCAGGGGAAGCTCCGGAACAATGAGTGCCGTGTGACATCCTCATAATAACAGTAATTATGTCAAAAATAATCCTCGCCTTCCCTTTTGCTGCTTTACCTTTTGCCGCTTTACCTTTTGCCGTTTCTAAAGCATATTAGTAGCCAATGCCGTATTTGAGTCTCTGCAGCACTGTGAGATCACAAGCCCTGTCTGTAGGAAAGGCAACCGGAACCCAAGGAGTGCAGCGGCTTTCCGGGGTCACACAGCTGAACCCAATATCTAACCCCAGGTTCTCATTCCTAAATCTAGGTTCCAGAAAGGGCTGTCTTGCAAAGTAGTAAGCTCTATCGGCAGATAGGCGAGGACACGCTGAGCATCTCGCCTCTCCCGCAAGGAGACAGAGGAAACTGAGGGATGGGAGGGAAGATGTGGGGCTCTGCTGTCCCCTCTCAAGTTCTGGATGCCTCATTGTAAGACCGTGGGAACGAGACATTTTTAGGTGCATGGGAGGCCTTTCATTTCTTCACTTCCTTGACATCAGCGAGAAAGCTCCACCTTCCTCTCAGTGAGAGCTCTGCAAGCCTGCTTGCCAGGTTCAAAGGTGTGTGAAAGTTGGCCCATGCTTTGCTGCGTGAACTTTAAAATCTAATATGCTGAGCCTCACATGAGTGCCCGAGCCTTTCCTCCACAGTCTGTGATCCCTACACTGATAAGACCTAGGACAAAGGGCTATAAAAGATGATGGAGTTTTCTGGCCGGGCGCGGTAGCTCACACCTGTAATCCCAGCCCTTTGGGAGTCCGAGGCGGGCGGATCACAAGGTCAAGAGATTGAGACCATCCTGCCAACATGATGAAACCCCGTCTCTACTAAAAATACAAAAGTTAGCTGGGTGTGGTGGCAGGCGCCTGTAGTCCCAGCTACTCAGGAGGCTGAGGCAGGAGAATTGCTTGAACCCAGGAGGCAGAGTTTGCAGTGAGCCAAGATTGCACCACTGCACTCCAGCCTGGTGACAGAGCGAGACTAGTTCTCAAACAAACAAACAAACAAGATGATGGGGCTTTTGATAACCATTTGAAAGGTCACTATTTGGTTTCGAGGCTCAGACGGCCACCCCTAGCGGGGGTCTCCTGGGTGGGGAAGTGAAGTTGGAATTGGCCAAACAGCGTGTTCCAGGAAGGTGTTAGTGGCAGCACTCTGCATTGGAAGTGCTTTCTTGTACCGTGGGCCTTTGTGACACCTCAGGGAGGGGAGCACCAGAGCACCTGGAGATGACGCTAAGGTGCCTCATTCTCTCCAGGGCCTTCGGCCTTGCTCAGCTCTGGAGGCCTCAGCACGGAAATGGGGCCTCGGCTGGAGAGCAGGCTGAGGAGTTGGCTCCCCACAGCAAAACAGGGCCACCGGCTTCTGGAAGCCCCTGGAGGCTCCGAGCCCCTGAAGTGCAGGCAGGAGGGTGTTCAGAAGGTATGGCATCTCCAAAAACCAGTGCCTTTGACTTCAGAGCTGGCATTCGGTTCCTGCCACAGTCAACACTTGCCTTTCTGGGAGTTCCCGAGGTTGGAGGTAAGAATCAGGTCTGCTCTCGAAGTTCCTCTTAGCAGTGGCTTTGAGGTCAGACAGAGCAGGTTTGGGTCCTGGCTTTGTGGCTTACTCACTGCGGGACCTTGGACATAACCCTCTGTCCTTTGCACTTCAATTCCCTCATCTGTCACTGGACCCGATATTCCTACATGAGGATTTATATGTGTAAGACACTTAGAGGAAGAGCTTGGTATGTGATAGTGGCTACCTATTTTGTTATGATTGCTGTTATTGTTATCGAGGCAAGCATCATGCTCTCGGCAAAGGCTAGGAACCATTACGCTAAAATTCTTTCTTGAAGAAGTAATGGGCTGGGTGTGGTGGTTCACGCCTGTAATTCCAGCACTTTGGGAGGCCGAGACGGGTGGATCACCTGAGGTCAGGAGTTCGAGACCAGCCTAGCCAACATGGTGAAACCCTGTGTCTACTAAAAATACAAAAATTAGCCAGGTATGGTGGTGTATGCCTGTAATCCCAGCTACTCAGGAGGCTGAGGCAGGAGAATCGCTGGAACCCTGGAGGTGGAGGTTGCAGTGAGCCGAGATGGTACCAAGCACTACAGCCTGGGCAACAGAGTGAGACTCCGTCTCAAGAAAAAAAAAAAAGAGAGAGAAGAAACAATGGCAATGGCTTTCAGCGATCACAGTATCAGTATCTAGGCTTCTGGTGGCGGATGCAATAACCTGTGAACACCTTTTTGGGTAGAGGACCAGCCTCTTGAGTTTGGCCTTATTTGGAGTCTATGGAAACAAATAATAAACCCTTTATAATAAATAATAGTAAACAAAATGAAGGCTGATATTTTTTGAAAGTTTAATATGCACCAGGCACTGTGCCAAGTGCTTCCTAATTACTAATTCTGTTAATCTTTTGAACGCCAGTATACATATGTTCTTATTAACTCTGTTTTACAGGGGAGGAAGTGGAGGCATGGTGAGGTGAAGTGATGTGCTCTAGGATACTGTTTAGTCACCTGTTGCTGTGTATTAAATTTACAGCAACTTAGCAACTTACAACAACAAACACTTATTATCTCATGTTTCTGTGGGTCAGGAATTGGAGAATGGAACCGCTGGGTGGCTCTGGGCCAGGGGCTGTCATGAGGCTGTCGTCAGGATGTTGGCTGGTGCCGCAGGCATCTGGAGGCTTGGTGGAGCTGAAAAACTGCGTCCAGGGTGGTTCACTCACACGGCTGCTGACAAGAGGCCTCAGGGCTTTGCTCTCTGTCAATGGGACCCTCTCCTTGGGCTTGCTTGAGCATCCTCATGACATGGCAGCTGTCTTTCCCCAGAGTGAGTGATCCAAGACAGATGGCAAAGTCCAAGCTTCTCACCTGGACTTGGGAGTCATGTGCCATCATTTCCACCTTATTCTGTTTGCTAGAAGTGGATCACTAAATCCAGCAGACACCCAAAGGAAGGAGAACTAAGTTTTAACTTTTGAAGGAAGTGTTAAAGAATGCATGGACGGGCCGGGCGCGGTGGCTCACGCTTGTAATCCCAGCACTTTGGGAGGCCGAGGCAGGCGGATCACGAGGTCAGGAGATCGAGACCACGGTGAAACCCCGTCTCTACTGAAAATACAAAAAAATTAGCCGGGCGTGGTGGCGGGCGCCTGTAGTCCCAGCTACTCGGAGAGGCTGAGGCAGGAGAATGGCATGAACCCGGGAGGCGGAGCTTGCAGTGAGCCGAGATTGCGCCACTGCACTCCAGCCTGGGCGACAGAGCAAGACTCCGTCTCAAAAAAAAAAAAGAATGCATGGACACATTTTAACACCACTGTAGCCATGGACCTAGTAAGACTGTTTGCTAGGATTCAAATCTAAGTCATCTTGGTCCAGAAGCCTGAGGTCCTCCTGCTGCGTCGACAGGCCACCTTATACCCTCAGGAGTGATGTGACGGTGTTGGTCAGTCTCAGGTGTAAACAGGCATCACCTGAGGGTGACTGGGGCATCCAGAATCAGGGATGAGCTGCACCTGACCTAGAACTTAGGATGTGTTTTTACTGGAAAACTGGTGGGTCAGAGAGGGGCCTGAGTGGCTAAGGTTATCAGCTGTCCTCTGCTCACCTGTCGTCAGGGAACACTGAGGAGTACAGTCACTCAGAGTGTCAGGAGTGAAGAGTGGGGAGTCCCTGTGTGTGTGTGTGTGTGTGTGTGTGTGTGTTGTAGGCAGCAGGCACAGGGACCGTGCAGGACCTTGAAGGCTTTGGTAAGGAATATGGGTTTCAAACTGTGGGCAGGTGGAGCCATCATAGGGATTCAAGCAAAGGAGTGATGAGGTCAGAGGCAACCTTTAGACAGGGCTGCAGGGTGGAGAGGGGTGGGCAGCTGAGGCTGGGCACCAGGTGGTGGGTCCAGGACACCATGGCCAGGTCCGGTCCTGAGAATGGAGAGGAGGCCTGTGGAGAAGACTGTTGCTGGGATTTGGGGTCAAATTGGCCTTGAGGTAGACGAGGAAGAGAAGCATCCAGGATGACACCTGTTTCAGTAGGTGCGAGTCATGGCCAGGTGCTGGTGCCCTTGTGAGAAGAGGACTTAGAAGGAGAAGGAGCTGGATGGGGGAGGATGAAGAGTCCAGCTTTGAAGCTCTTAAGTGAGCTGCCTGGAGTTCATTCATGGGAGATGACCATGAGCACTTGACTATTTGTGTCTCGAGCTCAGTAGAGTCAGGGCTGGGGAGCAAGTTTGGGGAGGTATTGGTACCCTTGTGGACTAGGGAACTGAGCAAGGTCTGTGGGGAAAGAGAGACTTGAACTCTAAATCTTCTCTGAGCCTCATCTTTCTCAGCTGTAAGTTGGAGATAGCATTATTCTGAAAACCATGAATGTATAGTGTATGCAGAGGGCTGTAGCATACCACTCAGATCCACTCTGAGTCCTCTCCTCATACCAGAATGCCCAGGGAATTGGGAGGGATGTGGGTCCCCCTAGGGAAGCAGAGGAAGCTAGAATTGGGGGGCTTCCCTCCAGAGCTATATTATGGATGTATCTGATTCTTGCCAAAAACAAGGCCCTGCTCCCACCAGTTCCCAGATCCTGGCTGTGACTCATTTCTTCTGCCTTTGTTTTGACTGGTGCCTGATGCAGCTTGGCTCTGCAATGATGCAGATGCCGATGCCGTTGCTAGGCAACCGAGCTACAGCACGAATCCTGAGAGGCCTCTGTTCCGCTCACCCCCAACCCAGAGCTGCTGACAGTGGTTGACTTGGAACTGGCTGGAAAAATTGGAGAGGTTCTTATGAGAGTCCATTGATATGTTAGGGCAAGGAGTGCATATGTGTGTGATGGGGAGAGAAAGGCAGGAACGATAACAACTTCCACTTACTGGGGGCTTGTTCTGTGCCAGTCACTGCATGAATTAACACATTTCATTTTGTATAACATACAACATATAACATATAACATATAACATGTTCTAAACTCTTCCCATTTTACAGACAAGAAACCCAGGACTTAGAGAGGAAAGGGGGCTTATCCAAGTCCACTTAAATATGAAGTGGTAAGGCTGAGAGGGAAGCCTAAGCCTGTCCGATTCCAGGGCTCCGGAGAGCACGAGGAATTTGGCTTTTATTTCTTCCCTGCTCCATCCGTTGTCCACTGCAACACGTTCTTAGCAACACAACCTGGGGTTTGTTTGGAAAACATGAAGCAAATCACGTCGTGCTCCAGCCATGGCCCACCCTCGGGCATCACACTCCTTCCTATCCATGCCCTCATTCCTTCTTTGCTGTTTCTCCTTCCTTTTCTCTGAGTGTCATGATCTTCTTGCTTCAGAACAGGTGACTTCCTTGCCTTGACCTTGGTCATTCTTCTCCCTCCTTCAGGTTTCGGCTCAGATCCCCCTCATCCCCGCAGCCTACCCTCCTACCCTGAAGCCGTGGGGTCTTTCTGCTCCCAGGACCCCATCCACCACTCTCTGCCATTCACAGGGCTCTCGTCTATCAGGCGCTGAGGTTCCAGTCTTGCTCACGCCTTTATCTACCCCAACACCTGGCCCAGGACCCGGCACACAGGAGAGGAGAGAGGCCGTTTAGTACTTTTCGAATGAATGAGGATCTGAAAAGTGAATGTTAGAATTTGTGAAGTGAGCCTTCTGGGGTCTTTGGTCTTACATTGATTTGGGAGGAAGCAGCTCGTTAATATTTCTCTGTCTCTATTCCGGGCCAGACATTTAGCTGAGGGTCTAGTGCATGTTAACAAATAAGCGCTCTGGCCTTGCAAACAGCCCATCCTGCAGGCGAGGAACTTGTGCAAACAGCCCATCCTGCAGGTGAGAAGCCTGTGCAAACAGCCCATCCTGCAGGCGAGAAGCCTGTGCAAACAGCCCATCCTGCAGGCGAGGAACCTGAGGCTCAGAGACAGGAAGTGACTTGCCCCAGGTGGCACAGCTTGTGATCACAGTGCCAGGATCCAAGCCCAAGTCCACCTGGTGCCATGGCTCTGCTAGGAAGCCCCAGGTCTCTTTGAAGGGCAGTTAAGATAAAACTGCACAGAAATAAGAGCCTTGACATATTCACATTTCCACAGTGTTCACAGACACCTTCAGTTTGGAGACAACACCTGCCAGAGAATGAAAAGGCCAACCAGATGAGAGGATGGGTGCAGGGGTGTGTGGAGAACCATGGGGGAGAGGAGTTATGGGAAAAACAGGTAGAGTGAGCGGTAGCCCTGCCCAGCATGGGTCTGGCCTCTGCCCAGGACACCTGGAGCCTCCTCCTCCCTGCACCATGCTCTAACCAAGCCCCAAACCAAGTCCCAACCAAAATACATTGCTCCTTCATAGGTCAAGGAACTGGCACCACTGCCTTCACCTCTGCACCCTCAGCAGGCTGGCCACTCTGACCCTGCACCCCAAGGAGCTGGGCAGAGTGTCCCCGGGCTGAGAGGAGCTGTGGCCCCTCTGGACTGCAGTAGCTCTTCTCAGGAAAAGAGGCAGGAGACACTTGAAGAAGGAAGTCAGAGAGCTCTAAACATAGAGTGGAGGGTGGGCAGGGAGGGCAGGGGCAGGCATTGGGGCAGGGCAGGGCAGCTCAGGGGCAGGCAGGGGAGACCACCTCTCCCTCTCCAGGGCAGCAACAGAGCAACTTCCTCCACCCATGACCTCTGCAGTCTTATTTTCTTTTCACAAAAGTGAGGCTTATCACCTCCACATTACAGAGGACCTGGAGTCTCATTCATTCATTTATTCATTCATCCAACAGGTTTTATTGAGCACCAGTTAAGCACTAGGCATCTCCACTTGGATGCGTAACTGGCATTGAAACCTCCCTAATCTCTTCCTCTCTCAGTCTTCCCATCTCCCTTGGTAACTCCCTGTTCACCCCTGAGGACAGCCCTTCGCTATTCTCTTCCACATCTTACACTTCCGTGCCTTCCTACTTCCTCCACTTCTGACATATGGACAGACTAGATTCACTTCTTCCCAACTCTGCTATCCCCTCCCTGGTCTCAGTGGCCCTTCTGTGCCAGAGTATGGGCATTAGTCTCCTGATTGGTTCCCTGCTCCCCTTCTCCCCTTTATAAATCACACATTGGATCATGTCCAGCTTCTGATGGAAAATTTTCGTGGCTTCCCGGAGGACCTTGAAGGACATGCTGTTTCTACCCAATATTGCTTGCCTCAGATGAATTGCCCTCTGCCCACCTCTCTCCACCCTCATACCTGTCCCAGGCCCTTTGCTTTTGTGTCCTTTGTGTTCCCCATTTTTGCATGGCTGACATTCATGCCTCAGCTCATGTCACTATCTATGTGGGGGTCACCCCTCTCCTAGTCACTCTCTGTCACATCACCCTATTTATTAATTGGTATTATTTTCCTGTTTATTATTTTTCCACCCCATGATACTATAACCTTTATGAAAGCAGGAGTTAGTCTGGTTTATAGCACCTGGAACAATGCCAGGCACTGTGCTGGCAGGGCTGATACACTGCAAACTCCAGGGAACACAATTCATCCCAAAGTTTGTATGAAGGATGCTCTGGAATAGTGCAGTGCACAACTTACATAGCTGTACATGGCAGACCTGAGGACACAGTTGTGAGCAAGATAGAAACAGTTCCTGATCTCACAGAGGTTTCAAGGGCTTAGCTCAACAATTTGAGCCTTTTATAAGAGTAAGTGCCAGATACTGTCATACAATTCACACTTATTATTCACATTTTTCGTAACAAAAGCCACCGTTTTACAGATTATGAAATTTTACATTTTACAGAATATGAAACTGAGGCTCAAAGAAGTAAAATGATCTGCCTTAAGCTTACCCGCCTGGTAAGAGGCAGAACCAGGACACAGACACATTTCAATCTGGTAGCAAAGTCTAGGTCCTCGGAGATGCACGACACGGACGGTCCCTATCCCATGGAGCTCTCTGTCTTCTTGGGACAAGGACCTAGTATTTATTGTGCACTTAGCATGTGCCTATCATGATGACAAAAAGTTATGTGTATTTTTTCTTCTCATGTTTAAAATCTCACATCAATTGGAGATAGAGACTCAAAGAGGAAAAGAGGGTTCCCCAGAGTCGCACATGTGAAGAGTCAGAGCCTGGGATAGGGACCCGAAATCGTCTGAGTCTCAAGTTCTTTCCACTTCATGGCACTGACCAAGAATGATGGTAGTTAAATGTGGCAACTGCTGTAATTGAGGAATGAACTGGATGCTGAGGAAGGGAGAGGAGAATGTTTTGCTCTGTTCAGAGAGGGACAAGAGTCACCAAGAATGGCCTGGAAGCAGAAGCAGGAAGAGTTCCCAGCAAGCCAGCGCATCTCAGAGGGTGGGCCTGGAGAACTGAGCTCCATGCTTGGGGCCATCACCAGAAGTGGCCCTGGGGCCATAACCCCGGCCTCTTGACCCTTTACCTAGCCCAGAACCCTGGATGATTTTGACTTTCTTCTCTCCCACCCCGACGACCAACGGGGACATTCCCTAGACATTGGATAGAATTGAAAGGAAGGGTAATTTTCCTGTTGAACTTTGCCACACTGAAAATTGCTGGTGAACTAAAAGAAATGCAAAAATGGACCCAGTTTTTCTAGATGCTTCCATCATCTAAATAAAGATCCCTGAAATGTCAGTGGCTTGAGAGAAAGGGATTACTTGGAAGACTCAGCCTCCAAAGGTCTTAACTGCATGTCAAGATTGCTGTCCTGGGAGATTGTAGGCTTGATGCTGGGATTCCTCCCCTAATGAGATTTTTAATCATCCCCTCCACGGATGCCCCAGGTGCCTTCCTCCATCCGTCTCAACAAATGGCACCATCTTCCCCCTTTTGCTTATAACTGGGAGCTGGGAGTATTCACATCTCTTTCAACCAGCATATTCCCCGCATCCACCTAATCATGAAGTTCTGTTAATTCTGTCTCCCCATAAATCCCAGGCCTGTGCACGGCCCTCCACTTCCCAGGTGTGCCTACCCACAAGGTTTTTTCCAGCATGTGATGCAGCTGACACACAGCTAGTTGTAATTCCAGGAGGGCGCTTCTGTAAGGGAGCTGTGGGTGTGAGGGGGAGAGAATCACTAGCTCTTCTGGACTGGGAAAAAAGGGTGACATTGGAGGTGAGCCTAGAAGGCTGGCTGAGGAGGTGGTCACAAAGCCTACAAAAGAACTGCTGACCAAGGGCCTCAGGAAGTTCTGGAATGTGCTCGGGGGCTGTGGAAGGGCAGTTTTCCAATGGACCTTTTAGTGTTCAGTTCTACAAACAGAACAGATCCCATCCCAGGTGCCATCTACCCCAACTCAATGCCTTTGCCCTGGGCAGGCAGAGATAGCACAGTCTGAATAAGGCTTGACAAAGGGGAAGAGGGGATGAGGGATGCTCCAATTTTTGCATCTGTACAGTGGATGGAATCACCCTCCCCATCAGATCTGTGAGAGGGTTAATTAGGGTCATGGCTGACTGCAGCCTGCCATGGGAGGGGAGGACAGGGAAGGGACAGAGCTAGAACTCAGGCCCAGGGTGTGTGTATAGCAGGCTTTCCCTACCGTGGAGGGTGGGTTTGGGAGTCTGACTGCCGGGACTCAAATCTCCTCCACCATTGACTAGCGGGGCTCTTGGGTGAACTGATTATCCTAATGTGTCCCACCATTTGCCAAGGCACATACAGCAAATGATCAAATTTATTAGTCACCCTAGGGAAAGCAGATGAGTTTGCTCATAGTCGGGGACTGACTATGTCCAGTGCTGAGGGCACCAAGGCTATCTCAGCACACACCTCATCCAACAGGAGCACCTTGCGGGGAAGCATAGCATAACCTCTGTGAGCCTCAATATTCTTATCTGTGTAATGGAGATGATGATAAAAATAGCACTATTCTAGAGTTGTGGTGGGGGATAAAATGAGAAAATCAGGCCTGGCTTGCTGGCTCATGCCTGTAATCCCAGCACTCTGGGAAGCCGAGGTGGGTGGATCACAAGGTCAGGAGTTCGAGACCAGCCTGACCAACATAGTGAAACCCTGTCTCTACTAAAAATACAAAAATTAGCCGGGCATGGTGACACGCGCCTATAATCCCAGCTACTCAGGAGGCTGAGGCTGGAGAATCGTTTGCACCCAGGAGGCGGAGGTTGCAGTGAGCAGAGATCATGCCACTGCACTCCAGCCCGGGTGACAGAGCAAGACTCTGTCTCAAAAAAAAAAAAAAAGAGCAAGAGAGAAAATCGATGCCAAGTGCTTCCTCCATAAGAAGAACTCAATGCACATTCACTATTCTTCTTGTCTATTCTCTCCCCTTGCTTTGCTACTGAAACCAGTCCATTTCCTGCCCTGCTCTGCCTTCAGTCAGCTGCTGATGACTCCCAAGTGTGCCCTCACCAAATGACCCAGCCTCTCTGTTTCAGGGAATGACAGAATGTGACTTCTGGTTCATGCATCCATCTCTGGCAAGTCTGACAGATTCTGAGCCCAGTCAACTCCAGGGACCCTCACCAAGTTGTATTTCTGGTCTGGCCAAGCTGAGGCATAGCTCTTGACCATGGTGGTTACACCAAGCATGGGGGGAGATACACACGTGTACTTGGTTACACCAAGCATGGAGGGAGATACACCCACATACACCTGTGTATACACACACACACACGAATGGGGGAGAGAAATACACACATGCTTACATATGGTGGGGAGAGAGAAAAGTGATATTATTTAGTAAGTGGTAGACTCTGTACATGATCTTACTTGATTCTTACAATAATCATGTGGGGTTCCTACTATTATTAACACTGTTTTATTAATAGATGTGGAAGCTGAAACTGTGCTAGGGAAAGCTACTTGCCTTTAATCACACAGCTGCCAAGAGACAAAGAGAGTTCACAGCCACATCTGTGTGGCTTCTGAATTGCGGGGTTATCCATCCATCTATCCATATGTCCGTCCATCCACCCACCCATCCATCCATCCATCCATCCTCCATCCATCCATCCATCCATCCTCCATCCCCCCCCCCCCCCCCCCCCCCCCCCCCCCCCCCCCCCCCCCCCCCCCCCCCCCCCCCCCCCCCCCCCATCCATCCATCCTCCATCCCCATCCATCCATCCTCCATCCATCCATCCATCCATCCTCCACCCATCCATCCATCCATCCTCCATCCATCCATCCATCCATCCATCCATCCAACATTAACCAAAACCATGCCAGTGCCCATAAACCCTTGGTGAAGGGGCCTCTGTTTCTGTCTCACCTCCTCCACTCATCCCTTTCCTTCTTGGGCTAAAGCTGCTCAGCTTCTTTCCGGTTCCTCAAGGGGGCCCTCAATTCCCTGTCTCAGAGACTTCATCTAGGCTGTGCTGCCTGCCAGAATCACATTTCACCTGGCCGATGCCTTCTCCTATTTCAGGTTCCAGCTTCCGTGTTCACTCTCAGAGAGGCCACCCTGATTACCCTTTCTAAAGTAGGTGCTTTCTCATTATTTCCGTCACCGAATCAGGTTAACTTTCTTCCCAGCTATTGTCACAGCAGCAATTAAGTTTAATAATTTAATATTCAGTAATAACAATATGAGTGAACACTTATCGAGTGCTTGCTGTGTGTCAGACACTGTTCATTGCTCCATGTAGACCTCGTAACAACCCGATGGTTATTATCATCTCTGTTTTATAGAGGAAGAAATGAGGCTCTGCGAACTTACCTTTATTCATTTGTTTACGAGATTATTATTCTTCTTTCCAGCTATACTGTAATCTTCATGAAGGCACAGCTGTTGACTAGCCCATAATAGATGCAGATCACATATTTGTTGAAAGAATGAATTCCAGGCTCTGTGGGAGAGTTGGAGAAAAATCAGACATGATAGGCTTAGGAAGAGAGACAAATGGTCTCAGAACCACACAGCCAGTACTGTAAAAGGAACCTGTATAATATATCAATGGAGTCCAGAGAGGGAAAGATTCATGATGTCAGGGGGGATCCTGGAGGGCTTTACAGAAGACACAAAATTTGAGCTGGATTACAAAAAACTTTAGTGAGTTATAATTTATGTATAATACATTGCACCCATTAAAAAAATGCAAAATTCAATGAGTTTTGACAGAAGTATACAGCCATGAATATACATATGGTAACATTCACCTGTTTTAGTACACAGTTCTGCAAATTTTAACAAACGTATATAATTATATAATGCTGCTAAGATTATCAAGAGAGACCAGCAAGATATAGAACAGTTCCATTAATCACTCCTCAAATTCCTCCATCCTTCTTGTAGTCAATCTGTGTCCCACCCTCAGCCCCTGGAAACTACAAATGTGTTTTCTGTCCTTACAGGTTTTGTATTTTCCAGGATAACATGTAAATAGAATTATACAGTATATAGCCTTGTGAGTGTAGCTTCTTTCAGTTAGCATTATAAATTTAAGATTCATTCACGCTGTGGAATCTCAACCAACTACCAATAGTTAGCTGTTTTCTATTTCTGAGTAGCATTTCACTATATGGACGTCTCAGAGTTTGTTCATTCACTCACCAATTGAAGAATATTTAGGGTTGTGTCTAGATTTTGTTGATTGCAAATAAAGCCACTAAGACATTTACACACACATTTCGTTTCACTTATGTAAATACCTAGAAATAAATTGGTTGGGTCCTGTGATGAGTGTATGTTTGACTTTATAGGAAGCTGCCGACCTATTTTCACAGTGACTGTGACATTTCACGTTCTTATCAGTAATATATAAGAGTTCCAGTTGTTCCTCATCTGCACCAATATTTATTATTATTGTAAGTTCACAATATTTTTAATGTTATCCATTCTAATAGGTGTGTGGTGGTATCTCATTTTGGCTTTAATTTACATTTCCCTTATGTAAATTCTTATATGCTTTTTCTTGGATTATTTGTTTTCTTATTATTGAATTTTGAGAGTTGTTTAGATATTCTGCATACAAGTTCCTCATCAGATATGTGATTTGCAAATAGTTTCTTCCAGTCTGTGGCTTGTATCTTAATTCTTTTAATAGTTTTAAAGAGTAGAAGTATCTATCTTCAAATATTATGTTGCTCAATATTAAATTGTTTGTAGTAGAAGGACCTTACTACAGTATACTGCCAATTCTTCTCTCCCATCCTCTGTGCTACTGTTGCTGTAAATTTTACTTTTATACATATTATAAACACGCAATACATTGCTACTCTTGTTGCTGTAGTCAGTTGTCTTTTGATGCAGGTAAAATTTAAAAAAAAAACTGATTTTTATATTTAAGTTTGTTTCTACTTCTAGTGTTTGTTTGTTTTGTTTTGTTGTGGCTCCAAATTTCTGTCTGGTATCATATTTCTTCTGCCTGATGAAATTCTTTTAACTCTTTTTTGGTAATGTAAGTCACCCAACTATGAGTTCTCTCTCCTTTTGTTTGTCTGAAAAACCTTATTTTTCTTTCATTTTTGAAAAATATATTTGCTGGGTATAAAATTCTGTGTTGACAGCATTTTTATTTCAGCTGTTTTTAACACTACTCCATTATCTTCTGGATTGTATAGTTTCTATTGAGAAGTCTGCAATGAGTTATTCTTATCTCTTTCCTATCTAGCTACCATACATAAATTGCCTTTTTCTTGTTCATTTGTTTAGTTTTGTTTACTTGTTTAATTTGGTTACTCAGGTTTTTCTCGGAATACACATTGTCTTTTTCGTAAGTTTTTGGCAGTTTGAATATACTATGCCCAGTGTCTGGATGTGATAAATTCAAGAAAAACATTTTTTTTTTCAGGTTGCCTAAAATTTTATTGTTTTTATAAAGGTGAGAGAAATGTTATTTCTAGCTTTATGAATTCTAAGCTTAAGCTATAAGTTCATCATTACCTAACAAGTGTATTTTAGAATTCAGACATGCTGTTTTTCAGGTGTTGATTTTCTATTTGGTAAACACGCACATACAGACACATCTATTTCTCTGATCGTGTTCCCTATCTTTTTATTCATTGGTATATTTTCTTCACTTCCTTGAGCAAAATTAGAATTTTAAAAAATAATTAAAACATCAGAGTCATCTTGTGGTTTACTATTGTTGATTTTTCTTTTCTATTGCAAAAGAGTCAAATTTTCCTAGTTCTTCAAGTGGTGAGTTATTTTGATTTTATCCTGAACATTTTGATTATTATGGAATAATAAACTCTGAAATATAACAGGAACTCTGGCTTTCTGTTATATTCCCCAGAAGAATGTTAATGTTTTTGTTTTCACAGACAGTTAGATTCCAACTGTGATCTCTCGCTTGCCTGCAGTGGATGGTAGCTCAATTCCCAGATCTGGATTTAATCCTTATTTGGGCTACTTTGAGTGTGTCCCATGCATACATGGTTCAGGGGGTTGGCCAGATACTTGGACAAAGTTTACACATAGAACCTGGGTCTCCCCCTTCTCTCTATCTTTCCTTACCTGGATCCTCAATCCCTTCCTTAGTTTCTGGTGGCTGTGGCCATGCTAACCTCTATCCTCTTTTACTGCAGAAAGATTATGGGTTTCCTATCCGAGCTTCAGCTGCCTTACACCACCCTGAGATTACAGCCCTTCCTCAGACAAAGCTGCAAAACTGGGAACTCACCGGATGTCAGTCCTTTCAGCATTTTGGCTTCCCTCCAAAATTTGCCTGCTCTTAATCACTCTCTAGAGTCTTTAATGTAGTTGCTTTTTATATTCTGTCCATAGTTTATAGTTGTTATTTCTGGGCGGATTGATGTCTGCTAGGGCTTAACTCACCATACTGTAAGCAGAATTCCAAGCTCATTCTTAAAGAAAAAGTAGTTCTTTTTGCAGAAAGTATGGGCAAGGGCCTCCAAGGCAAAAGGATCAGCATGACAAAGGCATGAAAACAATGTGATAAGCTCAGGCTTCTCTTATGATATCTTTCCTTCAAATAAATATACAAGAGAAAAGGCTTGCAAACAGATAGAGCTACAGTTTCTGGCATCTCTACAGCCTGCCTTTTCCCCTTGAGAGAAGAACTGAGATAATGAGTGCTTTAAATTCATCTTTCTGAATATAGACCAAATCTTACCGCCCATGTTGCCTTCCACACAGTCCCTCAGCTAGAAGCCCTGAAGGGCAATGACACATTTTGGACCCGTTGTTGGAGACGAGGTCAGGAAACTTATTTCTGGCATCTGGATATTGTCAAAAGGAATATATCATCTTTTCCTATCTCTTTAAAATGCCTTGCAGATTTTTGTGACACATCCATAAATTTATCTACAGACAGATTAGCAGCAAGCTCAGTGTCAATGATTTAGAATGTGTGCCCCTTTGGACCCCTCTTTTGCTCGTCTCTTCGCCCACCCCAGCGTGGCACACGTGTCAGGAAAGCAATTTGCACATGAATCAATGCTGTGGGCCGGAATGGTCTACAATGTGATCAAAGGCTACTACGTTTGATTCCTGGGAAGCTCATAAATGTGCCATTGCAGAGTGAAAAGAAGAAATACAAGATAATGTATTCCATCTGAGCCATGCATTTTTTTTCTGACATCGGTTAAAATAATTTCTGAAAACTACATTTTTAATGTGCAAAAACTTAACCATTATTTATGCTCACTTAAAAAAATAAAAGAATAAGTAAACCTAGATGGTTTTTCCCCACGACACACATCTACCCGTAGTATTGGCAAAGAGTGAAATCAGAATGGATTCAAGAAAGATGAATATGATACTTTATTTATGGAAGCATTGCCTGATATTGCTTTTACCAATTAGGATTTACCAGGAAACAAATATTTCTTTGTGAGTTGTTTCTTTTAAAGGAAGCTCTTTTCCCTCTTTAACCTCTTTCTGGGACAGCTGATGCTGAGGCTGCAGTGGCCTGTGTGGCTGATGCTGAGGCTGCAGTGGCTCCGCTTTTGCCCCTTCTCCTTTAGTGGGAGGGAGGAGGTGGTCTCTAGTCCTGAGGACAGGACACTCAGACCTGCCTTTCCTCTGCTTTGGGCCTCTGTGGAGGTTGCTCCACTCAGGAAAGCCCACCCTATAGGCAGAGGAGTGATGAGCATGGGGATACTGGGGCCACTCACATTCTCAGCTGTGCCTATCTGAGCCAGCAGGTCCTTGGACAGGATGCCAGGGCCCCTCCACAATTTGGTGCCCAGCGACCTTCTGGAGCTCTTCTCCTATCACTACTCTTGCTCCTACATCACCCAAACACACCTTTACCTCAGGACCTTTGCATGTGCTGTTTTCTCTGGCTGGACCACAGGTCTCACTCCCTCATTTCCTTCCATCTACTGTCGGGTCCTTAGAGAAGTCCTCTCTGGCCACAGTCTCTGTCCTTCCCAGCTTTATTTGCCTCTGAGCATCTCCTGACATTTTATATTTTTGTTTGTTCATTGTGTATCCCTCCCCACGGGAATGCCAGTTACCTGAGAACAGGGACTTTGTTTTGTTCACTGCTATATCCCTTGCCTTTTGAACAGTGTCTGGTACATGACAAGCATTCAAAAAATTTGTTGAATGAATGAATAAAGTGTGACTTGCCATGTGTCTTGATCACTTTTATTCTTAGTTTCCTCATCTTTAAAATGGGAACAGTGTAAATTAGTTCAACCATTGTAGAAAGCAGTATGGCAGTTCCTCAAAGAGCTAAAAGCAGAACTACCATTCAACCCAGCATTCCTATTACTGGGTAGATACCTAAAAGAATATATATCATTCTACCATAAAGACACTTGCACACAAATGGTCACTGCAGCACCATTCACAATAGAAAAGACATGAAATTAACCTAAATGCCCATCGGTGGCAGACTGGATAAAGAAATTGGGGTAAATATACACCATGGAATACTATGCAGTTGTTAAAAAGAATGAGATCATGTCTTTTGCAGGAACATGGATGGAGCTGGAGGATACTATTCTTAGCCAACTAATGCAGAACAGAAAACCAAATACGACATGTTCTCACTTATAAGTGGTAGCTAAATTATGAGAACACATGGACGCATAGAAGGGAACAACAGAGATTGGAGTCTACTTGAGGGTTGAGGGTGGAGGGTGGGAGAAGAGAGAGGAGAAAAAAGATAACTATTGGGTACTGGGCTTGATACCTGGGTGATGAAATAATCTATACAACAAACCCTTGTGACATGAGTTTATCTATGTAACAGACTTTCATATGTACCCCCAAACCTAAAAAAAAGTTAAAAAAATAAAATGGGATTAGTGGCACTTACCTCACAAGTTGTTATGGAAATATGAGTTATGTTGCTATATAGAATGGGGAGAGTTCCATAAAACAAATAATATGAGTAAAACAGCTTTAACTCTTTGAATGAATATATGTGCTGGGCATCACTGTGTTACAGATGCATTTTGCTCTGCACTTGCCATGCAACGGAAAGGGTGCTGGCACCTTATGTGGATGGTCTTATCTGTGAGCAACACTGGCCCTCAGCTGGCCTACCCAGGGCCAGTTCCGATCGACCCAACAGCTGTCCTGATTAGTTGAAGGTCCTACTGAAAATGAGCTGTGAAGTATTTATCTCCAGTCCTGTGAAGGAGCTAACTGCTATTAACCCCTGAGTTTGATAATTGAGGAGACTCAGAGGTGAACTGCCTCACTCTGTCACATAGTAAATCCAGTTTGGAGTCAAGGTTTAAAGCAGCTGCATCACACTCCATCCATCCATCCATCCACCCAACCATCCATCCATCCATCCACCCAACCATCCAACCATCCATCCATCCATCCATCCATCCTTCATTCAACAAATATTTTTTGAATACCTACCATGTACCAGGCAGTATTTAAAGAATATAGCAGGGAACAAAATGAAGTTTCTTCCCTCATGGAGCTCACAGTCTTCTTGAGAAACATACGATGAACAAGTAAAAACATAGTACGTCAGGTGGTGACAAGTGCTCTGTCTTGGAGGCCAGAGCAGGGCAGGAGGGTGGGTCCCAGAGCGGCAGCTGGTGGCAGCAGCCAGATGGGTGTGAAGCTTCAACACAGGGATTGGGGACCCCATGCAATGTTGCCCAGGGCCAACTCCAGGCCTGGGCTAATTGACAAGGCAGCCGTTTATTCAGTGAGGTTGTACTGGCCCCAGTGATTGTTACCTCCCTCAAAATTTGTCCCCGGAGAGGAATTGTCCTCAGTCACACGACCCCAGGGATGCTAATGTCCTCTGCCCGTGAAGTCTGCAGAATGGGGCTTTCTGGTTTGTGGAGGGCTCCTAGTTCTGGGGCCTCAGTGACCAAGAGGCTGGGTGGCAGCTGGGGGTGGTGCATGGGCTGGAACCTACTGAAAAGTAGAGGATCACAGTGAGAGTGAGTGTCCAGGCTGCGACACTTTTAGGAGGGTGGGAGGGGCAGGGCGGGGACAAGAATTTGAAGAGTCCTGCCTCACGTAGTCACACACCCTGTGTGTCCTTTGGTGAGGCAACTGGCCAGCAACTCAGCAGGCTTTCTAGAACCTTCTCCAGGGCACCAGGGAGACAAAGTGGACAAAACCCAGACCCTGCCCTCAGGCTCTCCCAGTTTAGCTGGGCTTCCTCCTGTCAATGGCGGCTTTGTCCAGGGGCCCGAAGGGAGGTGTGGGGGGCTCCCCTGCCTGCTCTACCTCCCCAGCCTCTGAAAGCTGTCTCGCCTCCTGCTTCCTGCCTGGGAAAGTTCAATAAAAACTTGAAGTTTCAGCTTAAGAATCACCACCTTGATTAGTGACCTGCTCCAGCCAAGTGACCTGGTGAGAGACCTCCCTCCTTTGCACCTCCATAGAGAGGCAGCATTTCAGATCCTGAGCTTTGGAGTCAGACACACCTGTTCAAATCTTAGTGAACACTGATCACTGCCATGTGGTTCAGGGAAATCTTGTCACTCTGATTTTTCTCTTCTGTAAATGCTGATAAAGAATCCCATCTTCAAAGTGTTGTTGGAAAGATACATGAAGTGACTTAGGTACAGGGTCTGGCATAGAGTAGGCGCTTGACATGTCACAAACTACTAATTATCATGATCATCGTGCCTTTATCTTCTTCTGATGTCAGTGTGGGCTCCTTGTCTATCTTCGTTTCCAGACTCTGACCTCCATGAGGAAGGGGCCTGGGCCCTGTTTTCCTTTGTGTCCTGGAGTTTACAGAGGGGTGAGCAAGCTGCAGCCCACCTTCTGTTTTTATAAACAGCGTTGTGCTAGAACACAGCCACCCCATTTGTTTCCATGTTGTTTATGTCACAAGAGCAGCCTTGAGTAGTTGCAATAGACGCTGTGTAGCTCTCAAGCCTTAAATATTCAGTCTCTTGTCATTTACAGAAAAAGAGCAATCTAACACCTAATAGATGTGCATAAATACTTCTTCCAAGAACCAGCAGATGAATAGGTGCCGTACAACTGCGTCACGGACTGTGGTAATGCGTTAGTTCAATTGGATTATTCCTCTTGTTAGTTTTTTTTTTGGGGGGGTGGGGAGGGGGAGTAGGTTCGCTGTCTCCCCCTTGAGCTAACTTATATTTAAAGCTGACACCCTGATTATTAACTTCATCTGATTGTGGCTGGCTGTGTGGGTGGGTGGTGAAGCCCTGGAGAAAAGAAATGAGAGGGAGAATAAGCATGGAAGAGGGGAGAGGAGGCACAGAAAGAAGAGACAGAAGCTGCCTCCTTAGTTTTTCTGGTGCCACTGGCCTTGGTCAGGCCCTTATTAAGTCAAGCCTGGACCTTTGCAGTAGCCCAGCTCATAGCCTGGCATGTGGGAAGCACTCAGTAGATTTTTGTTGAGCGAATGAATGAGATGGCTGTGGACCATCAGAAGGAGCACAGGAGTGGAGCCCGAGGCAGAGCTTAGATTCCAGCTTTATCCAGTAGAGTGACCTCATAGGGGTCAGCTCACCTCTGCTCCTACAGGGACAGGATTCTTGCTGGCACAGAAGGCACCAAAAGGAAGAAAACTGTCATTTATGGGGCAACAACTATGTGCTGGGCACGGAGGAGGACGTTTTACATCCCTGAACCAATATTCACAACAAGCCAGTGAGGTAGAGATCAGCCAGTTTCACAGCTGAGAAACAGGCCCAGGAAGTCATGCTGATGGCCTTTTCATGTCTCTTTGAGCTTTACGATCTGGGCTTCTCCCAAGATGAAGGGGGAAGAAGAGGTGAATTCCTCGTCTAAGAAGTGAACTTCTTAGCTGGACGATCAGTTATAACATAAGGAGAGGAGCTTACAATTTACTAAGAGAATTCTCAATCCATCATTCTCATTCAATAAAATAATCTAAATATATTAAATGTGAATAACGCTACCATTTAGTGAGTGCTTCTTTTGTGCCACTGGGACTTGCTTTGACATGTGTTATTTTGCTAACTTCACATGGTCGTGTGAGGGAAATCATTTTAACCCCATTTTACAAATGAGGAAACTAAGACTCTGAAATGTTAAGTGACTTGCCCAAGGTCACACAGCTAGTCAGGGCAAAATGGGCAACTCTCGTCTGTATGACTCAGACCACTAAATTCACTGGCTCCCATCCTGCTACTTATGTGTCATTGAAAAGGGCTTCGCCAATGAGAACACATGGACCCAGGGAGGCGAACAACACGCACTGGGGCCTGTTGGGTGGGAGAGAGCACTTGGAAAAATTGCTAATGCATGCGGGGCTTAATACCTATAGGTACTGGATTGATAGGTGCAGCAAACCACCATGGCACACATTTACCTATGTAACAAACCTGCACATCCTGCACATGGACCCCAGAACTTAAAAAATAAAATAAAAAAGAAAAGGGGTTTACTTTGTTTTGTTTCCAGAAAAAAGGTCACCATTTAGTACTGCGAGGGTAGCATGATTGATTACAATAATTATAATCTTGTGCAATAGAGTTTTTACTGCTGTTGGGTGCAACGCCACAGACGTTGCCCCAGCATCCCGACTCTTTTGAAAGAGCTGATAATTAGGTTCTTATAATTACACACCCCATTTTCTCAGAGATAGAAAGAAAAAATTGGTTTTGTGAGTTAGAGAGAGAGTTCTTTACCAATGGTCAGAAGTGGCTATTTTAGCAGAACTGGGGAAAATGTGAAATGTAAAAACATGCCTTTGGGAGCTGGGGCATGTGGAGTGTATGGCCAATGACTTTGCATCTAGAAGAGTTTTTACGTTTAATGACTCTATAACCAAAATGAGAAGAGATTTAGGCAAGGCTTAATTTTAGATTGGATTTCATTGAATGCAGCTGATGCTAAAGGCAAGTGTTTGATTACAGCGTGTACCTGGAGGTGCCCTGGGCTGTGGACTTGGGTGTTGATCTCCCCAGCATTTACTCCCCCTTCTTCAGCCAATAGACTGATCTTCATGTGGGACACACCACCCTTGGACATAAAGAGGGGAACCTGGGACATAACCAACTACTGAGCTCTTCTGTTGCTCCTGGTTATCTGGGCAAGTGAGCTGACCTCTCTAAGCCTCGGGTTCCTAATGTGTACAATAGGCATAGAGATCGTACCTGTACAATAAGATTGCTGTGAGCCTTAAATAAGATAAAAGCTGTCAGTGTTTTATAGAAGTAAAGTGCTTGGAAATGTTAGCTATCGTCATAACTGTAACTGCTTGTCATGGTTTAGGAAGTTACAGTCTCTGAAAGTGGAAAAACTCAAACTTTGGCCGGGTACTGTGGCTCGTCTATAATCCCAGCACTTTGGGAGGCCGAGGAAGGCAGATCACCTGAGGTCAGGAGTTCGAGACCAGCCTGGCCAACATGATGAAACCCTGTCTGTACCGAAAATACAAAAATTAGCCAGGCGTGGTGGCACATGCCTGTAGTCCCAGCTACTCGGGAGACTGAGGCAGGAGAATTGCTTGACCCCGGGAGGTGAAGGCTGCAGTGAGCCGATATAGCGCCACTGCACGCCAGCCTGGGCAACAGAGCAAGACTCTGTCTCAAATAATAATAATAATAATAAAAACTCAAACTTTCTCCTCTTCTTTCACACCAAAATGATTATCAACACAGAAGACCTCTGAGACCCAGTGTGTGTGTGTGTGTGTGTGTGTGTGTGTGTATTTCTCCCCACCAGCGAGCAAGCAATCAGTTCTGCTGCAGACACCAGCTGGGTGTCCTCCAATTCAATTCCAACACTATCAACCTGGAGACAGCATCAGATCCCACAGGTTGAGGGCTCAGTCTCCAAGACTGTCCCCCTACAGACACCAGTTGCAAGTCTGGGCCTCTGGAACTTCTGACAGACTGGCTTCAAGTTGGGTTCCCACAACCCCTTCTTTGGGTTCCATTAACTTGCTAGCACTGCTCACAGAACTCAGGAGAAGTCTTACATTTACCAGTTTATCACAAAAGATACTTTAAAAAATACGAATAAACAGCTAAATGAGGAGATACACAGGGCAAAATCTGGAAGGGTCCCAAGCACAGGAGCTTCTGTCCCCATGGAGCTGGGGTGCACCAGCTTCCCTGCACATGGATGAGTTCTTGTTCAATGTCCTGTCAGCCTCCATGTGTCCATCTATCTGGAAGTTCTCAAAACCCAGTCCTTTTGGATTTTTATGGAGGCTTCATTATGTGGGCAGGATTGATTAAACCAGTGGTCATTGTGGAGGATGCAGGGTGGGGCTGAAAGTCCCAACCCTCTAGTCTTGCCTTGGTTTTTCTGGTGACCAGCTCCATCCTGAAGTTACCTGGGGGTGCCCACCAAGAGTCAACTTATTAGCAAAAAAAACATACCACTTTGGAGTTTCTAAGGATTTTAGGAGTTGTATACCAGGAAACTGGGTTGAAGCCTGAATATATATTTCATGGTATCACAGTCATATTCTTTTTCCGTTTTTCTTTTTTGTTATTGTTGTTGTTGTTTTTTTGTTTGTCTGTTTTGGTTTTTGAGATGGAGTCTCACTCTGTCATCCAGGTTGGAGTGTGGTGGCACGATCTGGGCTCACTGCAACTTCCGCCTCCCGGGTTCAAGCAATTCTTCTGCCTCAGCCTCCCAAGTAGCTGGGGCTACAGTTGCACGCCACCACGTCCGGCTAATTTTTGTATTTTTAGTAGAGACGGTGTTTCACCATATTGGCCAAGCTGGTCTTGAACTCCTGACCTTGTGATCCACAAACCTCAGCCTCCCAAAGTGCTGGGATTACAGGCGTGAGCCACCACGCCCGGCCCACAGTCACATTCTTTAAACTGTGAAGTTAAGCACACGTGAGTTATTACAAATCCCTCTGAGGATTTCAACCATCAGTTCCTCCTCGCCTGGCAGCTGGGCACATGCCTCTGTTTTCTTGCCCTGTCCTCTAGTCTTCATGCCTGTCCTCTAGTGTTTATGCCCTGCCTTCTTCTGAGCTTCTCAGTTTTCTTCCAGGCTCTCGTGAGTTGGGCTGAACGGCAAGTGCCTCTTCCAGCATCTCTTCTCTTGGTGACAGTGCTGTGTCTATTTCACTGATTTGGAAAGTGTCTGTGCAACACCACCAGCAAGGCACGATGCTAGGGTTGTGTAGGGCTACGGAGGTGGTTGACCAGCTGTCCTACAAGCAAATGCCCATGCCTTGAGCTCATCTCTGAGTCATGGCTCGGGATCTGTGAAACGCTTTCCTTGGGACTTTGCTATCTTCTCCAGGACCCTCCAATGCTCCCCTTGCTTCTCCCGCATTGTCTTCTTGGCTGAGCCCAGCTTCTCTCTGTGCCATTGCTGCTATCACAATCATGCCTTTGGGGTGACTGGCTGTTTCAGCATGCCAGGGACTGAGGGATTTCTGGGATGCTCCCGGACCTCGCTTCTCTTTTTCCTCTTCTTAGTGTGATGCTGATTCCCATGTCCAGACCCCTTCACATGACATGTGTGCGCGTCTCTCATCTCGCTTGCTTCCTTCCCTCCCCTGTCTCTCTTCCCTGCCCCTCCCCAGAACCCCAGGGAACTCCCATTTCTAAGGAGGAACAAAACTGGCATTCTCACCGTGTGGCTGGGGACTGGAGCTCTCCTGACGAAATTAGCTCCCATCTCTGGATCCCCATTGCATTCTAGTCTCACGTATCCTACGTGATTTCATCCTTGCCACCACCCTGTGATGAAGGGACTGTCATTATTGGCGTCTTATAGACAAGGAAGGTGTAGAGATGGAGAAGGTCGTCCACCAGCCAAGGTCACACCACAGGCCGCTTGTGAAACTGGATTTAGAACCCAAATATCTCTAGCTCCCCTCACACCTCCATCGGCCTAACTGCGCTCCCTGCCTCCTGGCTGTGGAGGAATCTAGGACAGTTGTAAAAGCCAAGGTGAATGGAGACGTGAGGACGGCGCAGCAGTGGTCGGGTTTCTCAGCATTTCACATTCGCTTCCCTCCAGTACAGCTCCACTGTATGTTGACTGTGGTGGCACATAATTATTCCCTGATTATCTGGTCATAAATTTCAAAAAGCATTTATTGTGTGTTTGCCCCATGCCCAGCACATTATTAAATGTTTCACCAACATCATTTTATGGATGCTTTTTTAAAGTCTTATGACGATCCAAGAGGGTGGATGTTAAAATGCCTTTTCTACAGATACAGGACCAGGCATTGTAAGGCTGTCATCAGCCACGTGACACGGCTGGTGGTAGGCAGCACTGGACTCTGTTCCCAGGGCTTCCCAGTAAAAGCCGCCTTGATCGAACACTCATTGCTGGCAAATACTCACTTTTGTGTCCTCAAGCAAATTGTAAACTCTGACAAGGCAGCAAACATCTCTTAGGTTTCTTTATCATCTCCCAAGCTGCTTCGGCCCAGTGCTAAGCACACAGTCTGTGCTCAAAATTGACCTTTGAATGGACACTTGCCAAGGATTACCAAAAAAGAAAAAAAAAAAACCTCCAAAAACCAAAAAACAAAAGAAGCCCCAAACAACCAAAGCTGTGTGTGAGGCTCATTTTCTTGGTGGAGGGATGAGTGCCCGGGTTATAGGAAAAGTCTAGAGGGAAAAGAAGTAGTTCTGAGGCTCCCTGTTTGTGCTGGTCACACTCACGATTATTATTGACTTAGATGATAGGCCCAGAACGTCAGGACGGAAGGGTGATTATGCCCATTGCATAGATGGGATGACTGAGGCCCAGTGGAGTTTGTTCTCTTTCCCCAAGTCTCAGGTTTCAAAGTGACTGTTTTTCTCCTCCCTACACAAGCTTGCCAGCTTTTCCACGCTGCTGGCTGCCCTGCTTAGAGCTTTTGACTCAGAGCCAGGTGGGCCAGTTCCTGAGGTGCTTGTCAGAGTCTCCCCGGGGGAGGTGTGTTTGGCTGTGTCCTTTGACAAAGTCTCCTGGACTCCTACTGAGACTCAGATGACAGTGGCTCTGCCTGGCAGGCACTCTCCTCATTAAGACCTCTGGAAGGGCTGGATCTATTGTGGCGTTTTCCTCAAGGAATCAATATTTTTGGTGACACAAAACCCTGGGAAAGAAAGCCATGCAGCACAGGGGACGGGCAGAAAATTAGAAATTCTCCTTGAGTTTGGTTGTGGAAAGGAGATACAGAAAATCTTTAGTCTGATGAATCCTTGGCAAGGGTGTACAGGGGAAATTTATGAGATGAAGCTCACGAAAAAAAATGCAAATCCCGTGACTGCTGTCCTGGAAGCCACTCACGGCGCTGGCTGCCTTAGTCCTGACTTGTCTTGATGTGAGAATTTGGGGATTACATTATTCGGGAAGTGGAAACTATGGCTTAGAGGCCCGAAGCCCAAAAGATAGGTTGTTCTGAGGAGAAGAAGCAAGACAGGGCCTACCATGAGTGAGAAGGGCATCCTGCACCCAGCCCGGAGGCGTCAGAAATCAGAGACGTGTGTCCACAGTGGGGCTCTAAACATGAGGGGTTCAGCCCCTCTGGGGTACAGTTACTCGGAGCTGGGCTGGGCTGAGGAAGCTGCTCTCCTTATATTTGCTCCATACCAACATTCCCAAAAGAGAATAAAATTGACCCCATTTTGGTGAATGTAAAATAGGTCATGTGACTTCCTGAACTCAGCCTGTAACTATTTATTGAGTGCCTACCAGGGGCCAGGCACCCTTCTAGGGGCCGGAGATAGAACAAACCAAAAACAAAAATCAATTCCCTGCTCTTCCTCATTCTAGTGGCAAACAGACAGCTTGATGTGCGAAGATAATTACGACACAGAAGGCCAGGGAATGATGAGGAAAGATGACAGAATCTGGTGGTCTGGAGGTGGCCACGTGGCATCTTGCTTTCTGGGGAGGAAGGTTCCTTGCTCAGGGGCACTGACACAGGGGCCCTGGCATCCGATTTCTGCGCATTTCAGATGGGAGGGCCTGAATCCCCCTTGGGCTCATTGGGCCAGCACTCAGAGTAGGAGTGGGGCAGGTGCAGCTAAGGGATGTCCAGGAGAGAAGGCAGGCTTGGGAACTGGATGGGCACCTGAGGCCACTTCCAGCAGGGGCAACCAGAGAGGCAGAACTGGCTTTAGAGAGGAAGGGCTGTGCCTCTGCACAGCCGGACAGGTGAGGGGGAGGAAGAGGGTCAGCTCAGAGAGCTTCCTGAGCCCTCACAGCTCCAGCCCTCTTCTGTAGGCACCAGGGTCTTTCCCACTTTCCCATCGAATATGATGGAATTGTTGCAGTTGTTTTTTCTTTTCCTGAACAATTGTTACTTAATGCATAATATAAACAAATCATGAATGAATTCATTTTCAGTGTGAGAGGTTAAAATAATCTAAAAGAATACAAAGCAGAGTGAGAATTTTTTTTACATCTCCCTTTCCATCCCAATTTCCACCCCAAATGTATCCACTATAAACAGTTTCACATCCATCTTCTGGACTCTTTTCTATGCATTTACATTCAAACCTGTGCAAATGTGCTTGCATCTTAAATCAGATGGAATTACAGTATGCACCTTGCTCCATGATTTTCCTTTTTTTCACTTTACAATATGTATTGGAAATCTATGTCAGTAACTATTTCGTTATTTTTCACATGATATAGCCATACTTTTTTTATTATCACTTTTTTTATTATCACCTCACTTTTTCCTACTGTGAAATATTGTTGATTGAGTAGGCCATATCTTATCATAAAATAAATTCTTAAATGTATTTATCTGTTTCTATACTATTTTGTTCTTTTAATCAGTTGTCTATTTCTGAGTCAGTAAACACACTTTTAATTGCTACAGCTTTGTAGTATGTTTTTTGTTTGTTTGTTTGTTGTTGTTGTTGTTTTTTAATGGAGTTTCATTCTTGTTGCCCAGGCTGGAGTGCAATGGTGAGATCTCAGCTCACTGCAACCTCTGCCTCCTGGGTTCAAGTGATTCTCCTGCCTCAGCCCCCTGAGTAGCTGGGATTACAGGCATGCGCCACTATGCCTGGCTAATTTTGTACTTTTAGTATAGACGAGGTTCCTCCATGTTGATCAGGGTGGTCTTGAACTCCTGACCTCAGATTATCTGCCTGCCTCAGCCTCTGAAAGTGCTGGGATTACAGGCATGAGACACTGTGCCTGGCCTGTAGTACGGTTTTATATGTTGGTATAGCAAGTTCCATATCATTATTCCTTTTGACAATTTCCCTAATAATTTGTATGCATCTTATGGTAAGTTTAGAATCAACTTGTTATGTTTATTAAAAATCATGCTCAAATTATGATTAGGGTTGCATTGAATACGAAGATTATTTGGAAATAATTTTTACATTTTTACAACTTGTCTTCTCATCTGGGATTATGCCATGAATCTTCATTATTTAAGGTTTTTAAAATGGTTGTGATGTTCATTTCATAAGGCTTAATAATTTTCTTCTTGCATAGTTCTTATTAGGTTTATTCCTAGATACTATATGTATGTTTCTTTGTTTTTATTATGAATGGAAACTTTAATTTGATTTTCTAATTGATTATTATGTAGTAATAGAAATTACTGATTTTTGAATGTTGTGCATGTATCTACTCCCTGTTTACTGATTTCTCTTATAGTCTTGTTATTTTGTTAGCTGATTTTCTAGGGAGATAATACTATTGCCTACAAATAATGACAATTTTCCATGTTTGAAGTTTTATTCTTTTATTTTTTCTTGCCTTATTGCATAGGCTGAGATACTGATAACAATGTTGTATAGCAAGAATGATACAGAAAGCATCATTACTTGTTCAAGTCCTAAGAGAGAATGCTTCTGTATTTCACCAGTACATCTGATGTTTCTTAACCATTAACTACTACGTTATGATTTTATTTAGGTGTTTAATTTCATCAAGTGTTTTTGGGTATTTTCTTCTCGAATCTATTAAGCTGGCAATTTGTATTAATATTAATATTTGTATTAATATTAATATTTTATATTAATTTGGGTATTTTCTTCTCTAATCTAGTATGTTAGGAATTTGTATTAATATTAAAATTTGTATTAATATTAATATTTTAAAAATATTACATAGTAAAATATCCTTGGCATTATTATTTTAATATATTGCTAGGTTTAATTTGCTAATATTTGATTGGTCATGTTATATCTATGTTTCTGAGTGGATATAGCCTATTATTTCCTTTTTCAGTTTTGATGTCAAGAATTTTTCTCAGAGATGAAGGAGAAATGATTTCACCTTATTTGATGTTCAGTTTATGTATCATAAATAACAACTTTTTTTGAAAATTTGGTAAGACTTGCCATAAATTATCTGAATTTATTTCCTTTTTAAGGAGTAGGTCTTTGGCTAACTTTCTAATTTCTTCTATGTTTATTAATTTATTTAGGTTTTCTACCTCTTCTTGAAATTGTTTTAATAATTTATATTTTCCTAAGAAATAATTCATTTTATCTAGATGCTCACATTTATTGACAGTAAGTTGTACCAAGCATTCTTACATACATTTCTAATATCACCCTTATCTGTAAGGGTTCCTTTCCTTCTGTCATTTCTAAGCTATTTTTTAATATGGTCTCTCTGGTTGTTATTTTATAAGAATTGCCAGAAATTTGTTTATTATATTAATCTTTTCAGAGAGCCATTGTTGGTTGTATTGATCAAATCTACTGATTTTGTTTTGCTTATGTTCTATTTTATTAATTTTTGCTTTCGTCCTTTTAAATTGCTTCCCTTAGAGCAGTGGTCCCCACCCTTTTTGGCATCAGGGACCAGTTTCAGGGAAGACAATTTTTCCATGGACGGGGTGGGGAGTGGGGAGAAGAATGGTTTTGGGATGAAACTGTTTCACCTCAGATCATCAAGCGTTAGATTCTTGTAAGGAGTGTGCAACCTGGATCCCTCACATGCACAGTTCATAACAGGGTTTGCACTCCTGTAAGAATCTAATACTGCTGCTCATCTCACAAGAGGTAGAGATCAGGCTGTAATGCTCGTTCACCTGCCACTCACTTCCTGCTCTTCAGCCTGGTTCCTAGTGGTCCCGGTGTTGGGGACCCCTGCTTTAGAGAGTGGGTTATTTTGTTCTTTTCTGCCTTTTTTAAAAGATGCATGCTAAGGCCCCTTCTTGTCAACCTCTGTGGTTTTCTAATAAATGCATTTAAGGCCATAGATTTTTCTCTAAGTGGGTAGACTATCCAGAGATGTTAATGGTGCTTAACAAGATAAGACAAGATGCCTCCAGTCCTTGAGCATGCCTAGATAGCCAAGCTATGAGCCTGGTCACTGGTGCAACAACAGATCAGACTTGTTTATATCATGCAAATCATGTTCCAAAAACTCCAAAGAGATTTTCAAATAGAAAAATAACTCATCCCAGTACCATCTCTCATTGGCTTAGCTTTAAACAACTTTTGCTCACATTTGCATGCTTTCTTTTTTTCACTGTCCATCTGCATGTGTGTGGGTGCATGTGCCAGTCAACCATTCACAAATCCCCAAGCACCTGCTACATGCTTGAATCACAGTAACGAACCAAATGCAGTCTCTGCCCTCAAAGCATTCCCAGTCTAGTGGAGGACAAATATGTAAGTAAATAATTTCAGTCAATGAGGTAAGTGCTATAAGTCTAAATATTTTAAAGGCTGAGAGGAGGGTGCTCTTACATCTGGTGGAGGTGGAGAGGAAAGACCTCACAAGGGAGGTGACACAGGCCAAAGGTGAATATTCAACCAGGAGTGTCCAAGGCTTGCAGGGAAGAGCACTGTTCCAGGCACAGGGAAAGAGGCAAGAAGAAACACGGGGTGTTTGGTTAACCACGCAAAGCTCAGGCTCGCTAGCTGAAGCAATGAGCATACTTCTGGGGGATGATACTAGGGAGTCAACTGTGAACCCCCACGAGGGACTCTGAGGATGAGGCTTGAGAGCCTGGACTTCACCCTGTGCCGTTGTGGCAAAAGGCAAGACGATGTGGCCAGAGCATGTTTGGATGGACTCTGTGCCCTCAGTAAAGAGGGGGTTTGGAGTGAAGAGATGGACGCTAGGGAGACCAAGGTGGAGGAAGTTCAAGTCATCCTGATTGTGTGAGAGAAGATTCCAGAGACAACTGTGTCTCTGGGCTTCTTCAAGGTTTGCATCAGCACCACAGCCTGGGGATGGAAAGTGAACAAGGCATCCAGCACCGCTTCCCTTCTCCCAACCTGGGTCCTGAATCAGGTGCTTATGACATGGCCACTATCTCCTATAAGCGCCACGCTGGTGAGTGTACCATAGCGCTGAGCAGGCTCTGAGGATGGAACTCAGCGTTAGAAAGAGACTGCAAATCCGCATGTCCCGCACATTGATCTGTGACCTAAGACAGGTTGCTTTGCTTCTCGTAAATTCAGTTTCCTCATCCACAGAATAGGTGGTTGGGAGGATCTAATGTGACAAAGCAAGCAGGATGGTTATTGTTATTATCATGTCTGTGTTGAAACATAAGCATATATTTTCCAATCCCTTAACTGGCATTGCGGCACATGTTATTAGTTTTGTTGCTTTTTTTCCTTAGAAAAACAGAAGCTTTAGTTGGTTTGATGTAATGGAATGGTTTATGTATTTTATTTTAAAGGAAAAAAATACCTGCCACAAAAAGGGCTTCTGCCCCCCAGGGCTGCCCTCCTCGGCATCTGCTGCAGCCTGACACATCGTGGCTTTGTTTGCAGCCTCCCCCTCGCAGCCTAATGACATTCCTGAAGATGGCAAAGGAGAGTTTCAGGTTGCCATGGAAACTGGGTGCCAGCAAGAATCCAAGAGAATTCTAACCCTTGAAGGCTGTGTATTTATTCCCCCGTTGCTCAGGGAGCAGAGCTGGCTGCAAAGATTAGGGGGTGGGGATGGTGGAGACCTTGCTTTAGGTGTTGCCATGGTCCCTGTCTGGAGGCAGAGGAGGTGATAGGAGGCCGTAAGGTGCATAGTCTACAGGGCTATTGTCTGGGAGCATCCAGGGCCCTCTCTGGGGCAATCTCTCTTCCTCTTTTTTGAATCACATCCAAATCCAAATATGGGCAAGAGATGGGAGAGGAGCAGGAAGGAGTGAAGGAAAGAGGGAACTCTCTCTATAGCTACTGGCAGCCTGCATCCACACCCGATGTCCTGAGCTGCCCCAGCTGTCCTGGTGCCCAATTCTTTGCAGGGAGTTTGCCAGCATCTTGCCTGAGTCATCAACATCCCTGCAGTTCCCCATTATCCTGTCACTACTCGAGCTTCTTTGCAGATGACCATGCCCATCCAAGTGTGTTAATTCTCCAGCTCCTCACAACAACCCTGCCAAGGGAGGCGTGATGAGTCTTGTGCCCATTGCACAGATGCAGATGTGGAGACTCAGAGGGGCTATGTTTGGAAGAGCAGAGGTGAACTTTAGTTCCTAGTTCTGTCATTCGAAAATCTGTCAGTAGCCAGGGTAGAAAGAGGGTCACAGGGGAGCTTGAGGAAAGACTTGTAGAGCAGTGAACGGCTGCCACAGCAGTGTCCAAGAGTGAGAGAGGCTTAGAAGGAGGCAGATCATCTCAAGTGGCCCCAGTGGGAATTAAGTCAAGTTCAGAAACTTCTTCCTTCTGAAATGGCCTCCAGGAAGCCAGCCAGGTGCCAGGAAGCCTCCACACCTTACTGTGAAGGGCCGCACAAAACCACCTTACAGTGAAGGGATTGCTACACTCACTTTGCAGATATGGAAACTGAGGCTCAGAAAGAAGTAACTTGGCTCAAGTCACATGTGAGTAAAGAGCAAGGTCAGGGGTTGATCTCATGATTCTGTCTGACTTCAAAATCTCCCACTACGCTCTGGGGCCAGGCCATCACCTGAGGGGTAATTAAGGGAGGGCATATTTTCCTGAAGATGTCACATCTGTGGTGGGAGGGAGTGCCGCCATCATATGTGTCATGTGTCATCCCTACGCAGACACACACACACCCACACCCACATGTACACACACACATGCACTTACACTGTCACATGCACACTCACACATTTACACACCCACACACATAACTCATATACACATGCACAGATATGTACGTGGGCACATGTGCACAGACACACATACACACACACACACACACACACCAGCCCTTCTTTGTGTTGAGGGTTTGCTAGTCCTCTTGAGGGTAGTGCTGAGACACTGACCACCCCTGAGGCTGATGTGCTCACACACCTCCCTTCTACACCCCTGTCCTACCCGTCACCTCAGCAAACCCTCTTTTCCAAAGATGCCGGCCAAGCATCCATCAGCAAGTTCCCCCAGGAGGGCACACAGCTACCTGCAGCCTGGCCTAGGACTCTCCCACATTGCTCAGCCAAACCCTTAGAAAGAGACAGCTATTTGCTGCACTTGAGTTCCTGCCAATCCCCGGGCCTACCCCTGCTCACAGGATGTCACTCTGGGATATGCCTTCCATAACCACTGCCCTGTGCCAGGCTCACCTCCCTTGGGCTGGCCTCACTGTACTCAGTCCATGGTCTCTTTGGCTCCCTCCCTGGCTCACAGTCCACCCAAAGGACTCTCCAGTCCTTCAAAGCTTTAGCACTCAGTTCCATGGCCAGCAGCAGTGATTTTTCCAATTCTGGGTCATAACCCATAGTTATAGTGAAATCCACTTAGTGAAAGAGATGAGCATTTAAACATATGGAGTGTGGATTAGAAAACAAAATACCAAACTGGTTGTTTTCTAATGATAGGAGCCTGTGCCATTTATTGAGACTGCTGTTTCTCTTCTATTAAGACATGAATGGGTGTGCCCTGGATTGTGATGTACAATATGTTTCTTTCTATGAGGTGTGAGCTCAGAGGTTCAACAGTGGGTGGATTAAGTGAAAATTCATCTGAGCTTCCAGGGCCCTCGAGGTCCGGCTCCTCCGACTTTCTCCAGCTGCATTGCTTGGTATTACCTCTCCCTGCACATGGCCTCATAATCTGCCCTCCTGTTCTCAGAACACACAGGGTCCTCCGCTCCTTCCTGCCCCTGTCTGAGCCACGTCCTTTGCTGGAATGTGATCTTATCCACACGCCTTCCCACACTGCTCTGCCCCACTGAAACTCCAGTTTCTCTTCTCAAACTCTGATTGGGGATTATTCCCTTGCTGAGGTTTTCTGCTCTTCTTTTCTTCCCTTCAAAGACAGTGGTCCTCCAGGCCTGCTCACAACCTGGTCATTTTATGTCACAGTGAGTAGCCATTGCCTGCTTCCCTGACCATTTCTCAAACCAGAAGGAATATCCCATCCAGAAATATGGAAGGAGGGCTTTCTAGGCATTAGGCCATTTGCCGTGCACTGGCCTAGCAGCAGTGAACAAATAGGAGTGCCCCCCAACTTGGTAAAACTTACTACTTAGTGGGAGAGGCAGAAGATAAGTAGGTAAGCAAACCAAAAACATTATTGTAAGTTGTGATAAATGCTATGAAAGGAAGTAAGGGCTGGCCACTTTAAACAGGATTGTCAGAAAAATCCCCAGGTCTCAGTGGCTTACTAAATAGAAGTCCATGTCTGTTATTTGAATCCAGCTGGTATTGGGGGTGGGTGGCTCTGCTCCATGCAGTCACGCAGAGACCCAGGCTGATGGAGGCCATGGCCTCCTCAACATAGGGCTTCCACGTCACCTAAACTGGTTGTCTTAAACAACAGAAATTTATTGTCTCATGGTTCTGAAGGCTAGAAAGTTCAGGATCAGGGTGTTGGCAAGACTGGTTCCTCCTGAAGGTGCCGGGGTAGAATCTGTTCCACGCCTCTCCCCCAGTGTCGGGTGGTTTGCCGGTGATCTTTGGCGTGGTTTGGCTTGGAGAAGCATCACCCCAGTCTCTGCCTTCATATTCATGTGGCATTCTCTGTGTGTATAAAAAGTTTCCCCTTTTTATAAGGATACCAGTCATATTGGTTTAGGGGCCCACTCTCCTCCAGTGTGACCTCATTTTAGCTAATTCCATCTACAAAGACTCTATTTCCAAGTAAGTCACATTCTGAAGTCCTGAGGGTTAAGACTTCAACATATAAATTTTTGTGGCCCAGAATGTAATCCTATAACACAGGGTCATGCCTAATTGTGAAGGAGGCTGGAGATGTGTCTCAGCTGTATGCCTGGAGGAGGAGGACACGTTTGATGAGCAGCTAGCTGTCTCCATCACATCACGGGAGGTCAAAAGCAGAGTGACCAGGTGTGACCTGCATGAGACTGCGTTTCTCAGGTGCAGGGACTCATCTGGAACTGTCCCTGAGTCTCCCTGCAGCAGCTCCAGGCCTGGGTCTGGAAACTCACTCATTTAGTGAATATCTGTCAAATGGAACTGGATTTGGGTTTCCTTGTGGGTAGGAAGAGGGCAGGTGGTGCGAAGTTAGAGGATGTGGAATTTATAACATGAGTGGCTGAAACGATTCAGAAACAAAGCCGGGTGTGTGTGTTCATGTGTGATAACTGCCTTGTGATTCTGGCTGGAAACCTATGGCAATTCTGCCAACTCTGACCAAAGCCAAAAAGAAACAGCTACAGGATGAAAAGAAAATGTGTGTTTTCCTCAGTAAGACATTCCCAACTGAGCAGAAGAAGTTTGGGTTTAAAGAAGACGAGAACAGAGAAGCGTTCAGCTTCCCTTTCCCACATGGAACATCCCAGCCCCTCATTCATTCCCCATCACTCAAGCACAGTCACAAGGAAGGAAAGACTTCATGGCCGAGGGACAGGAAGCCACTGGTAGAGGATGGATTCGTTTGATATTCCTCCAAGGTTGTGAAAGATGGAGTGAGTATTAGTGAAATTGCTGGAGGCTGATGTCCTGGTGGGGAAACCTGGATTTACATCAGATGGGCAATTCTGATGACCCTGGGAACCTTCCAGTTTCTGGCTGAAAGGCTACACTGGAAGCCATCACAACACAAAGCAATAGTGACAATGACTGCCATTTTCTGAGTGCTTCGTATGTGCCAGAAACTGGACTAAGTACATATCAACTGACTAAGTCTTTAAAACAGTGTACAGAGTTGCTGTTCCTTTCTTCATTTTACAGGCAAGGAATCTGAACATCAGAGAAGTACAGTGGCTTGTTCAAGGTCCCATGCCAGGGATTCAACCCCAGATCTGGCTGACACCAGAGCCAACACCATCCCCACAGTGCAGTGCCTCCCGTGACCACTCCCATCTTCTACGGCCTGGGAGTTTGTAAAATGCAGTGGCTGAAGGCAGGCACTATTGCATCAGACCTCCTGGCTTTGTATCCTGGCCCCTCGACTTTCGAGTGGGGCAGTTGCTTCACCTCTTTATGCCATGTCTTGGTTGATTCAGGCTGCTACAACTGAATACCACAGACTGGGTGGCTTATACCACAGATATTTATTTCTCACAGTTCTGGAGGCTGAGAAGTCCAAGATCAAGGGGCCAGAAGATTCAGTGTCTGGTGAAAGTCCTGCTTTCTGGGTCATGGATGGCGATCTTCTAGTTGCATCTTCACATGGTGGAAGGGACAAGGGAGCTCTCTGGAGCCTCTTTTCAAAAAGGCACTAACCCCATTCATGAGGGCTCCACCCTTGTGACCTAATCACCTCCCCGAAGTCCATCTCTGAATACCCTCACTTTGGGGGTAAGGATTTCAACATACAAATTTGGGAGAAACACATTCAGTCTATAGCAAGCCTCAATTTCCTTATGTAGAAAATAGACATAATAGGAGTAATTACTTCAAAGGCTGTTGTAAGCATTAGTTTAACTTAGCACAGTATTCAGCACACATAAATGGTAAAAAGATAGTCTTCTCTCATTGCGAGTTCATTCACACACTTATTTCAATTTTCAACTGACATGCCACCTCTTCAGAGAAGCCTTGCTTGATCACCCTGTCTCACGTGGCCTTGCCAGACCTTCTGGCCAACCAGACTGTTTATTTCTTTCCTAGCATTCCTCGTCTGCCGCATGTTGGCTGTCCTAGCCCCTCACTGACTTAGTTTACTTTTCTGAAAAATGGGAGAACTGTGGCACCAGTTTCATGGAGTTACTGTGAGGATAAAGTGTCCAGTGCTTAGCACAGCCCCGTCCCTCAAAAGTTGTGTCAACTGCCACCTTTTCTCTACCCAGGTCTGCTCATCAAGCAGTGCTTCTAGTGAGGGCTCCGACCCGCCGCTTGGCTGCACTGGGGAACTTAGCAGAAATGCCAGTTCTTGGGACCCACCCTAAACTTGCTGAATCAGAAATTCTGGGGGTGGAGCCCAGCGATCTGCGTTCTAAGAGCCCTCAAGGTGATTGTGACACATGTTCAGGTTTGGGAACACTGCTTTTCCTGCCTGAGAAGAAGAACAAATACATCACTGATTATGAGACACACCATTATTTCATATTCTGCTAAGACAGGAAGAGCATTGTCAACTAAATTATAATGCAGTCGTGTCTTATCATCGTGATTCTAAAGACATTCTTATTTCAGAGATGCTAAAATGTGAAAAGAAAATTGCATCTTGGCATCAATGAAATTTCACATTAGGAATAGTTAGAGGATGAGAAACTGAGTTCTTGCTCATCTCTCCTCTCCAGTGGTTCGCAGCCCTGACTGCACGGGAGACTCACCAGGCTGTGCATCAGAGTTAAAAAACCCTCTTGTGCTGTCTGCACCCAGATGGACCACAGCAGGATCCCTGGGGCTGGACCCAGGCATCAGTAGTGCTTAAAGCTCCCTGGGGGTTGGAATGTGCAGCTAGGTTTGAGAATCACTGCTCCAAGTCAAATTTCTACCCTTTCCTACCATACGCAGAGATGAAATCAAGCTTCCTGGTTTCTAAACAAATAAAACCCTGTCCCAACAGGTGCCAATCAATGTTCCTCATGGGCCTTTGGCATCTCAGTGACGATGGCACACAGGACGCACCCAGGCTGGTTTCTGTTTCTTGACTTTCTGCCAGGGCTGAAGGTCTTTCCCTGCTCCACCGCAGTGGCTTGGAGGAAGTCAGTTTCATTTGCGCGCTTCTAAATCCTGACCTGGGAGCCTTTTTGCTGATATTAAACCTCCTTCCCTGATGGTGCAAGCTGAGCTCCAGCAAGATCTGAGAATCGAGAAAGTGGGGTTGAACTATCGATGAAGTCTGGGGATTAAGGTATTCTCCCCTGGGACCTGGGATAAGAGGAAATATTTATTGTGCATTTACTAAGAGCCAGATTCTCTGTGTGACCTCATTTCATGCTCATTCTAGGAGGTAGATTTCATTCCTATTTTACAGAAAAGGAAACTGAGGGTCAGAGAGGTGAAGGGACTTGTCCAGGGCCACAGTGAATAGTAGAGCCAGAATTTGGATCCAGGACTCTGATTCTATCCTCTACACAAATGCTTGCCTCCTTCCTTGGGTCATGAGCCTTAGGTTTCAGAACGTGGGAGTTGGATGCAGGCATTCTGAATAACTCATGCTATTTTCAGTAAAAATGAAGAGAGCTCCTTAGTAAAGGCTGATATTTGTATGCTACTCTGAGTTGGTACTTTACATAGAGTGCCTTATTTAGTCCTCACAACAACCATGCCAATGAGATGACATTGTCCCCAATGTACAGATGAGGAAGCTGAGGCAGGGAAACCAGGATGACTACTCTGTGTTCCCACCTGGGACCCTGCCTAGGAGGAAGAGCGATCCTGATGGTACCATTGGTGGGAGTGGCTCTGCGGCTCTCTTGGTGGGACACGAGCTCCCTGGGGGCAGTGATGTGTGTGATTTGTCTCTGCACCCCCAGCCCCAGCACTGGGCTTGGCCCAGAGCAGACGTTTAGTAAAATTAAAAGCCAAATTGTCACTGAGGGAAGTATTTTGTAATCTGAGGATTATCAGACTAGTGCTAGCTATTCTTATTCTTTATTCAAGTAACAATACAATTGTCTGAGACCAGTTTGGAAAATGGGTGGCCTGAAGATTTTGTTGGCCTGTCTGAAACTCAGAGAATTTTGTGTAAAATTGCTTATTTCTAGTTTCTCTAGAATACTTGAAAGACCTAGCAACACTAGAATCACTTATGCATGTGGCAGGAACAGCAACCAGCTGGAGCCAAGGAGACACTCTCCATGAGACAAGGTGCAGGCCCAGCAGTTTACCACAGGCCCCATCATGCCCTGTCATCTTGCACCCAGCAAGCGTCACTGTTCACTTTTCCCAGTAGGCACCTGTGGGAAATGGAGTTTGCAACAATTGCTTTAGGGCTTAAATTGCAGGAACAATAATAGATGTGTTTTGAAATAGGCATTGTAAATGGGCATAGCTGGCAAAATACAGCAGCTCCTTGGGAGGTCAAAGCCATATCCACCAGCAACCTTTTGACGAGGAAAAAACCCTAGTGCAAGTTGGTGACGATTTCCAACCAGATAAACATCAACCCCTGTGGCCTGGACCATCCACGACCTTGAACTCCCGGGAACAGCACCCTGTGGGCTGTCAGAGCAAATGTGAACACCGTACAAACACAGGGGACAGGCCTGAGGTGTCAGAGGAAGTCGCCTCAGTCATCTGTTCAGTTCTGTTTATGGTCCAAGTGATTTTGTGCAGAGCCTTGCAAAGAAGATTTAAAAGAACTCGATGAAAATGTTCTTGCACCATAAAACACCTTTCCTGTCTGTGTGGCAAAAGGAATGAGGCCATAAAAATGCTGTTCCAGCCAGGTCTGCAGGTAAATTTTAGTCCCTGAATAAACATTCTCTCTTTCATCAGGGACAATGGTGAGAAGAATACAAAACAAAACAAAACAAAACAAAACAACCTCTTTAAAGAGCTGTGAATGTACTAGGTACTCATCTCTTCCTTACAACCCTGCGGTTGTGGGGGATCTGATTCCCATTTTGCAGATGAATAAACTGAGGCTCAGGAAGGGGAAGTCTCTTGTTCAAGATCACACAGCTGGGATGTAGCAAAACCAGGATGGAACTTCACCAGTTACCGGGAGGGATGGAGCCTTTGACTTGCCCACTGGTCCGCAGGGGAGGGTACCCCAGGTTCCTTCCCCATCCTGTACTCTGGGAATCTGGGGCTGATATGTGATGAATGTGAAAACACATTCGCTTTGTTGGCCTCCCAGAATTCTCCTCACAGCCCTGACCCTCCTTCCTGAGTTCCAGCTGCTCACCGAGGGATCAGTGGACAAGCAAGCTCCACCTGACGCCTTCCTCCCCAGGCTCAAAGCACTGCCAGGAGGGCGCCCTCGCTGCTGCCTGATTCTGCCTCCGCCTGACTTCCCAGTGTCTGAAAAATGGGCCCATTCTTTGTCCTGTAAGTAACTCCAAACTTTGAGTACTTCCTGATTCCACTCTCCAATTCTATCAATTGTCAGGTTATACTGATGTATGTGTGTGTGTGTGCGCGCGTGCGCGTGTGTGTGTATTTTACACTTTTTTCCCCCTTTATCTCTCCACTTGCATCCTCTTTGCCCTGCCCTATCTGGGTTTCATGATTTCTCTCCTGGGCCCAGGCATAAGCTTCCACACTGGTCTTCCTGCCTTGCTCCACCCAGCCATCCTCCACCCAGCAAGCTACCCAGAGCCAGAAGTTACAGGCAGATGCTTCAGGGAGGCACTCAAGGCATTGCTGCCTGTCTTCCCATTCTCCTCTTCCACCTCATCCCTACATCATCTGATCTGGACGATGTGCTGTTTTCTAAATTCATCCTCAGGGTTCCCACTACTGCGCTGGCTAGTGTTGTTCCCTCTGTTTAGCATGCCCTTCCTAATCCATCTTGGCTTGTTAGGAATACGTTTGTCTTTCCTGCCCATCCTCAAAAGTCCCTTCTTTTACAGGATCTGCCTCTTTAATCAATGGAGGAAAACACGTGGGTTTTGAGCCTCAGCTTTGCAACCCAGCTCTGGAGATCACGTCTCCGAGCAGCAGTATCTCCATCAGTTATACCAGGATAATAGCCTCTAGCTCCTAGGGTTTTGGAGCGAGGAGCTTAGAGATGATCCTGGTGAAGGCTTGAGAAACCACAACACTTCAGTAAATAGTAGTTTCTTTCTCTCTAGCATTCTTAACCTCTGAACACATCACAAGCTGCTCAATAGCTAAGCCAAAGTGAAGAGTGGGTCTATTAATCAGAACTTTTTGGGTGGCAAGTGACAGCAACCCAACACAAACTGACTTAGAAATAAGGAGATGTATTGACTCATGTCAATGAAAAGCCCAGGGGTAGGGCTAACTTCAGGCTCAGCTGGATCCAGGAGCACAAATGACATCACTGGATTGTTTTTCTTCTCCTGCTTGTCCTTTTTCTCTATCTCTCCCTATTGTTTTCTTCTGTTTTGGCTTTTTGGTTTCCCATTTAGACTTTTCCCATATGGGGTCTCTGCACAGTCCCCATTCACATCCTGATAGCTTAGCAACCCTGATGGAAAAAGAGAGCTGGCTTTTCCAAAGTTCCAGCACACGGGCTCCCAGCTGGCTGACTGCACGGGCTGGTCACATGCATGTCGGTGACCCAAACCTGTCAATATCCACTTTTGAATCAGAGGGCTGTGGGCAGTCCCACCGGAACCACATGGACTGTGGATGGGGAAGGGCTTGTTCCTGAGGAAACTCAGGATGCTTTAATTGAAAGAGTAGGGAATGAATGCTGAGCAGACAGAAAATCATCCACACAGCGGATGGAAGCAGAACCAATGTGCAGTTAGTTATGCTTGCAGACAATTGTACGAGAGTGTCTTGGTGTGTTCTTCTGCTCACCGGCTCTGCAAGGGCAGGGCCTATCTTCCAAACTCACATACCACGTGATCCTCTGGACACACCTATGGGACAGAAGGTCCCCTCTCCTCTTCCAGTCTCCAGTGACAGCCTCATAGCTGCCCATTGCCCCTCCTATTTCTTCCTAGCCATCTCCTTCTGCTTGCCGGTGCCTGTCTGAGTAGCAGGGTGATTCCAGTGCTGCTGGCCACCCACTCACAGCACTATCTTGAACAAATTACTGGGCCTTTCTAAAATGCCGCTTGTTTTGTCTACACATTGAGTGCTCCAATAAGAAAATGGCCAGTTACCCAACACTGCGGAAATGATAACAGTGGTTAACATTTATGAAGGGCTCACTTAGTGCCAGGGCTGAGCCTTTATTAAATGCTTTTTGTGCATAATCTCATTGAATCCTCTCAGTGACCCTACTGGGAAGGTACCATCATATCCATCCCTGTTTAATAGATGAGAAAGCTGAGCTCAAAGAGGTCAAGCACCTTGATCCAGGCCATACAGCTAGTAGATGCTACAGCTAGAATTTGAGCACAACCTGTCTGTCTCTAGAATCTGCCCTCTGAATCACTCCAGCCATTCATTCAATAAACATGCATTAAACCACTACTATGTAGGGGGTGGTCTTTTAGATGCTAGGGATAGAGCAGTGAACAAAACTATGAACGCAAATCCATGTCTACACGGAATTGACATTCTAGTGGGGGGATAGGGCATTAATAAACTTAAAAATTTACACGTATATAATGTAGGTATATGTGTCTCTATAGAGCTAAGAAGAAAAAGCAGGAAAGGGAGTGACGGGGAGTTCTTAGCTGTACTTGTGTGTGAAGGGTTGATCATTTGCAAATAATGTGGTCTGGAAAGCTTTCCTCGAGAAGGGGACACTGAGTCAGCACCTGGAGGAGGGGGGGAGGAAGAGGAGGAGGGGAAGGGGGAGGAAGAGGAGGAGGGGAACAGGGAGGAAGAGGGAGGAGGAGGAGGGGGAAGAGGAGGAAGCATGGGCATTTCTTGGGGAGAGGAAACAGCATGCTAAGAAAACAATAAAGGTAATGAGGTTTGTCAGATATGATTGGAATCTTCCCTCTGGCCCACCTGGCCATCCCGGAGCCCCCAGTGCTGCACTAGGCCCCTCTCCTCAAGAGCAATGTCCTTTCCAGATTCAGTGGTCGCTGGCTCAGAACTAGCAGGTATGTGGGCCTCTGGTAGGGTCCAGATTCATTCAGGAACAGGTTTGATGCAGTGAGGAACTGGAGAAAGGAAAGAGAGTTGGCATGGGTGGGTGAGAGAAGCAGGGTGGGCCATGCAGGAGGTGGGGTACTGGGATACCATGTTAGGTCACCCGGCTTTGCCATCACCAAACTCCCCATGTACCTTCACAGGCAGCTGGTGCAAGCACTATGCTCGGGGCATGGGGTTATCTTAACCCCCACCTCAGGGTTAGAGAGGATGCTCACACCTGATATTCCCCCTTTCCCTCAAACCAGGGAGAGACCAGGTCTTGGCCAGGAATGTCAAACAAGACACACTTAAGATGTTAATGAAGAGTGGGGCATGAAGGTGACTCCCAGCTACTCGGAGGCCAAGATGGGAGGATCACTTGAGGCCAAGAGTTTGAGACCAGACTGGCTAACATAGGGAGAACTTACCTCTGGAAAAACAAATCATACCTGATAAACCTACAGCATGCCTGTAGTCTCAGCTACTCTGGAAGGAGGCTGAGAGAGGAGGCTTCAATGAACCTAGGAGTTCAAGGCTGCAGTGAGCTATGATTGCACCACTGCTCTCCAGCCTGGGTGAAAGAGCAAGACTTTCTCTCTCTATAAAATGTTAATGAAGACACAGTTTGTCCTGACGGAGCTGATCTTTGTGTCTTATCCTCTCTTCCTCTGCTTCTTCTTTTGCCCAGGGTCTTCCTTTGTCAAGACCGAGGCAGCTGGGATAGGTACCCTCTCATTTGAGCACTCACTGAAGGAAACTCATTGGAATACCCCCCCACCAGATCCCACAACATACAGAACCCAATTACAGGACAGCCGTGCTTTGTCTCCAAGGTGGAAATGAGGGAGAGGAGAATTCTTGAGTCTGAAAGAAACCTGAGGCTCTCACAGAATTACAGTTTTCCTCAGTTGTGGCTGGGCGTTTCTGGAATGACACCCGGCGTGGCTTAATTATGGTCTGTGGATGCCAACGCTACTCAGCTGTGGACTGGGGTAGGCTGGGGCAGCTAACTCACTCACAGAGGAGCTGACAGGGCTCCAGGAGCGAGGAGGCTAGCTTACCTTCTCCACCAGGGATTCTGAGCAGTTTGCTGATTCTTGTTGAAAGTTCCTGAATGAGAACTTACTGCCTGAAGAGGAAAGTGCGAACAAAGCCCTTCATGGAGGGGCTCCAGATCCCCTTTCCGCCCCTCTCTATCCCCTTGCCCCTGATTCTGTGCAACAGCATTGGGCTGCCTAGTCTCATGATGCTATCATCGTGTATGTTATTTCTATGACCTAGCGGTCTGCCCAAGAACTCCTGTTCATGTGTTAAGATCCATTTCAAAATATCCCTTCCTGCGTGAGGGATAAAAGACTACAAATTGGGTTCCGTGTATATTTCTTGGGTGATGGGTGCATCAAAATCTCACAGATCACCACAAAAGAACTAACTCACGTCACCAAATACCACCTGTTACCCCCAAAACCCATGGAAATAAAAATTAAGAAGGCATAGTTTAGTCCCCTCCTCTCAAAATGTCCCTTCCTCTTTGAGACCCTCTCTAGCCTCTGAAAGGTGAGCTGCCATGCTGTGTGTTCCCATGGCATGATATAGGAATGACCCTGCACACCCTGTATTCACCAGGGATCTTTCAGTTGTGAGTGTCAGAAACCCGACCCTGACAGCAGGATGATGTAGTTAAGAACAAATAATAACTACTCGAAAATTGCTAAGAGTGTAGATCTTGGCCGGGCGCGGTGGCTCACGCTTGTAATCCCAGCACTTTGGGAGGCCGAGGCGGGCGGATCACGAGGTCAGGAGATCGAGACCACGGTGAAACCCCGTCTCTACTAAAAATACAAAAAAATTAGCCGGGCATGGTGGCGGGCGCCTGTAGTCCCAGCTACTCGGAGAGGCTGAGGCAGGAGAATGGCGTGAACCCGGGAGGCGGAGCTTGCAGTGAGCCGAGATTGCGCCACTGCAATCCAGCCTGGGCGACAGAGTAAGACTCCGTCTCAAAAAAAAAAAAAAAAAGAGTGTAGATCTTAAATGTTCTCACCACAAATAAGCAAGTATATGTGGTGATAGATGGGTTAATTAGCTTGATTTAATCATTTCACAATGTACATTATACATACATCATGGGTATAATTTACATAATATATGTATACAGCCATATGATCTATGTATACATATATCAAAACATCATATTGTTTGATGTAAATATATGCAATTTTATTTGTCATTAAAAATATCAATAATAAAAACCCAATTCTGGCAGGTCTTAACCAAAAAAAAAAAACTTTAAGGTTCACAAAACTCAAGTGTCTAAGGCTCATAAAACTCACACATCTTGATCCAGGTCCTAATAAAAGATCAGTGAGAAACTACCTTATCTTTGTGTTGGGCTCGTTTTAATATAGCCGCTGGTGACTTTAAACTTACATTCCACCAGATAAGTAACACCATGGAAAAAGAAAGCATTTCCCCTGAAAAGTTCCTGAAAAAAATGTCAGGACTGATGCTTGCTGGTCTGGCTTGGGCAGGTGCCTGAGTTGACCCAAGGACTGTGACGTGAAGGGGCCAGGCAAGGGCTGTGTTTCCCCGCAGGCGGATGTGCACAGCCCCTTTAATCACACGGACTGAGCATGGGATGGGTGAGGAAGGATTCCCTGGAGGAAAATCAAGGGCTGTGACCAAAGAAAGGAGAATTGGATGCTGGACAGAAAGCAATAACAACCAGCTGGGCATGGTGGCTCACGCCTTTAATCTCAGTACTTTGGGAGGCCGAGGCAGGTGGATCACCTGAGGTCAGGAGTTCAAGATCAGCCTGGCCAACATGGCAAAACGCTGTCTCTACTAAAAATACAAAAAATTAGCCAGGCATGGTGGCAGGCACCTGTAATCCCAGCTACCCGGGAGGCTGAGGCAGGAGAATGGCTTGAACCCTGGAGGTGGAGGTTGCAGTGAGCTGAGATCGTGCCACTGCACTACAGCCTGGGCAACAGAGTGAGATTCCATCTCAAAAAAAAAAAAAAAAAAAAAGAAAAAAGAAAAAGAAAAAAGAAAAGAAAAGAGAAAAGAAAACAATAACAACCACTGGAATCTGTTTTTCTCATCAAGATGTGAACCTAGGGCAGGGTCTGAGTCTAGGCACCCAGCATGGGATTTGACCTCACTGAATGTGAAATAGCTGAGAAAATAATCAACAATAAACTTTTTGCAGGAAAAAAGGACACATATCAATGTTCTTAAAGAGGGGGACATAGAGTATCTCCAGACAGATTTCCGTAGGAGCCTGAGCTCACCATGCCTGGGCTGCGTGCCTCTAGGCAAGTCACACAGTGTCTCTGTAGCCTCTGTTCCCTCCTTGGTGAAAATGATGATGACACCAGCTATCATGCAGGGTCGCTGTAAAAAAAATAATAATAAGATAATGTATATTCAAATGATAAATTCTTTTTTTTTTTTTCTAGATGGAGTTTTGCTCTGTCACCCAGGCCGGAGTGCAATGACACGATCTTGGCTCACTGCAACCTCAACCTCCCGGGTTCAAGTGATTCTCCTGCCTCAGCCTCCCAAGCAGCTGGGATTACAGGCACACACCACCACACCTGGCTAATTTTATGTATTTTTTTAGTAGAGACCGGGTTTCACCATGTTGTTGGCCAGGCTGGTCTCAAACTCCTGACCTTAGGTAATCCTCTTGCCTCAACCTCCCAAAGTGCTAGGATTACAGGTGTGAGCCACCACACCTGGCCTCAAATGATAAATTCTGAGGTGATATTCTAATTTTTATTCTGCTCCAGAATGTCTGGGTGCTGTGCAACATTCTTGAAGAGAGAAACAAATGTGGCCTGGTAGATAAAAGTGTTCAAACATTAATAAATTTTGGTTTGTACAAAAAGGTGGCAAAGCATTGGAGGAATCCCTTTCATTCACTCATTCACACGTTCACTTGGGAATTTCTCCATCCAAATATGAGTTGGGCGTCTTCCCTGTGTTCAGACAGTGTTGTAGGTATTGGGGATGCGGCAGTGGGGAAAATGGCATGGAACCTGCCCTCACGAAGCTGACCACCCAGCCAGGAGAGGAGCAAGTAAAAAACGGAAGTTCAGATGATGAGCAGCACCACGTAAGGAAAGGAAAAATGAGCCGTAGCCCGGGACAGATGGGCCAGGTGTGTGTGGGGGTGGTAGGCCGGGGCCACTTTGGCTGGACAGTCAAAGAAAGCCTCTGCAGAGGGGACACTCGAGCTGAGGATCAAGACAGAACCAGCTGAGGAAGGTTTGGGAGCAGGGACTCACATGGCGGGTACAGCAGGGTCTGAGCTGTGGCCGCTCAGGTTTGGGGTGTTCAAGGAACAGAGAGAAGGCCAGGGTGTGGGTTGTGTGGGGGGTCGGCGTGCACAGTGAGTGAAAGGAGATAGGGGAATCAGGTGCGTCCAGGGGGTGGGCAGGACCCGGGGCTTATCAGAGCAGACACACCATACATGAAGGAAGCTTGGCCAACTAGGAGGGTCTTGCAAACCCCACCCTCGTGCCACTGTCCTGGGCTTGGGGCCCAGCTAAGAAGGGCCCGAACTGTGAGAATGGGTCAAGGGATGTGCACAGCCACTGTCCACATGTTGGCCTCCTAGGGGTGATCCTTTCATGTTTAGGTGACAAGGATGCGTGAGGGCTACTGTGATTTTTGAGAGACCTACAAGCCCTGGAGAGGAGGAAGGGATCAGAGAGCCAGACCTGCTCCCTCCAGTGGACACATGCCCGGAAGGCAGAGGTTAGTTTGCTGGTGAGCGGGTGAGATCAAGCTGGGGTTATGTGTATTTCCAGAGAGAACCACTCGGAGTTTGGAGTTTTAAAACCACGGTGTGAGGGACGGCAGGGAGCCTGCCTGCAGGAGGCTCTGCTGAGACGACACTGTGGCTGGGACACATTCCAGGATCATCATTGAAGAAAGAGGCTGCCCCAAGGACCCCCGGCTCCTCCTGCTCCCTCTGGTTAAATTTGCAGCTGCCCTGCACTTGAGCCAAGCCCATGCACTTTAAAGGAAGCATGAAGAGCCCCCAGCTGTGCAGGGCTTCTGCCATGGAGGAGCTCCTGCTGGCAGATGGCCTTTCAGTGCCAAGGGTGAGAAGACAGCTTCCTGTGGTGCCCAGAAGGAAATGGCACGAGTGGTTTCCACAGTGGAAGCCGTGGAAAGCCAAATGCAGGCAAATAAATCCCGCTTGGGCATTAATGGCATGGGGACAACAGACGCCCCTTTTGTGCCTGGGACAGTAATCACTGCAAGGGAACACTGCCGTTGTCAGGCCCGCCTGGGCTCTAGATGGGCATGCTATTGATTGGTTCCCCCCCTCCCTCACCACACACACAGAACCAAAGCTGCTTTTTAAATCAGGAGCATTCTATGAAGCGGGGGGCTTTTTGTTCTGCTGAGACCATGATGGGTTTGAAGTTTGGGGAACAGGACTGTGGGTAAATTAACAGAGGGAGGGAGAAATGTTAGAAATCCCTGAGAATTCGGGCAGGGAGGGGATAATAAACAGGTAGTGGGAAATGGGAGGAGAGAAAGAAGACAGGAAAACAGCAAGAGGTTGCTCGGGGGTGCGATGTGACTCCTCTTTATCCCTCACAAGTGGTCAGTAAAAGCCACTAAATGCATAAAATAGGAACGCACTTTCCAGCTGGGACTGGTGAATCCCAGTGGGATTGCACGAGGCTGTTTTCCTCACACCGCAGGAGACTGGAGGAGGCAGCTGCTGGTGTTGGCTTGGAGGTTCCAGGATGGCAGGAGGTCTGTGCAGCTTAAAGGCTACTGGGAGCCGCAGTGTTCTAGCTGGTGCTTTGCAGGATGCCATAGGCAGGGCTCTAGTCCTGGAAGGAAGGGAAGCACGGAGGTGGGAGGGACGCAGCACTCTCTGTGGGGTGGGGCAGTTTCAGGTCTGGGGACACGCAGCAGCATGGGGCATGCCATGGGGGAAGCTGGAACCCAGGAAGGGCAAAAGGCCAGGCAGAGGGGGGCTCCTAGGGAATTTGCAGAAATCTAGGGGAAGACTTTGGACTTGGATTCAAGTCAGTTTTAACCAGAATTTGAGCCGCATGAAGGCCACCATGACATTATAACCAAGATGTGGCTTTGCACAAATCACTTTTCCTCTCTCTAAGCCTCAGTTTTTCCATCTCTAAAGCGAGGGTGATAGTCCTTACCCAACAAGATTGTTGTGAGGCTGCAATGGGGACGTGAATGCCAGTCTTGGCCCAGTGCCTGGTGACTAGTAAACAGTCGCTTCCCATCCCCAGACTTGGCTTTCCAGGCTGGGCGTATATCCATTGTTGCATCTACTTATCCTAAACAGGAGAAAGGCCTGTCACAGTGTGGGCTTCTTGAGGGCTCCAGCTCCAGCTGCTCAATGGGTAGAAAAATCTGATCTCCTGTGCTAACTGAGGTTGTGGTTGCTGTGAAATGCCTGCTGCCTTTGGTTGCTGCACTACAGGACCTTCGTGGGTGCTGTGCCTCAGGCCTAGACACCTTTCCAAAGTGGTCTGAGAAACACTCAACTTTCCACATGCCAATAAAACGTCACCTCCTCCGAGAAGCCCTCCTTGACCACACTCTCTTTCCTCACAGAACTGACTGGACGCATCTCCTCTGCCCTCTGTCTGACCCTGCATTAGTGACCTTCAGATTTTGCTGTAATTATCTGCTAACTTAGAACACGCCTCCTCCCTCTGACCTCCCCTCTCCCTTCTCCCCTTCCCCCATTTTTTAGAAAGACAAACTTCAACAGTTATAGCAGATATATTGCAGGTGTCTGTGTCCACATCCCACCATCTGCCTCTTGCTTCTCCCCCATTCCTTCACTCACTCACTGTCTTTCTCCCAAAAAGTAGCACCAGCGAAATTTCCTGGAAAATATGGCCACAAAAACTGACCTTGAAGCCTTGTAAACAAATCCCAAACTCAGCAAGTCCTTGGCAACAGGCCTGTACTTATTTGAAAAAACCAGTGGTCATCATCTTTAAAGTCAATTTCATCACACCAAGAAGACTTAAGTTACCATTTACAGATGAGGGCAGCTGTTCCTGGGACCTGGTCATACTCTGTGCCACAGTCCCTGAAACATGTCCAGGGCTCTGTCCCGACATCTGAATGAATCAACATAAGTAAGACCTGCTAGCTCTACAGCAAATCACACCCATTCTCGCAGACCTTTGAGGAGGGACGTCCTCACCCTCACTCTACTATGGAATAGGGTGGTCCTGCCTCATTCCAGGCCCAGTGTCCTCCCAGTCCCTCTAGAGCCGTCCTGATCCTCCCTTACCCTGCGATCTCACACTCTAAAGCCTAAAGACAGTGGAGCAGCCTCAACACCCTCCAGTTTACTCCCGTGAGGCACTGGGAGCACCATGGTCAATTATGCAAATGAACTTCTCCAAGGGGTAGATTTTAGGCCTTACTGTGTGCCAAGCAATTATGTTAATGACTACCACTTATTGAGAGTTGATTACACTTTCCGAAAAAATTACTTTTTTTTAATATGAAAAACAGACAATGAAGGATCTCTCCAAGATCCTCCGTCCAGAAATGTTACAGACAGAGACTTGAGCCCAAGCGACTGGGCTCCAGAATGCGGGAACTAACAATTGTGCTATGACACCGTCCCAACTTTGGCTCCTTTAATACTCGTAAGAGTTGTAGGAGGTGAGACGTGGTCAGAGAGGTTCATAGCTTCCAAGAGGGGTCAGAGCTAGGAAGTGGCAAAACGAGGCGTCGAGCCCAGGGCTGGTTGAGTCCAGGTCCACAGCTCCTTCCTGGCCCATGTGCCTTGGTCCCAGCCTCTGTCATCTGCCTGCCAGTGGCAATGGGCTTACCCATGAATGCATCTGCTCTTCCGCCTGTGAATAGCACAAACAGTTAATTTCCCCCAGACTGATCGCTTTTGTCTAACATCTGGTGCTTGGCGAGTAACACATGTGTCTCCTTCAAGGGCAACCTACTCTAGTAAAGTTTATCAGCTCTTCCTCAAAGCTGGTTGAAGGATCTTCATATGAGACAGGGGAGCTGGGACTTGGCTAGAAAGGGACTTGGCCAAGAGGAAACCCCAAATCTCCAACTTCCATCCAGGACTCTTTGCTTGAACCATCAAATGTCTTTGTTTGCTTACTTGTTCATTGGCCACCAGATCAGACAAACCCTGAGTCTAGAGCAGAGCACAGTGCACTGTAGTTGTAGAATATTTATCAAATGAAAGAATGAAGCCATCATCCATCCGTCGAACATTTGAGGCACACCTATTCTGCATTTGACCTTGTGCAAGGCATGGAGAGGAATACCGCATGGTCTCTGCCCTCCAGAAACACTCAGGAGCTCACATTCCAGGAAAGGAAGGTAAGTAGACACTTGTCGCCCAGTGCAATAAATTAGTAGGCGTGAGGGAAGTCAGTGCGGGTCACAGTGAGTTAACAAATGGTCCAGAGTACAGGCTACATGCCTGGCCTGCTGAATGGGAGATTAATTAATTACTCAGACTCTGCCTGCCAAGTTGTATGGAACTCTGCTTGATCTCTGACCCTCTCGCTTTAAATACTGCCCTTAAGTCATGTATTCTGAGAAAGAAAGAGTCATCTCCCCAACTTCAGACGAGGAAATAGAACAGAGCCCCAAGATCTGTCTTGGTTCTTTCCTTGCTAACAGGCCCTCTGAGTAAATCCGAGTAAAAAATTAATCAGACCTCACTAATAGGGGCTGTGTTTTTGGCTGGGTAATAGAATGTGCTGAGTGCTGCGGCAGTCGCCACGCCCTCTCCACAGCTGCATCCCCGGTAGGTCTGTAATGGGGCTTGAAGGAGAAAGTCTCAGACACCTGCCATCAGGCTGCGAATTTGTTTTCTTTGGTAACCTTGACTCCAGACTGATGGGTTGATTTGGCAGTTCCTGCCTCTGGGGGACAGAGGTTGCTCTCAGGAAGCTGGTGGGGGGCTCTAGGATGTGGGACTGAGACAGGGCTGAGCTGTCAGGGACTGAGACACACCCAACCTAGCACACAGTGTGCCTGGCTCCTCCAAACTCATCACAGCCCCCTTGTTGCCATGCAACAGAGGCTTCTTCCACTCCAGGCCACTGTGCACCCACAACCCGTCATGAGAGCTGGCAGACCTGGGTTCAGAGCCTGTCTCTACCACTCCACCAGTCAGGTGATCTGACCCCTTCCCCTCTAAGTTCAGGTGAAATCGTTTACAGAATGGGCATGACAATAACATCTTTCTTATAAAGCAAAATATCAGAAGCTGTCCAAATTGGATTTAAGAATTTCATACTCCAAAACCACAGATATACACGTGCACACACACACACACACACACACGACCACGCAAAGATATTCACTGAATCTTTGTCTTATAATGGCAAGGAATGGAAAAAAATGTAATGTTCACCAATAGAGGGTGATTAAAAATTTTGGGGTGTCCATGTTATGGATTATTTTGCTGCTGTTGAAAAGTACAAGGTAGCCCTATGTGTTCTGACAAGGAAATATTGCTACAGTGCATCATGAACTTGGGAAAAGCACGTCTCAGATCGATATCTGTAATTTGACTTTCTTATGAAAACAAAACAAAAGCCCCCAAACCCAACATATCAGAAAACCAGATATAAAATGACCAGTGAAGGGGAAACCTCGAGCTGGTTCTGCTCTGTCCCACCTGCCTGTTGATGCAGGGCCTTTTGGTCTCTCCCACAGCCTCCCTGCAGTCTTTCAGTTCCTGCAGGAAGTGGGAGAGGTGCTCATGAAGGTCCAAGGAGGTTGAGGGGGCGGTGGTCTGCCCAGGTAAGTCAGATGGGAGCTGAGCAGTGCTGGGGCTGGCGCGATGTTGATGGATGCCATGTGAGCTGGCAGGGATGGGTGCTCCTGTTTCACCCACAGCAAGCACAGCTGATCCCCCCACTCCTTGGTGCTGCCGATAAACAGCACCCCCTATTATAGAAACTGGACTGTCCAGGGGGCCATACCAGGTCCAGGTGAGGGCAGCGCTCACGCGGGTGGAAGAGGGTGGCCTCTAAGGCCAGTGCCCCTGGATCTGGCTTCTTGTTCTGGGCTCTCTCTGAGCCTCTGCTTTGCTATCCTTCTTGTCACCTCTTTTGTCCTTTCTCCTTTCCCTCCTTCCCTGTATCCTCCTTGATACAGCAACTTCAGGAAGGGGAAAATTGGCTGTGACAATGCATCTTTATTTTTTATACTTTTGCAATTGGATCTAGGATTTAGAAATTTGAAAGCTAAGATCTGAATACATTTATTCCCTGTTCTTTTGTGAGGATCTACCCTGCAGTTAAGGGATGTTTCAAATTAAATCGTGTGAAAGGAGGATGGCCACGCAATAGCATAAAGGGAAGGGGGATACATTCTGATTAGAAAACCAGAATGTTATAACTACTGCTACTGCTGCTTATTGAGATTTACCACACACAGAGTAATGTGCACACCTCTTTTGCCCCTTCTTGGTGACCCCAACAAGCGATTCCCTCGCCTGCTTCCTGCATCCTTCATCTCATAGACACTTGAGTTTCATAATCCATTCATGGTCGTTATCACATATTGTCAGCTCTCAGCATTCAAACAAAACTCTCAGCCCTGCTCTCTCTAATTGAGATAAATTGCTGGATATTTGGATGCTATCAGAAAATGTGGCTCCCCACTGCCTGCTTAGGAGAAGGAGGGGCAGGGCGAAATCTGGAGCCTACAGCTGTGATTTCTTCCTCCCTAGCTCCTGGGTCCCTTCATGTTATCCTCCTGGTATCCTATTCCTGCACGCACACTCTGCATCTCCCTCCTCCACACCCCTCACCTGGCAATTCTTCCCAGAGCAGCTGGAGACTTCTTTTCCAGACAGACACCAGATCATGTGACTTCCATGAAAACCCTTCCATCTCCCTAGCAGCTTAGGATAAAGGTCAGAATCCTCAGCTGTCTTTTCCCACCCCCGACCCAAGCCACCAACACCCCCTGCCCCATAACCCCTTACCAAACGGCCAGGCTGTCTCCCACTCAGGGTTTCTCGGTAAGAGATCCAAGGGACATCATCCCACTTTGGGACCCAATGCTCCCACTCTCCAGCCAAGTGCCACCTTACAGTGACACTTGCTGCAATTGCCAGGCTATCCCTAAAGCAGTTGAAGCCCTGAGACCTCAAGGGGCGGAGGCAGCTGGAATTGGTAACACTGCAGTTTGGATGCAGGCACCTGAGCTAGCTTTGGAGTGTGTGTTGTGATAGTGGAAGCTTATTTGTGCTCCAGCAACCACCTAACCTCTCTAAATAAGGGAAAATATTCTCTGGGTGGCCCCCAAGAGGGAGGCCTGATGGCACCTCTCACTCATAGCCCAAGGAAGCTGGACACACACACCTTCTGCTGGTTGTGCCTCCAAGTCAGCAAGGAAGGGCCTGATCCCCTAAGGGCCCTAAGGCTGCCGTGGAGACCGCGCACTGTCTGCAGAGTGAGAGATGCACCTCTTTGGCTGGGGAGCCTCTTCTTTGTTCCCCAGAATATGTGGCAAGCTGGGAGGCTGCACGGAAGCTTGTTTATGCTTCCTCCGTACTCCATCTGTCTATGGAGAAAGGCCACACAGTCCGTCTTGGAAACCAGAATATTTGTCCTGGAGCAGACAGGACTCTCATGCCTGCCAAAGTCCCCTTGACCTTGAAAATTTCTCCCCACCAGAGCCCTTGCCCCGGCTTCGTGGACTTTTCTTTCATTGTGCTTATCATGGATTGCCGCCACGCACGTGTCTGTGTGATGATCCGATACCTGTCTGTCTCTCTCACTAGGCCATAGCATCGTAAGAGCGCTTGATACACTTGTCTTTAGCTAGGAGCCTTGCACATAGGAGGTCTCATTAAGCATTTGTTAATTGAATGAGTGAGTGAGTTACTGAACAAACAGGCTGCTGATGGCTGAGTGACTCTACCTCTTGAAGTTTCAGCCCCTTCATCTGTCAAATGGACAAGACAATGGTTCCTGCCTCACTGGTTATTGTGAACACCAAATCCTAAACTTCCAGACTGTCCAAATTAAGCATTAAACAAGTCATGTTGAGCCTGTGCTATGCCGCCCTACGCCGGGCATAATTTTATTTCTTCCCCTTCCTGCTCTCCTTCAGCCCTAGGCTGCACTTCTTACCCCATGGGAGTTTGTAACCAAGAATCTACATTTGTGTTCCCAGGCAACAGATGAAACTCTCTAAAATGTGACATTGTGAGGCTGACTTCGTCAGGACAGCACATCTTTTTAATAATGACAAGATTGGCCACCATTATGAAGCACTGACTATATTCTGGGGCTCTATGAACACCATCTCATTTAATCCTCACATCAAACCAAGAGGATAAGGAAATTATTATTTCTAGTGTCAGTAGGGAAACATGGGCTGGAAGGGATAAAGGAATCTTCCCAGAGTTGCATGGCTGGCAAGTGCCCAAGGTGGGAGTCAGCTGCAGGTCTGCCTACCAGTCACCGGGGGGCCAAGGCTGTGTCTTATTCTTCTCTGTACTCTATCATCCTAGACTAACAGGCAAAGAGAATTTCTGGGCACAACTGGATGTCAGAATGTGGTTTGCTTAGGAAGGATGGGGCAGCTCTCACTTAGAGGCAAACTCTGCAGCGTGGTCTGAATACGCAGTAGGGACAGGGCTCCTCATGTTCCTCCTGGAGGACGAGCCTGACCTTCAGCAGCTCATGTGGCCCCTCTCCTGAGCCTCCAATTCCTCCCTGGGGACTGTGGTAATTAATATACTCTGTGTCCCTGAGCTCTGGTATTCTCACGTCTAAAATGCGAATAACGTTACTTTGGGTTAATCAAGGGATGCTTTTAAGGCACTGAGTGAATCATAGGTCTTGAAAATGCTGACTCCTCTTCTTGATCTTCAACCTGGTCACTTTTCTTTTTCTCACACATAAATGAAAAGCTACATTAATATTAAAGCTCACATTACTTTGTCCAAAATCTGTGAATATGGAGCAGCCAGTTGTGCTGCTAACACCCCCTCACCCCCCACGTGGAGGATTTTGGAGGCGTGCACACAGGTTTGCTCTGTGGCAAACCTCACCCCCTTGCCTTGGGAGCCCACTGAGCCCCCAGGTGACCTCAGCATCTCAGTTCTGTCTTGGAGGCATTTTAGGGTATGGGAGGGAACTCTTAATTATAGAATTATAGACGTCTGAGATTTCCTAAAATGGCCAAGAACCCCCAAATGACCAAGCAGAGCATCCCTGTGTCCCCATCCACCCAGCCAGCTCTTTTCCTTTTGGCCTCAGGGATGTGGTGTCCCAGCAGTCCCACTAGAGCAGGTGCCCTGATGCTGCCTCAGAGGAGCCACCTACATTGCAGCCCCAACTGTGGACGACGTGGGGCCTTCCAGGGTGCTCCGAACCTGGGGCTCCTCAGGCTTCTCTGGGGCCACAGCAGGCCCATGACCTTGAGGCCTGCTGTTCCCACTGCCCTATTGGGGGTGTGAAGGGGAGCTAGCTGGGGTCTCATCTACATCGTCATTTTCCAGCCCTGAGAGGAGGTGTCCCACATGCTCGTCACTGCCGTGCTGAGCAGGCCTTTCTGAGTGGGATCCTGTGCTGGTCTAGAGCAGGTGCTAGAAACCTGAACCAGAGCTGCATGCACGGCCAGACCAGGGGCCTGTCCTTTGTCCAGCCCTTTCTATGTGTTAGAGGCTATGATGCACATCTGAAAGCACGATGGCAATCAGAACCACCACAAGACTGGAACGCATGCTCCCCGAGCGCTGGGACTCACCTTATTCCCTGGGATCTCCCAGGATCCCCCTCAGCGCTTTGCACACTGTAGGCGCCCGTGAATGTGGGGCCCTTGAGCAGAACTGGTGCTGATGAAGTGCTCGGCTGGTGAAGCCGTTGTGCTGGGCTCCTCACTGCCCTGGTTCATCGAACCCACCCAAGCAAGCAATATTTCCCACCGTGTCACAGACGGGAAACAGAGCCATAGAGAGGCTGTTCCAGCTGCCAGGGGCACACAGCATGTGCATGGCCAGACCAGGATTCAAAGCCGCCTCTGTCAACACCGAAGCCTGACTGCTGAGCCACACTCCCTCCCAGGCTCATCCCTCCTCCCAGGATGGATGCCTGGCACTCTCCACGGCTTGAGTTATAACAGGCCCAAGTTGTGGTGGGAATGCAGGACAGGAAAGGGTTAATTCTGCCTAGTGCAGGGAGAAGTCAGAGACCTGGAAAGCCAGGAAGTGACATTTGATCTGTGTGGCTTCTCTGTCTTTAGCTTCCTTCCATGCTGGCATTGGTTTAATTCGAATTCCTTAAATGAGAATAAAAATTAATTGAAATCATTTGAGCAAGTGTTAAAAGGCTCAAGTCTTGCCTGGAGGAATAAAGTATAAAATGGACCTATAGCCATTCTTGCCTGCTGGCAAGAATTTTCTTTGTAATTGTATATACTTTAAATAGGCAATTTCTGCATATAGAACAGACTTTAAAATATGCCTTTCTTACCCCATTCCCTGCACTTACCCACTCCCTAGCTGTCTGGTTTTCTTCCCGGAAAGTGACAACTATTACCAGTTTATTTATGGGACCATCCTTCGGTGCTCCATGTTTGTAAGCATATAAATATATATCATATTTATACACAAATGAGAGTGTGTTTCGTTCTCTGTTCCACATTGTGGCTTTCTTTTCCGCTTCTTTGTTCATATTGGTTCATAAATAATTATTTTATTCTTTTTAAGAATTGTATGCCATTGTGTGGCTCTTCACACAATTTATTTAAGCAGTCTCCTATTAATGGGCACTTAGGTTTTTAATCTTTTGATATCATGATACTGTAATACAAAACTCTGAAAAAAAAAAAAAAAAAAAAAAAAGACCGGGCACAGTGGCTCACGCCTATAATTCCAGCGCTTTGGGAGGCCGAGGTGGGCAGATCACTTGAGGCCAGGAGTTTGAGACCACCCTGGCCAACATGGTGAAACCCCGTCTTTACTAAAAATCCAAAAATTAGCCAGGCATGGTGGCGCATGCCTGTAGTCCTGGCTGAGGCAGGAGAATTGCTTGAACCTGGGAAGTGGAGGTTGCAGTGAGCTGAGATTGCACCACTGCACTCCAGCCTGGGCGACACAGTGAGACCCTGTCTCAAAAATAAATGAATAAATAAATAAGAATAAAATAAAATAAAATAAAATAAGCTAGAACTCTGTACCCACATCAGTTTACATGAGGCTGACAGTAGAGCTTTGAGATAAATACTCAGAAGTGTAATTTCTGGACACATTTGGAGTGTGCGTTTGTGACCGTGGCAGGTATAACCACAAGGGTTCCCTAGAGTGCGTTGCATCTTACACTCCCACCAGATGAGTGTGACTGTTTCCCTGTAATCTTATCAACACAGGGCACTATCTAACTTTTGACTTTTGTCAATTTGATTGTTGAACAATAGCTTTTCCAACCAGCTTTAATTTTCCTGTCTCTTATACTATAAGTTCTAAGGTTTAGGATGTCTTCACCTGTCTCAGAGTTATCGAAGCTTCTTATTCTGTGAATTTCTCTATTATTTGATGGAGAGACTCTGGAGAAGCTGCAGCTAGAGATGGAGTACCTCTGCCATCTGGATGGTTCTGGGGAAAGCCATTGGGTTCTGTTCACAACTCATCAGTGGATTCCCTGAAAACCAGCAACTGGCCTAGACTTTGACAGGCAGGTAGAGGCTGTGGAGGGGAGAGCCCAGACATTCATAGTTCACACACCTGCCCTCCAATCTCAGCTCCTCCACTGTTAGGGGCTGAATTGTGTTCCCCAAAATTCATATGTTGGGGTCCTAACCCCCAGCACCTCAGAATGGAACTATATTTGGAGACAGGGTCTTAAAGAAGGTAACTGAGTTAAAGAAAGTGGGCCCTCGTCCAATAGGACCAAGTCCTTACATAGAAGGAAAATCTGGACACAGAGACACACAGAGGAAACACCATGAGAAGACCCAGAAAAGATAGCCAGCCACAAGCCAAGGAGAGGCGCCAGGAACACATTTTTCTTCACAACCTTGAAAAGGAACCAACACAGTGACATCTTGATCGTGGACATCTGGCCTCGGAACAGCGAGACAGTAAATTTCTGTTGCTCTTTGTCTGACAGCCCTAGGAAACTAATACCGCCACTGAGTGGACAGCGCCCTGGGCAAGGTGCTTCACCTGTGGAGGCTGTTTTCTCATCTGCTGAAGGGGGGTACTGACCCCTTCCTCACAGATGACCGCAAAAGCTTGACTCTTGCCCGCAGTTTGACGTTTTAGGCATGAGAGGTAGCCCCCACCCACTCCATGGTGGACCCAAAAGACCTCAGTTCAGATCCTGAGAAGGAATTTGCTTCGATCACTTGAGAGATTTGCTGTGTCTAACACACCCACAGCCAAGGCCACACAGCAGAGTGGACGCTGGATGCCTGGGCTCCCTCTCACTTCTGCCATCAAATGAAGGCTTCTTAGCCTTTCTGAACTTTAGTGTTCTCATCTGTGCAATGAGGAAGAGAGTGGATGCAGTGATCTCTAAGGATGCTCTGACTAATATTCTATCATTTGCTTTGAGGAAGGTAATCAGATGAATATATTCATTCTCTGCAAATGAGAGCAATGCCCATACATGAGATCACAGTTTTTTTTCCTAATGCTGCTGCTCCCTTGGAAAGTGGTTCCTAGAAGAACAGCTTGGAAGGGGGAAACCATAAACTGATCTATGAAGATAGTAAACCAGTCTTTCTAAAGAAATCAGTGATTTACCTGTAGCTAGCTGCCGCACTTACTACAATTGTCCCTGAATTCTATTATCTGGAGGTGGGCTAAGAAATGGCAATATTTCTCTCAAGCCTTTCATGGACAAAAAATACCGAGTTCACTACTGCAAACATATACCAGGCACCTATTGAGTGTCAGGGGTGGCACTGGGCCCGGGACCATTCTGCCCCAGCACAGCATCCCGGCCCTGCCACATGCCAACCACCAGGCTTTGCCCCATGTTTCTCAGTGTCTTCATTTGCTAAATAGCTCTTATAATAACATCTACTTCACAGGACTGGAGGGACCCAAGGGGGTAGTGTTTGTAAAGGCTCTGTCATGGATCCAAGCTCCAGGGAGGGTAGCTCTGTTATTGGCATGACGTCATGTCTTTGCCAGTGACCATCCTAAGGACCAGGCTCGAGCACGTCCTTTTGGGAGTGCTAGGATCTAATTAGTGTCTGGGGCCTGCTGCTGCCATTTCTGGCTTGGTCTGAGTCATCACCAATTATCCGGCAGTCAGAGGCCAGAGCAGAGCCTGACGAGGAAGGACAGAGCATCTAAGGATGGGGACTGCCTGACTGCCACCTGGGCACCTTGTCACAGTGCAGGGGCAGGAGTGAAAAGGGCCCAGGTCTGAATGAAATATCTGTCCCCTTGGAGAGGCCAGGTTTCCCTTCTGGGAATGGGAATGGGGTGATCTCTACAGCCTCTGCCTGGGCTATCATGCTGGGACTCTAGCTAGCTTGTCTCCATGAAAGGTTTAGAAATTAGGTGTAAAAAATATTTTCATCGTGATAAAATACACATAACATAAAATTTCCTTCTAAATCATTTTAATTGTTGTTGGAAAAAATATTGTATTTTCTTGAAGACACAATATACATATTTCATAAGTTAATGTTTGAACAAGTAGGACTGCTCTTTCAAAGAATGTCTCTATTTTAAGGTGATACTGTTTCTTGTTATCTTTATTTAGGTTTTATTTTCTTTTTTCAACTTTCATTTTAGATAGACGGGGTGCATATGCAAGTTTGTTACGTGGATATATTGCACCATGTTGTGAACACAGGATTTAATAGGTACTGTTGACCCATGCTCCCTTCCTCCCTCCTGCCTCTAGAGTCCTCAGTGTCTACTGTTCCTGTGTTTATGTCCATGGGTGCTGAATGTTTAGCTCCCACTTCTAAGTGAGAACATGTAGTATTTGGTTTTCTGTTCCTGTATTAATTTGCTTATAATTATAGCCTCCAGCTGCATCCATGTTGCTGCAAAGGACATGATTTCCTTCTTTTTTAAGGCTGCATAGTATTCCATGGTATATATACACCACGTTTTATTTATCTAGTCCACCATTGATGGGCACCTAGTTTGATTCCATGTCTTTGCTATCGTGAATAGTGCAGCAATGAGCATGAGTGCCTGAACAGGAGTCTTTTGATAGAATGATTTATTTTCCTTTGGGTATAAACCCAGTAATGGGATTGCTGGGTTGAATAGTAGCTCTGGTTTAACTTCTCTGAGAAATCTCCAAACTGCTTTCCACAGTGGTTGAACTAATTTACATTCCAACCCACAGTGTATAAGCATTCCCTTTCCCCTGCAGCCTCACCAGCATCTTTGTGTGTGTGTGTGTGTGTTGAGACGGATTCTCGCTTTGTCGCCAGGCTGGGGTGCAGTGGTGCGAACTCGGCTCACTGCAAGCTCCGCCTCCCGCGTTCACGCCATTCTCCTACCTCAGCCTCCGGAGTAGCTGGGACTACAGGCGCCTGCCACCACGACCGGCTAATTTTTTGTATATTTAGTAGAGACGGGGTTTCACCATGTTAGCCAGGATGGTCTCCATCTCCTGACCTCGTGATCCACCCGCCTCGGCCTCCCAAAGTGCCGGGATTACAGGCGTGAGCCACCGCGCCCGGCGTGTGTGTTTTTTTTTTGTTTGGTTTTTACTATTTATTTATTTAAATGTTTATTTTCAGTTCAGGGGTACATGTGCAGGTTTGTTATACAGGTAAATGCGTGTCACAGAGGTTTGATGTGCAGATTATTTTGCCACCTAGGTACTAAGCCTAGTTACTACCCAATAGTTTTTTTCTCTGCTTCTCTCCCTCCTCCCACCCTCCACCCTCTGGTAGGTCCCAGTGTGTGTTGTTCCCCTCTTTGTATCCATGTGTTCCCATCATTTAGCTCCCACTTATAAGTGAGAACACGTGGTACTTGGTTTTCGGTTCCTGCGTTAGTTTGCTAAGACCTCTAGCTCCACCCATGTTCCTGCAAAAGACATAATCTTGTTCTTTTTTATGGCTGCATGGTATTCCATGGTGTATATGTACCATATTTTCTTTATCCAGTCTTGCATTGATGGGCATTTAGGTTAATTTCATGTCTTTGCTATTGTGAATAGTGCTGCAATGAACATATGTGTGCATGTGTCTTTATGATAGAATAATGTAGATTATTTTGGGTATATCCCCAGCAAATGATATTACTGGGTCAAATGGCAGTTCTGTTCTTGCCTCTTTGAGGAATCACCATAGTGCTCTCCACAATGGTTGAATTAATTTACACTCCCATCAACAGTGTATAAGTGCTCCCTTTTCTCCACAACCTTGCCAACATCTGTTATTTTTTGACTTTTTAGTAATAGCCATTCTGAGGGACGGTATCTCATTGTGGTTTTGATTTGCATTTCTCTAATGAGCAGTAATATTAAGATTTTTTTCCGTATGCTTGTTGGCTGCATGGATGTCTTCTTTTGCAAAGTGTCTATTCATGTCCTTTGCCCACTTTTTAATGGGGCTTTTTTATTGTAAATTTGTTTAAATTCCTTATAGATGCCAGATATTAGAACTTTGTCAGATGCATAGTTTGCAAATATTTTCTCCCATTCTATAGGTTGTCTGTTTACTCTGTTGATAGTTTCTTTTGCTGTGCAAGAGCTCTTTAGTTTAATGTGATCCCATTTGTCAATCTTTGCTTTCGTTGCAATTGCTTTTAGCATCTTAATCATGAAATCTTTGCCAGTTCTTATGTCCAGAAGAGTATTGCCTAGGTTGTCTTCCAGGGTTTTTATAGTTTTGGGTTTTACACTTAAGTCTTTAATCTATCTTGAGTTGATTTTTATATATGGCGTAAGGAAGAGCTCCAGTTTCAAGCTTCTGCTTATCACTACCCAGTTATCCCAGCACCATTTATTGAATATAGAGTCCTTTTCTTATTGCTTGTTTTGACAACTTTGTTGAAGATCATTTGCAGGTGTGCAGCCTTATTTCTGAGGTCTCTATTCTGTTCCATTGGTCTATGTGTTTGTTTCTGTACCAGTACCACGCTGTTTTGGTTACTGTAGCCCTGTAGTATAGTTTGAAGGCGGGTAGTGTGATGCCTCCTACCTTGTTCTTTTTGCTTAGGATTGCATTGGTGATTCGGGTTCTTTTTGGGTTCTATAAGAATTTTAAAATAGTTTTTTCTAGTTTTATGAAAAATGTCATTGGTACTTTAATAGGAATAACATTGAATCTGTAAATTGCTTTGGACAGTATGGCCATTTTAATAATACTGATTCTTTCTGTCCATGAGCATGGAGTGTCATTCCATTTGTTTGTGTCATCTCTTATTTCTCTGAGCAATGTTTTATAATTCTTATTACAGAAATCTTTCACCTCCATGGTTAGCTGTATTCCTAGGTATTTTATTCTTTTTGTGACAATTTTGAATGGGATTGTGTTCCTAATTTGGCTCTCAGCTTGGTGTTGTTGGTGTATAGGAATACTAGTGATTTTCTATCCTAAAATCTTGCTGAAGTTGTTTATCAGCTTAAAGAACTTTTGGGCCAAGACTATGGGGTAATCTAGATATAGAATCATGTAATCTAAAGACAGGGATAGTTTGAATCCCTCTCTTCCTATCTGGATGCCCCTTATTTTTTTGTCTTGCCTGTTTGTTCTGGCCAAGATTTCCAAGACTGTGTTGAATAGCAGTGGTGAGAGAGGGAATCCTTGTCTTATTCCAATTCTCAAGGGGAATGGTTCCAGCTTTTGCCTGTTCAGTATGGTGTTGGCTGTGGGTTTGTCATAGATGGCTCTTATTATTTTGAGGTATTTTCCTTTATGCCTAGTTTGTTGAGGACTTCTAAACCATTTTTAAGTTTGCAGTTCAGTGGTGTTAAGTATATTCACATGGACTCCCTACCTCCAGGACTTTTTATCTTCACAAACTGATAGTCTGTACCCATGAAACAATAACTTCCCTTTCCCCCTTTTCCTCAGATGCTGGTAACCACCATTCTATTTTCTGTCTCTGGTTTGACTGTTCTAGGTACCTCACACAAGTGGAATCATACATGCCCACCAACAGTGTACAAGGGTTCCAATTTCTCCACATTTTTGCTGACACTTGTTTTCTCTATTTTGATAGAAGTCACCTTAAGGGTGTGAGTAAAAGATTTAGAAATCTTTTGCTTTGCGTATTCTTTGTGAACACAAGCATGTCTTTTGGGTATAAACCTCAGGTCATTAAATTAAGCATTAAGTGTGACTTTCTTTGATATTGTATCATTATCTAATGCCTACTTTGACTTACCACTCTGCTAAGTGGTGGAAAGGTAATCACAATTATTATTCAGTGCCCCTTTCTTGCATTGAAGTTATATGTAACTTTCAGAGAGTTCATCGTGCCAATGTGCCGTATGAGGTGGATGATGAGATGAGCATCTGGTCCTCACTGTTGTCCTGTAGGGGCACTTGCTGAGATCTCCTCCTTTCCACCGTTGAGCACATGTCTTACTGCTAAGTCACTGTGTCAGCCAGCATGATTAGTTGCAGAGGACAGAATCTACTCCAGTAGTTTAAGCAGAACAAGATTTATTAGAAGGCCAGAAGTTGCATAGAATATCTGGGAAGGCCTGAGGACAGAATTTAAATGTCTCACATCCAAGAACAACACAGCCAGGAGAGACGCCACCCACTGCAGGACTCACACAGTGGACACGCAGCATGGCCAATGATGCCTGCAGCCTGGCATGGCAATTCAGGACTGGATACTATTACCTTCATTGCAGCTGCTTTAAAAGGAGTAGACCTCTCCCCAGCCCTTCTGAAGACAGGATATATCCTCCCCACAAGGCCTTCTTTGTGCCCTGCCACGAATCTGGGGAAAATAGGGTGTGCTTTGCAACCTAATTTATAGTAAAAGAAGGGAAGCGATCAGGGAGTTTGAATAGGCAGCGGGGAGCAGCCTACAGACAGCATAATTTAAGATTCCTGATTAAAGGCCCTTTATGCATCTTTGAGCGACTCCCAGGCACACCCCTGGGGCCTTCTTGGGCCGTCTGTTGTGTTGTACTGCATAGATTCCCCCTTCTGGGGGTTGTTACCTCCCAAGGATCTACAGGGAAAAACAGTTATGGTGCCCTCTGCTTTCAGGCCTGGGGTTTCCATCGTCTTCCCCACCCTGGGGTTAGAGAGCCTCCCAAGAAGGACAGGACACAAAAGCCTCCTGAGGGACCCTCTGACATGAACCTCTCCTCTCTCCTGTCCCAACTTTCATACCCAGGTGTCTCTTGATCTTGTTTTGGTCGTGGGGATCTGGTTCTTTTTAAATTTTTGTTTTTTGACAGGGTCTTGTCCCTCAGGCTAGATGGAGTACAGTGGCACAATCATAGCTCACTGCAGTCTCGAACTCCTGGGCTCAAGTAATCCTCCTGCCTCAGCCTCTCGAGTAGCTGGAACTACAGGCGGGCCACCATGACCAGCTAATTCTTTATTTTTATTTTTTGTAGTGATGGGATCTTGCTATGTTGCTTGGGCTGGTCTTGAACTCAAGCGATCCTTCCACTTCGGCCTCCCAAATACTGAGATTATAGGCATGAACCACCATGCCAGGCCTAGTTCCTCTATATCTATTCATTCTCCTAAATTTATTGTATTATCTAGAATTTTGCAAGCTCCCCTGAGGGCCTCAACTTTTAAAACTGAAAGGGCTTGCTTAGCTTTCCTTCTTGGAGGTACTGAGCACAATGTACTCACCCTGGCTGTTTGGGTGAGTGAGGGGACCAGGGCTATGAGGAAATGCAAGGCAAAAACCATTTAAGCACTTCAACCTATTGTTCCGCTATGTCTAATGTGTCCTCTCTGTCTCTCTGTGTCTAATTGGTCATCGACACAATCTCATGGGTTTATACACTTAGAACAGGAAGGAGGGGACAGTAACACTCCCTAGGGAGTGCAGAGCAGGGACCAGGCAGGTGCACATGTCATCTCCAATCCTCACAAAACCCTGCAGGGCAGGTATTGCCACCTAATATCACAGATGGGAAAGACAAGACTCTGGGAGGTAAACTCATCTCGTAGAGACTATGCAGTGACGGGGAGAGCTGGCACTCTCTCATATCCTTCTAATTCCAAACCCGGAGCTTTTGCCAACAGCTCTTTTGTGAATTCACTCATTTTGAACTTTCCATCATAAAGCAAGAATTCATCTTTTTTAACCATATCTGCCCTGTTGAAGTGGGAAGCCAGGAATGTTACACATTTAGTCCGAAGGCAAAATTTCTTTTTCATTCTTTAGATAATTCTGATTTTGTGCTCATGCCCTTGGCAGGGGAAGACAGGAGCATAATTAGAACTGTGACATCTGAAGATAAAGGAAAGCTGCTTTTTTTTTTTCCCCACCGGGGTCTGAGCTTGGTATTCTTCGATGTGGAACCAATGGGGCTGATGGGGGAGGAGCGGAGAACAGTGAGATGCACCTGCTCATTGAGAGCTCTGCTGGCAGCCGGCATTCCTTTCTGCATTCCAGCTGATCTGCATTCCTAAGCGTGCGGTGGCCTTTGCTCATGTTCACCAATGTCTGGCTCTCCTCCCCTTCCAGGTGCACAGAGCATGGCATTTCTCAACCCCCTGCAGAGGGGCAGGACTGCTGGACCAGTCCCAGTCAATGAAATGTGGATGGAAGTGACCGTAAATTGAAAACATTGTAAGTCAGAAATGCATTTAATCTACCTAATCCTAGCCTACCTTAAACTGCTCAGAACACTTACATTAGGCTCCGGTTGCGCAAAATCATCCCACACAAAACCTATCTTATAATAACATGTCGAATATCTCGTGTAACTTATTGAATACTGTACTGAATATAAAAAACAAAATTGTTGTAGGGGCACTCAAAGTATGGTTTTTATTGAATGCCTATCACCTTTGCACCATTGTAAAACCAAAAAATCATAAGTGGAACCATTATAAGCCTGGGACTGCCCGTAGATGGGGCCACGTTGGGAGGGGGTATTGGTGCTGTGTCCTAGTGACATGAAAGGAAAGCAAGGGTATTGCTGGGGAGGAGGATACCCAGTCATGAGGAACCTAGAGAATGCCTATCTGCCTCTAGGCACAGCAGTGTGCAGGGTGTAAGAGAGAACAGCCTCCACTGGCAAGGGCCACAGAAGTCTGAACATAATCAAGGCTAAAGGCCATGATAACATTAGTCCTTGATGGCCCCAAGGTATATATTATATGGTGGCTATCAGCACCGGTAGGGTTTAGGGAATCTTGACAGGTGTAGGGAGATTTCTGAAACGCCCACTCAGCATCATTTCTGGATGTGGATCCTGCAGAGAAGAGGACAACCCTAGGGAATGGACACCCCCCATCAATGCTGATGGCTACCTACAGAGGAAGTCTTGCAGAAAGCACGCTGGCTCCCTCTTCAAACCGAATTCTGGCTGATGCCAAAGCCCATGCCTTCCTCCACATTGTGTCAGCTCCTTGGTGAATAAACTCTGGTGGCTTGTCCTGGGTTGTAAATTATCTTGCCAGGCACTCTTATCTAAGAGTTGAGTCCTGTGATTTCTTTCAAAGGATCCATTGTTGAGATTTCTAATTTTCAAACATTCTTTCAGAAAGATGATGGGGTATGATTGCCAAACAAAAGCTAAGAAGAACTTATGGGGCCATCAGTTCAGGAAAGAAAATGTCAACGGTTGAACTTAGCCGATGACATCAACCCTAAATTTTCACATAACTAAAGAAAGAATATTTTTAGTCTTTCTGCTGCCTCTTGAAATTCTCTACTGATTTGACTTGGTGAAGGACATCTTGAAAATAGCAAGAACTGTTTATTGAAAACCTATATGGAGGACCTACATTAGTGTCCACCAAAATTTATTCTCTTCTTCCAGAGTAGTGGGATTGAAACTGGGTCCACAGCTGCCCAACAGCCCAAAAAGTCTCTGTTCCCAGCATCCCTTGTAGTTTCTATTTGGGGCCTTAGGATCTTGGGATGATTTCTCCATGCCTCAGCTCCAGCCACTCAGCCCACCACCCCAGAACGCCAGCAACCTGGCCCCTGGATTACCATGTAGACCAGAGCTGCTCTGTCATTTCAACACTATTCTAGGGCAAGAATAGATTTCTGTGTTTCTTCAGACTGTGAATGATTTTCCCTCTTTCTTACAGTAGCTCACTGTTCTTCCCTGTACCCCCCCTGTAAGCTGGGCCATGTGCTGGGCATTTTACAGGTATTATCCTGTGGAACACTCACAAACTCTGTGAGGTAGGATTAATATTCCTCTTTTATAGATGAGAAAACGGGTTAGGGCCCAAATGTCTGTTGACCCATAGAGTGGAAAATGTGGTATACATACACGATGGAATACTACTCAACCATTAAAAAGAATGAAGTAACATCTTTTGCAGCAACTTGGATAGAGCTGGAGGCCATTATTCTAAGTGAAGTAACTCAGGAATGGAAAACTAAATACCATATATTCTCACTTATAAGTGGGAGCTAAGCTATGAGGACACAAATGCACACAGAGTGTATAATGGACTTTGGAAACTCAAAAGGGGGAAGGCGAGAGGGGGGTGAGGAATAAGAACCTACATACTGGGTACAACGTACACTGCTTGGGTGACAGGTGCACTAAAATTTCAGAAATCGCTAGTATATAATTCATTCATGTGACCAAAAGCCTTTTGTGCCCCAAAAGCTATTGAAATAAAAAAATTAAATTAATAAAAAAAGAAAATGGGTTGGGGGAGAAAATGTTACTAATCCAAGGTCTTAGAGATAGTAAGTGGTGGAGGCTGCCCTTGAGGCCTGGTCCTTGGTCCTTCCACACATCACACTGGAATAAACAAAGAAAAAAACCACACACAAACTGGGAGGAAACAAAATACACAGCCTTCTCCAAGCCTATCAAGGAAGGTCGGTTGCTCCAGGAGATCAGCGTGCTGGGGCCTGTGTATGTCAGATAGCATAATGGGCTGTTAAGAAGGATTAGGCAGTCTGCTGCAATCTCTCAGAAGATCGAGAGAGGGTGATGTATTCTGTAACTCCAGCTAAATGTCTTCACCTCCAGCCCATCTTGGTAAACAACATCTCGTCTGGCCTACTGGGATTTGTCCACCCTGGCAGATCGCAGCTGTGTGGGGCAAACACCCTGGTGCTACAGGATCTGAGGTCCATACTGGAAAATCCTGGGGACTCGCTGTGAGGCGTAGGAACAGGATGGGCTGTGGAGTCAGTTGCTAGGCATCCTCACTCTGCCACCTTCCTTGCTGGGGGAACTAGAGAAAGTACTTTCCCTCTCTGAGCCTCAATTTCCTCACCTGAAAGATGGAGCTGGTATCTTCCCCACTGCCTACTAGGAGGTTAGACTGGATAATTAGTTGCACATAATACAAAGTCCTGAACCAATGTGAGTCATTTTTCTTTATATCGCCCAGCAAGGGTTTGCTTCTTAATGTGTACAAAGGATGTAGTTTGGCCTTGGGGAGAGATGATTCAAGAAAATCCCATTGCCAGTATTGATAAAGGCTGACATTTCTTGAGGACTAACATAGAGCACCCTAATTCTCATACTGCTGCAAGATGGAGAATATATCCCCCACTTTGCAGATGAGTAAATTGAGGCTTAAAGAGCTTCAGGGACTTGATTAGGTCACACAGTTAAGAACTAACATGTCTGGTGGGTGTCCCCAGGTCCGATGCCAGGAAGTTCTCTGCTCACGACTCTCAGAAAGACTTGACACTTTTTTTGGAAGATTTAGGCTCCCAATGCAACATCTCCGACCAACAACTGGAATGAGAAAGCTTTGAGCTTGCCACTCCTGAAGAATGACCTTACTACCCAGGCTGGTAACGTCCTCAATGCCTCTGGTCTCTCCCACTGTGGTCTATCTCCTGCACAACCCCACCCAAGCAATCTTCCTAAGCTCTAAATCTGACTGTGCCACTGTCCTGCACTAAATGCCTCAATGGCTCCTCATTGCCCTCAAGAGAAAGTCCAGCTCCTTAGCCAGAAGTTCAGGGCTGCTGCTGAGCTTTCTAGGCCCCCTCCCATTTCCTTTCCCTAGGATCTTGTGTCTCTACCAGGTTTGATCAGACTTGGTGGATCTTCTCTCTCCTTCACTTTAGGAATTTCTGCTTTCCCACCTCTGTGTCTTTGGCTACATACTTCCCTCCACTTGGAATTCATTCCCAAACCTCTTTACCTCCCAATCCTCCATTTCTTGCCCCCTGGAATCCTATGTGCCTTTCAATGTCCACTTTCTGATGTGGCTTTCCCATGAGATGACCTCAGAACTTGCTACTGGAAGAGACCCTCCGTAGATATCTGTAAATTGAATGTTTCTTCAGTCCCCCTTACCAGGTGCACCTGAATTTCCTGACTGTTGAAATTTAAGGGGGATTGACTCCATCAATGGCTCCACAATTGCGTCCTTATTGGTTTTAGCCTGGCCACAGTGATGGATTCAAAATGAGCACATAACCCGACTCAGGCCAATCAGAGCCAATAGGACTCAACTTTTTTGGTTCACATTGACGAATAATGCAGATTTTCTTTTTACAAGCTAGATATCAATAAGGAAGCATGTGACCCAGGATATCACTGGTGGGCATCGTGCAACCATGAGCCTATGGGGACTGCAACCATTCTGAGGAAACAGAAATGTCGGATTCCATTTACATTGTTAGAGCAGCTGGATCACACCTCTCCTGAAGTCACTGAACCATTCAGTTATGGAAGCCACTCAATTGTATTTATTGTGAATGGCTATAGTCTTCCTTCCCAACATTTTCCCTAACCTAATGGCCCAAAACTTTTAGAAAGGAGGAACTTCTTTCCTTGGATAATCACCCTGGTCTGTTGGTTTTAGGTTCCTGGGATGTACGTAGATGTCACTGAGAAATTTCTCCTTCCTATAGTATTTCTCTTGGGAAACAAAACCCATAAAGAGGATGTTAAAATGAAGTTCTGATACTACAAATAATTCTGTAACAAAATATTTTTCTATAATTACAACTTCTCTCAAAGGAACATGAAAAGCAAACAGAAAAAAAGGGAAAGAATGAATGGATCCTGTTAAATGAAGCAAGAGGTGGAGAGAAGTGAAATGGATTCTGTTAGATGAAGCAGGAGCTAGAGAGAAGTGAATTACTCTGCTTAATGGAGGGAGAAAATTTTTGAATTCTCAGAGCAGTTCAGGAAGACAATATGAAGATACAGGAGATATGGGAAAGAAGTTGTCAGCAGTAATTCTCTGTGGGTGATAAGATGAGGTCGGCGGGAGAAGACAAAGGGACATTTGTAAGCACCTCACGCTGTTCCAGTCAGCACTCTTCATCTTCTTATCTTGGATAAAGTCTACTGCATCCATGGAATAGATGCTAACAAATATTAATTAAATAAACGAATGGATGAACAAACCAGCCAAAGTTACAGGGACTTTACAAATGCACATCAAGAAAAATAACTCCGAGGTTAGGCAAATTTCCAGGTGATAAACCTTAACGGTATCATTTTCAATAAGTGAGCTAGGGTGAAACCTGTGCCAGTGCTATTCCCGAATGTAGATAAATCTGCCTAAACTTACTCCCTTATCCCTCATGCCTCAGTGATATGAAGATAGAATGAGAGAAAGATAATTGAAACTGACACAGAGTCTCTGCATAGAGTCCTGTGCGGCTGACTTTACCTAACCGGTCAGTTCTCATCTAGGGACTAGAGGAGAAACTGTGATCCCCCCAGGCCAGAGGCTGAGGGAAGAGTCTTGAAGCTTGAAGAATACAAAGCTGCAGAAGAAGGAACATAGTTTCCAAAACGAAAGTTAATTAAACTCATTCATTTATTCATTCGTTCACTCGTTCATCCATTCTTCCGCCAGTGTACCGGGTATTCGTGAAACATACATTCATGGAGTGTGTAGACTGGTGGGAGATAACAAGTAATTATAAAAATAAAAGGAAATACAAAAATTATAAAAAAAATAATACCTTTAATAACAAGATCAACATTTAACATAATCTCTACAAAAAACAAATAATAAATGTCCAAAGAAGGATGTAGAAGTCTTCTGAAATCTGGGGCGTCAGGAAAGGCCTCCCCAAGGGACATGGGCAGGACCACATCACGATTTTAATGAGTCTTAAGCACTTTTGCTTCCGTGGGCCTCTTCCTTTCTTAAACAAAATTTTAAAAAGTTATTTTATGGCTATATTGGCATGTTGGTGATAAAGATAAGTATATTTCTGGCTGTATCCTTTATTATATATTCATTATGGTCCTATCAACATTTTTCTTTTTAAGATAAACTGAAATTGAAACACTTTATAGGCCCATGATATTTTTAGGGCATGATGCCTCTGGTGCTTGATGAATATGCCGGCCCTGGAAATGGGTTTGGGCTCAGATCCTATGGAGGCAGACCATGGGTCTCTCGAGAGCAGAGAACAGCCCATACAATGGTTTTCATGGACACATCCTGGCAAGGCTGGGGTCTCATGAGCTGGGGGTGAAAAGGGGTGAGCTGAGGCAGGAAAGCACACAGGGGCCACACTGTGGGAACCAGGCTCACTTTTTAAGATTCCTCTGGCTTTGCGCCTGGCATGATCCTTCTCCCTTCAAGATCCACCTGGATGCTGCCTCCTCCATGGGCCATTCCCCAGTCTTCCCATCCTGGATGACTCTCCTCTTCCTCCCTCAGCTCCCACATCCTCCAACTGTCCTGCTCAGGGACATCTGTGCCCTAATCCCTCTTGCCAGGACCCTGAGTTTCACAGGATAGGCACTCACTGCCCCAGCATACGTGGAGAGGGAGCTTCCTGGTTCCTCCTACAGGGGACATCTCCAGGTGTCAGAGAACGCCTGCAGCATGCAGCCTCTATTCCTGGTGCTGCCTTGCTCTATGGCGACGCCAATCTCAGTTGGAGTTTCCTTATGTTGTGCTGAGAAGGCCCTCACAGCCTTGTTTCAGAAAAGATTACAAAATTGCATTTCTCTCACTCTGGGGGGTCATATGCCCATGCTGAGCCAATCATGGGGCTAGGTGATAGGGTGCTTTGTTTGGCTAAATCTGGTCGTATAAGCGGAGTCAAGTTCACTCAAAGACCAGGGACTGCGTAAGGGAAAGGATTTTTCCAAAAGAAGAGGGAGGTGCTGTTCCCAGCATAGGGTTCATGAGTGAGTGGGCACAGCAAAAGATGAAGGCTACTCTCTACTCCCACCGTCAGTGAGTGCTAGGAGAGGGGGACCATGTTACTCCTCTTGGATGCTGGGAGTAGTCATGGCAATGCCTTGTCCAAAGCCCAGACAATATTCCCAGTAGAGAAGATACCACCTGCCTCTTACAAAGTCAGGAAACCTCTCCAGAACTAAATCCGACTCCAACTACACCTTTCACCAGTGTGGTGACCAAAGATACGTCTTTTAAAATCTCTTGGGGCTCTATTTCCTGCAGAGATGCTGATAGAGAGCTGGTTATGAGATAGCCCTCAGGAACATGCTGGGAGAATGTCTTCCCCTCCATCCTCAGGGGGTATTGGTGTGTTCACCTTCACTACCAATGTTTGGATTCCCTGGAGTCAAGAATCATGTCGTATTTATCTCTAAACCTCAGTTTTCTTACCTGTGAAGTGGGGATAATTTCAACCTTGAAAGACAATTGGGAAAGCAAACTAAAATCACGAATGCAAGGTGCTTATTGAAAAAAAAAATGAATGAACCCAAAAGCTGGAACACAGGTACATTATGCTAAGTCAGTGTCAAAGAAGGATGAGGGAAGAAAAGAAGAGAGTGGGGAAAGAGACATAATTCTTCCCCTTTTTGTTCTTCACAACAGCAAGCAAAGGCAGCCCCGCAGAGCTGCAGCCTCAGGAGGGCGGGAGAGCTGCTGGCAAAGCTGTTATTCCCAAGGCTGTTAATTGTGGGAGCGTTTGCTTCTCTCCCCACGGCATTTTTGGCTCTCAATTTAATATCCCCCCTTCCTTTTTGAGTAGTTTCAAATGTGTAGATATCTCAGAGAACGTTAAATCCTGAAAAGGGGGAGAAAGTGGAAGGAGAGGAAGGGAAGGCTGTGTGTAGGGGAGGAGAGGGTGTTGATACAACATCATAGGGCTTCAGTTGGAAAGGAAAAGAAGGAGGGAAGTGGGGCATGGCCACGAGAAGAGAAGGCAGGCCAGTGAGAGTGGCCTTTGTGGCCAGCACCTATCCACCCAGCCCCCACATCCCTCTGGGCCAGCCCTGCAGGTGAGAGCTCTCGATTTGCCAAGCACCCTGCAAAGCTCTTCTTTCAACCAATCTTGAATGAAATGTAAGGAGACGCTCACATTGTGCATGCACTGAGGGGAGTTTCTCCTTATATTTTGCATCGTCGGCCCCTCACTCTCACCCTAGTCTGGGCCCCATTCATAAAAACGAAATAAAGAAAATGGCAAAAAAAAAAACCATAAAAAAATGATCTGCTTTAGACATGAAAAAAAACATCATAAACTACGCAAAAAAAACCAAACACCATTTCTCTCATAGTGGAATGAACAATGAAAAAACAAAAAAACATCACTTGTTGAAACAGCATAGAGATACACCTAATCAAATACAAAATGGCAAATCAACATGCACATGGTACATGTACAAACCCAATATACATAATATAAAAACCTTGGAGGAAGACAGGATTCCCATCTCCTCTTTACAGATGGGAAGGCTGAGGCACAGAGAGCCTGAATAAGTGAACCAAGCTCACACAGGAGATAAATACCCAAGATTCAAAATCAGACCATCGGGATTCAGAGCCCACAGTTGCAAATCTTTACTCTCATGCCTTGATACCCCCCGAACACCCCGCCCCAAGCACCCGAAACAGACCTTCTGAACCAGAAAGGCCTCAAACCCATTTCTTCCCCCTCTGTAACATTCTGCTACTGGCCTTCTGTTGCAGCCCACTCCCTCTTCCCTAATGGAGAGGGAGATGTGGAGTGGGGAGAATGGAGGGATGATCGGGAGACATGGGGCGGCCTTTCTGGGAGCCTTCTCCTGTCACCTGGCCAGTGTTCCACACTGAGGTCTTCAGTCCCAGCCCTGGGCTCCAGGCTCCCTCTCCTATGTTCCAATTCCATGGAGCAGACACAGACCTCAAATTTTACAGGACTTACTTGCCAGCTGGGGAGAAAGGGAAGCACTCTAAAACAGTGGCTTCTAGAAAGAAAGCAGTTTATTGAGATATAATTCACACACCATACAATGGATTCATTTAAAGTATACAATTCGACAGCTTTTATTGCATTCACAGAATTACACAATTCTCACCACAATCAATTTTAGATACTCTAAAAAATAAAACCCTGCCACTTAGCCATCTCCTCTCCACCTCCCAGCCCCTGTCAACTGCTGATTTACTAATGTACTTTCTGTCTCCATAGATTTGCTTTTTGTAGACATTTCATAGAAATGGAATCATATGACATGTGGTCCTTTGTGACTGGCTTCTTTCACTTGGCATGTTTTCAAAGTTCATCCCGCTGTAGCATGAATCAGCACTTTGCTCCTTTTTATGGCTGAATATTACTCCATCGAATGGATACACACTTTAAAAAAAAGATGTTATCGGTTGATGGATTTGGGATGCTAGGTGGCTTTTTAAGGGGTAAGACAATGCATACAGCTGGTAGGAGAAGAATGACAGTAAAATGGTTTAATCCTAAAACAGCTTCAACTCCAAACCTTCTGAGCTTCGTCAGGGAGCCCAGGACAGCTCCTTTGAGCAAACACTACTGCACCAGTGACTAGCCCTACGTTAGAGACAAGGACATGGAGTCCCAGGAAGGAACTTGTGCTCAAGGTCACCTAAGTGCCACAAAGCAGGAGAGAGCTCAGAGTTCTAGGCTTCCACACCTCTCGAAGCCAACTCAGCAAGATCGTCTCATACAATCTAAGTTGCCATCAATTGTGAAAACATATTTTTGACACACCACTAGGAAGGAGAAAATGCTGCCAACTAAACTATGATACATTGCTTTCTGGAAACATCAGTTGCAAGATGCATTACAATTTCAGAGACGTTAAAATCCGAGTGAAAATGTGTGCTAAACTGATGATATACAGTCTCTTTCTGCAAGTGTTGGATGGTTCTAAACCTGCTTCCCCATCTTCTCTTCCTCTGCCCAGTCCTGCTTCCTTCCTTCTGATTCTTGTGTTAATGAGCTCTCATCCAAGGACCCCAAGCTATAATCCCCAGCTTCCTTCTTTCTTCCCCTCTTTTTATTTGCCATCTAATCGGTAATCTCACCTGGCCAGTCCTCTAAAGGACTCTTCACTGTGGCCAACCCTTTCCATCCTGACTGCCATGGCCCTAGCTCTGGCCTCTTCCTTGTCCCCGCGCACACCTGCAGCCTCTTCCGTCCTCTGCACTGCCGGATCACCCATAAGACAATGTGGCCTTGCTCCCTGTAAGCCTATGCTCCCCTTCAGCCACCTATGGAATAGAGTCAAAACTCCTTACTACAACACCCAGGTCCCAGCTTGTCTCCTGGGTCTCCCTGCAGGCTTGGGTCCCAGACACTACACTACAGACAAGGACACTGAGTGCTTCCGCACCTGGCAGACGTGCTGTGGGAGGAGAATGCTCCACATGCCCTGCCTTTATCCTGGGGTCCTCCTCCAGAAATGCTTTTCCTGCATTCTCATTTCGGGGACCCCTTCATGGGGCTCCACCTGTCTCCCATTTCTAGATAAACCAAGAGCTCCCTTGTTTTACTCCAAGGCTCCTTGCACAGCCCGCTGCTGTAGCCCTTGGCTGTGCTGTGGTGCACACAGAATGGTGGCCTCCCACCACAAGGCAGTAGCTGTGTGATACTGGCTAAGTCACAGGATCTTCTAGAAAGCTGCAGAGGAGGAGCCCTTTCATTTGCTCTCCCCAGTCATCACTGATTCTCCCCCAGTCCCTTTTCAGCTCCGCCACAAAAGAGGAAGGGTTGCTGATTCTTGGTAGCCAGGGCCTTCCATGGAGCTGAGGGGAGACTGTGCCTCAGTGATTAGCACCAAGGGCACTGTGCTCTGTGGCACTCTGGTCTCAGACAGGTGGAGCCTGTTCCCGAGGGCACATATCTCTCTCCCTCCCAGGGAGCTGTGTGAGTGAATGTGTTCAGCCCCAGCTCATGCTAGCCAGAGATTTAGATTTGGAAGAGGAGTGCTCAGTTGGAGAAAAGGCTTATCAAGACCTCCCACCTAAGTTGCTTATTTCAGTCCAGGTTTTACCAGAGAGCTCTGCTCTCAGGGAGGTGGTGGGGCTGTTGGTTTCAGACAGTTGCCCAGTTAATTAAGCACTTCCTTGTGAACACTCGGCTCTTGCTCCTTGCAGATAGTTCTCCTGCATTGAACAGGGAGGAAGGTGAGCAGCAGGGCTTGACTGAGGGTTTCCTGGACCTGCATCCCAAGGCCACCTGGATACAAACAAAACATCTCGTTTCACTTCAAACAGTAAGTGCATCACTGTTGCCATTGTCTTCATCTTCATCCTCCTCACGTGTGTTTCCCTTTGTTGTAGGCTGTGCATCCTTTTAGCGCAGATGCATGTCTTATTCATCAATGTTCAAACAAGGCCCAGAGCAGAGCCAGTGCTCTCCATGCTGGGTTATTTGAAGCACAGGATTTGGGTCTAATTATTCTAGTGAGTAACAGGGGACAAAGATGACTGTGTTTTAGAATGTGACCCCATTGGACTATTGGGGAGGGGGAGGATTTCTGTACACATCATTAAGAAAGAAGGACTGCGACATCTTTGTGTTATCTGTGTCTGGGATTGGACCAAGCCGAGAGGCCTTGTGGTCTCCTCTGAGCAGTGTGGACCTGCCCCTCACAGCCGACTGCCAGGAGCCCTGGCCTCCCTTCATCTTCCAAGCTGAAATTGAACGCCCTTGCTTCTTTATAAAACTGCAGCCCTTGGCATCTCTTCTATTCATTGTGAGTTTGATGAACTGCAGGAACCCGAGTGGTCCAATGAGCCCCAGCGACTTGCACGTATTGCAGCTCTATGAAGGAGGAAAATGAGAGAATGCACAGAAGCGGGAATGATGGAGATGGCTTTTTTGGACTTCAGGCTCTCACTGTTCTCTCCCTTTGGGAATTCTGAGATAAACGAAAATTGCACCCCATGCTGGCCAGCTGTTTTCACAGTGGGCGTTCATTAGTGATGCTTCTGTTTGGCTGGGACAACATTTGTGAGGAGTTTGGGGGCAATGGGACCAGGTCTGAGGTGCTCCATTTTGGCACCATGGACACCCTGGGGTTGATGTCTTTTAAGGCTGAGAGCAGAGACCCGGAAGACTTGAGCTTCTCTTGGATGCACAGGACGCCTCCTCTTTGATTCTGGTTGACCCCAAGCTGAGGACCTATATATCCAGTCCTTATCATATCTCCTACTGGCTCTGTAAATTCACCATGCATATATCTGATTGTCCTCATTCTCCCTGGTCACTTCATCTCTCTCTCTGTCTTTTTTTTTAAATAGACTTTACTTTTTAGAGCAATTTTAGATTCACAGAAATATTGAGCAGTAGGTACAGGGATTTCCCATATACCCTCTGCCCCAACATGTGCAGGGCCTCCCCTGTTAAAGTCCCCCACCAGAGTGGTATATTGATGAATGACGTTGGCACAGCATGATCTCCCAAAGTCTTGACTCTTGGTGTTGTACGTTCGATGGATTTGAACAAATGTGTATGGATGTGTATCCATCATTATAGTATCATACAGAGGAATTTCCTTGCCCTAAAAATCCACTGTGCTCTGCCTGCTCATCCCTCCCTTTCCCGAATCCTGGCAGCCACTGACATTGTACTGCCTCTGTAGATTTGCCTTTTCCAGAATGTCAGATATTTGGAGTCATACAGTAGGTAGCCTTTCAGATTGGTTCCTGTCACTTAGTAATATCTGTTTAAGGCTCTTCCATGTCTTTTTGTAGCTTAAAATCTCATTTCTTTTTTAAAACTCATTTTTTTAAAAAAACAAAGCTCATTGTTTTAATGATTCAGTTTTTGAGTGGAATGATAATAATAACAACAGCAGCAGCAGCTAGCATTTACTTAGCTCTTACTAGGTGCCTATAAATACCATAATTGTTTAATTCCCCACAGTAACTGTCCCTTATTTTACTTAACTACTCTATCTCAAATTACTCCCAGATTGTCACTGCATTTGTGTATATGAACTTTCATTTAGGTTGAATTATCTCCAAAAATTACTTTTCAGAGTTAAGATTACTGTGAGTCCCAGGGCATAAATATTCTTATTGCCCTTGGTACAAATCGCCGAACTTTATCCCCAAAGGCTTATGTAAAATTTAAATGTCATTAATTATACAAGAAAGTGTCCATTTCATGTACCTTTGCCAGCACAAGGTGTGATATTTTAATGTCATTTTGTTGTTTGACTGTTTTTTAATAAAAGAACTCATCATTCCTTTGTTTTTATTATTTGTCAAAATTTAACACCTTTCCTTATTTTAGCTTATTAGCTCTATTTTTCTTTTCTTTCTGTGTCCCCCCATTTATTTATAAAATTAATGTCTCTTTTGCCAATTTGTTGACCTATTTAACCTCTTACTGAATTATAAGAATAGTTAATGCTTACTTTTAAATAAAGAAGCAGAAGTTCCCTTCACTCTTTAAGCCTGTAATTTTATTTCAAGAAATAATTACTGTTAAGAAAATGGGGCATTTCACCCAAATACACACTTACAAATTGGAACTCACTTCATATTTTCACACTTCAATATATCACTCACATCTGTGCCAAACCTACTGAGCCATCTTACTCTTCTTCATAATTACATGGTGTTTCATTATATGGATGTATCACAATCTACTTACCAGCCCCTGTAGGCATTTAGGTTCCTTCTAATATATGGAAAACTCATTTATTTTAACATGGAATAATATTCCATCGTCTAGATGAACCATTGTTTATTTATCCACTCACCTACTGAAGGACAACTTAATTGCTTCCAAGTTTTGGCAATTATGAATAAAATTGCCATAAACATCTATGTGCAGGCTTTGTGTAGACATAACTTCTCAACTCCTCTAGGTAAACACTAAGGAGAGCGATGGCTAGATCATATGGTAAGGTTTTGTTTAGCTTGTAGGAAACTGCCAAACTGTCTACCAAAGTGGCTATACCATTTTGCATTTCCACCACCAACGAATGAGCATTCCTATTGCTCCACATCCTCACTAGCATTTCATGTTGTTAGTGTTCTAATGGATTTTAATTATTCTGGTAGGTATACAGTGGATCATCTTCTCTTGGGTTAATGGGATCACCATTTATGTGCTTGCCCAATTTAGAAACTGGGGAGTTATTAGAGACTCTTTCTTCTGAGTCAGTGGCAATGTTCTGGGTTCCCTTTTCTCCCAAGCACATGACCAAACACATGTCTCCAGCTTCCTTGCGATTAGGCATGGTCATATGACTGAGTTCTGGCCAATAAGTGTAGCCAGAAATGATGTCACCACTTCCAGGTCTGGCCCATAAAACTCCTCTCGGGGGAACCCTTTCTCACTTTCCCCATTCACAGCTGGACTAGAAGGAGTCTGAGGATGTTGGAATGGGAAAGCCTCAAAAAGGAAAGCCTGGATCCCTGAATGACTACATGGAGTATAGTCACCAACTAGATTTTGTATAAATAAGAGATAAATTTTAGCCACCGAGATTTTGGTGTTTATCAGTTACCACAGCTAGTGGTACAGTATCTAACACTCTCCAAACATAGTCTGATTCTTAAATTGTTTCTATAAACTTTATAAAATTAATCAGAGAAGGAGAGAGAGGGAGAAATGAAAATAAACCAGGCTTGCAGCACATTCAGCATTAATCAGTAGTTCAGCCTGCTCTCTGACCTGCTTCCTCATAGTTTTTTGCTATTGCTCTAGAATTACATAGACCCTGTTACAAGACTATATAGTTCCCCTTAACTGTTCCACAGAGCAGCTATACAACATTAATTTTATGAAACATTAAGTTTTCCCTTTAAGATATGCTTTCAGATCCTACATGCCAGTAAAACTACTGACGTCAGCTGGTCTGAAGGAGCCCGTAAGAAGGTGACTCACCAAAGAGCGCAGTCTCCACATACTGCTGATTTCATCCCCCTTACCCTGACCAATTAATGACCCCAATTTTCCAGCTCCCCACCCTCCATAATCCCCTTAAAATCAGCCCAGAACTCCTCAGGAAAATGGTTTTAGGGGTCTCCTTTCATCTCCTCACTCAGCACCCTGCTATCATTAAACTCTTTCTCTGCTGCAAACCCTGCTGTGTCAGGATAATTGGTCTGCTACTGCACAACATGCATACAAACCTGTTGGTCCTATAACAGTCCCAAGGCTTGAATTAGGGTAGACCATTATTTCCTCATCTGTAAAATGGGAATAATGATAATATTTTCCTTGTGAAATTATTGGGAGGGTCAAACGAGGTCTTCCACACAAAGCACTTAGCACCAGGCATTTAGTAGGTCCTCAGCAAGTGTTAGGATTATTATTAAAATCCTTTCAACTCTTTCTCAAGTGGCAGGGGAATGTTTGGCTGAGTAGAGTAGATGCTGAGATTCAGGGTTACAGACAACCAGGCCTCATTTCTTACCTTCTGTTGCATGTGTTTTTCTCTCACAAGTGTAGGGACGTAAACCCGGGCTCCCTGATATCCATGGAACCCTTTTTATAACCAAGAGCAGTGGTTCCTTGATATGGCAAACCTTGCCCTATGCAAAATAACCATATGCTCCTATGGTTATTTTGAGGTTATTTCAAGGTCTTTGTCCAGGGGCTGAGGAACCCCTTGGAGGTAATAGATCAGAGTGAGGGCACATAGCACCAGCAGGACTCACTGACATGGCTGACACCCCAGCAATGGAGGAGAATGCTGAGTCTCAGGACAGCAGCACAGCCCAATTCCTGGCCACACCCTCCATGACTTCAAACAGATAAGAATTGAAAGCACTGCTTCCTGTGAGCTCCACAACACTGGACCCCAAGCAACACTTCTTTGGGGTCCCCACTGTCAGGTGCTGCTCACAGGGGTGAAAGCCATTCTCCATTCCCCCCTTCACTTTTCAAGAGAACCAGTCAGAGGCAGTGGATTAGTTTCCTGTTGCTTCTGTAACAAATGATCACAAATGCAGTGGCTTAAAACAACACACATTTACTCTTTTACAGATTTGGAGGTCAATTCCAAAATCTGTCTCATGGGCTAAAATCAAGAAGTCTGCAGGGCTGGTTCCTCTAGAGGCCTCTGGACAATTCTTCTGCTCCCCAATCCTTGCTTCTAGAGGCTGCCCATGTTCCTCGGGGCATAGCCACATCACTTCAGTCTCTACTTTTTTACATTAAATTTTGTTATTTTTAATCTTTATGGTGTACAAGAGATATTTTGATACAGGTATGCAAGCACATAATCGCATCAGGGAAAATGGGGTATCCATCTTTTGTCTTTGTGTTACAAACATTCCAATTACATTTTTTTAGTTATTTTAAAATGTACAATAAATGTTTGTTGACTGTAGTGACCCTGCTGTGCTATAAAATACTAGATCTTTTTCATTCTATCTAACTATATTTTTGGGACCATTCTGCTTCCATTTCACATAGCCTTCTCCTTGTTCTCATCTTCTGCCTCTCTAAGGACATTGGTGATTATATCAGGCCATCCAGGCCCTCCAGGCTAATCCAGGCGATCTCTCCAACTCAAGATCTTTAAGTTAATCACACCTGCAAAATCTTATATCAGGTAACATTCACAGATTTCTGGGATTGAGATATGGACATTGTTGGGGATCATCATTCAGTCAGGAACCACCAGGACGGAGGAATCGCCATGGCTACTGCCTGTGCCAAGTAGGTCAGCAACACTGGCCAGAGCCCGGGAGTTGTGGCACCCCAAAATCAGAGCCAGCTGCAGCACCCAGTCTGGGCAACTTGCAGAGCACAAGCAGGGTTCTCTCTGGGGAACTCTGGGGAAACTAGGACTGGGGTTGGAAACAGACAGGGAAGAGGGGACTTGCAGGAGCTAAAGGGACAAATGAATAAGTGCACATAACAGCCAGCCTCCACACACCACCCTGTCACCCAGAGTGGAGGCATTTTTCCAGGTCATAGAATAAAGTAGGAGAAAAGAGGAAGACAGGACCCCTTGCCCACAAGTGCTGACAACACATGTTTTAGTGCAGAGAGCAAGAGGCTGTCTCGGCAAAGCTGACCCGAGATTGCTGCTTCTTCGCTGTGCTCAGCTAATGGAAGGCCTTGGGCAGCCGAGATCTCACATCCCTGATCAGCCTCCCAGAAAGAGCTCTCATCTCAGGCCCCCTGAAAGGCTCAGCACAAGCGATAGAACCAATTAATTAGAGAAAGTGGTCTCCACATGCAAACTTTCTGAAGAGAAGATAATTGGATTTCTGTGGTTACGCAGACAAACTCTCCCAAGAATGGGGCCATTTTCGTGATGGATGAATGCAGCGGATTTTCTTATGTTTCATGAGATGCTATTCCATGGCCTGATGGGGATGCTTGGTATAGAATTGGGGGTGATGTCTGTCAGGGGATTGAGATACAGGGAAAAGATCGCCTGCACCCCCAGAATGAGGTCAAGCCTCCACCTAAGGGGACAAAGGACATATTTTGGGGCATCAAGGCAACATAAGGACCTGGCTCTGAAAGTCTAATCTTGTTAGAACCACCAAATACATTTAGTCAGTGCTAATCAGTGTGAAATAATGGTCATTGTATTCCTGCCCAGCATCCATTTACCCTACTTCCAGTCATGGCTCCTGATTCTAATTTGGAGACCCATTCCAGCCTCATTCTCAGGGCATGGGATTTGCAGGGGCCTCACCATCAGTCTCCAGATTTAGAACCCATCTAGGCCCGTTGGCATGCTCTATCCCCCAATCCCTACTTGGCTCAGTGACCAGCTCACTCACTGATTGGCACAAACTTTGTGCCAAGACATCAAATTGGTTCAGAGCAAACCTGGGGCTGTGTTCACAACCCCTGCAGGAAGCATTTACACCCTTCCTGCTGGGCTTGGAAGGGGGAGCTGCTGTAGATGTCTTGCTGCCGTGATGGGGGAAACTGTGGGGTACGGAGCCAAGAGAGAGACACAGAGGAACACACTCTGGGGACTCAAGCACTTAAGTCAAGTAGTGCCTGAAATTATTAGCTCCAGACATTTAAATTGTAAGTCCAGTAAATTCCCTCCCCGCCCCGCTTTATTTTTTGGTTGTTGTTAAGTCAATTGGGGATGGGGTTTTCTATCCCTTTTAATAGAATCCATCTGGTAAAAAACAACTTGCTGCTTACTTAGGCCTTACCAGATGTCAGTCACTGTGCTAAGAGTCTGGAATGCATTCCAGACTTTAATTGACATCGTAAGCCTATCAATATCACTGAGGCTCCGGGGCGCATAGCCCCTGAGACAGTTTGCCTGGCTTGAACACCACCATTCTCTTAAACACTCTGCTCTATAGACAAAATCGGCCACAGGCCTCCCCTCCCAACCACAGCTTTCAGCTCCTCTTCCCACTAGACTGTCTGCCTGGCCAGGACACTCGAGTCCCTCCAAACCTGGTTAGAAAGCTCACGCTTGTAATCCCAGCACTTTGGGAGGCCAAGGCGGGCGGATCACGAGGTCAGGAGATCGAGACCACGGTGAAACCCCGTCTCTATTAAAAATACAAAAAATTAGCCGGGCGTGGTGGCGGGCGCCTGTAGTCAGCTACTCGGAGAGGCTGAGGCAGGAGAATGGCATGAACCCGGGAGGCGGAGCTTGCAGTGAGTGGAGATAGCGCCACTGCACTCCAGCCTGGGCGACAGAGCAAGACTCCGTCTCAAAAAAAAAAAGAAAAAAGAAAGCTTAGGTCTATAGCAATTGATGAATGGGTGCAAACCCTCTTTCTTCTTGGGGTCTGGAGCCCATTCAGGGGTGCTCCCTCTCCTCCCCGACTCCCACTCTTGAGGAGAGCTGACAGGACAGAGGACAGAGCACTCCCAGGCTGACCCTTCCCTTGGGGAGTAACTGAGATGGTCCCATTATTTGTCAGGGTATGTACAGCTGGTGGGGGCTCCACACCCTAGGAGTCCCAGAGAGGCCATACGCTGCCATGGGAAGAACAGGGCTTCATTTAATTCTCATGCCTTGTTAAGCAGCATCTTCATTTTTCAGATGAGCAAACAGAGGCTCGGGGGAGAGAGGGATTGTAGAAGGCCCTGAAACCAGTAAGGGGTGGCAGAGTCAGGGTTTGGCCCAGACTCATGTCACTCCCAAGCTCAAACTCTTCTCCCTCTGGCCTGGTGCCTCATTCATGGTGATGGTAGCAGGATCTAGGGGTGGTGGGTCAGGTCCAGCCTCTCCCACCCTTCCTCAGCTGCAGACGGTCTTTGACATCACTGTCTCCAATATGACAGGCATGAGGGCCTCCTGGAGCCCAGCCTCACCACGCAATGGCTAGGCTGCCTTCTGGCTGGGCAGCTGGAGGCCCACGTCTGGGGTGAGGGTGGGGTTCTCTGTATACAGAATACTTTGCTGCTCATCTCCCCACATCCCACCATCCTGGGGAACCTAGTGTCATTTTCTGTTGTTATAGCTAATACCTGAGACTGGGTCATTTATAAAGAAAAGGAATTTATTTCTTACAGGTCTGGAGGTTGAGAAGTCCAAGGTGAAGGGGCCACATCTGGTGAGGCCTTCTTGCTGGTGGGGTCTCTTTGCAGAGTTCGCAGGTGGTGCAGGGCATCACAGGGTGAGTGGGCCATGAGGGGGCACTGAAAGCCAAACCGGCTTTTATACAGACCCACTCTTGTGATAACTCATTAATCGATTGGTCCATTAATCTATTAACCCACGAGCCGATCAATTTACTCCCTCTTAAAGGCCCCTCTCTTAAAGCCTTCACCTGTTAATGCTATTACATTGAAGATTAAGTTTCAACATGAGTTTTGGAGGGGACAAAACATTCAAACCATAGCACCTGGTTCCCCTGGTGCCAGGGCCTGCCTTAGAGCAGGATCAGGTGCTGGGCTCTGACATCGTTGCTACCTCCAGGCAGCTTCCCCTCCCCAGGGCTGGGCACAGAGCTTCCCGTCTGTCACTGGCTGGGGTCCTGTCCAATGGCAGAAAGCCCACCTGGACCCTCAGTGACAACAGCAATAACTAAGGTGCTTATCACCTGTGCCAGCTGCTCACCTGCATCTCCTCCTGCAACCCTGCTAGGCAAGGTGGCACCGCCCTTGCTCCAGACAGGTGATGCGACTTCCTCTCACCACACTCCAGGTTGGAGGCGGGAGGTCAGAATCCACACCCAGACCTTCTGAGTATAGACCTCTGGCCCTCTCCTCATTAGTTTCTGAGAAGCAGATGGCTGGTTGGGGCTGCGTGTTCACCACCCCACATGGGTGCAGGAAGAGTGGGTGCCGTCCCTCCTCCTTTTCAGGTTGAGCTGAAAAGCTGAGAGTTACCGTGGTTCGGTTGCACGACCTGGCGGCGCCAGAGATAAGAATAGAAACCAGCCCTCTTGATTCAGGAGATGCCCCGGCAGCAATTTCTAGTTATCTCTGCCTCATGGGGGAAGCAGAGCCTTCCTGAGATAGCAGACAGCCAGGGAGCATGAGCGCTGGCAGACCACTAATAACCTCCGGGCCTCCTCCTCTGAACAGTGTATGGAGAACCTCTGGAGAGGCAGGGGGCTTTTGTCAAGTTTCCCACTAAGAATGTGCAACCCAGTCAACCCAGTCTTCTGCAACCATACTTAATGGCAAAATAAATAGGCTTGAGCCCCCATCACCCACTTTGGGGGTCTTGAGAACTCCTGAGGGACATGTTATATTCTCCCAATGTCCCTTACACCAATTCCTTGTCCCTTACACCAGTTCTCCAGCTGGAGCTGGATTAGTGACCTCCACTAGCTTTTCTGCCCTAGGCTATAGCCCCCTCTCTGCTGCCTCCTCCTCCTTCCCAGCTCCTCTCCTGAGGACCATGGCGTGTAACAGATTTGTCCTCAAGGTTTGGGCTGGGGGACAGGGAGCTGTCTTAAAGGGAGGCCCTTAGAACTCAGAGCAGGAAACTTTAAAATCCAATCACTTTGCTGTTCAAAGGGGACAAACTTTCAGTAATAGGATGAATATGATCTGGGGATCTAACGTAGAGCATGGGGGCTGTAGTTTAAAATGCCCTATTGTATACTGGAAATTTGCTAAGGCAGCACATGTTGCGTTCTTACCACACACACAATGGTAACTAGGGGAGGTAATGGAGGTGTTAATTGGCTTGATTGTGGTAATCCCTTCATCATGTATAAGCAATATGAAATCACCACATTGTATACATTAGATACATACAGCACGTCCTGGAAAAACATGGTTTTCAGTGTTTAATACTAGCAGAGTTTTGGTCTTTATCTAGAAGTTTGATGAGGTTTTTGTAACCAGAAATATGCCATAGAAACTTGACTCTTGTTTATATCAATTAGCCTATGGAAAACTGAGTTTCATTTACATTGTTTCACTTGAAGTCTGTTTCCAAGAACGTACCTATGACATTAAGTGAGACTTTACTGTATGATTTTTTTTTTTTTTTGAGATGGAGTTTATTCTTTTTGCCTAGGCTGGAGTGCAGTGGCACGATCTTGGCTCACTGCAACCTCTGCCTCCCGGGTTCAAGTGATTTTCCTGCCTCGGCCTCCCGAGTAGCTGGGATTACAGGTGTGTGCCACCACGCCTGGCTAATTTTTGTATTAGTAGAGATGGGTTTTCACCATGTTGGCCAGGCTGGTCTCGAACTACTGACCTCAGGTGATCCACCTGCCTCGATCTCGCAAAGTGCTGGGATTACAGGTGTGAGCCACCGTGCCCGGCCTTACTGTATGATTTTTATTTGTCAAACATGCCCCAATAAAGCCACGGGAAAACCCCCCAAAAAGCAAAATCCAGTCCCTGCTGCTGCTCTACTCTACAACCACTCAGAGTTTCTCCCTGGGCTACTTTTCTCCCTAAAGCCCAGGTCAGAGCCTTCTCTCTTCTCTGCTTTTCTCAATACCCAGACTCCTCCTCCTGGCTCGTGGCTGCCCAGAGAAAGTGCCTTATTCCTGTTACTTCATTATGCAGAGAAACGTGGAGCTCCTCTCCTGCTCAGACTAGGCTCTGGACTTCCCTTGCATTAAACTCCAAGGGGCCCAGGAATGACTTTTCCTAAATAAAATAGTCATTCTCCTCAGCCTTTGTCAGGTGAAATATGTGGAACTGGAAGTCACTTAGAAAGCACCGTGCTTCTTTTATTTGTACAGGTCAAATCCCTAGGCAGGTCTCCCTCCTCCACCAACCAGAGAAAACCCCCCAAGGGACCCTCCATCCCAGAGAAGCAGGGCCTGGGTGTGGGCGTAGGGACTTGGGGCAGCCCTCCCTACAGAGGGAGTCAGGGTCTCCAGGCAGAAGTGGGATTTGAGTTAAGACCCCAGGGCAGCAGTGGAGAAGAGAAAAGAAGACTCAAGGTCAAGGATGGCAGAGCCTGGAGAAAGTCCCAGAAGAGGAGGATGCAGCTATCTGGGTTTTGCTGCAGAGAATAGAGTGGATCAGAACACAAGATTGGACAGGCGTGTGTAGGGGGTGCAAAGTTGGAAGGTCTGGTTCTTTTATTTATTTTTATTTCATTATTATTATACTGTAAGTTTTAGGGTACATGTGCACAATGTGCAGGTTTGTTACATATGTATACATGTGCCATGTTGGTGTGCTGCACCCATTAACTCGTCATTTAGCATTAGGTATATCTTCTAATGCTATCCCTCCTCCCTCCCCCCACCCCACAACAGTCCCCAGAGTGTGATGCTCCCCTTCCTGTGTCCCTGTGTTCTCATTGTTCAATTCCCACCTATGAGTGAGAACATGCAGTGTTTGGTTTTTTGTCCTTGCGATAGTTTACTGAGAATGATGGGTTCCAGTTTCATCCATGTCCCTACAAAGGACATGAACTCATCATTTTTTATGGCTGCATAGTATTCCATGGTGTATATGTGCCACATTTTCTTAATCCAGTCTATCGTTGTTGGACATTTGGGTTGGTTCCAAGTCTTTGCTATTGTGAATAGTGCTGCAGTAAATACACGTGTGCATGTGTCTTCATAGCAGCATGATTTATAGTCCTTTGGGTATATACCCAGTAATGGGATGGCTGGGTCAAATGGTATTTCTAGTTCTAGATCCCTGAGGAATTGCCACCAGGCCTGCCCTAAAAGAGCTCCTGAAGGAAGCACTAAACATGGAAAGGAACAACTTGTACCAGCCACTGCAAAATCATGCCAAATTGTAAAGATCATTGAGGCTAGGAAGAAACTGCATCAACTAACGAGCAAAATAACCAGCTAACATCATAATGACAGGATCAAATTCACACACAACAATATTAACTTTAAATGTAAATGGACTAAATGCTCCAATTAAAAGACACAGACTGGCAAACTGGATAAGGAGTCAGGACCCATCAGTGTGCTGTATTCAGGAAACCCATCTCACATGCAGAGACACACATAGGCTCAAAATAAAAGGATGGAGGAAGATCTACCAAGCAAATGGAAAACAAAAAAAGGCAGGGGTTGCAATCCTAGTCTCTGATAAAACAGACTTTAAACCAGCAAAGATCAAAAGAGACAAAGAAGGCCATTACATAATGATAAAGGGATCAATTCAACAAGAAGAGCTAACTATCCTAAATATATATGCACCCAATACAGGAGCACCCAGATTCATAAAGCAAGTCCTGAGTGACCTACAAAGGGACTTAGACTCCCACACAATAATAATGGGAGACTTTAACACCCCACTGTGAACATTAGACAGATCAATGAGACAGAAAGTTAACAAGGATATCCAGGAATTGAACTCAGCTCTGCACCAAGCATAAGGTCTGGTTCTTAAACACAGAAGGAGCTCACCATGTGGACAGGGTAGGGGAGAACAAAGAACAAAAGACAGGGGAAGTGCAGGGTCTGGAAAGATAGGCTTCGACAGACAGATTATGCTTGGCTCCACACTGACACAGCTGTTTGCTGTCCTGGAAAAATGAAAAACAAAAAAAAACAAACTCCACAGCCAGGTTTAAAAAGCCATATCAAATTGAAATCCTTCGAAATCCTTTGAAAGCAGGGGCCTTCAGGAGCCAGCCATGTGGGGCTTGACAACTCCTGGGAAGGCCATGGGGAACAGTTTGTGGCACAGGTCTTGTCTAAAGACATTCAAAAAATTTTAAAAATGTTTTAAAACACTGATCCATGCTAATAAACACAGGGAGGGTGCATGTGAGTGACCAACCCCCCAATAAAAGGCACATTTATCACATGCTAAAGATGGAAGTGATGGAGGTGCTGGCTTCACAGGAAATAATCTTCTCTGAAACTACTGAGCTGCAGAGAGGCCAGCTGCCATGTGATTTTGCTCCAGGAGAGCTCTGAGCTCTGTATTAAACAGGTGAATCCATTCTGATACGCAATTTCTGATTTGAGAATTAATTGCTTGGAAGAATCATTTGTATTCAAACCACCACCACTACCACCATTTAGTCTTCTAATTCCTCTACCCCAAGCCTATCATTAGCAGTCATCAACAGACAGGTATGAAGCCCCACTCCAGGCTGGATGCCAGGGTGGGGTTCTAATTCCTCCCATTTCTCAGAAGGTGCTGCTGCAGTAATGAGGAATCAGGACGAGTGGAATGAAGAGGCTGAGATCAGTGTGGATCCCAGATCTGCGGCTTACCCTCTATGTGAGGGGCACAAATTGCTTCACCTCTTCGAATTTGGTTTTCTCACCTGTATGATGTTGAAGAAGTAATACCCACAGTAACAGAATCCTGATTTTTAGCTGCATGGAAAACAAGATGCCATTTTTCTAGCCTTTCTTCCATTGGAGCTAGTTACGCCCATGAGACTTGGTGGTTGTGAACTCAGCTGGGAGGGGTCCCATTTGTCTCCCATTTTCCCCGTATATCTGTTTCCTCCCACTCCCAACCTGGGATAACAGGCTATTCCTCCAGTACCCATCTAAGATTATGATGGAACTTTGAGAGTGGCTATATGCAAGTTCTTAATGATACCATGGGACCATCACGCCAGCTTTGCAATACCCAACGCCATATGTATTTTGTGTGAGAAGGGACTATCCTTCTATCTTTTTAAAGCCTTTTTTGCTCTTCTTTTATAAGCAGCTGCACATGATACTAACCGATAGGCTGAATGAGTATGGTTTCTGCCCCCAACATCCATTCATTCTTATTGTTGCCACCTCCCAACTTCCCTCTGTGAGGCCACCTCCTATTCCACGTTCAGCCCATGTTTCTGGCAGAGTTGACTGACTTTGGGCAGAGCAATCAAAGGCCATATCTCCTGGTAAAAGTGATTGATTCTGGGGTGGGCATGTGCCTTACAATTTCCAATCAGAACAGATTGCAGGATTTTGCAGGGGTTGCTGGCTTAGGGAGCCTTGTCTATTTCTGCTGCCTTTAAGCCTAGACACATGAGCCCTGGGAGCTCGGGTTAGTTATTTATGACCATGATGGAAAAGCCTGCAGAGAAGGAAGCCGCAGAGAAGGAAGCCACAGTGAAGAGAACAAGGCAAATAAATGGAGAGAAAAATTCATCCTGGTCACATGATTTTAGCCCTGGATCAAACCTTGCCTGAAGCCAGTAGTCTATTCAGTTTTGTGAGCTGATAAGTTATCATTATTTCAATGTGCACAGGAAGGGTTTTTCTGTCACTTGCATCCAAAAGAGCTCTTGCTGAGTACACATTAGTCCAAAACCAAAGTAGTGTTATAGTAGGCTTTCAACAGAAAACACACACACACACACACACACACACACACACACACACACACACACTGTGGTTCAACTGAAAAACCACTGGGGAAAAATAGAGTAGTTTGGCTTCCTTCAGGGCACCTAGTCATCACACAGAGCTGCACACATCGGAACCACAGCTGTGGTGTGGCTTCACGCACCTCCCCTGATGGGTTGGACAAGGGTTGTGTCTCCTACTGTTTCAGTGTAAGCACGCATCAGCCCACCAGGAAGTAAGGACTTTTAAGATGGTGAGGAGACTGCTCAGCACAGAGACAACAAAGAGACCCTGCGGGAGGAAGGAGTGGGAAGAGAGGGCCGGGAGGACAATTGGCAAACTTCACAAAGACCCACACATTTGTGTCCCAGAGGAGATCTCCTCTTCTACAGACAACATCACGGTTTTCCCCAAAGCCTGGCTTGTGTAATACCTTGCTAATTAACAGGATGATTTTTCCTGGTACATAAAATTTTCAAAAAATATTTTAACAGCTATTTTAGTAGCTTTGGGTTATGTAATTTTAGAAAATATTTCTTTCTACTTAAAGAATATAGCCTCTCCTTATAAAACACATTGATTGAAAGAAAATATTAAGTAATTAATAGCAAAAAAAGTTATGCTATTTTTATGAGATTGGGATAGTTGTGTGCCGGAGTTTGGGAAAATCACATTACCTTTTTTAACCTTGATGGCAACTTTGCTCTATAGAGAATATCAGGCCTATTTCACAGAGGAGGAAAATGAAGTCCAGTGGGGGGAATGGCAGGGCTTACTATGCTGGACTTCAAAGCCCTTCATCTTTTCGTTAGGCCTTGGTCCTGGAACCCGGCACCTCTGGCTAACACTCTTGAAGGCCTGGCCATTCAGAGCACCACTGCTGGGAACCAGTGTCTGATCCCATCAGACCCCGGGGCACTGGAATGAATGTTCCTCCAACCTGTGGCAGAGTGTGGGCCTGCGCAGAAGTGATAACTTGAACTGCTGCGGAAAAGAATGAAAAAGCCTGGCCTTCCTAGAGAACTGCGCAATTCTTTGTTTGAACAGTTTCCAGGGAAGCCGAATTAATCCCGTTGTTGATGCTAATGCATCGCTTTTTTAAGACTCAGAGTTGATGCTGCAAGCAAATTTCTCTTTGATTTAAGACTCTGGAAAGAGGACAGAAGTTTTATCAGACGTGCCTGGATTTTGCTCTGGGTTCCACACACTGAGAGAATGGAGGCCCTTTTAGCTGTGACAGGGTGGCCAGCCCTCCTAAAACAACAACAACAACAACTTCTTATTTTAGTCACTTTCCAAAGACCCTTCTTTAGTTGGGATTTCATTGATAATTTTCACTCTGTTGACTTGCTTTACAAGGATGTGGAGTAAGAGCCAGGCCACCACATACATTGTGTACACATGGCAACAAAATAATTGTAATAATAATGGTAACCACAATGATAACAATAGCTGTCATTTATTTCTTACTACATGCAAACATTTAAAATTTGGAGACACAGTTCAAATAAAAGAAACATTTTCTGAATGTTGATTGTGTTCTGGATACACATAAATGAGTTAGATATAGTGCTTAGGGGAGATTAGGTCATTTAGGAAGGTGGATACATATCACTCTGATAAAATCAAGGAAGGCTTACCTATAGAAATGACCCCAAGGGTCCATTTGGGAAGGGTATTGAGGGATGACTAGGAGTGCATAGGAGTGTGCTACATGAAGGGTGAGGATAAGGAGCATTCCCAATCTGGGGGAAGCTTATGCAAAGTATCACAAGGGTGGAAGTGTAAGGTCACATGGCTAGTAAGGAGCAGAGCAGGGATTTAAATTCATGTTTGATTGACTCAGAAGTCCAATGATAAGAGTATTATCTTCTATTGAGGAGATACAACTGACACCATTTGAGGATGAACAACTGAAAGTGATTAAGTTTCCACTTGAGGCAACTGGATGGATGGTCTGTCACAAACTGTACATGGTTACTGTAATATCAATTCTCTATATTTTTGTTGGTACTAAAACCTCCAGTGTTTCATTGGGTACCAGAAATAGGGGCTGTTTCCTAGCATCCCAGGAAATGGCAGTGACATGTGGTTAAGTTCTGGACAATGGGATACAGGAAGAAGCATCATGTGTCAGCTTCTGGAAAATGACCTTAAAATAGAACTGGGCTATATCATTTGTTCCCCTTCCCCTGCTTCCTCATACTGCTGTTTAGAATGCAGATGAGATGGCTGGAACTCTGCCTGGGACCAGGAGCATGAGCCCAAATCCCAGGTGATGGTGCAGGAAAAAGCTGCAGACAGTCTAAGACCAAGGCATAACTCTGGATGGCTTATTTTGAACTCACTGTATGTGAGAGAGAAATACCAAGTTCTATGCCAAATCCATCTCAGTCAATGGAGTTGACACAGAACTCCATCCTTTTAGTTGCTCTGGCTTTAAGCCTTTGAGTCATCTGCGACTTCTTTCTCTCTCAAACTTCACTTGCAATCTTGGTAGCTCTACTTTCAAAATATATCCAGAATCCAGCGCTTCTGTCCATCTCTACTGCTGTCTCCCAGGTCTGAGTCACCAGGCTTCTCACTGCAGAAGCCTCCCTGCACCCTGCAGTCTATTCTCATAGCAGTCAAAGGGCATCTTTTTAAACGTAGTTGAGTCATATTGCTCCTGCTCAGAACTCTGCATGGCTCCTCATCCCGTCCAGGATAAATGTCCAAGTCCCTAAGAGAGTCTACAGGACCTTACATGACTTTTCCCCCATCCTTTTAGCTCTTTGACACCTCTTTAGAACTACTCTTCCCCAAACTCACTCTGCTGCAGCTACACTGGTGTCCTTGCTATTGCTCAAACTTTGCAGCCACATTCCTACCTCTGGCCTTTGCACTGGCTGTTTCCTTTCCCAGGGGTACCATTACTTAGATATTCTTGCAGCTGACTTCCTTGTCTCTATCAAGTCTTCGTGCAAATGTCTCTGCCACCCAGTTAAAAATGACAACCCACCCCCTCCCCTGACGTCCAGCACTTGTTGCTGTCCTTGTGTTTATTTATTATGTGTACTGGGCGCGGTCTGTCTCCAACCATCTGCATGGAAGCTCCATGAAGGCAAGCATTTTGTTTTGTTGTTAATGTTTTTTTTTTGTTTTGTTGTTAATGTTTTTTTTGTTTTGTTTGTTTTGAGACAGAGTCTCGCTCTGTCGCCCAGGCTGGAGTGCAGTGGTGTGATCTCGGCTCTCTGCAAGCTCCGCCTCCTGGGTTCACGCCATTCTCCTGCCTCAGCCTCCTGAGTAGCTGAGACTACAGGTGCCTTCCACCGCGCCTGGCTAATTTTTTGTATTTTTTTTTTTTTTTAGTAGAGACGGGGTTGCACTGTGGTCTCGATCTCCTGACCTTGTGATCTGCCCGCCTTGGCCTCCCAAAGTGCTGGGATTACAGGCGTGAGCCACCGCGCCCGGCCGTTGTTAATGTATTTTAAGCTCCCACACAACACATAGTAGGTGTTGAAAAAATATGTGTTAATGAATCTTGTTTAAGACATTATTTTTGAAGTTTTAAAAGATATATATGGTATATTTTAAATATATACAAATTAATAGAACAGTATGTCAAATGCCTATATATCCATCATCCAATTTCAACACTTGTAACTGTGAACAAGCTTTTGCCATGTACACAGCCTCCCATCTGCACCCTAGATGATTTTGAAGTAAATCCCAGACATTCTATCCTTTCATCTCCTTTTTATATACATATATTTTTTCTTAGAGATGAGGTCTCACTATGTTGCCCAGGCTAGTCTCTAACTCCTAAGCTCAAATGATCCTTCCACCTCAGCCTCCCAAAGTGCTAGGATTACAGGTGTGAGCCACTGCGCCTGGCCCTTTTATCTCTCTCTCTCTCTTTTTTTTTTTTTTTTTAAGAGAAAGAGTCTCGCTCTGTTGCCCAGGCTGGAGGGCAGTGGCGTGATCTCGGCTCACTGCAACCTCTGCCTCCCGGGTTCAAGCGATTCTCTTGCCTCAGCCTCCCAAGTAGCTGGGATTACAGGCTCCCGCTACCAAGCCCAGCTAATTTTGTGTGTGTGTGTGTGTGTGTGTGTGTTTAGTAGAGATGGGGTTTCACCATGTTGGCCAGGCTGGTCTTGAACTCCTGACCTCAGATGGTCCACCTGCCTCAGCCTCCCAAAGTGCTGGGATTACAGGTGTCAGCCGCCGTGTCCAGCCCTTTTATCTCTTAATAGTTCAGCATGTAGTTCTGAAAGCAAAACTGCCCTTTAAAAATATAATCATTATACCATCATCACAGCCCAGAACAATCAATAATAGTTTCTTGATATCATTAAACACCTAGTTGGTGTTGATACTTCCCAATTGTCTCATATATATTTTTCTCAAGTTAATCTCTTTGAATCAGTTAACATGTCTCTTAAGACTTAAAAAAGTCTATAGACCCTTTCTCCACTGTCTTGTCATTTGTTGTTGTTGTTGAAGGAACTGAGTCATGTGTCTTCTACGTTTCCCACAGTCTGGACTCTGCAAATTGCATTCCCTTGGTGGCACTTAACAAGCTCCTATGTCTTCTGTGTTTCCTATTAAGTTGGTGGTTGGCTCTAGAAGCTGCTTGGATCCACGTTTGAAACTTTGCCAGCCCCACTGTATAAGTGGTGCTGTGCACAGGAAGCAGCTCAGATCCGATTATTTTTCTTTTCCTGATGTTAGTGGCCTTTGATCACGAATGCCAAAATCCATTATTTCATTAGGGGTTGCAAAATGCTGATCATACAATTATACCTTCCCTTTTTGCCAGGAGGTAAAGAGGAACTTCCCCTCACCAACTAGTTGGTTACTCTGAGAGATGCAGTATATGTAGAACTTTTCAGGATTTTTACTTATGTCCAAACTACATCTAACTACTCTAGATGGTGATGCCAAGACAGATCCTGTAAGAGAAGCAAGTTGGGGATAGGAGAGGGAAATGTGTCAGTTTAGGGTTGTGTTGCATGAATTGAGGGAGCTCTGTTTCATAAGCCTCGGTACCTCTCAGTGTGGAGCTCAGTGAGGCCAGGCCGGGGAGGCAACATAGCTGTGTCTTCAGTCTCTGGTTGGTAGAAGAAGTCAGGGATGTGGAAGGCCCTTCTGCAGTGACAAAAGCATTTCCTGGCCCTTGCAAGTGGTTGGGTGGGTGGATGGATGGATATTAGGATATTGCTGTCACACATGAGTGTTTATTATCAAGCGATTGCTCAGGAAGAAAGAACGTATGAAAAAGTAATATCACACTCAAACTGTAATCCTCATTATGACAACTTAGCAGAATAATAGCAATAACCTTTTGGTTTATATTTTTCTATTCAGAAACTCAACATCTTTTATTTTATTTTATTTTTTTACTTGGAGCGAAAAACTTGCATTATATCCCTTTCATGGGGCTGTTTAGATTCCCAAGGCCATGAAGGCTGCCTTGGCTTGCAAAATGGCTCCTACTCTTGACTGCAGCCACTTATCTCTTTGGGGCCATTGATCCCCGTGATAGAGGGTAGACACCGCCATTACTCTCCCCAGGCTCACTATTAAATAGTAACAGCTGACTAGCTTTGGGGAACACCTGGGAGATTTTCAGACTACCCAGTCTGGAAGGAGGCACAAAGAGATTTAGGCTCAACTGGTGAGCAAGAGGTGAAGTTATTCCAGCCACCTCCCGGCAAACACCAGCCTGGTCCACTCTGGTGACCTGCAGGAGTGGCTTCTCAGTGCCTGCCCCTGGTGGTGTGCCCTGACTCACATGCTGAGGGGCAGTCACAGTGGGAACTGCCCTTGGTCCCTACTATGTGCCAGTCACTGGGCCAGGCCCCTCACACACATCAGCAATTCATGCAGCCTGGTGCATAAAATTCTGACCTTTGGCTATGACAAACCAGGTGCAAATTCTCGCTGCTACCGTTACACACTTGGGCTAGGCACTTAATCTCTCAGAGCCTTGGTTTTCTCTTTGTAAAATTAGGGAAATAATTTCTACCTCCTAATGTCTTTGAGATGATCAAATAAGAAAATTCAAGTTAAGTCCCTAACATGCATTCAATAAATTGAGTAGTAATTTTGGTTATTGTGCTTTTCAAAATGGAGCACTCAGGCACCCCCAGGGGGACTCTGGTGGTGTGTTTCAGAAGATGGGTGGTATTTGAGAAGATGTACATATTTGCATGATAAAGCTGTTTCTAGAACTTGAGTTTTTATGTAAACTTTTGTAAAGGGAAATTTTTTTGTTTTGTTTTGAGATGGAGTCTTGCTCTGTCACCCAGGCTGGAGTGCAGTGGTGCGATCTCGGCTCACTGCAACCTCTGCCTCCCAGGTTCAAGCGATTCTCCTGCCTCAGCCTCCTGAGTAGCTGGGATTACAGGCATATGCCACCACGTCCGGCTAATTTTTGTAATTTTAGTAGAGACAGGGTTTCATCATGTTCACCAGGTTGGTCTCGAACTCCTGACCTCAGGTGATCTGCCTGCCTTGGCTTCCCAAAGTGCTGGGATTACAGGTGTGAGCCACCATGCCCAGCCGAGGGAAATTTTTAGCAATTAAAACAAACTATGAACTAGAATGCACATCTCAAGTTAATTTTTTAACAGCAGCTCCCGTTCGAGGGTATTTCATGTATGCAGTAGGCTGCTTTAACCTGCACTCCAGCCTTCTGGAACCGCACGTGCATTCTTCTCTGCCTACGGTCCCAGAAAATCTTGAAAAATGGTCCTACCACAACCCGATGCTGCAGGTGCTGCAATCACCCCCATTCTGCAGGTGAGAGAAGAGTCTCAGAAATTTCATGAGGTGGGAGTCGAGATTTGAAAACAGATGGTTTTCACTGTGAAGTCCACGTTCCTTTCCCTGCCCCGCGTTGTATCAGAGCTGAGAAAGAGAATAATTAAACATTAGGAAACATACCCCACAGGGCCTCAGCTGCCTCTGGGCTGGGTCACTTGGCTTGTATCACAGCAGGAGCAGCCCTGGCAATATAATGCACTGTTTCCACATTCATAAGGCCCGGCCACTGTCATGGTGACAGTGACTCAGCATCCAGCCCTGCTGTGGCCTCTGCCTGTCTCTGTCTCACCCACGGTGGTGCATCCAGCAGTGGAGAGTTAGGGCCCAGTGAAGGAGGAAGGTGGGCAGTTGAATTGATTCACTCTCCCAACACTGATAGAATCTTCTGAGGCACAGGGGTCTCAAAGAGTCTTTCCGAGTGTTTCAAGTGACGGCAACCGGCTCGAACAGGAATTTGATGAGAAGCCAGAGTGGCTGGACCATGGGTTACAAGGGGCATGCGGTAAACGATGACAGTAGGCCTTGCTCAGTCCTGGGCCATGTTAAGGACTGTGCACTTCATCATAAGATGTGAAGGCATTAAGGGGACCGAAGTGGAGGTGTAACACGGTCAGATTTGTCTTGGGAAATGTTGATTTCCATTTACTTTAGTAGGGAGGAATTTGGAGTAGAGAAGGGAGAGTAGAAGCAAAGAAACCAGCTGCCTGTTCAAGTGGTTCTTGCAGTATGGTGACATCAGAGGAAATGGAAATATGAGAATGCTTTACAGAGCTGTTGAGAAGGGAGAGTGGAGGGGACGTGGTGATGGCCCAGATCCTCAAGGAAAGAGAGAGGCATCATCAAGGATGGTCTATGGGTTCTGTTGTGTGCAGCTTAAGAGAGGAAGCTGCCTTTTGCTGAGGTAGTCACGTTGGCCCATTTGTGGAGGCAGTGGATGGTGGGGAGGGGAATATAGCTTTGGGTTTGAACATGCTGAGTTTGAGATGCGTTCCCAGTGTGGCTGTGGTTTGAACAAATGTCTATTCAGGTCTGGATTCTGGAAAAGGGGTCTGCGCTGGAGACATGGCCTGTGAGTCATGGCTGTGAAGGTGGTAATGAAGCCAGGGGGTGGGAGGGGTGGATGAGATCACTGCTTGACATTTCAGGGTGCACTCAGTACATGGAGAAGCTCTATTAAGCTTTGCGAAATATTTAAAAATAGCTCTGTTCCACCACCTCCCCTGCCCCCATCACTTCAAGAACTTAAAAGATTTTGGAGGGCCAGGTCAGAAACCAATAACCTGTTTGGTTTCTCTACTTCCTTTGGCTGTGGAATCTTTTATTCACATGAATAAGCTCAATAAATAATAAAGTCTATAAAGTATAAATAGCACAGGTCTGGTCAAAGCAGCGTTGTGAAGCGCAGGATCCCAGCCCACTCAGACTTCTCCCACCTATAGGTTTCTCCAGGGACTCCCAGCGTTGCAGGGAAAACAGCCTGAAAGCTGTTAGCTTATGTGATTTCCTATTTGCTTTCATTTCTAAAGATTTCTGAGCATCTCTGATGGTATTATGGGGGTGTGCTGAGCAGTGAACATCATCAACGTTTTCATGATGGCTCACAAGAAACCCCAGGATTTCATAAGAACTCTGGGTCATCTTCCCAAACATCAATTATCCCTGAACTTCAGACCCTTCGAAGACTTTGAGCTGACAGAACTCCAAACAGACCAGCTTTTACAGAGGATGCAATTTAGAAACCCAGCTTTTGTCAGTCGAGAGTCTCATTGACAATGAAGGCTTGTTGATTTCCCAAGTGGCACTCTCGTTAAGGAAACGCAATTTAACTGTCAGTGGAACTAAGGGCATGTGTTGGATACTGCTTAGTGGCATTTATTCTGCAATGACAAAGAAGTGGAGGATGCCAGGAAAAGCTTGTGGGTCTGGGAAGGGGAGGGGAAGGGTGGCATTTGGGGAGTTCGCTGGTGCTAAATTGCTCCATCTGTTGCATTAATAACCAATCCATCCAGGGGGCTGGGAAAATGGGTAATTGAAACATACGGTACCTATTAGGACCTATCTGCACATATGTAACTGCTCATTTCATCTGTACAAATGACTGCTTACTTAAGCAAATGGCAGGTCTGAGTGCTCATGTTGGGAAATTTTGCTAGGAAGGCATTTCCTTAGGAAAGGCTATATTCACTCACTCAAAGTGCTGAAAAGTCTAGGAAACACGATGCCATGGATGCACAAAAAGAGGGCTGGCCAGGATCGGTAGCTCACGCCTGTAGTCCTAGCACTTTCGGAGGCCAAGGCGGGTGGATAACTTGAGGCCAGGAGTTTGAGACCAGCCTGGCCAACATGGTGAAACCCTATCTCTACTAAAAATACAAAAATTAGCTGGGCATGGTGGCGCACACCTATAATCCCAGCTACTCGGGAAGTTGAGGCACAAGAATTGTTTGAACCGGGGAGGCAGAGGTTGCAGTGAGCTGAGATTGCACCACTGCACTCCAGCCTGGGTGATAGAGGAAGACTCTGTCTCAAAAAAAAAAAAAAAAAAAAAAAAGAAAAGGAAAAAGAAAGAGAGCAGCAAGCAAGGTGGGAAGACCAAAGTCGTACTGGAAAGATATGAGTGTTGGAGGCTATGCTTTTCCAAACGCGGCTGGTAAGCACGGCTCGCATTGGCCACACAGTGGGGCAGGCTAACAGAATGCTCAAAACAAAGCCCACCAGTGGACTAGTGGTCCAGATTTGGGAAGAGGTTGGGCCGGACAGCTCAGTGTGATTTGTGGTACAGAAACAGCATTAGAAATGGTAGCGTAACTAGTAATGTAACCTAGATATAATCTAAAGCTCCCTGATGCTCAGGCCCCAATACTAGTCTCATGAAAACCAAATGTCTCTTATTGATTCGGGAGAAATCGATGGGGAATTATTTGTTATATTTCTTTCTGTCTTCATTTTCTTACTCCCTTGTATGCTATTTATTCTATTACCTCTATGACCCTATAGAAACCAAAACAGCTGTGTCACTGGTTTCTACAAGTGCTCCACTTTTATTAGCATTTTGTGGTTTTTTCCGAGCTGTACTAGAATGGGGGGATGTGGGGAGATACGAGAAGTTTCCAGAGGAAGTTGTGACACCACGCAGGTTCCTAGCTTTCTGCCGTCTCCTGAATCCCTTCTCTCTTTTGTCCTCTTATTTCAACATTCCACCTTTTCCTAGGCAACAAATAATATCCTCTCTTCTGTTCTAGTGAAGTTTAAATGCTTCACAATCACTACTGTGGCTTTAAACACTCATCAAACTATTTTTCTCACTAACTCAGCTATCACTTTTTTTTTTTTTTTTGAGATGGAGTCTTGCTCTGTCTCCAGGATGAAGTGCAGTGGCAGGATCTCGTCTCACTTCAACCTCCGCTTCCCAGGTTCCCCTGCCTCAGCCTCCTGAGTAGCTGGGACTACAGGCATGTGCCACCATGCCCGGCTAATTTTTTGTATTTTAGTAGAGACGGGGTTTCACCATGTTGGCCAGGATGGTCTCGATCTCCTGACCTGATGATCCGCCTGCCTCGGCCTCCCAAAGTGCCGGGATTATAGGCATGAGCCACCGCGCCCAGCCTCAGCTATCACTTTTAAAGAGATTTTTGGTGAATTCATTTTTCTCCAACTTGTTACATAAATATGAACCCTGATCTGAAATCTAATATAAGCTTTTCTCTGTGATATTGACAGTTCCTCTTTTGTGTTGCCAGAAGGAAAAGTGGGTTTGCCCAAGCAGTATCAGTTCCTTCCACAGAAAGTGGCTTAGAATACTTTGGGCTCCAATTTGAATTCTCTTAAACAACAAGGAAATGTACTAGCTCAACATCGTAAGAACTCTGCAAGCGAGGAGGCTCTGGGTTGGCTGATTCAGCAGCTCAGTTAACTCACTAAGGACTTGTATTTTCCCATCTTCACTCTGACATCTTTGGTAAGTAAACGGTGTTCTTACATTGGCTCCCCATGTGCTGACTAAAAGGTGCAGCACTTCCCACCATGATTGAACCCACGATGATTGGTCTAGAAAAATGAGAGCCCAGTCTTGCAGTTCATAGGGATGAGGTAGCCAAGTCCTTAGGGAGGGGAGTAGGTCTCTGAAGAATATGTGGGTTCTGTTAAGAAGGAGAGGAAGGAGGAATTAAACCTTGGGTAGATAACCCGTGTTACCTGTTTCAAGACAGGGGAAGTTAATGGAAAACAGAGAAAAGTTCCCATAAGGCTGTGGGAAGCACTGTTTCTATTGTTCTGGGGGCTGCAATAGGGTCTTGCATAAATACACACGAGCTTCTTTCTCTCTAGACCATGATTGCTGGCGTTTGAGCAAAGCTTTATTCTCATCCTATTTGCAAGACAAGCCCGACGGCACCTTAATTTTTTTTTTTTGAGATGGAGTTTCGCTCTTCTTGCCCAGGCTGGAGTGTGATGGCGCGATCTTGGCTCAGTGCAACCTCTGTCTCCTGGGTTCAAGTGATTCTCCTGCCTCAGCCTACCAAGTAGCTGGGATTACAGGTGTGTACCACCACGTCTGGCTACTTTTTAGTAGAGACGGGGTTTCACCATGTTGGTCAGGTGGTCTCAAACTCCTGATCTCAAGTGATCCACCTGCCTCAGCCTCTCAAAGTGCTGGGATTACAGGCATGAGTCACTGCACCTGGCCCATCACCTTGATTTTTATCTCTTCAACCACCAGCCCAGAAGCCTCATCAGTGATTCCCGATTCCTACCCCAGCCTTAGATATGAGCTCACATAAACCCCATATAGCCCATGGATTCTACACACATCAGCTGCGTTGGCCTTAATGGGCATGGTTAGGATGGAGTACAGAGGTAAAACCAAGTCTGGCAGACTGAAAAATTCCACCCTCTCCCATAAAAAAAGAGATTCCAAGTCCTGACCCCTGGAATCTGTGAGTATTACCTTCTATGGCAAAGTAATATTACCTTCTATGGCAACATGAATATTACCATAAATGGCAAAAGAGGTGATTAAGTTAAGGGTTTTGAGATACAGAGATTATCTTCGATTATCCAGGAGGGCCCTAAATACAATCACATGTATCCTTGTAAAAGAGAAAGAGATTTGAGACAGGAGAGGAGAAGGTGATGTGACCGTAAGAGCAGAAAGAGTTTTGAAGATGCTGGCCTAGAAGATTGGAATGATGTGGCCATAAGCCAAAGAATGCTGGCAGACACCAGTAGCTGGAAGAGGCAAGAAATGAATCCTCCCCTTAGAGCCTGCAGAAGGAGTGCAGCCCTTGGTGACACCTTGATTTCAGCCCAGTGATACTATATTTGGACTTCTGTGAGAGAATAAATTTCTATTGTTGTAAGCCCCTGAGTAATTTGTTACAGCAGCCTTGGAAAACCAATACCCCAGCTCTAACCAGAATGAGAAGTAGTGGGAAGTGCAGGCAATTTTGCTTCAGGGGTTTGGTCTTCAGGATGTCATGAACAGACCAGTTAGAGTGACCCAGACTGGATCCTGACACATGATGATTTTATGCTGGGGATGCCCACCCACACCCGGAGTGTGTGTCATACACAACACAGCAGATGTCTGGGCTCTGGTCCCAGTACCTGATCATCAGAGGCAGCTACAGGCCACTGGGACAAAGGGCTAAAGGGATGAAAGCTCTTCTGTACTAAAGGGGAACATGCCCTGCATCAATGTAAATCCGAGGAAGGCATGGAGGGGGCTTCTTGTCAGCAGCCTGGCTTGTGAGAGGGAGCCAGAAATTCCTCTTGGGAGAGTGACACCCTAGCACACTTCCTAGGTTGGTAGAGTTTCGGGGAGTACTTGTTACTTGGGTATTTAGTGAAGACATTGGACTCAGCTCAAGTGCCAAGTTCAGTTCCTAGTAGCTGTGTTGGATGCCTTGTGGAGGAGGGTTTTGAGAAGGATGGCTGTGGCTGAGTAGTGAGGTGCACCATAGACCCAGCAGGGCAATGGCAGCCCTCCCAGCAGGTGTCTGCCCTGCCATGATCAGCATTCCTGGCTCTTTCTCCCAGTGTCAGGTGTCCCTTTGGTTCAGAAATTACATTCCATCTCACTAACTTATTAATCAATCAGTAGGAATCACAGAGCAAGTCTCGAAAGGTCTGTGCTAAAATGTTGTGGAGACAAAGAAAAGTCCTTCATGGTGGTTGCCATCTAGAGACTGCCTTCTGCGTGGCTGTGTGTCCTTCTTGCCTTCTCCAGGGTTCTACTGCTCACTTAGACTCACCAAAACAGAGGTGGAAAGGGCCCTTCAGTGGATTTATTCCAGGGTTTTCTATGCCTTTCACTTTCTTGGAGTAATATATATTTTTAAAAATCTTTTTGTTTGGCCAGATAATGATGAAACAATAAACCTGCCACATAGTACCAAAAAAGGGTAATCTGTGACAATAAAACATCGAATGAGTTTAAATTATAAAGAATTTTCCACAGTGTCCTTTCTTTTCTTGGTTGACTGCAGACCACTAAAAACTTGTTCATGGGCTGGTTTTGAGCCAGCATTTGAGAGTCTGGATAATCTGTTCAGGTTGCTATAACGAAGTGCCACAAATTGGGTGGCTTAAACAACAGAAATGTACTGTCTCCGTTCTGGAGGCCAGAAGTCCAAGGTCAAGGTGTTGGTTCCTTCTGAGGGCTTTGTGGGAGAATTGGCTCCATGCCTCTCATCTAGATGCTGGTAATTTCAGGCATTGCTTGGCTTGTAGAAGGGATTCTCCCTGTGTCTTCACATCACTGTCCCTCTCTGCGTATCTGTCTCTGTGTCCAAATTTCGCCATTTTATGAGGACACAGTCACACTGGATTAGGGACCACCTTAGTGACCTCATCATGGCAGGGTGAGGTGGCTCATGCCTGTAATCCCACTACTTTGGGAGGCCAAGGCAGATGGATAGTTTGAGCCCAGGAGTTCTAGACCAGCCTGGGCAACATGGCGAGTCTCTAAAAAAATATACAAAAAAATCAGCCAGGTGTGGTGGCCTGTACCTGTAGTTCCAGGAGGCTGAGGTGGGAGGATCACTTGAGCCCAGGACATCAAGGCTGCAGTGAGCCATGATTGTGCCACCGCACTCCAGCCTGGATGACACTGAGACCCTGTCTCAAAAAAAAAGAAAAAAAAAAAAGACCTCACTATAACTTGATCATCTGTGATCTTATTTTCAAATAAGATCTTCTTGAAATATTTTAAGGGGATGCAATTCAACCCATAATAAGAGCTATTGTTTTATCCAGTAACATGTTCCTTCAGTGTGTCTAGTCACCCATCCACTAATCAGAGGCTGTCAGAGAAGCTGAGTGCATGAAGATACTGGCTGCAGTGTGCTTTATAACAGCAAGATCTGGGAGAAGGGGGTATAGGGAAATGATTTAGTGAAATGTTGTCTCATCTCAATACAGCCATTTAAAAGCTTGTTTATGAAGAGTCCATAACCACATGAAAAATGTTCATGACTCCTGTTAGTTTAAAAGGAGTTCACCCTTCCCCCCACCCCCGACCTTCCCCTAGTCTCAAAGATGGGTCTGGATCAAAGACAGGGTGTTTCAACCTCAAGAAGAGGAGTATTCCCGGCTGGGCATGGTGGCTCACGCCTGTAATCCCAAGAACTTTGGGAGGCCAAGGCGGGTGGACCATGAGGTCAAGAGATTGAGACCATCCTGGCCAACATGGTGAAACTCCATCTCTACTAAAAATACAAAAATTAGCTGGGTGTGGTGGTACATGCCTATAGTCCCAGCTGGATCATATGGTGGGTGTATATTGAACTATACAAGAAATTGTCAAACTGTTCTTTCAACATGGCCAGGAGAGCCATTTTGCATCCCTGCCAGTAATGCAAGAGAGCTCCAGTGCTCTGTATCCTCTATGGCACTTGCTGTAGTGCCATACAGGAGGCTGAAGCAGGAGAATCGCTTGAACCCAGGAGGCAGAGGTTGCAGTGAGCCGAGATTAGGCTACTGCACTCCAGCCTGGGTGACAGAGTGAGACTCTCAAAAAAAAAAAAAAAAAAAAAAAAAAAAAGGAAGAGGGGCATTCCTGTGGATTGGTCATGGTTGAGGACACTGGTCACGTCAGGTGTTAAGAGTACTCTCCCTCTCTTGAACCTCTGTCTCTTGTCTTCCCAGCAGCCTAGAAAGATCAGGTGCAGCCTGTGGCATGCTCCCTCCTGGGAGACGCTTCTGTTCTCTGGTTCACTCTCTTCTTTCTCACAAGTTCACAGATGACTTTTACATCTGGTAAGTGAATTCTCACAATAGTCCCACGAGATGCTTACATTAGGTGTGTCCATTTTATAGATGAGGACACTGAGGCACAGGAAGTCAAGCAACCTGCACAAAGCCATGCAACAACCAGCCAGTATCTGACTCATGACCAAAGCCCAGAGCCCAGTCTGCCTTCTTGTCTGAGGTCATTTCGACAGCCTGCATTGCTTCTCTTCTAGGACAATCTGGCCCTACGGAAGGAGGCCACCAGGACAGCACCATGGCGACACAGAGGGCACCAGATGTGGGAAAGTTTCTCTCTGAGACCAAGTTTGCTTCTGTTTTTCGAGCCAAGTTAATTCTCTCCTAGAACAAAGCCAGTTAGAAATGGGGGAAGCTACTGAAATACCTTTGGTGGCTTGTCCTGCATCGATATTATTTTCTCCCACTGAGGAGTTAGAGGGTTTCTGGTTATGTGCTATGTAAATTCTTTGGCTCATTCATTTTTTCCATCCTTCCCTCCATAGTCCATCAGGAAAATCATGGTTAAATGAGTGAGTAAAAGCTTATGATTTGCCCATCCACGTCCCAACTTCCTTCTTCTTTTAGACCTTTTTGTGTGACATGTATTTTCTTTGGCCCTGATTTTTTATTTATAGCTTCTACTTTATTGAAAGCACTCTGGTAAGCTGCCTCTATTCCTTTGTGGATTGAAGTAGAGTGTAAGGAAATAAAATATTATCTTTTTTTCAGAAAAAGAACGTTTTGGAAAATGAAAGTCTATTTTCTGTGTTTGTTTTGCTTTGTGATAGAAACGGAAGATAAGGGAAGGATTATCCAATTCCACAAGCTTTGTGCTCTGGGGAATACAGGACTGATGCTTGATATTAAATGTATGGGCTACAGTGTAAATTTCTACTGTTGGAATAATTGTGCTGGCATTGTTATTTTCACCTTTATTATCACTTTCATATATTATTACAGGGAGGAGGAAAGAGTAGGATGTGAATTCTTTCACTCTTTTTGTTCAGAGTCAGCTTTATTGATAATTTACATAACGTAAAATTTATCCTTCTTAAGTATGCTATTCAATACATTTTGCCAAAGTTTCAGAGTTATATAACCACCACCACAATTCAGATGTAGGACATTTCCCTCACTCTAGAAAGTTCCCTCATGCTCTTTTGCAATCAACAATCTTCCCCATTCTGCCCCTGCTCCCAGCCCATTCACCTGATTTCTGTCCAAATATTTTTGAGTTGTTTTGCTCCAAGTGTTATTATATAAATAAAACCATACAGTATGTGGCCTTTTGTGTCTGACTGCTTTCAACTGGCATCGTGCTTTTAAAGATCATCCATGTTATTGCATATACTAATCGTTCATTTCTTTTTATTGCTTCACAGCTGTTTTAGTCTGTTTTGTGTTGACACAACATAATACAAGAGGCTGGGTAATTTACAGAGAAAAGAAGTTTATGTAGCTCATGGTTATGGAGGCTAGGAAGTCCAACAGCATGGTGCCTGCATCTGGTGACAGCCTTCATGCTGCATCATCCACAGTGGAAGGTGAAAGGGCAAGAGACAGCAAAAGTGAGAGAGCAAGAGAGTGCCCAACTCACATTTATCACAATCCACTCTCGAGATAATAAACTCACTCCCTTCATAATGACATTAATCCTTTCATGAGCCCTCATGGCCTAATCACCTCTTAATACAGTCACAATGGCAATTAAATTTTAGCAGGAGTTTTGGAGGGGACATTGAATCCATAGCAGTAGCAGTTTATCTTTTCATTAGTTGAGGACCATTTGGATTGTTTATAATTTGGGGTGATTATGAATAAAGCTTCCATAAACATTTGCATGCAGCTCCTTTTGTGGACATATATTTTCATTTCTTTTGGATGAACATCTATAATAGGATTGCTGGGTCATATGGTGGGTGTATATTGAACTATATAAGAAATTGTCAAACTGTTCTTTCAAAGTGGCCAGGAGAGCCATTTTGCATCCCTGCCAGTAATGCATGAGAGCTCCAGTGCTCTGTATCCTCTACGGCACTTGCTGTTGAGGATTTTTGTTTGTTTGTCATTCTAATAGGTGTGTAGAGGTATCTCATTGTGGTTTTAAATTGCATTTACCTGGCCAGGCGCGGTGGCTCATGCCTGTAATCCCAGCACTTTGGGAGGCTGAGGTGGGTGGATCACAAGGTCAGGAGATGGAGACCATCCTGGCTAACATGGTGAAACCCCGTCTCTACTAAAAATACAAAAAATTGGCCGGATGTGGTGGTGGGCGCCTGTAGTCCCAGATACTTGGAAGGCTGAGGCAGGAGAATGGCATGAACCCTGGAGATGAAGCTTGCAGTGAGCCGAGATAGCACCACTGAACTCCAGCCTGGGCAACAGAGTGAGAGTCCGTCTCAAAAAAAAATAAAATAAAATAAAATAAATTGCATTTACCTAATGGCTAACGTTATTGAGCATTTTTCATGTGTTTACTCGCCATCTGCATTTTTACTTGAGTGTCTGTTTAAATTTTTTGTCCATTTTTAATGGTGTTGATTTTCTAATCATTGAGTGGTAAGAGTTCTTTACATGTTTGGGATACAAGTCCTTTATCAGATATGTTTTTCTGCAAGCACTTTCTACAAGTCTGAAGCTTGCTTTTAAAATTTTCTTAACAGTGTTTTCTGAAGAGCAGAAGTTTTTAATTTTAATTAAGTCCAAGTTATCAATTATTTTTATAGTTTTTGCCATATGTGCTTGTCTATAAAAATCTTTGCCTAACCCAAGGTAACAGAAATTTTCATCCATTCTCTTCTAGATGCTTTATAGTTTTAGGCTTTACATTTATGTTTGTGATCAATTTTGCTTTGATATTTGCATATGGTGTGAGCTAAGTGTTGACATTCATTTTTGCTTATGGATATTGAATTGCTCCAACACCGCGTGTTGGAAAGTCTCCTCTTTCCCCTTTGACTTACCCTGGCATCTTTGTGATCTCTCATTACTGACTTGGAATGAGATGCTGCCATTTACTTCCCCGCCTCCCCGCCCCCCACCATGGCTTTTCACGTCTGAGCTAGGCATGAAGCCTAGACAGGAATTTTGGTTGCAATACATAACCATCTGTAAGGAGAAAATGTTTTCTGTAAGCGACTAATAAAAAAGCCTCCTAAAGCCTGATGAATTGGCCTCAGCATCTGAGTGCTTTCCTCTGGTTTTAAAAGAGAAAGCTGAAAGACATCCAGGCTCACCTGTTCAAATGAAGTTCAGCTTCCTCTGATTGGATGGCCATAAAATCTGCTTTTATCTGCCATCGTAGCCTTTTCTGAAAGAAATCCAATTTAGCAAGTAGAATATAGTTATTCCAGCTGACAACTACATGCTGGTGGTGAGCCGCATAAACCCCTGTGTACTGGCACCTGCAGATTGGCTGAAATGAAGACGGTGCCAAAATGTGTCTATGGCAGGCCACTCATCCTGGGGCCAACGGGGGCCACCATTGAACATGACAATGGGACCTACGGTGTTTGGAGGGAAGCAGGGAGCTCAAGAGTCCTCACATTCTGTCACATATGAATTCTTTGATCTGGTGAACTTTTGTTTGCTTACAGTCAGTTTCCTCACCGTGAGCTGGGGACAGAAGAACTCATGTGTCAGGGTGAAGACAGGAGGTAATGCAGGTACCAACTTGAATATTCTGTACTTAGGGTGTTCTCCGGGTTATAACCATCATCATGGTTAAAAAAAAAAAAAGCCAGATGAACTTTCAACAGAGGTGTCAAGGTTGAAATCTTTGCTATGTAACTTAGTTGGTATATGACAACGTGTGGCCCTCTTCTCTAATGCCTACTTTGTAGGGTGGCTGAGTGGATTAGGGCGGATCACCTAAGGTCAGGAGTTCCAGACCAGCCTGGCCAACATGGCAAAACCCCGTCTCTACTAAAAATACAAAAATTAGCCAGGCGTGGTGGCAGGTGCCTATAATCCCAGCTACTCAGAGGCTGAGGCAGGAGAATCGCTTGAACCTGGGAGGCAAAGGTTGCAGTGAGCTGAGATAGCACCACTGCACAACAGAGCAAGACTCAATCTCAAAAAAAAAAAAAAAAAAAAGGAAAAGAAAAAGAAATGATATAATTAAAACACCTAGTCCAGTTTGACAAAGCTTTTGGCAGTATTGCTTTTATTATTTATGGTAGGCTGGATAATGTTCCCCCGACCCCCACAATTATCAATGCCTTAATCCCTTATGATACCTTATATGGTCTGAAGGAAAAGCAAACCTAGAGATAGTGTCAGATCCCACAGGTTAAAGGCTCACTCCCACAAGACTGCCTCTGATTCAGACACCAGATGCAAGTGATAGGTTGTAAAACAAACAAAAAGTAAGTAGTAGGTTGTCACCTACACTGACTACAAACTGGGGTTCCCATGACCCTCACCTCCCCACACACAACTTGAGTTTGGTTAATTTGCTAGGATGTCTTATAGAATTCAGGGAAACACCTTACTTATGTTTACCCATTTATTACAAAGGACATTACAAAGACTACAGCTGAGCAGCCAGGTGGAAGAGATGCAGAGAGCGAGGTATGGGAGGAGGGACGTGAAGCCTGCACACCCTCTCTCAGTACTCCACCTTCCCAGCCCACGTGTTCAGCAACCTAGAAGCTCATCAAGTCTTTTTGTTCAAGAGTTTTTACATAAGAGAGCTTGATAGAGCTTAATCTCCAGCCACCAGCCTCCCTAGCCAGAGATCCCAGGCCTTATGCTGGGATTGGTCTCATTTGCTAGCTTGGTCCGTTCCTTAAACCCAGCTTGCACCTGGGATTGCTAATCCCCGCTGAAAGCATTTTCCTGCTAGAGGTCTACTTAGGAATATCTGAGTGTCTCTTCTGTTATTCATCAGAGTGGAAAACGCTCCCTGTAACCTCTAAGCCTACGAGCTTAGAGAGCTTGAATGTTTCAAAATCATGTCGCTGCTCTGGAATCTGCCTGTAAAATTCCACTCACACTTTGCTTGGGACTAGAATGTCCCCATGCAATGCTGCCCGTACACTGAGCTCACAGCCCAGGATGCCAAAACGTTGGCTGATTTCTGCTCCCTTCATTGCTTTCTATCTTCCTTCCTTTCTCCCACCTTTCCTCTCATTAATACTGACTGATCACATATTATCTGCTAGGGACTTCATGCCTCTTCTCTTTCAACACTCCCTATAGCTTCATGAGATACATTTTCTTCTTAGATGAAGAAATCATTCCAAGATAACAAGTGGGGGAGACACGATCCCAGTCAGGACTGTTTCCGAACGCACCACGCTGTGCTGGTCCAGTCCCTCATTCATTTCCTGAGAGGGCACAGCTGTGAGGGATGGGCACAGCTGAGCCTGCTCAGGAACTCAGAATCCCGTGGCAGAGGCAGATTTGGAAAACTACTAATTACCACACGTTGTGGTTGGTGCTCCTGTATTACAGTGGCTTTCAAAGAGTGGAGCCCAGAGCGGCAGCATCAGGATCAGCCTGGAGCTTGTTAGAAGTGCACATACTTAGACCCCAGCCAGGCCTGCCGAGTCAGAAACCCTGGGCGTGGGGTGACCAGCCTTTGCCGTCATTCTGATGTTCACTAAAGTTTGAGAACCACTTCTACAGTATGTGGGATGATGGGACAAGGAGCAATGAACCCTTCCTAGTGGATGGGGTAGGCTTTACGGACCTTCCAGCGGAAGCCTGAGAGGCAGCAGAGGGGCAGATGCCTATTCCAGGCAAGGTAAGGAGCAATGCGGGCAGTGTCCTTGCCATGTAAAGGATGTGTGGTATTCTGAGATCCATGAGCAATGATAGTACTTGATAGTAGTTCAAGTACAGTTATGAGGTGGGAAATTAAAATGGCACCAGAACTTGGAGGACGTTGAAGCCAAGAAAGTTGAGACTTTCCTGTAAACAATAGGGAGTTGCTGATGACTTTTAAGCTGGGAATTGGCATGCTTATGTTTGAGTTTAAGAAGCATCATTTGGGGAGTGGGTTAAAGGAAGAGACAACAGGCATGTAAGCCTATGAATCAAACAGTAAATCGTTAAAAAAAAAAAAAAAAAGGAAGAAGGGAAAGAGAAAGCGTAAAAAAAACAACCATGAGTCTAACGAGCTAATTGATAGTATCTTACCCTTGAATTGAGACTTAGTTTCTGTTCAGGCTGCTAAAATGAAATACCATAAACTAGGTAGATTAAAAACAACAGAAATTGGCCAGGCACAGTGGCTCATGCCTGTAATCCCAGCAGTTTGTGGGGCCGAGGGGGGCGTGGATCATCTGAGGTCAGGAGTTCAAGGCCAACCTGGCTAACATGGTGAAACCCGGTATCCACTAAAAACACAAAAAAATTAGCTGGGCGTGGTGGTGGGCGCCTGTAATCCCAGCTACTCAGGAGGCTGAGGCAGGAGAATTGCTTGAACTCGGAAGGAGGAGGTTGCAGTGAGCCGAGATCACGCTATTGCATTCCAGCCTGGGTGACAAGACAGAGAATCCGTCTCAAAAACAAAACAAAACAAAAAGAAAACAACCCAGAAATGTATTCCTCAAGTTCTGGAGGCTGAGAAGTTTAAGATCAAGGCATCAGTGGAGTCAGTGTCTGGTTTGGGCCTATTTCCTGACACATAGATGTTGCCTCTTCCTGGGTCTTCACTTGGTGGAAGAGGTGAACAGCCTCCCTCCCTTGGGTCTCTTTTATGAGAGCACTAATCCCATGACCTAATCACCTCCCAAAGGCCCCACTTCCTAAGACCTTGGGGGTTAGGATTTCTTTTTTTTTTTAATTTTATTATTATACTTTAAGTTTTAGAGTACATGTGTACAACGTGCAGGTTTGTTACATATGTATACATGTGCCATGTTGGTGTGCTGCACCCATTAACTCATCATTTACATTAGGTATATCTCCTAATGCTGTCCCTCCCCTCTCCCCCCACCCCACAACAGTCCCTGGTGTGGTGTGTGATGTTCCCCTTCCTGTGTCCATGTGTTCTCATTGTTCAATTCCCACCTATAAGTGAGAATATGTGGTGTTTGGTTTTTTGTCCTTGCAATAGTTTGCTGAGAATGATGGTTTCCAGCTTCATCCATGTCCCTACAAAGGACATGAACTCATCATTTTTTATGGCTGCATAGTATTCCATGGTGTATATGTGCCACATTTTCTTAATCCAGTCTATCATTGTTGGACATTTGGGTTGTTCCAAGTCTTTGCTATTGTGAATAGTGCCACAATAAACATACGTGTGCATGTGTCTTTATAGCAGCATGATTTATAATCCTTTGGGTATATACCCAGTAATGGGATGGCTGGGTCAAATGGTATTTCTAGTTCTAGATCCCTGAGGAATCGCCACACTGACTTCCACAATGGTTGAACTAGTTTACAGTCCCACCAACAGTGTAAAAGTGTTCCTATTTCTCCACATCCTCTCCAGCACCTGTTGTTTCCTGACTTTTTAATGATGGCCATTCTAACTGGTGTGAGATGGTAACTCATTGTGGTTTTGATTTGCATTTCTCTGATGGCCAGTGATAATGAGCATTTTTTCTTGTGTTTTTTGGCTGCATAAATGTCTTCTTTTGAGAAGTGTCTGTTCATATCCTTTGCCCACTTTTCGATGGGGTTGTTTGCTTTTTTCTTGTAAATTTGTTTGAATTCATTGTAGATTCTGGATATTAGCCCTTTGTCAGATGAGTAGGTTGCAAAAATTTTCTCCCATTCTGGAGGTTGCCTGTTCACTCTGATGGTAGTTTCTTTTGCTGTGCAGAAGCTCTTTAGTTTAATTAGATCCCATTTGTCAATTTTGGCTTTTGTTGCCATTGCTTTTGGTGTTTTAGACATGAAGTTCTTGCCCATGCCTATGTCCTGAATGGTATTGCCTAGGTTTTCTTCTAGGGTTTTTATGGTTTTAGGTCTAATATATAAGTCTTTAATCCATCTTTAATTAATTTTTGTATAAGGTATGAGGAAGGGATCCAGTTTCAGGATTTCAGCATAGGAGATTTGAGGGAGACAAACATTCAGACCATGGTAGTTTCCAAGGGACAGACTGGTATTTTTGAGAGATGTATAAATGAGTACATGCCTAGACCCACAGGACTGTGTCTATACAGAATTAAACACCTGGTTGTAAATGAAAAACAACATTAGTTTAATGGCCTTCCTGGAGTCTTGTAGAAATCTTAAAATTCAATGTACAAAAAAAATCACCTGAGGCTCTAGTTAAAATGCAATAGGTATGAGGTGGTACCCAAGAATTTTCACTTCTAAGCTCCAAGGTAAAGCCATGTTACTGGTCTGAGGGCCATGCTTTCATTAGCAAGACTGAGGACAAATCTTATTATAGTCCAGAGATTGTACAGCATGTGTATTTTTTTCCTTCTAGAACAAACTCATTAGTGTATAATGATGCATCTGTTGGGTACCTTTATCTCTTCACTGTTTCTTCTTACATCTGCAGAAACCGAAGTAGCATATGGTATATAAATACATGTCTTTAAGAGAAGACAGAGTCCAACAGACCAAGGTTTAAATATCAATTCTGACAGTTAGTGGCTGGGTGGTGGTGGGTAAATCATGCATATTCCCTGAGTCTTCTGCCTTTATTGGTAAAATGGGAATAATAACACTTATTCTAATAATTAAAGATGAAATGGGATAAGTGTAAGTCATGTATGCACATGGCATATAGCCGATGTTCAGGTAATATGAACTGTATGGTTACATATGCATTTGTGCAGCCCTAACTGCCTTCTCCATGGCACAGACCAGACTTCTGGCCACTTCTCTGCCTTGGGCAGTATGGATTAGAGAGAAAAAAGGTCAGAAAGACTTGTTTACTCTGTGTCACACAGGCCCGCAGGGAAGGGCACTCAGCATGAGAGAATACATTTTTCCAAAGCCCTCATGCTACAAGATAAGCATTCTGCTTGGTTGGCCAAAATGTACTGAAGAGATAAGGGAAACAGACAACAGACACCCAAAGCAAGATTCTTTTAGTCAACTAACCGTTATGTAATTCAGGGCAGCTTAAAGATGGGATGTACTTTCTGCGGCAGAGAAGCCAGTAACTGCCTATCTATCAGTTCCCATCCAGCTCTCCCATTGCAGAGCATGTGGACAAAATGGGAAGGGAAAAAAATAAAACCTTGTAATCTTTTCCAAGGAGGCATCACGGTGCAGTGCTGTCAGACAAATGTGGCTATGGATTTCAGCTCTAATGCTAGCTGGGCAAATGTGGGCGAGCTACTTCATTTCTCTAAGCCTTGTTTCACTATCTGGGAAGTGGAGATAACACCAGCTCGCTCCCAGAGTGGTTGGGAAATGAGATTGCACACATAAAGCAGTGTCAGGTGCACACGCACACACACACACACATAGTGCACCCAGTGAAGACTTTTTGAGTTGAACAGGTCATGGTACAAGGCTGACTATAAACCCTTTGAGGGCAGCAACAGTCCTATTCGTTATTTACAGCCCATTGCCTTAAACACAGTAGGTTTCCAGTAAATGCCTTTGATCTAATTGATGCATCTATATACCTGTAATTTAAAATAATCTGGGGTTTGGAAAGGCTGTGATTTTTTACTGTCTCTAGATCAGAGTGAATTTTCTTAACTACAAAGATGAGCCTAGCAGCTTTGGCACACAGGCCCAAATAGCTCCCCAGGGCCTACAACAGGGATGCTTAATAGTTTCCACGTTTAACATTTCATCCCTGGTTGACTGGCAGTGGCTGCCTGGAGTCCTGAAGTGGGGAAGGCTTCCAGACTTCCCCAGAAAGCCTAGGAGGTGGATAGGGTCAATGGTGGGAAAGATACTGGATTCAATTTGGGATGATAGGGATAGGTGTGACAGGGGAAATTTAAGAGTTAGAATTTGACTCCCTGGACTCTATGATAAAATCTACAAATTTTTATAATTTAAAAACAAACTTCTGAGTCACTTATGAATTAAAGATGAATTAATAAAGAAAAATTTGTAAATGCTTGGAACCAAGTGATGATAAAATTGCTATTTAACAAAATGTGGGATGGCATTCAATTGCTTTTTAGGAGGAATTTTATAGCCTTCAATGATGATATTGGAAAAGAAGCAAATGAGATGAGAAAAAATGAACTAAGTGTTCAACTTAAGAAGCTGGAAAAAGCACAAGCAAATAAACTCAAAGAGATTAGAGTGGAATTATAAAAATAAAATGAGATAGAAAACAGAGAAGGAAGTATAAAAAACTTGAAGTTGGGTTTTTTTTTGGTTTGTTTTTTTGTTTAGCTTTTGAGACAGAGTCTCACCCTGTCACTTAATCTGAGTAGAGCGGTGCGATCACTGCTCACTGCAGCCTGGACCTCCCAGGCTCAAGCAGTCCTCCTACCTCAGCCTCCTGAGCAGCTGGGACTACAGGCATGTGCCATCACACCCAGCTACATTTTTTGGTATTTTCTGTAGAGACAGGGTTTTGCCATGTTGCCCAGGCTGGCTTCGAACTCCTGGGCTAAAGCCATCCAAACCTGCCTTGGCCTCCCAAAGTGCTGGATTACAGGGGTGAGCCACCACATCCGGCCTGAAGTTGTTTTTTTTAAAACTCTAAAAAATTAAGAAACTTCTAGCAATATTGAAAAACCTCAAATATGACAAAATACTCAAATTTTTAAAAATATCAAAAGTAGGAAAATAGACATAAATGCAAATTCAGCAGAGATTTTAGAAACAGTAAAAGACCATGTGAATACTTTTATATCAATATATTTAGAAGCAGGCATAATAGACAAATAATAGAAAAATATAGATCATTAAAACTGACTCAAGAAAAAGTGAAAACCTTGAGTGGCACAAGAGTTATCATGGGAATTAATTGTAGAATTCATTTTTTCTCATACATAAAACATCACGCTTAATAGTGATGGTACAGATAATGTCACTCTTCACACAAATTCGGAGAAAAGCAGAGGGAACAGTCCTCTTAAATTGTTACAAACTTGATATTTAAACCAGAGAAGGACTATGTTAAAAAGCAAAATATGAGCCAATCTTATTCAAGAATGTAGACGAAAAATTCCTAAACTAAATACAAGAAAACAAACTGAATCCAACAATAGATAAGCGTATACTATAACTAGGTTGGCTTTACTTCAAAAAAGCAAGATTGACTTAACAGAAAAATCTATTTATCTAAATTACAAGATTACCAGATTGAAAGGGGAAAAATTTGTCTGATAATCGTATTAGTGCACAGGAGAAGGATTTGACAAAGCTAAGCCAAAGTTTACACTTATACCTAGTGTTCCATTATTGGAACGCTAAGCACGTGGGAGTTATTTATATCCTACTGCTCAAGGTCATCACTAAGGTCTGATTGCAAAAATTCAAAAAAATTGCAACCTCAGGCATAAGTGGGTTAAAAATGAAACAACAATTTTATAGTGGAAATAAAGAGTGACTTCCTTTGCCTGATGAAGTTTAGCAAAACAATTAAATGTCCTACTCAAAGGTAAAATGTTAAAAGCAGGCCTTTTTAATTTGAAATAAAACAAGGAAGACTACTATCTCTACCAGTGAGCAGTCTTTATGCTGCAGGTCTAAACCAGTATACAAGGCAAGGAAAAGAAATGAGAGTTGTGAGGAATAGAAAGGAAGAAGCTTTAATTATGCATAGATTATATAAACACTCACTTATAAAACTTAAAAAATTATATACAAATTATTAATGTACGTATGTATTGTGAAACAATTCACTGATTAGTGCTGGGACAATTTCTTATTCATATGAGGAAAATGAAATCAAATGCCTTCCTTATCTAAAAATTTATTTTGGATAGATAAAACACCAAAAAAAAAAAATTTAAATGTGAAAAGTATAAACCAGTGAGAATGAATTTAGAAATTTATAGTAGGGAAAAATTTCATAAATAAATAAAAATGCAGGCAATAAAGAATATCAATCCATCTAACCATATTAAATTGAGAAGCCATAATGAGTGGAGAAAATTCACAAACAGGGAAATTTATTTTAAACCTAAACTGTTTTGGTGTGCAGAATATATGATGAACTCCTAGGCGCAATAAGAAAGCACTCCCACCTCCACCACCCCTCCAGCATGTAACTTAATAGAACAAGAGACAAAAAAAACCTGAACAGGCAATTCAGAGATGAGAAAATACAAATGGGCTAAAAGCGTAGAAAAAGATCAACTTATAAGTAACTGGGGAAATCCAGACTAAAACCACAGTGAGATACCACTCAATACCAAGCACGTTCGCAAAATTTTTAAAAACCAGTTACTATTAAGTATTGAAGGGCAGGTTGAACAACAATACAAAAACTGATACTCCCAGTAAGAGTATAAATTGATACGAGGCCAGGCACGGTGGCTCACGCCTGTAATCCCAGCACTTTGGGAGGCCTAGGCGGGCAGATCGCTTGAGGTCAGGAGTTCGAGACCAGCCTGGCCAACATTGTAAAAACCTGTCTCTACTGAAAATACAAATATTAGCCGGGTATGGTGGTGCGTGCCTGTAGTCCCAGCTACTAGGGAGGCTGAGGCAGAAGAATGGCTTGAACCCTGGAGGCAGAGGTTGCAGTGAGCAGAGATCGTGCCATTGCACTCCAGCCTGGGTGACAGAGTAAGATTCCATCTCAAAAAAAAAGATACAAATACTTTGGGGAAATTTTTGACATTATCTGGTAAGCCTTAATATAGGCATATTGCCCAAGCCAGCAATTCCATTTTGCTGTTTATACCCCAAATTAAATGTGCATTCCCACATGGCTCACAACAGCAAAATACTGCAAACAACCCAAATGTCCATCAATAAGAGAATGGATAAACAAGTTATAAAACACTTTGTAGCTATGGAAATGAACCATGGATATATAGAGCTACATTTATGAATCTCACAATCAAAATATTGATCAAAAGGAAACTGACACAGCCATTCATTCAGACATTAGGATTCCAACTATATCAAGGTCAAAACTGTCAAGTACAAATCAATATACAAAATATGAAGAGATGTAAATTAATGATTAACACAAAATTTGGGATTTGAGTACCCCCTGGGTATTAGGAAGGGAGGAGGGTGGGGTTGGAGAGGGGCAAGTTTAGATTGCTGATATCCTGGCAATGTTCAGTGTTTAAACTGGGAGGTGGGGCACAAATACTTACTATTATTTAAACAACACATATTCTGAAACATGTACGTGATATGCCTCATAATTGTAAAGATTAAAATGAGTGAGTGTAGAGATACTACATGCAGTCACTTTCCTTGCTTTCCTCCATGATATCCCGTTGGACACACCAGCCGCCTATTTTGATTCCAGTTTGACATAATTGGTTATTGTTTATGTCTCAAAAAAAAATAAGAGCCAATTTTCTTGTTCCCTCCTTACATTTCTTTCTTTTATACCTAGGCCAGACCTAGAAATGTATTTTCCATACAAATATCATTGCTATGTAAATAGAAGTGCAACCTCACGTTCTCCCAGCAGAGTTATTTACGGGAGTCCCCTTCTTCCCTACTCAGTAATTTGATTGGGAATAAACCAACACAGTTAACTTCCAGGGTGATTTGAGGTAGAAATACACAATTTGGGAAAGTAAACAAAAAAACAACTCACTTTTTTTTTTTTTGTGGAGGCTGACATGTTTGAGCCAGAGAAATCTGGAGTTCAATCCACCAGAGCTCCAGGTGTGTCTGATTCCCAAGCCCAAGCTCCTGGTTACCGTCCCATAATTACTAAAACTAAGTACTCACCTTTTTGAGTCTCAGTTTCTTCATCTGTAAAATGGTGCTTCAATCTTCCTGAGTCTGTTTCCTCATCATTATCCCTGTATCACAGCGTTGTTGTGAGAGTAAATGAGAAAATATGTAGATGTCAAATAGTATGGCAATTCCCCAGAAAAGTAAAAATATAATTACCAGATGATCCAGCAACCCCACTTCTTGGTATGTATCCAAAAGAATTGGGTGCAGGGACTTGAAGAGATGTTTCTACAGCCATGTTCACAGCAGCATTATGCACAATAGCCAAAAGGTGGAAGCAATTGACGTGTTGACCGATGGATGAATGACCATCTTGTATGGCCTATCCATAAAAGAGAATAGTATTCAGCCTTAAAAAGGAAGAATATTCTGGCACATGCTACAACTTGAATGAACTTTGAGGACACTATGCAAAGTGAAACAAGCCAGTCACAAAAAGACAACTACTGCATGATTCCACGTATGAGGTAGCTAAAGTCATCCAGATTCATAGAGCCAGAAAGTGAAATGATGGTTTTCAGAAGGTGGAAATGGGGCAAATGAGGAGTTAGTGTTTAATGGATGCAGAGTTTCAGTTTTGTGAGATGAAAAGAGTTCCAGAGATTGGTTTGCACAATGATGTGAATTCACTCAACAGTACAGAACTGTACACTTAAAAATGATTAAGATAGTAAATTTTATGTTGTGGGTATTTGACCATGATTAAAAAATATCTCTGTATATGTCTCAACGCTCAACACACAGTAAGAATTCATTACAATCTATAATTCTGTTCTGGTTGTCATTGTCAGCCTGGTCCTTTATCGGGTTATGAGCTGGAATTCACTCTATCATGAAGGCCATCTGGCCATTTTTACTTTAGACATGCCATCAGCAGATGACCTAACTCCTCCACTGTGGTCATGATGCAAACAGAAAATTACGTAACACAAAGCTAAAATGTTTCTTCCAAAGGCCCATGGCTGCTGCTCATTGCAGGCTGAGCCTTAGATCATTGTTCATATTTCTTCCAAAATCAGTTTTAGGGCTTGCCACACTCCAGCTGTTATGCTGGTGCTGGCATCTCCATTCATAATTGACAAGGCAGAAAGTGAATTAAAAATTAATTCAAAATGCTTTGAAGGGAAATGGAGCTGATGTTCTGGGCTGGCTGTTACCATTGCCTTGCATGTTCAATGCCCCTGTCTAGTTCTGGCTCAATTGTCTGCCTCACAAACCTCTCAGAGATCATGCCTGCTTGACTATCTTTTTTTTTTTTTTTCATGCGTGGAGGAGGATGGAGACAGAATTCCCACAAAACAACCTATCTGATTGCACTTAGGGGTTGCTTATCTTCAGAATGCCTTAAGAAATGGCTTAGGAGCCAAGCATGACTCCCTAATATACACTGAAGTGTCCAAACAGTCACATTTTCCCCCAAATAGGTTATTCCCTCAATGTGATGGTGTGTGCAAAATGATGCCATATGCTTCTGAAAGTAGAAGATTCCCTGATCCTTTCTTTTATCCCTCCTTCTTCCTTGCTCCTATCCAAGGGAGGAGGGTTAATAGGATTGCCTAGAGCTACAGCAGCTTCACTAGAGTGTAAAAACATCCGGCAAAGTCTCTTTCACTCAGCTGGAGGGCAAGCTGCCTAGTCCCGCCATCTTAGTTTCCCAAGAGAAACAAGAGAGAGTCACACACACACACACTCTCTCTCTTGGCATTCATGACTAAGCATCATGGCCATTGCCATGTTCCTATACCAAGTGTTTTATGAGATAATGTCAAGACTACAAAATCTAGTTAGCTTAGGGAGAAATACAATTCCCTGCTTAGACCTTGAAGCTAGACTTACATACCCCAATCAGCTTTTCCAGGAGCCCAAACAACAATAAAATGATGCTTTGATTTTCCTTTGCTAATGGTCTTACGAGAATCACTACATCTGCAACCCCATGGGAGGTGAAGAGATGGACTAGGAAGTATCCAGATGCACTTGAATTCATTATCATTACCCTCAACCTGAACTCCTAACAGTGGATATAGACTATTCCAAATTATATCAAGAAAAAAATGCTGTATGTTCTGTTGGTAATTTAGTTCAAAGATGAAGGTGGTGTGCTACAGTAAAGAGGGCAGTGTTCAACCCAGACAGCCCTGAGCTCAAGTTTGGACTCTTCTTCTACCTGTGAGACCACACAAATCAATTCACTTCTGTGGACTCAGTTTTAGTATGTTATAAGTGGGAAAATGAGAGAACTTAGCTCAAAACGTTGTTAGGAATATTAAGTGAAATACAGCATGGAAACGGTGGAGCCCTCCGTAACTGGCTGCTGTTAATGTCACCATGAGGACTGAGACCCAAAGTGAGAGACTGAATTGGTGCTCTGGCCGAGGGTATGCCTCAGCTTGTGGGATGAACACTGAGGATGGGTGTCTGTGTTTCCAAGATGAGCTGTAAGCAGGGGCCTGCCTACCGACCAACTTCCTGGGTGCTTGTTTTACCCTTCTGAGTAGAGCTGGTTTATAAACTCTATGCTTGCATTGATCATGGATTCCTCCAAACCATTTAACATTTGATTGTCCAAAAACTAATAACTTTGGAGAAAGGAAGGCAGTTGAACTCGTTCTTCTCAAACTTTTACATTATTCCCGGTACCATCTGTCTTCTTCTGGCAAAGTGCTGCTTTTGGATGTGTCTGTGTGATTGGAGGGAGAAGTGGGGATTTTGAGAGTATTTGCGTTATTAAAATGAAGCATCTGGTTAAAGCAAAAATAAACATAGGCTCCAACTCTGGAAGAGGATATTTTTCCTTGAAAATTTTTTTCTTTAATTAATTTTATTATTATAAATGTTCATTATAGGAAAATAAAATTAAAAATTATAAAATAAAACAAATACATTAAAAAATTAAGAAGGAGGAAAAAATTAAAACACATGTATTTCTACCACTCAACCATTATTTATATTTTGGCATACTCTTTCCAGATATTTTTGCTATATTTCTCTCTATGCACCCAGCCTTTGAGAAAAATATAGGGATGCTTCTATGTAAGCCATTTTTTATTTTTCAATTTTTTACTTAAAATGAGCATTTTCCTACAAAAATAAATATAGATTCATATCATAATCATCCACAATGGCCGCAAAACAGCCCATTTTGTGGATGTACTATAATTTATTTAACTGGTCTGCTATTGTTACATATTGTAATGGACACTTGTTGGTTGTTTACTTGGAATTCACATAAGTATTTTTCTAACAGTTGTCTAATTTTTATTCGGAAGACCATGCTTTCTCCATGTAGCACAGGGACTGTGGGGAGATCTTGCTGCACTCCCAGTTGCAGGGGCAGCACCAAACATCACATTTCACCCCCCACACACATTCATTCCACTCCCATTGTGGTTGTGCCATCACCTCGGTTGGTCCAATCAATTAGACTTACCTCACCGTGACTCTTGCTTGGAATGACAGAACAGATGTTTCCCTTCTCCCTCTCATGGATGAAAGAACAGGTAGCCCTAGGAGATGTTGGCAGCTATCTTGCAATAACAAAGGGAAGCAGGCTTAAAATGTCCTGTACTGTTGGATTCCCATGGCTGAAAACCATTGTTTCATCTGTTTTGTCCAGGTTTTTTTTTCAATTGTTTCAACTAGGAGGTTAAATCTGCTCTCCATTGTTCCATTTTGGTTGGAGATGGAAATATGAAGCATCTAAATATGACATAGAGGACAAAATTCTAATTGATACTCCACAGGTCACAGGTTCTCTCGTGTGACTGAGAGGGGGGAGGGACAAGGCACTGCAACCATCTCTGCAAGGCCACATAGAATGGGTGATGGGTTAGTTCATCAAAGGAATGGACTACAGCAAGCAGCTGTGCTTGTTTTGCCATCTTCCTGGACTGTCATGTTGATTAATTGAGAATCTCTATGAATGACGACTGGCTTGGCGTGGCTAGGTAATAAACGAATGTTTGTGATTATTATTGAAAAAGATAAGCAGATTGGAAAAAATATTGTGGTTGAAACTTGCAGAAATGGGTTGGAAAGTGGCTTTGAGACCATCCAGCCGACTGACGGGATGATTATATTGGCTGTTTGGGAGGTGTCACTCATTGGCTTGGGGAAATCATATGCCTTGAAAACTGGAAGAATCTGTTTTTGAGGGAAATATCTATTAAGGAATATGTTCAGGGCGTTCCTTCTCAGAGATCTGAAAGCAACATATAAGGGGAAGTTGAAAATATGGTAGATTTTCAGCCTAGAGAAGAGAAGACTAAATGGGGGAGACAAGACAGCTATTTGGTGTGTCCATGGGGCCTTGGTGAAGAAAAAGGATTCTAGTTAGTTGCCTTACCCAAGATTATGCAGTTACTAAGTGGCAGATCTGGAACTAGAACCTCAGTGTATCTGATTCCTAGCTTGGTGCTGAGTAACCTTGGGAGCAAGTAGAATTATTCAACAATGAAACATGAGACTACAAGAGATGGTGAGCTCTTTTTTCCTGGAAGTATTCAAGCAGCAGCTAAAGGACTATTGTATTAGTCTGTTCTCACATTGCTATAAATACCTGAGACTGGGTAATTTATTAAGAAAAGAGGTTTAATTGGCTCATGGTTCTGCAAGCTATTCCAGAAGCATAATGCTGGCATCTGCTCTACTTCTGGGTAGGCCTCAGGAAACTTACAATCATGGCAGAAGGTGAAGTAGGGGCAGGCAAGTCACAAGACCAGAGCAGGAGCAAGAAAGAGAGGGGACACACTTTTAAACAACCAGATCTTGCAAGAATTCCCTATCACAAGAACAGCACCAAGGGGGATGGTGCTAAACAATTCATGAGACATCTGCCCCCATGATCAAATCACCTGCCACCATGCCCCACCTAAAACTTGAGGATTACAATTAAACATGAGATGTGGGTGGGGACACAGATCCAAACCATATCAACCATACACTATGAATGTTGTAGAGAGGATTCCTGCAGTGGGCAGGAAGCTGGATGACCTGCCCTGAGGTCATTTCTAACTCCAAGGGTCTAAAGCTTTCTCTAAGGTTGAGTTTTCTACAGGACTTCTGGTTCTGCCTATAGCATAATACGTGATGTGCTCTTAATTTTGAAGATACTAGAAGAAATATATCCAGCAGGAGCATACCAATTGTGCAATAAAATGAATTTATACATATTTTTATTGAATTTAGCTTCTCTGACTTCCAAAATACATATCTTCCAGAATTTAATGGGGAATTAAAGTTACTAATTTCAGAAAAAGTCTAGGCAGATGGCAACAGTGATTCCATCACATCTTAAATAAAGACTAGGGAAGAAAGAGTTACTTTATTCTCTAGATATGGGAATAATTTTGAGGGTTTTTTGTTGTGACTATTTTCTAGCCTTATTTGAGATTCTGTAAACAATCCCTGGATTCATACAGGAAGCATGCAATTTATGGAGTCATTCCTTTCCATGGGAGATGTGGTAGGAAGACAATACATTTGTAAAGGTGTTAGTTTTGAGATTATATAGACCTAGTCAAGTCTCAGTTCTGCCATTTCCTGGCTGGGTAAACTTAAACAAAGCAGTGCCCTCTCTGAGCTTTCTTTTTTCTCTTTTACTTGTTGGAGAGAATCCCTATGTCACAGGATATTATTATATAAAATGAGCTGACATATTAAAGTTCCTGCAACACAGTAGATTCCCTTTCTGAATGGCCCACCTGTTCCATCACTGCATTATGTGTAAACATTGAAAGCCCTTTAAGTGCAGGTGCAATGACTGGTTCATCTTTGTAACTGCAATACTCGGTACCATGCCTGACCCAGAGTGAGAACAGAGTGCCCTGCAGAGTGAGAATCCAGAAGAGAGAAGCCAGGCTTCAAAAACCAGACCCAGGGTAGCACTGGGAAGAGACCTAGTAGAGCCCTTGTATCTGTACATAAATAAAAATAACACAAGATACAAGCTACATAACATAGGGCATATCAAAGACATGCCACACATCTGAATTTGTTTACAATAAGCACTACTTACAATAAGCACTAGAATTCATTTCTAATTACCATTATTTGCTCTCAAACATGTTTTTAGTAACCATGATCCTTGAGGTTTCAATGAAAGACATAAATTTTTGCTTGTCAATAATTATTCCACATTCTGACTACAATGGAATGAAACTAGAAATCAGTAGCAGAAGGAAAACTAGAAAATTCACAAACATGTGGAAGTTAAACAATACACTCTTAAACAACCACTGAGTCAAAGAAGAAATAACAAAAAAAATTATTATATATCTTGAGACGAATGAAAATGAGGACACAACATGCCAAAACTTATGGGATGGAGCAAAGGCAATACTAAGAGGATAGCTTATTATAATAAACACCTCCATTAAAAAGAAGGATATCAAAGCAAGAGCCTAACTTTATGCCTCAAAGAACTAAAAAAAGGACAACTAAACCCAAAGTTAGCAGAAGGGAGGAAATAATGAAGATCAGAGCATAAATAAATGAAATAGAGAATAGAAAAGCAATATAAAAAAATCAGTGAAACTAAGAGTTGGTTTGAAATATTTTTTTAAGATGGAGTCTCACTCTGTTGCCCAGTGTGGAGTGTAGTGGCACTGTCATAGCTCATAGCAGCCTCGAACTCCTGGGCTCAAGTGATCCTCCCACCTCAGCCTTCCAAGTAGCTGGAACTGCAGGCACACACCACCATGCCTAGCTAATTTTAAAAAGTTTTTGTAGAGATGAAGTCTCACTTTGCTGTCCAGGCTGTTCTCAAACTTCTAGCTTCAAGCGATCCTCCCACTTTGGCCTCCCAAAGTACTGGGATAACAGGCATGAGCCACTCTGCCTGGCCCATTTTTTTGTTTGTTCGTTTGTTTGTTTGTTGTTGTGTTTTTTTAAAAGCAACAAAATTGACAAACTCTTAGCTAGAATAAGAAAAAAAGAGAAGACTCAATTAAAGAGAATCAGTGTTCTGCGAAAGGGCCATATATGCAAAGTGATTCCCAAATGCTGCAAGAACCAAGAAACCAAAGAATAAGACAGACAAATCCAGCTTGTCAGTAGTGGGTGTTTTATTGGAGAAACTTACAGACAGAAGTGTAGTCCTGGGTGGCTGCAAGACAGGTAGATCTCTGCACTGTTATTCCCCAGACCTAGGGCTTAAATGCCATGGGGAAAGGGGGTACATGCTCCAGGGAGATAATTAAGGGCAACCCTTCAGAACAGGCATGTATGCTACATGCATTATGACCTATAATTTGTGCTATAACATCAAGGTTCACATGTTTGTATTCTAGGGACAGTAAGTAAAGTAGGACTCAGGAGGCATTCACAGGACTGGGGCTAATCAGAAATCAACATGGTGGATTAGCATTCAAGATAGAATCAGTGTTGTCTCCACAATCAGAAATGAAAAAGAAGACATTACAATTGATGCCACAGAAATACAAAGGATGATCAGAGACTATTATGAACCATTATATGCCAATAAATTGGATAACCTAGAAAAAAATTGATAAATTCCTGAAACTTACAGCCTAACAAGACTGTATCACGAAGAACTATAAAATCTGAAGAGAGAAATCTGTAATCAAAAGCTTCCCAACAAGATTAGCCTAGGACCAGACTTTACTGGATAATTTAAAAAATAATATCAATTCTTCTCAAACTTTTCCAAAAACTTGAAGGAAAGGGAACACTGCCAAACTCATTTTATGAAGCCAGCATTACTCTGCTACCAATGCCAGACAAAGATCTATAAGAAACAAAACTACAAGAACTACAACAAAACAAAAACAAAAATCTACAGCCCGGTATCCCTGATGAATATTGATGTAAAAATCCTCAACAAAATTCTAGAAAACTAAGTTCAACAGCACATTAAAAGGATAATATGCCATGGCCAAGTGGGATTTATCCTGGAATGTGAGGATGATTCAGCATGTGAAAATCATATATAATACACCACATTAACAGAACAAAGGATAAAAATCACATGATCACATCAGTTGATGCAGAAAAAGCATTTGACAATATTTAAAGCACTTTTATGATAAAAACTCTCAACAAACTAGCAATAGAAGGAAATTACCTCAACATAATAAAGGCTATATATGAGAAGCCCACAGTGAACATCACATTTAGTAGTGAAAAACTGAAAGCTTTTCTTTAAGATTAAGAACAAGGTGAGGATATCCACTCTTGCCACTTTTATTCAAGAGAGTACTGGCTTCTAGCTGGAGCAATTAGGCAAGTAAAAGATGTGAAGTCATCAAAATTAGAAAGAAAAAATTAAAAACATTTTTGTTCACAAATGACATAATCTTATACGTGGAAACCCTAAAGATTACACACAAAAAAATACTGTTAGAATAAACAAAATCAGTGAAGTTGCAGGAGAAAAAAAAGACACAAAAATTTGTTGCATTTTCATATACTAGTAATGAACAATCTGAAAAGAAAATTAAGAAAACAATCCCATTTAAAACAGCATTTAAAAAATAAAATACTTAAAAGTAAAGTAAACTTAATCAAAGAGATGAAAGACTTTTACACGGAAAGCTGCAACACATTACTGAAATAAATTAAGGAAGACACAAATAGATAAAAAGACACCCTATGTTCATGAATTGTAACGGTTAATATTGTTAAAATGCCCATACTATTCAAAACGATCTACAGATTCAGTGCAACCCCTATTAAAATTCCAATGGCATTTTTTTGAAGAAATAGAAGAACCAATCCTAAATTGTATATGGAATCTCAAAAGATTATGAATAGCTAAAACAATCCTCAAAAAGAACAAAGCTAGAGCCTTCACACTTCCTGATTTCAAAACATGTTACAAAGTGACAGTAATAAAAAGAGTATTGCACTGGTGTAAAGACAGACATATAACCCAATAGACTTAAATACAACTCAGAAATAAATCCTTATGTTTATGATCAAATGATCTTCAAAAAGGGTGCCAACATAGACCAACAAAATAGAATAGAGAGCCCAGAAATAAAGCTGCACACCTACAACTGATTTTTGACAAAGTCAAAAAAAAAACAAGCCATAGGGAAAGTACTCCCTATTCAACTAATAATGCTGGGATAACTGGCTAGCCATATGCAGAGGAATAAAACTGGACACCTTTCTTACAGCATATACAAAAATCAACTCCAGATGGATTAAAGATTTAAATGTAAAACCTAAAACTATAAAGACCCTGGAAGATAATCTAGAAAATACCATTCTGGATACAAGCCCTGGCAAAGATTTCATGATGAAGATGCCAAAAGCAATTGCCACAAAAATGAAGGTTGACAATGGGACCTAATTAAACTAAAGAGGTTTTGCACAGCAAAAGAAGCTATCAACAGAGTAAAAAGACAACGTACAGAATAGGAGAAAATATCTGCAAACTATGCATCTGATGAAGGTCTAATATCCAGACTCTATAACAGACAGTGAGATTGAAACAGTAATAAAAAAAAATGCCAGCAAAAAAAATCCACGACCAGATGGATTCAGAGCTGAATTTTATCAGGTATTCAAAGAAAAATTAGTACTATTCTTACTGAAACTATTCCAAAAGATAGAGTAAAAGGGAATCCTCCCTAAATCGTTCTATGACGCCAGTATCACCCTAATACCAAAAATTAACTCCATATACAAAATTAACTCAAAATGGGTTAAAGACCTAAACATAAGACAAACATAAAACCTGAAACTATAACATTCTCAGAAAAAACACAGGGGAAAATCTTCATGACATTGGGTTTGAAAAAAGATTTTTGGATATTATATGAAAAGCCCAGGCAATGAAAGCAAAAATAAACACATGGGATGACATCAAACTTAAAAGCTTCTTTGCAGGAAAAATCAATCAAGACTGAAAAGGCAAACTACATATGGGAGAAAATATTTGCAAACCATTTATCAGATAAGGGGTTAATATTCAGAATATGTAAAGAACTCCTACAACTCAACAACAACAAAAAAACAGCCTGATTTAGAAATGGGTGAAAAACTTGAATAGATGTTTCTCCAAAGAAGATATACAAATGGCCAACAAGCACATGAAGAGATGATTAGTATCACTAATCATTAGAGAAATGCAAATCAAAACCATAATGAGATATGACTTCACATGTATTAAAATGGTCTCTATCAAAAAAAACAACAACAGAAAATAGCAAGTGTTGGTGAGACTGTGGAAAAAATTAGAAACTTTGGGCATTGTAGGTGGGATTGTAAAATGGTGCAGCCTCTATGGAAAACAGTACGAAAATTTGTCAAAACATTTAAAATAGAACTACCATATGATCCAGCAATCCCACTTCTGGGTATGTGTCTTTCTTATTTCATTTTCTACTGCTAAAACCAAATACCTGAAACTAGGTAGTTTATAAAGAAAATAATTGTCTTTCTCACAATTCTGAAGGATGAAAGTCCAAGAGCACGGTGTTGGTGTCTGACAAGGGTCTTCTTGCTACATCATCCCATGGCAAAAGGTGACAGGGTAACCAAGTACAGAAAGAGGATGAGGGGTGAGCTGCATCTTTTTATCGGGAACCCACTCCCACAATAACAGCATTAATCCATTTTAAGGGTGGAACTCTCATGACCTAACCACCTCTTAAAGTTCCACTTTTTAATACTGCTACAATGGCAATTAAATTTCAAGGTGAGTGTTAGGACATGCAGACCATGGTGATATCCAAAAGGATTAAAAACTGGATTTTGAAGAGATTTTAGCACACCAATGTTTATAGCAGCATCATTCACGATACCCAAGAAGTGGAAGCAACCTAAAATATGCCTCAATGGATAAATAGATGAAGAGAATGTGGCATATACAATGGAATACTATTCAACGTTAAAAAAAAAAGAAGGAAATCTTGTCAGATGTTATGATAAACCTTGAGGGCATTATGTCCAGTGAAATGAGCCAGTCACGAAAGGACAAATACAGCACTCTTTCATTTATGTGAGGAGTCTCAAGTAGTCAGACTCATAGGAATGGAAAGTAGAATGGTGGTTGCCAGGGGCTGGGGGAGGGAGAGTTGCTTAATGGGTCTAAGGTAGAATTGCGGACTCTGGGGCTCTGTTGCAAACAATGTACATGTGGTTGACAATATTCTACTGTTCATTTGGAAATGGTTAGAAGGGTAAATTTTGTGTTATGTGTTTTTATGGCACAATAAAAAATGAAAAATAAATTTCATCTTCTGAGCATTTGCTCTATTATCCATCCTGCAGAACTCAACCAAGAATATCTGTAGTTTTTATTTTGCATTTTTTATATCCCTTTTATTCACACTTTTATTCCTCACTTAGTTTTCAAGCCCTTTTTGGTGATGAGAAGAATACCAGGTCCTGGGGGGATGGAAAGTTGGATGAGATACTGTTCCAGATGTCAGGAGCTCACCTTTCTATGACAGGGACAGTCAGGTAAACAACAAGGCACCTCCCAGCCCAGCCAGGGTGGATGGGGTTGGGAGTCTTGCCAAAGAGCCAGGAGTTGCCACACAGTAGGATTCTCCATAAGCAATTGTCAATAAATAGAGAATGGAAGGTTGGGTGAAGTATCACCACCTTTTTTTTTTTTTTCCTTTTCACAAACAGAAACAAAACAAAACCCCACTGGCTATGATTATGACTGTAATTATTGTAATAATTATTTTGCTTTCTACCATGGCATAGTTCAACCACAATAGTAAATGGGCTTCTATGGAGAAAAAGAGATGAAGAGGGAATTTTTCACTCTCTCATTATTAAGTTTCCTTCTCAAAGGGAGATGCCAGTGGAAAATGATGACAGAAAATACGGCGATGAATAATTCACTCTGCCTAATTTCACACAATTTTGTTTTCTTTATGAGTTAGTAATTAGAATATGCAGGTTATTTAAGGGACAGAAAATGGCTCTTTAAACGCAGGTAAAAAGAAGTTGTATACTATTATTGGTTTAAAAAATTACAAACAAAAACCAAAAAATGCCTTCAGGAGCTGTCTTGTCTTCCTTGGGTCTCTGTAAGCATCTCAGGGCTGCAGCTTTCACAGGGAAAAAGGCTTTTGGGTCAAAACCCTGTGGATGCCAGCACAGTGGTTTCTGTGCAAGCCAAAATGTCAATGCTTCTGTGAAGTTCAGGCACTTGGCAAGATTTTAAATAAATACTAGCTTGAATGCTCAAGATATTTGACTGACCTAAGGGATGGTGGGCACCATGACTTGGATACAGCTGCATAAAGCATAATTACCAAGCCTGGCTCTCTGTATGCCAAGGATGCCAGGTAAAACCCTGGCCACCCACAATTAGGTTCTGCCTCCTTTGTTGGGAGGACCACTGTGAGTGGTGTCTGGACAGAAAAGGGGACCAGGGAGACCTCATAAATCGGTACCAGTTGCAGGTTCCTCATCTATAAAATAGGAACACAAACAGCACCTATCTCATAGGGTTGCAGAGAGGACTGGGTGAGATGATGAATGTCAAGTGCATGGTTTACCGTGTGGCACATAGGAAGTGCCAACTATGATATTCTTATGTTTAGTGGTGGAGGTCCTATGAATATTGCATTATTGGGAGACACAGTAAGATGAAAATATCACATGCCATTGTGCCAGTCATTCTCTGCATGTCCCCACCTCAAATCTTCTCCCCAGCCTGCTCTGAGCCCACATCATCTATGGGCCACGTCATCTATGGGCCACATCATCTATGGGCCACATCATCTGGCTCCCTTGTCTTGCAACATCCTGGGGGTTCAGACAATGGGAGGCTCTGGCAGGGACAGAGGGAGGTCTGGTCCCAAGGCAGGAAGAAAGAGAGGTGGAGCATCTATCTCCCTCCTCACTTGCTTCCTGTCTTACCTCTGTTTGGCTGTTTCTAGGGTTGTAGGTCCTGTCACACAACCCCTTTGTGTCCAAAGCTGTCTCCAGACCCTGGGAACAGCTTCTGTTCTCTTGCCCCTTTGGGCCTGGAAGGATACAGGTCAGAGGAGCGGGATCTGCCCATGGGTCCTATTGACCCTGCCCACACCTCTCTAAATAGCCTCTTCATTAGCCGCCCCTCAGGTAAACCCTTTGAGTTTTCACTTGTAGCCTGCCGAGTTACTGAGTAATCAGTTAAACATTTTTGTAAGTTTCTAATATGAGCAAAGAAGCATGCAAAGTATATATAATTTCATTTTAAAATAAGCTTATGAGAAAGGGCTTATTAATGTCATTTTGGAGACAAGGAAAGAGTGATTCAGAGAGGTTTAAAGTAATCAGCCCAAGACCTCATGGAGAGTAAGAAGCAGAGTCAGGGCTGAAAGCCAGGCCTGCCTGCCTCCAACTCCAGTCTCTGAGTGGAGTCTGTTGTAGCCTCTGATATAGAGGGGAAATGGACAGGGTGGAGGAGTGGGAGCCCCATGCAAAGTTTCAAAGCCTCTGATGTGTAGGTGTGGGAAGAAGCTGTATATTGCAGAGCAATAATGCTGCCGTGGAATTTGTGAGTAGTGATTACAGATAGTCACTGAAGTGAGAAAAGAAAGAGAAAGAAAAAAAAGCAGGCGACGAGAGAGAGAGAGAACAAGTATGTGTGTGTGTGTGTAAGCGACCACATTTATTTTTAACTTGTGGGCTCATGACACTTGGCCTGCAGCACAATCTCTGTTGCATGCCCTGAGACTCCAGCTAGGCTCTTTGGACAATGCCACAAACATCTGGCTGCTGAAAACCTGGCCCTTTTGGAGACTGTGAGACCACTGCTGGATTATTTGAAAGAAACCATAGCTCTGATAAAAATTCCTGTGGCAAATACTGTTTTGGCATTTTCCCAATGTTACTCAAAACCTGCCCAGACTCCACAGAAAGGCTCATGATCTCCAGGTGGCTCTTGGTAATTAAAAAGGTATGACAGATTACCCAGGGCCTGTCTGCAAATAACGCTGTACCTGGGGGCCAAGTCCAATTGCGCTTCAAGGAGCTTTTGCTTATCAGATTAGAGGCAAATATACTTCTGAGAAGGGGAAGTTAAATAGTTAGGAACATTGAAAATGATAATGCTCTTGACCCAAAATCATCCTCTCACTTCTGTAGCTTTAAGAAGACTGCCATAAACCCATAATGAGGCTTTCCATGTAAAAAAAAGAATCATCTCCAATTGTCACTTAACTGTCATCTAAAACTTGTATTCCCAAGGCCACCTTCACTGTCTATTTTTAACGTGTGGCCATTATCTATGTAGAAGAAGCAGATGATGGTTCAAATGGATCAGCCACAGCCTGTTCATCCATCCATCCATCCATCCATCCATCCATCCATCCATCCAACCATCCATCCATCCATCCATGCATCTATCCACCAATCCTCTGTAACCACTCCTCATTCAAAAAGTTTATCCATCTATTTGTCCATTCATCCACCTATTCATCTATAAATCAACTCATAAACTTATTAATGCATAATACACTCATTGCTAGAAAAATCCATCATCATCTATCAATTTGCCTACTCATCTATCAACTCATTTACTTATAAATGCATACATACACTCATTGATTGAAAATTTCATCCATCCATCCATCCTTCCACTCATCTATCAACTTCTTCACTTCCAAGAACATACATATAATCATTGATTTAAAAATCAACCAATGAATCCATTAATCCGTCCATCCATCCATCCATCTATCCACTCATTTATCCATCCATTCATCCACCTACTTCTCCATCAATCATCTAATTTATTTATAAATATACACACACACTCAATGATTGAAAAATATATCCATCCATCCATCTTTCCACCCACCACTCACCTACTTATTCACCAACTATACATTCATCCATTTGAATAAACTCATTTGCTCTTATATTCAACTAACATTTGTTAAGAACCAATAGTAATGATAACACTTTGTTTAGCTTTTAAGGTATGCCAGGTAGTGCACTAAGTGCTTTAACAGGGATTACCTCATTTAGTTATCAAAACAAGACCATTAAGATAGATATTATTATCTCTGCTTCAGAGATAAGAAATCTGAGTTTCAGAGATCGAATACTTCTCCCAAGGTGGCACAGCTAGTAAGTGACAAAGTTCATGTCCTTCCTCATTCTGTTGGGGGCAGGTCCAGGGCTGCACATGGAAAACATGAAAGAACACCAGTGAGGACACGGACTTGAGGTGCTCCCAGCCCTTGGGGCTGACAGACACAATAAAAAGAAAATTCAAACGCAAAATCCTAGTGCCTGTTTTTGACCACCGGGGACCTGACTTCAGAAAAGCTGACTTTCCCAAACTCACATAGGTAAGGAGGGCAAAGCTGAAATTCAGATTCAGGACTGCCTTCTTCCAATGCCACTTTTCCAATAAACCACTATTGCCTAATCTTCAACTATTTGAATAAGACCTTTGCAATTTACACCACTTCCTGCAGCTCCAATTACTATTATTCATTTAATATTTTTATTAATCTCAAAAACTTAACCCTGATCAACATAATCTGTGAGGTTGCATTTTAAGATGCCAATTACCTATTTTTTCCTGGTACACATTGTATTTGTTTATTAGGGCTGCCATAATAAAACACTACAGATTGGGTGGCTTAAAAAACAAAAATTTATTTTCTCACACTTTGGGAGGCTGGAAGTCCAAGATCAAGGTGCTGGCAGGGTTGGCTTCTGGCAAGGCCTCTCTCCTTGGCTTATGTCGGCCTGTTGGCCACCTTCTCGCTGTGAGCTCACTTGCTTTTTTTTTTTTTTTTTTTGTCCACGTGTGCACTGCCAGTGTCTCTTCCTCCTCTGATGAAGACACCAGTCCTAGTGGATTGAAGCCCTACCCTTATGACCTCATTTAACCTTAATTGCATTCTTAAAGGTTCTATTTCCTAAACACCATCATACTGAGGGTCAGGGCTTCAACATAAGAATTTTGGGGGCACAGAATTCAGTCCATAACACACATTAAAGTAAGTTCAAGCCTAAAAACGCTCACCCAGGTGCCCTCTAAAATCATTCTGCACATCACCATGCTGCACTCCCAATGTTGCCATTCATAAAACAGTGGTGAAGCAGCTGGTGGAAATGCTTTGTGGATACAGACACAAGCCCAGATGGAGGGAAGGAGTCAGGCTACAGAGGAACTAGAGACCCCAGTATGGTAGTGAAGCTTTAATTGCTGAGATGCTCCCTAGGGATGCTGATTAGAGGAAGAAGATGGAGCAAAACAGGTGTTTGGATAGATGAGACCCAAGAAAGGAGCCATATTTGACTCTGTCAGAAATGTACTCATTTGCTACAAAATAGACCGAGCCTGGATGGAGCTGGGTTCTGCCCATTGCAAAGTAAAGTGTGGGCTGTGCTTCAACCCTCTGTTTTGCTTGCAGTGGTTGCCTCTCTGCTGTGGCTTCTTTGCTGGGACCTACCTGGGGCACATACTTGCTGTACTCACTAGGACATCTTCCCTATTCTCCCTCCCTTCATGGCAACTTGAACATGAATCATTGAGAGGTTGTGTACTGCAGGATGGAGTCTTCTCAGATATTTCACTTATGCCTCTGATGCTTAAATGAAAGCCTGAGTGTTCATCCAATTTCTCAGAGCACAAGAAGTTAGTCAAAAGGTTTGGGCACATGGTGAAACCCCGTCCCTACTAAAAATCCAAAAAAAAAAAAAAAAATTAGCCGGGTGTGGTGGCGGGCGCCTGTAGTCCTAGCTGCTCGGGAGGCTGAGGCAGGAGAATGGCGTGAACCTGGGAGGTGGAGCTTGCAGTGAGCCGAGGTTGCACCACTGCACTCCAGCCTGGGCGACAGAGCAAGACTCCGTCTCAAAAAAAAAAAAAAAAAAAAAAAAAGGGTTTGGGCCAGCACAGGAGGCAATCAGTGAAAGGAAGGGGGGATACTCCATGGTCACTACCGAGACCATGATCCCGAGTCCCCACTGGTTGTATGTTGTGCACCCAATTGGGGATTGGTTTGTGCAGGGATCTCAAACGTAGGTGACGGTGGGGACCATGCCGCTAATGCTATTGAAAGAGGAAAGCCAGATGATGTGGATGAAGAGAAGATGCCCCATCTGAGTGGGATGTCTACACAGCTCCAGGAAAACATGCAGGCCATGGTAGAACGTGGGCCACTATGGACTTAACCTTCTAATTTTTCAAGACAGCTCAGGAATCTGCATTTTTCTTTGACAGCTCAATGTTTAAAATCCTGGCAATTACATTTTTTAAGTGTGAAAACATAGTGACCCCCAAACAATACAGCTATGGGTCATATCTGGTCCTCAGAGGCAATTCTTATTCTCTGAAATACTTCTCAGGATGACTGATCCTGGCCCCTGGCTTTATCCCTAATGCTTCACTGTGCACTGGCCCACCTATTTGTTTTTCCCACCAGACTGGGGATTAGGGTTCTCTAGAGAAACAGAACCAGTAAGATAAATGTAGAGAGAAGCAGATATGTGGTAGGTAGCTCACTGGGGGAATTGGCTTACATGGTTATGGATGCTGAGATATGGCATCTTCAAGTGAGAGCACCAGGGAAGCCAGCAGCGTGGCTCAGACCAAGTCCCAAGGCTGAGAGACAGGGCAGCTGATGGTGTCACTCACAGTCTGAGACCTGAGAAACTGAGGGGCTGCCAGTGCAGCTCTCAGAGTCTGAAGGCTGGAGAACCTGGATCTCTGATGTCCAAGGGAAGAGAAGGGTATTCTAGCCTCAAAAGGGAGAAAGCGTGTGTTCTCCTTTTTTCCAGCCTTTTTGTTCTATCTAGGCCCTCAGCTGATTGGGCAATACCTACCATGTTGACAGTGGATCCTCCTTACTCAGCCCATGGATACAAATGTCAATCTATTTCAGGAAACCTTACAGACACCCCCAGAAATCGTGCTTTTCCAGCTATCTGGGCATCCCTTAATCCAGTCAAATTGACACCTGGAATGAACCATCGCAGAGCACAGAGAATCCTAAGGGCTGGGACAGGGTCTTTGCCCTCCTTTTATTCTCTGAGCTCAAAGCTCAGATCTAGGGTCAGGCCCAAAGTGGACACCAAGTGAACTCTCAGGCACTTAACTGGATTAAAGATAAACCAGTGCTTCGATGCAGAAGTACTGAGTCCTCTCAGCTCTTGTTGGCTCTGGAAAGTTTCTATGAAAGGTCATCCCAGCCAGTCTTCACTTAGCCTGTGACTGGGTCTGCTGATCAGGAGAGTAGCACAAGGACTTCTATACTTTCCTGACTGGCCCATGCCAGCTTAGCTCACTGTGATGGTTAATACTGAGTGTCAACTTGATTGGACTGAAGGATGCAAAGTGTTGATCCTGGGAGTGTCTGAAAGGGTGTTGCCAAAGGAGATTAACATTTGAGTCAGTGGGCTGAGAAAGGCAGACCCACCCTTAATCTGGGTGGGCACCATCTAATCAGCTGCCAGTGTGGCTAGAATATAAAACAGGCAGAAATAAAAAAATGTGAAAAGACTAGACTGGCCTAGCCTCCCTGCCTACATCTTTCTCCCATGCTGGACCTTTCCGGCCCTTGAACATCGGCCTCTAAGTTCTTCAGTTTTGGGACTTGGACTGGCTTTCTTTGTTCCTCAGCTTGCAGACGGCCTACTGTGGGACCTTGTGATCATGTGAGTTAATACTTAATAAACTTTATATATATATATATATATATATATAAGTTCTGTCCCTCTAGAGAACCCTAATACATTCACCTTATTGTCTCATACTCTGAGCCTTTACAAATGTGCTGGAAACACCCTTCCTGCCTGTCTTCCTTGGCACAAGTCGTTCAGAGAACTCAGCTTAGGCATAATCTTATTTGATAAACCTTTATATTTTCACTAGACAAAATGAACTGAACCTTCTACTACAGGAAATACCATCCCACATTATTATTGTCCCTCTTTGATTCTGAATCTGGGGTCAGAAATTAATGTCTGAAAAATTAAGCCAAGTTGTATCCTCATACCTGTGGGGTTTCAGTTGTCAGCCTCAGTCTGGATCTCTTAGGAAGTGGAAGCCAGCATTTTTAAAGCCTGAGCACCTGGGATTTTGCTGCCACAGACACAAGGAGAGGAGCTTTGGGGAGCCTGGACTGGAGGCCAACCAGGTTTACCAATTGCAGGCATAGGGAAGAGATAGCTCACACTGTCAACAATAGTTATGGCTCCATCACCACTGCATCTACTGAGTCTTGCACAGCGCCCAACTCTGGTAGGAGTTCAACCAATATTTCTTAATTGAAGTAAGGATAAAATGGTAAAATGTGTGTTAAGATATAGAGAATTTATGTCCTGCATCACTTGTTTTTATAAAACTCTTTGGGGTATTTTAATTGCTAACATTGCAGGTCTCTCTCTCTCTCTCTCTCTGCTTTTCTCTCTCCTTTCTCTTCTCTCTTCCATCTCTTATCACCTCTCAGGGCTGTTACTGTACTTGGCCTGCAGCTGTATTTTACATTTGATCTTCTTTGCAATAACTGAGGGGCTGCTATCTTCCCAATGAAAGAAATAAACAAAATGCAAGACTTTATAATGGTTATTTATTACCTAAACAGAACCTCTTTCAGCTTTTGGCGACTTGGCCATTGAGTCACTCACACCATAGATCAAGGCATCCCTGATCACCTCCAGAACAAATCTGGTGGGATTCCTCACAGGGCAAATAGAAGGGACCTGCTGCTGGCTATGAACCTATAGCATTCCAGGTATGCTCCTCTTCATCCCCCTGATTACCTCCATGGCTCTGTGAGAAGCAGTCTGGTGGAATAACTGTGGGTTTGTTTTCAACAACCATTCCCACTTCCCTCTCATCCACCTACAGAGGATGGGCCCTAAAATAGGCAATTTCCAATAGGCAATTTACCATTAGAGATGTGATTGCCTTTGGCCAAGCAGCAACAAGATTTGAGATCAGACATGGCACACCTGGAGCAGGGACTGCACTTGGCCACTTGTGTGCTTTTGCCTGGAGGATCAAGGTGGGGGTGTTTGGCTTTTCTGTGGCAGCTGTAGTAGTGGTTCTAGCATCTATGCCCAAGCTACATGGGGTCAAGGGCATCATCTTACAGGTGTGCATCATAGCCGAGGCAACATGATTCTGGAGCTGGAGTGTCATGGGATCCCAGCCTGGAAAAGAGCTTCGAGATTCTATCCTTCCTTCCCTGGGCAGAGGCAGCAGTTTCCTGGGTAGGCCAGTTCTACAGTGTTTTCAAAATCTACTCTAGAATTCATTTCTTCAACCCTCTTAAAGATGCTCTAACCATTTGTGCTCAAGTAGATTCTGTTTTCTGCAACTGAACCCTGCTTGACACACCCATTTCATAGACAAGAAAATGGAGGCTCAGAGCGATGAAATGATGAGTCTCAGGCACCCTGGTTGTAATAGAGGAAGAGATTCTGCATAAGCTGCCTTAGTAGTGCTGAGCTTTCATTCATTCGAGAAAGAGCAGCCAGTGCCTCTGATAGTCCATCCCCAAGAATCAGGGTTGTTGGGGCCGGCTGCAGTGGCTCACACTTGTAATCCCAGCACTTTGGGAGACCAAGGCAGGCTGATCACTTGATGTCAGGAGTTTGGGACTAGCCTGGCCAATATAGTGAAACTCTGTCTCTACTAAAAATACAAAAATTAGCTGGGCATAATGGCACATGCCTGTAATCCCAGCTACTCAGGAGGCTGAGGCAGGAGAATCACTTGATCCCAGGAGGCGGAGCTTGCAGTAAGCCAAGATCACACCACTGCACTCCAGCCTGGGCAACAGAGAGAGACTCCGTCTCAACAAGAAAAAACAACAACAATAAAAACAACAACACATTGTGGGAACTTTTTCAGGCAGGAGGAATGTGTGAATTGCAGCATTTACCATTTCACAGACTCTTTAGTTTGTGGCTGCTGAACTCATCCTACTTTTTCTGCATCCTATTATTGAGCTCAGAAACAGTGAACACATTGCTTTCCTTCTCCATACTCATTTGTGATGAGAGGCTCACACTCTAGCTTCCTTGCAAACTGGTCTCCACATCATCCCCACCATTCCCAATACCAGGGGCTCTCATGACAGGAACAACCTGAGCTGAATCCAGGGAGACCTGCACCACCACTGGGAAGTCCTCCCAGCCTGTATCGGAATGGGAAAGCCCGTGGTTATGACAACCATGTGAGATGCCTCTTCTGTCCCTTCCTGAGTGCAGTCTCAGCAAGAGGCTGCCTTTCAAAGGGCTTTCAGGAAGTTAGGTAGGAGTCTAGTTTGGCTGGTAATCTACTGTGGGCCCAGTGCAATTATTCTAACTTTCCTCCCGCTAGGAGTTGAGACCATACCAAAGTGGTAAGGTCATATGATGTCCAGACCTTGTTTAGTATGGCCAAGACCCAGGATTTTATTTATTCCCATACAGTTAAGGCGTCTTCCCTCTGCCTGAGTGGTAGGAATGGTGATTGACAAATGATGTTTCATCCATGACACTCCCTGGCCTCCGTGGGTGCTACCACTGCTCTCCCTCTGTTTCTAATATCTTTGTCCACCCAGAGCTGACATAGGGTCTCCAGACAGGCCAGACTATCTGGCCCTCGAGTCATTGCCACTGTAGCCCTGCAGCTCCTCAGGATGGAGACCACCCTTATTGTCTTAGTTCCTCAGTGCCAGCTGGAGTTCTTGACTTTGAGTTTGTGCCCAATGAGCATTTACCAAATTAAAGAAAATTGCTTCTAAAATCAAATAATCTAGTTTTCCCTCCTTACCCCACCCCCATTTTGCAGAACAAGTGAAAACAGTGGCTGGCACTTTTCCCATACACTTTCTCTGTCCCTTCCATGCCAGTTTCCACTGGCCATGTGCATAGATGACATATGGGATACAAAGAGCAAATGAAAATTAATGAGAAAACTTGGGAAGAGACAATTGGGCTTAATTTGACCACTCTTTTTATAATTCATTATGTTTCACAGCCTGAAAATGTAACTATATTTAAGCCTTACTAACAGCTTTAAATAACTGGTCATATTCCTGCCAATATCATTCTTAGTCCAGCTGTCCCTTCTTCATAGTGAGGAGCCCACGACCTGCAGAAACTCCACCATCTAAACAAGCTGAAGACCCCCTGCTCCCAGATGCCATTCTATCCTTCATTTTCTGCATAAACTCACACACACACACACACACACACACACACACCCCACACATATTTTAAAACATCCCTGTAAAATGTTTTTGTGTGGACACCCGTGTTGAGAAATACAACCAGCTTTTCTAATACAATCGATGGCTTTTGGAGGTGTTAGAAAGCTTGCAGGTTAAGAAGATTCAGTTCCTCTTCTTAGTGGCAGTGGGGTACTGGCAGGATCACTGTTTAAAGTGGCCAAATCCCTAAAACATATGGTTGCCCAGAATGATCTCTACATTTCCCTCTAGGAGTCTAGGATTCACAGAAACATTGAAGTCAACTCATGTACTTTTGCTTGGTAAGGCATATAGAGTTTGTAAGTTGCAAACCCAAACATGGATGTGCAAGAAATAAACCTTTCCTATTTGTCCTATAATTAGCCTTAACGGCTACCTCCAGCCTCTAGTCTGCCGTTCATTCTGGGTCATCTTAGCTGATTCCAGATCATCTCAATCAATTTAGGGTCTCTTCGGCTAAGTCAGGGGCTTCCTTGCTCTCCTGGCCCCTACCATGTCTATGTTCTTGGACCTAATGTAGAGCCATGGCATCGTGGAGAGCAGGCCACGATGTTTGTGGGCTGTGCTGTGTCCTGGCTGATGTTTGCTGAGAGTCCACCACTCTAGATCATCCTGGGTCATGCACCTTTGCCATATCAGTGATGTCTTCACTGACCCCTGACTCCCACCCTTACCAGGCCTGACCCCTATTAGCTGCTCCTGCTTCCATCTCTTGAGAATGAATAGGAAAATTTCTAATTGCTGATTCTGACTGTTTATCTCTGGTCTTTGTGTAGATGTGACAGGTCACCATTTCTCCTCAACTGAACCTAGGGGCTAGCAGCCACACAAAACTGCCATCTCCCTAGCCCTATATAGAATGCAAGGAACGGATCTTGTCCATGCTAAGGTATTCCCAATAATCACCCAGGATTTCCATGCCTGTGGTCTTCTCTGTCCTCTGGCTCTAGCTCTGGGGGATGGGGAGGGATGGGGTGCACCTCTCCCAGATCACAAACATCTTTGTCTCTGATGCGCTTCTTCTACCTATACTCTTCCTTTTCTGACATATTTATCTTGCTACCTATTTCAGGCATAAAAGGACAAGAAAAAGCAGATTTGGCCTGATCACATGTTCTTCCAAATCATTTTCATCTGCCACCAGGACTTTTGGCTTTTGAAAACTGAAATATTTGACTCTTTTGTTTCATAGTTCCATTGTGTCTATCTTCTCTTGAGACGCTTGCAGCCCGCTGCCTGAATAAATGAAGGCTTTAGAAAAAAAAAATTGTGACTATATCAAAATATGGTCCCACTGTGGTTTCATCTGGGAGGGGGACAGTGGAGGGAGCAACAAGAGCCTGTATCTGACGGCTCCCATTGTCTCGCTAGCGTTTCCCGATTCCTAAGTGCCAGTGAAATCTGCAGAAAAAAAGCCATGTTTGCCAGAGGGTGATGTGCCATTCAAACCTGGCACGGTCGTGCTGGAGCTGAGACCGTGGGAGGAGGGAAGGAGAGAGAATGAATTTTCCGCCTTCCACACCCGAGGCTGTATTGCCACACCATCTGGAGCCAGAAGGGGAGAATGGGGCAGAATAAATATAAGGTGTAAACGCACGGAGCGTAAACGCATGATATTGGCAATGACTAATTCATCATCTCACAAATCTGTCTTTACAAAGAGAAATAAAAATCAAGTCAGTTTGAGCAATATGGAGGGAGCGCAGCTCTTCCAAGAAGAGCTAATAAAAGGGGGGAGGGGAACTAGGGACTGTTTGGAAAATATGCAAATTTATGAAATTGGAAGATTCAGATGACACTTCAGGGTGATTAGTATGCTGATTAGTGTGCTTTGGGGAGTACTAAGGATGCATCGTATTGTTTTCTTGAAAAAAAATAATGAAGCAGAATAAAAGAGCCCTGTGCTTCCTAACTACAGGCCTAAGTCTGCAATGTCAGCTGTGCCTTTGTGAATGGTGAGGGGAGCCCTGTGTGAATGCTGTCTACACCACCGAGCTGTCTTAGATGCAAGCCTTACTTAAGATATTGTACTCACTTATTTATGCAATAAATGACACCTACTCTATGTCGAGCACCATGCTGGATGCTTAGGACACAAAGAAGAACCAGGCATGTTCCTTGACCTGGAAAAATTCAGGGTCCATGAAGGGAGAGAATGTATGGTGCCTCCCACAGAATAAGCACTACAACATGAGGATTTCAGCCTAGTGATGCTGTAACACAGCAGAAGGGGAGATGCAGTAACACAGCAGAATCAGTTGGTGGTGTTGAGGGGAAGGAATTGGAGAAGCTTCGTAAAGAAGGATGACATTTGAGCTGAATTTGAAGGATGCATAGAATTTTTCCAGATGACAAAGTAGGCAAAGGATATTTGAGGCAGAAATAACAGCATAAGCAAAGGCATGGAGGCATGAAAGTACTTACTACACTTTCTGGGAATGTTAAGATGACTGGTGAATAGTTCTTCCTGAGTCTGCCACCTGAGAGTAATTGCCAGATTGACTGGCTGGGTAGGATGCTTGGGCTCTTCAAATCTCAACAGCAATGTCCACCATGGCATCGGAGTGTGAGATCCATCAACAGTCTGATAAAATTTTTCATCTTTCTGGGCATTTGGGTTCCTGGGACACTCTGGATTTCTATCTCCCCACATCTTCTAAAATTCCAGAAACCAACCAGAAGAGAAACAAAACATCATTAGTCTTCAAATACAACTGCAGCTTGGCTAAGAGGAGAGGAGGAGAAGATTGCAAACTCCAATTTACACATGAGTCAAGAAACAGATATTTGAATGATAAGAGCAGGAGCCTAAACCAGACCAGTGCAAGGAGGACCACGGGGGTCGTGAATATAAAGAACACAGAATATAAAGAACATGTCACCAAGGTTTACCCAGGAGGAAAGAGACCCTCCCTCAGTAGGAGTCACTGAGATCAAGTTTGAAATGTGGTGGGTGAGCAAAAGGGAGAGGCATGGTAATCACACAAGACTAGAGGGACAGACTTAGGAACACACTAGCGTGGGGGAAGAGACAGGAAACTGCCTGGAGGATGCTGGAGTTCCTAGATGCTGGAATCCTAATAAAGGAAGGAAAGTGGAGGGCAGAAGAGCCCTCTGAGTCTAAGGTGGATGGGCTTACTAGAAGCTTTGCCACGATGCAGGACTTTCAATATGAACACTGAGAAAGTCCTAGGCAAAATGAGACTCTGTGTCCTTTGTGTCTAGTTTCTTTCACTTCGAATGGTATTTTTCAAGTTCATACATGTTGTACCATAGATCAATACTTCATTCCTTTTTATGGTGAATAATATTCCATTGTAAGGATGTACTACATTTTGTTTATTCATTTGTCAGTTGATGGATATTTGGGTCGATTCCACTTTTGACTTTTGAATAATGCTGCTAGGAACATTTGCGTACAAGTTTCTGTTGGGACATATGTTTTCAATTTTCTTGGGCATATATCTAGGAATAGAATTCCTGGGTATGATAACTCTATTTAATTTTTTGAGGAGCTCATCTCATTTTGCCTAGGACTTTCTCAATGTTCATATTGAAGGTCTCACACCTTGGGAAAGCTCTTAATCCCAGACAGCTTAAGAAGGTTGGTCACTCTGTACAAAAGAGAATGAAAAGTTTAGAAGAAGCTAGTTCTTTTTTTTTTTTTTTTTTTATTATACTTTAGGGTTTTAGGGTACATGTGCACAATGTGCAGGTTTGTTACATATGTATCCATGTGCCATGTTGATTTCCTGCACCCATTAACTCGTCATTTAGCATTAGGTGTCTCTCCTAATGCTGTCCCTCCCCCCTCCCCCCACCCCACAACAGTCCCCGGAGTGTGATGTTCCCCTTCCTGTGTCCATGAGTTCTCATTGTTCAATTCCCACCTATGAGAGAGAACATGCGGTGTTTGGTTTTTTGTCCTTGCGATAGTTTACTGAGAATGATGTTTTCCATCCATGTCCCTACAAAGGACACGAACTCATCATTTTTTATGGCTGCATAGTATTCCATGGTGTATATGTGCCACATTTTCTTAATCCAGTCTATCGTTGTTGGACATTTGGGTTGGTTCCAACTCTTTGCTATTGTGAATAGTGCCGCAATAAACATACGTGTGCACGTGTCTTTATAGCAGCATGATTTATAGTCCTTTGGGTATATACCCAGTAATGGGATGGCTGGGTCAAATGGTATTTCTAGTTCGAGATCCCTGAGGAATCGCCACACTGACTTCCACAATGGTTGAACTAGTTTACAGTCCCACCAACAGTGTAAAAGTGTTCCTATTTCTCCACATCCTCTCCAGCACCTGTTGTTTCCTGATTTTTTAATGATGGCCATTCTAACTGGTGTGAGATGGTATCTCACTGTGGTTTTGATTTGCATTTCTCTGATGGCCAGTGATGATGAGCATTTCTTCATGTGTTTTCTGGCTGCATAAATGTCTTCTTTTGAGAAGTGTCTGTTCATGTCCTCTGCCCACTTTTTGATGGGGTTGTTTGTTTTTTTCTTGTAAATTTGTTTGAGTTCATTGTAGATTCTGGATATTAGCCCTTTGTCAGATGAGTAGGTTGCAAAAATTTTCTCCCATTCTGTAGGTTGCCTGTTCATTCTGATGATAGTTTCTTTTGCTGTGCAGAAGCTCTTTAGTTTAATGAGATCCCATTTGTTGATTTTGGCTTTTGTTGCCATTGCTTTTGGTGTTTTAGACATGAAGTCCTTGCCCACGCCTATGTCCTGAATGGTATTGCCTAGGTTTTCTTGTAGGATTTTAATGGTTTTAGGTCTAACATGTAAGTCTTTAATCCATCTTTAATTAATTTTTGTATAAGGTGTAAGGAAGGGATCCAGTTGCAGCTTTCTACATATGGCTAGCCAGTTTTCCCAGCACCATTTATTAAATAGGGAATCCTTTCCCCATTTCTTGTTTTTGTCAGGTTTGTCAAAGATCAGATAGTTGTAGCTATGCGGCATCATTTCTGAGGGCTCTGTTCTGTTCCATTGATCTATGTCTCTGTTGTGGTACCAGTACCATGCTGTTTTGGTTACTGTAGCCTTGTAGTATAGTTTAAAGTCAGGTAGCATGATGCCTCCAGCTTTGTTCTTTTGGCTTAGGATTGACTTGGCGATGCGGGCTCTTTCAATGACTTTCTTCACAGAATTGGAAAAAACTACTTTAAAGTTCATAAGAAGAAGCTAGTTCTTAACACAGGGGTGCCATATATTAAAGAAACTGCCCTTTCATTATGAAACAGGAGAGGGAACCTTGGAATTGAGAAACTGGAAAAGCCACTTAAACTCCTCTTTCTCTACCACTCTTGCCATAGAAACCAATGTTAACCAGTTCAGGAAAATCCAACACACTCAAATATCAAAATAAATAAATACATAAAACTTCAAAATTTTATAAGAAAAATGACAGAAAATGAGAATAAAAGATTTTCCATAGACAAAGAAAAAAACACCAGAAAAATCTCATGAAGAAGCAGAGGAAAGCTGCAGCATAATATTCTAGCCTAAGTTTAAAATAAATCTGTAAGCAATTGCAGCCACGTAAGGACACCACAGAACAGAACTACAACAGACCCACTGAAAGATGTCAAATGGAATGGGCAATTTTTTAAACAAATGAAACAGAAGGACAAAATTATTTCAGAGTCAAAGACTAAATTACCATAAGGAGAATAAATATGACAAAAAATTCTGAAGGGACTTAGAATATAGAAATGAGAAACGCTGAGGAGTTAAAAAAGAAATACAGATAAAAGATTATAGAGAAAGTTACAGATGTAGAAGACATACGAAGAAGATTCAACATATAAATAATTGGAATTCCAGAAGAAAAGTAAAACACTGAAGCATAACTAATGTTTAAAAATTTAATCCAGAGAGGCTAAACCCAAACCATATCCTAGTAGAGGAGGAAGAAGAAGAGGAGGAGGAAGAGGAGGAGAAAGATGGGGGAGGAGGAGGGGGAGGAAGAGAGAGAAAAACCAAAGCATCTTTCAAAATTAAGAAAATCAGGTTGGCATTAGTTCTCTCAAGAGCAGCCTTTATGGCAAGAAAGCCAAGGAGTAACAGTCATAAGATCTGTAAGATAAATGAGGAGAGAAAGAGTGAGTAGAGAACTGTGAATGCAATCAAGCTGTTCTTTAAGTATCAAGGCTAAAGAAAAATAGTTTTGAATATGCACAAACTCAAGGACAATTGTACCCTTGGACTCTTCCTAAAGAATCTACAAGATAGTGAGGTAGTCAATCAATGTTGGCAAATGGCAAATGAGAAACACTGAATACATTGACCCGAAGAGTTAAGATGAAAAGAGCAAAGTGGAGGAAGGGAGAGGAATGCATGTATATGGTAAATACGTTCATATAATAGAAAAAAACATGACTTTAAAAATGAGAGAAAGGAGGTTAAGACGGAGGGAGAATGAAGTAAGCTAATTGTGTGCCTTAAAGCCGATGGATGAGAATCAAAGATTGTCATGTAAAGTGGACAAACCAAATAACTGAAGGTTAAGTCTAGTTAAGAATAGAAAAAAAATCAACATTTTTCTATTGGGTGGTGAAGAAGTGAGGGAGGAAAGAAGGAAAGATTGCAATCTAATATTGTCCCTCAAAGTAGAGAGCCAGCAGACATTGTCTAAAGGAAAATGACTCTAGGCATTATGTAAAGATAATAATGTAAGGGTAATCACTAAAACACAGACACAAACCTTCTTAAATAACAAATGAAATACAAAAGTAAATAAAAAAGAACAGAGATCATACACAGAAAACTTTTAATATATTTATCTTATAAATAATATAATTAGAACTGAGATCAAACATATTAATTGTATTAATAAATGTCAATGGGCTTCACTTGCATGCTAATAGTTTCCAGTTTTCTTTAAAAAAATTATCTTTAAGACTATTGGAACAGGTACTGTTAACCCCTTGAATTAAATAATATTCCAGGAATTTTTAAAACATGTTGATTAAAAGTGTGCTAGAATTCTAGAGTAAAGGCATAAAGTGATATGGAACTGCCTGATGTAACTATTAGAACCACAATCCTGTTTTAACCCAGTTCATGAAATCAGAAACACCAGGTAAAGTGAGGCTGGAGTCCATTTTGCACCTCCCCCACTCATTAGAAGCCCAATTCACCTGTCAGCTTGTGCCAACCACAAGACAGGCCCCAAGAGACCACACAACCAGCAATGTGACCTTCAATGTCAGCATTGCCTATACTTCATGGTCCCTGTTCATCAGATTGGTCCCTCTGGCACCGTTCAGTCACGTGCTTTGAAGACCGTAAACTATAAAGACTTGAATTAACCTCAACTCTTTCTTTTGAATACAAATATCAAAAACGTAAAACAAACTTAAGCCAAAAAAGAAAACGTATTGGCTCAATTAACTGAAAAGTCTAGGGGTAACTCTGACTTTAGCCATGACTATTTTCTTTCATAATCCATTTCTAGGCAGGCTCGCTCACCCATGCCTAAGTGATGATGGCCACTAGCAGCTCTAAATTTAGCATGGGAAGAGAGCCCCTCTGCCAGATTGCACTGGCCCGAATGAGTCACATGACCTCCTGTGAAATAACTGTCATGACTCTGATTGAACAGGCAGTGTCATGTGTCCAACCCTATAGTGAAAGAGGTAAGATCAGCCACACTTAGCCAAATGATCCAAGAGTGAAGGAATGGTGATTCTCAAAAGAAAAACCAGGGGACAGAACGAATGGCCACTCCAGGGCTGGACTTGTACTATATGGTCAAAAGAACTATGGGGCATCAAACTAAAGTTTAAATTCGGGCCCAGTTGCTTAAAGGCATGTGACTTCCAGCAAACCTCTTAACATCTCTGAGGTTGAGTTTTTCCTTTTGTGAAAGATAGCTAATAATATATTTTTCATTGCTATTATAATTGGGTCTGTTCTTTACCTCCATATACCAAATATATGTTTTCCTTCCCTCCACACTGGCCTGTCTCTCAGTCCCATTGTAACTTCTACCTAGGAAATGACAGTAGTTTAGCCGGGTAGTACCACATACTCCCTGACCCCCTTGGTCTATGGGACAAGCTCATCTACATTGGCACCACTCCTCCAAGCCATCTGGACTTATTTTCATTCTCTACGTGGCAGGGTGAAAGTGTGGATTCACCATAGTTCAGCAAGGTGACAGCATATTTAGCAACATAATGGAACACCTCTTTGTAAGCCCACACTAATGGGGAAATCCCATGTTGCCAAAAATAAGAGTTAATTAAAAATCCATCATGTTCAGTCAAGCTGATATTCTTTCGGAGACAATCACCAAAGGTGTTAATTACTTAAACTTGGAAGAGCCAGGTTTTAATCATTTGTGCAACAATAGTAACTCCAAACGTGAAAGTTGGCATTCTGGCCTCCCAAATAAGCTTGCAAAGCAGCCAAACTTGTAGTCAGGGTCTTATATGGGTAAGACTGTCACAGACTACGGTATACACCTGCCGTTGAATCTGGGAATATACAATTGCCCATCATTGCCTAAGACAGGGATTTGCCTTTAGAATGTTTGCATAAAGACCACCAGAGACATGCGCACGTGTTTTCAACCTTTTTCTTTGTTGAAATTTGGGTCATTTCGTATGCAGAATTAGTCAAACTAAATCATAGGACTGTTAGAGTTTGAATTATGTGTCCTCTCCAAATTCATACATTGAAGTCTTAACCCCCAGCACCTCAGAATGTAATGTGATTTGGAGATAGGATCTTTACAGAGATAAGTTAAAGTGACATTATTTTTTAGGGTGGGTCCTATTTCAATGTCACTAGTGTCTTTATAAAAAGACAAAATTGGGGACATACACATAGGGAGAATGACATGTTTTAGTTTTTTGAGGACCCTCTATGCTATTTTCCATAATGGCTGTATCAATTTACATTTCTAACAACAATGTACAAGGATTTCCTTTTCTCCACACCCTCACCAACACTTATATTTTCTCTTTTTGATAATAGCCATTGTAACAGGTGTGAGATGATATCTCATTGTGGTTTCGATTTGTTTTTCCCTGATGATTAGTGAAGTTGAACATAACTATCTATGATATACATACATATATATGTTGAACAACAAATATACATATATAATTTTTCTGTAGAGATGGAGTCTCCCCATGTTGCTGGTCTCAAACTCCTTGGCTCAAGCAATCTTCTCACCCAGGCCTCCAAAGTGCTGAGATTACAGGTATGAGCATTTTTTTCATGTCTTTTGTTGGCTGTACGTATGTTTTCTTTGGAAAAATGTCTATTCGGGTCATTTGCCCAGTTTTAATTGGGTTATTTTCTTACTATTTAGTTGAGATCCTTATATGTTTTGGATGTTAGCCCCTTATCAATTATATGGTTTACAAATATTTTCTTCCATTCTATAGGTCTTTTCATTTTACTGATTGTTTCCTTTGCTGTGCAGAATCTTTTTTAATTTGATTTAATCCCATTTGTCTAGTTTTCTTCTGTTGTCTGTGTTTTGGGGGCCATATCTTTAAAAATCATTGCCAGGATAAATGGCAAAAAGCTTTTTCCCTATGTTTTTTTCCAATAGTTTTACAGTTTTAAGTCTTAGGTTTAGGTCTTTAATCCACTTTGAGTTGTTTTTTGTATATGGTGTGAGATAAGGGTCCAATTTAATTTTTCTGCAAGTGGATATCCAGTTTTCCTAATATAATTTATTAAAGAAACTATCATTTCCCCATGTATATTCTTGATGCCCTTGTCAAAAATTAGTTAATTCTATATGTTTGGGTTTATTGCTGGGTTCTCTAGTCTGTTCCATTGGTCTATGTCTTCTTATGCCAGTACCATGCTGTTTTGATTTCCATACCTTTGCAATATAATTTGAAATCAGGAAGTATGATGCTTCTAACTTTGTTCTTCTTTCTCAAGATTGCTTTGGGTATTCCAGGGTTTTTTAAGACCATACGAATTTTAGGATTGTTTTTTCTATTGCTGTGAAAAATGTCATTAGGATTTTGGTAGAAATCATATGAATCTGTAGATTGCTTTGGGTAGGGTGAATATTTCAATAACGGCAACAATATTAATTATTTTGATCCATAACCTAGCAGTTTTATTTGTGTGGGGCCCTCCCCCCTCTGTCCCTCTTATTCTCCCAGGGAATGCTCATGGACAGGCTGTCCCATTTCACCAATTCCCAAGGAAGCCCAACAACTCCCAGGAATCTCTAAGAAACAAGGAAAGTCAGTAGTCTGCATGCCCCACCCATTTTATTAAGAATAACGAGGTCGTGCAAATCAATAACCAAATGGAGAAAATGCAAAAAGTTTTGTCTCCATCTTCCTTTCCATGCCTTTAACAAGCAATTTTCTGAGATGAATTCATGCTGTCAACTGGGAACTGAATCTCCTTTCCAGTAGTCTATCAGTCTGACAGCTTTTGTTATCTGTCAGTCACCCTCCCCATGAAGGAGGCTGAATGGAGAAGAATGAAAGAAACTACTTTTGCTGGGAGACAAAACAGGGATATCATATGAAAGCCCCAACAAGGAGACCCACTGAAATGAACTTTCAAAAAAGAGGTCCAAAGAAATATACATTTATCCCAAAACAAAAAAGAAAGAATAAAAAAGGGAAGAACAAAACAAGGAGTGACTGCTGATTCCAGAATGAAGCTTCACATGCTGGCTTGGAGAATGTGCTTATCTGGAATCAGTGATACAGCCTAGGGCAGAATGGGTGGCTCCTCAAGGAAAATTATGGTTAGACATAGAAAGAACCACATAGATACCTTTAGAGCATGATTTGTCTTATGAGTTTATCCATGACCTTTCTGGGAGTTCAGTGGAGCTAGCTTTCTTGGAACTATTCATCTGAATAAAGCTCCAGAGGTTTTGTATGACAGCAATCTCACAGACATCATTACCGGGTCCATTTTACCAAGATCCAGCCAAGGCTTTTTATTAGTCACCTTTTCCCTTATTTCTATAGCAACTGTGGGGATGGGAGGCTTGTTTCTATGTGGGCCGTGCTGTTTTTATCTGGCACCATTTTAGAGCCATTTAGCTTGGGCTGAATTTGGGTGGCAACTAAATTCAGGGAGTGAGGAGGAAATTCAGGACCAGCAAAATCACAGCAAGGGGGAGAAAACCCACTAAGTTTCGGTCTCTTGATGCCTTTCCATTTAAAGGGAAGAAGAGCCTTTCTTCACCCTCTGTCCTAAATATTCTGAGACTCAGAGACAGACAGCTGAGAACCACAGAAAGTAAAATATTAATATTTGGGAAATGTGTTTAATCTTGGAAGTAAAGCAGGCACTCTTGGGGGATAGCTGGGAAAGTGGTCTTGGAGTCAGATATAACAAAACAGCATCTGTTTTGAGCATTTATATGCCATGCATTGTGCTAAGGAATTATGTATTAGTTAGCCATTGCTGCATAACAAATGACTCCAAAACAGTCACTTGAAACAATTTATCATCTCGGCTTCTAGGGGTCAGGAACCTGGGCATGGCTTAGCTGAGCCCTCTGTTTCAGGGTTGTTCACAGGCTGCACTGACGGTGCTGTCCAGGGTTGTCACATCTCAAGGTTCACTTGGGGAGGGATCTGCTTCCAAGCTTGCTCACGTGCTTGTTGACAGGATTCAATTTCACTTAGGCTGTTGGATTAAGGGCCTCAGTTTCTCACTGGCTATTGACTGGAGGCCACCCTCAGTTCCTTGACATGTGGGCCTCTTCCTATATGACACCTGCTTCATCAGGCCAGGCATAAGGGACGAGAGAGAGAGACATTATGGTCTTCTGTAACCTTATCTTGGGAATGATAGTCCAACACTTTTGTTATGTTCATTTCATTAGAAGCAAGTCATTAGGTCCAGCCTGCACTCAGTGGGGGGAAGATTGCACAATGGGGTGATACCAGGAGATGGGGATCAGGTGAACCACGCCAGAAATGCCTCCTACACCTTAGCATACATTACAAAGGCTCAGCTCTCCACAGCACCTCCTAGTACCCATTCCCCCATGGTCTATATCCATTCCCCCTCCCCAGACAAATCTAGGTGCAGAAAGATGCTTCTCTGTGGGCCATGAAAACAAGTCCCTTCATGCCAAAGCATCAGTAAGAATGAAGAAGGAACATTTATTCCCCACTTGTATTGTTTCCCTGGGAGAGATTTTCTCTGAGCATTCGTGGCCCCTCTCCACACCCCTTACTTCCTCTTCTGGGTAGGAAGTTGGGGAGATGATGCTGAATCATATCTTTTTTCTTTTCTCTCCTTTACATTTGCCTGTCTATGGGAAGATAGTATTCTGGTAGGCTTGCTTGGCCATCTTAGCGGACCTCTGCCCTTCAGAGGGGGACACTGAAATTCAATTCGGGAGAGTTTTAAAAAACTTTTTGTCACATCTAAGCCCCATCTAGCATAGCTTTTATCAGTGATAAAGTTGCACTTTAATCTTCACCTTGCTGATTCCTAGTTGTGTTCTAAAATAGAATGTATTAGTAAAAAAATTTGCGGTATAGTGAAGTCAGCAGATCAGGAAATAAATACCATTGAAAAGCTATTTTATTATTCACAGTTCCCAAAAGGAGCAAGCATGCTGTGCCACAGGGGCCTGCAAGGGGAAGAACCAGGCTTGGTCACAGGGCAGAGGGAGAGGGGCTCTGTGGCAGGAGCCTTTATTGTGGTCACTGTGGGATGGAATGGGGGAGGCAGGGCAAACAGGTTTGACCCGTTTGAGTAATTTCCATGGGCTCTGGGGCACTGGGGCAATCTTAGTTGTCTGATACCTGCCCTGGGTGATTAGGGCAGATGCACAGTGGACAGAATATGAGTGCCTGATAAAGAAGGTGGTTGGGGCTGTGAACTCCAGATTGATTGGTTTGTATTTTGAAAAGTGGGTCCTCAGGAGCAGGGCTCCTCCCTAGGGGAGGGGTGGGGGTGCCAGGCAATGAGGGAGTCTGGAGGCCAAGGTGAGGTGACTCAGGCATATTGTTGGGTTGTCCAGAACAAGGCGTCCCTGGCATAGATGTGTAGGGAAAACATGAAAATCCTCAAGTGCACAGAAGCTGGAAATGCAATTAACACAGCTTCCTCTTGGTAAGTGCAGGAATCATATGAGGCAACCTGTGGAGAGGGACGTGATCTGATGTAGGCTTTAAAGGGGCCCCTTTTTCCGCTCTGTTGGGAATGGGCTGCAGGTGGCAGAGTAGAGTCAGGGAGACCTGAGGAGAGTCTCTGGCAGGCATCGGGTAAGAGGGCAGAGACTGTTCAGGCTGGTAAGAAGTGAGAAGGTTCTGGTGAGACACTGATGGTGGAGGCAGCAGGATTCGCTGACCAATTGGAGGAAGGATGTGAGAAAGAGGGGGAGCTGAGTCTTTGTGACTTGCACATCCAGAAGGCTGAACTTGCCCTCTGGTAAGACTGGCGAGGCTGCAGGTGGAGCAGGTTTGCACGGGGAAGAGCAGGGGTCAGATATGAACTTGTCAATTGTGAGGGGCCTGGGAGACATTACAGCAGGCAGAATCATAGGCCCTAGAGATTTCCACGTTCTAATCCTTGGAATGGGTGAATATATTACCTTACATGGCAAAGTGGAACGAAGGTTGCAGATGGAATTAAGATAACTAATCAGCTGACCTTAAAATAAGGAGAGTATTCTTTATGATTTGTGTGAGTGAGCCCAATGCCACTACAAGGAAAAGGGAGGCAGAAGAGGAGTTGGTGTCAGAGTGGTGTTATGTGATGTGATGTGAAGACTCAACTGGCCATTGCTGGCTTTAAAGATGGAGGAAGGAGGCAGGAGCCAAGGAACACAGGGGAGCCCTGGAAGCAAGAAAAGGCAGGAAACCAGATGCTCCCCTAGAGCCTCCAGAGGAACACAGCCATGCCCACATCTTGACCTTCACCCAGCGAGGCCGTGTTGGACTTCTGACCTCCAGAACTTTAAGAGAAGAAATTTAAATTGCTGTAAGCCACCGAATTTGTGAGACCTTGTTATGGCAATAATCGGCTGGGCGCGGTGGCCCACGCTGGTAATCCCAGCACTTTGGGAGGCTGAGGCGGGCGGATCATGAGGTCAGGAGTTTGAGACCAACCTGACCAACATGGTGACACCCTGTCTCTACTAAAAATACAAAAATTAGCCAGGCGTGGTGGCGCGCAGCTGTAATCCCGGCTACTCAGGAGGCTGAGGCAGGAGAATCGCTTGAATCCAGGAGGCGGAGGTTGCAGTGAGCCGAGATGGCACCACTGCACTCCAGCCTGGGCAACAGAGGGAGACTCCAACTCAAAAAAAAAAAAAAAAAAGGGCAACTATTAATAATATAGACATTTAAGTAGCTGCCCAGTGCTGTTGGGAAAATAAATAGGCAAATAATATAAAATAATTATGCAATGAGACACAGAGGGAGAGATGAGAGTTGGGGATCCAGGGGTGGGTGAGAGAGAGACAGAGAGAAATAAGCTGAAGGTATTAATTCCTGGGGCGTTGGCTCCTGCAGCCTCCCCTTCAAGAGCTAACCGCTTATTCTTCCTCAACTATGAGAGTAATCAATCCTCTTTCTGTTTACTCTCATTTGATTTAGGTTTCCTTAACTAGCCACCATGAGTCCTGACTCACACGAAGGTTTGTGGTGAGGCCTAAGTGGGACGCCATCTGCAAAGTCCAGTCTCACCTGGGTGGAAGTACAACCTCGTCTCTGATACAAGTTCCATTTCCTCCCTTTCCCCCCAACTTTTCCTTTACACCTGCCAGGCTGGAGGCTCAGGGGACTTGGAGGGGAAGAGGGTGTAGGCTGCTCTTTTATTCCTTCTTGCCCTCCCTTACCTTGCACGACAGGGAACTGCAGCCACCTATTTTGGAGACACTTCCAGTCTGCCTCCTCTTCTGGGGTCAAGAAAGAGGAGGAAGAGGGATGAGGACAAATGACTCTGCTTGCCAAATTCTCTTGTCCTTTTCAATCTTTTGGCTGTCGCTGCCAAAGTTTCTGGCCAACACTTGATGAGGCTTTGATGGCCTCAGTGTGGAAGGTGCTGGAGTGGCTCTCACAGGGGCACATGTGTGTGGCCTGGAGGAGGAGAGGGACGGAGCCCCTGCAGTCTGCATTTAGCAGATGAATGACTCCAAATCCCCAAGATTTTCTCTTTCTTGCCTTCCTGTCTTCTGCTTAGCTAGTAGGGCAGGCATGGGATAGGATTGAGGTGGCTTTGTGGTGCCAATTCCACCCTTCTTAGTAAACCCTCAAGGGTAGGCAAACCTTGCCCATCCAAGTGCCCCAGTCAGTTGGCCTTGTGCAGCCACCTTCTCGGCCCGAGCTTGGGATGGCAGGGAACCTGTCCTCCTCATCACTGTGCCCATGGCATGGAACAGATGCCAGTGTGTGTTTATGCGATGAATAAATGAGGGCATTAGTGGCTTTGCAAGGGAGAGAAATCAAAAGAAAACGAGCTGGGTTGTATCCAGGGAAAAGGAACTCGTAATATTCATCATCTGCCAGAGATGGAGACAAAGGATGGAAAACCAAGTTGTAACCACACACAGCTGAAAGCAGGAATGGGAGAAAAACAACAGCTTCACGTTTATACTCCTCGGAGTTCAGAACATCCAAGAAAATGTTACATGATGTTCACTATCTCACTTAATCCTCACAACCACACTCTGGGGGCAGGTACTATTAACCCATTGTGCTGATGTGCAAACTGGGGCTCAGGAAGCAAAGTGCCTTGCCCAAGGTCAGACAGGTGGTGGGTCTGGTGTCCCAACTCACAGTTGCCCCTGGAACTTTCCATGGCCCCAAGATGCCATCATCAGCAAGAATCACTGAAGTCATTTAACTTACGCTGAAGACTCATCCTGGCAGCTCTCCTCAGCTATTCTAGGAAGTCAGACAAGGCCAGGCAGCTGTGTCAGAAAATATCTCTGCCTTGAGGTTTGAAGCTCTAGGAGTTCCCTGACCTCAAACCATCAGAGCTTCTGAAATGACTTAAAGAGACAGCTACAAACTTCTCCAACAGAGGGAAGATGTTTCTTGGATGCTCTTTTTTCCTTTTAATCTTACATTCTACTTGGCTCTCTCCTAGCCCCCACCACTGCCATTCATTTTTTTTTCTTTTAAGGCAGTCTTAAGAATGGCAGAAAGGTGATAGTTGAAGCCAAGTGTGGGTACATGGGGATCACTGTTAGTTTCTCTACTTCTGCCTCAGTGTGAACATTTGCCCAGACTGAGGGTCTATGACAAGGCGGGTTTGTGTCCTGTGGTGAAGGGCTGCTTGGTCATTGGATTCTCCTGCAGTCAGAAAATATTATTTCCGAAGTCTGTTTAGATCAGGGGTCTGCAGAATCACAGCCTATGGCTGCCTATTTTTTGAAATAAAGTTTTTTTTTATTATTATTATACTTTAAGTTCTAGGGTACATGTGCACAACGTGCAGGTTTGTTACATAGGTATACATGTGCCATGCTGGTTTGTTGCACCCATTAACTGGTCATTTACATTAGATATTTCTCCTAATGCTATCTCTCCCCTGACCCCACCCCATGACAAGCCACAGTGTGTGATGTTCCCCACTCCATGTCCAAGTGTTCTCATTGTTCAGTTCCCACCTATGAGTGAGGAAATGCAGTGTTTGGTTTTCTGTCCTTGTGATAGTTTGCTCGGAATGCTGGTTTCCAGCTTCATCCATGTCCCTGCAAAGGACATGAACTCATCCTTTTTTATGGCTGCATAGTATTCCATGGTGTATATGTGCCACATTTTCTTAATCCAGTCTATCACTGATGGACATTGGGTTGGTTCCAACTCTTTGCTATTGTGAATAGTGCTGCAATAAACATACATGTGCATGTGTCTTTATAGTAGCATGATTTATAATCCTTTGGGTATATACCCAGTAATGGGATGGCTGGGTCAAATGGTATTTCTAGTTCTAGATCCCTGAGGAATCGCCACACTGACTTCCACAATGGTTGAACTAGTTTACACTCCCAACAGTGTAAAAGCATTCCTATTTCTCCACATCCTCTCCAACATCTGTGGTTTCCTGACTTTTTAATGGTCGCCATTCTAACTGGTGTGAGATGGTATCTCATTGTGGTTTTGATTTGCATTTCTCTGATGACTAGTGATGATGAGTATTTTTTATGTTGGCTGCATAAATGTCTTCTTTTGAGAAGTGTCTGTTCATATACTTTGCCCACTTTTTGATGGGGTTGTTTGCTTTTTTCTTGTAAATTTGTTTAAGTTCTTTGTAGATTCTGGATATTAGCCCTTTGTCAGATAAGTAGATTGCAAAACTTTTCTCCATTGTGTAGGCTGCCTGTTCACTCCGATGGTAGTTTCTTTTGCTGTCTGTGCAGAAGCTCCTTTAGTTTAATTAGATCATGTTTATCTATTTTGGCTTTTGTTGCCATTGCTTTTGGTGTTTTAGTCATGAAGTCCTTGTCCATGCCTACGTCCTGAATGGATTGCCTATGTTTTCTTCTAGAGTTTTTATGGTATTAGGTCTAACATTTAAGTCTTTAACCCATCTTGAATTAATTTTTGTATGAGGTGTAAGGAAGGGATCCAGTTTCTGCTTTCTACATATGACTAGCTACTTTTCCCAGTACTATTTATTAAATAGGGAATCCTTGCCCCATTTCTTGTTTTTGTCATATTTGTCAAAGATCAGATGGTTGTAGATGTGTGGTGTTATTTCTGAAGCCTCTGTTCTGTTCCATTCGTCTATATCTCTGTTTTGGTACAAGTACCATGCTGTTTTGATTACTGTAGCCTTGTGGTATAGTTTGAAGTCAGGTAGCATGATGCCTCCAGCATTGTTCTTTTCGTTTAGGATTGACTTGACAATGCAGGCTCTTTTTTGATTCCATATGAACTTTAGTTTTTTCCAGATCTGTGAAGAAAGTCATTGGTGATGGCATTGAATCTATAAATTACCTTGGGCAGTATGGCCATTTTCATGATATTGATTCTTCCTATCCATAAGCATGGAATGTTCTTCAATTTGTTTGTGTCCTCTTTTATTTCGTTGAGCAGTGGTTTGTAGTTCTCCTTGAAGAAGTCTTTCACATCCCTTGTAAGTTGGATTCCTAGGTATTTTATTCTCTTTGTAGCAATTGTGAATGGGACTTCACTCATGATTTGGCTCTCTGTTTGTCTGTTCTTGGTGTATAGGAATGCTTGTGATTTTTGCACATTGATTTTGTATCCTGAGACTTTGCTGAAGTTGCCTATCAGCTTAAGGAGATTTGGGGTTGTTTTCCAAATATACAATCTTGTCATCTGCAAACAGGGACAATCTGAGTTTCTCTTCTCCTAATTGAACACCCTTTCTTTCTTTCTCTTGCCTGATTGTCCTGGCCAGAACTTCCAACACCATGTTGAATAGGAGTGGTGAGAGAGGGCATCCTTGTCTTGTGCCAGTTTTCAAAGGGAATGTTTCCAGTTTTTGCCCATTCAGTATGATATTGGCTGTGGGTTTGTCATAAATAGCTCTTATTATTTTGAGATACATTCCATCAATACCTAGTTTATTGAGAGTTTTTAGCATGAAGCGCTGTTGAATTTTGTTGAAGGCCTTTTCTGCATCTATTGAGATAATCATGTGGTTTTTGTCGATGGTTCTGTTTATGTGATGGATTATGTTTATTGATTTGTGTATGTTGAACCAGCCTTGCATCCCAGGGATGCTGATCATGGTGGATAAGCTTTTTGATGTGCTGCTGGATTCGGTTTGCAGGTATTTTATTGAGGATTTTCACATCGATGTTCATCAGGGATTTTGGTCTAAATTCTCTTTTTTTGTTGTGTCTCTGCCTGGCTTTGGTATCAAGATGATGCTGGCCTCATAAAATGAGTTAGGGAGGATTCCCTCTTTTTCTATTGATTGGAATAGTTTCAGAAGGAATGGTACCAGCTCCTCTTTGTACCTCTCGTAGAATTCAGCTGTGAATCCATCTGGTCCTGGACTTTTTTTGGTTGGTAGGCTATTAATTATTGCCCCAATTTCAGAGCCTGTTATTGGTCTATTCAGAGATTCAATTTCTTCCTGGTTTAGTCTTGGGAGGGTGTATGTGTCCAGGAATTTATCCATTTTTTCTAGATTTTCTAGTTTATTTGTGTAGAGGTGTTTATAGTATTCTCTGATGGTAGTTTGTATTTCTGTGGGATCGGTGGTGATATCCCCTTTATCATTTTTTATTGCATCTATTTGGTTCTTCTCTCTTTTCTTCTTTATTAGTCTTGCTAGTGGTCTATCAATTTCATTGATCTTTTAAAAAAACCAGCTCCTGGATTCATTGATTTTTTTGAAGGGTTTTTTGTGTCTCTATCTCCTTCAGCTCTGCTCTGATCTTAGTTATTTCTTGCCTTCTGCTAGCTTTTGAATTTATTTGCTCTTGCTTCTCCAGTTCTTTTAATTGTGATGTTAGGGTGTCAATTTTAGATCTGTCTTGCTTTCTCTTGTGGGCATTTAGTGCTATAAATTTCCCCCTACACACTGCTTTAAGTGTGTCCCAGAGATTCTGGTATGTTGTGTCTTTGTTCTCATTGGTTTCACAGAACATCTTTATTTCTGCCTTCATTTCATTATTTACCCAGTAGTCATTCAGGAGTGGGTTGTTCAGTTTCCATGTAGTTTTACAGTTTTGAGTGAGTTTCTTAATCCTGAGTTCTAATTTGATTGCACTGTGGTCTGAGAGACACTTTGTTGTGATTTCTGTTCTTTTATATTTGCTGAGGAGTGCTTTACTTCCAACTATGTGGTCGATTTTGGAATAAGTGCCATGTGGTGCTGAGAAGAATGTATATTCTGTTGATTTGGGGTGGAGAGTTCTGTAGATGTCTATTAGGTCCACTTGGTGCAGAGCTGAGTTCAAGTCGTGGATATCCTTTTTAACCTTCTGCCTCATTGATCTGTCTAATATTGACACTGGGGTGTTAAAGTCTCCCATTATTATTGTGTGGGAGTCTAAGTCTCTGTGTAGGTCTCTAAGGACTTGCTTTATGAATCTGGGTATTGGGTGCATATATATTTAGGATAGTTAGCTCTCCTTGTTGAATTGATCCCTTTACCATTACATAATGGCCTTCTTTGTCTCTTTTGATCTTTCTTGGTTTAAAGTCTGTTTTATCAGAGACTAGGATTGCAACCCCTGCTTTTTTTTTTTTTTTTTTTTTTTTTTTTTTTTTTTTTTTGCCTTCCATTTACTTGGTAGATCTTCCATCCCTTTATTTTGAGCCTATGTGTGTCTCTGCACATGAGATGGGTTTCCTGAATACAACACACTGATGGGTCTTGACTCTTTATCCAATTTGCCAGTCTATGTCTTTTAATTGGGGCATTTAGCCCATTTACATTTAAGATATTGTTATGTGTGAATTTGATCCTGTCATTATGATGTTCGCTGGTTATTTTGCCTGTTAGTTGATGCAGTTTCTTCCTAGCTTCGATGGTCTTTATAATTTGGCATGTTTTTGCAGTGGCTGGTACCAGTTGTTCCTTTCCATGTTTAGTGCTTCCTTCAGGAGCTCTTGTAAGGCAGGCCTGGTGGTGACAAAATCTCTCAGCATTTGCTTGTCTGTAAAGGATTTTATTTATCCTTTACTTATGAAGCTTAGTTTGGCTGGATATGAAATTCTGGGTTGAAAATTCTTTTCCTTAAGAAGGCCGAATATTGGCCCCCACTCTCCTCTGGCTTGTAGAGTTTCTGCCGAGAGATTAGCTGTTAGTCTGATGGGCTTCCCTTTGTGGGTAACCCGACCTTTCTCTCTGGATGCCCTTAATATTTTTTCCTTCGTTTCAACTTTGGTGAATCTGACAATTATGTGTCTTGGAGTTGCTCTTCTCAAGGAGTATTTTTGTGGTGTTCTCTGTATTTCCTGAATTTGAATGCTGGCCTGCCTTGCTCAGTTGGGTAAGTTCTCTTGGATAATATCCTAAAGAGTGTTTTCCAACTTGGTTCCATTCTCCCCATCACTTTCAGGTACACCAATCAGACATAGATTTGGTCTTTTCACATAGTCCCATATTTCTTGGAGGGAATTTCTTTTTATTCTTTTTTTCTCTAAACTTCTCACTTTATTTCATTAATTTGATCTTCCGTCACTGATACCGTTTCTTCCACTTGATCGAATCAGCTACTGAAGCTTGTGCATGTGTCACATAGTTCTTGTGCCATGGTTTTCAGCTCCATCAGGTCACTTAAGGTCCTCTCTACACTGGTTATTCTAGCCATTCGTCTAACCATTTTTCAAGATTTTTAGCTTCCTTGTGATGGGTTCAAACATCCTCTTTTAGCTTGGAGAAGTTTGTTATTACTAACCTTCTGAAGCCTGCTTCTCTCAGCTCGTCAAACTCATTCTCCATCCAGCTTTGTTCTGTTGCTGGTGAGGAGCTGTGATCCTTTGGAGGAGAAGAGGCGCTCTGGTTTTTAGAATTTTCAGCTTTTCTGCTCTGGTTTTTCCTCATCTTAGTGGTTTTATCTACCTTTGGTCTTTGATGTTGGTGACCTACAGATGGGGTTTTGGTGTGGATGTCCTTTTTGTTGATGTTGATGCTATTCCTTTCTGTTTGTTGGTTTTCCTTCTAACAGTCAGGTCCCTCAGCTGCAGGTCTGTTGGAGTTTGCTAGAGGTCCACTCCAGACCCTGTTTGCGTAGGTATCACCAGCGGAGGCTACAGAACAGCAAATATTGCTGCCTGATCCTTCCTCTGGAAGCTTCATCCCAGAGGGACACCCGCCTGTATGATGTGTCAGTCGGCCCCTACTGGGAATTGTCTCCCAGTTAGGCTACACAGGGGTCAGGGACCCACATGAGGAGGCAGTCTGTCTGTTCTCAGAGCCAAACACCATGCTCAAACACCATGCTGGGAGATGGAGTCTCGCTCTGTCTCCCAGGCTGGAGTGCAGTGGCACAATCTCAGCTCACTGCAGCCTCTGCCTCCAGGGTTCAAGCAATTCTCATACCTCAGCCTCCTGAGTAGCTGGGACTACAGGCGTGCGCCACCAAGCCCAGCTAATTTTTTGTATTTTTTAGTAGAGATGGAGTTTCATCATGTTGGCCAGGATGGTCTTGATCTCCTGACATAGTGATCCACCCCACTTGGCCTCCCAAAGTGGTGGGATTACAGGCATGGGCCACCATGCCTGGCTGGAAATAAAGTTTTATTGGAGTACAGCCACACTCATTCATTCAATCACTCATTTAGTGTCTGTGATTACTAAGCAGATCTGTGAAGGCAGAGCTGAGTAATTGTGACTGAGACCTAATAGACAGCCAGTCCTAAGATATTTACTATTTGAACTTTTAAGAAAATGTTTGTCTATTAGACAACTGTGGTTTAGACTGATGATGATGATGATTATGATGACGACGATCATGACAATGACAATGATGGTGGTGACCATGTCAGTGATGATGATAATGATGCAACTGATTTACCTTAAGGCATGCCAAGAAATGTGTGAGTACTTCCTTGAACCAGATATGGACCCAGCAGTAAAGGAGGGCAGCTGGGGACGGCGTTGACTTCTGCTGAGAGGATCTCCTGGAAGGGGCAGCCAGCACTAAATAAAGGGATGGCCAAGGGACAAGGGCCCAAGGGGAGACTGGAGACAGCAAAAGGAAAGGCATCTCTATCATATGAGTTCCGGCAGGGGATCCCAGCAGAGGAGCCCCCAGAGAACCCACAGAAACACCCTCGGTGAACAATCTCACCTTTAACACCTTCCTGAACCAGAGAATGCAAAGCTGCCCTGTTGTGTAAGAAATGTCGCTTCCCCTTTCCTCTCCTCCTTTCCACCCTGAGTGGGTTATGAAAGAGCAGCTGGCAAGTGCAGAGGAGGTGCAGGTGCAGTCAGCAGAGAAGATTACTTGTTGACCCCACCTGTCCCTTCCACTGAGGTTGGCTTTACCTGAGGAAGGAGTGGAGGAGCAGCAGCTTTACCTTTGGGAGGAGAGGGAGAGGTTGATTAATATCATGGATGGACACTGTCAGTTCCTGAATTAGAGGCTGTGGCTGGGGACTTAACTGGCTTAGGTCTGCCTCTGCCACACAGGAGGGAGGGGCAGGAGAGGCATGGGGACTTTCCTTCTCATTCAGGAGACACAGAGAAAGGTGGTTTTTGACCACTTTGTGCAAGACATTCTTGTTTAATATAACAGTTACAGTGATAACAACGACAAGAGAGTCCCAACAATGACCTCTTTATGGCACCGGAGTAGTCCCTCCACCTTTTGCATTCCTAGCCCTGACCATAAAGCCTGTGACTTTGACGACAACAGTCCTCTGACCTCACCCGTCTGTCCAGCCTCCTCTCTCGCTGGCCTCTCTCTGAATGCAAAGCTCCAGCCCCACAGTTTGCGTGCCCTTACCTGAAACTGATATTCTCCTTTTTCTTTTTCCATTGGTACCAGCTCTTACTTTTACCAAATGCCTTCCTCTCTCATTTACCTATCTGCCTCCTCCTCAACTTGAAGACTCTCCGCCCACCCAATGTATTGTAGCCACTTCTTCCTGTCTTATTAATCACCCTGTGTGGCCCTTATCAGCATCCAAATAGAGTCACTGGTGTGCATACACACATGTTTGCCATGAGTCTGCCCGGGCCTCTATTTGGGTCTCACTGTACCCTCAGCACTTAGCTCAGGGCCTGACACACAGCTGTGCTTTCTACATACAATCTCACATTTTCAGAATATTGGTTCACATTATTTTAAAACAGTGCAGGCCAAACAAAACTTCTAAGCTGCATTCCTCGCGCAGCTGCCTGTTTTGGATGGTTGTTCCAGGAAGCTTTCTGAAATCTGAAAGTGGGGGCAAGGACCCATGGCCTCCAGAGCTCAGGAGACCACACAGAAAGGCCTGGATGAGAAGAAAGTTGGCAGGAGAGATAAGGAGTTGCTGGAGGACTGGGGAGGGCTCCAGGGAATCCGACTCCCTGGGCAAGGCTCTTCCCAGAATGAAAGTCTCTGCCTAAACACCCTCTGTCCGATGACAGTCGCTGCTGCTACCAAGGACAACAGTCCCCAGACTCCTCCAGCTCAGAAAGAATTCTGCCTGTGCAAACAGAGCAGCATCATCAAATTGGGTTTGTGATGCATGACCAGGTCCCAAAATAGTATCCACACCCCCTCCCTTGTCCCGCTGGAAGGCTCTGTGTGAGTTTCTTTATTTTGGAGTCACTGTCTGCAGGCTGCTCTGGTTTCTACGCCTTTTCTTCATCCTGCACCCCTCGGCTAACTCTCAACAGGAAAGCTGTGAACTCAATTCTTAATTAAGTTCCCTTGCTGCCAAAAATAACCAGGCCCCCACCCACCTCCCTCCCATCCCCCCCCACACAGAGGCTCCCCTAGTCTTTCTCTCTGTGCATCTCATGAGGTTGGATTGGAAGGGAAAGGGAAGAGATGACGAGACTGTCAGTTCCATGTCTGTTTTCTGTCCTTTATCTTAACTGAACTACATTTGAGTCCATGTAATGATAGACTTTTGAATGATGACAGACTGGACTTCAAACCAACCTCTGCCACTTTCCCGCTTGCTGTGTGTCCCTGGACAAGTCGCTTGACCTCTCTGAGCTTCAGTTTTCTCACCTATAGGTGGGGAAGAATATACCCTTATGGCATTAAGTTGACACCTAATTAAATGGTAGTGGTCCAGCAAGGTGGTCCTGCTGACTCCCACTTTCCAAAGGAGAAAAGACCCTGGGAGCATCTCAGTGACTTCTCCAGCCATGGCGGGTGTTAGGGGCCCCAGCCTGGCTTGCAGGTCTCAGTCTTGTTAAAATCTGACCACGTCACTTGGATGTTTGCACTTCTTTGGTGTTTCCTATTGTGTTAGGCTAGAGACCAAAACCATTGCAGAACCCACCAGGACCCTCTCCTGTGTCTCAGTTCTTCCTTCCTGAGCCCTCCTCCCTGAAACCCCATCTCTTGCATTTTTTCTTTGATCACTTTCTCTCCCCAGCTACACTGCTTGCTTTCAATTCCTTGATGCACTGTGCTTCCTCCCGCCTCGGGGCCTTTACACCTGCTGTTGTTCCCTCTCCCCGGATGCAAGGCCACCTCCCTTCTCCCACACTGTGCCCGCAGCCTCCTCATCCCTCAGCACTCTCCTTAAGCTTCTCTTCCATGGAGAAGCCAGCCTCCTAGGGCCCCAGGGGTGCTTCTCCTGTCTCCTTTCACCTCTTACCTTTGTAATTAAACATGTAATTAAATATATGTGGAAGGATGATGACAGCTGTCCCTCACATTAGCCTGCAAACCCCTCAAGAGCTGAGATCTCTCATTTCTTATCCACCATTGGATCCCCAGGCCCAGAGCTATGCCTGGCCAAAGCAGTGGCTCCATATGTAGTTGTCAATATACAGAAATAAATGATTGAATAGCGAACTGAACCTATCCTCGTGCCCTCTGAAGGGAATCAGGATGGTCTTGCAGACCACCCCATCTCTCAGCAGGGGCTTCTGACACAAAAGGGCTCAGCTGCCCCCCCACTCCAGGAGACGGCTCTGAGCCTCTCCCACGTGCTCCCAACGCCCTGCAGATGAGCCGCCTGGCAAGTGGAAGGAATCGTTAATTAATAAGCAGCAGGTTCTCCAGAAAAATACAGCTTGTGCAAAGGCAGCCCCTCAACAGTGGAGACCCAAGGCCATTTCTGTTCCCCTCGCCCCCACCCTGCAATGCTTCTCCCGTCTCCACTCGCACTTCCCCACAGGCACAGGGTCCTGGGTTCTGGCAGGGCCCTCTGACATCAGCCCAGGAGATAAGGAGTCTTCTCTTTGTGCTTTCCCTGACAAGTGAGCCTGAGCTGGTGGGTTCTGTTAGCCGAGGGCCGAGCTTCCAGCAGAGCTGCAGCTCCCGTGGTGCAGACACTCTAGGAGAGAATTGGGATTTTGCAGCAGAACTGACAGAGCAAGTAGAGGGAGCTGTGTGCTGGGGGCTTCAGGTTTTTGTCACTTTTAGGAGCAGGGCAAAGGGTCCCTCTGTGTGTTGTCCCTTTTCAAAACCAAACAAAACATATTATCAGGGAAATTTTGGAAAAGAAATGAAAAAAAAATCTCTCACAAATCTAGTGCCCTATGGGTGCAACATGGCATAGTTTGCAGGCTTTGTGCACAGGCAGCTCTGGTTTTGCATAGCTGAGGTCCTGGTGCAGAAGCCATTTTGCTTTCACATTTCTTTCTTCACTAAAGGTCGTGCGTGAACATTTCTCGGGTGGTGCTTCCAATGATCACTGTCAATGGCTTCAGAATGTGGCTCCCTTTGGTGGCCTTGCTCTGTCTCACCTCCCAGTCTCTTCTCCCACCACTCCCAGATCTGCTACCCTGACCTCCCCGAGTCCCTGCGTGCTGGTCCTGTTCTGGCCCGGGTCTGGTGTGTCAGGTGGCTCTGGGCAAGCTACCAAACCTTTGTGAGCCTCTTTCCCCATCTCTAAAGCAGAGCACAATCAGGGCGGCCCCTCAGAGGCTTCGGTAAGGATTAGCTGAGTGGATTAGCTGAGCGGATTTGCTGCCTATGGCTCCCATAACACATGGCCACAAACTGGGTGGCTTTAAACAACAGAAATGTATTCTCACTCGGATCAAGAGGCCAGTGTGAGAAATTGAGGTGGCAGCAGGGCTGCTTCCTTCTGGAGGTTCCAAGGGAGAAACTGTCCAGGCCTTTCTCCCAGCTTCTGGGGCTGCTGAAATCCTGGGGGTTCCTTGGCTTGTGGTGGTGTCACTCCAACTTCCGCCTCCATCTTTGGATCCTCTTCATCTCTGTGTCTCTGTGTCCTCTCTTCTTTTTTTTTTTTGAGACGGAGTTTTGCTCCTGTCACCCAGGCTGGAGTGCAGTGGTGCAATCTCAGCTCACTGCAACCTCCATCTCCCAGGTTCAAGTGATTATGCTGCCTCAGCCTCCCAAGTAGCTGGGATTACAGGCACCTGCCACCACGCCCAGCTAATTTTTTGTATTTTTAGTAGAGATTGGGTTTCAGCCTGTTGGGCAGGCTGGTCTCAAACTCCTGACCTCAGGTGATCTACCGGCCTCGGCCTCCCAAAGTGCTGGGATTATAGTGGTGAGCCACTGCGCCCAACCCTCTCTTCTTATAAGGACACCAATCATTGCATTTAGGGCCTTACCCTAAACCCAGGATTATTTCATCTTAAAGTCCTTGACTAGTTACAGCTGCAAAAGCCCTATTTCAAATAAGGCCAATTTCTCAGGCAGACATGAATGAAACCACTATACTAAGACAAAACAAAGGGAGTGAATAGCACCGAGAAATTAACACTAGCTGTACTAGAGATCAGAGGTGCTCAATAAACACTGAGCACATTTACAGACCTGCCCTAGGGCCGCCTTCTCCTGGCTGCTAGGCACAGTGAGCAAGGCTGACCCCTCATCTGCCATGCTGAAGTCAGAGCCCCCTGACTAAGCCCAGGACCCTGTGCCGTGGGGGTTGGGCGGGACATGAAATGCAGGGGGGCTGGGGAGGAGAAGTAGGTGTGTTTAGGGGCCCATAAAAATGTTTCAGTTTACTTAAAACAAGAAGAGAATAGTGACTCTCATCCAGCCTGAATTATATTTGTCTTTATACCAATGCAGCTGTAAAATATACTTCTTAAATTTTTTTGAGGAAGGGGCCTATGAAGGCAAGAATGCTTGGGGCCCATGAAAATCCCAGGAGGGGTCCTGGCTCCTTGGGGTGGCCCCGAGTGAGGGTTTTGCATGTGTTGCCCCTGTTCATTCATTGGTGGTGTGGTTGGCATCACTGTCCCCATTTTTTGGGTGAAGGAACTAAGGGTTTATGAAAATTTGAGTTGCACCAACCCCAAGCCGGGAGGGCCTTTGGCGCACTCTAACCTGGCCCTCAGGAAATGGGCCCAGCAAGGCAGGGCACCTGCAGGGCTGCACTGAACTCAGAGTGGAGCTGGGTCTGCAGCCTGGCTCTGTATCTTGTGACTATTCAGCTCACACCTGGCTGATCTCGAGGGGATGTGTCTCTGCCACCCAGATTGGCATGCTGGCTGCTCTCTTGGTAAATTCACTACCTGATCTCCAGGCAGGCTGTGTCCTTGCCAAGCCCCCAATGACCACTGTAGGGAAGGGACATTGCGTGTGGTCAGGGGTGCTCATGCTTACTTGCACCAGCTCTCAGGAAGGCTGGCTGAGGACCACATCACTAGAGGAGCTGGTCTTGCTTCTGGGACTAGTGGGGCAGAGTCTGTCTCCACAGGTAAATGAGTCTTACCTGGTCCTCAGCCTGAGGACACACAGATGAATGCAATGCAACCCCTCCCCTTCAGGAGGGCCCATCCAGGTAGCGGAGGCAGACTGGAGAAGTCACTGAGGGCTTCCTGGAGGGGGTGGTAGTCCAGGGGAGACCTGAGTGATGTCCGAGAGGCAGGCAGGTAAAGAGAGTGTGTGTAGGACAGGGCTTGGAAAGAACACAAGTGGATGTCAGGGAGGAATGGAACATTCTAGATTAGACAGCAGTTGCAGACTCTGAGGCAGAAAGGTCTGGGCCAGGGAGCTGGTGGAGAGAGGTTGGAGATTTGGCCAGAGAGGAGGTAGGGGCCAGGTGACACGAGGCTTTGGGGGCCTTTATCAAGAGCATGAATTTCATTCTGCGTACAATGGGAGCTGCTGGAAGATTTTAAACAGGGGAATGACATGCTCCAACTGATCTTTCTAGGGTTCCTCTGGCAGTGGAGATCAGATTGGAAGGGAGGTTGGAGGGGTGGAGGGGAGGTGATTGTCATTAGCTGGGTAACAAATATTGTAGACTCAGCCCACAGTACTGGTAAAGGAAATGCCAAAAAGCCAAAATATTTTTGGAGAAAGAGTGAGTCAGGGAAGGCTCCATAAGGGAGGTGGTGCTGAGTAGGGTTTTGAAAATTGAGTAGGAGTTTGCTCAGCAAGCGAAGGCTAAGGGGCCTCTCCTGATGATGAGGCCAGCATGTGTGAAATTCCACAAGGGTGACTCTGAGTGGCTGGATGGTGCTGGAATACAACCAGTAAATGGGGATGTGATGGGAGGGGAGAGAGCTGGGAAGGGGGCCATGGAGAGCCTCCGATACCATGCCCAGAGCTCAGGCCCTGTCTCACAGGCAGTGGGAGCTCTAGAAGCCACATACTTAGTTCACACATTTAATTGCAATGAAAGGACTGGGAAGCATTCTACAGGCGGAAGGCATGAATGAATGAGTCAAACACACTGTAAAATCCATCTTTAAAGAATCGAGAGCAGATGAGGATGCCGGAAGGAACACACTCATGATCACTCTCTCTGCTTGCTCCCTCTGACGTCTCAGTCCCCTGGGCAGGGGCCGCGGCAGCAACCAAGGATGGGAGAAAACCTCACAGGGAGAAACAGGGAGGGCGAGATCACGCCCAACCCAAAGGAGGTGCCCCCACCGTCACGGGGGCAGGCGGGTTGATATTCCAATGACAAATTTGTAAATTTTAACAGAGATGCATTTGTCTTAACATACATAAGAAAAAAGTACTCATCCAACTCATTATTTTACATATAGTGTTGCTAAGATAGACCTAAATGTATATGAGAAATGAGTCAACCTAAAGTAAAACAGTAAGTAAAAGATTGCAGAAGACGACATTGGCTATAGTGTAACGGATAAAGTCTGGGAAGCACCGAGAACGCTACCTCCTGTGGCGGCTGCAGAGCTGTCCATCAGTCTGCCTGGGGGAGCAGAGGCAATCTGAGGAGGCTGGCAAGTGCTGCTTTGTAAACGAACAGATAGGGATGCCGATGGATGCCACTGGGATTCAATGCAGCAGTGAACTCGCCTTGCCCTCTGTAGCACCTTCCCGTACAGTATTCCTGCATCTGGCTGGGTGTGCTGTGAGCTTACTACGCTTCCCACGTCCCCCCGAGGTATGAACTCAGAGACAGCGGGCTGCGGGGCTCTTTTCTGTAGAGCCCGGTCTCTAAGTTGCCATCATGAATTGACACAGAGGCCCTTCTTACCGGAAGGACCAGCACAGGGTACAGAGGTGTGAGCAGCTGTCCTCCCACCCACACAATAAAATAATCATCATAGTGATAATGACGCACATGTCACAGCTAGCGAATTCCCAGCCGGGTCCTACTCCATGCACTTCACATGCACTCCATAATTTATTCTTCATCCAACCTAGTGAGGTGGGCAGTTTTACCCTTTTTCTACAGATGAGGAAACTGAGGCTCAAAGAGGTGGGTACATTGCCCAAGGACACAGGGCTGTGGCAGAGCCAGAATTCTAGCCCGAGTCTGGCTGATTCCAAAGCCCAGAATGTGCATGAACAAGCTGGAGGCAGTGCTGCTGCAGCCCTGAGGCTAGGTTGGGCTGCAGATGTGTTTGGTTTGGCTTGCTCGGTGTTGAATTCTTTCTAATTGGTTGGCTACATCTAAAGCCTGGAGATTTCACATGAAAACCAGTCATTCTGGCTTCTCTAAGCAGAGCTGGGCCCTCCAGCCACCTGGGCCTGCCTCCTCACCTGGCCACATGCATGGGGCTGCCCTGGTAGCCAAAGCCTTTGCTCTGTGCTTTTCCACAGGCCCCGCCAGTCCCTATTGTCCCTCTCACCCACTCACCTCACCCACAACCCATGGGACAGGCATCGGCCTTTACCATGGTGGGCACCGGGACAGTCCAGGTCTCCTGAGCGGGAAAGGTCGGCTTGATCTCCATACAGCCTTGGGTCCCACTCAACGGAGCCTGAGCATGAAGCATGCCCTGTGTCCACAACCCCGGTGGGGAAACTGAGGCCCAGAGAGAGACAGGAGGCATTATGTTCTTACTGTTGCTGTAACATATGAATGTACTGCCTAAAAACAATATCCATTTATTCTCTTGTAGTTCTGGAGATCAGGAGTACAAAATGGGTCTCACTGGCTAAAATTAAGGTATTAACAGGGCTACGTTCCTTCTGGAAGCTCTAGGAGAGAATGCTTTCCATCGTCTTTTCTAGCTTCTAGAGGCCGCTTACATTCCTCCACTCGTAGCTTCTCCCTTCATCTCCAAAGCCCAGCGGCATAGAATCTTAACCTCTCTCTCCCGCCTCCCTTTCAGGAGGGCCTTTCTGAAGCCACTGGGTCCCCCTGGTTAACCTGGATACTCTCCCAACTCAAGATCCTTGCCCAAGGTACAGTGCGAATAGTAGGAATAGCGGGAAGCGAAACTTAGGACATTTTCCTCAGTTCCCCTTCTGGATACCACACAGCCTCCTTCAAAAGAAAATGTTTAAATTCTGATGTTTCGCAGGGAATGGACAGAACGAGGCAGGTTCAAAGATTAGGGTAAAAGCCAAGTGAGGAGGCCCCCAAATTGCAGAGAGCCAGGGGTTGTGGGTCTTCACTGGCACAGCACAAATGTGACCCATAATAGGGACATGAATGGAAACAGAGCAGCTCTGAGGTCCTTGGCCCTGCTCCTGTGTTCCCCAGCTTCCCCTATCACCCTGGCAGACACCTACCTGCATATCTCCTGTGCCTGCCTCTCCCAGACTCCAGCCTCCCATGAGCCTTTCCTGAAATGCAAATCTGAACACTTCCTTTCAAACACTCCCTGCCCCCTAGGATCAAATCCAAGTTCAGTGCCCAGCATTCAAAGGCCCCATGGCTTGTCACTCACCCCTCCCCACGCCGCTACTACCTCTGCCTTTTGATCTGGAGAAAGCCTTGGCTTGGGGGCCAGGAGCCTAGTGGTCCTTTTGCCTTGATGACATCAGGCATATCTCCATTTCACATACAATTTCTCATCGACATGACACCCAAACCTTGTGAGTGGTTGGCCCGTTTCTCAAATGAGGATAAGTGCCCAGAGAGGCCTAGTAGCTTCCCCCACCTCACACAGCTAGTAAGAGGCAAATCAGAGGTCTGAATTCAACTCTTTTGTCTCCCTTGAGGCTGCTCACGGGGCTCTGAGCCCAGGGCCTGGCCTGTGCTGTGGGGTTGACAAATGTGCAGAGGGCGTGAGGATGGCGGACTCTCCCGAGTGGCTCGCAGTTCGGCCTCCAGCAGCCACCTTTTGGGAAGCATCATAAATTAAAAACCCGTGATGTCGCCAGGCTTGGACGGTGTCCCTGATGCTGGAGGAATAATTCATGGCACACGACTGGAGCCGGAGATGGCAAAGCCTGCTAGGTTTCAGCTTCTGCCCTGCCCCAGGAACAGTTTTTAGCCCAGGCGGCTGTGCAGAGCTGGGTGGGTGCCCTCTCCCTGCCACCTGCTGTGAGGCCAAGGCCGGTGGAGTCCCCTTTCTCTCCCTCCATGACTTCCTCTCACTCATAAATGGAGACAATCTGAACTCATTCCACAGGGCAGTGTATAAGAGGGTGCCCCAGCAGGCATGGGGTCTCTCTCTTTTTTTTTTTTTTTTTGCAGAGTCTCACTCTGTCTCCAGGCTGGAGTGCAGTGGCGCAGTCTTCGCTCACTGCAATCTCCACCTCCCGGGTTCAAGCGATTCTCCTGCCTCAACCTCCCCAGTAGCTGGGACTACAGTGTGAGCCCCCCTGCCCAGCTAATTTTTGTATTTTTTTTTAGTAGTGACGGGGTTTCGCCATGTTGACCAGGATGGTCTCGATCTCTTGACCTCGTGATCCGCCCGCCTCAGCCTCCCAAACTGCGGGGATTACAGGTGTGAGCCAGCATGTGCAGCAGGCATGGGGTCTCTTAACGGCTCCAAACCTACCGTTCAGTACAGGCATTTCATGAGCAACTCAAATTCACTGCAAACTCTCCCAACCTCTCTTCTAGGTGTAGCTAGCAAGGCTACCGCTGGCAGGGCCCCGCTGATTACTTATTTACCTGTAACTTGTGTTATTATTTTCATAAATCCATTAGCAGGAGGAGGGGGGCATGACCAGGGAAGCCCGCACAGTGCTGGACATTTTAGCCTCAGCCTGGCTCTCTGCTCCACTTGGTCAAATTCCAACTGTGTTGTTGGCTCACAGCACACCTAAGTGTAACAGCATCGCAAACGCTCCAAAGCCTCCTCCGTCCGTCACCTTTGTCTTCATGTGGTGCGTTTCATAAAGTCGACTATTTTTGTCCGTTCTATTTCTGTTATTAACACATGCTGGGTATCTGAAATATACATATGTGTAATTTCATATTTATAAACGCTTTAACCAAATACAATACTTTGATAGACTTCTTGATTAATTTGTATCCGAAATTTTCCTTCTTTTTAATTCCGGCTCTAATTCCAAGCTCAGATTCCTTCCTTATCTGTAACATGGGGTGGTGATGAGGATGATATAACATACTCCCTCAAGGATGTTTTGAATTTTCAGTCATTCGTTCAACACATTTCATTGAAGAGCTACTATGTGTCAGGCAAACTGCTATGAGCAGGAATAGGATGGTGAACAAAATTAGCATGGTTCCTGCCTGGATGGCGCTCAGAATTGAGGAAAGACAGGCAGTAGCAGTCATGAGAAACTATGCAAGAACATATTGTGTCACCCTCTCAGGAAACGGATGGGGGGCTGGGAGAGAGGGCAGAAGAATGCTTCAGAATCAGAGGGCAGGGGGACAGCAAATGGGGGTGGGCAGCTTCCAAGAAGGGGGCAGAGCTCTGGGAGGCCCCCCCCAGAAGGCTGAGCTTGTGCAGGTTTCTCCCCAGCTCTGGGCCTTAGCTTTCTCATCTGTGGAATGGGCGTGGCAGCGTTTCGACTTTGTGGGGCTTTTTGAGGGTGAAATGAGGAAATGCGCACGAAGGACATCTTCCAGCTGGGTGTAAGCTTCGGTGCAGAGCAGCGGCACACTCTTCCCTCTGTGTGTGAGGAGGCCCCGGGGGCAGGGACAGGAGGCTGGGGTTCGCAGCACCCATGGGAAGAGCCAGCCGGGGTTGAGATCCCAGCTCTGCTGATTGCCATGTTGCCCCAGCGGAGGGTTCCTTGGGTGTATAGAGGACTCGAAGCACAGGCGCCCTAGACCAGGAGAAACACGGGAGGGCGTGCCCCCCTCTAAAGGGGGCCATGCCTGAGGGGGCCCCCAGGGCACCCCGGGGAACCCACAGAGGTCTCCACCAGCAAGCACCAAGCTGGGCCTGGGTGGACAGGGGCGACTCAGACGTGGTCCTGGCCCGAGGAGGTTGCCGTGGGCTGGTGGAGAAAGATCCGTAAACTAAACGGACCTTCCCAGCCCCTAGCCCGGTGTGGCCAGCATGGGACAGACACGGGCCCGGCAGCTCTCCTGACCCAGGAGGCCCGGCAGCCCCCGTATTTCTGCAGGCCTCTTGGCTCCATCTAGATGGCACTGGGATGCTGGAATCTGCATTTGCGCTGCACTGGACGCTGGGAAGACTTTCACCGCAGAGCGGGGGCTGCTAGAGGGGCAGGTGGGCTGCGGCCAGGCGGCGGAGGATGCCCGTCTCTGCATGCGGAAGCCGAAGAAAGGCTGCGTGGGCAGATCTTCCAGCTAGGCCCAGAGGGACTGCCGACATTCAATCCTCCAGTCAAAGAAGGGAAGGGCTAGCAGCAGGAGCAGCTCAGGCGGCAGACCCGGGCGCGCGGGGGCGCGGGGGCTCGGAGGCTTGTGAAGGTCCCCGGGCTGGCGGCTGCGGGGTACGGGCCGAGCTGCACCGCGACAAAGGCGGCCCAGCGGCGGCATCGGAGGGCGCACGCTGCCCCCTGGTGGCCAGGCCGCTCCCCGCAAACGCGAGCTCCTTTGTTTTGCGTTTCCTGCTTCTGCGGCTCAGGCTTGCTGGAGAGAGTCTGAAGCCCCGGCTTCCAGAGCGGGTGGCCACGATGCCAGGGCTGCGCGGGGAGCCTGGTGGGCCGAGGGTCGAGTCCCAGCCCTGCAGCTCGCTGGCGGCAAAGGTCGGCTCCCCAGCCTGCTCAGAGCCTGAGTCTCCCGTTGCTGCAATAGGAGGAAGCGCGCACCGGTTCCCTGGGTGTGGGGGCGCTGATTGCTGTGGGGGCGCTGATTGTGGTGTTATTTGTGCACACACGTGGCTCGGGCGCCGGTCGAGGCCCCCTAGCGGCTTGCCCCACCCGGTTTCCCCGCACACCCACTCCTCACCTCCTGCACCAGCTGGCGGGGTGTTTGTCTTCCCCTGAACCTGATGGTAGCCCCTTTGTCAGCACCATTAGGAAATCCACTCACACGCACCCTTTTGTGAGACTGAGTAGAATTTTAGAGGTTTGGGGGTGGGAGGCAGGCATCTTCTGGCCCTCCCTCTCCACCCTTCTTTCTCTTTTCCATTCTCTCCTCAGCCCTGCTCACGAGAGCCCTCCGGAGCCCCACCACCTTGCTCTGCAGCCATCAGCGTACAGAACATGCCCTCCGGCCTCGCCCTTCACCCCCACTGTTCCCAAGCACAGTCCACCCTGGTCCCTGAAGGAAGCTGACTGGAATGTCTCAGGGAAGCGTGTGGGGGTGGATCTGTGCGTAGGAGCACCTTTTTCCAGACGGGTCTGCCCCGATCCACCCTGCAGCCATCGCTTCCTTCTTTAATTTGATCGCATTATGTCCCACCAGGTATAGGAGGAAGAGAGAGAGGAGGCATGGAAGGAAGAAGGAAGAAAGGAGGGAAAGGAGGGGAAGGAAGGAAGGAAGGAAAGGAAGGAAGGAAGGAAGAAAAAGAAAAAGGAAAGGAAGGAAGGAAGGAAAAGAAAAAGGAAAGAAAGGAAGGAAGAAAGGAAGGAAGGGAAAGAAAAGGAAAGAAAGAAAAGAAAGAAAAAAAGAAAGAAGGAAGGAAGGAAGGGGACATTTGCTAGGGCTGTCATGACAAAGTATTACAGACTGAATGCTTAAACAACAGAAGTTTATTGCCTCACAGTTCTGGAGGCTAAAAGTCTGCCATGAAGGCGTCAGCAGGGATGGTTTCTGCAGAGGCCTCTCTCCTTGGCTTGCAGACGGCTGCCTTCTCACCACGTCCTCATGCCGTCTTTCCTTTTGTACCTGTGTCCTAATCTCCTCTTATAAGGACAACAGTCATTTTGGATTAGGGCCCACCATGATGGCCTTATTTTAACTTAATCACCTCTTTAAACTTCCTATCTCCAAATACAGTCACATTCTGAGGTACTAGAGGTTAGGGATTCAACATAGGAATTTTGGGGGGACGTGACTCAGCCCATAACGGAAAGAAAGAAACAGATAATCTGAATTGGCTCTTGCCAGTATTTGGGTGCCGTAGTGACGGGACAGTGGCTCAAGGACCCAAAACCACGCACACACCTAACTGACAACATGGAAAGGTCGGGAGATCTTCCATGAAACCTTGGCTTTTCCTTTCCTCTTGGCAATAGAACCCTGGGTTAGCATTCAGATTGAGCGGAGCCTATTTTCAGAGCGTGTTCACTCTGTGGTCCCCCACACTGACCGCCGGCCCCCTCTCACACCACTGTCACCTGCCCAGGACCTTCAGGAAGCTGAGCTGGAGACCCAGCTGTGGGAGGAAAGCATGTGTCTCCGTCCTGGCTGGCTCGGCCGGAAAGGCAGTGTTCAGAGGACTTGGAGATGTGGACAGCACAGTGGGGGAAAGCTGGGGCTTAGGCAGACCTGGGTTTGAATCTAAGCTCTGCCATCTGCAAGTTGTGTGTGACTCTGGGCATGTGATTACCCCTCTGGGAGCCTCAGTTTTACCTCTGTGAAATGGGCACAGTGATGCCTACTGCCCAGAGCTGCGTTAGGGTTGAGTCAAATGAAGTAGTTGATGTCAAGGGGCCTGGCACATGGAAGGCCTTCAGTCAGTGCCAGTCCCCAAGTCCACCACAGCCTCAGTAGATTTCTTCAGGCATGGAGCTCACTTGGGCACTGTTTCTTTCTCATCCTTTCCCCTCCTCAGTGCTCAGCAGGGGAACCACATCTTCAGACGGCCTTTAAAAGTCAACACATTCAGTGGGCGGCAGTGGGTGAGTTCTGCGCTCAGACTCAGGAATTTGAGATTCATCCAGCCCCAGCTTTGCAAAATATCTCCATAACCTTAGGCAAGCGGTTTCTTCTCCTGTCCTCGCTTCCCCTGTCAGGGGAGCAAGGGCAGCAGGAATGCCGTGGCTGGGGCCACAGTGGGGAAGGGGAGCTGAGACTTGCTGAATGTCCCCAGAGGCTGAGTGCTCTGTGTACACCCGGCCTATGGCAGGTTGTCGCCAAAAAGGCCCCGTCCCTGCTTCAACATCACAGCAAGCTAGGCATGTAGAGTGGGCTCGTGCCCCTTATCTGTAGAGGGAAGCTGAGGCTCCAACAGGCCCGAGTCACACCGATTGGAGAAAGAAGGAATTTGACCCAGGACTGTCTCAGTAGAGGCTTTAACTCTCCCTCCACAAGGCCACCTACCGAGAGGAAGGGCAGAGCCACCAGGAGCTCCATTTAGGGGAGGTCTGTTGGGCTCTTCCGGGTTGATTTTCTTTGACCCAACCGCCAGAGTTTCTGGGATGAGTTTAGGAGTAAGCATTCTGTGTCCCTAAGGAGAGGCGAGTCTGTTTTTGGAGGAACTTGGGTCTGGAGAGGACACTGGTACATATGGGTAATTGAACAAAATCCTTTGATTCTGAACCAGTCCTTCCGAGTACATCCATGGGTTAACGCGGAGCTTTTCATTCATTCACTCACGCAGTCCTGCATTTACTGATTCATTTATTTGTTCAAGATGTATTTATTGAGTGCCTACTAGTAGTGCCAGGCAGAGGGCTAGTCAATAGTGCCAGGCGGGGGCTTGGAGAGAACAAAACCGAGCCCCTGCCTTTTTGGAGCTTCATAGGTCAGAGGGCACGGTGACAGCATTAAACCCATCATGTGGCATTGGGTACTAAAAGGAACCAGACAGCAAGGTGAAGAGATGCGGAGTCCCAAGGAAGTGCAGGGGAGAGCAGCCTCCACATAACAGGGAAGGAAGGGGCAGCTCTGTCCCGGGGGCTGTAGCAGAGACCGGGATGAATGGAGGAGCCACCTGTGGCTGCGTGGGGAAGGGTGTGCTGGGTAGAGGAAACAGAAGGTGCAGAGTCTCCGAGGTGTGGATAAGAAGCAGGTGGTGAGGCCTTTGTAGGGCCAGGTGAGGGCTTTGGATTTTATTCCATGTGAGTGAGATGGAAGCCACTGGAGAGCTCGGAGCAGGGGACAGACAGGATCTAACTTCGACAAAGAACCACTCTGTCAACCTCGTGGAGAGTGCAGCCAGGAGGTCCCTGGACTCACTGGCTTGGCCCAGGTGTGGTGATAACACGGCTGACACAGGAAGGTCATGTAGGGGAGTAGTGGTCAGGCTGGAGGTGGGGCGGCTGCCTTTGCAGACCGAGTGGCTTGAGACAGGAGAGAGGCCATTGAGGTGGAAGTGTGGCTTCGGTCTGAGCACCAGGAAGGGTGGAGGTGCCAGCTGCAGAGGTTGGGTCTGGTCTGGCCTCTGCGTTGCCAGCCCATGTGCCTGGCACTCATGTCTGCTTTATTCAGTCCTCACACAGCTCTGCAGGTGGAGATCACTAGCACCTGTTACTTTATAAGACATTGCAAAGGAGAAGCGACACTGGGCTTCGGGCGGGAGCTGGCAGCAGAGCCTTGTAGATGAGCAGTAACTATGTGGGCATCCGCTGTCCTGTCAGGACTCCAGGTCTGCTGTGTGTGCAGAACCTCAGTCAGCCCTCAATACTGGTGTAGGGGCTGGCGCTGTGCCCAGCTCAAAGGTGGGAAAGCCAAGCTCAGAAACTGGATATGGCCGCCTGGCTGTGGCCTCCTGTGTTGGTAGCCTCCTTCCATGGGGACAGCAATGGATACCAAGAGCTTTGCTAGGGAACGAACACCGCCTAAGCATGGGTGAAGCTCAGGGCGCCCCTGCTGTAGCTGGACATGGGACAGCCTCTCCCCAGAAAAGTCCTTGCCATGCTGAGCCACTGCCTGTCAACAAGCAGCCATCGCTCTTGCTCCCCAACAGGGAGCCCACGAGTGACCCAATACCTCCTTTGTGAGTGTGTGCCTGTGTGTGTGTGTGTGTGTGTGTGTGTGTGCGTGTGTGGTGGTGGGACATTAGAAAGGTGCCCTGCCTATCCTGCCGGGTAAAACTGTTTGTAGCCAGAGGAGAAAACTGAGGCTGCATCAGCCCTCCCTTCCTCCCTTCATAGGCTGTGAGCCCATCTGGGCAAAGCCTGGGGGTTCACCAAACACCATTGCCCAGGGCCTGGCATACATTTGGAGTGTGACAAGCATGAGTTGAATGAAGACATCAATGGATTGTTTATTTGTTTTGAAGGATTTCGTATTCGCTGTGTGACTGGATCTCACGATGACTCTGAGGTAGTGAGTGCAAGTCACATTTTACAGGGGCTCAGAGAGGGGTTGCTGAGCTTCAGTAGCCTGCCCCGGTGTGCAGGCAGGGCTGGGGAGGGCAGCTCAGACCCCACTGCAGGCTCCAGACCCTCTTCTCTCTGCATTGTCGCTGCTGTGCCAAATGAGGAAGGGGAGCCTCATGGCGTTATTGAGGCCAGGATTCAAGGCCTGCTTGTCCCCCACTCACTGTGTAGCCTTGGGACAGCCTCCTCCCTTCTGTGTCCCTCAGTGTTAACTCTAAAATGGAAAATTATAGTTCATACCTCAGAGGATGAGCACAAATATTAACGAGACGCTAAACACACTGTGTTAAATCATAATAGGAGCTGCCGTTCCTGGGGGATCACCAGGTGCCAGGCACCTTTCTAAGCTCATTCAAGTGCATAAGTGCATCGAGTCAGTTAATCATTTTAAATCCCAGTGAAGTTGATACTGCTGTGTGCCCCGTTTTACAGATGAGGAAACTGAGGCTAGTGGGGTATTAACTTCTCACACTGCTTGTAAGTATTAGAGCCAGTTGGCCTGAATGGTAACGTGCTGAGTGTCCTATTGTTATCTTACCCCCGCTCTTCGAATCCATGCTTTTTGGGTATAAGGATGTTAAGGTTTGATTCCTCCCTCTCCCCTATCTCCACCCCCCAGGGAGGGGTCCCAGGGCCCTGAGGGCTGAGACACTGCCGGCTTACTGCTGAGACTCGAAGCTCTACCCAACTGTTCCTGGCTGGGCAGACGCCTTGCCTGGGGCAACACTGCTCTCCAGTGGCAAGGAGGCAGCATAACGCTGACTCAGGCTGCACGGACCACAGTATCCTTGGGAAAGGATGTTATTCCCCGCCAGGGGCCAGAGACCCCTGGCAAATTAGAGCTTGAAAGGTCTCCTGTGTGCTCTAAAATTATCTATGCCTATGCATTTCCCAGTACAAAGATTAAGCAGGTATGTGAGTGTAGGCTTCTGGAGACGAAGCGCAAGTGGCATTTTCGGTCCTGTGGCAGCAACATGCTGATAAAGGTTTAACAACAGGCTCTTGAGGGGAGCATTTGCCAACTTCCACGGTGCAAATGCTACCAACGTGTCCAGTTTCAAAGAACCAATGCGAGGTCACTGAACACAGAGTTCACAAGACATGCTCACAGTCAGCTTACAGCTCCAGCCCAGCACCACCCACATTGAAAGTCCACCCACATTAGAATACTTGGCGGTGCTCCCTAAATAGCTAGCCAATGAAAGACTGATTCAGTAAGCTCATGAGGGAAAGAGGAAGGAAAGAAGGAAGGAAGGGAGGAAGGAAGGAAGGAAGGCAGGGAGGGAGGGAGGGAGGGAGGGAAGGAGGGAAGGAGGGAGGAACTCATTGTTCTTGGGCCTCAGATCTCGCCGGTCTTGAGATTAAGCTTCCTAAATATTTTTTGCTCTCATACATACATTGACATCTATTCATTTTGTTTGTTTGTTTGTTTTGCTTTTTTGACAAAAAGCAAGACGGTGCCTCATGCATTTCTCTGTAACTTGCTGTTTCTGCTTAAGGATCGCGGCCATCTCTTTAGGGCAGCCCAGGCAGAAGCTGCATGCTCTGTAACAGGTGCGTGACTATGCACTCGAGGGAATACTTCGATTTGCTCAACCACATCCCACTCAAGACCGTTTGGGCGACTTCTACCTTTCCCATGTCCCCATTCAGTGCTGAACTATGCATCTTCATACTCATATTTTTAAATCTAAGGAAGAGACTTTAAAGAGTGAGGTTACTGGACCGAAACGTGTTTGTGGATGTATAATCAATATTTCCAGAATTCCCTGCAATATGGTTGTAGCAATTAGCACTCCCACACCAGTGTGTGAGAATGACATTTTCCCCACGTCAGATATGTCCCACTCTTTTTGAGCATTGTCGAGTCTAATGAGTGAAAACAATATTGCATTTTTAAAATGTTGCATTTCCCTGTGACAAGTAAGATGAATTTGTCTTTGAATATACTTTGCCCATTTTAGATGATATTTTTTGCCTTTCACTTATCAATTTATAGGAGCTCTTCATATATTGAAAAATATTAACTCTGTTGGTCTTATATGCAATGTTTCCCCTCAAATCTTTTGACTGTATTTATGGTTTCTTTGCTATACAAAAATATAAGTATACTGCAAAGTCAGCCATTTCTCCTATTTCTTAAGGCAGCTAGGTTTCCTGTCTTGCCTAAGAAGATTCTCTCCATCCAATGCTGTTTTCCTAAAATGCCTTCTGTTATTTTTCACTTTGCTTTTTACATTTTGATTCTTAATTCACTTTGAATCTTTAAAAAAAAAAATGGTGTGATTAATATAGCCCAGTTTAGGTTTTCTTCCAGATATACAATACCATTTATTTCTCACTAAAATAAAATGGCACTATGACTATTACATTTCCATGTAAATTTGGTTATGTTTCTCAATATTCTATCCTGTATCATTGTTCTCTTGTGGTTCATTGCCCTGTTTCATCTTTGTTGGCTGTTGTGTTTTTTGTTGTTGTTGTTTTTGTTTCTGTGGTAATGTCACACGGTTTTTATTATGGTAGCTTTACAGTAAGTTTAGATATTTTCCCTCCTCAAGAATATATTGCATTGTTTTGACATTTGTTCTTCCATAAGAACTGAAAAAGGTATTTCTTTTCAAAACTGTTGGGATCCTAACTAAAATTGGATTGAATGTATGTGTTAATTTGGCAAGAATGAACATTTTTGTGGTTTTCCATCGTCCTATTCAGGAATCTAAAATTTCTCTTGGCTTATTCTCAATAACACAGGTAGCTTTATTCATACAGGTGCTGTATTTGTTGTGTTAATTCTGTGGTTAGATATTTTATAATTTGTCTTTGAAGTGAATATTTCATTTCTGTGTTTTCTTTTATATTTTACTTCTCAATGCTTAGTGCTGATGCAGAGAAAAGCCATTGATTTCTTCAGGATCTTCAAAGAAAGGCATAATTGAGGAGATTTGTTTCCCAAATCTTAGCTCAAGTCAATGTGAGGAGAACTGGGCTTCAATTGGGTCCAGTTGGTGATGACAGTAGAGATCACTGGCTGGCTCCCATGGCCCCTTGGGCAGTGGGCAGCCTCCTCCCAGCCGGCCCCTCTTCATGTCCTCGCATGGCCCACTCAGGAGACAGCATGATCAAGGGTCAGCTTGGCTGAGTGGGCAAGGCATCCAACTGACCTCTCCCTGTGCGCTGGGTTCCTACGGCCAAGTACCCTGACTCACTCCGACTGTTTTTCCATCTATAAACCAGGGATCATAAACCTTGACTCCAAGAGCTTCACACAGCGTAGGAGCCCAATAAAGTTCCCTTTCTCTTTCACCTCCCTTAATCAAACTAAATCTGATCATTCGCTAGCACCCATATCTACCCTTCTGCAGTTCGCCATCCCTGTCAATCGACAAGTCCTTGGGGTACATTCGGAGGCCCCTGTGTTGAAGGGGAGGATGCCTTCCCTCTGCATCCGCTGCTGGCATTGGGATGGAATTGGAATTCTCAGAATCACTATCTCCTACTCATCAGCCACAGGGTTGCCCTCCGAAACTGAGCGAGTGCAGAGCTGGTTTCCAGGACAGTGGACCTCCTGACTTCCTAGCAACAACAGGTCTCTCCTGACGAATGCCTCTTGTTTGCAGCCCCCTGATGGACAGCTGTGAGAGGACACCACCTGCATCCAGCTGCTGGTCTTGTCAATCCACATTCCCTGAAATGACTTTGGCTTCTCTCCTTTCCCTTGTGGGGCCCATATAAAGCTTACAGTGGCTTCAGGAGAGTGCATTGTCTCCCTGCCTATTAGAAGAGGCTGGAACGACTCGGGGGTCTCAACCATGTTGGCTGCTACTACTGTGATTCCTTCCTTCCTTCCTTCCTCCCTCCTTTCCTTCCTCCCCCCTTCCTTCCCCCTTCCTTCCTTCCTTCCTTCCTTCCTCCCTCCTCCTCCTTCCTCCTCCTTTCCTTCCTCCTCCCTTTCCTTCCTTCCTTCCTTCCTTTCTTCCTTCCTTCCTTTGTTTCTTCCTTCCTTCTTCCTTCCCTCCCTCCGTCCCTCCCTCCTTCCTTCCTTCCTTCCTTCCTTCCTTCCTTCCTTCCTCCTTCCTTCCCTTCCTTCCCTCCTCCCTCCCTTCCTCCTTCCTCCCTCCCTCCCTCCTTCCTTCCTCCCTCCCTTCCTTCCTTTCTCCCTCCCTCCTTTCCTTCCTCTCCCCTTTCCTTCCTTCCTCCCTTCTTCCCTCCGTCCCTCCTTCCCTTCCTTCCTTCCTTCCTTCTTTCCCTCATGAGCTTACTGATTCAGTCTTTCATTTGCTAGCTATTTAGGGAGCACTGCCAAGTATTCTAAGCCCTAGATGAGACACAAAGGGATTGTGTTAGTCAGGGTTCTTCAGAAAAACAGAACCAATAGGAGAAATGGATGGATAGATAGATAGATAGATGAGGGTTTTTTTTTTTTTTTTAATAGGAATTACTCACAAGGCTATGGAGGTCAAGAAATCCCACTATCTGTGATCTGCAGGTGGAGAACCAAGAAAGCGTGTGGGGTCATTCAGCCTGAGTCTGAAAGCCTGAGAATCTGGGGGCTGATGGGGATCAGCCCTGGTCTGAATCGGCAAGCTTGAGAGCCAGGAGCACCGATGTCTGAGGGCAGGAGAAGACAGATGTCCCCACTCAAACAAGGAGAGCAAATGTACCCTTCGACCTTTTTTCTCTTTGGTCCCTCAACAGAGCGGATGGTACCTAACCATTCAGCCTATTGATTCAAATGCTAATCTCCCCCAGAGACACCCTCTCAGACATGCCCAGAAATAATGCATCCTAGCTGTCTGGGCATCCCTGGGCTCAGTCGAGTTGACGCATAAAATTCATCATCATGGGGGTGGAACCTAGGACAGTTCATCACAATAGATATTTGTCAACCGAAGGAATGAACATCAAGGTTCATACCCTCCAGGGAAGCACAGCAGAGCTAGCAGGCCAGGAATTGGACCTCCCATGTCACTGGTCGGGGAGAAACTGAGGGTTAGCTGAGCCCCTGGAGGAGGAGGTCAGGGCAATAGTGAGAATGAAGGTGCTGATGGAGGCAGAGTGGCAGGTGTGGGAGTCAGAGCTGAGGGTTCAGTTTATCACTGGCTGTGTGACCTTGGGCAGGTAACTTTGCTTCCTTGAGTCTCTGTTTTGTTATCTGTACAGTCAGGCAAAGCTGTGTGAAAAGGGCCTGGCTCAGGACTGCACTGGGGGTGGAGATGAACCACTGACATGCTGTCCCACAGCGCAGGTGTGAATAATCACGGCTTTCCTCTCGCTCTTCCCAGCTGAGTTTCTGAGGGCAACCCTGCAGCTGCCAGGGTTCCTTCTGCTTCCTCCCCAGACAGGCATGTTTTCTTTCTCTGGGGTTGGTAGGACCCTCTCTGCGTTTTATGTGCAGATAATCCTGTTGTTCCTGGCACCGTGGATCCTCTTTCTGGTTTTGCCTTGCTGATGTGGATTTTTCTTAATTTTTATATCCATTATCATTTTGCTCAGATTTTGGAAGGGTGTGGAAAATCTAAGTACCGTTCCCCACTAAGAGGCACCAGAGCTTCTTGGAGTAAAGTTGGATTGTCCAGCTCCAGGTCCTGAGCAGGAAATGTACAAGATGAGTCTGGAATCTCTTGTCATGCTGGAATTAAAACATGATCAAAGACTTCTAGGAGAGAGGGGCCAATTTGAAGGGCCCCTGCACTGTCCTAGGATGGGATAACTTTAGCATCAGAAATAATACTGGCTGCAATGGATTGAAATGCAGCAAATATATAAAAGCTATGAGTTCATAATGGTACTACTAATTCTTTTTGGAGGTGGCTAGAGTACCAGTTCATTATTCTGAAAATTGATAAATAAAGGGAAAGAATAAAATATTTATTTTGCCTTCCCTCTAAAGACCATAGTTCAGGATAAGAGTTGATGAGAAGAAGTTCTTTTTAGAAGGTCAAAGCTAACAAGTGCACGAGGAATGATGAAATGGAAAAATTAACCTTTCATAATACCAAATGAAACACTCTATCTCGGCAATGATCATGAATGTCTGCTAAGACTCGCAAGGGACAGACTGATGTGGTCACCTGCACTTGACAGACCAGGCAGATACAACCTTATACTGAACAATTTTCACATCACCAAAGGGGGACACCCAGGGACGGTGCACCCCTGACATAGTAGGAAGTACGCAGGCACCACCTGGCAGGTATTCTAGCAAAAAAAAAAAAAAAAAAAAAAATGTAATCAAGCTTCTAGAACTAAGTTTCCAGGATATATGTGGGAGAGATGAACCTGTAAGCAACATCAGTCAATCAGTCAGAGCCATAATTTGGGAAATTCTACAAGAAAAATGTTACCCAGTTTCTTAGAGAAATTAATGGCAGTCAGGTGTCAGGTGGAGAAAATCACTGGGGATTAAAAGAGAATTAAGCAACATCCAAAAAAAAAAATGCAGTGTTGAGGCCAGGTGCAGTGGCTCACACCTGTAATCCCAGCACTTTGGGAGGCTGAGGTGAGTGGATCACCTGAGGTCAGGAGTCCGAGACCAGCCTGGCCAACAAGGCGAAACCCTGTCTTTACTAAAAATACAAAAAAATAAGCTGGGCGTAGTGGTGCATGCCTGTAATCCCAGCTACTCCTGAGGCCAAGGCAGGAGAATCACTTGAACCTGGGAGGCAGACGTTGCAGTGAACTGAGATCGTGCCACTGCACTCCAGCCTGGGCGACAAGAGTGAGACTCCATCAAAACAAACAAACAACAAACAAACAAACAAAACAAAAAACAGTGTTGGATCCTTTATTTGGATTTTAACAAACCAATTGTTAAATGACATTATGGGGGATAAAAACGAACATAGACTCAGTATTAGATGCTATGAATATTACATAAATATGGTTTATTTCATTGGATGTGATTATAGCTTTACATTTTTTAAAGTCCTTGTGTAATAGAAATTCATACTCAAAATAACAGCCCAGGATTTCTGCCTGGACATTAACTGATATCCTGGTTCTCCTTCAGTGATCTTCATGCTGGTAGCAACATCAACGTCCACATGGTTGGGAAGGCGATGAATTTGAGCATCTTTCTCTACTCCTTCCTCCTTCACACCCCTCTTTCCATACTCCTCTCATTCCACTGCCTATTGATGTCTAGACTGTATCTACTTCTTTTCATCTCTAATCCACCATTCACATGCATCCTGTAGTGGAAGGGGAAGAGAGTGCCAGGAAGGCACACCTGAGTCAGAGGAGCTGGCAGGAGTCACTTCAGCCTGCATTTGTTTCAAGGGTGAGGACCCCTCAGGTGGCCGGCTCTGGAAGCAAGGCAGGCTGGGAAATGTAGTCCTCAGCTGGGCAACTGTCTCCATGGAAACAAGGCCACTTGTGGAGGCTGGTGCATGAGGTCATATGTGCAGAGAGCTTAGAAGTGTGGTTGGCTCCTAAGTGATGCGTGCACTGAGGGTGCAGAAGCAGCAGAGGGGAACCTGCTGGAGCTTTGGCAGGGATGGAGGGAAGTGGCGGCACGCTGCCATGGCCATCGTTGGATTCTTCAGTGTTACCATGCACTTGTTGCTTTAAAAAATACAGGTGCCAGTTTCACTTAAGAATGTCCCTGACAAAGCTGTATGAATTAATTTTATTCAGCCTCAACTCTTGCATACACAACTTTTTGTGACAAAATGGAAGCTGCGCGTGAAGAACTTTTGCTTCATAGCTGTCTTGAGGAAAAACACTTGAGCAATTTCTTCAGCTGAACTCACCACTTTTTTATGGACAACCATTTCACTTGAAAGTACAAGTGGCAAATGATTCAGACTTGAATATTTAGTAGACATTTTCTTGAAAGCAGGTGAAGTAAGCTTGTCCTTTCAATCGGGAAAAAATGACATTTGTTACCAATGATAAAAATGTGATCTTTCAAGTGAAAATTAGAATTTTGGAATATCTATATCCACTACCATGAGTCTGGCCATTTCCCAATAACTAAACACTCTTCTGATAAGACCTATGGTAACATTAGTGGTCAGGATCTTTTGATATTTAAGATAAATGTGCTAACATTTGGAAGCTCGGCATGACTCAGCAAACCAATGTTTTCCAGATGACTGGTGCATGATGGTACAAAATCATGCATGAGGAAAGATCCATCCAAGAGAGAACAAAGGAGTTTATGTAACAGAGTAGAAAAGAATTCCATGATACGATTTCGGATTCCAGGTTGCAGCAAATCTGAAATCTAAAACCATTTGTCAATTTTGGGTCTCATATCAAAGAAAAATAGGCAAAATTATCTGAAAAAGACAATTAAAATACTCCCTTCATTTCCAAGCACATATTTGTATGAGACCAGGTTTTCTTCATATACTACAACCAATATATCTCAGCAGATTGAAAGAGGAGCCCACATGAGAATCTAGCTGTCCTCTATTAAGACAGACGTTAAAGAGATTTGCATAAACAAAACACAATGGCATTTTTTTACTTTTTATTGTTTTATAAAAAAGTTATTTTTTAATAAAAATGTGTAATGGGTTTAAAGATGAGTTAAAATAAGTATTTTATACATTTATCAAGTTCAATTTATAACCCAGTAAATATGGGTAAACTTAACCCACATCAATAATAATGATAATTCAAACTCTAAATTGATAAATATAATAAATAATAAACATAAATATGTAAAAATAAGAAATAATAGGAAGAAGAATTTGTTAGGAATGAGACCAAAAAGTTTAAGAGCTATGAATAAAACCACGCTTGGCATTTTCCAGCTTGCCTGCCTGCTTTCTAATTGGGACAGCGGTTGCATTGTCTCATCAGCAACTCACATTCCAGAAACTGATGGGAACTAATCACACGGGGACCAGGTGCAGGTCACACAGCAAGAACTCATTCCACAGGCACAGGGAGTGCCCCGAGCTCTGCCCATGGAGTTAGGTGTTTGCACAGGTGAAGAGCAATGTCACCATCCACACAGAGAGGAGAGGGGCAGGTGGAAAGGAAGTGCCAGTCACTAAGAATTGCTGACACTTATCAGGTGCCTACCAGGAAGCAGCCCTTTTGTCCTCGTGAGGCGTTTATCAGGTACTTAGTTAAGGACTTACTCAATACCAGCCTTGTGCTGCATTGGCACTAACCAGGGAGAGATGAGTTGGAGGGGGTGGGGCCTGTCTGCCACTGTCTCCAGAGAAGCAGAAGGGCTGGGGGCTGGCCTCCTAGGTGATGGTGCCAGCTGCCTGGGTGCATATCCCTGTTCTGCCACCTGGTACTCTGTGAACCTCAACAGGTTGCTTATCTTCTCTGGGCTTCACTTTCCTCATCTGTAAAATGGGATAATGGTGAGGGTTAAATGCATTAACATACATAGCAAATCCCCTTAGGGCAATGCCTGGCGTGAAAAGAGCATGATGTGTTTGCTCTTGGCTGACAATTGTTTTTCTGTCTTTCCACGCCTCCCCCACCACCCCTGCCTCGCAGGCAAAGACTATCTGCCACCACGGAGGCTGAAATGCCAGAGATTTATTTTCCCAGCTTCCCTTGGCCCATGTCCAGACAACGAGACCTGAGGGGGGGTGTCCACTGGATGGAAACCTCCTTTCTTTCTTGCCTTTAGTCACAGTTTTGTGAGGACACGGTGTTGGGGGCAGGGAACAGGTTACAAGACGTGGGTCTTCTGCCCACCATGGGAAGCCAAGAGAGTCACAGGGAAGCTGACCCAGGCCCTGGCAGTGCCAGTCTGATGAATTAACCGAGGCTGGGTTCAACTGGCTCCTGGCTATGATGTCACAGCGAAAGCTGGGAGGTTGTACTATTTGCCTGAGGCCAGACAGCTTGAAAGTGGTGGCATGAGATTTCAATCTGGGTCTCCAGGTCTGGGGAAATGGGCCAGATAAATGTAGAATACTCATTTGAATTTGGCTTTAAATTTCAATTTATTTTTATTTGCTAAGCCTGGCAATCTTATTGAGTGAGGTCCCTGCTTTTCTGTCACACTGCAAAGCTGCCCTGAATCCCCCCAGCATGCCAGCCACCTGCATATCAAGGGACAGAAATGGACCATGTGGTGGGCTGAGAGTGTCTTCCCCCAAGCTAGAGAGGACAGGAAAGTGACAGGCATGTCAGTTCATGCCACAGCTTCACCGGGGGTAAGTTCATTAACTTCGGAAACTCACTCTTCCTCAAGCTGACGAAAATATTAGTACTAAAAAAAATGGCCGGGCACAGTGGCTCATGCTTGTAAACCCAGCACTTTGGGAGGCCAAGGCGGGCGGATCACCTGAGGTCAGGAGTTTGAGACCAGCCTGGCCAACATGGTGAAACCCCATCTCTACTAAAAATACAAAAATTAGTTGGACATGGTGGCGGGCGCCTGTAATCCCAACTACTTGGGAGGCTGAGGCAGGTGAATCGCTTGAACCTGGGAGGCGGAGGTTGCAGTGAGCCGAGATGGCGCCACTGCACTCCAGCCTGGGCGACAGAGCAAGACTCCATCTCAAAAAAAAAAAAAAAAAAAAAGAAAAGAAATGAGATAATATCTGTAAAGTGGTTAGCACAGTGACTGCAGGAAGTGCTCCATAAAAGTGTCTTTCTCCTCCTTCTCTTCTTTGTGATGTCATTATGTAGTATTACTATTATTGTCATCGTAACTGTTGTTTTTATTATTAGCCTGCAGTTAAGGCCTCTCCCGTGAAGCGGCTTCTCTTTGCATTGCCAGCAGAGGGCGCCATTGTCTGACAAAGAGGCCCGGTGGCCTCTAACCACCTTCAGCCAGGCTGCAGTCACTTAATAACACATCTGGGATCAGGTTTCTCAGCCTGGCCTGGGGGCACTGTGGGAGCCTCTGGGCCTCAGGTCATAACTCAGTTTATCAGGCTTCAGCCCACGGCTGCCCTCCTTACCAGTGCAGTCCTGTCCGAGGAGCCTGGGCCTGAATGGCTGTTTGGGGCTTTTTCTCATAATGCCGCCACGGTCTCTGCACCATCTGCTGTTTTCATCTCTTATCAGGCCACACCCCCGTTTTTTCATAAAAGCCCCCAGGGAGATGGGTGGAGGAGGCTCTGCTTATCTACTGTCTCTGGGCCTGCTGGTTCCCTTCTCCAGGCTAGTTCAGCCTGGCAGAGTCAGGTGGCACTGAGTTGGAATCCCTGATTCTCCACTCCCCTGCTGTGCCACCCTGGGCATGTGGGGCCACCCCTCTGGACCTCAGTTTCCTTATCTGTAAAAATGGGATGGCTTCATCTGAGCTGGAGGAACCGGGGTAAGCCAATGTGCTGCTCACACCCTGGGGGCTCAGTCAGTGAGACGTGTCTCAGTTCCTTTGCCAGAGTCAGAGACCCGTCCATTACCATTTCTGCAGGGAAGGCTGGAGGGGGCCTGGCCACACCTGGGGACAGGCTGCTGGTGACAGGCTGCCAGTGACAATAATAACACACTAACCAGTCATCGTTTCCAAAGAAATGGTCACATTTACTGTTGCTTTATCCTTACAAAAACTCTGTGTAATGAGATGGAATTTTATACCCGTTGTGCAGCAAAAGCGTCGAGTTGGGATGAGAGCATCTCTTCAAATGAAGGGTGAATGCCTTTCAAAGTCGCAAGCTTCTGCTCACCGACCTCCCCTCTGGCCCATCAGTGTGGGTAGCTGGTGGCCAGCTAGTAGTTTTTGGGTGTCAGGAGCGTCGCGTGGCTTTTTCCAGACATCCTTCCATTCAATCCTCACAGCAGGCTTATGGGGTCCAGATGACTTCTATTTCTATTTTACAGATGAGGAAACTGAGGCTGAAGGGAGTCCAGAAACCAGTTAAGAAGCTGGGGTGGGAATCCAGTCTCCTGCTCTTGGGCGCCAGACCATGAGAAGCTGGTGACTGAGAAGAGTGGGGAGCCTGCTCCTCAGGAGACAGGGGTCTAACCGGACCCTCCGTGTGATGCTCTGAGCTTCTGCCTCCCCATTTGCAAAGGAGAACTATTTTTCCTGCCAACTTCATAGGATTATTCAGAAGCTCATTTGAGAGACTGTGTAGAAAATTGTTTCCTAAACCAAATTGGAAGGCAGGAACTCTAGCTTGAGCCCACTCAGGAATTTGGGCAAGCCTGGGCCTGTTTGGGATATGTCTGGGCAGGCCCTCCAAGAGTCGACTTAGTGAGATTTTTTGTTGTCTTTGATTGAAGGAGAATGCAGAAGTGGTTTGCACACTGAGTTTAAGGAAGGTGGGGGACAGAATCCCCTGGGTCTGTGTTGCACAGCGTCCTGCCGGCTCAGCCCTGTGGACCTGTGGATGGCAAGGAGGTCCAGGGGATCCCTGGGGTAACAGCACTCCCAGGACGTGTGTGGAACCAGGGCACAGAGTGACTTAGTGACAGAGTGCCTCATGAGGTGGCTGGAGCAGGCAAGGGGACTGTCGGGAGAGCTCCTGCGAGGAGACCCTCGTCTGGGGCTCCTAAAGATGTGCCTGTACCTGGAGGGGGCAGGGTCAGGGCATGGGGCCTGTGCAGGTGGAGGCACAGCTGAAACGAAAGGCGGTTACTGCTATCAAGCTGACGTCATGGTCAGGTCTGGAGAAAGCCAAGGATCCCCTTCAAAGGGCCATGGTAATGTCTGGGCTTGCTTTTCATTCCCAGGAGTAAATGCAGAAAGAGGGGGCCATTTTCTGACTGAATCTGTACAGACTGAGTATGAATGAGGTGAACGGCTTTGCCCCTGTTGCAGGGGAAAATCAGAGTGTTAGATTTGTCGTTACTGTATTTGTAGTTCTGCATTCAAAGCTCGGCCCCACCTGTGCACACAAGGGGATCTCAATTTTCGGAGCCTCTGCTTCTCTCACCTGCAAAATGGAGGTCAAAGTGCCCCAGTCCCAGCTTGTTGGGCTGCTTCATGAGACATTGCATGGATGTGCCCGACACATCAGGTCGTACTTGCTCATCTTATCTTATTTCACTCTTTCTTCCTTCCCTTCCCGCACCCCTTCCCTTCCCTTCCCTTCCCTCTTTATTCATTCAAAATAACCTGTAATGCCCGATGTGGTCATTTTAGCTGTGCTGATTGCCAGAGTAGACTTACTCTTTGTTAAGCCAATTCACAGTCATTGTGACAATTAGAAGCAAATGTGCATTCAAGAAATAATCATCTCAGTGCATCTGGTAGGCACAGTTTCAATGCAGCTGGTCTGTTCCCTTACAAAAACAAGATAGGCCAGGAACCTCTCTGGACCCATCTGGTTTTCATTAGTTCCCCCATGAAACCAGATTTTTGCTCAATTTAGTTACCATCACTGACCACAGCAACTTGCTCTTTCCAGGCTAGAGCTTTTGCATCCCTCTCTCCTGGAGAGGCCAGTTGAAGATCAGAACTTAAGAGAAGTCAGAGTCTCCTGCTGAAAAAGCCACCGTGTGGTGTGTGTTTGCTGGTGGGAGATCAGGAGGATGGTGCACAGAACCATCAATGAGGAATGCACCGGGGAAGATGGTGCAAGGTAGGAAGAGCTAGGCTTCCACGTTTGCCAAAAGATGACATCCACCGCTGCCACAGGACAAGAGGAAGATGGGGTTCCCTGCGAAATCCCTTTCCTTTCCGAGAAGGCAATAAAATCATGTAGTGGTTCATTTTAACCACCAGGAGCCTCTGCCACATAATGACATCCATGTCTGCATAAGGATAAGATATGGTGGATCCCTGGGATTGAGGGGCTGGTGTTCATTTCAAAATGTTGCTGCTTCCTGTTCTGATACCATGTGTGCAATACAGAAAACCAATCATAGTGTAGTGAAGGAAGTCACATTTTGTCAAGGTCTATTTGCTATTCCTTCTTTCTCTCCAGCCAATGAACAAGCTATTTTAGAAGTACAGTTGATGATCTAGAAATAAGAAGAAAGAGGGTGGAAGGTGGTGAGTAACTGCGGGCTGGGTAGTCCCTCTGGCCATTCAGAGAGTGAATCTGAGGATGGCCATGAGAGGTGGCAGTTCAGGAGGAGGCAGGAGAAGGGGCCCCCACTGATGGTGAGGCAGTCCTGGACTGGGCAGCAAGCCAGGGCTTCCCTATCCTCACCTCATTCCTCCCTCAGAACAGCCCTTGAGGCACACGGCAGCATGGGGTGGTAGCCGGGCACCCCGATGTTTAGAGCCAGTGGGACCTGGGTTTCAATCCCAGCATCACCATTTACTAGCTGTCAGATGTTAGGCAAGCTTTTTAAACTTTTCCAAGTTTTCTCATCTGCAAAGTGAGATAACGTTCACTCCTTCTTGGGTCAGTTCTGATATTATGTAAGCTAACAGCTACAGGGAGTGTCCAGTACTGGGGAGTCGTCATTGTGATCATTTACAGTAGGGGAATTTGCAGTTGGTGAGGGGAAGACTTTTCTGTTACTCCCTGCCCAATCCACCTGTCCTTCTTTCCAACCAGTCACCAAATCCTATTAAGACTTCCTTGAGACCAGGCATGGTGGCTCATGCCTGTAATCCCAGCACTTTGGGAGGCTGAAGCAGGAGGATCACTTAAGTCCAGGAGCTTAAGACCAACCTGGGCAACACAGAGAGACCCAGACTCTACAAAAAGATGGGGAAGAAGAAGAAGGAGAAGGAGAAGGAGAAATGTTGAGCGTGGTGGAGAAGGAATGTTGAGCATGGTGGCAAGTGCCTGTGGTCCCGGCTACTTGGGAGGCTGAGTCAGGAGGGGACCTGGGAGGTTGAGGTGCTGTGAGCCATGATTGCACCACTGCATTCCAGCCTGGGCAACAGAGTGGGACTGTCTCAAAAAAAAAAAATAAATAAAATAAAAAAAAAGAGACTTATTTGAAAATATCTTCCAAATCCATCCCCTCCTTTCCATCCACTCTCCCCCCGCCTGGGTTCATTCACACGGATGCCACCTGGAGTTGTCAGTGACCCCGACTGGTCTCCTTTCTCCAGTCCCTTCTTGTCTACCCCTCATAGAGCAACTAGAAGGTCTGCCACAGAGATCTGACCACACCCTCCACTTAAATTCATCTCGTGGTCTTTGTCACCTTCCAGACAAGACCATGGTGCCTTAGCAGGAGAATTGTGCTTATCAGAAATCATTCCATTGGAACTGACAGAAATTCCCGTCAAACTGGCTTTAAAAAGTACTAGAAAGGGGTTGGAGGTCCTCTAAGAAGCATATGCCAAGATGGAATTAGACACACAGGAGATTTACTGGGGGGTTCACTGGTGAAGGATTGCCGCCAGGCAGCTGGAGGAGGCAGGGAGGCAGGATGACTCAGGGCTGACCCTGTGGAAGGGAGAGGGGTGGAAGGAGCCTTGGATAGGAGCCTCAGACTGCCACGCAACTTCCAAAAACTTTTGGCCAGGCCAATGGGGAATCCTAGAGTTTAAGTCACCAGGTGGAGGGGACCCACAGGAATGGGACAGTACTAGTACCCCCAGGCGTCAGGCATTGGCTGGGAGCAACCAAGGGTTGCTGTGAGGAGCACGGCCTGGGGCAAATGCAGGGGAGCATGCAGCAGGGCTGTCAGTCAACCATGGTCCCACGGCAGTGGGTGTGAGTGGCACATTGTCATGGCTGCCACAGGGAAAGACTTGTAGGCTTGCACAACCAAAAAGCCCAGAATTAGAGTTGCTTCAGGCATGGCTAAGCCCAGGTTTTCAGATGACATCTCCACAATATCCCTCACAATATGGCTCTGCTTTCTTTGATATGGACTCCATTCTTGAAAAGGCTGTCTCCATGTGGAGGTAAGATGCCATCACCAGCTCCGGAGTCTCCTCTTCCCAGGTTAAAATCCAGCAGAAGGCCAGGCACGGTGGCTCACGCCTTTAATCCCAGCACTTTGGGAGGCCAGATCGAGACCATCCTGGGTAACACGGTGAAACGCCGTGTCTACTAAAAATACAAAAAATTAGCAGGGTGTGGTGGCAGGTGCCTGTAGTCCCAGCTACCAGGGAGGCTGAGGCAGGAGAATGGTGTGAACCTGGGAGGCGGAGCTTGCAGTGAACCGAGATCGCGACACTGCACTCCAGCCTGCATGGCAGAGTGAGACTCCGTCTCGGGAAAAGAAAAAAAAAAAGTCCAGTGGAAAAGAGCCCTCCTCCTTCTTTCCTAATCATTAGAGCAAATGTCCCAGGAATAGCTCTGATTGGCTCAGACTGGGCATGTGCCCATCTCTGAACCAATCCCTGTGGCCAGGATGATGCCATGCTCTGATTGGCTAGTCCTGAGTTAACTGCCCACTCCAGGAGCAGGAGGAGGATCAGTTTTACCTCCCACATGATCCCCCCATCACCACATGGTCTGAGTGGGTGCCCCAAGCAACCCTGGGAAAAAACAGGCTGACCAGGCTGGATCATCTGATAACAGGAGAAAGGGAAATGGATACGAGTGACAACAGCAGATGTCTCCTCTCCATAAATCATTATTTTAGATTTTAAATTGTGGTAAGAACACTTCATGGGATCCACTCTCTTAATAGATTTTTCAGTGCTCAATACGGTATTATTAACTACAGACACGATGTTGTGCAATGCATTCTGATTCACCTTGCATGACCAAAACTTTATACCCACTGAACACATACTCACCATTTCTCTGTCCCACTGCAGCCCCTGGCCATCAGCATTCTACTCTGTGCTTCTGTGAGTCTGGCTATTTTTGATTCCTCCTGTGAGTGTAATCCTGCAGCATCTGTCCCTCTGTGCCTGGCTTATTTCACCCAGCACAATGTCATCCGGGATCATCCATGTTGTCATATGTTGCAGAGTTTCCTTCCTTTTAAAGGCCGAATAGCCCATTGTTTGTGTATGTCACATTTTCTTTATCCATTCATCTGTCGATGGATATTTAGGCTGTTCCTACATCTTGGCTATTTGTCAATAGTGCAGATATCTCTTCAAGATCCTGATTTCATTTCCTTTAGATAAACACCAAGAAGTGGGATTGCCGAACCATATGGTAGTTCTATTTTTAGATGTTTTAGGAACCTCCATGCTGTTTTCCATCGTGGCTGTACCATTCTACATTCCTACAAACAGCGGACCAATTTCTCCACATCCTTACCAACACTTATATCTTATTTCTTTGATGACAGTCATCGTGACAGGCGTGAGGTGATATCTCATTGTGGTTCTGGGTTTTAGAAATGTTGAGCACTTTTTCTTATACCTGCTGGCCACACGTATGTCTTCTTTGGAGAAACCCTATTCAGGTCATAGATCACCCTTTACGTTTTCTCCTGAGGCACATCCCACAGGCTTTCAGTTATCTCTTGATGAACAATAAACCACCCCAACACTTAGTGGCTTGAAACCCAGTGGTTTATTATTTCCCATGAGCCCTTGGGTTTCCTAGGCAGTCCCTCTGCTGGTCTGGCCTCCGGTTGCTCTGAGATGATTCAGCAGGCCCTTGAGCTGGGCTGGAGGGTCCAAGAAGGCTTCTCTCTCATGCTTCGTTCTAGGGGGTGGAGGGTTACCTTCTGCCCTTTCTCCATGCTCGCTCATCATTCAGTAATGAGCCTGAGCAGCTTTACTTCCAGGGTGCTGCTTCTCAGAGCACAGGGGCTGAGGCTGGCATCCCAGCCTCATTAGTGCATTAGTCAAAGCATGTCACAAGGACAGCCCAGAGTCAAAATGGAGAGGGAAGCAGTCTCTATCTCGAAGAAAAGGTCAGTAAAGAATTTGTGAGCATCTTTAATCCACAGAAGTGGGAATGAGATTAAGAGGTGGGTCTGAATTTGACCCAGCAACTACAGGGCTAGAGAGTTTTACTCTGCCACTTCCCTCACCAGGGCCACAGCCCTATTTCCTGTTTCAGCCTCTTTCTTTGGAGATTTAGGAAGCAACTGTAATACCTGGCGGGGGCAGGATACTGAGTCTGGGTCCAGTGGACAAACCACAATGGCAGCTCACACCAGACAGTAAGCTCTTGAGGAGGACCCTGAGTATGTTTCATCCCAGGGCTGGGCCCAAGACACCATGAGGTCGGCAAACAGCAAAGGCTTTGGAACGGGCAGACCCAGGTCTCCATCCTGCCTCTGCTGCATGTATGGATAAAAGCTCCACAGCAACAAGGCCCAGCCTGTCCCAGTCATAGCTATATGCCAGCACCCAGAACCATGCCTGGCGCATAGTAGTTGCCCAATAAATGTTTGCTGGATGAATGAGTGAACCTCTCTGGGCGTTATTTTCGTCATCTGAAAAATAGTGATAACAACGGTAATAGTAACAACTACTGCAGTCAGGATGATAATGTCAGGCTCCAACTCCTCGATCTGGCCTATGATGCCCTGCCTGCTGGCCTCAGTGTATTCATACCTCGTCAGCTGCATTTCACATGGAGGCCCATGGCTCCCTGCACTCCAGCCACCTGAGCCTTGCTCCAGTTTCTCAAACTCATCACCCCCTTCTCTAAGGGCCTTTGCAAGTGCTAGATGCACTTCCCTCCCTTACTTCACCTAGTTCATCAAATAGCTTTTTAAATTTTTTTGGAGACAGAGTCTCTCTCTGTTGCCCGGGCTAGAGTACAGTGGCACGATCTTGGCTCGCTGCAACCTCTGCCTCCCTGGTTCAAGTGATTCTTGTGCCTCAGCCTCCTGAGTAGCTGCAATTACAGGTGCATGGCACCATACCCAGCTATTTTTGTATTTTTAGTAGAGACGGACTTCACCACGTTGGCCAGGCTGGTCTCGGACTCCTGACCTCAAGTGATCTGCCCGCCTCAGCCTCCCAAAGTGCTGGGATTACAGTCATGAGCCATCGTACCCCGGTTCATCAAATATCTTACCCCCATCAGCACTTCTTCGGAGAAGCTTCCTCTGATCTCTAGACCAGACTAAATCCTCCTGTCTTAAGCTTTTAAACTGCTGTGCGCCTTTTCTTTCCAGCTCTTCTCACAAGTGGTAGCTACAGATTTGTTGATTACTTTTAGTCTAATGCCAGTGTTCTCCAGCCTTTTGTCAGCTCTGCAAGATACAGATGTGGCTGATTTGCTCCAACATGTAAACGCAGAACTTAGCCCAGTGCCTGGCATGGGGTAGGTGCATGATGCACACTGGGACTCCACAGACAAATGGATGGTTGCCTGGCATGGCTCACTGAGGACACTCAACAGGTACCAGCACCATTTAGTTAAGCGGATCAACTAATGAATGAGTTAGAGAGTGGCTGGAATGGATGTATAGCACTAATTTGTGAGAGAAGGCAGAATGAGAATGTAATTACAAAACAATGAGCAAACATCAGAAGAATTGAAGCAAATAACTGCAACATTTCCCCAGTTGTCCCTCTCATTGTTCTTAAAATAAAAGCATTTCTGCTAATGAGTCAGGGAAATAAGTGAAAAAGCCACATAAAGGAAGAGCAGTGACTCTCGAGAGCTGGCATCCCAGGGTGATTTCACCATGGGCTGTCATCGCTGAGTTCATAAAAAGCCAAAAGCACTACCCTTGAGTCATCCTAGCCCCTTGGAGCCAAAAACATAGCAACATCACGTCTGTAGTTGGCCTCGGTTCCCAGCGCCTTCCTGAGCATTCTTTGGGAGGCACTTGTGAAACTCAGCCCAGGATCAGGAGGCTGAGGCATGGTTTGGAAGTGAGTGCCCATCCATACACCTTCCCCAGCTTCGGGGCCACAGAGGGACAGAAACCGCAGGCAGGCTGGCCTGGGAATGAACCTACGCCAGCCTGCAGTCAGAAGAGCCTCCAGGAGCCTCCAGCCTGGACTCTTTTCACAGATGGGGAAACTGAGTCCTAGGGAGGGAGCAATAAAGGATGTCTAAGGTCATCAGTGACTTAAAGCCAACAGCATCATCCTGGGTCATATTTGAACCTGAGGTAAGAGAAGAGGTCAGTAAAGCCGACCCTGTCTGTATTTTAAAATTTGGTATTTTGTTCAGAGTGGGGTTTTGTGTTCGTTTTGATGTTGGAAAATATCAGGTTAAATTATGATTCATTTTGATAACGGAGATTTTCAGATACCTCTTTCAGTTCTGCTTCCAAGGCTAGTCCCGGCCCTGAGAGCCAGGGCACTGTGTTGGATCCGTATTCCCTGGTTGGCACATGTACTGTCCTTCCCCAGACAGGCAGAGCACCCTTCTGGGAAGACCTGGCTTTGTGTTCGGGCTGACCCAGGTTTTAACCCCACTTCCAGCATCCCCATCCTAGTGACTGAACTTCTATGAGCATTAATTTTCTCTTCTGAAAGTTTCCCAGTCCCTCATTTATTTAACCAGTTCTTTTCAGGGTTCTACCATGTGCCAGCCACAGTGTGTGTGGCATGACTGTGACCCATCAATGCGCTAAGCAGCTCACAGTCAGTGAGGAAGATCCCCGGTGTCAGACCACTGCAGCCTCATGTGGAAGGGAACGCCACAGGATGCTGGGGACAAGGCAGGGCGCTCCCCCAAGACTTCTCAGAGAGATGCTTCAAGGGCGAGAGCCTCCCCAGGGGGAGTCCGCTGGGAAATCAGCAAAGGAGGGGGCTCCGGGCAGAAGAAACAGCATCTGCTGAGGCCTAGAGGCAAGAAAGCTAGGCTTGTCTGCAGTCATTCCAAGTAGCTTTGTGCCAAGTGTAAAGGACGATGCGGCACAGAGAACTTGGGGGCTCCACTGTGTGTGGCCCTGGGCCATGATGGGGGGTGGGTAATAACATCTCCTGCAGATACCAGCTGCAGGGGACAGGAGGACCCACGGAAACCACCTGGGGCTGAGCCTGAGGCGAGTAGAGAGGCCTGAGTCAATATTAACCTCCCCCGTCTCTCCTCTTGAGATAAGCCAATAGATGTTTGATGTTCAGTGTTCAGAAAGCCAGCCTGAGTGCTCTCAGATGATTAGGCAACAGGCTATAGTCGGTGGGGCGGCAGGGGGGTGGGGGGACAGGCCTCCCCCTTTCTGTTTCCAGAAATCTGACCTCTGCCTCGGCCACATTCCCCGACTCCTGGGCGTGAGATAAGGCCGCTGTCTCCTGTTCCCTTCTCTTCTGTCTGGCCTGGCTGAGCTGGCGTATATGGTCTTAGTTTTCTGTATTTATAGAGACAAGGATGGGGGAACCATGGTAGGGGGCAGGGGGTTGGGGGCGGCTGGCCCAGAGCTTCAGGGCCTGTGGAAGCTGCCTGGCCGCAGGGGGTATTTAACTTTCTGCCCGATGGTTGTAATTCTGGGGGCAGCCGAACTGGTGGGATCAGGTCCCTCTGGCTGCGATGACAGGCCTTCAGCAGGCACTGTAATTGCAGAGTTAAAACCACTCATTTTCTTCCTGGCAAGCTGTAGTTAAGAGGTGCTATCGGGCAGCCGGGTTGTCTGCAGGGAGGCTGATCAAAGGGCTGAAGGCATCTGTTTTGTCTCTGTTTTCTTTCACCACTACCCCCCAACTTTGAAAAAAAAATGGTTAAAAAGTAATTTATGAAAATGAATACCTGTTCTTCTCCGGAGGCTAAAAGGCGGCTGCATGTTAGAGATATGAGATGATGTGCATTGGGTGTTTGCTACACCCCTTCAGTCAGTTTCAGAATGAGAAAACTGGAGCTGGAGAATGTGCCCACCATGTCCACTTCCATTAAAACCTCTCAGCAGGGTTTTTATAATATCGGGCCCAACTTTTCACACCCGGAGGATTTCCTGAAGAAGATTAAACTCTCCCACCTCCAGCCAGCGATTGGCAATTATGTCTTGGCCATGCCCACACCCCTGCAGGCCTCCCAACCCACACTCCTTTCCCCGTTCTCCCGAAGCCCAGGGCAGGCGTTGCCCAGTGTGAGGTTGTCCAGGGCTCAGCCTCTCCCTGCTCTCAGTGCCCTGAGGCCTTGGAACTTTCTTATCAACTGACTGCACAAGGAAAGGTTTCCAATTTTTAAATAGTGCACTTCATATCTGGTTTGAAAACTGACAGAGAATAAAGGCACTTAGAGATGAGAATGAAAAATCCCTAGCAAAGGAAAAGAACGGCTTAGGACTGCCTGGAGATGGAGCATGTTTAAGGAAAGCCTCAAGAGAACAGGTTGATTTCAAGCAAGCAAAGAAAAACAACAAGCCCTGTGCCGTCTCTAAGCCGTGTTGCAGTGGGGAGAAGCTTCACCAGCCAGACTCCACACTGCAGGTTCGTGGCTTCAGTTTGAAACCTGAGCCCATTTCTCTGCTCACACAGTGTGCACATTACGGCATCACTATCCTGTCCCAGGAGCCTGGAAATCAAAGAGGTGCTGGTTGGGGCACCATGTTCGAAGGGCTCAAAATGTAGCCTTAGAAGTCCCCTGTCTTGCATTTCTTTCTTATTCTCCTGTGCAAAGATTTTGCAAAGCCTTTCATAGATGCCCAACAAGGACCAGCTGCTCCCTGGGGAATTTCCAGCCTGGCCACTTTTAAGAGTTAATTCTCTGCCTTATCTGCCATTCCCCCTGCCTTCTCTTGGTTTCTGAATCCCTTTGGGAACTCAGAATAAAATAAGCTCTGTGCACGTGTACAGATAATTTATCATTCTCATAGTATTTTCACAGCCTTCCTTGCAATAGAGTCCCCACCATGATCCTTTGAGACAGGCATTGCTATTCCCGTTTCACAGATGGGGATAATCAAGGCTCTGAGGGAGGAAGGTGCCTCTAAGATCACACAGCTGCTAAGTGCAGCACCACCATCTGGATGACTCTGGAACACGTCTCCTCACCACAGCGAGCTTCATGGGAATCTGCCAATGGAACATCCCAGGCCTTGGCACCTAGTAGACCCTCATTGGAAACGGACTCCGACCTTGGGCATGTCACTTCCCTGCTCATCTCAGTGTTTCAGGGTTTGGAAAAACAGCCTAGAGCCTGTCTAACTGAAGGCACTCCATAAACATTACCACCCTTCTTCTGATGAAGTTTGGCTCAAGGGGCATGGATTGCCTGTTCTTGGGTTTTCCAGGACCTGATTAGGTCTGATATAGGTAGAAGACATTGCTCAGGCCTGTGGGCGTGCAGATGCCAAGCTCTGATCTCTTCATGACTTCATCCCTACCCACTCCCAGCAGGCTCGGCTACTCAGCAGCATATCCTAGCTGCCTGTTTGTATGGCCATCTGAACACCCTTTTTGCTTATCAGACATACCCGAGGAAAGAGAGACTGTACCATCCCATGATGTAGGTGATTTCATGACGTACTCCAGGATGCCAGTCCATGTGGAATGAGTGAGCCGATTGAAGTATTTTCTTCAAATGGGTCTAATTCTCTTCCAGAATGAACTCCTTGGCATGTCAGCTTTCCATTCATTAGACTCTGGGTCTCTGCCTAAGAAAACTGAGCTGGATTGCATGGAGACAACCTCCCAGCCTGACATGCAACCTCAACAAGGGTGGATTTGGGCCCCCCGTCCCCCATCCACATTCCCTCTTGGTATCTGTCCAGTTAGATTTTCAAGAGTGATTTCCAGGCACAGGCCAGTCTCTGCTGTAATGGGAAGACACAGAACACCTACTGTGTGCCTAGCACTTCACTAAGGACTTTGCAAAGTAATTATTACATAATAATTTACAATGTGTATTTAGTGCTTACCATGTATCAGACTTTGAGCCAAATACTTTGCATACACCATTTCTTACTTAAGCTTCATAATCACCTTTGAGAGATGTGCTATTATTTTCCACATTTTTTAGATGAGGAAATAGAGGGTAGAACAACTTTCCCAGGACTGCAGTGAACAAGCAATGGTGCAGGCACACAAACCGAGGTCTGTGTGGCTCAAAAGCCTGGTATGCAAACCTATTTTATAATATGGTCTAATGTGATCTTCATAACATCCCATGAGGATGGGATTAGTAACTCCATTTTATAAATGAGAAGATTAAGGTACCCGAAATAGTATGTAGCTCAGGCACCTCTTCTGAGGTCACATGGCTGGTAAGTGGTAAAGATGGGATTTGAACTCATGAAGCCTAACAAGAAAGGGGCATATCCAAGGACTAGGCACTAAAGCTTCACCAGATCCTCCAACATCCTGTTCCTAGGCTAAATGCACTTCCTTGGCTTGACCAAGCTTCTATTTAATCCCTCAAGACCAAGGTCAAATGTCCCTTCCCTGGGAAAGACTTCCCTGGTGATTTCAGGCATCTTCCTTGATGCGTTAAGGTACGCAAGACTGTATTCCCAGTTGTCACTTTTTATTTGTATATGTCTGTCTCACTAAACAGTAGCTCCTTAGTGATGGGATACCAATCTTATTTGTGTGCGTGTCTTTAAACTTAGCATGGAGTAGACACCTAAATAGTTATGGAATGTAGAGATTAGGTAATTTCTTTCGGCTTCCTTGGGTCTTAGAATGCATTCCCTGATGCATTTTATCCATATATATTTAAGGTATAGATTTTCCCAATTTCCCAGTGTTTCCCAACTGGGAGTGCACATCAGAATCACCTGTGGAATTTTTTAAAATATAGATTCCAAGGTTCTACCTGAAGCCTACCAAGTCATGTACTGTCATGGCTAATCCATGTCTGTCCAAGACCCGGTCACCCACCCTCTTTGATAAACAGCGCCCTCCACCACCACCACAGAGGCAGGAGCGGCTCAAAGCTTCACCAGTCCGAGTTCTTCCTTGAATTTTTTGTTGGAATCATGGGAAAGAGTTTTCTTTGTGTTTCCAGCCATGGAGCTGGAATAGTGTGAATCTATGCCTGGCAGCAGCCCTGTTCCCTGACACATGAAGAAGCTTATCTTCCATGAGAGAAACAAAAGAGGGAACAGGTTCAGCCATCCCCAAGGGCTGCTTGATTCCTGCCCTTTTGAGGTTTGAGACAAGAAACTCCCTTCAGCTTTTTCTTAAGCTACTTTGTGAGGGTTTCCTGTCCCTTGCAAATGTTTGTGTGTGATGTGTGGTATGTACGTATACATTATGGTGTATGTACAGATTTTAAAAATAATAGCATTAAATGATATTTTATATAAAAAGATAAATAAATAAACATGGAGATGCTGCTTCTCCATTGACCTAATGGCATAATGAGATGCAGTGTAGCTCACGCCCAGGGCCCTGCCTGCCCTTCCCTCTGTGGGCATAGGCCCTTGGGCCAGGAGGTCCTCTGGCCTGGCACCATTAATTCCCATGCCCAAAATGGGTAGAAAGAGTGTGGGGATGATTTTAAGGTTTTCTCAGCCACCAAAGTAAAGTTGAGTTCAGTTTTCTGAGGACAAGAAATTGAGGGATGATGGAATCTTACTTTTCCAAAGAGAAAACTGAAGGAACACTTAAGAGCCACCAAAAAAAACAAAAAACAAAAAACCAAAACAAAAAAAAACTGGATAAATTGAGAAAATCATCTATGAGGTTGGATATATAAGGCCATTTTTTTTTTTTTTTTTTTTTTTTTTTGAGACAGAGGCTTGCTCTGTCGCTCAGGCTGGAGTGCAGTGGTGTGATCTCAGCTCACTGCAAGCTCTGCCGCCCAGGTTCATGCCATTCTCCTGCCTCAGCCTCCCTAGTAGCTTGGACTACAGGTGCCCACCACCACGCCTGGCTAATTTTTTGTACTTCTAGTAGAGATGGGGTTTCACCGTGTTAGCTAGGATGGTCTCGATCTTCTGACCTCATGATCCGCCCACCTCGGCCTCCCAAAGTGCTGGGATTACAGGTGTGAGCCACCGCGGGTGGTCCATTTTTTATTGTTATTTATGAGTATAAAGAATTTCAGGGGTAAGTCTTGACTATTTCTACTCTTAAGTGCTGACCTCACACCCAATAAGACCAACCTCAACAGTGTGTAATAGGTCGTTCTTAATATTGTTGGTCTGGCAAAATGAGGTGCTGGTGACTTTTCAGAAAATGTTACAAGCCACCTCTCTGCCCAGTTACCCTCCTTCGGAAGAATCTTCTGTACCATGTTTCCTCATGCCTTGTATTCTTCCCTTGCTTCTTACAAATGAATGCACATACTTCACTCATTAATCCATTAGCTAAGCACCTGCTCTGTGGAAGGCCCTGTGCTGAGTTATTTGGTAACAATATGAATCAAAAGTGATCCAATATAGATCAATATGGTCAATATGTGACCAAGGAGGTCACAGCCTCTGGTAAGACACAGACAAGGGTGTCTATTTCTATCAGAAATCAACAGGGTATCTTGTGCTATGACTGAGGCTTCTACAGTAGGTGGTTCAAGCACAAAAGGAGGGGGCCCATTGGCTTTAGGAGCATGTCAGGGAGGGTCACAGAGCTGGACAACTTTTATCTAGGCTTTGACATATGTGTAAGAGTTTACCAAGTAGAGTATCTTAAGGCTGCATTCAAAGATTTGCCAACTCAACCTTAAGAATTATGTCTCTGAATGTGCACCTCTCAGTAAAAGGTCTCTTTTTTCTTACAAAATTTTTTGAAGAAAGGAAGAGTTTATATCCCTCTTGGAGATTTGTCTGGGGCCTTCTCCTAACTTGCACAACTGCTTTTTGAGGAAAAAAAGAAGCTGGTAAAATATCCTGTGTCTAAAAGCCACAAAAATATACAGAGCAGGATCTAAGTTTGACATAGAAATACATTATATAAATGCATTCGCAGCTCCACTTCCTCACCCTCCAACTGCCGGTAATTTATTCAGACAGCTTCAGGTGAAACCATTTCTCGCTTGATATAACATTCTGGAAAGGTGTGTTAGGATTTTCTTCATTCTGCAGGGCTTTGTTCTTTTCTTGCCAAGAAACCATTCTATCCCTCGGCCTCTGACTTCCATGAGCTGCGGTAGATGGGGAATGGACCCAGTCCTCTCTGGCAGGAAAAGCAAATGATTTCTGTGTTTCTAGATGTTTCTTTTCAATTCACTTCTGATGGACGTGTCCAGTGCCGCAGGGTTGATAGAAGGCTTTCACTCGTCCTTTATATGACCCAGCGAGATGGGCCTTCCAGTTCAGCCCCTTTTACAGGTGAGGACAGAAGTGGAAAAGAGAGGACAGAAGAGAGACGGGGAAAGAAAGAGACTTCATGGGCACTTGCTTTGGCAGGTACCTTTCACATAGGAGACTAAGTCACGTCCTCTGAACAACCCAGGAAGGAGGCATTACGGGCCCTATTTTATACCTAAGAAAACTGAGGCTCAGAGAGGAGAAGTAGCCCATCGGAAATCAGCAAGGCCCCTATGTGACCCCAGGTCCCTCTGATCTGGAATCAGACCCCAAGGCTTTTCGACCCCAAGGCCATCATGTCGTGCTACCTCCTGAGACTGTCCCGAGGGCCTGGCCTGTGCCTCTCAGTCAGGAACTAAGAAAGGTGAGATATGGATCCTCCCTGCCCGGACCCTCATATTGGTGAGGAGCAAGAATAAAGGGAGACATTCCAGGATGAGGACCAGCCTGAATGACAACTGCTGCCTTTGTAAAGCCCTGCCGGACACTCCCAGACACTCACTGCTGAAACATTCAATCCATCCTCCTGACAATCTGGAGATAAGTGCAAATACCCTCATTTACAGCCCGAAGCAGAGGATTTGGGCAAAGGCTGCGTGATTCCACAGCACAAGCTCCTAGTCACTGAAGACAGTCATACAGCTTAGCCCTGGGGTCTCACCGCCTAGCGCCATGCCTTTTTCTGTGATGAGCTGTGTGCGCGTGGGCAAGTTATTTACCCTCTCTGGGCCTCCATTTCCACGGCTGTAAAATAAGGGTGACACCAGTAATTAACTCAGGGCAGTGTTGTGAGGATTCAATGAGAAAGCACAAGCAAAGCCCTTAGCGCCGCCTGGGCTCCAAGCCTGTGCAGGGCTGGACGACTGCGGCTGAACATCTAGCGTGAGTAGGAGCCACCATCTGCCTTCTGGTCATTCCAGGTGTCGTAGCTGCGTATTCATTAGATCCACTCTGAGCACGGGAAAAAGGGACACACCTGGGAATGTCTGCCATGGACTCTGAACCTGCCCCTTTGGAGTGGAGTGCGGTTCTACCAGAGGAGGGCAGAACTAGGTGAAATTTTGTTTCCCTGTTACCTGCCTCCAACACAGCCAGCTTCTGCAATGGTGGCCAAAGAAAAACAATTATTCTTCCTCTGGCAATATGTGGTAGACCTGATCCTTCGGAACATTTCACTGGGAGGTGAGGGAGGTGAAAAGTGTGTCTCCGTTGAATGTTCCTAAGAACCAAGTAGAAGGAGCTTTTTCCTAAAAAGCCATTTGGATTTGGGAGGTAAGCTCTTGCTCTGATTGTTTCCCTTAGGCTTAGTTATCTGATCTGAAAATTTATCCCCCTCATATATTTCACTTAAGGGACTGAAATACATTCTCAGTACTATCTAACGGAATAGGGTAGGGACGATAACACTGCCCATAATGCCGGCGTGGGAAGTGGGAGGGAGCCCTGTGGAACCAGACAGACCACCTACTCACCACACAGCTGGGTTAGAATCCCAGCTCCGCCACCTCCAGCCTGTGTCACATTGGACCTGCTTCTTTTCCTGTCTAAGCCCCAGTTTCTTTTTCTGTAAAAAGGGAGCAACAATTGTACTAGTATCCTAGGCCGCCATAATAAAGTACCGCAAACGGAGGGGCTTACAACAGAAACGTATTCCCTCGCAGTTCTGGAGGCTGCTAGTGTAAAATCAAGGTGTTGGCAGGGCCGTACCCCTTTTGAAGCTTTAGGGAAGAATCTGTTCTGGGCTTCTATCCTGGCATCTGGTGCTGCTGGCAACTCCTGGCATTCCTTGGCTTGTGGACACATCACTCCCCTCTTGGCCTCTGTGGCCACATGGAGCTCTCCCTGCATGGGTCTCTGTGCCCATTCTTCTTAAAAGAACACCAGTTATACTGAGTTGAGCCTCCCCACTTCCCGCAATGGCCTCTTCTTAACTTGATTACATCTTCAAAGACACTATTTCCAAATAAGGTCACTTCAACGTATAGTTTTTTTGAGGGTTAAACAGGTACTTATGCCAAGTGGCCAGCCCAGCACCTGGCCCCTGGGAGCTTTCATTCTGGAAGTTGTGTGGATGCATTTTTGTTATGCTTCATCTCAGTGTCCCCAGAAATATCTCAGTGACCCACTTTGCCCTTGTCTTTTTTAACAAAATGCATTTGTTTTTTCATGACACAATAATACATATTTGTAAAGGGAAAAAAACATGATATGAAATATACTTATACAAAATGTCTGGAAAAGGAAATTTTCATTCATTTTTAACAGCCACATGGTGTTCCATAAGATGGCCAGAACTGAAAAAATATTAACCACTCCCTATTTGGGGACATTTTGATTACCTCTAGTTTCTTATCATTACAAGAACACACCTGTAGGAACCTCCTGATGCAAGCCTGACTCACCTGTGCTCCAATAGGAGCTTTCTTCTTGATACCTAAGACACACACACACACAGACACACACAAACACATATACACATACACACACACACACACACACACATACACACACACACATACACACACACACACACACACACACACCCCAGGCCTGCAGAAGCTTTAAGCCTCCTATGCTATGAAGGAAGACAGCTGGAACATCTGGATAATTAGAATCTTGATTAATGAGATGCAGCTTGGCTCCCTGGAGGCTGCTTTCAGGGGTAACCTGGGACTCTAAGCTGCTGGTATTCTCCAAAGGCCTGTTCGACACAGTTGGGCAAATCCAAAAGTGATGCCATCACAGTACAGCTGACGACATGAATTCGTTAGTGATAACCTTGATCACCGCCACCATCCTCTCTTGTTGTTTGTTTCTTTCCTCACCTGCTAAATTGGTTCTACCATGAACTTCCCAAGATGTAAGGCATGTGCTGCTTGGTCAAGAGGTTCATCAGAATCCTGGAGTGGCTTTCTTGTCTAGGTACCCAGAGAAGCCACACTCCAACCAGTTTAAGGGTGGGAGAGCTGTAAGCAGACTAAACCTTCCTATGCAGGAAGGCATAGCTGGCAAAACTTTTCCATTTCCAGGACAATGTGTTCAGCTGGGGCTCCAGCGGCACTTAACCTCTCAGGTCAAGTGAACTTGACAAGTTTCAAAGGCAATTTGGATGGAATATGTAGCCACTTTGATAAAGAGGCTTAGAGCAAGGCATTGAAACACCATCACCTGCCTCCCCATTTGCTCTCCCAAAGGCCAGCTTCTAACAGCTTCCATCCTGTAGGTGGGTAATCTATGTGTTATCTAATCATAAAAAAGAGAAGGTGGCATCTGGTTACAACATCAACTGAAATTCATCATTCAGGGTAACAGAGGCCCCATATACCACGCTCCTCCTCCTTCTCTATCCATTCAACAAAGGCGTCCTGAAATCTCCCTTACATGTCAGCCTTGGCTAGAAGCTTTCCAGTCCAGGTATCTCAATCATCCTTCACCACCACCAAGTGGATGTTGCTGCCTCTGTAAGGTAGATGAGGAAACAAAACCTGAGAAAATTGTTCAAGCTTCACCCAGCTGGTAAAGGGCAGAGTCAGAATTTGACTTCATGCCTCTCTATTGCCAAAACCCACATTTTTTCTTGTTGATCTTCCTCAGTTTCCTTAAGGCTTCAGATTTTTAAAAATCATCAAAAAAATTTTAAATGAAAATCAAGAGTCTATTATCTTATCACCCTAATCTCTTTTCATTTGGGGCTATTATCTCAATTATTGTGTGCTCTGTTTCAGACACTGCACTGGCTGAATAGATGAATGAATGGGTAGATGGATAGATGGGTGGGTGAGTAGATGGATGGGTGTGGATGGATGGGTGGGTGAGTAGATGTATGTGTATGTATGGATGGATGAATGAGTGGATAGATCCATGGATGGATGGATGGATGGATGGATGAGTGGATGGATGGATAAATGTGTGAATGGATGCGTGGGTGGAAGAATGGAAGAATATCGATGGATGGATGGATGGGTTTGTAGGTGGCAGATGGGAGGGTGGGCTAATCAATTAACCAGTTTCTTTTTGTTTGCATGGAGGACTTCTCCTGGAATAATGCCCCTCTCATTCTGAGTCATGCAGTACATACACACTGCATGACCCCTAGCACTCACTGCCTTTCTCTCTTCAATAGAGAAACGGGAAAGCAAGATTGAGGAGACCATCTTCCTGGTGTTTAAGGACATCAACATGACCAAGGTTAGAATGCAGGGCTGAGAACAATGGCATCCTGAGCCATGGGTTTTCCAGGACTGCTTGGCTGAACACTTGCTTCTGTTGTTGAGTAAAGTGGTCAGCTAAATCCAGATCAAAAGACTCCTAGAAATGTGACTGTCACAAATCCTGTAAAGCCATGGCTCCTGGGCCAGGGAGGAGGCTTCTTAAGTCTTAGGACTCCTACTCTGACTCCCTCTCTTAGATGCTACAGACTAGGAGGGTCTGTGAATCCTATAGTCAGCTCTGACATTGGGAACCAACCCTCCATTTTTTAAGACTGACCCCAAGAGCAGGGCAGACAGGTGCAGGGGGAAGAGCACTGGTTTAGGAGTCAGTCAGACTTGGGGTTGAGTCTTAGCTTTGCCTCTGACCCTGGGAAAATTTCTTAGCTTTGCCAGGTCTCGGTTTCTTTGTCTATAAATTGAGAATATTGTTACTACCTACAACAGGGCTGAGGGGCTATGGGGGTGGGGACAATGGTGAGGACTACACTACACAGTAATGGGCCAGGTTCCTGGCACAGAGCTGGAAAAATCCTAGGTGCTCAGTAGATATCAATCTATCCATTTCTGCACCTCTGGCCTTTGAGACTGACTTCGGAATACAAAATGGGAATATCTCTTTGAGTAAATACATGCTGAGTTTCCTATTTTCTTATACACTGGAATGGAAATTTGATGGGCTTGGTCTTGGTTTATATTTCACTTTCTAGATCCTGCTTGGCTAAAGCTGAGGTCTCTCAGTGGAGAGAGTTGGAAAGGCTCGAGCTTCAAAATATTTAGAATATGACTCTGAATTTGCTCCCATTTCCCACAATGACACAAAAAAAATTGGTTCATTCTTCCCACTTCACTGACTCGGCAAAGATGTGATCCTCTAAAATAACAACCCCAGCCCAAGAAAAGGGAGTATTTCACACTCTCCATCTGCAATGTGTCATGAAGAGGAAAGGAAAAATAAAGAAACCTTTAACAATTTGCCATACTGTATGCTTTGGAAGAGCCTAGTAAAGTTGCCAGCAAATTGCTTCTAATTATAGGAAACCTGCCTTTGGCTTCAGAAAACACTTACTAGCGTCATTCCACTTCTCAGTTCTTGGCAGAAGCAGAAATTTCTTCCATTATTATTTCACTTGGCTTGAGCTATCGACAAGGCATTTATCAAATGGGGCATGCAGCTGCCTCCGTGGAATTAGTACTAGAGGAGGAAGTGCGTGGGAGCCAGGTGAAACAGGCCAGCATCTGAAGAATCCTGATACAACCTCCAGGACCAGTGTCAGCTGTCAACAATGATGGTCTGCCTGTCTTATGATCAATTTTTATTTCAGAAGTTACAGAATGGATACATGTCATTATCATAAAATCTAGTAAAATATCAAGTTCCCACATATCTCTCTTCCTCAAACCTGTACTTTTCCCCAGGATGGTTCACCATTCTACTGACTTTTCCTAATTCTGCTGAAGCTTGTCAAGAGTCTTCTTATTAACTACTGCTCACTTGCCAGCTTTGGGTACACCATCAGGTCCCTTCTGGGCCCTTTCAGATACTCTCTCTTCATCTTTCCTCTTTCTCTTTGAAATGTGTATATACTTGTTCTTTTTTTAATTGGGTGACATATTTAGCTACTGTTCCATGAAAGGGCCATATATGCAAAGCTGCCCCCAAACACAAAAGGAATCAAGAAACCAGGGAAGGAGGCAAACAAGTCCAGCTTGTCATTATAGGGTGATTTTACTGGGAAACTTATGGACACTGTTGCTCCCAGACTCAGGAATTATATACTGTAGGGAAAGGGTGTACCTGCTTAATTTAATCCAAGGGCAGAACTTATGTTAAGTATGAGTTTATCAAGGTTGATTTGATCTAAAGGCAGGATTTACAGGGAACAATAGAGAAACTGGAAATCTTAGAGATTCCTAGAACCTGCATTAATCAGAGATCAACATGTCAGATTATCTTCCAAGATGGAGTCACTTTAGCATCTAGAGCAACACAACTCTCTTTCTTCCCTTAATAGTGAATTTATATTGGAGATCATCCTCACGACATCACTCTGACATTTGCCTTGCATGTTTATTCATTTCTGCCTTCTCATCAAGGCCACTGACTTATACACATGACGGACACCATTCCCACTACAGTCTTTGGAGTGGAGCTTCCAAAGATGCTATTTCCGTAGAATACCATGTGAATGGTGTTCCCTGCAATACAGTTGATCTGCTCCCATTCCTCTCTCAGCTCTGTTCTGCATATATCAATTTAGTATCTCTGGCTTTTTCTCGCTTAGCTAGTTTCTGGATGCTGACCCAACAAGCAAAGATCTCTCCCCCAACAGCCATGGGAGAAGGTAGAAGATCATGAATACTAGTTCATTAATTACTCTTGTCTCTGTTACATCTGTTTTTGAGTCAGTCTTTCCCAGCAAATGGTGAGCTCTTCCATGTCACAGGCTGTATTTTATTTAGCTTGGTGGTTCCAGAGCCTGCACAGATTCCAGAACATCTAGATGCTCAATTACTGAGCCAATGACTTTTAAAGAAAAAAAATATGTAAAAGCTTAAATGGCCCATAACTTTCTGAAACAAAAATAGCACTGAACACACTGGTTTCTATATTACGAATATATCTACCTTACTTCCTTTCAAAGGTTAGTATCTTTTAGCCATGGGCTTTCAAATTGTGGTCTACATCAAACAAAAGTTTCAAGAAAAAAAGTTACCATCACTTCATCCAATACATTCGAGTTTATTCTGTTTCTTTCTAAGTATTGTTTTAAATTGAAAGCTGGTCATCCACGACTGAATGGATGTCCCTACTCCTACGTTATTTCTTCAGTTTGAAAAACATTGCTTTTTTTTTTTTTTTTTTTTTTTTTTTTTTTTTGAGACGGAGTCTTACTCTGTCGCCCAGGCTAGGGTGCAGTGGCATGATCTCGGCTCACTGCAACCTCTGCCTCCCGGGTTCAAGCTATTCTCCTGCCTCAGCCTCCCAAGTAGCTGGGACTACAGGTGCCTGTCACCACGCCTGGCTAATTTTTGTGTTTTTCAGTAGAGACGGGGGTTTCATCATATTGGACAGGATGGTCTTGAACTCCTGACCTTGTGATCCGCCTGCCTCATCCTCCCAAAGTATTGGGATTACAGGCGTGAGCCACCGCGCCTGGCCTGCTCTAGTTTTTCTTTTTTTTTTCTTTTTCTTCTTTTTTCTTTTCTTTTTTTTTTTTTTTGAGACAGAGTCTCACTATGTCTCCGAGGCTGGAGTGCGGTGGCACTATCTAGGCTCACTGCAAACTCGCCTCCCGGGTTCACGTCATTCTCCTGCCTCAGCATGCCGAGTAGCTGGACCTACAGGTACCCACCACCATGCCCGGCTAATTTTTGTATTTTTAGTAGAGACGGAGTTTCACCATGTTAACCAGGATGGTCTCAATTTCCTGACCTCATGATCTGCCCGCCTCGGCCTCCCAAAGTGCTAGGATTACAGGCGTGAGCCAACGTGCCTGGCCTCCAGCCTTTTTTAAGAAGGATCCTTTTTTTTTTGTCTCCTGTTTAGCACACCATTGTGTATTTCCCCAAATCAGCAGGCTCATGTGACAGTGGTCACCAGTTGGTACTCCTGAATAGCGTCTCCTCCTTAGGAGAAACTTCCCTTTTCATGGCTGCCTGTGTGAACGTGGATGTGGGGGTTCGGTTGGGAGAGCACTACTCTGGTCCTCTAAGTCTCAAAACACAGGTCAGCTTGGGCACGAGGTTACCACTTGGAACCCTAGTACTCAGAGCCCTGGTACTCTTCCTCCCCATGAGCTGCAGGCTTTCCTTCTCTTTTGCCCAGTTGTACAGGGGGCAACTGTTGTCTTAAACATGGCATACTCACCTGTGTGCACATACACACATGCAAACACATACACTTGTACACATGCATCACTCATGAACAAACTCATGAATTATCAGAGAAAATGGAGTCCCAAGTTATAAGGAGGAAAATAAAGTTTTTCCTAACCATTAAATAATGTGTACAACGCACCTTTCCTGACACAGTCAGAACTCTAGGTTATTATTTTGAATAGTGTTTAATTACCTTTCTTCATGCATTGAACGTCATCCTACTTTCAGACTGGGCCCTGTTGGGCCTGCCAGAAAGAAGAAACGAGCTTGTTTTATAGCCTCTTAAAGACTTCTGCCCTATGCTAAAGTTGATGTGAGCTGGCCATTCTGGGAAGAATTTGACTATATTCCTGGACAAGGGCCCATGCTGGCCTTGGTTTCTCTCTGTGGAGACAGATGGGATGATTCTCTTCTTCCAGACATGGAGGAAATTGGAGAGCCTTGCTGACAACTGAGACTCAGCCCAAAGTGGCCACGGAAGCAATGACGAATTTGTGGCATCATGGGGTTGTGGGTTTAGATTTCCACAGATGCCCAGACATGAGGGCCACCTGATGATGTGTGTGAGCTTGGTAGCCAGTGCCTAGCATTTCATTAGGAGGGAACATTCTCTAACACACAGCTCTTTCTCTCCATCACAAATCAAAAGGGGACAGAAATAAACAATAGCAACAGCAGGCCCAGCCCAAACAATGGACTTTGGCAAGTAAAACGCCCTGTAAGACTCTCAGTCCCTTGGTCCGTAAAATAAAGACCACACCTGCCCTGCCAGCTTTGTAGAGCTGCAGGTAAGCAGGCTGCACATGAGATCCACGTGGAATGGGAAAGCAGTCCGAATACTGCATGGTACCGTGAAAATGGAAATGTTGGTATATTAAAAAGAATGTTAGTCACAATTAACAATAAAGCCTGTAAGATACACTTGCATTTCACAAATGAGAGAAAGGAACTAACAATTATGTGGCTGGCATTCAGCTGAGTCATTTCATGGATAATATCTCATGTCCTCCTCATAATGGCAGTATGGTGAGGCAATGCTCTTTTCTCTGTGTTGCAGAGGAAGGAGAGGTTCAGAGAGCTTACGTAACCCTCAAAATTTTACAGCCCAATAAGACAATAAGATTCTAAGCTGGAAGGCAAACTCTGGTGACTCAGGTCCAGGGTCACTGCTTGCCACGTCTGCTCCACATCTATGAGACCAACATTAATCAGGGATAGACCCTATTTCACAAGGCAGAAATCCCAGTGGCTGTCCTCAGAAGATTCCAGGAAGGGCAGGCCCTGAGCATCATGACATCACTTCCAGTAGAATCCAGTTGATTTTGGAAATCCCTTCCAAATCTGACATTTATGGACTCCAAGGGTTACAGAAAATGAATCCTTTCTGGACTGATCAGGGAATACTGCTTTCTTAAAGCCACCAGGCTCCCCTAGTGTTGTCCTTGAGTGGAATCTTCAGCGGTGACCGCATAACCTCTATTTATTCTGTGAGCTTAAAAGTCAGTCCTCAAACACTTGACTTTGGCTGTCAGCTCTAAACTGAAGTGGGAGCTACTTGAGGTGGTTTGGATCTCAACGACTAGGCTCTTGGACTTGGGAGACATATCCCTGTTCTTGGAGAAGCTTTTTTAAAATTTTTACATGCTTTCTGATAGCAGTTACTTGAGCACTGCCGGCTTTCTGGTCCCATTCTAGCAAGGGAGATGAGCTGCCTTGGAGAGGCCATCTGAAGCTTGATGGGAGCCTGCCATCTGAGGTTGTTACATCCCCTCAGTCTGTTTTTAGAAGGCTCTTGAAGAGAGGAGATAAACTGCTTGGCATCCTTGTTCATGATAATGGATGGGAAGGAGCCTAGCGGCTTGGGCTGGATGGCAAGGGAAGCTGGCAGGGATATTGGAGACACTCCTGGCTCTGCACCAGCACCAGGCCAGTCCAGCCCTGAATATCCTGAGCCTTTCCAGGAGCAATCTCTCTGAAATGTGAATCTGACCCCAACACCCCTTAAGTTAGTCATGCAAGTCCCTCATGATCAGCTCCTTCCAACCTCTTCATCATTTTTGTCCTCCTTTCCTCTTCTTCCTCTCCCTTCTCTCGAGGCTGGCAAGTCTACATGCATGGCACAGCATTTGTTGCCTTTATGCCCCTGCTCAAGCTATACCCTCCACTTGGAATGACCTTCCCCAGCTCCTTGGCCTTACAAACTTCTCTTTGCCCTCAAGATCCAGTTTAAGCGTCTACCTTTCTCTAGCCTACAACCTCTACATGGCCCCAATCACACAGCATCACTATGTCCCCTATTAGTGACCTCATGGTACTCTTTGTTTATCCCATCAGAGCACCTGTCACACTAGGTGATGATGATCTCTTCTCATGTCTCTCTGTCTCCACTAGGCAGTGAATATCATAAGGGCAGGGACCATGGTGATTCTCATAGCAGCCTCAGGCTATTGCATGTCTCAACTCTGCATGTAGTAGATATATAGTAAATGTGAAAGAAAATCAGTAAGGGAAGAAGGAAGTGAGGATGTGAGGGAGGGGATAGGAAGGGTGAATTCTCCAAAAGAAATAGAAAAAGCACCTGTAGTCCCTTATTGTCAAAGTCTCCAGAGTGTTGCCAATAATATATATGCTGGGAGCAGACTGTCTGCTGAACCCCTGCTCTGTTACTAGCTCTGAGAATTTGGGGAAGTTACTTAACCTCTCTGTACTTCAACTTCCTCACCTGCAAAATGAGAATGAAAATACTCATGAGGATGAATAAGTTAGTACACGACAGTCACTTACAAATACAGCTGTGATCTAGACAGCATGAGCAACATTAGCTACTGTAACAAGTCAACTCCTAGCCTCATTGGCTCATGGTCACATTTCAGTGCATCCCCTCCACAGAGTCTTTCAGGGATCTAGGCTCTTTCTATCTTGGTGCTCAGCTTCCTCTAGGTCCTGAGATTTCTCTCTCTTGAGCTGGTGGATGGGGAAAGAGCAAGGATCATGGAAGGAATGGCCAGGCCTAGATATAAGGGGATAAACATCATCTTCCAGTGGCCACAGCTAACCCAGAAGAGTGGCTCAAAATGGGGTTTAGCTGTGGGCATTGAGAGAAGGAGACAACAAAGACACTGATGGGCATGGGGATTCTCCACCCCAGGCACCACTTGGCACACTGTAAGTCTTGAATAAACGCAGGTGCTGTTATTATAGGGGGAGCCTGATAAAAAATATCTGCTATGATTCTTGATAGATAATGAGGACATTTTGCAGGTTGCAAAGAGTTGGTTGTTGGGAGTTGCTCCCCAAGGCATGGGCCCTAAAATCAACATATTTTTGAGTCTCTGTACTGCAGGGACACCCCCACGGTTACTGTCTTTCATTTCCACTGGGAAAGATGGCTTTGTGCTCATTTTGTTGATGATGTAACTGCCTTAAGGGAGAGCAGACCAGGAGCAGTGGCTCATGCCTGTAATTCCAGCACTTTGGGAGGCCAAGGTAGGAGAATCACTTGAACTTGGGAGTTCGAGACCAGCCTGGGCAACATAGGGAGGCCCTGTCTCTACCAAAAATACAAAAATTAGCCGGGTGTGGTGGCATGCACCTGTTGTCCCAGCTACCCAGTACGCTGAGGTGGGAGGATCACTTGAGCCCAGGAGGTTGAGGCTGCAGTGAGCCATGATTGTGCCACTTACTGCAGTCCAGCATGGGTGACAGAGCAAGAGCCTGCCCCAAAAAAAAAAAAAACCAAAAAAAAAACAACAAAAAACCACAACAGAGTAATGTATGTGCCAAGATCATACAGAGACCTTGCCTCAAAACAGAGTAATGCATGTGCCAAGGTCATATAGAGAGGTTGTGGGGGAGGGGGGGGCGTGAACTAGGACGTTGTTCTAGTTATGTGCTTTGTGCCTGCGTGGCCTCGCTCATCCCCCTCAACTGCCCTGAATCCCAGCTTCACATCTACAAAATGTTTGGATGGGGAGGGGATGTTTTAGAAAGGATAATTTCAGAGCTTATTTTTAGTTTTAAAAGACCATTCTGTGAAATGAGATCATCTAAAGGGAAATGACTTTGAACAACGAAAGATCTTTACAAAAAGGAGGGATTGATGGTGATTATGTTGCAATTATGGCAAAGTTCAAGTGGGCCCTATATGTGATTGCAACAGCCCCACCTCTGTAGGAAAAAGTTATGCTGATTTCTACAATGGTGTCAGGGACTTCGGGGTTAACATGCTGCAAATTTGACCAGAGCAAATAGATTTTGCTGAGTATATTCTCACAGAACATTATTTTTGTTTGAAAACAAATAGTGCTTTCAGCTAATAGCTGACATTTATTTAATTGGCCCAAATAAATGGCCAATTAAATTTATTGTCAACTGAAATGGCTAAGATACATAAAAGAAACGCAGGCTAGAGGACAATTTAAAGGCAGTTTCAGTTTTACAAAGGCATGGATGGTTTTCTTGGAAAGCGGTTTGGCTTAAGAAGCTTGTGTCTGCCTAGCACACTAGTCTATTGGTCTGATCTGTGAGTGCACCTCGGTGTCGTGAAAGTTTAATTTGTTTAAGGAATTCACTAACTTTATTGTTCACTTTTTTGTAAAATTATTCAATAATCTTTTTTTTCTCACCAATCACTTGTGGAATCGTAGGCACTAGATATGCAAACAGTAGCTGATTTGTTTTTAGCTCACTTTGTTTAATCAAATTTTCAGAGCAAAATATTTTAAAAAGTACAGATGCCAAAGAAGTCTAGAGTATACATGAAACAGTACCACAAACAATGGGTGGCCACCAACTGTCCCTGATCAAAATGTCACATCTGACATGACAACTTCTCGTGGGGCTCCAATTTCTGAACTGCCTGCAAATGATTAGCTAGCAGGATCTCAGTGCTGGGCCGGAGGGGGTTCAAAGGCTGGGATTATGCAGCTACTCACTTTATTTGTTCTTCTTTAATTGTTTATAGATTTTGAAAATGTTTATGGGACTGGAGACAGGAAGACAGAGCAGAACAAAAGGAATTAATAACCATCATGTGCTTGATTCTTAACGAACCCAGTCAAGAATCTGGGCCAATATGACATACACCTTTGCTCTCTTGGGGGCAGAGGGTGGCTTTTCGGCCTAATTTTAAAAGAAAAATTATGTCTGACTTACTCTTCAGACACAGTCTCAGAATGTGTTGGGGCTGACCATTGATACAGGGTATGGAAGGCAACTTTCTCCTAGTTACTCTTATTTTTTCTGGGAGAGCTCAGCCAACTGAATGTGGACCAACTGTAGCAGCCTAGTCCATGCATTCAGTTAGTTTCTTGAGTACCTACTCTGCTCTGGGCACCTGTTAGGCACTAGAGGCATATTTGAGAGCAAATACTACATGGCATCTTCCCTCCTGAGATTACAGATTCCTGGGGAAACATATTAATGAAATAATCTCTCTCTCTCTGTACACACACACACACACACACACACACACACACACACACATTCACTCACTGCAAAGATGATGATAAGAACTTATAAGTGAACTGTCGATCTAGTTGGCAAATCAGGAAAGGAAGTAATCTGGCTGAGATATGAAGAGGAAGCCAGAGGGAGAGACTTGAAAACAGTGTCTGCAGCAGAAAGAACAGCATAGGCCGAAGCTCGTCATGGGAGCCGGTAGGCCATGTCTAATAAACTCAATGAAGGTCAGTGCGATTTGAGGGCAGAGGGTAAAGGCTCTTGCAATATAAGATGAGGCAATGATTGAGTCAAATAGGGCCACGTGGATCAGTTAAGGATTTCTACTCTCATGTGAGGCTATTGAAAGCTTGTAAGTTTGACACAAGTCCCAGCTGGAAGACAAATACATCTCAGGTCAAAATCTGGTCCCAGCGCCTACTCATTCTGTGACCTTAGGCAAGTTTCTTCATGCTTTGAGCCTCAGGTTCCTCTTCTGTAAAATACGTAACTCCTACTATGCAAGGTCATTTGGGAGAGTCTATGAGAAAATACGTGCAGCAATACTGAATACTACTTAATGCAGTGGCTGATACGTAACATATGCTCAAAATATGTTGGCCTGAGATAAGTGAAATTGATGGTGTTTCTAACCTTTGATAACAGGAGTGGGCTTCGCTATCACCTTGCTTCTTTGGGGGTGAGGATATTGAGCTTAGCAAAATCCTCAAAATTTGAGACCACTCATTCTAATATTGGCTTTTCTCAGTTTTTTAAAAAAGGAAAGATGTTTATTTTCCCCCTGGAATTATAGAATCACAAATTATTAGATGTGGAAGGGACTTTGAAGGTGGTAATGCCAGACCCCTGCTCATTTTTGTAGCTGTAATGGGTGTTCCAGCACTTTGGGAGGCCAAGGTAGGAGGATCACTTGAACTAGGGAGTTCGAGACCAGCCTGGGCAACATAGGGAGACCCTGTCTCTACAAAAAATACAAAAGTTTTTCTGTGGTACTAATACCTATTTCCCTTCACTTTGGTCTCCTTTTGAGGAATTACATGTTCTTCATTAGGCACAATCTGATGGGGCTACTTGGGGTGCCATCCTGCCCTAGTCAAGGGGCAAGGACAACTCCCAAGCCAGTGGAGTGAGCCTTCCCTTCCTGGAAGTGGAATCCCAAACAGAAAAATGAAAGGGCTGATATAGAATGGCGCGGCGGGGAAGGCAGGGGGCTCCATGCTGGCACAGGCTCTTGGGCAGATTGTTCTGCTTTTAGGCCCCACTTAAGTGTCTGCTTTCCAGCCTCTGGAAGGAGGAACCCTGAATCCCTTCCATGGTCCCAGCATGCTGTACAACTACCCCTTGAGTCTGTTGGTCCCTGAAAGCCTTCCAACATAACACCATTTTAATTACTAGCTTAGAGCCAAGGCATACTAATTAACACCACAGTGAAGAAATTGAAGCCAGAGAAATTAAGTGACCTGGACAAGGTCACACAGCAAGTTTGTTGGATCTGGGTGCAGAGTCAATTAATTCCAAGTTCAGAACCCTTTGCACAGCACCTAGAGATTTTTTTTTTTAAATGGGGAGTTCTAGGAATAAGGTAGAGAAAACGCCTTGATTTCTGTCCTTTTCTCATCCTCTTTGATTTCCTGTCCACTTCATAGAAGCAAATGAAATTCTAGCTCAAAACGTGAGTTGCTTCCTTTTGAGTCTGAAATCTGTAGACATGAAAGCTGGCATTCAAGGCCTTCGCGACATAATCACCACTCATGTCTCCAGCTTTATCTCCCACAAAGATAAAGACCTGCTGGCTTTTTCTTCTATGTAAAACCTGCCATCCAGCCACAGAGGCCCCTTCCTTGTCCCAGGCACATGCTGTCCTGTATTCTCTCACACTCTCCCAGGGTGCTCTGTCTTCTTTCCTTCCTTCTTTCTTTTGACATTATAGAGAGCTGCTCTGTCCCCGGCCTGATGAACTAACTCAGCAGGAAAGAAGACCCAGTCCTTTTCCAAAGGAGCTCAAAGTCTGCCAGGAGAGAGGGGTGAGTAAACAATCAGATCCAACAGGGGCAGGGCAGGAGGTTGTGGGATCACCAGCAGGATCCCAGCTGTCTTGGAAACCAGAGAAGTTTGCCTAAAGGAGGAGATTTTATACTGACTTCCTAAGGATGAGCAGGAGATAAAAACAGGAAGAGGAAAATGTGCATAAAAGAAAAGAGGAGAGACAGACAGACAGAGGGAGAGAGAGAGAAGATAGAGATGGTACCAAATACACAAGCAACAGAAGAAAACATAAACTGGACAACAGAATCATAATGGAAAACTTCTGTGCTTCCACAGGCACCATCAAAAAAGTGAAAAGACAATCCATGTAATGGGGGAAAACTTTTGCCAATCATGTATCTGATAAGGGACTTTTATCTGGAGCATAAGGAACTATTGTAATTCAATTATTTAAAAAGGCAAATAACCAAAAATGGTCAAAGGATCTGAATGGGCATTTCTAGAAATACGATAAACTAATAGCTTAAAAGCATGTGAAATGATGCTCTGCATCACTAGCCATCAGAGAAATGTAAATTAAAGCTGCAATGAAATACCACTCTCTACCTACTCATATGGCTATCATCAAAGGATAGATAAGAAGAAGTGTTGGTGATAATGTGGAGAAATTGGAATCCTCAAACACTGCTTGGAAGAATGTAAAATGGCGCAGCCCCTTTAGAAAACAGTCTGCCAGCGTCTCAAAAATTTAAACATAGAGTTGCCATATGACCCACAATTCCAGTCCTATATAGCCAAGAGAATTGAAAACATATGTGCACACAAAAACTTGTACACTAATGTTTACAGCAACATTATTCATAATAACTAACACATGGAAACAACTCAAGAGTGCATCAATAAGACAAATGGAGAAACACAATGTGGTATGTCCATACAGTGGAATATTATTCAGCTATGGAAAGGAATGAAGTGCTGATACATGCTACAACATGGATGAACCTCAAAGATATTACACTCAGTAAAAGAAGCCAGACACCAAGAACCACACAGCATTTGATTCCATTTCTATAAAATGTTCACAATAGGCAAATCCAAAGAGACAGAAAGAAGTTTAGTGGCTGCCAGGGGCAGAGGATGATAAGCAAATGAAGGTGTATGACAGCCAAGGGGCATGGTTTCTGTTTTGAGGTAATGAAAATGTTTCTAAATTGATTGTGGCAATGGGCACACAATTCTGTGAATATAATAAAGGAAATTGAATTGTATACTACACTTTGTGTGAATTGTATGGTATATGAATTATAACACATACCTGCATTTTAAAAATAATAAAAAAGCAATAATGCTCTTAAAAATAAAATAATAACTCTTATGTATCTGTGTTACATCCAGAAAATGGTAGGGTATAATGGCTAAGAGTGAAGGTTCAAAAGCAGCCTGCTGGAGTTTCCTGAGACCCAGGGCCAGTTACTTAACTTCTTATGGCTTCAGTTTCCTTCTCTGTAAAATGGGGGTGGATGAGAGAATGCATAGAAAGTACTGAATACCATGCCTGGCCCAGAATACATGCTCAATGAAGGTGAGCGATTATTATCACGACCAATTGACAGACTGGAAGAGTGATGACCCTAAGAGTTCCAGAGGGATTGTGAAGAAATACTATATCAGAAAAAAAATATTTTTATGATTGTCATTATGAGAGCAAAAAAATAGGAAATAGAAAATGCCAAATATGTCAAATTAATTTTATTCTGCAATGACAGAATTTTGTATAAATGGCCTTCAGAGTTCATTTAAAGTCACACACTCATGAAAATATAATCAGGAGCACAAGTGAGAGAACCAAGCTTTTATGGATTAGGGCAGGGGAGAACCTGGGAGCAAGCCCAGTCTTACCTAAAATGCCTACCTGGCATTATCAGGAGCCTACAACATACCCATCATCTCATCAATGGAAGCTTTGAAATAAGACTTTCCATCCTTTGCAGGAGAGGAGGTCATCCAGGCTGTTGTCTTCCAGAATTCTCTTTGTGCTATTGGAGTCAGAGGTGTTGCTGAAGTAAGAACAACCAGGGATTGTGGAAAACAGACGTACAAAATAAAACTTGGGCACATTTTGAAGTTTGGCAATTACACTTTCAGGCATGTACATTAGAGAAACACCAGCCCACATGCTCAATTAAACAGGTACAAAGATGTTCCTGAGGTATTACCGGTAAGAGCGAAGAGGTTGTGGTGGTAATGATGATGGTGGCAGTAATGATGATGACGATGGTGGTGGTGGTGATGATGGTGGCAGTGATGATGATGGTGGTGGTGGTGGTGATGGTGATGGTCGTGGTAATGGTGATGATGGTGGTGGTGGTGATGATGATGGCGGCAGTGATGGTGATGATGGTGGTGGTGATAGTGATGATGATGATGGTGATGGTGATGATGATGGTGGTGGTGATGGTGGTGGCAATGGTGATGATGGTGATGGTGATGATGATGATGGTGATGATGATGGTGGCAGTGATGGTGATGATGGTGGTGGTGGTGATGGTGGTGGCATGGTGATGGTGGTGGTGATGGTGATGATGATGTTGGTGGTGATGGTGATGGTGGTGATGATGGTGGTGATGATAGTGATGATGATGATGGTGATGGTGATGATGATGGTGGTGGTAATGGTGATGATGATGGTGATGGTGATGGTGATGATGGTGGTAGTAATGGTGATGATGATGTTGGTGGTGATGGTGATGGTGGTGGTGGTGGTGATGCTGCCAGTGATAGTGATAGTGATGATACCTGACATTTACTGAGTACTCTCTATTTCTTAAGCATTGTTGTAAACACCTTACATATATTGACTCTCTTAATCCTCACAGCAAAACTATTAGGTTGATACTATTATTACCCTCATATTACAGATCACAGCACTCACTGTTTAAACCTCCCTGAAGACTTTTCATTCTACTTAGACTAGTCCAAAACCTAGCCCTTTACCCTGACCTCCAGTGGCCTCTTAGATCTGTCCCCTGCCCACTGCTCTGAGTCCCCCACTCCTCCTCCTGCTCATCATGTTTCTTCCATCTATTCCTTCAACTCGCCAAACTTAATTTTATCAGATCTTGTGCACCAGTTGTTTTCTCTACTGAAAGCACTCTTCCTCTAGTCCCGTTGCTCCCAAAGCATGGTTCCTGGGCCAGCAGCAGCAGCATTACCTGGGACCTTGTTAGAAATGCAATTTTCAGGTCTCACCCCAAATCTACTGAATCTGAAACCCTGAAGGTGAGACCCTGAGATCTGGGTTTTACTTAGCACTCCGAGTGTGTGTGATTCACCAGAGTTTGGGAATGGCTGCTCTAGGTTTTCATGAGCAGGCTGCTCCTTGTCATTCAGGTTCCAGGTTACTCATCACATCTTCAGAGTCTGTCCCTAACCTCATCCTCCCCATGACTCTCTAGCATGTCACCCAGCTTTATTTTCATCATGGCTCTTACCATTACCCAATATTTTCCTGCTTGTTGAGGTGTATGTCTGTCTATGTGTTAATTGTCAGTCTTTTCTACCTGTCAGTAAATTCTCTGAAAACACAGACCTGCTGTTTATAGTCATGTCCTCAGCACCAAGCACAGAAGCCAACACAGAAGGGGCTCAATAAGTATTTGATTCATTTGATTAATTGATTAATTAATTGGAAGCCTATGCAGACAAGACAAGAGTAATTGACTGAACTATAAAGCAGGGAAGTCAACTCAAATGACTCTGGGAGCCAGCCAGGTCCTGTAATGGAAAGGCTGAATGTGAAACATGGAGGTGTGGAGGTGGCAGGGCAAATGAGTGGAGAGTATGTGGCTAAAGGATTCAAGTTCAATACTGAAAGGGTGGTATACACCCAACAAAACCAATTTGTAAGCCAGATTCAGCCCAGGGGCTGCCAGTTTGCAATCCTTATTCTAAAGGCTTGACCTTGGCACGCCACTGAGGACATACCTTTCCTCCTTAAATAAGACTTTCTGTTCCAAGAGCTTGAAAAACACCTGCTTTTCAGTTTAAGAGTTGGAGAAGTGGAAGGGAGCTTGGAGAAAATCCATTAAGAATGAGAAAGTCAACCCTTGGGGAGGGGTTGTGTCTTTCCAGTCACAGAGAAAACTGGAAGAACCATTGGAACTCTATTAAATACCTGCATGGAAGCATGAATATGCAAAAACATTTATTGCAACCCTTGTTATAACACCAAAAAAGGCTCTAAAAGTCCAAGAATATGGTATTGCTTAAATAAATCAGAGTAGAAAAATTATATGTAATAATACTTAGCAGCAAATTTAAAAATTATATTTTAGAAGAATCTTTGATTACAGGCTGACTTGCACATGATGCTAGAACACAGCTAAAATAGGATTCCAATTTTATAAAAATAGCCTGTGTCCCAGCTGAGCCTGAACCTCTGGGATTTAGACCCGTCTTTGCATGTTAGAGAAACTCATTAAGCAAGTGTTAAATTGCATGAGCTTTTCTTAATGGGGGTAAGAAAACATCAAAGAGGACATTTGACAGAGATATGGGAAAGAGATGTGGAGAGGACAGCAAAGTACCTGTGGCCCCCCTGCCAGCTCCGTGGGCACTTACCTGAACAATAACAAGGGGCCTCAGGCAGAAACTGAAGGAGCTGTGCTCAAGGACTCAGTGTGACCAGGGCCCAAGTAGCAGAGTTGCAGGCTCAGAGGGCAAGCCGGGATGTTGAGTAGAGATTAGAAGCATTTTCCATGTCTTCATGTAGTACGGAGTCAAGTGGGGGTTCTGAGGACACAGGATCACTGTCGTTCCCTCAGTGGTATCAGAAAGCAAGCTTCAGATGTCACCATTGTTGTAGTGGACACTGATGTAGGCAGCATCGACCAAGGTCGAGAGATGTTTTCTAAGTAGGAGACAGCGTGGTGGGCAGAGAACAGGAGGGCCCTCTTGTGAGTGCCCATCAATCTCCCCCACCCTGGGCTTCCTGAGATCACCTGGGGAAACACTGAAATGGGAGCTTGGCAGATGGAGGCAAAAACCAGCTTTATATGAGTTCAGGGACCTCATTTGTATACATATGTTGATGTGGAAACTTGGGGATATTATTTGCATTTATATCACTGATTGTAAATATATCAAAATATCAACAGTTTCTCTAGGTGGTAGAATGGTGGAAGATTTTCATTTTCTGTTGGATAGTTTCTGCACTTTGTAATTTTTTTTTTCTAAAATGAACAGATATTACCTTGATAACAAGAAAATCCAAATTCTATTATTTTAAAAATACATGATTGACAACATCAGGCATTTTCAGTAGTGAGTCAGAGAACTGGCTTCCAGACTGAGGAGGCTGAAAAAGGCTCAGATCCATAAAAGGTGACTAGATGGTATCCCCAAGACTGAAGAGTCCTCCATGTTGTGCTATAAGATGGAAGTTCCCAGTAGTTGCTGATTATCATAGGCCACCTCACAGCTCTTATTGTTTTTAATCCTTGTAACAGCTATATGAAGTCTTATTAGCCATTAAGTAATACACCTCATCAGCAATGGGATATTCATGCCGGGGCTCTTCTGTCTGTGATCTTCCCCTATGGTTTTCTAAGGTAGATGTTGCTTTCCAAATGCTGGCTGCTAGAGTATGAGATCTTCACCTATCTTGGGGGCAGTCTGTAAACCTCTTGGATTTAGATCCAGAGCTTTGTATGCACGTTTGTTTTTCTAATAGGATAACCCCAGTTCTACTACCCCCCTCCAAAATTTAAGTACTGCTATTCTGTTATTTGAAAAGCATAGACTTTGAAAAAAAAAAACTAGAAATAGGAAATCCTTCTTGAACAGTAATATTTTGAGGATCTAATGGTAAGCAAATCAGAAACATGTGGATTAAATTTCCCTTAAATTGGGCATAAACCAAATAATATAAACAGTTTGGTAAAATTTGCTTGGGGTTTTCTCAAACCCAAACCGTTTGAAAAAAAGAAAATGTTGGTATTTTTGATGAACCCTAAAGAGGGTCTGTTTGGCAGATTATAGGTTGGGTGAGCCTGTTTGTGGTATTTCAACATAGTGTGTTTTCCAGTTGGGGGCACTGGTTCATTTGGGGTTGATGTTGTTAGATTTGTGGCATGGTGGGTGGATGGTGGTTGTGCTGGTGTACATTAGGGTGAAAGGAATACTCCACATCTCCCCGTGCCACAGTTTATTCTGGTTTGCTTGTTACTAAGAGGAGTTTGCCCATGGAGACCATCAGAGAACTACAGAGACTTGGAGGAGGTGGACCACTGTCTCTCCACCATGTCAGCCAGGCTGTGAAACCACATCTTCGAAGGTGAGCAGCTGCATAGAGGGCCTGGCTGTGGGTATTGAGACCACTAATAGTCCTTCTGTTGCAGCTCAGTAGGAGAAAAAGAGGCAAGATGGCTTTTTGTTGCCTTTTTTTTTTTTTTAAATAGAGTCTCACTGTGTCACCCAGGCTGGAGTGTAGTGGCGCGATCTTAGCTCATGGCAGCCTCCGTCTCCCAGGTTCAAGTGATTCTCCTGCCTGAGCCTCCTGAGTAGCTGCAATTATAGGCGTGCACCACCACGCCTAGTTAGTAGAGAGGGGGTTTCACCATGTTGGCCAGGTTGGTCTCAAACTCCTGACCTTAAGTGGTCTGCTCAACTCGGCCTCAAAAGCATTGGGATTACAGGCATGAGCCACTGCACCCAACCGGGGCAAGAGTTTTAATAGCTCTTTTGGCTCTAACAGATCATTGAGGTAGTGATCTGGTGTCAGCAGGTGCTAATACTCCAACAACACAATCAGATGCAGAGTAAGAGTCACTGACTGTGGCCAGGCGCAGTGGCTCACACATGTAATTCCAGCACTTTGGGAGGCTGAGGCAGGTGGATCACCTGAGGTCAGGAGTTCGAGACCAGCCTGGACAACATGATGAAACCTCGTCTCTACTAAAAAAAATACAAAAATTAGCTGGGCATGGTGGTGGGCGCCTGTAATCCCAGCTACTCAGGAGGCTGAGGCAGGAGAATTGCTTGAATCTGGGAGGCGGAGGTTGCAGTGAGCTGAGATCGTGCTATTGCACTCCAGCCTGGGCAACAAGAGCAGAACTCTGTCTAAAAAATAAAAATAGAAAGAGTCACTGATTGTAACTGATATTTATCCTATGCAAAAGGCTTCCCTACAGTTGTAGACAAGGAGAGGAGCCACCTAGATTGCCTTTCAAGGCAGGTCTGTGATCTGTAGATGTTTTCCCTCTGTCAGCTCCATTAGAGTCAGCCTCAGCTGCAGAGAGCCTCATCATCAGTAGCCACAGACTTTCGGGTCAGCCCACGCTCCAATGTGGTGACTGAGCAAGGCAGGTGCATAAACACACCCATAATGGGCAATCCTCAGCGCAAAGCCCCCTACTCTGTTGGCCAAGGCTTTGTCAGGCCTGGAGTGCAGGGTGTCTTCTCTCTCTGCCTAGCCTGCTGCCACTCCTTCCTTTCCCTGGCACTGATCCTCAATCTACATCTCGCACTCCAAGACTCTGTCTCAGTCTTTGTTGCTGGAGAAATGAATGGACACCATCCTGTTAGTTCATGACCTTCATGACTGCATTATGAAGTAAGAATTATTATCCCTATCTAATAGATGAAGAAACTGAGGCTCAGAGTGGCAAAATGCCTTAAGTGAGAGGTTAAGCATCGTGGAGGTAGGACGTTGTGGAACTGGGATTGGAACTTAGCTTCCTTTGGGTCTGTTTCCTGCATATTCCACTCTCCTGAGCAGCCTTCCACATTCCTCAGTGTTTTTGCTTCTGAATTTTCCACAGCCTTGGCATGCACAGATACATTCATATAGGATTAGGTGTGCTGGTGAACAGGGAGTGGGCACTATATTGTACGAAACAGAATATTCAACATTATTAATAATGGGAAATTCTGCAATTTATTGAGCACTTACTAAGTGCTATGGAACTTGCATATATAAATGTTTTTTTGTTTGTTTTTTTGAGACAGGTTCTCACTCTGTCACCCAGGCTGGAGTACAGTAGCGTGATCTTGGCTCACTGCAACCTCCAACTCCCGGGTTCAAGGGATCTCCTGCCTCAACCTCCCGAGTAGCTTGGATTACAGCTCCCACCACCATGCCCAGCTAATTTTTGTATTTTTAGTAGAGACGGGGTTTCACCATGTTGGCCAGGCTCCTGACCTCAGGTGATCTGCCCGTCTCAGCCTCCCAAAGTGCTGGGATTACAGGCATGAGCCACCATGTCCGGCCACTGAATATATAATTTTAATTAGCAACAGTAGTAGCTGACATATGGTGATGTCGACTAGGAACTGGGCACTGCATGATGGGGCCGGTGCCATTAACATTCCTACTAATGAAGGCACCAAAGATGTGAATCATTTGTCTGAGGTCTCCAGCTTCCAAGAGTCAAGCTAAGACCGTCTACTCCAGACCCATCATGGTTAATGGCTTTGCCATTCAGCCTACAGGTGGCCATTCATATCCCCATTCTGTAAGGAGCGGGAGGCTCACCTGAGGCTCAGAGTGGTAGATACACTGACCCGAAGACTTAGCTGGTGGGAGCAGAGCCAGATTCCAGCCCAAATCTGCCCAACTTTAAAATCTACGCCCTTTTTATCACCCGGTGTTGCCTCTCTAGAGAGGAGCAAGAGACATAACAAATCACCTGTTGTGCCAAGGCAGATTTTACCTTTAGATCATGTCCAGTGCTGGCAGATTACAAGGAGAAGGCATGGCTTTGTAGGGAGAGGAGGAGATGCTGGGGAAAAGGCAGATGCCATGAGAAACACCAGCCCTCATGACCTGGCATCTGCAGGAAGAATCTTGGGTACATTCGATTTAACCAGCATTTAGTGGGTGCTGACTCCTGTAGGTGGACAACTCCACATTCATAACTGTCTGCAGGTCTTTCTCTCGAGGTCTGGAGTAGGCCCACATATCCACCCAACCTCCCTACTGGACAGCTTCACCCTCATTCAGCTATTCATTCAACAGGTATTAACAGTGTGCCTACCATAGGCGGATGGTGTCATGTGCTCAGGATTTGGGGGTGAACAAGACACTCTTCTTGCTTGGCAAAAAGTGCAGTAGGGGAGCCAGACGTGTAAACAGGCAGCCACAGCCACCTACGCCCCCTCCAGGCAGGAGGAAACGAGCAAGTCTGTTTTACTAAGATTGTTCTCTTCTCTCTGGGCTGTGAAAACATTCCAGATCAAGAGAGAAGAAACACACACACACAAATCGGATCCCTCATTAATTGTACTTGGTCTTGTAATTTCTCATTCACTGCAGTACAGTGATGATCTGGTCATCTCCAGCACATGTACTGGGTTCCTGCGTGTACCACCTCTTGTGCCCACACAGTGTCACAGGACCCTGAAGCCTGGCTCCATGACACATGGTATCATCCTGCTGTTGGTAACAGGCCCTATCAGCCATCCAGGTGCCCACACTTAGGTGCTTTTTCCTCTCCTCCATCTCCTTCCTCCAAACCCACACCTCTTGCCAGCTCCAATGGTGGCACGGCCAGCTCTCGGGTATCCTTACCCCTCTCTCCCTTCAGGGTCACATCTCAGGCATTTTCAAGGCATGCCAATTAAAATTCTGCAAAGCCATGATCTCTTTATTCCACCTCTATTCCCATGATACTTTCACCTTCTGCTGGATGGGTTTTCTCACTGGTTTTCCTGCTCGAATTTCTCCCTGTGTCTCTACCCTTCACGCCAATCATCTACAACACAAATCTCAGCATGTCACTTCCAAGCTCAGAATGCTTTCATGTCTCATTGGTAGCTTGGCATTACAGCTTTCCATGTTCCAGGCCTTGTTATCTCTATTCTTCCCCCACCCTCCTTATGAAATGCACCAAGGTCTCACGTCATGGTATCTTTGCACATAATGTTCCCTCCAAACTTACCCCAGACCTCAGCTCTGATGCACTCCCCAGATATGCTCAAGCCCCTCTTCAATGTCCCCAGCCCAAATGCTTCCCTCCACTGTTAACACTTGTTATGGGGGCTGTGAAGAGGTTGGCCTCCCAATCTGGAGGGTGTGAGCACTTTGAGGAAGGGAACCATGCCTTCTGCAACACTGCAAAGCCCTCATGAATGAATGAATGGGTCTGACACTCTAGCTGGCTCTACAATGAGGAAAGGCTCCTAAATATTTTGTCCCTATGCCTGCGCCAGACCCAACCACGAGATCTTATCGGGAAGTCTGCCTCTGTTGCGGTGTCAATCTTCCAGCATGACGTGAACCTTGGGGACCTGCTGGTAATCATTTGCAGCAGCCAAAAGTGCTCTTTAGAGAATGAGTCATTTGGTTGTTGCACACACAGGCTGGTGACCCGCAGAGAGTTTGTCTACAGACACCTTTGTGGGCAGCCGTTCGATTTCCTGAGCCTGAGGAGGCCTTTATTTCAGATTCCAAACTTTATTGCAACTTCTGAGTGACTGCCTTGACCCCGTTGGTAACCTCACAGCACTTATAGTGATTCATCTCTTCAGGAAACTGTGTCTCCCCTGGGTCTGTCCGGTGATATTGGTGCAGGAATAGTGGCTGGGAGTGGGATTGGTGAGAGGGAAAAGCCTCTTTGCCATTTGTAGTCTCTTGAGCGGCCTGTGAGAAAAATATTTCCTTTGCTGTGGGATTCAGCAACTGCACACCAGAATGAAAAGGTGAGGAGCTGGGCCCCGGGCCCAGCCCAGCAGAGGATTGAAGGGAATATCCAAGCTCACCACAGCTCTCCCACTACTCCCTTCCAGAAATCCACCCACTGGGTCATCTTGTGATGCCTAACCATTGTGATTCAGATCGGTCTACTGGACCCAACACATCCTTAACTCTCCCAAACTTATAGAAGATGGACAGTGCGGTGTCCTTTAAGGATGGCAAGTTCTGGAGTTGAGCACACTGTAGTTTTTTATGCTTTTTATTGGAGAATAACATACATACAGCTAAGCACACAATCACAAGTGTGCAGCTCACTCAGTAGTCTCAAAGGCACACCTGATGCTGCATTCCCACTTCAGCTACCCAAACTTCACAAGTCACATGCCCCACCTGATCCTCAGTTTCTTCAGTTCTCAAGTGCAATTAAAAATCCGTCTCTCCTAATCAGGCCTTCACTACAAACAAATCTGAAATACTACCCCCTTGCCTGTCTCCTCACTTGGCTTTAGTTGTTCATAAAGCCTATCATCATCTGATGTGTTATTTGTTGTTTAGATTTGTTTATTTTCTCTCTTCCAATGAGAATGTCAGCTCCCTGGGCAGAAGAAATTGATTTCGCTCACCACTCCATCCCTGCAGCTAGAACGGTGCCTGTTCACTAAATGAATACTCACTGGATGAATGCAGACAGTGGTTTTGAGGACAGCTTGAATGCTTTAAAACTTGGGAAACATCATTAAGATGGTTAGTTAAAAAAAAAAACAGAAAACAACAAATGGGTTGGCCAAGCTGTGGAGCAATTGGAACTCTTGTGTATTGCTGGTGGGAAGGTGAAATGGAGCAGCCACTGTGCGAATAGTATGAACGACAGTTCCTCAGAAAATTAAAACCTAGATTTAACAACGATCTGGTAATTCAATTTCCGGGTATATACCCAAAAGCATTGAAAGCAGGGTCTTGAACAGATATTTGTATACCGATGTCCATAGCAACATTATTCGCAATAGCCAAAACATGGAGACTACCCGAGTGTCCATCGATGTATAAACAGTCCACAAAACAGGGTCTAAATATACAATGGAATATTATTCAGCCTTAAAAATGAACTCAGTTTTCACACACGCTACAAGATGGGCAAACCTTGAGGACATTATACTAAGTGAAATGAGCCAGGTGCCAAAGGATAAATACTTTATGACTTCATGTACATGAGACGCCTAGAGCACTGAAATTCATACAGACAGTAGAATAGTGGTTTCCAGGGGCAGAGAATGAAGGGTTGTTGTTTACTGAATACAGAGTTTCAATTGGGGAAGATGAAAGTTCTAGAGACAGGTAGTGGTGATGGTTGCACAACAGTGTGAATATACTTAATGCTGAAGCGTGGACAATGGGTAAGACCAATTCCTTGGCCTTTAAGGAGCTTCTTCTCCAGTGAAGAAGGCAGGTGATTAAAAAAGTAAGCATAGTAGGCCGGGCGTGCTGGCTCATGCCTATAATCCCAGCACTTTGGGAGGCCGAGGTGGGCGGATCATGAGGTCAAGAGGTCGAGACCATCTTGGCCAACATGGTGAAATCCCATCTCTACTAAAAATATAAAAATTAGCTGGGTGTGGTGGTGTGTACCTGTAGTCCCAGCCACTTGGGAGGCTGAGACAGGAGCATCGCTTGAACCTGGGAGGCAGAGGTTGCAGTGAGCTGAGATCGCACCACTGCACTCCAGCCTGGTGACAGAGTGAGACTTCGTCCCCCTCAAAATAATGTAAGCATAGTAACATGTGATGAGAGGCAGGCTTGCGGAGGACAGGCAACATAAAGTCATCGCACTGATATGAGAGGCTGGGAAGCCGCAAGAGAGTCAGGGGTGTCCAGAGAAAAGGTTGGAGAGTGGGGTGGAGGAAGGGGTGTGGGTGCGGGAGATGATGCAGCACCCTGTGGGCCAGGCTAAGGAATACATTCTTGATCCTGAAGGCAGGTAGGGCCACTGGAGAGTTTTACACTAAAGAATGAATTAGAAGCCTTGCTTTGGGTGCCACGAGGAGAATGGATTGAAGGAGGAGAGAAGGTGGGAAGAGTTTGTATTAGGAGCCAGGATGGAATCTGTGTTTATCTCCAACACTGCTGGTCTGCTTCCTACCATACACAACGCTTTCTAGAATGTCAGGGGTTAGACTTGTTTCCCCACCTATCGTGTCACTAATATTCAGGAGTGCTAAGCCCTCGCCAGGTGCTTCATGAATCCCATGGGCCAGCCTTGGTCTGACTTAGCATTGAACTTCCCAGAGGACTTGGAGTGACAGAGCGCAGGCCCTGCATAGGCCCTGCATGCATTTTGGATGTGTGGCACTAAGCATGCACTGAGAAGTAAAAGCGAAAGGCCGTAGTCATTTGTCTTTGGGAAAGGCTCTCTGCTGCTGAGTTTTTAAAAGAAGCTTCACGGCAGTTGCTGCAGGATTCGAATGTCACAACTGTAGTGAGGGAACGGGGGAAATGAAAGCTAGAAAGGGAGTGTCAAAGCTGTTGTAACTTGATTTGGGAGCTGAGACACTGACAGTCTGATTTGCATTTTGCAAAATTCTGACAGATCCTCACATGCCCACCCCATTCTCTGCTGGGGTTTATCACATCCATTTCCCCTAGAGTCCTCCATAAAGAATTTAGGTCTAGAAGGCTTCATTTAGAATCCAGTTATTATCAGCATTAAGATCTGGGTTCCAGGAGAACATGAATTGCTCTCTGTTTAGTAGCTCAGAGCTGTAAGAGGGAGCTCTTTACTGTTGAATGCTATCACAGGCACACCCTAGTGATGTCATACCCACCCACCTACAGACCAGTCAAATTGCTGCTAATCACTCAGAACTGAGGAGTCCTCACAGAGGTCACCATCTCACTGCAAGATAGGGAAACTGAGGCCAGGAAAGAGATGGATAGGCATGAGTCACTGGGAGAGCCAATTGTTAACTGGGAAAATATTTACTAAGCTCCTGGCACGTGCTGGGGCACTTGGGATTTAAGCGGCAAGTAAAATACTGATCTTCTTGTTGACCAAACAGCTCATACACTCCCATTTCTTGTTAAACGAGCCTTGGTTTGGATTTAAGTTGGTATCCATTTATATTTTATGGTAAGAAGTCTATGCTAATCAACTCCTTATTCTGTTTCAGAAACTATGTTGGGTATTTTGCAACCAATACCTTGTTCAATTTTTGCCAAACAAAGAGATACATATTTATCATCCACGTTCTACAGATGGGAGATTGAGCTCAGACAGGCACACTGTCTTGCCCAAGGTAGCAGAGATGGTGAAGTGCTGAGCTGGGATTAGAACTTGTGTCTGCCTGTCTTCAAACCCTTGATTCTTCATCCTAATCCTGTGTCTCTGGCCAGCAGATCTTTATATCCTTAGGCTAAACCCTCTGAATTTTGCATATTACTTGGCCTCCAAGTGGTGGAAGCCCCAAAACTCTTCACTGAATAGGAACAAGGAGTCCCCAGGTCCCATGAAAATTATTCTGCAGGAGAAGGACTTGGGAATCCCTTTTCCTCTACTTCCCTTCCATGTGGACCCCTTAGAGTCAGGAAAAGACAGAGCTAGTATCTGCACCAGGACAGTTGGCTGAATAACTCAGCCTGATGCCTACCATTTACTACTCTGTGCCAGACACTGTGCTAAGGGGTTTCCATGCACCAACTCTGAAATCCTCACACCACCACTGTGAGATGGGTTCTGTCATTCTCCTTGTATTGAAATTGAGAAAACGGAGGCATAGAGAGGTAATTCCATTCCCAGGGTCACAGGCTAGGAGAGGCAGGATTGGAGGATCCTCATTTTATCTGAGTCTAGATTTCAGGCTCCTTATAATTACTTTGTGTGGTTAAGAAATCCCTGTTGACTGAGTGGTTGAAATTAATTTTTTCAAATCAGTCTTTCTATGATCCCATATCACTGGACTTTGTGAACCAGCCTAGAGAAGCCAGCACCAGGCCAGGCATATGGTACGTGTACTAGATGAATGAGGAAGCCACCCAGGGGAGTTCCAGGGCAGAGAGAGGCATCCCTACACCGACAACCAGGTTCTGAGAACTCTAGTGCTCCAGGGGGAATGACGCTCTTTGGTTCATTCCAGTCTCACCCAGTTTTCCTCCCCTGCTTCAGTTATTTGATGTGTAATGGCCTCTTAGTTCATTCCTTTGCATTCTTCCCTTGGCGTTGTGTCACTCCAGGTGAACAAAGCATCTTTTCAAGGACCCTGAAGAAATCAGATTATGCTACAGGCCCTGCAAATTAGAGGCCTGGAGAGGAGGTCTCTTATTTGAGGATAATCACCATCCCTTCTCTGTTTGACAACTTATTTCAAGATAATTAGAGCTTCACTTTCTTTACTGGGATCAACTCTTTCTGTTTTCCCTTGTCCTTGCCCTACCAGCTCTGGAGCTGACTCTCATGGCAGCTGGCAGTCAGACAGGAGACATCTGTAAATTTGTGCTGGGCCACAATCCCTTACCAAGAACTGTCAGAACAACTGCCATGGATACAGCCTTTAAAATTTGGCACAAGTGGCCCAGGTAAGATACGAGTTCAAATCTTCATTCATTCAACATCTTTACTAGGCATGGGTTCAGCATCTTTAACACACACAACTCTAGGTGCTAGGAATATCACAATAGAAAATGAAGACCAAGGCCCTGCCTCGTGGAGCTTACTTCATAGTTGTGAAGACAAATAAAGGACATGAGGAGCTTGACTAACCTAGAGATAAAAGAAATTTTAGAAATAAACAAGTGTGTTCAGAAAGTGAAACTTATTACTCCCGCATACAATAGTAAGAGTAGCCATAATAACAAAATCATTATGATAATAACGATAGTCATATTTTAAGTAAAAATGAAATGATTTATTATTAGACCAGAATTTGATGTATAGAAACTTGCTAAAAGTGAGTGATCAAATGTCTAGGACCTGGAATTATTTTGTTAAACAGATCATTGGCATTTGATACAGTCACAGGAAGTTGGAGTACCTGGGGAATTAGGTGTTTCATTGACTCACTTTTCCCCTTGTTTTGTGTAAAATTCACTATTAATAATGCTAAAAATAAATGATTACCTATTATCTTTCTAGGCCCCTGGATTGTCGTTCCAAATATTTAATGATTATTCAATTCAAGTTAACATTTACTTCTATGAGGTCGGGGCTGGGATGAGAAGCAGGTAAAGAAACTGATCTGTATGAACAAGGAGACTTAGGAAATTGGAATGCTATGTACACACTCGAGATTTTGGACGGGTTTGTGTGTGTGTGTTTAGTTTGTTTTTTCCCTATAATAAATCTCAATCTTGTCTAGGCTTGTGCTGAATATGTTTACCTATGTGTCCTTCAGTAATTATTGTTTACATGGTCAAATTTAAATAAATGAATATATAGTTGCACAATGGGAAAAAAACATTAGAAATTCAATTAGGAATTGACTAGTTTACAGTCTCCTTTAGGATATTTTAATGTACCTCTCATAAGTGGAGAGATCAAGACAGAAAAAATTAAGAATGATATAAACGATATAAAAAATTTGACTAATATGCACATTCACAAGCTTGATGGGATTTGACATATATTTGACATATTTAGGGCCTTATATTCAACAAATATAATGTGTATGTATTTCACACTCACATGGAATATTTGCAAATATTTATTTAGTAGATCTCAAGCCTATCAGAAGCCTTAACAAATACTGAAGAATCGATATCATAGAGATAATGCTCTCTAACTGCAATGTGATAAGATTCAAAACAAAAAGCAGAAAAATTATATGTGTGGTATGTGCATATATTATATATATAGACTTACACATATACACAAACAACACACATTTAGAAACTAAAAAAAAACCCACTTGTATATAATTAATTAGTCGAAGAAGAAATTATAATGAAAACTACCAAATATTTATAGCAGATAATGAAAACATTATTACTGAAACACCTAGAGGGAAAGTTACAGCCTTAAATACACATCTATTCGAAGGCAGAAAGAAGAGTTAATGAGATAATCTTTCAGTTCAGAAAGGGGAGAAACAAAGCCCATTGGTTTAGGGCTGGAACACACCTGGGATATATATATACATATATTTTTAAACTGACTCACTGGTAGGCAGTCTCACATTCCATTCAACTCACACAAAGGAGGGTCAGGTCTGAAGGCAAATTAAAATAGCTCTAAAGAAAATCAAACCATTCTATAATGTTAAAAAAAAAATCTCTCACAGCAGAGGGTATAACAGTTAGCAATTGCTGTATAACACATTACCTCAAAATTTAGCAGCTTAAAATAACAAACTGTTATTATCTCCCAGTGTTCAAGGGTCAGGAACCTGGAATGGCTCAGGGTCTCTCATGAGGTTGCAGTGAAGCTGTTAGTCTGGGCTGCAGTCATCTGAAGACTCAACTGAGGCGTGGAATTTGCTTTCAAGTTCACTCACATGATTTATTTCAGGCAATACTGTTCTTCACTGGGTCTTCCTCACTCACTGCTGGGTGCCTTGCCCCCCGGGCCTCTCCCTAGGCATGCTTCCCCCAGAGTAAGCAGTCTCAGAGACAGAAAGCCAGTCCCCAAGACGGAAGTCACAATCTTTTATGACCTAGTCTCTGAAGTGATATGCCATCACCTTTGCCACTTGCAGTGGTCACACAGACTAACCATAGCACTATGGGGCATTCAAGGGTGGGAATACCAGGAGAAAGAGATCATTGGGGGCTGTGTGGGAGGATGCCTGCCACAGAGTGAGTCTCAAAACGTGGGCTTTCTCTTGGTTGCTAAACCACAGCAGAGAATAGGTGAGAAAAATTGGTTCCACCTGGTCAAAATCATTAGCATTACATTTGGGATTCAAATGATATTGAAATTTGAGGAGAGGTGGTGGATTCAGGATTGGATTTCTTGGCATTTGAATTGGAACTTAGGTGAATTCTTTTATTTTGCTTTCACTATGTACCTTTTAAAATAACAATTTTTCCCCAAAATAATGTTAGCCCACCAAACCCCTTAACACATTTTGTCAATCCACTTTTCCCATCACTTTGAAGTTGATGTCTGCTTGAAAGGAAATTTGATTTAAATGTTTTTGATTCCTTTAAATAAAAGTATTGAAATTCCAGTTACTAAGAACTATTTGATGGACAGCAAGTCCTCCAATTTCATGTTAAAGTTGTGAAGTAGATTTTTCTCAAAAATATAAAATAGTGCTTTGCCAAAGAGTCAATAAAATACTGACTCAATGAAGGTTAAGTTTAACCACCCACAAATCAAAAAGCCTGGCTAACTTCATGCCAAACTTTTTTTGGTTGATTAAAAATATCGAATCGACCATTTCCACCCACTCCTCAATTTAATCGAATTGTAAATCATTTTCTGTCTTGTAGATATATATACTGGCAAAAGAAAATGCTGAATTAAGATAATTCAATTTCTTTAAATACCTCTCAGTGACTTGAGCTTCTTGTCTCCAGTTTCTTCCTACTATAATCTATGCTACCTTGGGCGCTATTGTTATCTTACTGAGACATAGAGCCAATCTCACTTATCTCCTCATTTTATTTTTTTAACTTTTCACTGCCTTCTCATTACCCTCAGGTAGGTCTTACCATTTGTGACTCTGCATCACATAGTCTCAACCTCGTTTCCTAATTCGTTTTCCTCCTCTCTTATGTGGGCTTACCAGTATTGTAAGCAAACTTGTCATTGTTTGAACATGCCATGCACTTTCACACCCAAAGCCTGTGCACACCCTGGGACACCCTCTGCCTACAATGCCCTTCCCTTACCCACTCTCAGGAGAAATCCCATTCCCTCTTCAAGGCACATTTTAAATACCATCTCTAATGCACCAGCTTCTTCAGGGCCCAATAATGCCTCCAATTTGATAGAAAATGATTTAAAATTTTTTGTTCTCAAAAGCAGGTAATTTCACCTTACCATATTCGATAAAATTTTGCATATACCCACACTGCAGCACTTTCCTAACTGCATTGCAACTAACTAGAGTATTGACTAGGGGATGCTAACTGCTTCAACAGATGTACCTCCATTTGTAAAATAAGAATGATAATATCTACTGAGGGTGTTAGAAACAATACTGGAGACACTATATTGACTGTTTCTCTCTGGCACTGAAGGTGTTCTGGGCTTGTCTTGTCCTTAAAACACAGAGCTTCCAGTATCTTCTTCCTTTAGAGGTATTTCCATCCATCCACTCATCCATCCATCCGTCTATCCACTCATTTATCCATCCATCCATCCATCCATCCATCCACTCACTCGTCTATTCAGTCACCCATCTATCCATCCATTCTTCCATCCATCCATGCCTCCATCCATCTGGCATTCAGTAATTGTTTGGCGATGGTGATGATAATGAAACAGAAAAAAATTGTTTAGTGTGAGATAAATGATCATTAGCAATAGAGTGCCAAAACTTACCAGTTGTTGGTGTTTTTTTTTTTATTATTATTATTTTTTTTCAGTTTTCTGGGCCGTGGCCAATTTAGGGGCAGGGATTTGCTTTATTTTTCTTTTTCTTCCTAAATAAAGACTAGCACAATGTTGTCCACATGATAGGTCCATAGACGTTATTTACTAATTTAGTTTTCGGCCAGGGGTGTAGGGGTTGAAAAATGATCAAGAAAAGTTACTGACTCCTTTGAATTACCCTAATGGCATCAGAAGGAACACTTAAGATAGTAGTACTGGAAATCCCTGAAACAGATAAAACTAGAACTCACTGGGATAGGACTGATGTTTCTGAATACCTGCCCCTACCTTTTACAAGGAGCTGTGATAATAAGCTGATTCCAAAGTAGCCTAGCTTAGTGATTCTTCTGTCATAGCTGAGTCTGACAGGCACTCATTAAGAACCTTTACAGAAACTGCAGTGCACCCTTCCACTGTTCTCATGTATGTCTCCCTCCTGTGCTTTTGTTCATGCTGGTTTTGTGGGGTTTTTTTCATTCTAGAATGACCCTTGCTTTCCTTTCTCCTCCATGTCTAGCTCCAGTGTTAGCCAGGGTTCTTCAGTAGGGGGGGGTGTGTGTGTGTGTGTGTGTGTGTGAGTGTGTATGCACATGTGTTCACATGCACATGTGCAGAGAAAGAGACAAAGACAGAGAGAAGGAAGAGGGGGAGGATAAATTCATTTTAAGGATTTGACTCATGATTGTTGGCACTGGTAATTCCAAAATTTGCAGGGCAGTTTGGCAGGCTGCAGATTCAGGGAAGAGTTGATGCTGTATCTTGAGTCTGAAGGCAGGCTGAAAAATTCCTCTTAAGGCCTTCAAGATTGGATGAAGTCTATGAACATTATGGAGGATAATCTGCTTTACCTAGTCTACTGATTTAAATGTTAATCTCATCTAAAAAACGCCCTCAGGAGCATCTATATTGGTGTGTGATCAGATATCTGAATACCATTGCCTTGCCAAATTGATACATAAAATTCATCATTACAGTTTCCCGCTCCTTATGCTTGATTACTCAACTCAGAGGCCCCTCTTCCTGGAGACTTTCTGACTTCCCAGCTGGGCTTAGGTGGGGCCTTCTCTAATTTCCTCTAATAAAATACTTGATATTCAGCTTTTTTTTTTCTTTTGTCATCTGTTTACTCATGTGTTTCTCCCGCTAGACTATAACCATCTTGACGGTAAGGATTTCCAATAAATTCATATTGAAAAAAATGCATTTGGGGGAGGATATAAATGCAAAAATATGCAACTCCAGTTCCAAAGCTTTGGGATTTAAAATTTAAAAAGAAGAAGAATTCCTCCCCAAACAAGCTCATCCCACAGGCTGTTTTGGCAAAGTGCCGTTGTCAGTCCTGTCATTGATCGGTGGGGTCTATGTTCCTTCCTCTTGAGCTTAGGTGGGCTTGTCACTTTCTCAACCAACAGAACATGTGGGTGGTACACTATGTGGATTTCAAGGCTAGGTATAAAAATGTGATACACTTCTGTCTTGTTCTCTTTTTTTTTTTTCTTTGAGACAGAGTCTCGCTCTGTCACCCAGGCTGGAGTGCAGTGGCGCTATCTTGGCTCACTGCCAGCTCTGCCTTCCGTGTTCACGCCATTCTCCTGACTCAGCCTCCTGAGTAGCTGGGACTACAGGCACCCGCCACCACGTCAGGCTAATTTTTCGTATTTTTTTTTAGTAGAGACAGGGTTTCACTCTGTTAGCCAGGAAGGTCTCCATCTCCTGACCTCGTGATCCGCCCGCCTCGGCCTCCCAAAATGCTGGGATTACAGGCCCGAGCCACCGCGCCCGGCCCTGTCTTGTTCTCTTGCAGTGCTTGCTATTGGAACCCATGGTGTGAGAAAGTTAAGCAGCCACAGAGGCAGACCAGTCACCACCACCAGACCGGGAAGTGAGTGCACGAGTCTGCATGTGACCTCAGCCCCCAGTCTCTGACTCATCCTGGCTGACATCCTGGGGAGCAGAAAAGAGCTGGCTCCACTAAGCCCTGCCCAAATTTGCATATTATGAGCAAAAGAAATGATTGTTGGTGTTGTACATTAAGTTTGGGGTGGTTTGTTACCCAAGGGTAGATAAGTGGAAAAGAAGGGTCAAAGGGCAAACCTGTAAGGGAGGCAGAAATGCTGGAGGATTCAAAAGGCAGATCTCTAGGCTCAGAAAAAAAGTCACCAAACCCAGGAAGGCCTGAGCACATCTCTCCTCATAGCCTAGTTTGTGTTGTTACTGCCGTCACTGTGACCTTTGTGTCTCTCTTTCATGCCATTAAAGTCTTGATTCGTTTGCTTTGTAAAAATGTGTGTCTTCATGTTATGTTGAATATAATCTCATTTAAATCTAATGGCCCATTGGTTTTAAATAACTAAATAGATGATGATTTTTTATTTTGCCAGAATAGCTTTGAGGCTCGTGAGATAGATGCATTCATACCTACATTCATACAGAGGATGACAGATAGATTCACACCTCTAAGGCTATTTCACAATATTCTGTGGAATGAAGTTTGCATGTCAATGACAGCTTTATTAAGTACTAATTTTCTTTACAGCAAGCACTGCAGTGAAGGCTGTATATGCATCAACTCATTTACATCCTCCCCCAAACTATTAGAGTCCTTTTTACGGATGAGGAAATTGCGGGTCAGATTGCCTGGATCACATGTCCCATAGGTAAACTGGGTGACCCCAGGCAGCGTGATTCCAGGGCGCACCCTGTTAACCCCTGCCCTCACTACCTCCATCTGCAAAGCTCTCTGAACATTGCCTGGGGCACAGATTTTCAACCAGTGCCTCATTGCTTTCATTCTAAATTACATGAAACAAGCTCCTACAAGCTCCTATATTATTATACCCTATTCAGCCAGATAAGTCCACTGGTCATGAGCTTAAATGGTGTAGAAATGTCAAATAACTATAAACATTATAGAAAAAAACAAATTCTACTCTCAATTTCTGTGCTTATCTCATCAAAGATGGTTACAGCTCACCGATGAGCATGAGTTTTGTCTGCTATTCACCCAGTGGTTTGTAAAACCCTGATGCAACTGGTCACCTGATTCATGTCTTTACAGAAATTTAGCAATCATAAAACTACAGCAATAACACGATCAATTACTGCTTTGTTTTGGAAAATAGATCCATAAGGCAACAGAAATGTACACACCAGCCACAGAAAGTCTGCACGTGTTTGTTTACATTTCTATTTGTAGTTGAATTCAGGCAAAGTAGGTACCCAATTCGTGTGTGTATCAATTACTGACTCTTGCAGAGAAATGGCCTTTTGCATTTGAAGGCTCTGAGTGTATGTGGTGGAAGGGAGGTCAGTGGGTAGAGAGCCTGGAGCTTCAGAGAAGGCAAGAGAAGGGCTTTCTTTGAGGATGTTTGTAGGCAGACAGCACATCTTGGACACATTAAGAAGTAGCAGGAAAACAAATGGCACCTTCACTCCATCTTCATTGCGGGGGAGGGGATACCAAGGGAGAACTTTCCCTTTTAAATAGAAAGAGAAAGAACTCAATGAAAATGCACAGTCAGCCCCTGAGAACAGTGCCCCTTCAATTGAGAGGCATTTTTCACCAAGTCCTGGGACAGAAGAGGGCCCGGTGCTAATGCACAGTCCTCTCCCGCTCCCACTCCCCCTTCTAATCAAGGCGATATGAAACAGAGGCCTTCAGAGAACGCACGCCGAAGCGGGCTGCCTGTTCCGGCAACTGTTATAAAGCAGGCCAAAGCCATGTCATGTCCAATTAATGTCAACGAGGAACATCTGTATTTAGGCACCCACGTTCCTTAATGCAAACATTTCGTAATTACAGCCTCTTGCACACACGGTGTGTTATGAGATGTGGTGTCCCAGTGTGAATCAGTCACATTTTTCAGAGTCGTCAGCGGACTTGGTCTGGCTGGGATGCCGCTTGCTGACTGCCCATAAGAGCATTCCTCTAAAATATTGAATTAAGCACAGTCCGGCTTTTTCCTCTTATCTATGAAATCTTGTGGTTGGGGCTTGACTGTTTTTATAAAATGAAATATATAAAATGCAAATAAAGTTGAGGTTAGAGTGGTGTGTTTTTTCTTTCTCTCCTTTTTCGTCTTTTTTTTTTTTTTTTTTTTTGAGAAAGACATCTGTTTCTCCCACTTTCCCCTTTTCCCTTTGGTGTTTTATGCTGAAACGTAAAGGTTAAATTGTCAGGCACAGTCTGAAGGGCTCCAAGTCCGACTGGTTTTTCACCTCATCGAGAAAGCTAGTCTGGTTATAAGGACCCAACTGGTCTGGGAATATTTTCTCATGGATATTTTCTCCTGGGCAGAGCACTCAGCTTTGGAGTCAAGGGAAATCCAATAGCCCTGGGTTCAAAGTTGAAGATATTTTAAAATTCTTATGGTGCATTCAGTGAGGCCTCATAGAAATAGAAGCTGCAGATTGGGGCAATGAGGATATTATGAATCCGTCAATAAACTTGGAATAGTAATAGTCTGGATAAACGTATTTTTATCCATAAGCCATCATGCCTAAGGAATTTGAAATTCTCTGCATTGCGGTTATGACACCTCAGCATGTTCTTGATCCTTGTCTCCTGACCCTGTCCCCAATTTAGCCATCAGACAGGATCCTAATAACTTCTCTCCTTGGCTGGTCTCCTCCCTCCTCAGACATAATTGCTGCTCTTCCTTTGAGAGAGACCCTAATCCCATCTGGTTGCTAGGAATCCACTCATGCTGGGCCAGCCAAGGGCTTGCTCTCAGATCTATCCTCATCAGGACAGAGAAGAAGATGTCATGTCAGAGGAGAATAACTGCTGCTGAGATAGCTGAGCTTTTAGTCCAGCCATTGATGTCTTGTTAATCAACCTTCCCAGGCTCTTGAGTTGTTGTAAGAGATAAAAACTCCAGTCAGGCCGGGCGTGGTGGCTCATGCCTGTAATCCCAGCACTTTGGGAGGCCGAGGTGGGCGGATCGCCTGAGGTCAAGAGTTTGAGACCAGCCTGGCCAACATGGTGAAACCCTGTATAATACAAAAACACTAGCTGGACGTGGTGGCGGGCACCTGTAATCTCAGCTACTCGGGAGGCTGAGGCAGGAGAATTGCTTAAACCCGGGAGGCAGAGGTTGCAGCAAGCCAAGATCGCACCATTGCTCTCTAGCCTGGGCAACAAGAGCGAAACTCCATCTAAAAAAAAAAACAAACTCCAGTCAAACTAATGAAACAACAAAGGGCTTGGAAGACCAAGTTTCAGTAAGGGAAGGAGACAGATGGACTCAGGACACAAACCCATTTTCTCGTGGGGTCTCATTCCTGTTTTTCTCTGTGGGTCAGCTTCATTCTCTTACTACAAATCAGCCTTCTATTTTTTTGATCTTCCAGTCCAGCCAACAGAGTGTAGACATGTTTTCCCGTGCTCCTTCCTCCTAAGCACAAGGATGAATCCTGGAAATGGAACAAGAGATGACTCAATGGTTAATTTTTTGTGTCAACTTGGCTGACCATGGTGCCCAGGTATTTGGTCAAACATTATTCTAGATATTCCTGTGAGGTTGGTTTTTGGATGAAATTAACATTTAAAGAACTATGAGTAAAGCTGATTATCCTCCTTGGGATGGATGGGCCTCGTCCACTTGGTTTAAGGCCTTAAGGGGACAAAGACTAAGATATCTGAGCAAGAAGTAATTCTGCCAGCAAATTGTTTTTGGTTTGAACTGCAACACTTCCCTGAATCTCCAGCCTACCAGCCTACCCCATTAGATTTTGGACTCACAAAGCCTGCACAACTGCATGAGTAAATTCCTTAAAATAAATCTCTCTCTCTCTATATATACACACACACAGACACAGACACACACACTCACACAGACACACACACCCTGTTGGTTGTGTTTCTCTGGAGAACTCTGAATAATGTAACAATCAAAAGAGAACTCTGAAATACTGTTAAAAAATAAAAAAGACAAGCTAGTTGGGAACCCCAAGAATAGCACAGCAACAGGATATTTTGTGTCCCTCCTCTTAACAGAGAAAGAGGCCACCCAGACCCAACGTTTCCCAACCTCTAACCCAGCAGTAGAAAGCAGTCAGCTAGGTTCATTCCCACCCTGGATTTAATAGAGTCTCCCTTTGAAGACCTCAGGAGAGCTTGACACCTCCAGCAGGGACACTGACTGGGAGTTCTGCCAGACACAGTGGCCAAAGGAGGCACTCCCTATCCCCACCAGGCCTGGGACACCCCTTTTCCACTGACAGATACTGAGGAAGGTGGGAAGAGCTGATAGGAGAGACCCCACTATAGCAGTTATCCTGGCTCAGGAAGCCTCTTTGACCTGGTAGGTCCAAGATTTTCCTTCCCTGCCAAGAAGCACCGGGGCAGCGAGGAGGCAGCCATAGGGTGATCCCGCCACACGCCTTACCCACCAAGAAGCACACAAGTGGCCCAGCCTGGGGGAACTCTTTCTGTCCCCTCAGGCAGCCCTGGCAGGAACCAGTGAGGGCTTTCCTGGCACCGGATAAACAAAGAAGATAAAAATAATACTGCAAATGCTCTAGGAATTAAATTGCGACTTGAACCACAGCCCATAAAAGTAGGCTAAGACCTACATGCTAAACCTAAACAGAGTGATGGCGTGCTAAAATAAAATATTTAAGTCTAACCTAGAGCCTCTTAGCATAATACACAAAATGTCAAGGCTACAGTAAAAAATAAAAAATCAGCTGTCATACTAAGAACCACACAAAATAACAAGTTGAATGAGGAAAGACTGCGGCCAATACCAAGATGTTGAAAATATCTGATAAATCTGATAAGAATTTTAAAGTAGTTGTCATAAAAATGCTCTAACAATCACAAAATCTTGAAACACATAAAAAACAAAACAAAACAGAAAACCTCAGCAATGAAATAGAAACTATAAAAAAGAATCAAATGGGCCGAGTGCTGTGTCTCATGCCTGTAATCCTAGCACTTTGGGAGGCTGAGATGGGCGGATCACTTTAGGTCAGGAGTTCGAGACCAGCCTGGCCAACATGGCAAAATCCTGTCTCTACTAAAAAAAGTACAAAAAAATTAGCTGGGGGTGGTGGTGGGCGCCTGTAGTCCCAGCTACTCGGAGAGGCTGAGGCAGGAGAATGGCGTGAACCCGGGAGGCGGAGCTTGCAGTGAGCCGAGATTGCACCACTGCACTCCAGCCTGGGCGACAGAGCGAGACTCCATCTCAAAAAAAAAAAAAAAAAAAATCCTGTCTCTACTAAAAATACAAAAATTAGCTGGACATGGTGACATGCACCTGTAGTCCCAGCTACTCGGCAGGCTGAGGCAGGAGAATCACTTGAACCCGGGAGATGGAGGTTGCGGTGAGCAGAGATTGCACCACTGCACTCCAGCCTGGGTGACAAGAGCAAAACTCCACCTCAAAAAAAAAAAAAAAAAAAAAGAACCAAATAACCAAATGGAAATTATAGAATGGGAAAATATAATAGCAGAAATAAAAACATGCTGGATAGGCTCAATATTAGAGATGACAGAGGACAGAATTGGTAAACTTGAGAACAGAACAACAGAATTCACCCAATTCAAACAACAGGAAGAAAATACATTTAAAAAAATGAACAAAGCCTCAGGACTTCTTGGACAATAATGAAATAGCCAACATTTATATTGTCACAGTCCAAAAGGAAAAAAAAGTGGAGTTAAAAAGCCTTCAAATAAATTATGGCTGAAAACTCCCCAAACCCATGGAAAGATACAAACCTCCAGATCCAAGAAGCTGAGTAAATTCCAAAATAAAGATTTTTAAACCAAAATAAATCTACACCAGGACACATCTTAATTAGACTCAAAATTTTTTTGTTTTTCTTTTTAATTTTCAGAAAAGTCACCAGAGAGAAATGACATCTTTTATAGGGACACACCAGTTTGAATGATAATGGATTTCTCATCTAACACCAGAGTCCAGAAGGAAGCAGCACAATATTTTTCAAGTACTGAAAGAAAAAATTATTAACCACAAATTGTATATCCTGAAACAACTCTCAAGGAATAAAGGAGAAATAAAATATTCTGAGATGAGAGAATACTAAAAGAATTTTCTCTAACTCAAAGATTGCCTAAAAGAAATTGTTCAAACAGAAAAGAGAAGAATAAAGGAGGACTGTCAGAGCATCAGGACTAAGGATGACAGGATGGAGGAAGAAACAGTGGGAAGAGTTTGAGAAATGGGCATATATGATAAGCTATCCTTTCCTCATGCAGTTTATAAATTATGTTTGATGATTAAAACAAAAATTATAATACTATCTGATATCCAAGAAAATAACATTTAAAACTAGGGAAGGTAAAGGTCTGCATATGGTCACTATCCAATCCTTCCCTCTCCAAAATCAGAATGAAAGCAAAATTCTCACACTTCACTTAGAGTGGTAGAATATTGATACGAGTAGACTGTTGTCATATATGTATGTTGTAACACCTAGAGAAACGATTATGAAAACATACAAAAATACCCCAAAACACTAAAAATAAATCAAGATGGAATACTAAAATATATTTAAGTAACCTGCAGGAAGGCAAGAAAAGAGAAATGGAGGAATGAAAAACAGAAGAAACAAATAGAAAACAAATAATAAAATGACAGAGTTGAATGCTAGCATATCAATAATTACCTTCAATGTAAATGGTGTAAATATCCAGTCAATGGACAGAGATTGAAAGAGTGGATAAAAAATTATAACCCGATAAAAAATTATAGGAGACACTTTAAATCTGAAACAGGTAGATTAAAAACAAAAAGGATTGAAACAGATATACTGTGCAAACCTTAATCAATTTGACTTAATTGGTTTTCCTTCATGTGGCAATAAACATGACTTTCAATCTCCCTCAAGCCTCATACTCACAATTTCCTTGACTGTTTCTAACCCTGGGAGAGGGCTCTAATTGATACAGCTCCTGTCTAAGGGCTCACCCCTAGACAGTCAAAGAGCAGGGTCCTGGGAGAATATGGCTTTACTGATGGAGCCCTATCTTTGGAGAAGAGGGAGAAATGATTCCTAAAAAAAGAAAAGCACTATTCACAGGCGGCAGGAACACTGGCAGGCAAAAATAATAGGAGTCTAATACATGCATTGTACCCCCTCTTCATACGCATACTAGCCAGCTTCCCACCCAAAAAAAATCAAAATAAAGCAAAACTAAACAAATAATGCTTTCTTCCAGAAGAGGGAAAATGCGCATGCTGCAGTTTTTTCTACTTGGCTGTCAGTGGTCAGCTGACACTCTTTCTTACCCTTTAGCATTCTCTCTAGGCATCTTCAGGTCAAGCAAAAGAAAAGAAATATATCACATGCCAGTCATGGTCTTTGGTCAAATTTTGGTGTTCAGCAATAAATTGAACTAAACTCTGTATCTCATTATTTCAATGCATGAGTAAGATTTAGAGCTCACTTTTTTTTTTAAGTTTTTTTATTATTATTATACTTTAGGTTTTAGGGTACACGTGCACAATGTGCAGGTTTGTTACATATGTATCCATGTGCCATGTTGGTGTGCTGCACCCATTAACTCGTCATTTAGCATTAGATATATCTCCTAATGCCGTCCCTCCCCCCTCCCCCCACCCCACAAGAGTCCCCAGAGTGTGATGTTCCCCTTCCTGTGTCCATGAGTTCTCATTGTTCAATTCCCACCTATGAGTGAGAACATGCGGTGTTTGGTTTTTTGTCCTTGCGGTAGTTTACTGAGAATGATGTTTTCCAGTTTCATCCATGTCCCTACAAAGGACATGAACTCATCATTTTTTATGGCTGCATAGTATTCCATGGTGTATATGTGCCACATTTTCTTAATCCAGTCTATCGTTGTGGGACATTTGGGTTGGTTCCAACTCTTTGCTATTGTGAATAGTGCCGCAATAAACATACGTGTGCATGTGTCTTTATAGCAGCATGATTTATAGTCCTTTGGTATATACCCAGTAATGGGATGGCTGGATCAAATGGTATTTCTAGTTCTAGATCCCTGAGGAATCGCCACACTGACTTCCACAATGGTTGAACTAGTTTACAGTCCCACCAACAGTGTAAAAGTGTTCCTATTTCTCCACATCCTCTCCAGCACCTGTTGTTTCCTGACTTTTTAATGGTGGCCATTCTAACTGGTGTGAGATGGTATCTCATTGTGGTTTTGATTTGCATTTCTCTGATGGCCACTGATGATGAGCATTTTTTCATGTGTTTTTTGGCTGCATAAATGCTTCTTTTGAGAAGTGTCTGTTCACATCCTTCGCCCACTTTTTGATGGGGTTGTTTGTTTTTTTCTTGTAAATTTGTTTGAGTTCATTGTACATTCTGGATATTAGCCCTTTGTCAGATGAGTAGGTTGCAAAAATTTTCTCCCATTCTGTAGGTTGCCTGTTCACTCTGATGGTAGTTTCTTTTGCTGTGCAGAAGCTCTTTAGTTTAATTAGATCCCATTTGTCAATTTTGGCTTTTGTTGCCATTGCTTTTGGTGTTTTAGACATGAAGTCCTTGCCCACGCCTATGTCCGGAATGGTATTGCCTAGGTTTTCTTCTAGGGTTTTTATGGTTTTAGGTCTAACATGTAAGCCTTTAATCCATCTTGAATTAATTTTTGTATAAGGTATAAGGAAGGGATCCAGTTTCAGCTTTCTACATATGGCTAGCCAGTTTTCCCAGCACCATTTATTAAGTAGGGAATCCTTTCCCCATTGCTTGTTTTTGTCAGGTTTGTCAAAGATCAGATAGTTGTAGATATGCGGCATCATTTCTGAGGGCTCCGTTCTGTTCCATTGATCTATGTCTCTGTTGTGGTATCAGTACCATGCTGTTTTGGTTACTGTAGCCTTGTAGTATAGTTTGAAGTCAGGTAGGGTGATGCCTCCAGCTTTGTTCTTTTGGCTTAGGATTGACTTGGCAATGCGGGCCCTTTTTTGGTTCCACATGAACTTTAAAGTAGTTTTTTCCAATTCTGTGAAGAAAGTCATTGGTAGCTTGATGGGGATGGCATTGAATCCATAAATTACCTTGGGCAGTATGGCCATTTTCACGGTATTGATTCTTCCAACCCATGAGCATGGAATGTTCTTCCATTTGTTTATATCCTCTTTTATTTCATTGAGCAGTGGTTTGTAGTTCTCCTTGAAGAGGTCCTTCACATCCCTTGTAAGTTGGATTCCTAGGTATTTTATTCTCTTTGAAGCAATTGTGAATGGGAGTTCACTCATGATTTGGCTCTCTGTTTGTCTGTGATTGGTGTACAAGAATGCTTGTGATTTTTGTACATTGATTTTGTATCCTGAGACTTTGCTGAAGTTGCTAATCAGCTGAAGGAGATTTTGGGCTGAGACAATGGGGTTTTCTAGATATACAATCATGTCATCTGCAAACAGGGACAATTCAACTTCCTCTTTTCCTAATTGAATACCCTTTATTTCCTTCTTCTGCCTGATTGCCCTGGCCAGAACTTCCAGCACTATGTTGAATAGGAGTGGTGAGAGAGGGCATCCCTGTCTTATGCCAGTTTTCAAAGGGAATGCTTCCAGTTTTTGCCCATTCAGTATGATATTGGCTGTGGGTTTGTCATAGATAGCTCTTATGATTTTGAGATATGTCCCATCAATACCTAATTTATTGAGAGTTTTTAGCATGAAGGTTTTTTGAATTTTGTCAAAGTCCTTTTCTGCATCTATTGAGATAATCATGTGGTTTTTGTCTTTGGTTCTGTTTATATGCTGGATTACATTTATTGATTTGCATATGTTAAACCAGCCTTGCATTCCAACTCACTCAAAACCGCTCAACTACATGGAAACTGAACAACCTGCTCCTGAATGACTACTGGGTACATAATGAAATGAAGGCAGAAATAAAGATGTTCTTTGAAACCAACGAGAACAAAGACACAACATACCAGAATCTCTGGGACACATTCAAAGTAGTGTGTAGAGGGAAATTTATAGCACTAAATGCCCACAAGAGAAAGCAGGAAAGATCCAAAATTGACACCCTAACATCACAATTAAAAGAACTAGAAAAGCAAGAGCAAACACATTCAAAAGCTAGCAGAAGGCTGGAAATAACTAAAATCAGAGCAGAACTGAAGGAAATAGAGACACAAAAAACCCTTCAAAAAATTAATGAATCCAGAAGCTGGTTTTTTGAAAAGATCAACAAAATTGATAGACTGCTAGCAAGACTAATAAAGAAGAAAAGAGAGAAGAATCAAATAGATGCAATAAAAAATGAAAAAGGGGATATCACCACCGATCCCACAGAAATACAGTCTACCATCAGAGAATACTACAAACACCTCTACGCAAATAAACTAGAAAATCTAGAAGAAATGGATAAATTCCTCGACAAATACACCCTCCCAAGACTAAACCAGGAGGAAGTTGAATCTCTGAATAGACCAATAACAATATCTGAAATTGTGGCAATAATCAATAGCTTACCAACCAAAAAGAGTCCAGGACCTGATGGATTCACAGCCGAATTCTACCAGAGGTACAAGGAGGAACTGTTACCATTCCTTCTGAAACTATTCCAATCGATAGAAAAAGAAGGAATCCTCCCTAACACATTTTATGAGGCCAGCATCGTCCTGATACCAAAGCCTGGCAGAGACATAACCAAAAAAGAGAATTTCAGACCACTATCCTTGATGAACATTGATGCAAAAATCCTCAGTAAAATACTGGCAGACCGATTCCAGCAGCACATCAAAAAGCTTATACACCATGATCAAGTGAGCTCACTTCTTTAAAGCAGGCAGGCCACATTTGGAGTTCTTCTCTGATTTAATCAAAGTTTGTAGAAGACATTTGCTGATTTCTATGAACTAAAATTAATTATAAAACACAACTCGTCTCTCTTTTGACAGTTTAGCAGAACTTCCACTGATGATGAAGTCAGTTTTCTTATTCATTAGTAAATCCAGAGCTGTACATGGTTTCCGGGAAGGTTGTGATAAGTAACTGAATTTCAATTAATGCATCCATTTGACAAGTATTCATTAGCATCTTTATATGCCAGACCCTCTGCTAGGAGATAGATATAGTGAGATATGGTCCCTGATCTCAAGGGGCTTGTGGTTAAGGGGAGAAAACAGATGCGTAAACACATAATACTATGCAAAATACAAATATATTCCAGGGCTCCTGGTGGAGCCAGAGCTAAGGAGCAAGCATATCTGCTAAAGAATTAACCAACGATCTTCTCCATGAAGCACCAGTTTGGAAATGGTTCTCTCTGCTTCTTTCCTCTTCTCTCCCATCGTCTGCCCCCTTCTCCTAGGATAAAACCTAAAGCCTAAACGATATGTCCACAATGCATTCACGCCTACACAGATGTCTCTGAAGAAGGTGGTGTCCCAGGGGAGCAATGGATGCCACATTTCAGAGGGGGCCAGTGGACCCCCAAGGGAGGATTCTCTATAGGCTGGAAGGAAGAAGCCTGGAGCAAGAAACCAGATCCCAGCACAGGGCTCGAGGGGAAGAGGGTCTTCCTTGTTCTGGCAAGTGAGTGGCAGCGACTAACTGAGCCAGCCCCAAGCTAGTAACCTTGGAAGAGCATAGGAATGGAGAGAATCCTCACCCTACACCCCACAGCACTTCAGAGCTCCAGAAGGCCTCTGTGGCAAAAGGCAACTGCACCACTGTGAGGCCATGAGGGCCAGGAGCAACAGAGGCTGGTAGAGGTGATGGTGGTTGTCACTGCAACAGGACAGAGTTTTCACCCCAGCGCAGATCTTTGAGGACCAAGTGAAGTAGCCTTCATCCCAGAGGCAGCATTCAGTGCAAGGAGAAGCTGCATGAACTTGCCGGTGCAGGTAAGTCCTCCTTGGAGACTAGACTCGAGCATTTAGTTCCCATTCTCAAAAGGGAACTCAAAGCTCCCTTTTGAGGCTTTGGTTCTTATAGTACAACCGCTGAGATGGACGCTCCAGAACACAACGAGACATGGAAGATGGTCAACGACTTGCTCTGCTGCCTTTGATTTTGTATTCAATATGGCACGGCATAACACAGAGCTATTTCCCCTGCAGGTTCTATTAGGGTGACCAAATAATTCCCCACCCAAGCCAATAATTTAAAGAATGGAAGAGGACAACATTAACAACTTCCCTGGGATTGTAGGTGTAAAATGAGACTATCCTGGGCAAATGAAACATATATGGCCAGTCTAATGTTATTGCTTCACTTTTGAGATTTCTTCTTTTTCATATTTCTGGGCTTATATGAAATATTTCTACTTTGGTAGGGTGGGGTGGGGGTGTTGAACCTGAGACCTGAAGGTATTCCCCACAACCAGGAGGTTGCTTCAAACAGGGGGGTGTTTCTGTACCTTCTTGTAAGCTCTCCTGGGACAGACATGATTGGCATCAATGACACCCAATCTTTGGGCCATTACCACGTTTTAGGCAGGCTCAATGAGCAACTGCCTCTCTATTCTTTAGTAGCAATTTAGTAACTGCATAATTTTAAAAATTGAGATATAATTCACATACCATAAAATTCACCCTTTTAAAATGTACAATTCAGTGTTTTTTAGTGTATTCATAAAGCTGTACAACCAACTTCACCATCTAATTTGAAAATATTTTCATTACTCCAAACAGAAACCCTATACCTATTAAACAGTCACTTCCCCCAACCCCTGGCAACCACTAATCTTCTTTCTGTCTCTATAGATTTGCCTATTCTAGACATTCCATATAAATGGAATCATATGTTATGTGTCCTTTGTGTCTGGCTTTTCACTCAGCATAATGTTCAAATTTCATCCAAGTTGTAGAATGAATCAGTACTTCATTCCTTTTTATGGTTGAATAATATTCTATTGTATGGATCCGCTACATTTTTCCACTCATCCGGCTGATGAACATTTGGGTTAGCTGCATGATTTTAAACACACACTGCTCATGCTTTACAAGTATCATACCTAATGTTTATTTCAACTTTCCAAGCATCATATCTTATGTTATTGCAGACAAGTGAATTTAGCTTTCTGGAAAATATGCACACATACTGTGCTATGGCTTACTTTAGAATAATCATTAATCATTCTATCTGTGTTTGTTGCCATCTTTTTCTCAAAGGAGGAGGGAAAAATAATTGCATGTCTGGAGAGTGTTAAAGGGACCTGTGAAACTAACTATAAAGGAGAACTCACCAAGGTTCTAGGGAAATAGAACACCCCCAAATGTTTCAGGATGCTATGCAGGGACTAGAGTTCCTATGTGAGCACACAGCACTGGAGCTAGTGGAGTCCAGGGTAAGAATGAATGCAGTGTCCCCCCACAGGCTGTAATTCAGATGACAAAAAAGGAAGCTCTAATGTGCTTTGGGAGGAAAAAGGAGGGAAAGGAGAGCAAGGACTGCCATGCTGAGGAGACAGCTTCAATAAAGCACAGAAGGCAGCCAGGAGAACACAGAGGGCAAGCATTTTAGGGAGAAGGATGAGCATGTACAGCAGCTCAGAGATGTGAGAGAGCTGATCCCTGCCTCCGCTCTATTTGGGGGGCTCTCAAGCAGATCATTCATCCAGATGTCCAGACACTGGAAACAGCCAGATGACAGGATTAACCCAGGATGATTTTAGTGGCATTCCATCCTAAAAACACTCCATTTCATTCATGCACATCACGTGCACTGACATGATTCACAAGGCCAGGGAGTCACAGGCTATTAATGTCACAGCAGCGACATCTACATGATGCAAATCAGGTAGCATGGAATGTAAGCAGTGATCACAGCGATGTCATGGCCATCTTTCTGGAAAGGCACTGTGTTGTCAACGTCCTCAGTCGTTTGTATATTTCAGTGGAAAACAACTGTTGTGTTGGGTTGAACTGCAGATGAGAATAATAATATATGTTAAATATGTGTGTATACATATATATGTATTTTTGCACATCTTTTTTAAATCATTGTGCTCTTCGAGTGATGACATATTTATTATGAAATATTACTACAGGTTAGGTCTGGGGTGATCCAAACAAGTGATCTACAGGTAAATGTAGTCAAAACCAAGGACTCCTGGGAGGAAAGAGGATGAAGAGGAGAATGGAAGGGTTGATAGGAGGCAGATTACTAACACCATCAAATTCAATCTGAGAGCCTTGGGCTTTACCCTCTTAGGCCAGGGTTCTCAAACATTAGTGTTTGATTCCTCTGGAGAGCTTATCTAATGCCTATTTCCAAGGACCTCCCTCTGATTGTCTGGTCGATGGGCTTATGGAGTCACTGAGCATTTCTAAGCAAAGAAGTGTCCATTTTTTTCCAAGATATATTTGAAATTTCTTACACTTTAAGTTTTCCAAAGGCATATATTTTCTCAACCTCTGAAACTCTGGTGCACAACAGTTCTTCAGCAATGTTTGTTGAATGGCTGAATGATCATTCTGGCTATTGGTACCAGTGTGGGGTTTAGGCTAAAGATGGTGGAACTGGAGGCAAGATTGATGAGGCTGTAGCCCAGTGAGCAAGGATGTGGTGTGAACAAGGACTGTGGCCAACAGACAGACAGAGAGACAGACAAGGACAGAGGATCTTGTTGTCTGGCTTTCAAGAGGATTTTAGGGAAAAAAAGGGAGAATCAGTGATCAGGGCAGAGCAGAATCAATGGCCTTCCTACTACCCCATGTGCTTCAGCCAAAGCCCACAAGCACCCAGTGTCATAGGGTGGAGAACATGCCCAGATGGGATCTAGAAACAACCCAGATACAGTAGACTCTTTACCTTAAACCAGAGAATCCTAACTGCTCTGAGGCTGGGTTGAGGCCACTGACGCCAGGCAAGGGATGAGGGTGAGAGCAGAAGACAGGGCCTGGTGCCAGGAGGCAGGGAGGGATGGGAGGAGAGATATGAAGAGGGAGTAGGAGGACAGCTTAGTCATGGGAGACAGACTCATGAAAACAGTTTGTCTTTAGAGGCTGTGGCTGTAGTAGAAAGAACATGCATTTTTAAATTAAACAAAATCAGCCTGGAGACCTGGCTCCATCCTTACCAGCTATGTCGCTGGCCTTGGCAAATCGTGGAATGTGAATGCCTGGAAACCTGTTTCCTCACCTGTAAAACAGAGATACAGAAAATTCCTGCACACGATACTTTAATTAAAGGTGAGTGACACATATAACATAGCCTGACATCCAGTAGGTGATGCTTTAACATTTCCTGTTTTATTGTTTTGAAGTATTTGAAGCAGACATTATAGTGTAGCCAATAATATACGAAACATTCATTTGTCACCACCTATCACTGTGAAACTCGGAATTTTGCTTGATTCCTTCTTATGTACTTTTAGAGACATCAACCACTTCACATATGGTTGGCTCTCCCTGGCTACCCCTACTTGATTAGATTTCCACCTTCTCTGAAGGTGATAACGCTGTTGCATGCTTACCGTGAACAGATATGTCTCTAAAACTGTGCAGCTTTGAGTTGTGCATGTGTTTAAACTTAATATAACAGCATCCTAGTATTTACGTCTTTCTGCAGCTTACTTTTCACAGTCAACATGGTTTTTGAGATACAGGTAGCTCTAGTTTATTAGTGGTCATTCCTGACCAATAATCCGCTGCGTAAACATGATGCAGTTGATTTACCAATTCACCTAACGACCAGCTTTCAGGCTTTTGCTCAGTTATCACTAGCACAAGAATTGCCAAGGTGACCATGTTCCCTCATATGGCCTGGTAAGCATGTGCTGTAAATGGGTTTTATTGCTTCATGCCAACAATAGATTTTGCCAGGCTTTGTCATTTGTGCCCATCTGATGGGTGTCATTTCTTTTTTTAAGAAAAAATAGATAGTAACAGGATCTGTACCTCTGGATTTTCTGGGACTGAGTCAAGTATAGTGTCTTATTGTCTCCGTGGTAACAATCGTGCTGCTTCGAAATGGTAGTGATTATTTAGATAAAGAGCTCTGGCCACTGTGCGTGGAGATCCCAGTACACTGGGAGGGTGGGGAGGGCTGGGCAGAAGGTGACACTCGGGGAGGGCATCGTCTTTTCCAACCTTGACCCTGTTTTTGCATGTGTTCTTAATATGCTGATATAATTCTTGTACCCTGGATGTTTTGATTTTCTCTGAGACTGACCATGGGAGGAAAGATGAATTTCTTTAAATCAAAAGATTTTGGGTTTTGTTTGTTTCTCCTTATAGTCCTTTCTTGCTTATATGTGGAATCTTAAAAAGTTGAACTCATAGAAGCAGAGAGTAGAATGGTGGTTTCTAGGGTCTGGGGGTTGGGGGCATTTGGGTCAAAAGACACAACATTTCAGTTAGACAGGAGGGAATAAGCTGAAGAGATTCGTGGTACGCCATGGTGACTGCAGTTCATAACAAGGCATTGTGTTCTTAAAAGTCACTAAGAGAATAGATTGTAAGTGTACTCATCACAAAAAATGATAAATTTCTTACAAATTTAGCCAGGCATGGTGGCAGGTGCCTGTAATCCCAGCTACTCTGGAGTCTGAAGCAGGAAAATTGCTTGAACTCGGGAAGCAGAGGTTGCAGTGAGCTGAGATCATGCCACTGCACTCTCCAACCTGGGTGACAGAGAGATTCTGTCTCAAAAAAAAAAAAAAAGATAAATTTGTGAGATAAGGCAAATGTTAATTAGCTCAATTTAGCCATTTCACAATGTGAACAAATTTTAAAACATGTCATACATCATAACTACATACTATTTCATTTGTCAATTAAATAAAAGGTCAGTAATTTTTTTAATGTTTTTAAAAGTCAGGGAGCTTTCATCTTCTCTTCCTTTAATCTCTGTCATTTGAGTTTACAGTAAGAATGTAAGCAAAAACATAATGATGCAATTGTATTCCGTAATATATTTACTAGTTTGCTCTATTTTTATTTTTTGTGGAGTTGGGGTCTCCTTTTGTTGCTCGGGCTGGCCTTGAACTCCTGGCCTCAAGCAGTCCTCTCACCTCAGCCTCCCAAAGTGCTGGGATTACAGGTGTGAGCCACAATGCCCAGCCTATTTACTTGTTTTTAAAATGTGGTTATAAAACACCTTAGGCTGCATATGGCAGGAGAAGTAGAATAGACTTTCTGTTCTATTCTAGAACAAAGTAGAATATAATTTTAAAATTAGGAGACTCCAGTTAAGTCACTCTAGGATATTATAGAGATGAATGAGATAGCATCCCAGTCTTTGAGGAGCTCAGGGCCTGGTGGAGGGGATGCAGACGGGATGAGGAGGAACTAATGTGTTGCTGCTTCCCCCATGGTGTCCCCTCCACCCACCCCCGTAGCACAGTGGAGATTGGTGTCTCTGCAAAGCTGAATTCCTGAGTCTGAGTATCTAGTAGGTCAGGAGCCAGGCAAGTTAACAGGATGGAAAAACACAACCAGCCATGGAAGTGAAGGAGGGGCCTGGCATGTGTAGACTCCATCTAAATGTGACTGTGACTGACCAGGGCCTTGAAGGATACAGGTCCAGGGTGCCAAATCTTTAAGAGGGGTTTCCAAGAGGAGCCAACATCCGCTCTTGGTGGTGGCAGGAGGTGAGAGCAGAGGGTAGGATTAGGATTAAAACCTCCCCCTAAAAGTTATTAGTTAACATAAAAAATGTTAACTAATTCCATTTTTAAAGTCAGCACTGTGTGGTACTAATAAAACCTGTCTAAGTATTGCATCTGGTCCCTACACTGTTTTGAGCCCTTGAACTTCACGAATGTCTTTTTCAATGCTCTCTAATAGCTGCTATCTATTGGATGGCATATTATTTCATGGCATATTTCTTCCAATATTATTTCATCACGTCTTTGAAACCGCCTCTGAGGAATGCACTTGTGTTGTTCCCGTTAACAAACAAGGAAGATGGCTTGAGTCACACGGCTGCTAAGTGGCAGAGAAGACTAAGCCCGAGTCTGTTGGTCTTTAAACTCTGAACAACGTAATTTTTCCCATAATTGCATGAAAGACATGAGGAGAAGCCATGCCATAAATGGGACATATGAACTGGATCTCGTTAAATGAGTAGGGTTTGCCACACAGAAAAGAGTAGAAGCAAGGGGGAATATTCTAGGCAGAGGAAACTGCAAAGACACATTTTGGGGGCCAGAAGTGTTCTGTGTAGCCCAGGGCATTACAAGCATTGTCACAGTTCTTGACATAAAGCCTCTGCTAAATCAGTGTTGGGAGAATTAGAATGAATGAGTGAAGCAGGCAGAGTCTTTGGGATGTTCCCTAAATAGGGCACAGTGTGGAATGCATGGGAAAGCACACTGTGAAGGACCCTTTGTGAGCCCACATGGGGTACCCCATCCACAGAGGCTCCCCAAGATAACTTGGGGAAGTGTTGAGAGGGGAGGCTGGCAGATTGTATTAGTCTGTTCTCACACTGCCAATAAAGATATACCAAAGACTGGGTAATTTATAAAAGAAAGAGGTTTAATGAACTCACAGTTCCATGTGCCTGGGGAGGCCTCACAATCATGACAGAAGGCAAAGAGGAAGCAAAGGCATGTTTTACATGGTGGCAGGCAAGAGGGCTTGTGCAGAGGAATTCCCATTTATAAAACCATCAGATTCCTGAGACTTAATTCACTACCAGGAGAACAGTATGGGGGAAACTGCTCTCATGATTCAGTTATCTCCCTCTGGCCCTGCCCTTGACACATGGGGATTATTACAATTCAAGGTGAGATTTGGGTGGGGACACAGCCAAACCATATCGTTCCACCCCGGTCCCTCTCAAATCTCATGTCCTCACATTTCAAAACACAATCATGCCCTTCAAACAGTCCCCCAAAGTCTTAACTCATTCCAGTATGAACTCAAAGGTTCAAGTCCAATGTCGCATCTGAGACAAGACAAGCCCCTTTCACCTATGAGCCTATAAAATCAAAGGCAAGTTAGTTACTTCCTAGATATGATGGGGGTACAGGCATTGGGTAAATACACCCATTCCAAATGGGTGAAATTGGCCAAAATGAAGGGGCTACAAGTCCCATGCAAGTCCAAAATCCAGCAGGGCAGTCAAATCTTAAAGCTCCAAAATGGTCTCCTTTGACTCTGAGTCTCACATCAAGGTGATGCTGATGCAAGAGATGGGCTCACATGGCCTTGGGAAGCTCCACCCTTGTGGCTTTGGAGGGTACAGCCCTGCTCCCAGCTGCTTTCACGGCTAGTGTTGAGTTGTCTGTGGCTTTTCCAGGAACATGGTGCAAACTGTCAGTGGATCTACCATTCTAGGATTTGGAGAATGGTGGCCCTCTTCTCACAGCTCCACTAAGCAGTGCCCCAGCGGGGACTCTGTGTGGGAGCTCCAACCCCACATTTCCCTTCTGCACTGCCCTGGCAGAGGTTCTCTATGAGGGCCCTGCCCTTGCAGCAAACTTCTGCTTGGACATCCAGACATTTCCGTACATCCTCTGAAATCTAGGTGGAAGTTCCCAAACCTCAGTTTGTGACTTCTGTGCACCTGAAGGCTCAACACCACTTAGAAACTGCCAAGGCTTGGGGCTTGCACCATATGAAGCCATGGCCAGAGCTGTACCTTGGCTCTTTTTAGCCAAGGCTGGAGCAGCTGGGATGCAGAATACCAAGTCCCTAGGCTGCACACAGCAGGGGGATCCTGGGCATGGCCCACAAAACCATTTTTTCCTCCTAAGCCTCCAGGACTGTGATGGGAGAGGCTGCCCTGAAGGTCTTTGACGTGCCCTGGAGACATTTTCCCCATTATCTTGGTGATTAACATTTGGCTCCTGGTTACTATGCAAATTTCTGCAGCAGGCTTCAATTTTTCCCCCCAGAATGGGTTTCTCTTTCCTGCTGCATTGTCAGGCTGCAAATTTTTCAAACCTTTATGCTCTGCTTCCTCTTGAACACTTTGCCACTTAGAAATCTCTTGCTTCAGATACCCTAAATCATCTCCCTCAGATACAAAGTTCCAAAAATCTCTAGGGCAGGAGCAAAATGCTGCCAGTCTCTTTGCTAAAGCATAGTTAGAGTCACCTTTGCTCCAGTTCCCAACAGGTTCCTCATCTCCATCCGAGACCACCTCAGCCTGTACTTATTGTCCATGTCACTATCAGCATTTTGATCAAAGCCATTCAACCAGTCTCTAGGAAGTTCCAAGCTTTCCCACATTTTCTATCTTCTTCTGAGCCCTCCAAATTGTTCCAACCTCTGCATGTTACCCAGTTCCAAAGTTGCTTCCACATTTTAGGAGATCTTTACAGCAGCACCCCACTACCTGGTACCAACTTACTGTATTAGTCTGTCCTCATGCTGCTAATATAGACATACCAGAGACTGGATAATTTATAAAAGAAAGAGGTTTAATGGACTCACAGTTCTACATGGCTGTGGAGGCCTCACAATCATGGTAGAAGGCAAAGGAGAAGCAAAAGCATGTTTTACATGGTGGTAGGCAAGAGGGCTTGTGCAGGGGAACCCGCATTCATAAAACCATCAGATCTCCTGAGACTTACTCACTATGACAAGAACAGTATGGGAGAAACTGCCCCCATGATTCAATTATCTCCACCTGGCCCCGCCCTTGACACATGGGGTTATTACAAGTCAAGGTGAGATTTGGGTGGGAACACAGACAAACCATATCATAGATGGAGGAGAAACCAGCCTATCTGAGTTAATGGGAGTTTATCTGTCCATATAGGTTGGTGTGGAAACCTGAGGATATATATATCTCTCAATATATATATCATATATATATCTCTCAATATATATCATATATATCTCTCTATATGTCATATATATCTCTATATATATCTCATATATCTCAATATATATATGATATATATATATTTTTGAGATGGAGTTTCGCTCTTGCTGCCCAGGCTGGAATGCAATGGCATGATCTCGGCTCACTGCAACCTCCACCTCCTGGGTTCAAGAGATTCTCCTGCCTCAGCTGGGATTACAGGCACCTGCCACCATGCCTGGCTAATTTTTGTGTTTTTATTAGAGATGGGATTTCGCCATGTTGGCCAGGCTGGTCTCGAACTCCTGACCTCAGGTGATCTGCCTGCCTCGGCCTCCCAAAGTGCTGGGATTACGGGGGTGAGCCACCATGCCCATCTGGATGTATTAATATTTATAACACTGATTATAAATACATGAAAATATTAAGTTTCTTTCAGTGGTAGAATGGCTGTCTGCTCCAGGTTGTTTATCTATTTATTTGTTGGTTTTGCTCATCATATTCATTGCAAGTCTTCCAGTTCATTGGCTGTGTTTTCTAATGCACCAAATAAGCTATTCATGACCCCTATTGAATTTTTAGAAATTTGACTTCAATATAAAATGTCTCAAGTAACCTCAGAATATTCCCTTTTCAACCACCTAGAGTGATTTTCTAACATTATGTTTCCCATTTCTTCCTTAGAGAGACATTTACTTCTTACTCCTCAGATTGGTCTCCTCCTGAATCCTGACTCTTCCATGTGAACAAGGATTTTCCCCCATTTGCTCACTATTTAGAATGTTTGTCCAGTAACAGCAATGTAGGTTGATTCTGAGAGAGACAGCCTGAGTCCTGGCTTACATTATTTACACACACACACACACACACACACACACAGAGAGAGAGAGAGAGAGAGTACAGAACTATCTAGAATTACTGGGTTCACTTCATCAAGGGACAGCTTATGGCAGAAGCAGAAGTGGATATATTGTGAAGGGTATTTAGACAGGACATAGATGGTAATAAACATATAAGAAAAAAACTGATAAATCTGACTTTATCAAAATTAATAACCATTACCATCCAAAGATGTGCTAAAAGAAATGAAGATGTTGTTACATATTTACCCAAACCCATAGAATATACAGCACGAACAGTGAACCCTAATGTAAGCTCTAGATTCTGGGTGATAATGATGTGTCAATATAGGTTCATCTATGGTAACAAATGCTCAGCTCTGGTGAGGGATGCTGATAATGTGACAGGCTATACAGGTGTGGGGCAGCAGGTACAGGGGAAATCTCTGTACCTTCTGTTCAATTTTGCTGTAAGGCTGAAAGTAATGTCTACTCGAAATTAAATGTTTTAAAAAGTACATATAAAAAATGAAAAGGCAAGATACAGTTGAAAGAAAATATCTGCAAAACATATACCTGGCACAGAAATTCTGTTCAGAATACATAACTCCTAAAACTTAGTAATAATAAGACATGCTAGCCAATTTTTAAACATGGGCAAGAAGTACTTTAAGAAAGAAATATCTCAATGGCCAATATGCATATGAAAAATAATCATCATCATTGGTCATTAGGAAAGTGTGAAATAAAAAGGCATTGAGATATCACTATATACTGTCTAAAATGGCTTAAATCTTTAAAAACTAAGAAAAGTGCTAGTGAGAATGTGGAGTGACCAAAACACATTCCTGATGGGAGTGGAAAGCAGTGTAGCCAGTGTGGAGGAAGTTTTAACAGTTTCTCATGAAGTTAGACCTATACCGATCCTATGAGCTAACATTTATCCAAGCAAAATCAAAACATACACCATGAAATGATTTGTACTAGAATGTTCACAGCCACTTTATTCAGAATAGCTCCAGCCTAGAAGCAACCCAACTATCCATCAACAGGAGAAGGAATAAATCAACAGTGGCTGATTCAAGCAATGGAATACGACTCAGCAGTAAACTGGGACGAATATGGCCACACACAACTGCATGGACGATCTCACAGACATGATGACCAAAACAGGAAACCAAACCCGGGAGGGCACACACTGCATGGTTCAATGTCTGGCAGTTCAAGGATGGGCAAAGCTTATGCATGGTGGAAAAATTCAGAATAGTTGTTATCTTGGGTTAGGGGAAAGGAACTGATTGGGAAGAGGCAGGAGGGAATTTTCTGGAGAAAATGGAGACATTTGATATTATATGGAGGTTTGAGTTACACCAGTGTACAGTTTTGTCAAAATCGTACATTTAAAATTCATGCATTTCAATGTATAAATTTCATCTGAAAACCTATAAAAACAATGATTGAGTAAGAATCTGGGGACTGGGAAATGCAGGGATTTTTTTAAAAAAGAATGCCACAATGTTGATGGTTGTTGACGCCAGATGATGGGCATATGTGGGTTCATTATACTATTCTGTTGACTTTGGGTATGTTTGAAAAATCTCCTAAAAAATATTTAAATATCATAAAATTTTGGAACAGGAAATTCTGTTGTTTCAATAGTTGAAACTCATTCCCACCTCAGGGCCTTTGCACAGCTCTTGTTCTTGAAATGCTCTATTCCTGGATTTTGGCATGGCTGGTTCTTCTTCTTATTCAGCACTCTGCTTAAATGTCACCTCCTCAGAGAAACCCTCTCTCACCAACCCAGGCGTTTTCTGTTTCATCTGTACACTTCGGTTCATATATTTGTCTGATGACTGCCTGTCTTCAACAAAATGTGAAGTTCGTAAGAGCAGAGATGTGTCCATTTTGTTAACTACTTTCCCCCATCATCTAGCCGTTGTCTAATGCTGTGTAAGTCTTCTTCAATTCCCAATATTGTTGAATGAATACATACAGCAGATAAATGCCAGAGCTGGTGTTATGGCTGAATTCTGTCCCTTCCCTTTTAAATTTATATGTTGAAGACCTAACCCCTAGTATCTTATAATGTGACTGTATTTGGAGATAAGTTCTTTAAAGAGGTAATTAAGGTTAAAGGTGGTCACTGGGGTAGGGCCATAATCCAGTATGACTAATGTCCTTACAAGAAAGGGAGGAGACATTAGGAATATGACAAAAAACACTCCCAGAGAAAAGGCCGTGTGCAGTCCACGCAGGCAGCATCTGTAAGCCCAGGTGAGTGGCCTCAGAAGAAAACAATCCTGTTTACACCCTGATCTCGGACTTCCAGCCTCCAGAACTGTGAGACAATTTCTGCTGTTTAAGCCACCCAGTCTGAGATATTTGTTACAACAACTTTAGCAAACTAATCCAGCTGGGATCTGAACCCAGGCTTATTGGACACCTCCAGGTTAATCAGCCTCCCAGATTAAAAAAAAAAAAAAAAAAAAAAAAAGCTGATGGAAGATGTAGTAGCCAGATTGAGCAAATAAAAATACAGGACACTCAGTTACATTTGAAAGGTAGCTTTAACTATTGAATTTTTCTAACTTATTGTAGGAAGCTGAGTACAGAGCATTTACGGGACCCTGACAAAGTCAATACAGGATAAATTCACTAAATACAGGACATGCCCCATCCGTACAAGATACCTGATAACCCTAACTGGAGGGGAGCCTAGAACTCCAGGCTCCTGGCTTCATGCCAACACCATTTCCAGTAGTACGATTTACAGAAAAAAGGGTTTGATGATTAATTGAAGCAAACACCTTGAGCACCCATTCCCACTGAGTTGCGTCAGACCCAACTGTCCTGGAATGAATGACAAGGGCAGAACTTCACCAGTAAGTGAGGGAGCTCCTTCTGAAGTTTATCCATTGAGGGAGCTCAGGTATCTAGGTCTAAGCATGATAAAGTTTTCCCAGGACACTTTTCTTCTCTTGTTAGGAAAGCTGACGTAGCAGGAAAAGCCTGTGTTTCATTTCAAAGACAATTTTACAGCATCTAACACAATTTAAAATCTATCATCCACTAATTCCACTTCTCCATATCCACCCTAGAGATGCATCCCCATGTGTGGCCCCAGAGGCATACGTAAGAATGTACAGTGGAAAACTGAGAACAATGGGAGATGGGGTGTAAAAAACGAGTACAGTTGTAAAATGGAATACTACACAGCTATTAAAAAGGATGAGGGAATTCTCTAGCATCCATATGGATAAATGTCCAAGGTATATTGTTAGAAGACAAAACAAGCTGTAGAAAGAGTGAATAGCAGAATAACACATACTAGGCACACACAATTAAAATGCTGTAAATATATTACAAGTAGATAACTTTGTATGTAAATGAATGAAAAAAGTTCTGACAAGCAATCTTTCAAAGTGATAACCAGTGGAGCAAACACGTCTTTGCAGATGGGAAGAAGCCAAGATTGCACTGATGGGTGGCTGTCAAAGAAGGCTTTAGCTTTACATATAGTGTTGTGCATTTTAAAAGGGAAATATTTCTATCTCTTATGTAATTACAACTTTTCTGAAAGACGAAAAGCACAAATTTTGTAATCAGACAATTGAAGGTGAGTCCTACTTACTTCTGTCACTCACTGGCTGTGTAGCTTCAGCTACTGTTATAGGCTGAATAATGACCCCCAAGGTGTCCACATCCCAATCCCTGGAACTTGTGAATGTTACCTTAAATGGCAAAAGGGACTTTGCAGATGTGATTAAGTTGAAGATCTTGAGATGAAGAGACTGCCCTGGATTATCAGGGTGGGCCCTAAATGCAATCACAAGTGCCCTTATAAAGGTGAGCAGGAGGGAGATTCAATTACAGAAGAGGAAGAAGGGAACATGATGAGGAAAGCAGGGGCAAAAAGACAAAATGAGGGGGCAGGGAGAAAGAGCCAAGGAATGAGGTTGCTCCAGAAGCTTGAAAAGGCAAGGAAACAGGTTCTTCCATAGAGCCTTAGAGCCCAGCTGACACCTCGATTTTGGCCAAGTGAACCCCATTTCAGAACTACAGAACTTCGGATGAATAAATGTGTGTTGCTTTTATGCCACTGTTTGTGATCATTTGTTATAGCAGCAGCAGGAATCTAATACAGCACATTACTTAATGTTCCTGAGCCCCCATTTGTCCATCTTCCAAGTGGAGATGGTTTATTGACTTTACAGGCTGCTGGGAGTCAGAGCTCACGTTGATTTGGCATTAGTATTGCCATGGTTGTAGCTAACATTGCACGGACTCTTATTCTCTGCCTACCGTTATCCCTGTCAAGGCTTTGAAGAAGGAGGTGCCTGCTGAGAACTCACAGGCATGATGACCCAAACCAAGCCCACGCTCTGCACAATGGAACTAACCAGCCTCCTAGTACAGAGCCTGTCCCATGGTTGGTGCCCAGGAAAAACTGTGATGAGGACATGACTGTTTAAGAGATGCAGGCGGAAATCTGTAAAACAATAATACAAGAAAATCTCCGTTTCGGAGCAGCTGTCGCCTGGACCTGCTCTCAATTCCTGGTGCTCTCCTCTTGAATTTCAAGACTGACCAGCTCTGTTACAGAAAATTTGAAATCAGCTTAATCATGGCTTCCATTGTACAAGTTGACTAATTTTTACCATATTTGATTATCATCATTGCCTAGTGCAGGAATGAGCTCAATTTCTGTGTTCAGTGAATTACATCCCTCTTGGGAGCAAACACTGGCATTGAACTAGAAGAATGTGGTGTCATTTTTGCTGCCATTGCCACAGCCTTTCAGTCTCTGATGGGATGGACTGTTCCCGTAAACAGAGAAGGAAGATCCTCCTGACATCTGGGAGAGCCATGTACAGTCAAGAGGCAGAGAGGGTCCCAGGAGGCTTCCTGAAAAGTCCACAGTTTCTTGTTTATGAAGAGGACAAAGTCAAAGTCATTTCTTCCCTTATCTGTCACAACCCCCAAGCATCAGGAGGGCTGGGCTCTAGCAGGAGCAATGGCTTGGAGACATCCAAGCCATGAGCTCAGACGGGAAACCATCATCTCATGTCGGAATCCACCTAAAATGAGCCTGGGCTGTTCAGCATTGACACACCTGTGCTTTATCAGCAAAAATCTTCACTACAGGCACAGAATATACCAGGTTCAGGGACTTTGCAAATCTGTGACTGATTTTTGCTCTGCTGAGAAGCCATTAACTTACATATTATTCCTTTCTTTTGTGCAAGTTCTCTTCAGCCCAGTCTTCATGTGGAATCAGGATGATTTCAGTTAGAGTAAATGACTTGTCTTAAATAAAAATATGTTGGGTGGTGGGGAAGACAGTGATTAAAAAGAGAAGGGCGATGACCTGGAAATTCAACTCCTGGGTAGTATGTACCCAAGGGATGAAAATAGAATCTCAAAGAAATATTTGCGCACCCATGTTTACAGCAGCAGCATTCACAATAGTCAAAAGGTGGGAACAACCAAATGTCCATGATCAGATGAATGGATTCACAAAATGTGGTATACACATTCAGTGGAATATTCTCCAGCATTAAAACAGAAGAAAATCCTGACTACGCTACAACATGGAGGAACCTCAACGACACATGCTTAGTGAAATAAGCCAGACACAAAACGACAAATATTGTATGATTCTTCTTATAGAAGGTACTAGCGTAGGCAAGTTCATGTAGACAGAAAGCAGAATGGTGGTTGCCAGGGTCTGGGGAGAGGAGAAAAAGGGGAGTCAGTGTTTAATGGGTACAGAGTTTCAATTGGGGAAGATGAAAAAATTCTGGAGCTGAATGGTGGTGATGGCTGCAGAACAACGTAAAAATAATGACCCCAAGCTGTAAACTTAAAAAGGTTAAGACTGTAAGTTCTATTTTATGTCTATGTTATTTATGTTTTACTATAATAGAAGAGAGAGAGAGTAGAGTGGTTGAGGGGAGCAGGGAATTGGAATTGCTTGCAGTGGAGTGGAGTTCATGCTTGGCTGCTCATTGCAATCACATGGGAAGTTTGAAAACTCTTAATGCCCAGGCGGCACCCCAGACCAATTCCATCAGCATCTGTGATTCATAAGCTTCTGGGTGATTCCAGTGGGCAGCTGTAACAGTCCACACTACTATAAAGAAATACCTGAGACTGGGTAATTTATAAGAAAAGAAGTTTACTTGGCTCATGTTTCTGCAGGCTGTGCAGGAAGCATAGTGGCCCCTGCCTCTGGGGAGGTCTCAGGAAACTTACAGTCATGGAAGAAGGCAAAGGGGAAGCAGGCACACCTTACATGGCCAGAGCAGGTGGAAGGGCTGGGGAGGTGCCACACTACACTTCAAACGAACAGATCTCACGAGAACTCACTCACTATACAGTACCAAGTGGAGGGATTGTGCTAAACGATTCATGAGAACTCTGCTTCCAGGATCCAATCACCTCCCACCAGGCCCCACCTCCAACACTGAGGATTACAATTTGACATGAGATTTGGGTGGGGACACAGATCCAAACCGTATCAGCAGTGAAGGTGAATAACCACTGCTCTAGATCCTTGCTCCCCAAAGTCCAGCCATCAGAGAAGTGTGAGAAGAAAGCCGCCACTACCTGGGCCCCTGCTGTGTGCTCAGTTCCTCACATTATTTCTGTGAACCAGCAGCAGGCTTCACAGTAGGGGTAGGATGCTCTCTGGCCTCCCCAGCCTGGGACAGCTCTGATGTACAGTAGCATTATCAGTTGAGCCCCCTTTCCCTCTCAGAAGTGTTTCAGTGTAGACGAGAGACTATATGTGCACCTGCCTATGAGGAAGCAAACCCTGAGAGAGATTTGGAAATGTACCCTAGCCTACGCAGCTATTAAGAGGTAAAACTGGTACTTGACTTGGGTTTTTTGATTCCCAAAGTCCTTGCTCTCTTGGCCCAGTGACCATGTAGCTGCATGCCTAGGGACCAGATTCAGAAATCTGTTTTCCAGGGCAAACAGAATGATTGGATTTTTCTTAGAGAATTTAAAACGAGAATTTCTCTCTCATTTCTCTTAACCATAGGTAAATGGTGGAGATTGGGAATCAAATGACCTCTGAGTTGTGCTGTTAGTATTACTGAGCACCTACTATTTGTCAGATGCTGCTCCAGGCGCTGGTGAGACAGCAGTGATAAAATTATCCCTATACCCGTGGAGTATGACAACAACACAGAACAGAGTCACCCATCCCTCATGATGAGGGTGTGAAAGAAAGCAAGGTGCGTTGAGAGACGAATGGGGAGGAGATTAGTGAAAATTCTCTGGGGAAGTGACATTTAACCCAGGATCTGAAAGAGTAGAAAGAGCCAGCTAGGGAATCTGTCTTCACTTTATCAGCACCTTTTTTTTTTTTTGCCTTAACAATAAAACTGATTTTCTACTTGTTAAGCCCATTGCTTGTAAAAATGTGGCTCATGTTTCATGGGCTTCCCTGGTGAAAGCCTGACTAAATTTATAAGACGATCCAGTTAGAGATGGCTGGGGCTGACAGAGGAAAGCAAGCTCTAAAGTCAATAGCCCTAGCCCTGCCTCAGCACCAAGACCGCCAGGTATGAATGCTCAGGACAACTGACTTGGCCTAAGACTCAACACCACCATCTGTAAAATGGGGGATGATAACCTTAGCATCATCACTTTGAGGAAGATGTCCAGGTGAATTAAATATTATCTGACAATATTAGCTTTGCAGCTGTTCCCCTGTCCTTGAAAAAAATCTCTGTATACAAAGAGGAAAATTTCAACCACTGCCATTAGGTGTCTCCTTTGGGTAGTTCTATTTGTGCAACAGCACTGTTGAAAACCAGCAAAAGCAACACACATGCTTCTCATCTAATGGGAAATCTGGTTCTCCCTTCACCTTAAGCTCTTTGAATAAAAAGGGCTCACATGGAGTTGAATTCCAATAGTCCAAAGAGAAAGAGCCTGTGGCTGCTCTGGCTGTTGCTGGTACCTGGCATTTGGGAGCTGATAGTGGCGACAAAAGGGCAGCCCAGGTTGTTTTTGTATCCCTGAAGCATAGGAATGTGGACGCACCTGCTTGGGGCTGAAGTATAGCTCTCAATGCTGTGCTCAGTGCCGGCTGAATTGCTGCTTCCTCCGCCCACTGAAGGAGGAGGATTTCTGCGTCAAATGGAAAGTGTTTCTATTTTTTAAATTTTATATTGAGGTATAAATTACATGGAGAAGAAATGTATCTCAATGAATTTTCACAAAGTGAACACCCTCATGTACCATTACCTAGTCCGGCAAGTGGAACATTACTAGCACCCTAGATGCCTCCTGAAGCCCACCTTAGACATCTCCCCATGCCCACCCCAGAAAACTCCCTCAGTCCACCCTACAAACCTCTCCAAGTCCACCCTAGACATCTATGCCCATCCTGGAAATCTCAAGCTCACCCTCGACACCTCCCATGCTCCCATGTCCACCCGAGATACCCTGCCAAGTCCCCCACAGATACCACCCCAATGTCTCCCCCGCCACTAACACCTTCCTCTTCCCCAAATTACCCTGGACTTCTTTTTCTTTTCTTCTTTCTTTTCTTTTTTTTTTTCTTTTTTTGAGACAGAGTCTTGCTCTGCTGCCCAGCCTAGAGTGCAGTGGTATGATCTTGACTCACTGCAACCTCCACCTCCCAGTTCAAATGATTCTCCTGCTTCAGCCTCCCGAGTAGCTGGGATTACAGGCACCCACCAACATGCCTGGCTAATTTTTGTATTTTTAATGGAGATGGGGTTTCACCATATTGGCCAGTCTGGTCTGGAACTCCTGATTTCAGGTGATCCACCCGGCTCGGCCTCCCAAAGTGTAATCCTATTAGAGGTGTGAGCCACTGCACCCAGCCTACCTTTGACTTCTGATCTCATAAATGTGTCTTGCAATTGGCATATTTTTAAAGCTTTATGTCTGAGACCCACTGCCTTCTGGTAGAGATCTACTTATTTATCTTCTCATTAACTATTCATGAAGTGCCTCTTTTTCTAAAAGCCACAAACCAGTCATCCATCTTTAATTCTAAAGGATCTGATTGATAAAAATAATATTTCATGATTCTTTTGGTTTGCATGTGTCTGATGATTTAGGAGGTGAAGTAGTGCCTAGTATGTCTAATGGCCATTTGAGTTTCTTGTGAGTTACCTGCTCATGTCCTTTGTCTAGTTTTCCTTGGGAGTGTCATGCATTTCAAGGCATCCTGTGTGCCACAAGCATATTAATCCTTTGTTCCTTCCATGTGGCAAATATTTCCCAGTGTCATTTTCTTGTAATCAGTTAGCTTTGTATGATGCTTTTGTGGTTCCTTTTCCCTTCTTTTTTTTTTTTTTTTTTTTTTTGAGACGGAGTCTCGCTCTGTCATCGGCCAGACTAGAGTGCAATGGCGCAATCTCGGCTCACTGCAACCTCCACCTCCTGGGTTCAGGTGATTCTCCTGCCTCAGTCTCCTGAGTAACTGGGACTACAGGTGCATGCCACCACACCTGACTAATTTTTTTGTATTTTTAGTAGAGGCAGAGTTTCACCATGTTATCCAGGATGGTCTTGATCTGCTGACCTTGTGATCCACCCGCCTCAGCCTCCCAAAGTGCTGGGATTACAGGCATGAACCACCGTGTCTGGCTCCTTTTCCCTTCTCATCGACTCTCACATCCTCCCTTGGTCATCTCATCCAGTCTTATAGGTTTAAATGTCATTCGTACACTGCTATGAACTGAATGGTGCCCCCTCAAATCCATATGTTCCAGCCCTAACCTCTAATATAGCTATGTCTGGAGATAAGGTCTTTATAAGGTAATTAAGGTGAAATGACTTCATAGGGGTGAGGCCAGACTCTAAAAGCTAGCATCCTTATAAAAAAAAAAAAAGGATGAGAGAAAAATCTCTCTTTCTGTGTCTCCACGATGAGAGGACACAGCAAGGTAGTGGCCGTCTGCAAGCCAGGAAAAGAGTTCTCCCAAGGACCCAGTGACACTGGTACAGGATCTGTCTTCCAGCCTCCAGAACTGTGAGAAAATGAATCTCTGTAGTTTCGGCCACCCAGTCTGTGGTATTTTGTTATGGCAGCTTGACTAAGACATGCTCTGAACCTGCCCAGATCTCTACTTGCTGCCCAGACCCTCCTCCTGAACTCCACACTCCTTCACTTAGCTGCCCCTTGACTTCTTGGCCTGGTGTCTAAGGGACACTTCAAGCTCAATGTATCCAAAACTGAATTCTGGTTTTCTGCCTATACACCTGCTCCGCCCACAGCCTTGCCCATCTTCCCACGAGTTGCTCAGGCAAACATACCCTGAGCATGGTGTGAAGGAGCAAGCTTTCTCTCTCACTCCCCATCCAACCTCACAGGAAATCCAGCTGGCTCTGCCTTCAGACTGTGTCTAGACTCCAACCACATGCACTGCTCCCCCTGATACATGCTGCCACTGGGTCTTGCCTGGGTGGCTGCAATAGCCCCTGCTTGATCTCCCTGACTCTGCCCTTGACCTCCTCAGTCCATTCTGGACGTAGCCACAGAGTGACCCAATTCAGACAAAACAGATCCTGCCCCTTGTTGGTTCGGTGGCTCCCATCTCTCTGGGACTAAAGTCAATGATCCTGCCATGTTTTTTTCTGCCCCATCACCTCGCTGGCCTTATCACCTGGTGTCTATCCTTGGCCAGCTGATCTCCAGTCACAGGTCCCCTTTGCTATTCCTGGTGTGGCCCAGGCATGTCCCCACTTTGGGGGCCTTGCATGGGCTGCTCCTCCTGGCCAGAACACGCTTCTCTGAGACAGCCATGTGGCTCCCTCCATCTCTTCAAGGCTGTCACCGCTGTCATCTTCTCTGTGAGACCTACACTGACTAGATTATTTAAAATTGCAACTCATTCTCTGCATCCTCAATCTTCTCACCATGCTCTGTGTCTATTTATTCTTATCGCTTTCTATGAGCTGTACAGTTCATCATCTAACAAATGGTAGTGCTTACTTACGAATTAACTATTACTACTTCTTTTCTTCTGTCTCCTTCACCTGAGAGCTGCAATCTTTGTGGGTTTTGTTCATAGCCGTTCGCTAAGTGCCTCTTACAGTGTTTGGACATAGGAGACATTATTTGTTTATTGAATAAATAAATATACTTAAACATATAGCCAATTTCTGCAATCTTTTTCTTTAGGTTTCTGTTTTGTGGTCGTGTCCAGAAAGCCCTACTCTGACGAGTATTGATAATTCACTCATACATCCTTCCAGCTTATGGGTCTATTTTATATATTTAGAACTTTAATCTACTTGGAATTTATTCATTGTAAGGTGTGAGGTAGCAAAACATGGGGCTTTTAAATTAATTATCTTCCATTATCTTATTTCTATGCTTATTTAAGCTTTTTTTAATCATTAAATGTATTATAATTAGCTCTGTTGGACCTTGTATTATATTCCATTGATCTGATTATTTACTACTATACCACAAAGTATTTTAATCATATTAAAGGCATACATTTATTTTTAAAATGAATTAGAATTTCTAGAACTTTGTCTCTTTGTTTGGTCTTTGAAACATCCAGTTCTCAGTTTTATCAATTCTCCTGGGTATTTGTTTCTTTTGTATCTAATTGATTAATTAATACTTATGTTTTTAGTAATGCCTTCTTTTTTAAGGTTTAATTTATTATTTTCTTTTCAAGTTGTTTTTTGGTGGGATGTTCTACTCATTTACGTTCATTCATTCAAGAATTCAAGGCTATTTCCTTCCTTTGAGTTAAATTTTTGACCACATCTCTTAAGATGTATTTTCATTGTTATTATCTTAATGGTCCATAATTACACTTTTAATTTCCTCTATTTTCAAGAGTTGCTTAGATTAATGTTTTTAATTTCCCATAAATGTATTCTTACTGTTATTTGAGTGTTATTTTGTTTTAAATATCCATTATTTTGGTCAAAGGATGTGTTCTACAAATTTTCTCATTTTGAAAGAGATTTCTTTGAGATTTTCTGTCTAGAGAATGGTCATTTTCTTAAACTGTCCCAAAGAAACTTGGAAAGAATGTGAATTCTTTGTAGGTACTAAGTTTGATATATACCCATTAAACTGAGCTAAACAATTGCTTCATCCACTTTTTCCATTGTGTATTTGATGCTTGCTTGACTCTCAAAGAGAAGGAAGTTTGATTAGCGATCTCCTCTACCCTGGCATTTTTCTTGATTTCTTCTCACCTGTCCAACTTCCTTTCTTTATGTATTTTGAGTGTGTTTTGGGGAATAGTATCTAATGATACCCTTAATCTGTATAAATAGATCTTCGTTGGTGAGCTCCCATTCATGTCTTTTGCCAGTTTCTCTGATAGGGCATTCACTTTCTTATTGACCTAAAAAAGCTTTTTATATGTTAAACATATTAACTCTCTGCTATGTATGTTACAAGTATTTCCCCCAACTTCTCATTTTTAAAAATCCTGTTAATAGTATATACAATATGCAGATACTTTAAATCTTTTTTTTTTTTTTTTTTTTTTGAGACAAATTCTCTCTTTGTCACCCAGGCTGGAGTGCAGTGGCTCGATCTCAGCTCACTGCAAGCTCCGCCTCCCGGGTTCACGCCATTCTCCTGCCTCAGCCTCCCAAGTAGCTGGGATTACAGGTGCCCACCACCACGCCCGGCTAATATTTTGTATTTTTAGTAGAGACACGGTTTCACCATGTTAGGCAGGATGATCTCGATCTTCTGACCTCGTGATCTGCCTGCCTTGGCCTCCTAAAGTGCTGGTATTGCTCGTGCCCGGCCAGATATGTTAAACCTTTAGTAGTAAAGATTATGTTTTCATTTGTATTCTTGAAATAGTGTGATGAGAAAATTTAGGTGAAGGGCAAATATCTTGGTCCCCTCTCCTTGCTTAGCCTTGAATTTTTTTTTTTTTTTTTTTTTTTGTGACGGAGTCTTGCTCTGTCGCCCAGGCTGGAGTGCAGTGGCGCAATCTCGGCTCACTGCAAGCTCCACCTCCCGGGTTCACGCCATTCTCCTGCCTCAGCCTCTCCGAGTAGCTGGGACTACAGGCACCCGCCACCACACCCGGCTAATTTTTTGTATTTTTAGTAGAGACGGGGTTTCACCGTGGTCTCGATCTCCTGACCTCATGATCCGCCCGCCTCGGCCTCCCAAAGTGCTGGGATTACAAGCGTGAGCCACCGCGCCTGGCCGCTCAGCCTTGAATTTCTATGGCTGTTTGATTAACTACCTCTTCACCTGGTCCCCACTTGTGAGCTATGATCTCATGTCACTTCCCTCTTCTTCTGATCCTTCAGGATGTTCCACAGGCCACCCCTTCTTCCTCTCTTTACCATGTAGAGCCAAAGACCTAAAAACATAATTAATTAAGAACAACATCTGGCATGCTTGATCAGTGTGCAGCTAAAAAGGTACATGCTTTTCCTGTTCAGAATCTCTTTGTCCCAGGTCTTCAAATTCATCCTCTTTTTTATTGAAAAAAATTACATAAGACCTCTGTATGTCTATAAAATTTTGCTGAAGGTTTGGAGGACAGAGAACAGTGGTCTCATCTAAGCATACACCATATCTTAAAAATGAATGCTCGACACATCTGTTCTTAAATAGTTCACCTCCATTTCTAATAACCCGCTCTCTCCTCTTTTCCCATCTCTCCCAAATTTCTGTTTATGTCTAATGCAAAACAATCAGTAATTTTTGTGTGATGCTTTGTCTTTTGCTTGTAATTAAATGTATTTTCCTTTTGAATGCAGGTTACTTTTTAGGAGGAACTCTGATGTCAACTGTTAATGTAAATTTTTTTATCCCACAACACTTAGTAATATTATAAGCATGCTTATGATTATATTAAAATTTTTTAAAACTATTTCTCGTACTAAAGGATATAGGAAATACATTGCTGAGAGTAGCCACATGAGAGTGGTGGGGTCTTGGGCATGTCATTTGATCTTTTTGAATTTGCATCTCTAAACCTGACAGGCCCAATCCAGAGGCATTTTGTGGGGGTGAGGCAGGTGGATTGCCTGAGGTCAGGAATTCGAGACCAGCCTGGCCAGTATGATGGAACCCTGTTTCTACTAAAAATACAAAAACTAGCTGGGCATGGTGGCACACACACCTGTAGTCCCAGCTACTCAGGAGGCTGAGGCAGGAAGAATCGCTTGAACCCGGGATGTGGAGGTGGCAGTGAGCCGAGATCGTGCCACTGCACTCCGGCCTGGGCAACAGGGCGAGACTCCATCTCAAAAACAAACAAACAAACAAAGCAAAACAAAAAATAATGTACAAGTCCTGTGACCTTCTCACGTTATTAAAACAGTACTTACCTCCCCAGTTAGCCACCTAATCAGTCATTGACTTGAAAATCTACACTATTCCGGCATTGCTTGAGACATAGGGACAAGATCACCTTTAACTGATGTGTCAGAATTTTGTCTACACTGAGCTCTAAACTTTTTTTTTTTTTTTTTTTTTTACATAGTTTCACTCTTGTCACCCAGGCTGGAGTGCAGTGGTGTGATCTCGGTTCACTGCAACTTCTGGTCCCTAAGTTCAAGAGATTCTCCTGCTTCAGCCTCCAGAGTAGCTGGGATTACAGGCACCCGATACCGCGCTTGGCTAATTTTTGTGTTTTTATTGGAGATGGGGTTTCACCTTGCTGGCCAGCCTGGTCTCGAACTCCTAACTTCAAGTAATCCACCTGCCTTGGCCTCCCAAAGTGCTGGGATGGGCTCTAAACTTTTACTGACCATTTCTTTATTTCCTGAAATAGTCATTGCATACTCACTCTATGCCAGACACTAACAATGTTTTGCCTGTGGGGGCTGTTGGTTGACCTCTCAGCATCCAGTTCCCCCTTCTTTCTTCCTAACAAAACCTCAATTCTGTCCAAGTATCTCTGCTGCCTCATGTGGCCACATAAATCAGGGAGGGCTGATTCCACCCCAACCATTGAGGGTGATGCTATAGATCCAAGAATAATTCTACTTCGCCTACCAGAGATGGAATAAGGAAAGGTCGTGTGACCCATGAGATGCAGCAGAAAGCCTGCCAAAGCCGTTCTGGGAAAACTCTTATTCTAAGAGAGAGCCATGAGATGTCTTCAACCTGATAGTCAATGACCCTTGCTATTTTTTATGAAGTGGCATCGTCTCCTTGAGACAAGAGAGGAGAACATTCATTCATTCCCTCACTTATTCATTTATTCGACACATTTTTGAGTATCCACCATGTGCCAGGTACTGTTTTAGTTGCTGGAGTTAGAGCATTAAGCAAAACAGACAGAAGCGTGTCCTCATGAAGCTTACACAGAAACATTACCAGCATCCTTCCCATCCCCCGGTCCAGTCCAACATGCTGACCTTTGACTTGGTGTCAGTGGTTTCTCCCTCTCTGCACACACCTGACCCTTGGTCAAATGATCAAGCGGCCAGTAAAGCATCCCCCAGCTTCCTGTTTCCAGCCCTTTCCTTGTTTCTGGTGCTTCCTTCCTAAAGTTCACTTTGCCTCTTCCCATCCATATTGCATTCATACCTGTGACATATATTATAGATGGTCCATGCATTGGCATTTTAATTTTACCAAAGTTCAAAGCTATAAGCTAAGTTAATGAAGTTCTACTGATGGATTGTCAGTGGTTAGCCAGTAAATAGGGGTCATATTCTTTGGAAAACTGGAGACTTTGTAGTTAGGGCAGCTAAAGCTGTACTCTCTAGGCTGATGTTTACTCTTTCTGCCTGTCTGACCCTCACTGGGTAGGCTGATTACAGCAAAATAAGCTTAGATAACTTGATAGTGACTCCTTGGCCCCTTGCGTAGACCTGACCTTAATCTTTTACAAGAGACTCCTGTGGTCAGGAGACATCACGCAAAAGACTTTGGAGACAAATTGTCTGGATTCAAATCCCCCTTTGCTTGTGTCCTGAGCAAATTTTCTAACCTATGTGGGCACCAAATTCCTCATCTGTAATACGGGACTGATAATACCCCTTTTGGAAAGTTGACATGGTGATTAAAATAATTTGCTTAGCTAAAACATAGTATGTGCTAAATTAATGGCTGTTACTACAGTTTATATATTGTAGTAGTTGTCATGGTTGTAACCTGTGTGTGGGAAGCCCCTAAGTTGGAATTAAGAGGATTTGGAGTGACTCCATTGATTGGCTAAGTATGCTGTAACACCAGTCCTCTAGCTGGCTGAATCCTCTTTCATCTTGAAACTTCCTTTGCCAATAGGAAGTAACAGAAAAAAAGAAGCAAAAAAGTCTTTCTTTATTGGGAGAGAAAACATCCTCCATGAAACAAAACCAGCTAACCATTCATTATGTCTGTCTTGTTATTAAAGGTCAACAGGATTAAAGAGCTAATTACAGTGTCCTAGGTCAGGCATTATCCATTGTTACTAGGGCTGAGTCATGCCTGGTTTCTGGCTTTTTAAGAACCAGCGTGATTTAGCATTTGATTCACCTGGGTATGTTTTAATGCATCTGGCACAATGAAGTATAGGAGTTAGCATTTGCAAACTCAAACCAGATGAGCGATTCACATTCAAGATAGAAACAGGCCAATCTGCTGCTCTCGTTGGTCATCTCTCCCTGCCCATCTCGCGTGCTGGATCTGTGCTGTGCCACCATTTCGCCATTCAGGCAGAATGTGCATGACACATAGTGAATGAATTCAGGGCAGGTCATGAGGTAACTGCAGGCTAAATATATTCCTCAAGAATCAGAGATACAAAGTTTCCCACCATTCTTTTCCTCTTGTAGCCTCTTTCTGTTTTTTTTTTTTTTTTTTTTTTTTTAAGATCTTATTAATTTGCAAACCAGCTGATTACAACTCCTCCAGGCTAAATAACTGTGCAGTTGGCACTGTAATAGATGAGTGGTTTGGGCTAAGAGAGCAGGTCTTGTTTTTTTTTTTCTTTGCCTATTACACCCATTGTTTTAGGTAATTAACATCCACTTTGTAGTGGCAGCTCTGACGCCTCACTGTCTGAACAGTGTCTTGGCTGACAGCCTCTGAAATAGCCCTGGTGAACTTCTTGCAAAATCATATGATATTATTATATAATTCTCCCCGATGAAAGCTCAAAGAGAATTTGCACACACAGCTACAAGTGAGCTTTTGGATCTAGACACAGTCACATTGAGTGCCTTTTTGAACAAGCGTTTACTTCCAGCCAGGCAGGGACTGGGGTTGGAGCACAGGAGAGAGGTGGGTTTGAATTCTGGCATTGCTGGCACCAGATCAGATAAGAAACAATGACCTCCCCGGGCTTTTGTGAGCATTCGATGAGTTTTTAATCTTACCTGGCTGGTGAACATAGGTTCACCTTCTACCAAATTAATAATTTCTTCTCCAGGTTAATAAAATTAACAGAGACACTTCAAAAAGGTCTATCCTTTCTTTGGTCTTTTATTCTTGCCTTTAAACACCATTTTAAATTAAATCTAGAACATTAGACTATAGCAACATGGGTCAAATGAGGACCTTTGGATTGTCCACTGTCCTTGAATTATCCACATTAATTGTTTCTTAATCATACTTTCTCCTTTCTCCATCTCTGCCCAATGTTTCTTCTTAAGGCCTACAGATTCTGGCTGGCTTTTTCAGCTCTCTTAGTCTTATGGCATGTAGAATATTTGCTTTCAGGGTTTTTCCCAAAATCAGTCAACAGTTTGGGTTTGGCTGAAGATGTTTCTAAATCGTCTTGCAGTTCTTTGATTTTGGAAAAGGCTGAACCCCAAAAGAAATGGCATGGGGCATTTCTCAATGCTTTATCACTGACCTCACAGTTTTCTGTTTGTTTAAAACAACTGCAACAGCAAAATACATGGCCAGCATTGTGTGATTGCAGGCAGCGTGATATACATAGTCTCTTGCACGTGTAACATCTAGAAGGCCCCATTAATTAACAATTCACTATGTCTTCTTTTCTCCAAAGGTGGGGAAAGTTGGAAAGCTGATGAGCCTAAAGTGACACCGGATGACTCTATTGCTTTCTCTTCTTAACTTGTTTAAGTTTTATGAGGAGTTAATTCTTAAACCTCCCCTGTCTTCAAGCCCTAGCCTTCCCAGAAATAAACCACACCAGCCCAGGGTGGAGTTATGCTGCTCTGATGGCCTATGGGCTGGAGCTCCTGACTCCTCTGGTGGATATATTACAGTGACTAAGTGTGGGGAGCAGACAGGAGCTGCCTCTTCATCTCCTGTTTCAAAGACCAAAGGATCTGGGGTTGGAGACACAATGGATCAAAGGACCTGCAGGTCTGAACAGGGGCAAGAGAAAAAGAGGCCAAAGAAAAGAGGATTCCCTGGGAAGTGGGACCGGGCTCTAGCATGATATGTGTTAGGTATCTGCCACATACCCAGGACAGTCTCATTATTATTAAATTATGTCAACAATCTGAATCCTATGAAGGGAATTTTAACAACATTTCAAGAAACTTAAACCCAAAGCAAGTTAAGTGACTTACGCAAAGTCACATAGCTAATAAGTGGCAGAATCGGGATGAGAACCTAGGTCCAATCTGACTCTAGGCCCAGTACTTATTCCATTGATCTCATGCAATCACTTTTCTCTTTTGGGTACCCAGGAATAAGAAACCAGTCTGGGGGAAAGCCAGGGGGAAGGTGGATTCAGATGTCTGTACTCTGGTTGCTGACCAAAGAGAGTCCAGTCCTCTTCAAAGCTGGACTCTACACACTACAAACCTAAATCATAAGAGTCAAGGCCTCCTGATTGAAGCAGAACTCTTACTCACTTGCATTCCAATACACCAGAGGTCACAGGTTGGCAGCCTGTGGGCCAAAACTGGCTGTGGCCTAAAGATATGTTTTATTTGGCTTTTAAGTGTTGGATCACACACATATTTTAAAAATTAGATTCTTTGCCAGCATTGAAAAATCAGCATTTGCATCTTCTGTTCTAGCTATGATGGAATAGCTTGTCTTAGAGCAACCCTCCCACTAAGAGTAAATAGAAAAGCTGGATATCATCTGTCTATCTCTATCTATCTATCTATCTATCTATCTATCTATCTATCTGTCTATCTATCTATCTACACCCAGACTGGGTTATCACTAGTGAAAGATGACAAAGCAGTAGATTGAGGATCAGAACCCAGGAACAATAGATGTTATTGCCTCTGGAATGTGGGTCCCAGGAGAAAAGGACATAAAAACCCATGGTCTTGTCCAACTGTTCCCTAGGGCAAGAGCTTACTCTCCAGAATCTCTGTGTAGTTTTGATGCAGCATCACGTCAGAGCCTCGTCCTTTGTCTTTTGAGCATCTCACAGGAACTAACGCACCATCCTGAATGCAGCTGAAGAAATGTCTGTTGAATTGAATTGCATTACTCACCTAAGTGCTTACATCACTGCTGACTGGTAAGCACATGTACTCCTAAAACCAAAATAAATGTTAAAAAGCCAAACAAAACACAAACAAGCTTGACCTTTGGAATTATTACACTACATCTTTGACTTGATCGGAGTTTGTAAAATAAATAAAATTAATGTCCTGCTAAGGAGAAAAGAAGTTCACAGCCAGCGTGTGCTGAAGCTGCTCATACCTGCTTGCAAGAGCTGATGGGGTATGTCTCTTCCCAACCAGGATTCAGTGAGTTCATGTAGGTAGCTTGAAATCAGCCATGGTGGGAGTATTTACACCACAGAAATAAGCAGCACTATCAATTAGGACTTTTTTTTCCTTTCTTTTTTTTTTTTTTTTTTTTGAGACAGAGTCTTGCTGTCGCCCAGGCTGGAGTAGTGCAGTGGCGCGATCTCGGCTCACTGCAGGCTCTGCCCCCCGGGGTTCACGCCATTTGCCTGCCTCAGCCTCCCGAGTAGCTGGGACTACAGGAGCCTGCCACCACGCCCGGCTAATTTTTTGTATTTTTAGTAGAGACTGGGTTTCACTGTGTTAGCCAGGATGGTCTCGATCTCCTGACCTTGTGATCCGCCCGCCTCGGCCTCCCAAAGTGCTGGAATTACAGGCGTGAGCCACCGCGCCTGGCCCTTTTTCCTTTCTTAGATTGCCAGTTGTTAGACATTTGCCAGCACACCATGATTCACAGCCATTTTAGGTTCATTCTGTTTCATAAGCAGAGATGGCAGAGCTACTAATCTACACACACATCTATACATAGCTTCTTTATGATGGGTTGAATCCTTCCCATGAGCTGCCACTTTGCTGGATAACAATAGGGACAAGAGTTCAAAGAAGTGAGCAGAAAATTTAATTTAATTCTGAAAACTCCTTCAGACTCAATAATTTAGAACTTTGGATAATTTTTGGGGGTAAAATGCTCACTTAATCAGACTGTTCCTCCTTTCCATGTCTACTAGGTTCTCAGACAGAAACAGACTTGGGGATGGGGAAAGCAGTGCAGGAAGTTATTGGACATGCTCTCAACATCAGCACTATCAAGGAGGGAAGGAAGCAGGACTGGGGAGAGGGAGAGGCTGAACAGAGAAATAGTCACAGCAAGGACCACAGCTGGTCCCACCAGGGCCCACAGACCAGATGGGTCTTGTATGCCTGCTCAGAGTTTTAAATTGTTTGTTAATTGATTACCAACATTTTAGTATCCTTCCATAAAAATCAGGATACTCAGTTTCTGTGGGAGAATTGGAAGATGTGACACGGACTCGCTGGAGCTGGGTCATAACTCTGTGGCCTTGAGGAAGTGACTTACCCTTTTTGAGCTTTAGTTTCCATGTCTATAAAGCAAGGACCAAAATACCTAGCCCACAGGGTTGCCATGAGAATTAAATAAGATCATGATTTTAAAGTTCTTGGCACAAAGTCAGTACATAGTAAAGGGTGCCTGTTTATGTGTCACTGATTTGAATTGTCTCTGAATCCTCTGTGGATTTTCATTGACTCCTGGAAAATATAAAAAGGTGGCTGGCACTTGAGCTTTTACAGCCTGGTGAAGACTTCTGCTCTGTATTTTACAGATGAAAACTGATCAGCTTTTCACTTTATGGAAAACCTAACTACAAATGTGAATCATTTCCATAAATTAAGTCAATCTTCTGGGTTTGCCATCAACCACCTACGTAAACAAGATGAAAACTAAAAAAAAAGAAACTATTTATATTGCCTTTAGAAAAAAAATGGAAAATTCAACAAGCCCCAAAGAGATACAACTCTCTCAAGACAAAAGTTATATTTTTGTTGGATTGATGTGCCCTTCACATTTTGGCTAATTCCATGTTCTTGAGAGTAGATGTCTTCGAATGTGCAGCTAACTTTGGGGCTGCTGGTGGTGGTGGTGGCAGCGGATAACTTGCTCCACTGATAAACTGCTGAGTGAGAAAAGAGCCCAGGAGGGGTTCTAGTACTAGAAATGTACTAGCTGGCATCAGGATCTTGTTGTGAGTAATCTTCTGACGAATGTTAGGTACCTACGTATCTTTTGTAGTGTAATGCCTTTTTTCTCTAAAGAAAACCCTGAAAACAATGATCTTCAACTATTTTTTCTGTTCTCACACCATTCATAGGCCAATACAGTCCCATCAGTAACATCTCTCATAACTCACAATGATTCTCAAAGTGGGGAAATAGGGAGGCCCTCTCTTTGAGGGTTGCATCAGATGGCAGTGGTGATGTGAGCACCATTGGGATGGCCTGTCTCCCGCTGGGACCTCTGATGTGCAACTAACTTTGGGACTGGTGATGGCGGTGGCAGATAATTTGCTCTGTTGGTAAACCCTGCCATAAAACCTAGTCTGAGTTTTCTCCTTACTTTTGGCTCATCCATTCATTCATCTATTCAGAAAACTTATTGAACGCTCATTATATGCCAGGTACTGATCATGGAGAATAGTAGAACCGAGTCATTGAGGAACAAAACACAGTATGGTAGAAGAGACAGAGATGCAGATAAATAATTACACTCCAACACGTTCTTACTGAAATGTTGGTATATGCAAGTCTGATGACTTGAATGGGGAGGAAGACAGGCTTAACTCTGCCTTGGGGATTAGGAAGATCTCACAGAGGTATTGGCTTTTCAGCTGGGCCCTAGGCGGACATAGTAGAGCTCACTAAGTCGGGAAGGGAACCATGAATTGAGGCAGAGTGGAGAAGCACAGAAGAGAGGCAGAGCTTTTAGGAGATGGTGAGTAGCTGGGCTGGACTTGAGCAGAGAAACCTGTGAAGGAGAATGCAGTAATCGAGATAGACAGGCAGGTTAAGGGTGAAGGTCTGCAGATTATGCAGACTTTGAAAGCCAGACAAAGGAGCACAGACCTCTCCTCCAGGCAGAGAAGAGCCACTGATGTTCCCAGCAGGAAAGTAGCGCCGAGGTTGGCTCTCATTCTAGAAGTATGACTGTTGATACTCTGTCACTTCCCACTGTGCCGAAATTACACAAAGGCAATCCTCTGAAGACAGCAAATCTGGTGAAAAAGGAGGAATTGGGGAGAAAATGCTGCACGTCATGTTGCCCAGGCTGATCTCAAACTTCTGAGCTCAAGTGATCCACCCGCCTTGGCCTCCTAAAGTGCTGAGATTACAGGCATGTATTAAGTTTTTTAAGTACCCGGCCTACTTAATTTTTTTAGAGTAGTTTAATGTTCTCAACAAAATTAAGAGGAAGACACAGAGATTTCTTATATACCCCTTACCCCACACATGCACAGCTTCCCCCATTAACTACATCCTGCACCAGAGAGGTACATTAGTGAAAATGGATAAACCTACGTTGACATAACATTGTCATCCAAACTCTATAGTTTCCGCTAGAGTTCACTCTTGGTGTTGTACATTCTATGGGTTTGGACAAATGTATGCATGTATTCACCATTACACTGTCATAGAGAGGAGTTTTATGGCCCCCAAATCCTCTGAACTCCCATTTATCCTTTCCCCAACCCAACCCATGACAACTTCTGATCTTTTTACTGTCCCCGTAATTTTGTCTTTCCAGAATATCATATACTTGGAATCAGACAATAGGTAGCCATTTGAGATTGACTTCTTTCACTTAGAATATACATTTGAGTTTCCTCCATGTCTTTCATGGCTTTAATAGATCGTTTATTTTTAGTGCTGAATAATATTCCATTATCTGGATGTACCACAGTTTGTTCACTCGTCTACTAAAGGGTGTCATGGTTGCTTCCCAATTTTGGCAATTATGAATAAAGCTACTATAAATATCCATGTGCAGATGTTGGTGTGGATACGTCTTCAATTCTTTTTTTTTTTTTTTTTTTTTTTTTTGAGATGGAGTGTTGCTCTGTCGCCTAGGCTGGAGTGCAGTGGTGCGATCTCAGCTCACTGCAAGCTCTGCCTCCCAGGTTCAAGCAATTCTTCTGCCTCAGCCTCTCAAGTAGCTGGGACTACAGGCACCCACCACCACGCCCGGCTAATTTTTTGTATTTTTAGTAGAGAGGGGTTTCACCGTGTTAGCCAGGATGGTCTCGATCTCCTGACCTCATGATCCAGCCCCCTCAGCCACCCAAAGTGCTGAGATTACAGGCATGAGTGACCACATCCAGCGATGTCGTCAATTCTTTGGGGGTAGATACTAAGGAACACAATTGCTGGATCACATGGTAGGAGTATGTTTGGTTTTTATACTTTACTTAGTAACATGTATTCTTGTTTAAATATAATGTATATGTATTTTACATAAACTCATTTCGAACAAAATGGTGGTATTTCATCTGCAAATACCTGGAAAACTGTCCAATAGGTCTTCCTCTTTGAAGCTCAGTATCATCTCAGATCACCAACCACTCAAACTGACCCCACCTATATAATCATATACATGAAAACGCCAAGCAAGTCATGCGGCACATACTGGATCCCCTCTGCTTTCCCTTATAAGGGTCCTAGAATACATCGCTTACCTGGGAGGTTTTGTAAAACACAGATTGCTGGGCCCGTGCCCCAAATTCCTGACTCAGTAGGTCTAGGCATTTGCATTTCTAGCAAGCTCTGAGCTGATGCTAATGCTATTAGCTGGGGGAACACACTTTGAGAACCACTGCCTGAAAATGTGAATAATGCCGGAGATAGTGTTGGAGTTCAGGGAGTCTTTCTTATAGGGTAAATCCAAAAAGGCAGCATCAAAATCATCCAAACATACAGGGATACATTCTAAATGCTAACTGGCCATGATCACGATGGCAAGATTTGCTTGGTCATGGTCTGCGGGTTGGCTCTGTTGAAATGACTGAGGCTGATGGTTCCTTTCCCATTTTCTTCTGATCCCTAGATTTCCATTTCATCCTGAATCAGGCTGGGTGATGAGGCTACACTTCTTCCTTCCAGTGATCTGTTATGAGACCTGACAAGCAAATTCATAAATGGGAGTCCAAAGGGGCACAGTGGCTCATGCCCATAATCCCAGCACTTTGGGAGGCTGAGGTGGGTGGATCACCTGAGGTCGGGAGTTTGAGACCAGCCTGACCAACAAGGAGAAACCTTGTCTCTACTAAAAATACAAAATCAGCCGGGCGTGGTGGCGCATGTCTGTAATCCCAGCTACTAAGGAGGCTGAGGCAGGAGAATCACTTGAACCCAGGAGGCAGAGGATGCGGTGAGCCGAGATCACGCCATTGCACTCCAGCCTGGGCAACAAGAGCAAAACTCTGTAAGAAAGAAAGAGAGAAAGAGAGAGAGAGAGAGAAAGAGAGAAAGAAAGAGGAAGGAAGGAAGGAAGGAGAAAGAAAAAAAGAAAGAAAGGAAAGAGAGAAAGAAAGAAAAGAAAGAAGGAGGGAGAGAGGGAGGGAGGGGAGGGGAGAGGGGAGGGGTGGGAGAGAAAGGGAAAGGTAGGGAAGGGAAGGAGAGGGAAGGGAGGGAAGGAAAGGAAGGAAGGGAGGGAAGGGAAGAAGGGAAGGAAGGGAAGAAAGGAAGAGAAAGAAAAAGAAAAAAAGAAAGAAGAAAGAGAAAGAAAGAAAAAGAAAAAAAGAAAAAGAAAGAAAAGAAAGAAAGAAAGGGGAAATGGGGTCCGACCAGTGTTGGGGACTGGACGCTAGATCCCGGCCTCCGAGTGAAAGCAGAGCGCGTATGACCGATGTCAGTTGCAGAGTCAAACAGCTGGAGCCGCCCAGTCTGAGGAGTGGCAGGAGATCAAAGTGCAGGAAGGGTCACAGAGACAGGATCAGGGTCCTGGAAGTATATGTTAGTCCCTCTCTCTTCTTGTTCCTAAGGAGTCGTTCTCTGGACCCAGCATCCCTTCTCTTTCTTTCTTGTCCTTGGCAGACACAGAGCAGAGTAGAGACCTTGGGGCTCAGGTTGTTCGAGAAAGCGGAGCGGGGTTTGTTTTCAGCAAAGAAACTGCTAAAGGAAACCTGGGCTTTCCTAGACCTGTTCTGAAAAGAGATTCCCCCTGGCCGGGACCCACCATTTGGGTTATGCTTGCTGCGTTATCTTCTCATGAAAGGCCGATCTTATCACTCATACTATTGCGCATGAGACAGGCATGAGACCTCTCACACTACCTGCAGCATTCTCTTTGTAGGAGGAAGGAAAGTTGCACAGATGTTTTTTAAAATCTTCCTTTGCGCCTTCCGCGAAGCCTCTTGCAAGTCCTGGCGGAAGCCACGTGGACACTAGAGGGCGCCGCAGCACCAGCTCATTCCCCGGGGACTCCATCACCAAGGGTTCTGGCTTCACAGGGCAAGCCTGAGTTGAGCTCCTGCAATCACAATCACACAGAACAGACCCAGGATTGGAAGCAATGCAAGAAATGGAAGTTTCGCATTTTCTCTCACTCTGCGTTGCCACTGATGGTTCAATAGCTTTTCTGGAAAAAGGAAATCAAGAGATTTACCACTATGCTAAGTGTACCCATAGATTTTACAACCTGCTCTGATTTCACTCAAGTTAAAAAAATGGAAAAAAGAAAAAGTGGACCTCGAAAAGAAGAAAATATGGTAATAATTGCTGGTTACAAATTCTGCAGGCATCTACGCCGAGGCCTGATTGCAGGCCATCCCCACAGCTGGGACTCGTGTACTGATCAAGAAAATTCCGAGCGGCCGGGAAATAGCCGCAGACATGATTTTACTTGATCTCAGGATGGGTATCATCAAAGCAGCCTGGTCTTCCCACTGGAACTGAAGCTCAAATGATCATTGTTACTATTTATTGAGCCCTTAAATGGGCCAGGAACTGTGCCGAGCTCAATGATTTACAGTCTACGGGTTTTCTCATTTCATCAAAACCCTCAAAGACAGAGACGATTTTACAAATAAAGAAACTCAGGGCCTGGTGCGGTGGCTCACACCTGTAATCCCAACACTTTGGGAGGCCGAGGCAGGCGGATTACCTGAGGTCAGGAGTTCAAGACCAGCCTGGCCAACATGGTGAAACTCTGTCTCTACTAAAAAATACAAAAATTAGCTGGGTGTGGTGGTGCATGCTTGTAATCCCAGCTACTCAAGAGGCTGAGGCAGGAGAATTGCTTAATCCTGGATGGCAGAGGTTGCACTGAGCCGAGATCGCACCACTGCACCCCAGCCTGGGCCACAGATAGAGACTCTGCCAAAAAAAAAAAAAGAAAGAAAGAAACAAAGAAAGAAACTCGGGCTCAGAAGGGCTGAGTGGATCACATCAGCTGAGAAGAGGGGATGCAGGATTTGAACCCAGGTCTTCCTGAAGGCAGCCAAGGCACATGCTCTTAACCACCATGCATATGGAACTCAAGGGAGCCCAGCCCTCACTTCCTGTCCTTTCTATTCCTGCACCCAGCTGTGCACTGACAGAAGTGAGTTGGGTGGGGACAGCATGATTTATAAGCAGATGAAATATTTCTGTGCAGAAACCAAATAAACAAGTTTTCTGGGACAGTCTAATTTCAGATATTTTGTAATATCTGTTGTCAGGTGGTGCATAAGTGATGGGTCAAATGAGGCATCCTCATTTTTTATCTGCAAATTATGAAACTTAAGGACATTTTAAGCAGAATTAAGATGCCAGAGACGGAGTCCAAAGTATAATCCAGGCTTGGCGGTGACCACATCAGCCGCATTTTATGAGATAATGAATGAAAAGGCTATTGAAAGTGCAAGGCACCATACAAACAGAAGAAAGAGATGATTATATGTGATCCAGATCAAAGGCACTTCTCTCTTTCTCTCTCACAGAAACACCTTAGCCCTTCCCAGGGAGAGGGTGAAAACAAGCAGCATGAACTGAGTGAGAAATGGGCTCAAATCTCCACTCTGCTATTTACTAGTTGTACAGCTTTGAACAAGCAGTTTTACCTCTCTGAGCCTCAGTTTCTTTATCTCTTAAGTGGGTATAATAATCCTCATATTTTACAGAGTAATTATTAATAATAACTTCATGCATTTATCACATGCTATGAGCCACGCACTGTGCTCACTGCTTTATAAATTTCGGCACATTGCATCTTCCCAAGAGACCACAGGGCAGCCATTCCTACAGGAGTTGAGGAGTGTGGGATGCAGAAGGGTCGAACAACCAGCCCACAGACACACCTAAGTTGCAGAGGTGGAACTCAAGGTCAGGTTTATCAGGCCCAAGAGCTTAGAATGTAACCACTTACTGATCATAGAAGAAGCCAGGGATCACCAATTAAATCTGAGAGTGGTTGTGACAAATTGGAGTTTGCACAGGGAGCAAGGAGACCTCTGACAACTGAAATGACATCTTCAGTCCTCACAAGAATCTAACCGCAGAGTGGGGGAGCATCATCAAAGAAAAACGAGAGAACAGGAGAGGTTTTCTGGTATCTTTTTTCCTGTCCTGTCCCTTTGGGTAGAACTTCTTTTTTTTTTTTTTTTTTTTTTTTGAGCAGGAATCTCACTCTGTCACCCAGGCTGGAGTGCAGTGGCACGGTCTTGGCTCACTGCAACCTCTGCCCCCCCAGGTTCAAGTGATTATCCTGCCTCAGCCTCCAGAGTAGCTGGGATTACAGGCGCCTGCCACCGCACCTGGCTAATTTTTGTATTTTTAGTAGAGACGGAGTTTCACCATCTTGGCCAGGCTGGTCTTGAACTCCTGACCTTGTGATCCACCCGAGGCCTCCCAAAGTGGTGGGATTACAGATGTGAGCTACCGCACCTGGCCAGAACTTCATATTTTTCAGGACACTTTACACATGCAGTCTCTTTTGATCCTCATGCTAGTCCCATGAGGTGCACAGGAAAGACTTCATTAATCCCGTTTTACTGAAGACAAAGAGTCCCACTGGCTAAGTGACCAGCCAAAGGCCCCCTTGGAGACAAAGTGGTGGGTAAAATTTTACAAGGTTGCCGTAAGAATTAAAAATGACAGTTCATGCAAGAGTACTCAGCATGGCAACTGGCACACAATGGGTGCTCAATAAATGCACACAGGATCTGAATGAGTTGAAAAAGTCTTCCCAGACCATATTCATTCATTCTTCCTCCAAGCGTGAGCTCGGCCACTGTGTGGTGTGAGGACAGTTCTCAGCAATGGCACAGAGAGAACTTTTAGACAAAATGCCATCCAGTGAAAAACTTGGGGTTGCGATGGAGAGTTGTCAGAGATGGGGGAGCACAGGCCTGGGAGAGGCCCCATGACTGACTCCACTAGTCCCTCCAAAGAATCTTAGAGCTGGAAATAATTTAGAGACCATTTGGTCCCACATTTCCCAACTCTCAGGCATTCCCAGCCACGCCGAGCTGGTTTGCCTTGTCTGAATGCCATCTCACTGTTACTTACAATTTGCTTTGAGTCAACTAGCTTTGTTATTTAGATGAATGTATTTCAATACACATTCATGAAATCAAAGGTCTGATTCGCTGGGTGTAGATTTTTTAAAATATATGCCTGTGCTTCAATTCAGCTGTTCCTAATAAAGGCATAGTATGTGAAAAAAATTAAAATATGTCCATATTCCATACTTCTGGAAACTCAATTAATCCACTCAAATGACTTCACAATGTAAAGGAGAAAATACAGCACCAAAGCAGAAAGCATTGCGCAGATATTTAGTGTCAAGGGAGACTTGAACTCAAGTCGCTTTCCTTAGAATCTAGGGCTCTTTGCCATCAAGCGTCCTCTTTTTGACCTTAAGATCTGCAACATTTAGCTACCTAGAGCTGTGTGGGACAAAAGTGTCGGAAAGTGGGAGATGCAACCCCTGCCAAGGCCTCCCAGTAGGCACCCTGGATGGTAGGGCTGTGGGTGATGCAGTTTCTCCTTTGAGTTTATTGGTCTTTTCTCACTAACTGTGCATTACTGATGTCATTTTGGCAGCTGTGTAAAAAGAAAGCTCAAGCTACTTTTATATGTTTATAATACGTATGTCACAAATCCAGAAAGACGTCTGTCACCTCTTAAATAAAGGGGAAACCTCATTTTGTTTGCTGTTCACCAGGGGCTGGCTTTCTGACACTAACAGTGGTCACAGTTTGCTGAGTGCATGCATTGTGTCAGGCACCGGGTCAAGGGTTTCTCCAAATCCTTCTAAGGATTACATATTATCTGTGTCTTCCAGCAGCACCTGGAAGGTGTAGAAATGGGATCTGAGCTCCAGGGTCACACTCCAACACTGATTTCTTGTCTCAGAACAGCGGGCTGATATGTTGGAGACCGACAGCTGTCACGCTCAGTCTGACATAGCATGGACACCTGCTCAGCCATGCCTTCTCTGAGCCTTGCCCGGGAGGGGGTGGGACAATGCCGGTCCCATTATTCGACTGCAGAAGCTGACTTGCAAAGGGTTACCAGGGTTTGCCTATAAAATCCCACAGCCGAGGCGTAGAGCATAGGCACTGCCATCTCCGTTCTTTCTAATTGCTGCAAGCATTCCTTCCAGTTAATGAGATACATTGATATTTAAGGCTGGAAACAGAAGTTGCTGAGCAGGCCCAGCACAGACTTCTTCTGCCCAAGCGACGTGGCCTCCCTGAAGGAAGCGCCTGTCTGCTGGGCTTCTCTACACACGGCGACTTCAGAGAGGCCCGTCATCTGATAGTTAACTGCTCATCCTGCCTGTCAGGGGAAGTCAAAACATAGTTAAAATTTAGTGGACTTAATCTATTTAATAATAAAAGTAATAATGGCCCAATTAATAGCAATCCTGTGCACTTTTATGGGCGCTTTCATCTGAGAATCAAAGTGGTTTGGAAGAGGAACCATCATTAGCTGATTTTACAGATGAGGAAAATCAACATAAAGAGGTTAAATGACTTGCCCAAGGTCAGGGCCTGAGTCAGCACTGGAGCCACAGGGAGAGCGACAGGCTCAGCCAGGGTTCCCGCTCCCTCCTCCTCTTTCTGGGCCTGGCACTTTTGTAATATCTTTCATCTGAGAATCTTAAATTAATCTCCCAACAATTACCACCATTCATCGGTGGCCAAAAAAAAAAAAATCTCAACCTGGCTTGCCAAGCAGTGAAGGCCTCTGTCCTTTGCTGCCTCCACTGGGTCGTCAGGGGGTGTCGGCAGAGAGTATCCCCCCGCCCCCCAGCCTGGCACAGGGTCCTGGGTCTCACCATGCCGGAGGCTGGAGCCCCACACAGCCAAGAAACCGGGAGTGAACAAGACAGCAGGGCCAGTACTTGGAGCCATTTCCCATATAATAATCTGGAAGTCATCTTAGTGATGCTGTCTTTGAGTTTCTGTTTCTCTGTTTGTTCCAACTGAAATTCAGACATATGCCACAGGGGAAAGAACATAAATTTTGGAGTCAGACACACCTGGCTTTGAATATTCACTGTGTCACTTATTAGCTGTGTGTTCTTAGACAAATTGCTTTACCTCTCTGAGCCTCAATGTCTTTATCTGTAAAATCAGTGTAGCTTGTACCTTAGATGCCTTTGATGCCTACAATGAGAGCTACGTGTGCTTCCACTCCTCTTTAACTGAATTCACTGTAAAGTTGTGCTTTGCGTATATAGTTCTTAATATACTGTGCATTGCTGCATACATTGTATCTGTGTAGACCCGTGGTGCAGTGTATACATCCAAAATCAGATATATCAAAATCTACAGATGAATCTTGTAAAAAAGATTTGCAAGGATCATTTTAACCATCCTTTTTTTCCTTACACCCTGATTTCATGCTATACAGTGCTTCCACCATAATAACCCTTGGTGATTGCTGGGAGGTCAGAAAGAATGTCCTCCTGATCCCCTGAGCACAGGATATTTGGTAGGCACCCTGCCAGTGGGAGCAATTTGTATTAGGCACAGTCTAACAAAAGTAAAAAGGCTGAAAAAACAGTCTTGCCTCTAAGAAGGAAGAAAGGAGTTTTAGAAAAGAAAAGAGAGGTAGAACAAGAAGAGAAGGAGTGGCCCTGAGCAGCCTGACCAGCCAGCACCAAGCCAGGGCCATCGATGGCCCCTCTCAGCCCCACAGCCCCACTGGGTGGCACGGCGGGATCTTGCTCTGCAGATCAGGAAGTGGGCCTGGAGTCATGACAGGACTTGTCCAGGTTCACAGAGCCAGCAAATGGCTAACAGGGATTTGAGCTCCAGCCTGTCTGATCCCAGAGCTTCTGTTCTCTACTAAGGCACTTGGAGCCTTCTTTATTAGAGAACTCATCTTTCACACACTGGGTGGTGAAGAGCATATCCTGTTGTATCCATCAGGGTCACGGCAGGAAACAGCTGAGCCCCTGAAGATCCGTGAGAATCAAAGGTGTAGGCAAGAGGAGGAAAGCAAATGTGTGGGTCAGGACCTTGTGTAGCTACTACCCCTAGACCTCAGGGGATTAGGAGAGGCTGCAGCTCCTGGAAACTGCAAGGAGGGAGGTCTGTAGAGAGGGCTCCCAGGAGAAGAACTGTGACCTTCAATAGAAGGACACTGCCTGCAGGGTGAAGCAGGAGGCTGGAGAAGAAGTGTCCCTCGCTCACTCACTCCCTGCCCCCTCTCCCTCAGCCTCCAGTTAGGCTCCTCGATGACCAAATCCCACTGACTGGGGAGCCTCTTTTCCATCCAAGTCAGCCTCCCGGGGCAAAAATCAGACTGGGGAAGAGAAGGGAGTGGAGGCGGGGTGGGGGCAATGGTAAGAACAATCCTCCTCCAGTGAAGAACAATCTCAGTACTAAGGCTGCCCCCTCCCAGAGCCAGGATAACGTCCCCAGGGGACGGTTCTAATCTTTGCTAAGAGCCCTTGACAGATAATGTCAGGAGGCAGTAAAGCATCCCTCTGAGCTGCCATGGTAGGACATCCTGGCCATTTTAAAGACGAATGTGTTGAGGTCCAAGGAGACTAAGTGATTGGCACAAACACAACAAGGGATGCTAGAAAGAGAAGATGGAACATTAATTCACTCACTCACATATTTAGTGGCTGTGTCATTATCTAGAGAGCAGCTTTTGTGTCACAAACTGCATATTCAACAAAAAGCCTGGGGCAATGATTATTCTTTTATCCTCCCATGATGCTTCACCCAGGGGTTCAATTCTAAATAGTTATAATCACTGACATTTATTCAGCTCACTATTTGCCAGGGATTGTGCAAAGAACTTGCCTGCATTATCTCATTTAATCCCCACAATAACTCTTGGAGGGAGGTATAATTGTTATTGTCTCTATTCTACAAACAGGAAACCCAGGCTTAGAGAGATTAAATAACTTGTCCAAAGTCACCCAGCTGGGAGGGATGGAACTGAGCTTAGAACCTAGGTCTGTCTGACTTTAGAAGCTAGCACTTAACCTCCGTGCGTTTCAAACTGGTGGCCAATAAGCCAGGTGTGGCCCCACAGACATGCTTTCTTATATTTTTAATGAAGCCCACATTCAAAATTTGAGACTGTACTTTTCCAAATACAGATTTCCTTATTTTTCTTTCCAAGATGTCAGGCGGTTTGGCCACATGGGGCCTGTATTCCTTCCGGGCACAGGCAGCTGTTCACAACCCTGCCTGCCTGTGCAGCTGGGCTCCCGGACATCCTCTGCCTGTCTCCAGAGGTGGTTGGGTTCATGTCCCTTGCTAGGTGGCCTCTTTGCAGTACCATGATGCAGGGTGAGTGCTCCTTGGATGGAGACTGGAACTTTTACCGTAGAGGGTCACCGTTCCTCTCCACTCGGCCAGATCCATGGGAACCCCGCAAACACAAAGGCGCCAGGGCAGTAAACAGCTTATTAGCTGTCACTACACCTTTCCTGGCTGGCCACAGCAACGGAGCATAAAAGGCAGGCCCACCATGTCAGGAAAATGCCCGACCCAAAAAGCTTGTCTCAGTGCAGCCCATGGCAACCCACTGAAGGCAGATAAAACCCTTTCAACAATATCACCTTTTATCTTCGCTTCGTGGGCCAAGGGAATAAAACACAGTTGCCAAACACAAATTAATGTGTAATTATTTTCCTTGCCTGAATCATTTTCTTTCATGTGCCAGAGCATGCTGAGCAAATGGCACCACACCTTGGACTTTAATTGTGGTAATCAGGGCTCTGTGCCACAAGAAAGATTTTCCTAATGCCTCCCTTAGCACTGACTTTCAAGCTGAAGCAACTGAATTTCCTCCTGTTCTTCTCTTCTTTTTAAGGCAAAGAAACATATTTTCAAAGAGGTTCTGAGGCTGCTGCACCCGGTATCATACCTGGCTGGCCCTGGGAAAGGGCCCACCTCCAATACATAAACACAGCCAGCTTTGACAGGTGACTACGTGCTCATGGCTGCTCTTTGCTCTAATTCATTTGGTGGCTAATTATTTGTTAGTAAGTTTAGGACCACCAATCTTTGTATTAATCATATAGTGGGATACATGTTACGTTGTTTATCTGCTAAGATGGCCTTGAAGTTCCAGTTGTGTGCATCCAGGAAGGGGAAGAGGAAAGTGAGGGTTTACAGGGGGCCTCTGTCGAAAGAAACATCAGGAATATTGGTGGCTGTTTCTGATCCTCTACGCGTGTGTTGTAAGTTTTTTGTTTGTTTGGTTTTTGGTTTCTGGTGGTTTCTTTTTTTTTTTTTTTTGAGACGGAGTCTTGTTCTGTTACCCAGGCTGGAGTGCAGTGGTGCAATCTTGGCTCACTGCAACCTCCTCCTCCCAGGTTCAAGCAATTCTCCTCCCTCAGCTTCCCGAGTAGCTGGGATTACAGGCACCCACCACCATGCCTGGCTAATTTTTGTATTTTTAGTAGAGACGAGGCTTCACCATGTTGGCCAGGCTGGTCTCAAACTCCCGACCTCAAATGATCTGCCCACCTCTGTCTCCCAAAGTGCTGGGATTACAGACATGAGCCACCGTGCCCAGCCTGTTGTAAATTATTATGAGCCATTCTTTCCCCTTTCTGCCTTAGCAGATCTAGGGTGGCACTCCCAAGTACTCGGTCATGGTTTGGACACTAGAAATTAGCTATTCTTACAGGAAAACTGCCTGCGTCTTGTCCTCAGGAATGAGATTACGTTTAAAGGCGTTTGTGGAAAATCAAAAACACCGCCACGTTTCTCCATGGACTGTAGCTCCTCAGCCCTGGACATGACCACATCACTCTACGGAGCTCCACCAGCTCCTCCTGGGAGTCCTCTGTTGCCTTTGGGGTTGAGGGAGGACTGTGGGGTTAATGACTTTGTGTTTCCTTCAGTAATAGATGGACTTGGGTGTTGTTTTGAACTTGGACATGAGAATGAGCCCTTGTGTCTAGAATGTTTTTATGCTATCCCTTCTAGTGTTCTTTAAGTGATGGGCCCAAGCCATGGGAGTTCTTATTAACTCAACTGGTGCATAGCAGACAGTCAGCAGCATGCAGTAAAGGACTAAAACTCGCATAAATGAATATTTTAAGAAAGTCTTTCCTGGGAAGGATGGCTGGAGATAGGGTTAGTTCTTTATCTATCTAGGCACTCATGCATTTATTTGTTTATTCAACCGTGATTGAGTGCCTACTCCAAGAACTGGGGATACAAAAAAGAAAGAGATTCAACCCTGTTCTCCAGAGGAGACTGAGGAGTTGGAGAGAAACAGTGGGTCTGGTAGCCACGGCGGGGAGCACCTGGCCAGTGGTGTGCGGTTGAGTGCTTAACAATTAGCTCTCTGAGTGTAGTTCTGACACGATATTTTCATTTGCATTCACAAGATAAAAGTAAAAGAACAAAGACTCTGTTGGAACCCCACTTGTTCATCGATGACATGAGGAATTTCTTCGCTAGATTGCGTAACAGTTTTCAAAGACAGTCATGTGTTGCATAACAATGTTTTATTTGGACTGCATATATGGCAGAGGTTCCATAAGATTATAATGCCATATTATTACTCTCTCTTTTCTATGTTTAGCTATGTTAGATGCACAAATACTCACCATTGTATTATGATTGCCTGCAGTATTCCGGACAGTAACACGCTGTACGGGGTTATAGCCTAGGAGCAATAGGCCATATAGTCTAGACATACAGTCGGCTATCCCCTCTAGGCTTGTGTAAGTACCTCTACGATGTTCTCACAACGACAGACTCACCCAATGAATGCATTTCTCAGAATGTATTCCCACCATTTCCCATCATTAAGCAATGCATGACTGTATTGGAAGACTATTTCTTCAACTTTGGGGAGCTTTTCACAATGTAATAACTACAGACAGGACACACTTGAAGTTTAATCTGCATTGCCAATACTTTTTTTCATCATTTTTTAAACTCTAGATAATCAACACAACAATAAACTGAGCTCTGATTTCCAGCATTTGCCAATTTCCATGGTATAAATACTCCAATCGTGGCCAATTTCAAAGTCACCAATGAGATATCATTGAGAGAGGCACAGTAGCACACTATTATATACAATTTCCACTGTACAGCTGTGATGGCGGTAAATAATCTTAAGAGCATTAGATAATAGTAAAATCCAATAAAATAATTAGGAAGTGATGAGTTTTGAGTATTTACGAGCTGTGTTTTTAATACAATTTACTTAATTATAAGTTTTTATAATTTAATCTTTAATAATTGCTGTATTTAACAACCAGCTTGCAAAATTCCTGACAATTTAATAATTGGCTCTTGTAGGCCAGTAAGGGCAGGCTCTGGCACATTCCTGTATTTAACCCAGCAGGAGAGGTCAGGGAGGGCTTCTCAGAGAAGGAGATTCCTGAGCCAAGGAGAAGTACGTTGTGGTGTAGAAAAGACTATGACCTCCAAAGTCCAATTTCTGCGAGTTCAAATCCCAGCTCTGCCTCTTCCTGGCTCTGTGACCCTGTTGTTAGTCGCTTCCCTATTCAGTACCTCACTTTCCTATGCCTTAAAATGGGTATCAAAATGCTTAAATCACAGGGTTGTTTTGTGGATAAAGTGCCTGGGCTGTACAAGATGCCATCACATACTAACTCTTAATGTAAGACAAGTAGGAATTCAGGGGAAGAACATTCCAGAAAGGGAGATCTAATGCACAAAGGCAGAGTGGGAGACAGTCAAGGGCTTGTGGGAACTGCCAAGTGTTCCCATAGACACAGCACCCATGAACGTGCAAATGAAGCTGGAAGAGAAGGCCTTGAATGTCATGCTCACAAACTTCACCTTGATCATGGAGGCTGGTCCCTAGACTTTAGGGGAGGTGTGGGGATGGGGGCATTTGTTTGGCTTAGTTCTCCATCTGTGAAGTAGAGCTTGCTCAGCCCAGACCATCACCAAGGACGATGGTGGTAATGAAAGAGGCTACCCTTTGAAAAGTGTCTAGTGGTCGGGTATGGTGGCTCATGCCTGTAGTTTCAGCATTCTGGGAAGCTAAGCCAGGCAGGTGACTTGATCCCAGGAGTTTGAGACCAGCCTGGCAACACGGCAAGACCCTGTGTCTATTTTTAAAAAATTATTTTTTAAAAAAGAAAGTATTTAGCACAGAGCCTGGTACACAGTGTACATTAAAGTTAGTTATCATCATTCGTATTCTTTCTAGGGCCCTGCTCAGTGCCTGGGAACAACAGGAGATCAGTAAATGCTTGTAACAAGCATGTCAGGCTGCCTCACACTGAAGCAAAGTTACTGCCCCTGGCCTTGGCATGCAGCTTTCTGGTAGAGCTGGGAGGGCCCCAGGAAGGAAGCTGAGCTGCAGCCAGCCCACATCCACCTGCTATAGCACAGGTGCAGCCAAGGTGCCTTTCTCCAGATCTAGGTCTGGGGGTGCCTTGGGGAATTATCTTCGAGTTCCATGACTGAGCTACTATAAATGTCACAGACAACCCCCAGCTGGTTCTGGGGCGTGTATGACCCTGAAGCACTTTATCACAGCTACCCAAAGACTCACCCCTGGGGTGGCTGTTTCTTCCTGTGCTGGGTAGACTTGGGTTTAACTTAAGAAGACAGAAACCAGAGATTCAGCAGGATTCTTTGGATAATTTAGGGTCCTGCACGCTGTTGTTGAGGAAAGAATCATGGACATTTGCTTCTTTGTTTTGCATGAAGTAACGAGTTTGCCTGTTTACAGAAAGCTCTATCATTCATCTGGCCTGCGCAGACACAGCCAAGAACTTGCTGTTACTTTTTAAATTAAATACCTACTGTGTGCCAGACGCTTTCACAAGGTTAGTTCCAGACTACCACCCACAGTTGGGAGCAATTTCCTGAGAAAAGCCTGGCTAATAGAAGAGAAATTTAGTGTTGATGAGGCATCTGCAACGGTTATTGTCTCATTGAACCCTTAGAACAACTTCATGAAGGCAGTGTTATTAGAGCCATTTTAAAGATAAGGCAAATGAGGCACAGGGAAGTTAGCTGAATAATAACAGTGCTTATTTTTTGAGTGCACGGGACCGTGAAGTGACCTTACCTGCAATAGCCCATTCCCGCTTTGCTGCAGCTGCGTGAAGTACGTGCTATTACTATCACCCTTGTTTTATGGATGAGGACTCTGAAGCTTAGATGGATCTTTGGGGATGAGTGGTGGAGCAAGGGTTCCAACCCTGGGATCACTCCAAACTCCAAGCTTTTAACCACAACTAGCACGGGTCCCAGCGGCAGGAAGTGCAGTCAGGTTTATCCCTAGGGAGCGTGTTCTTCTCCCTATTCACCCGCACCCCTCTATCTTCTTGCAGGCAGCATGGAGATTTTCACCCTCGGAAGGTGGAATGACATGACTCAAAGCTAAGGTTTGAATGGCCACACAGAGCACTGTGTGGATTCAGGGTCATCCACTGATTCTAGGTCCACTTGAGCCAGTTCTCATTCATTTCTAGATTTTAATCTAGAATATTAGAGTGGAAATAAAACCCATCCTTTGTCCTCCCTCAAGCTCCTTCCATTGTCCTCCCGAGGAGATGCAACCCTAGGGATGAGTGAGGAATTGCTGGGTTTCCAGGGAGGGCTGGAGAGAAAGTGCTTTGAACACACTGTGGCAGATGTCATGGTTCCATCTCCATGCTACCAGCTGGGCTGAGAGTGGTTAGCTTCTTGCAGAAGTGCCAGCTTTACAATTTCTCACTGCAGCCTCGGTGCCATGACTGGACCAGGCGCTTCAGAACATACACCTCCTCCCAAACAGCATCTTTTGTGCTTTTCTTTGCTTTTTAAATTTCTCTTCTCTTTTTTTTATTTTTTATTTTGGCCAAATTCACACCAATGTAAGAGAACTCATCCGGACTTCCCAAAGCCACAAAGCATAGGAAGAGTGAGAGGGATCAGAGGGTTGGAGGTGCATGGAAGCATTCAAGACCAAATGCGTACGGTCGGCTAAATGCCACTGGGGGACAGTTTTCCCCATTTTCTTCATGCCTCTATGGAATCTGGTTTTCACAATGGAAATATGGCCATGAATGACTGCTGGACTCCAGTTCAAAAGGCTCATTTCTGAAATAACCACTAAAGAACTTACTTATGTAACCAAACACCACCTGTTTCCCCAAAACTATTAAAATATAAAAATGAAAATAAAATAATAATTTAAAAAATATAAAAAAGAAAATAAAAAGCCTTACACAATACAAAAATTATATCTAAGGTATTACACAGGTATTAATACTGGTGTTGTATATCCCAAAGATTTCATATAAATGATTCAGTTATCTCTACTAAAACAAAAACAAAAACAAAAAAAGTCTCATTTCTGAGAAGAGAGAGGAATTGAACTTGGAGCCTTTAGAATCCATTCAGCTCTGCTATCTGACCTTGGGCAAGTAACTTAACCTGGGAGAATACAGACAGGGCTGGTTAAACATTCTTTTAGCCTCTCTGAAGTGGAAACTATTATCATGCCCATATTACAGACAAGAAAACTGAAGCACAGAGGGGTTTAAATAACTTGCCCTATGTCATACAACTAAAAAGTGACAGAGCCAGGATTCAAACCCAGGACCTCTGGCTCAAATACTCATTTCCCTCCCCTTCTGTTCCTATGGCTGAATCTGGATTTGATAACTGGTCTCAACCTAGAACTTTCCAATGTCATCCTTCTTCCTTTGAGAATCTCGGAGGTGGGAGATCCGAGAGAGGACTGGCCAATCCACACGAGAAGCCCAGAGAGGAATCCTCCACTGTCAGTTTCCTGCCCCCAGCCCGTTACATAAGCACAACCTTTCCACGGTAGAACATTTTCAAAATACAGGTAAGCCAAAGTAATAAATTATAAACCATCCATAATCCCACCCACACAAAGGTAACAACTCTTAACACCTGATGAGTGTTATCTCCCACATCTTTCCATGTATATAAATAGGTACTTTTTTACATCTAACAAAAAACAGTATTATGTGATACATAAGCTTTTGTTTTGATGTTTGGTCCTGGCGTGGAAATAGCCTTATGAATTCATGTGATTATATTAATAGATACACATTGCACAAACCATTTAGATGATGCAGGAAATGATGAAGAATAAAGTAAAATATCACCCCAATCTCACCAGCCTGAAGTAATCACCGTTTACCTTGTCGTGTGTCTCTTTCTCAGCCTTTCTCTACGGAGAACAATTTATATATACTACATTTTTACTCCGAATGGGACCATACCGCTAGCTTTTTGAGTGGTTATTTTTTCTGTAATATTATATTGTGGGCATTTCCCCGTGTCAATAAATACAGCCCTACGTTACGGTTTTCAATGGCCATGCAATATTATATTTTATGCAGGTGTCATAATTTGTTTAACCATTCTCTCATTGTTAGTCATTTAGATTATTTCTAACATTTTCACTTTACAAACAGTACAGTGATGAACAACCACATGGCTGAGATTTTGAGCATTCTGAGTTGTTTTCTGAAAATAAATTCTAAGGGGTAGCATGGCTGCATTTAAAGGCATGCCTGCTTTAAAAAGCTATATATTTGGCTTTGTGCAGTGGCTTATGCCTATAATCCTAGCACTTTAGGAGGCCAAGGCAGGAGGATCACTTGAGCCCCAGAGTTCAAGACCAGCCTGGGCAACATGGCAAAACCTTGTCTCCTCAAAAAATAAAAATGTTAGCCGGGCGTGGGGGCATGCACCTACAGTCCCAGCTACTTGAGAGGCTGAGGCAGGAGGAGAATCACTTGAGTCCAGGAGTTTGAGGCTGCAGTGAGCCGTGTTCATGCCACTGCACACCAGTCTGGGAGAGAAAGCAAGACTCTGCTTCAAAAAAAAAAAAAAGTTTATGTACTTAAATTAAGAACCCTGCTCCTGGGACACCGCTATGTGAAGATTTTCAAGAACAAGGAAAAGCTCATTTATCATGGAATCCATCAGCCAACTGCGTCCTGTCCGCAGTGAGAACTCTAGAGGATAAATTTGAATACTTAGCATGTATTTCCCCCCATGAAGAGGGAATGCTCCATCTCAGGTGGACTCAAACTCTTTCTTTTCCCTCCCAAGCATAGCATGCATGTTTTCACCCCTAGCACAGAGGTCAGCCAGGCTTGCCTCAGCTCTTGAGAATCAAGTGGTATTTCATCAAAACTCCATCATCATGTCTTTCTGATCTTTCTAGATTCCAAGGGCTCACTCTCACGTTTCAGCTCCTGGTCCTACTGCACACCACTGTCCTTCCCCCAGGTCACCCTGGGCATATTGTAGCCAGCTCCCACAGCAAAGCACTATACATCGAGCATTTCGTAAGTCACTGCTGTGTTTTCTGGAGGATTCTAAGGAGGAATCGTGTACCCGTTAGTCATCTCCAAAGTTTCAGATTCTCTCTTCTTCGAAGTTCTGCTGCCAATGGGGAGTCTCTTTCTCTCCTTCATAACTATGCACACCATCTAACTTACTGTCTCCTCTCTTTCCTCTTTAGGTTTCTCCCTGGAAACTTAAAATCTATTACTTAAACATTCCCTTAGAGTCTCAAACTCCACCCCAAATGAGATATCAAGACATTTCTTCCAAATTAGTGCAATGCTGTATGAAAGAATTTCGTTGACTAAATTTTTCTACAGCTGCTTTATGCATCTCTGTTTTATTTATAATAAATCTATCAGATGGTCTCAATTTAAAATAGTTTGTTCAGTAGTGCCCATAAACCTAAGCTATGTCCTTAGAAATACCAATAATATTTTATTGTTTAAATTGCCTCTTCCAACCGAAGTGGGTATATAGATAGTATATAGAAGAGTACCTCTTCTCCTCCAAATAATTGCATTTGTGTACCCTGATTTGGGTTCTGAAATTACACTGAGAACACATATACACAAACAAAAGGAAATAAAATTTATACAATTTCAGCTCTTATTTCAACATTCTACCTGCATTATGATTACTTGTTTGTAGTTACATATTCACCTTCATCCCCCACTGGATTGCTCATTTCTTTGAGGCAAAGACAAAATTACTCTAGCCCCAGCCCGGCATGGTGTCTAAGACAAAGTTACCCTACAAAATATGCCAACTAACTTAAATTGTTGTGATGGCCTTTGGTCCTTGGGGTGTTCATAAAACTTCTCAGGTGAGTTCATGTGAACAATACTACTGTCACTGACATATACAAAGTTAAATAGACAGTGTCAATAATGAGCTTTGCAAATGTTTGGGATATTTTCCATTTTAGGAGTTGGTTCCTCTCTTATACTATCAGACTGTAAACAGATACCTGACTCTGAAGATCCATGGGTTTGGATATTCCAGGCAAGGCTCTTCCCCCAGGTGATTCACAGTGGGATTGGCCCTTGAAGTTGAAGGGTCTTCTTCAGTTTCTGTCTCTCAACTCATCTGGTTTCCTGAATCGAATCAGAATTTGATTTCAACTCACAGTTGAGGGATGTTTCCTAGCTACAGAATCCAAGACTTTCTAGAAGGCAAGAATTACAAGCTTATTTTGAGAGGTTTTTTTGGGGGGCGGTGCTGGGGCTCAAACAGGGCTACACTCTTCTACCCTGTCTTCAAAATTATTTCATTTTACATAGTATTTCCTCTCACTTTTCCCAAAATAAAAAGAAAACATAAAATTTGGAGGAGAACAAACCCTATCTTTAACCCTGCATAAAGCTTCCTACAAGATGAGATCTATCTTTGATTAGAAAATTATTATTTGGGGGCGGGTCCAAGATGGCCAACTAGAAGCAGTGGTGTTTGGAGGCTCCCATCAGAAAAAAAAACAAAAAACATAATAAGTGTGTGAATCCTTCACCGGCAGCCAAGGTATCCAGGTTCTTTCATCAAAATTGACTAGATTTCTCTCCATGGGTCACGCCATGGAAAGAAGGAAGAACAGTGTGGTGTGACAGCCTACTTGAGAGCCACACGGGGCAGGGGAACCCCCTCCCCTCAGCCAAGGAAGGCAGTGAGTGAGCACACTACCCAGCTGAGCTGGGGAAACTGTGCTTTTTCCACAGAACTGCGCAACCCACGGATCAGAAGATCCCACTTGTGAAACCATGCCACTGGGGCCTAGCTTCCCAACCCCAGAGCGTGCAAATTTTTACAGCCTCTCAGCTGGAATCTGCTCAAGCCTACCAAACTCCCAGTGAGAGGGGCAACCAGCACCAGCTGTGGCTGCCTGCTGTCTAAGTTATTTAAGCTCCTTCGGGGAGAGGCAGCAACCAGCACTGGGACTCACAACTGCCTAATACACTAAATTCCCTGGGGGGTGGGGAAGGGCAGCGACCATTTCTATAGCTTCAGGCTCTGCTTTTCCCCTGCCGGAGTCAGGGAGTCTGGACAGCTTGGTCCCAAGATTTGTCCCCACAGCACAACACACCGGCTCTGGCAGTCTGTGGCCAGAGCGCCTCTTCAGGCCTAACCCTGACCCATCCTTTCTCATTGGGAGGGGATTCTCTGCAGGAAATCCAATAACTCCCACCAGAGGCTCAGGGACAAAATTCAGATCTCCCTGGGCCTGAGCCCCTAGGGGGAGGGGTGGCTACAGTCTCTGCAGACCAGCCAACTTAGCCTCTCCTCCTAGTAGTTGTGAGGAATCCAAGAAGCCCAAACGAGTAGGTTCCCCTCTAGCGAAGCACACCCCCTCCATTAAGGGACAAAATACTTCATTAAGTGGGTCCTGCTCCCTGTGCCACTCAACTGGGTGAGACCCTCCAACCGGGGTTGTCAGACACCCTATACAGGAGTGATCCTACTGGCATCATGTTGGTGCTCCTCGAGGTCAGAGGTCCCAGAAGAAGGAGGAGGCACCCATCTTTGCTGTTCTCCAGCCTCCTTAAGTGACATATCCAAGCACAAGAGTGAATCAGATGAGTAGGGCCTGAAGTGAACCCCCAGCAAACTGCAGCAGCACTACAGAAGAGAGACCTGACTATTGAAAGAATAACAAACAAGCAGGAAGCAACAACTACAGCATCAACAGCAACAACAAAAAGGCCCCCACAAAAACCCATCCAAGGGTCAGCAGCCTCAAAGACTGAAACTAGACAAACTCACAAAGATGAGAAAGAATAAATGAAAAAAATGCTGAAAACCCAAAAGGCCAGAGTGCCTCTTCTCCTCCAACTAATTGCAACCTCTCTCCATCAAGGGCGCAGAACTGGATGGAAGATCAGATGGACGAATTGACAGAATAAGGCTTCAGAAGATGAGTAATAAAAAACTATGCTGAACTAAAGGAGCATGTTCTAACCCAATGCAAAGAAGCTAAGAATCTTGACAAAATGTTAGAGGAATTGCTAACTAGAATAACCAGTTTAGAGACGAACATAAATGACCTGATGGAGCTGAAAAACACAGCACGAGAACTTCGTGAAGCATACACAAGTATCAACAGCCAAATTGACCAAGCGGAAGAAAGGATATCAGAGATTGAAGACCACCTTACTGAAATAAGACAGGCAGACAAGAATAGAGAAAAAAGAATGAAAAGAAATGAAGAAAGCCTTTAAGAAATATGAGACTTCATAAAAAGACCGAACCTACGATTGACTGAAATACAAGATGGAGATGGGTACAATCGAAACAAGCTGGAAAACACACTTCAGAATCGTATCCAGGAGAACTTCCCCGACTAGCAAGACAGGCCAACATACAAATTCAGGAAATACAGAGAATACCATTAAGATACTCCATGAGAAGATCAACCCCAAGACACATAATCATCAGATTCCCCAAGTTCGAAATGAAGAAAAAACTGTTAAGGGCAGCCAGAGAGAAAGGCCAGGTCACCTACAAAGGGAAGCCCATCAAACTAACAGCAGACCTCTCAGAAGAAACTCTACAAGCCAAAAGAGATTGGGGGACAATATTCAACATTCTTAAAAGAAAGAATTTTCAACCCAGAATTTCATAGCCAGCCAAATTAAGCTTCATAAGCCAAGGAGATATAAAATCCTTTACAGAGAAGCAAATGCTGAGGGATTTTGTTACACCAGGCCTGCCCTGCAAGAGATCCTGAAAGAAGCACTAAATATGGAAAGGAAAAACTGGTACCAGCCACTGCAAAAATGCACCAAAATATAAAGACCAATGACACTGTGAAGAAACTGCATCAACTAGTATGCAAAATAACCAAATAGCATCATGATGACAGGATCAAATTCACACATAACAATATTAACCTCAAATGTAAATGGGCTAAATGACCAATTAAAAGACACAAACCGGCAAAGGGGTCAAGACCCATCAGTGTACTGTGTACTCAGGAGACCCATCTTACATGCAAAGACACACACAGGCTCAAAATAAAGGGATAGAGGAAAATTTACCAAGCAAATGGAAAGCAAAGAAAAAAAAAAAAAAGCAGAAGTGGCGATCCTAGTCTCTGACAAAACAGACTTTAAACCAACAAAGATCAAAAAGACAATGAAGGGCATTACATAATGGTAAAGGGAACAATCCAACAAGAGCTAACTATCCTAAATATATATGCACCTAATACAGGAGCACCGAGATTCACAAAACATGTTCTTAGAGACCTACAAGGAGACTTAGACTCCCACACAATAATGGTGGGAGACTTTAACACCCCACTGTCAATATTAGACAATTCAATGAGACAAAAACCTAACAAGGTTATTCAGGACTTTAACTCAGCTCTGGACCAAGTGGACCTAGTAGATGTCTACAGAGTCCTCTACCCCAAATCAACAGAATATACATTCTTCTCAGTGCCACATGGCACTTATTCTAAAATCAACAACATAATTGGAAGTAAAACACTCCTCAGCAAATGCAGAAGAACTGAAATCATAATAAACAGTCTCTTAGAACACAATGCAATCAAATTAATCAAAACTCAGGATTAAGAAAATTACTCAAGGCCGGGCGCGGTGGCTCACACCTGTAATCCCAGCATTTTGGGAGGCTGAGACAGGCAGATCATGAGGTCAGGAGATCGAGACCATCCTGGCCATCACTGTGAAACCCCGTCTCTACTAAAAAAACAAATACAAAAAATTAGCCTTGCTTGGTGGCAGGTGCCTGTAGTCGCAATTACTTGGGAGGCTGAGGCAGGAGAATGGCGTGAACCCAGGAGGCGGAGCTTGCAGTGAGCCGAGATCGCGCCACTGCACTCCAGCCTGGGTGACAGAGCGAGACTCTGTCTCAACAAAAAAAAAGAAAAAAAAAAGAAAAAAGAAGAAGAAGAAAATTACTCAAAACCACACAATTACATGGAAAATGAACAACCTGCTCGTGAACAGCTCCTGGGTAGATAATGAAATTAAGGCAGAAATCAAGAAGTTCTCTGAAACCAATGAGAACAAAGAAATGACATACCAGAATCTCTGGGACACAGCTAACACAGTGTTAAGAGGGAAATTTATAGCACTAAATGCCCACATCAGAAAGCTGGAAAGATCTGAAATGGACATCCTAACATCACAATTAAAAGAGCTAGAGAGGAAAGAGCAAACTAATCCAAAAGCTAGCAGAAAACAAGAAATAACTAAGATCAGAGAAGAATTGAAGGAGATAGGGACATGAAAACCCCTCCAAAAAAATCAACGGACCCAGGAGCTGGTTTTTTGAAAAAATTAACAAAATAGATAGGCCTCTACCTAGATTAATAAAGAAGAGAGAGAAGAATCAAATCGACACAATAAAAAATGATAAAGGAGATATAACCACTGACCCCACAGAAATACAAACTACCATCAGAGAATATTATAAACACCTCCACACAAATAAACTAGAAAATCTAGAAGAAATGGATAAATTCCAGGATGCATACACCCTACCAAGACTAAACCAGGAAGAAGTTGAATCCCTGAATAGACAACAAGCTCTGAAATTGAGGCAGTAATTAATAGCCTGCCAATCAAAAAAAGCCCAGGACCAGATGGATTCATAGCTGATTTCCACCAGAAATGCAACCAGGAGCTGGCACAATTCCTTCTAAAACTATTTCAAACAATTGAAAAGGAGTGACTCTTCCCTACCTCATTTTTATGAGCCAGCATCATCCTGATACCAAAGCCTGGCAGAGACACAACAAAAAAGGAAAACTTCAGGCCAATATCCCTGATGAACATCGATGAGAAAATCCTCAATAAAATACTGGCAAACCAAATCCAGCAGCACATCAAAAAACTTATCCACCACGATCAAGTTGGCTTCATCTCTGGGATGCAAGGCTGGTTCAACACATGCAAATCAATAAATGTAATCCATCATATAAACAGAACCAAAGACAAAAACCACATGATTATCTAAATAGATGCAGAAAAGGCCTTTGATAAAATTCAGCTTCCCTTCATGTTAAAAACTCTCAGTAAACTAGGTATTGTTGGAACATATCTCAAAATAATAAGAGCTATTTAGGACAAACCCATAGTCCGTATAATATTGAATGGGCAAAAGCTGGAAGCATTCCCTTTGGAAACCGGTACAAGACAAGGATGCTCTCTCCCACCACTCCTAGTCAACATGGTACTGGAAGTTCTGGCCAGGACAATCAGGCAAGAGAAAGAAATAAAGGGTATTCAAATAGGAAGAGACGCTGTTTGCAGATGACATGATTTTATATTTAGAAAACCCCATCATCTCAGCCCAAAAACTTCTTGAACTGATAAGCAACTTCAGCAAAGTCTCAGGATACAAAATCAATGTGCAAAAATCACAAGCATTCCTTTACACCAACAATAGGCAAGCAGAGAGCCAAATCATGAATGAACTCCCATTCATAATTGCCACAAAGAGAATAAAATACCTAGGAACACAGCTAACAAGGGATGTGAAGGACCTCTTCAAGGAGAACTACAAACGAATGCTTGAGGAAACAAGAGAGGACACAAACAAATTGAAAAACATTCCATCCTCATGGATAGGAAGAATCAATATTGTGAAAAAGGCCATACTGCCCAAAGTAATTTATAGATTCAATGCTATTCTCATCAAACTACCACTGACATTCTTCACAAAATTGGAAAAACTATTTTAAATTTCATATGGAATCAAAGAAGACCCCATATAGCCAAGACAATCCTAAGCAAAAAGAACAAAGCCAGATCATGCTACCTAACTTCAAACTATACTACAAGGCTACAGTAACCAAAACAACATGCTAATGGTACCAAAACAGACACATAGACCAATGGAGCAGAACAGAGACCTCAGAAATAACACTGCACATCTACAACCATCTGCACTTTGACAAACCTGACAAAAACAAGCAATGGGGAAAGGATCTCCTATTCAGTAAATGGTACTAGGAAAACTATGCATATGCAGAAAATGCAGAAAACTTAAACTAGACCCCTTCCTTACATCTTATACAAAAATTAACTCAAGATGGATTGAAGACTTAAATGTAAAACCCCAAACCATAAAAACCCTAGAAGAAAACCTAGGCAATACCATTCAGGACATAGGCATAGGCAAAGACTTCATGACAAAAACACCAAAACCAATTTCAACAAAAGCCAAAATTGACACATGGGGTCTAATTAAACTAAAGAGCTTCTGCACAACAAAATAAACTACCATCAGAGTGAACAGGTAATCTACAGACCGGGAGAAAATTTTTGCGATCTACCCATCTGACAAAGGTTTAATATCCAGAATCTACAAGGAACTTAAACACATATCCAAGAAAAAAAAAACATCAAAAAGTGGGCAGAGGATATGAACAGACACTTCTGAAGAGAAGACATTTATTCGGCCAAGAAACATGAAAAAAAAAAAGCTCAACATCACTGATCATCAGAGAAATGCACAATGAGATACCATCTCATGCCAGTCAGAATGGTGATTACTAAAAAGTCAGGAAACAATAGATGCTGGCAAGGCTGTTGGTGGGAATGTAAATTAGTTCAACCATTGTGGAAGACAGTATGGTGATTCCTCAGTAATACAGAACAAGAAATACCATTTGACCCAACAATCTCATTACTGGGTATATACCCAAAGGAATATAAATCATTCTACTATAAAGACACATGTACACATATGTTTACTGCAGCACTATTTACAATAGCAAGGACATGAAAACAACTCAGATGCCCACCAATGATAGAGTGGATAAACAAAATGTAGTACATATACACCATGGAATACTATGCAGCCATAAAAAGGATCATGTCCTTTGCAGGGACATGGATGAAGCTGGAAGCCATCATCCTTGGCAAACTAACAGAGAAACAGAAAACCAAACACCACATGTTCTCACTCATAAGTGGGAGTTGAACAATGAGAACACATGGACACAAAGAGGGGAACAACACACACCAGGGCCTGTTGGGGGTGGGGGGTGAGGGGAGGGAACATAGAGGACGGGTTAACAGGTGCAGCAAACCACCATGGCACATGTATATCTATGTAACAAACCTGCATGTTCTGCACATGTATCCTGGTTTTTTTTTTTAAGGAAAAAAGAAAGAAAATTATTATTTGACCCATCAAAGATTATAAACTTACCTTTCAATACAAAAACTCCATTTGTTCTGAATCTACAACTTGGCAGGTCCTAGCTTTACACAGAGCACCTGCTTACCATGTCTTCATGCAGTAGGGAGAATAATGCCCATTTCAAAGATCAGAAAACTGAAACTCTAGAAGGGAAAGTGATTTGGGGTACTGGGGACCAACTGCTAGTACGAGACTGGACCAGGATATTCTTGCTAATATAAACTTGTAATCATTTTCTAGTTGGTGCTGGATGTATGCCTTTTCTCTCCCGATCAGAATTATTAAGTCCTTTAGGGATATAATGTGGTTAAATTTTGTGCCTCTCCCACAACCTAGAACAGGGTTAACTTCACTTTTGTACATAAAGCAAAACTTGGAGTCTGCCAGCCCCTTTCTCAGAAGCTGCGTTTCCCATTCATTACCAAAGAAAACCCAACCCAAATCTTTGGCTTGATATCAAAAACCCTTACAACTGGCCCTAATCTCTTCTTCAAATATTTTCTCTCAGGATTCCCTTGAACAAAATCTTCATTTCAGCCAAATGGATGTGTTCAGGGTTTCCCAACTCTGCTATGTGCCTTCCTACCCCAGTGCCTTTGCATATACTCTTGCCTCAGCTTGGTCCATCCTCCCCTCCCTTACTCCATGCCTCCACTCCTCTTCACCTACTTACCTCATTTAGGAGAAAAAGGCATAACCAGATTCTGCTGCCAGAGGGTGTACTTCTAGGAAAAGGGCTACAGGGTGTATGGCTGTGCAATTGAGTATTTAAAAAGCAAACATAAAAATAATGTTTTACCCTTCTACCACCTTTTCTGCACATAACACAGTCTGATCACCGATATGTCAATCATATACTGTACACTTTTTCTGCTAATTTTTTTTTCTTTTCTTTTTTTTCTTTTTTTTTGAGACGAAGTTTCAATCTTGTTACTCAGGCTGGAGTGCAATGGCACGATCTTGGCTCACTGCAACCTCCGCCTCCCGGGTTCCATTGATTTTCCTGCCTCAGCCTCCCAAGTAGCTGGCATTACAGGTGCCCACCACCACACCTAGCCAATTTTTGTATTTTTAGTAGAGACAGGGTTTCACCGTGTTGTCCAGGCTGGTCTCAAACTCCTGACCTGAGGTGATATACCCACCTCGGCCTCCCAAAGTGCTGGGATTATAGGCATGAGCCAATGCTCCCAACCTCTAATATATTTTAGTATAGTCTTAATAATAATTTGTCAACAAATATTACCTTTAAAGGCTAAAAACAAACCACTTTGGAGAGCAGTTTGCTTGGGAAGAGTATGCACTTCAGTTTCCCCCCTCCCTGGTCTCTCCACTGTGTTTCTGCTTGGCTACTGGCCCTTCAGCTGAGCACTGTTCTTTATCTTCCCAGCACCAAGTTAGGGACCTCTGTGTCCTCATAGTCTTAGGACTGCACTGTCATAGCACTGACTAAGTGAATTGTAATTGTATTCTGATATTTCATCTTTTCTGCTAGACTGTGAACTCATAAAGGGCAGAGGTTGTGAATATTTATAGCCAGGAACCAGCATGATGTCTGGCACAAGCAGGTATCAGGAAATATTTAATGAAATCCGAGAGGGACCAGGAGCACCTCGTTCTCATCATTGCTTACACTGTCCCTGCTCCGTCCCTGGAAGAGCAATGGCTCCTGGGGAGAGCTGCTCTCAGCCTCACACAGGTCAAAAGACCACTGCTCATGTCTCTGTGGAGCATGTCTCAGCCTCACCAGAACGGATGACATACATGCAAATAGCATGTGTGATGTACACACCTGCTCCCCCCGTGAAACCTGATCCCTGCATCTGGCTGCTGCTGCTGACTTGTGTTTCGTGTCACATCTTGGGAAGAGGCGTCTAGAATTGCCAGCAGTCTTGTTTGCTTGAGTTGTGCCCCTCTCTGGGGTGGGCCTGAAGTGAAACAGCCAGAAAGGAGCTCTTTTCACCCAAATAGGCTGTCGAATTACTGATGACTTCAGATGCCAAGAGGCTTTGATCAGGATTTCTGCACCGGGCATTGTATAACCAGCAACACTTCGACCAGACTGCATTTCATTAGGATGGAAGCTCAACCCGGGCTGCTCTGGATTTTTTTTTTTAAGTCATTTAGCTGGTAATAGCTTGCACAGAAAGAGATGGTTCATTTAGCTCTGCTTTTTGTCCAGTTTTGTGGGGAAGCAAGCCTGTACTGCGGGAGTGGAAGTTGATATATTTTGTGTTCTCTGGATGCTACTGCAGTGGACCGTGCTTTCCCCACCTGTTTTGCATCCATTAGGAAACCTATATAAGGTTTTGATTGTCAAAGTTTGATTAGGTGCTAGCGTTGGAGTTGACGAGGTAGGAGCAAAGCAAGATCAATTTATCCTGCTAACAGCCATTCTCTAACAAGCTGGTATTTGTTAGAAGGCATTTTCATATGACAAATGTTGGAAATTGTAATGGGCTTTAATAAAGTGTAGTAGGCAATCCGTCAAGCACAGGGCTAACCCCTTTATAACGTCGACCACGATGATTGTCTGCAAAGGGATGCTTCTCCCTCTACCAAAAAAGGCAAATAATAACAATAAATCCTAGGGTCCTCTAGGATGAACTAATGAGCTAGTTCCAGGTCACACCCTTAAAAAAAGGGAGCTCTGGATCTTCTGGAAGTGAGGTTGGGTTTGTCTTATGGCATGTGAAGATTGTGGATGATTCTGGCAAAGGATGGACATGAGATTTGGTGCAAATCACTTACTGTGTCTTGTAGTTTTACCATCTATAAATTAAAGAGAGGAGATAATAAAAGGGGGTCTGGGTAACCCTCAATTCTGGGACTCTAAGTCCCTCTTCCTCTTGGGATCTGTGTCATTGGCTGGAAAGGGCCCTGGTCAGAGGTTTGGGGAGCCTGGGTTTGGTGCCTGCTCTGCAGCTCCTCGTGACGTGAGTGTAGGGGGTTGAATAGCGATCATCCCGCACCAGAGACGTGTCCACATCCTAATCCTGGAATCTGTGAATGTGATCTTATTTGGAAAAAGAATGTTTGCAGATGTAATGAAGTTAAGAATTTTGAGATGGGGAAATCATCCTGGATTATCTGAGTGAACCCTAAATCCAACGCTACATGTCCTTGTGAGAGAGAGGCAGAGGGAGATTTGACATAGACAGAAGAGAAGGAGGCAAGGTGACCATAGAGGCAGAGACGGGAGTGATGGAGCCTCAAGCCAAGGAATGCAGGCTACCACCAGAAGGTGGAAAAAGCAAGGAGCATAATTTCCCCTACAGCCTCAGGAGGGAACACTCCCTGCTGACACATTGATTTTTGACTTCCGGCCTCCGGAATTGAGAGAGAACAAATTTCTGCTGTTTCACAGCCACCAAGTTGTGCTAATTCATTACAGTGGCCGTGGTGAGCGTGAAAAGTACTGAAAATTGCTCTGTCTGTCTCCTCTTTGCAAATGTCAAATGAATAACTCTGACCTCACCATGCAGTTGCTAAGAGGAAATTCCACATTAAAAAATGCCCAGCATCATGCCTTGTGTATCAGAGGTGCTCAGCATGGGTAGTTAAAAGGAGAAAAAAAGCAGCATTAGCATTTACTGGAATGTGATCCAGTCAGGATGCTGGAGTTGCAAGGGACAGAGCTACACAATGAATTAGGTTAGGTGTGGTTGAGAATTTATTGGGAGGTCCCTGTACCCGCAGAAAAGCAGACGTACAATTAAATCCCAAAGAAAATAAAAACCAAAGAGGGCAATATCCCCAATTCTCTCTCGGCCTCTCTCTGAGGGCAGATGGCATTATCACTCACTGTGATGGACTTTCACGACCCAGTGAGGGTTCAGCATTTCCTACGGCTTCTGGCTCACATTTTTACAAAAGTGACACTGCCGATCTTCCCTCAGCACTTGTGGAAAGCCTCCCAGGAGGGATTCTGATTGGTCAGGCTGTGCTTAACCCAGAAGAGAGGAGAGGCTGAGCAGATGAAGCCATAGCTGTCCACTTCCTTGCATCTGGCACAGTTTAGGAATGCAGAATACAAATATTGCTTTCAGCAAGCATCATCCTTCCCAGTTTGATTAAATTATTTGGTGGAAATATTCAGAGACAGAGATGTTAAAGCTTTTATGCCATTTGGCATTGTTAAAATACAGCATCTGATTGGGTAACCCAGCCTACTGTGGCTTCCTTTCAGCAGATCCTTCTCCAGCAAACTTGTGTTTCCAACACACACACACCGAAGAGAGGAGGAGAGAGGAAGGCTTGAGTTGTAAAGCAAAAATCGCTGGGCTAGGCTTATGGGATTTGTGTCAAGTTCTGGATTTGCTATTAATTCTCTAGGTCCTAGTTTCCTCCTCTATAAAATGGAGGTTGAGATAAACTTTTTCTTTTCTAACTGAAAATCTCTGAGGTCCCTCAAGGTCTCCAAGGGTATTGATGGAAGCCTCACTTTCATATTGTAAAAGAAGCTGTACACATCCCCATGGTCATGAAATCAACAAGCGTCTTTATTACAGACTGGACTTACCCCAAGGTGGTCACTGTGGCTATTTTATTCTTATCATCAGTTATTCAAATCTGTGCTTTATAAAATTTGGAAGAAATTAATTATTCCATAATAAATGCAATTTTTAAAAAACTGAAAACCTCTTTTAAGACACGTGGACACGAAGAGAGAGACAGGCATGGGAAGAGGAGGGTGGGAGCAGTACAAATCTGAGACTCAGAGAGGTAGAAAGGTTTGCTAAGAAGTCAGCTGACAGGTGAGGTGGGGCATTGGGGCTGGTCAGTCTGACTTCAGATCCACGCATAAAGCCCCAACACCTTGATGTGGGCTAAACCCCTTCCCAGCTCTACTAGGGGTCATGTTCCAGACCTTCTGACGCCCTCACTTCCCCCACCTCCTCCTCCCATCTCCTGTTCAGTGCAGAGTCAGTACACGCTGACCCAAGTCACTCTCCAGGAACCTTCTAAATGGCCAGCCCTGGGAGTAGCATGACTAACCCATAAGGCATTGCCAGGTAATTAACTTCAAGCATTTGCCTAATTAAGCAAAATGTAGAGCATAGAGCACATGAATTCTTTAAACACTACAGAGGATGGAGGGCCTGGGCTAAGTCCAGAGGCTGAGGCAGACTCCATCCCCAGGCTTGCTCACTCCTGGAAGGAGCCAGATGAGTGGCAGAAGCTTGTGGCACCTCTGCATCTGGAAGCAATTATTACTTTCTTTGGTATCCCTCATCCCCTCCTCCCTGAATCATTTGTCTTCCTCTCTAAAGTGTTCCCATGGTACCATGTTCGTCTTTCTAACAAATGACTAATTACATACCATATTATAATTGTTTGATTTTTCTGTCCCTGCCAGACTAAGCCTCTAGCTCAGGGGATGAGGCAGGCTCACAAGAAATAGTGACTAAAGAAGTGAATGAATGAATGAATGAATGAATGGAAAAATAGACCTATTTCTTCTTTTCCCCCTTTACCTGGTGCTTAAATGACATGGTGTCAATTTTCTTAAGAGGCCTGCCTACTAAACAAATCCCTCATATGCGTGTAGCAAGACCAAACTCTGAAATGTGTTACTCATACTCAGAGAATGCCTATGTCATTCAGAGTCTATCAACTTTCTTCACAAGATAAGCAAAATCTCTCCCGGAGCTTTTGACTTTCCATGAGCTTCATCAAAAGCTATGCTAGATTTGTTATAAAAGACCTCACAGGACCTAACAGACATTTACAGAACATTTCATAGAACAGCTGCAGATTACACATTCCTCTTATCAGCAAATGGGACATTATGGAGGAAAGACCATGTGTTAGGCCACAAAACAAGTCTCAACAACTCTTAAAAAGCCTAAATCATATAAAGTATCTTTTCATATCTAATGAAATAAAACTAGAAATCAGTAACAAGAGGAATTTTGGAAATGGTACAAAATACATAGAAATTGGTTGGGAGTCAGGTGTGCTGGCTCACACCTGTAATCCCAGGACTCTGGGAGGCCAAAGCAGAAAATTTCTTGGGCCCAGGAGTTTCAGATCAGCCTGGGCAACAAAGTGAGATCTCTGTCTCTACAAAAACTATGAAAATTAGCCAGGTGGCTAGGCATGGTGGCTCATGCCTATAATCCCAGCACTTTGGGAGGCTGAGGAGGGTGGATCACTTGAGGTCAGGAATTCGAGATCAGCCTGGCCAACATGGCAAAATCCCATCTCTAATAAAAATACAAAAATTAGCTGGGCATAGTGGCACACACCTGTAATCTCAGCTACTTGGGAGGCTGAAGAAGGGGAATCACTTAAGCCTGGATGGCAGAGGTTGCAGTGAGCTGAGATCATGCCACTATACTCCAGCCTGGGCTACAGAGTGAGACTCCATCTCAAAAAAAAAAAAAAAAAAATTAGCCAGGCATGGTGGCATGTGCCTGTAGTCCCAGCTACTTGGGAAGCTGAGGTGGAAGGATCGATTAAGCCCGGGAATTTGAGACTGCAGTAAGCTATGATTATGCCACTGCAGTCCAGCCTGGGTGGCAGAGCAGGACCCTGAAGAAGAAGAAGAAGAAAAGAAGGAGAAGAAGAAGAAGGAAAAAAAGAAGGAGAAGAAGAAGGAGAAGGAGACGGAGAAGGAGAAGAAGGAGAAGGAGGAGGAGGGGGAGGAGGAGGAAACACAAACAGATCAAAACCTATGGGATATAGCAAAAGTGGTATTAAGAGGGAAGTTTATAGCAATGAAAGGAGACTGGTAAATTCCTGGACACAAATAGCCTACTAAGATTTGACCAGAACTAAATAGAAAATCTGAACATACCAATAACACATAATGAGAGTGGGTCAGTAATAAAAGTCTCCTAACAAAGAAAAGCCCAGGACTGAATGGTTTCACTGCTGAATTCTATCAAACCTTTAAAAAAGAGCTAACACCAGTTCTTCTCAAACTATTTGAAAAAATTGAAGAGGAGGGAATTTTCCCAAGCTTATTCTTATGAAGTCAGCATTATTTAATATCAAAGCCAAGCAAGGGCACAACAAAAAAAAGGAAACTGCAGGCTACTATTCCTGATGAACATAGATGCAGAAATCCTCAACAAAATATTTGCAAACTAAATCCAACAGCACATTAAAAAAATATACACCATAATCAAGTGAGATTTAGCCCAAGGAATGCAAGGGTGGTTCAACATATGCAACTCAATAAATGTGATACCTCACATCAACAGAATGAAGTACAAAAATTATATGATTATCTCAATAGATGCAGAAAAAGGATTTGGTAAAATTCTACATTCCTTCATGAAAAATCTCCCAACAAATTAGGTACAAAAGGAACATACCTCAACATAATAAGGGCCATATATGACAGACTCACAGCTAATATCATACTGAACGAGGAAAAGTTGAAAGCTTTTCCTCTAAGCTTGTTGGAACAAGACAAGAATGCCCACTTTCACAAACTTTTATTTAACACAATACTTAGACAAGAGAAAGAAACAAAGGCCATACAAATTGGAAAAATGGAGGTCAAATTGCTCCTGTTTGCAGATAACTTGATCTTATAGATAGAAAAACCTAAAGACTTCACCAAAAAAACCTCTTAGAACTAATAAACAAATTCAGTAAGGTTGCAGGATAGAAAATCAACATATAAAAATTAGTAGTGTTTTTATACACCAATAACTAGATAAAAATGAAATCAAAAAAGCAGTTTTATTTACAATAGTTTAAAAAAATACTTAAGAGTAAATTTAACCAAGAATGTGAAAAATCTCTACAATAAAAACTATAAAATACTGATGAAATAAATTGAAGAGGACACAAACAAGTTTAAAAACAGTTCATGTTCACGGATTCAAAGAATTAATATTATCAAAATGGCCATACTACCTAAGCAATTTACAGATTCAGTGCAATTTCTATGTTCACAAAAATAGAGAAAAAATCCTAAAGTTTGTGTGGAATGACAAAAGAATATCCAAAGAAATTCTAAACAAAAAGAACAAAGCTAGTGATATCACACTTACTGGCTTCAAAATATACTACAAAACTATATCAAAACCATATGTACTGGTGTAGAAAGAGTCACATAGACCAATGGAAAAATGAGAACCCAGAAATAAATCCACAAACTTACAGAAAATTGATTTTGTAAAATGGTGCAAAGAACATATATTGAAAAAAGGACACTTTTTTCAAAAAATGGTGCTGAGAAAACTGAGTATCCATATCCAGAGCAGAAAAATAAAACTAGAATGATACCGTTTTCCATGCATAAAAATGGACTCAAAATGGACTAAAGATTTAAATGTGATCCCTGAAACTATACAATTACTAGAGGAAAATATAGGGGAAATGCTTCAGGACATTTGTCTGGGAAAATATTTTAAGAATAAGACTTCCAAAGCACAGGCAACAAAAGTCTATTTCAACTAATGGGTTCATATCAAGTCAAAAGTTTCTGCACACTTAAGGAAGCAATCAACAGAGTGAAGAGATAACCTGAAGAATGGGGAAAAATATTTGTAAGCTATTCCTCCAATAAGGGATCTAAAATATATAAGGAATTCAAATGACTCAACAGAAAGAAAAAAATCCCATTTAAAAAAATGGGCAAATGATCTGAAAGGATATTTCTCAAAAAAAGACATACAAAGGGCCAAGAAGTGTATGAAAAAATGCTCAACATGACTAATCATCAGGGAACTGTAAATCAAAACCACAGCAAAATATTATATTTCCCTAGTTGGAAAGGCTGTTATCAAAAAGACAAAAAATAACAAGGGAACTTATGTATTGTTGGTTGGAATATAAAATAGTACAGCCACTATGGAAAACAATATGGAGGTTCCTCGAAAAACTACAGATAGAACTTTCATATGATACAGCAGTTCCACTACCGGGTATTTATCTAAAAGAAGGAAAATCAGTATATTAAAGAGACATCTGCACGCCCATGTTTATTGCAGCACTATTTACAATAGCCAAGATATAAAATCAACCTGTTGTGTCTATCAGCTGATGAATGGATAGAGAAAATGTGATATGTATACACAATGGAATATTATTCGTCCATAAAAAACAATGCAATCTTGTCATTCACGGCAACATGGATGAGCCCGGAGTGCATTATGTTAGTGAAATAAGCAAGGTACAGAAAGACTAGCAACACATGTTCTCATTCATATGTGGGAGCTAAAAACATTGATCTCGTAGAAGCAGAGTAGAATTGAGGCTGGAAAGGGTAGTGTAGGGATAGGGAAAGTTTGGTTGTTGAATAGAGAATTACAACTAGATAGAAAAAATAAATTCCAGCGTTCTACAGCACTGAAGGATGACTGCAATTAACAAGAATTTGTTGTATATTTTCAAACAGCTAGGAGAGAGGATTTTGAATGTTCCTATCACAAAGAAATGAAAAATGTTTGAAGTAACGGGTATGCGAATTACCCTGGTTTAATCACTACATATTGTATACATCTATTAAAATATCACTCTGTACCCCATAAATATGTACAATCATTACATGTCAATTAAAAATAAAAAAAAAAAATTTTGGCCAGGTGCAGTGGCTCACACCTGTAATCCCAGCACTTTGGGAGGCTGAGGAAGGCAGATCACCTGAGGTCAGGAGCGCTGGCCAACATGGTGAAACCTCATCTCTACTAAAAATACCAAAAATTAGCCGGGCTTAGTGGCGGGCACCTGTAATCCCAGCTATTCAGGAAGCTGAGACAGGAGAATCACTTGTACCCGGGAGGCAGAGGTTGCAGTGAGCCGAGATCACACCATTGCACTCCAGCCTGGGCAACAAGAGCGAAACTCCATCTCAAAAAAATAAAAAATAAAAATAAAAATGAAAATTTTTTAAAACCCTCACAGATCTTGTAGGGGAAGTGTAAAATGGTCTTTATCACTAGACTAATGGCTCCATGAAGTCTGAGGCTGTGTCTTCCTTTATTTGTTGCTCTAGGTCCAGCGCTTACCACAGAGCCTGGCACACAGAATGCCATACATATATACATACTCACACACATACATACCCATACACCCCCCCACATATACATTTATACACACACACACACACACACACACACATTTCACATACATAAAACCTCAAGCCCCTAACCCCTGCTTCAGCTAGAGAATTTCTGTTTTTATCAGGCATCTGAATACGAATCTTTCTGAAAAAAAGAGTTCTGCTCTGCCACATTAACTTTGACCAACATTCATTGGACTAGATAATGCCTTAGCGCCCTTCCAGCTCTGACAGTCATCAAATTAACACCTGGTCTCATTTGTATAGGTGAAGGATCCACCAAGGATAGGTTTATGGTAATTTGTTATTTATATTATCTCGTGATAGTCTTTTCCAATAGCCAAGCATTCCCAGGTAGATGACAAAAACTAAATGTATTTTATTTTCAACCTTCTCTTGAGCTTCTAAACTTGGAATCTGTGTGCTTGAAGCAGTAGAGAAATCTCCAGAGAGGCTCCTATTTGGCCCATGTTGATCTGTTCCGCTCCAGCTCAAAGGCAGTAGCAGCAGATGACAATCAGCAATGCTTGCAATTCATAGCCATTGCCACATGACTGTCGCCCTAACTGGCACCAGTGTTCAGGCAGTAAAACATGTCCATCCATTTTTCTGTAATGGAATAGACAAAAAATGTTATCCTCCTAACATTGACACCAGAATTCTTCTAAGGGAGGGAATAACCTTTGTTTGAGAAAAGTATCTTTGTAAGTGTTTGTGAGAAGATGTTGAGGTGTTGAAAGTCAAAATATTGGCTGGTTCAACATTCCAGAGGCATGTGTATGTGTACGTGTAGGTATAGGAAGTTGTTCTGTATATGACAAGGAGTGAATTTGTTGCTCCAAAGTGGGAAGCTGGAGGGATGAGAGAAGAAAGAAGAAAGAAGTGGGGAGGGCCGGGTGCTGTGGCTCACACCTATAATCCCAGCACCTTAAGAGGCCAAGGCAGGTGGATCACAAGGTTAGGAGTTTGAGACCAGCCAGGCCAATATGGTGAAACCCCGTCTCTACTAAATAGACAAAAAAATTAGCCGAGCTTGGTGGTGCGTACCTGTAATCCCAGCTACTTGGGAGGCTGAGGCAGAAGAATCGCTTGAACCTGGGAGGCGGAGGTTGCAGTGAGCCGAGATCACGCCATTACACTCCAGCCTGGGTGACAGGACAAGACTCTGTCTCAAAAAAAAAAAAAAAAAATTGGGGAGGAACGGTGGAACAGTGCAAGCCAATAATATTGTGAACAACAGTGACTTACTGGTGTGATAAGTCACAGAAACACCCTCAGGAAATAAAGTGGTCAAAGCACCTTTTCAGAGCAAGGAACCCTGCTGCTGTACTTGATGTGGCTTGCCCTTGTGTGAGATAAACCCCTGCTCTGCATTCTCTCCCTGCTCCATAAACACACACACAGGATGTTTTAAATAAATTCTACGATTGTATCATTTTTGCACAGACATTTTATTCGTATGTGCTTTTTCTTTAAACTCAAAATTTCATCTTAGAAGGACAGAGTGCAGAACAGAGACAACATCCAAGGAGATAAAAACTCAAGGAAATGGAGAAGGATGAGGAGGAGATGAGAATTAAGCCCTTGGTGATAAAGCTTTGGACTTCCACAGGCTCTGAAGAAAGAAACTTGGGACAAAAGTTACCTAATTTTCAGGGAGCACGAAGAACCAGCTGACTTCTAGGCTGCCTGTCCTCAAAACATTTCATTATCCCCGGCTGGCATAGAAATGAACTGCAATGACATGGTACAAGGGACACTGGAGGACTTCTCTTGAGGCCACATTACTTTTCCTTAGACTGTAAGTTTATTTGATGCAGCCGAGAGTGGCTGATGGAGCTAAAGAGGAGGATCACGGCACCAACTCCTCAAGCTAAAAGTTGATGCTCCTGGTCAGTAATTCCCTCAGACCAAGGCAAGGGTGCCCTGCTCTGTGCCCTGAACTTCCCTTTATAGAACCTTACATGTCGAAAGGGTGCCAAAAAATTCCAGGTGCAGGGCATGATCCAAACCGCTCTACATGCATTCATTACGAACACGTTCAGGCCCCTGGGAAAGGCTTTTCCATGTCTTTTGCCTTCTGTCCTTGAAACAAAAGGTAGACAGGTTCAAATGCTGGGAGCCTTTGTGCATTCCACGCTTATCAACACTGAGGTTGCCGCAGCTTCAAAGAGTAGAGAGTATGACAGCTGCAAGAGGGCTTGGGTAAGAGAAAACATAAATTAATTAATTTGCCCAGTCTTTCTTCTTGGATAGTGTAAGTGTATGGTTCCACACAAAAAGGCCAGGTTTTCTATTTTATTACTTTGCTTTGCTTTCCAAATCAGGGGTTGAGGTGAATTTATGAGTTGGCATAGGTTTTGCAACAGTTGCATGTGGAGGCTAAGGGACACTGCAATCTTAAGCCACTGGCTTTACACTCAAATTTGCACCTACTTAGGTCTACATATAACATGCATGAAGCATAATAGTGACTCCATTTTAGCAGCTAGGTGGATATTGAAACAATTTCTTAAAATGTTTAAATGTGAAAATATTTAAAATGTGAAAATATTTAAAATGTTTAAAAATTCAGGCTGGGCATGGTGGCTCACGCCTGTAATCCTAGCACTTTGGGAGGCCGAGACGGGCAGATCACGAGGTCAGGAGATAGAGACCATCCTGGCTAACACGGTGAAACCCTGTCTCTACTAAAAATACAAAAAAATTAGCCAGGCGTGGCGGCGGGCGCCTGTAGTCCCAGCTACTCGGGAGGCTGAGGCAGGAGAATGGCGTGAACCTGGGAGGCGGAGCTTGCAGTAAGCTGAGATCGTGCCACTGCACTCCAGCCTGGGCGAGAAAGTGAGACTCTGACTCAAAAAAAAAAAAAAAAATCAGCTTTTTAAAGAAGGAAATTCTGGTACATGCTATGATATGGATGATCCTGGGACACTGTCTTAAGTGAAATAAGCCAGCTGCAAAAACACAAGCACCGCGTGATTCTACTTCCATGAGGCAATTACAGTAGTCAAGTCCACAGGGACAGAAATTAGAATGGTGGTTGCCAGGGGCTGGGGGAAAAGGGGAATGAGGCATTATTATTTAGTAAGTGCAGAGTTTCGGTTTCATAAGATGGAGAGTTCTGGAGATAAATGGTGGTGATGGTGGCACAACAATGTGAATAATTTAATCCCACTGAACTATATTTTAAAATGGTTAAAATGGGCCGAGCGAGGTGGCTCACACCTGTAATCCCAGCATTTTGAGAGGCTGAGCCAGGCAGATCACCTGAGGTCAAGAGTTCAAGAGCAGTCTGGCCAACATGGTGAAACCTCGCCTCTTCTAAAAATACAAAAATTAGCCAGGTGCAGTGGCGGGCGCCTGTAATCCCAGCTACTCGGGGGCAGGCAGGAGGATCGCTTGAGCCCGGGAAGCAGAGGCTGCCGTGAACCAAGACTACTGTACTCCAGCCTGGGTACAGAGCGAGACTCTGTCTCCAAAAAAAAAGAAAAAAAGAAAAAGGAAAGAAAAGAAAAATAAAATAAAATATGGTTAAAATGATAAATTTTATGTTATATATGTTACTGCAATTTTAAAATATATATATATACACAAAATTAAATAAATTATATCTTAACATCCTGCTCTTACAAATAATTCTACTTTTTATATTCATTAATTATAATTTATATTTTGCCTTTTAATTTTAATAAATAATTTTGAATATTTTAGAAGAAATTTCTTTTTAGAAAATATATAATGGAAAAATCCTTTTTATTGTTTAGCTCTTTTCAGTTACTTTATGTTTTTGATACAATAGATCCACATTTTAAATACTTTAAGTAGAAATAGTTTAATTAACAGTTAAGTTGATTCTCAACTTTTAAACGTTTAGACACAGGATAAGCTGCCCTCCATCTGGCTCGTGTTCTGGGTCCTGCAGACAGAGGAGCCTCCCGCTGGTCTGATGATGGGTCCTCCCTGAGGACCCAGCTGCTTCCCAAGCAGCCTGTTGCTGTTGCTCTTGATATTTATTCTGTCCAGGAAGACTTTCTGCCCATTCTCTGCCTCCTGAATGCCTAACCATACCTCAAAGCCCAGCTCTGATGACCTCCTCCAGGAAGCCCTCAGTCATTCTGACAGAATAAATGTGCCCATCTGTGTCTACCCCTCTATTACTACGCACATTGCATGCATTATTATTTGCTTCCTCATCTGTTTCCTGCTCCAGGCTGTAAGCTCCTTGAAGTCAGCTACTACGCCTCACTCATCTTTAGTCCCCAATCTCTAGCTCCATGAAGTGAATCCACAAATGGCTGTCGAATAACTTTACATTTTCTCGATAATTCAGTCATTGTTTTAAATAGAAGGAGCTATAGGACTGAACGGAACTCTTCTAAGCACTAAAAATTCTCTTTAGAGTTTGTTTTGGGGGGCAATGCATTCTTAGAGCGCCATTCGTTAATCTGGCTACCTGTGCCCAACACCTATTATCACCTTTCTGATTTGCTGCTTGAGAAAACAAAGATCAAACAGGTTCTGAGTGAGGAGGAACTGATGGCTCACCTCTGAGGATGATGCATGGACATTAGTGCATGAGCTTGGGGACAGCTAGTCCAGCTCCTACAAGACTCTATTGCTTCTGCCAGCTGGGTGAGGGTGCCAGAAAGGGAGGGTGATCTTCTCTCCTTGTTTGCCTGTCATCACCCAGGTTTACGCCTATCGTCCCAGCATAATTATTAATATTACCCACTTTCACTCTCAAATGTGTCCCAGTTTCACAATAAGTTGTATGATCAACTATAGTGAGTGATCCCTTAAAAAAAATTGATGTGACATTGCATTCCCTAGGGCATGTCATGGTCGTTTTTAAAAAAATGGAGAAATGAGAACGATGTTCTAACCTTCTAAATTCTACATGGTGACTGGTTCTTTTACCTTCTCAAATCAATCCATTTTCATAACCCTGAAAAACCTGGGTGCACTGAGCTTCCCAGACAATCCCTCCCTTCCCGACATCCTTCCCCACCTCCTTGCCCGCCACCCTACCTCCCCCTACACATAAATATTTGTGAAATTCAGAAAACCATATTATTTTATTTTTGTTTTAGAGACAGGGCCTCATTCTGTCATTCAGTTTGGAGTGCAGTGATGTGATCATAGCTCAACGCAGCCTCATCCTTCCGAGCTCAAGCAATCCTCCCACCTCAGCCTCTTGAGTAGCTGGGACTACAGGTGTTCACCACCACATCTGACTAATTTTTTAAAAATATTTTTAGTAGAGATGAGCTTTCTCTGTATTGCTCAGGCTGGTCTCAAACTCCTGGGCTCAAGCAATCCTCCTACCTTGGCCTCCCAAAGTGCTGAGATTACAGGCGTGAGCCCTTGCACCTGGCCCAGAAACTATAATCTTAGAAGTAACTGGAATGTAAGCTTTTGAAGGGAAAGTAGTATGTTGTACAACTTTGCCAAGGTGAATAATATGGGATGGAATAAATGTGAGTCTGAAAAACAGTCTGTTTGTGACCTGGGCTGACACACTTTTGCTTAGAGGTATATAAGGAATGCGTTATCCAGAGCTCGTTCAGGGACTACAACCCAACAGCTGGGCCTCCTCCAAGCTGTCCTGGATGAATCTTTCCACCAGCCCTCTGGTGAGAGAGGAATCCTGCCATCGGCTTCCTTCCCTGCCCACATTCCTCTGTGGTCTAATAAGCACGCACATACCCTTTGATTCTTCTGTCGCTTTAAGGGATGAGGAGAGGGGAACGCTGAGGAAAATACCAATTCATACTGTACCTTTACAAAAGCAAAAAAGAAGAAAGAGGGAGCCATAATTACTCTCTGCCCCCAGGTCCTGACGGAGTGGTGAGTCTCTCAGACACCTTAAGTAGGCGCCACAAATTGTGTAAGAGCTGAACTGACGGCCTGCCTGGGCCACGTGACAGCCATATCTGATAATTTTGGCAAGGTGAGGTGGGATGGTGAGGGGCCAGGACCCAGGAGGCAGAGAATGGGGCAAGGAAGGGGACAACAAAAGCCTGGAAAATGAAGAATAAGAGGGGCATGGGAATATTGATCCAATGGCATAGCAATATTGATCCCTATTCCAATTCCATGAATTGAGGGCCCTTCTGCCTTGTGCCTTGCTCTGGGCTGCCTGGTGCAGGATGAGGCTGCTTCAGTACTTGCCCATTCCCCTCATTCCTGGGCCCCAGTCTTCATGCTTTCCCTATGGAAAACTATAAATTGTCCCTCCTTTCTTGCTAGTAGGGCAGCCCATCCACCTCCTGAACTGGGATTTTGAAGATTCCTGCTTGTGGGGGTGGGTGGGGGTCGTGGGAGGCAAAAATGGGCAAAGGAGTCCAACGCTAGTTCCTTCCCCCTCCTCTGTGCCAGACCTGTCCCCACACAGTCACATATTTTTTCCTTGTGTCATTCTTACCAGAACCGGAAGCGGTGATTTCTATTGCTGTTTTGCACAGAAGCACAGATGCTCACAGAACACAAAAAGGCTATAGCTTGGCTTTGCCCGTGAGCAGCAGAGCTGGGGTCTGAACCCAGACACATCTGGGCCTCTCCAGAGGGTCCAGCACCTGTTTAACCCTAGGTGCACAGACGCCCTCTCGCCACACTCACCCTCCCCTCTTTCGATGTCTTGCCAGTTCTCACGTCCAAGCCTGGACTCCTGCTGCCCCCTGCCCCACCCACAGCTCCTTCTCTACACGTGGATTTCTAGGCTACCCCTCAAAGTCCAGTGCTAAGATCCTGTTCTCGGACCACTCCCCAGTCTCAAAGCTGCAAGGGTTTTCTATTCTCTCAGCCCTTTGTATGTCAATTATGACCTACACTACATTTTTTAATGCTAAGATAATTTTTTCCATATTTTATCCTTTCTGATATCAGAATATGAATGTGTGACGTACTGATGTATGTTTCCTAAAATGATGCTCTTGAGTCAATTGTATTTCTCACAGTTGATGGGTCATAGTAGTGAAGACGCCTGGCTGGTGTGAAAATTAGTCCTTGATGCATCTGTCTCCCTCCCCCCTTGGTGAGCTTTCAGGCAGGAGCCCATGTTTGGTCTCCTTTGCGTCTCAGTAGCAGCCCAGGGTGGGAACCCTGGGCTTCTCAGTAAATGCACTTGACAAGTAAAAATGCTTGTATGTGTTACTAACAGAAGGGTCTTATTTAATCCTTAGATAGACCCTGTGAAGCATATATTATTTCCTTTAAGAAGGTCATTATTTTTCCCATTACAGAGGGGAAATGAAGGCTTTAGTAATTTTCCCCAGGTCACACAGCTAGGAAGCAATAGAGTTTATTTGCACTTGCACAGTCTGGACATATTGGTGTTGGCAAACAAACTCTATATGATATGGAAAAAGGAAGAAAGAACACTCAAAGTAACTGTAAATTAAACAAGGCATACTGGAGCTCAATATAAGTATATAAGCTTCAAAGTCCATTTCTTGACTGTGACATTCATATATGTGTATTCAATTGTCTACACAGACAACTACAACTACAATGATTTTACAGGTATAATTACAAGTATAATGCCAGCTGGCTACATCTCACTAACAATAAAGGGACAATTAGAGCCTTAATCTGGCTAATGCAGACCACAAGCCTGGCTTCTGGGGGGCAGAGGGGAAGAATTTTCTCTATCTCGCTTCCAAGCCCAGAATTCTGCTTGGTTCCAAGGCAAATGTGCAGCTTTGCTTAGAATTGATGCCTCACTGGTTTGAAACTGTGCCAGGTACTGCTTCGTGCTTTATATGTATTTTAATTTCCTGGTATTCTTTGGCACTGTGTCATTTCACTAAGGGGACTCTGCCACACTTTCAAATAGTTCAATAAAGGGCAGGTCATTGTGCTGACTGGTTGGAATTCCAGTGTTCACATCTGATCCTCTCCATGCAGCCAGGGTCAGGAGAAGTAGAACAGGTATTTCAAGGTTCTTATCTCCCAGGACAGTGAAAATGAACATATAATGAACATATAATGAACAGAGCCTGTTGCAGAGGGCGAGACAAACAACTGCTGACCAAAGCAAGAAAGCAAGCAAGCAAGACAAGAAGAAAGAAAGAAAGAGACAGAGAGAGAGAGAGGGAGGGAGGGAGGGAGGCAGGAAGAGAGAGCTGCCAATCTTATATGGACCTGTACCAAGATGGAATGATGGCCTAGACTTCAGAGTAAGAGTCTAGCACAGTGGTTAAATGGCCTGGATTCTGGAGTCAGGACAACCCGAGTTGAAAGATTGGATCTGGCTCCTTTTGTAAGAACTTGAGGGAAGCTCCTTCCTTAATCCTTGAAAGCCTCGATTGCTCCATTGGTAGAGGAGGATGATCACAGTACCTGCCTCCAAGGTTTATTTCAAGGACTAAAGTGAATCCAAAGTCCTTAACCCACTGCCCAGCTGATAGTGAGCCTCAGTAAATATGAACAATTATTACATTCTCATTTTCCTATTTTTTAGTAGCTCTCATTTTTTTACAGCAGATTTAGGTTCAGACCAAAATTAAGTGGCAAGTACAGAGATTCCCTATACTCCCTGTCACAACACATGGACAACCTTTCCCATGATTAACATCCCACACCAGAGAGGACATCTGTTGTAACTGATGAGCCTACGTTGTCACATCATTATCCCCCAGAGTCCACAGTTTACAAAGATTCACTCTTAGTGTTGTACATTCTGTGGGGTTTGACGAATGATGACTTGTATTCATGATTGTAGTATCATACATAACAGTTTAACTGCCCTAAAAATGCTCCATGTTCTTCCAACTTGTTCCTCCCCTACCCCATCTCTGGAAACCTCTGGTCCTTTTACTGTCCCCATATTTTTTCCTTTTCCAGAATTTCATTGAGTTGGAATCATATAGTATGCAGCCTTTTCAGATTGGCTTCTTTCACTTAGTAAGAGGCATTTAAGATTCCTCCATACCTTTTCATGACTTGATAGCTCATTTCTTTTTAGTGTTGAATAACACTCTGTTGTCTGGATGTACCACAGATTTATTCATTAACCTACTGAAGAACATCTTGGTTGATTCCAAGATTTGGCAATTATGGATAAAGCTGCTATAAACATCCTTATGTGGGTTCCTCTGCGGACATAAGTTTTCAACTCCTTTGGGTAAATACCAAGGATTGTAATTGCCGAATCACATGGTAAGAGTGTGTTTAATTTGATAAGAAATGGTCCCATTTTCTTCCAAAGTGGCTGCACCTTCTTGCATTCCCGTCAGCCATGAATGAGAGCTGCTGTTGCTCCACATCCTTGCCAGCATTTGGTATTGCCAGTGTTTTGGATTGTGGCCATTCTAATAGATGTGTAGTGGTATCTCATTTTTGTTTTAATTAGCAATTCCTTAATGACATATAATGTCGAGTCTTTTTTTATTGTTTTCTTATTATCCTATAAGGTTTCTGTAAGAATGAGATGAGCTGATAGAAAAGAGATTAGCACAGTGCTTGGTCCAAAATAATTGTTCAGTCAACTGGAGGTTTAAAATAGAAAGCAGCGCTGGGAGCGGTGGCTCAGGCTTGTAATCCCAGCACTTTGGGAGGCCGAGGCGGGCGGATCACGAGGTCAGGAGATCCAGACCACAGTGAAACCCCGACACTACTAAAAATACAAAAAATTAGCCAGGCGCGGTGGCAGGCGCCTGTAATCCCAGCTACTCGGAGAGGCTGAGGCAGGAGAGTGGCGTGAACCCGGGAGGCGGAGCTTGCAGTGAGCCGAGATTGCACCACTGCACTCCAGCCTGGGCAACAGAGCGAGACTCCGTCTCAAAAAAAAAAAAAAAAAAAAAAAATAGAAAGCATCATTATTGACCTGGAATATTGGGGTATCTTTTTTCTCAGTTTGATGGATGTAGGGTCAATTTGGTGCCCATGATTACCTCCTACTCAATTACTACTCTTTTTTTTTTTTTTTTTTTTTGAGATGGAGTCTCACTCTGTTGCCCAGGCTGGAGTGCAGTGGCGTGATCTCCTCTCACAGCAACCTCTGCCTCCTGGGTTCAAGCAATTCTCCTGCCTCAGTCTCCCAAGTACCTGGGATTACAGGCACCCACCACCATGCCCAGCTAATTTTTAATAGAGATGGAGTTTCACCATGTTGGCCAGGCTGGTCTTGAATTCCTGACCTCAAGCGATGCACCCACTTCAGCCTCCCAAAGTGCTGGCATTACAGTCACGAGCCACCATGCCTGGCCTCAGTTACCACTCTCGCTAAATACCCTTTACATACCCCAATCATCGCACTTACTAGATTACATAATGTTTATCTGTTTTTAAATCTGTCTCCTCTACTTCAGAGGAGCTCCTTGAGGACAGAGCTATATCTTCCTCATGTGTCCACCCCTGGCAACTGGCACAGGGTAGGGTATCCGGCAGCTGCCAGGTATATTTTTTAAGCCAAACTGACAATCTTGAATGAACTCTTCTGTGCTGGACTTTGGCCAAGTGTATGGACTTGAGTTCAGAAAAAGTGAGCCACAGAAGTTATCATACAGCCTGCAGAATTGGTCATGCTCCCCCTGCATATCATCTGTACCTTCCATGGCCTCTGTCACTGCTTGTCATTTGATGACAAATTAGAGTGAGCTCCTGTGTTCCCCATTAAAATGTGAGCACCCTGAGAGGTAGAGAATTATCCCTGTTTCCCTGTGCAGAGCAGGGCTGACAGATACCTGCAGCATTAAGTGAACGAGCAAGGCCTTGACTGGTCTATGTGCTGGCCCTGAGCCTGAGTCTACACCTCTGCTTAGCCAAAGACCCAGAAAATCCAGGCCTGGCTGGAGATGGCCAGCCCCTGAAGCAAGCTCAGACTCCCTTTCTATGAGACATTAAATATAATGGAACATTAACTCCAACGCCACTCCTGAGTCTGCATAGGATTCATTCTAGCTCTGCACTGGTGACAATGCCAGGGGGTTTATGATTGATGGCAGACATCAAGGATGCCTCTTTTGACCTCCTTTCTCATCTGCAGCCATGATGACTAGGTATGGAAATGAATACTAGAGGGTATTAAAATAAGAGTTTTTCCTGTATGCCCTGAAAATCCAGGTCCAGAGCCTCCTTCCTCCTTCCAGAACCACTCACTACTCCTCCCTCAATGAAATGTAATAAAATGGGATGGGAATGTGGGGAGAAGTGATGTCAGCAGGATGGTGAACTAGAATGTACCAGGCCTTGTACCCTACAAAAATGATTCAATAACTATCCACAAATAAAAGTAGTTGTGGGAGAGCTCTGAAGCCCAGTTAAGAAGCTGTAGCCACCCAGTGGAGGCAAAAAAAAAAAAAAAAATGAAACAAAAAAAATCCTGAGGACTAGTAAACAGAAAAGGGTAGGAAAAACAGTTGCACTGTAGAAAAACTATTTAGAAAGCCAGAAGACCCTAGAAGCTCTGGCCATTGAGGACCACAGCAGCCCAGATGGCTACACAGACTACTGCAGCCTTTGTCAGCAAGGACCCTTGCAATCTTTACCAACATGAGCTCCACTTGCTAGAGGTGCCTAGAGCTCACATTCCTGAGCCTCCCAAGCCAGAGATACCATGACCCCCAGCTGAGACTGCCTAGTATCCACCAGAGCTGGTGCTGCTACAACTTCCTCACAGCTAGCACCACTGTGCACACACCAGACCCAGCACTACTGCAACCCCATCAAACCCAGTGTTCCTGCACATCCATGGGACCCAGTGCTGCCGTGCACTCACTAGACCTGGCTCTGCTGTACACCCACTGATCCAGAGCTTCCACTGGACCCAGCACACCTATGCATTCCAAGACCTGACACCCTGACATTCTCCTGGAGCTGATACCTATGCATACTCTGCCAAGTTGATGCCCTTGTACTCATATTCAAGTGAAGATCTTTCATCCCAAAGCCAGTCTATAAAACCTGGAAGAAGTAACTGCTCTTCAAATGAGCAAACACCAATGCAAGGCTATATGGAACACAAAAAGTCAGGGAAACGTGAAACCTTCAAAAGAACAAAATTAATTCCCAGGAACCAATTCCAAATAAATGATCTATTAATTGTCTGACAATAAAAATCAAAAAAATTGTTTTAAAGAAGTTCAGAGAGCTGCAAAAAAAGTTGATAGAAAACTCATTGAAATCAGAACATATATGAAAAAAACTAGCAGTTTGACAAAAAGATAAAAATCATAAAAAAGAACCAAACAAATTCTGGATCTGAAGAATACAATGATTGACGTGAAAAATGCAATATGGAGCTTCAACTACAGATTTGTTTGGGCACAAGAAAGAATTAGTGATCTCAAAGACAGATGATTTGGAAATTATTTAGTCAGAGAAGCAAAAAGGGGAAAAAGGAATAAAAAAGAGTGAAGAAAACTTAGACTTATGGGACACCAACAAACAAATGAATATGTGCATTTTGGAGGTTACAGAAAGTTAAAAGAAAAAGAAAAGAACAAAAAGTTTATTTAAAGAAATAATGACTGAGGTCACTTCCAAGATGGCCAAATCAGAACAGCTCTGGTCTGCAGCTCCCAGCAAGATCGAAGCAGAAGACGGGTGATTTCTCCATTTCCAACTGAGGCACCTGGTTCATCTCATTGGGACTGGTTAGACAATTGGTGCAGCCCATGGAGGGCCAGTCCAAGCAGAGTGGGGTGTCACCTCACCCAGGAAGTGCAAGGAGTCAGGGGACTTCCCTTTCCTCGCCAAGGAAAGCCATGAGTGACTATACCTGGAGGAGCGGTACACTGCTGCCCAAATACTGCGCTTTTCCCACAGTCTTGACAACCGGCAGACCAGGAGATTCCCTCCTGTCCCTGGCTCGGTGGGTCCCATGCCCACGGAGCCTTGCTGGCTGCTAGTGCAGCAATCCGAGATGGACCTGGGACACTGGAGCTTGGTGGGGGAAGGGGCATCCACCATTACTGAGGCTTCAGTAGGTGGTTCTATGCTCACAGGATAAACAAAGCGGCAGGGAAGCTTGAACTGGGCAGAGTCTACCGCAGCTCAGCAAGGCCTACTGCCTCTCTAGATTCCACCTCTGGGAGCAGGGCATAGCTAAATAAAAGGCAGCAGACAGCTTCTGCAGACTTAAACATCACTGCCTGACAGCTCTGAAGAGAGCAGTGGTTCTCCCAGCACAGTGTTCGAGCTCCAATAGCAGACAGACTGCCTCCTCAAATGGGTCCCTGACCCCCATGTAGCCTGACTAGGAGACACCTCCCAGTAGGGGCCAACAGAAACCTCATACAGGCAACTGCCCCTCTGGGATGAAGCTTCCAGAGGAAGGATCAGGCAGCAATATTTGCTGTTTGTTCTGTATCCTCCACTGGTGATACCCAAGCAAACAGGGTCTGGAGTGGACCTCTAGCAAACTCCAACAGACCTGCAGCTGAGGGGTCTGTCTGTTAGAAGGAAAACTAACAAACAGAAAGGAGTAGCATCAACATCAACAAAAAGGACATCCACACCAAAAACCCCATCAATAGGTCACCAACATCAAAGACCAAAGGTAGATAAAACCACAAAGATGGGGAGAAACCAGAGCAGAAAGGCTGAAAATTCCAAAAATCAGAACTCCTCTTCTCCCCCAAAGGAGCATAACTCACCAGCAAGGGAACAAAACTGGATGGAGAATGAGTTTGATGAGTTGACAGAAGTAGACTTCAGAAGGTCACTAATAACAAACTTCTCTGAGCGAAAGGACCATGTTCTAACCCATCACAAGGAAGGTAAAAACCTTGAAAAAAGGTTAGAAGAATGGCTAACTAGAATAAACAGTGTAGAGAAGAGCTTAAATGACCCAATGGAGCTGAAAACCCACAGTACGAGAACTCTGTGAAGCATACACAAGATTCAATAGCCAATTCGATCAAGCAAAAGAAAGGATATCAGTGGTTGAAGATTAAATTAATGAAATAAAGTGAGAAGACAAGATTAGAGAAAAAAGAGTGAAAAGAAATGAGCAAAGCCTTCAAGAAATATGGGACTATGTGAAAAGACCAAATCTACATTTGATTGGTGTACCTGAAAGTGACAGGAAGAATGGAACCAAGTTAGAAAACACTCTTCAGGATATTATCCAGGAGAACTTACCCAACCTAGCAAGGCAGGCCAACATTTGAATTCAGGAAATACACAGAACACCACAAAGATACTCCTCGAGAAGAGCAACCCCAAGACACATAACTGTCAGATTCACAAAAGTTGAATTGAAGGCAAAAATGTTAAGGGCAGCCAGAGAGAAAGGCCAGGTCACCTACAAAGGGAAACCCATCAGACTAACAGTGGATCTCTCAGCAGAAACCCTACAAGCCAGAAGACAGTGAGGGCCAATATTCAACGTTATTAAACAAAAGAATTTTCAACCCAGAATTTCATATCCAGCCAAACTAAGCTTCATAAGTGAAGGAGAAATAAAATCCTTTACAGACAAGCAAATGCTGAGAGATTTTGTCACCACCAGGCCTGCCTTACAAGAGCTCCTGAAGGAAGCACTAAACGTGGAAAGGAACAACCGGTACCAGCCACTGCAAACACATGCCAAATTGTAAAGACCATCAACACTATGAAGAAACTGCATCAATTAACAAGTAAAATAACCAGCTAACGTCATAATGACAGGATCAAATTAATACATAACAATATTAACCTTATGTAAATGGACTGAATGCCCCAATTAAAAGACACAGACTGGCAAATTGAACACAGTCAAGACTTATTGGTGTGCTGTATTCAGGAGACACATCTCGTGCAAAGACACATATAGGCTAAAAATAAAGGGATGGAGAAAGATCTACCAAGCAAATGGAGAGCAAAAATAGCAGGGGTTGCAATCCTAGTCTCTGATAAAACAGACTTTAAACCAACAAAGATCAAAAGAGACAAAGAAGGCCATTATATAATGGTAAAGGGATCAATTCCACAAGAAGTGCTAACCATCCTAAATATATATGCCCCAATACAGGAGCACCCAGATTCATAAAGCAAGCTCTTAGAGACCTACAAAGAGACTTAGACTCCCACACAATAATAATGGGAGACTTTAACCCCCACTGTCAATATTAGACAGATCAATGAGACAGAAAATTAGCAAGGATATCCAGGACTTGAACTCAGCTCTGGACCAAGCAGACCTAATAAACATCTACAGAATTCTCCACCCCAAATCAACAGAATATACATTCTTCTCAGCACCACATGGCACTTATTCTAAAATTGACGACATAATTGGAAGTAAAACACTCCTCAGCAAATGTAAAAGAACAGAAATCACAACAAACTGTTTCTCAGACCGCAGGGCAATCAAATTAGAACCCAGGATTAAGAAACTCACTCAAAACCGCAGAACTACATGGAAACTGAACAACCTGCTCCTGAATGACTACTGGGTAAATAACAAAATTAAGGCAGAAATAAAGATGTTCTTTGAAACCAGTGAGAACAAAGACACAATGTACCAGAATCTCTGGGACACATTAAAAGCAGTGTTTAGAGGGAAATTTATAGCACTAAATGCCCACAAGAGAAAGCAGGAAAGATCTTAAATCGACACCCTAACATCACAATTAAAAGTACTAGAGAAGCAAGAGCAAATTCAAAAGCTAGCAGAAGACAAGAAATAACTAAGATCAGAGCAAAACTGAAGGAGATAGAGAAACAAAAAAACCCTTCAAAAAAATCAATGAATCCAGGAGCTGGTTTTTTGAAAAGATCAACAAAATAGACCACTAGCAAGACTAATAAAGAAGAAAGACAGAAGAATCAAATAGATGCAATAAAAAAATGTTAAAGGGAATAGCATCACTGATCCCACAGAAATGCAAACTACCATCAGAGAATACTGTAAACACCTCCATACAAATAAATTAGAAAATCTAAAAGAAATGGAAAAATTCCTGGACACATACACTCTCCCAAGACTAAACCAAGAAAAAGCTGAATCTCTGAATAGACCAATAACAGGTTCTGAAATTGAGGCAATAATTAGTAGCCTACGAACCAAAAAATTCCAGGACCAGATGGATTCACAGCCGAATTCTACCAGAGGTACAAAGAGGAGCTGGTACCATTCCTTCTGAAACTATTCCAATCAATAAAGAGAGAATCCTCCCTAACTCATTTTATGAGGCCAGCATCATTCTGATACCAAAGCCTGGCAGAGACACAACAAAAAAAGAGAATTTTAGGCTAATATGCCTTATGAACACTGATGTGAAAATCCTCAATAAAATACTGGCAAACCAAATCCAGCAGCACATCAAAAAGCTTATCCATCATGACCAAGTTGGCTTCATCCCTGGGATGCAAGGCTGGTTCAACATATGCAAATCAATAAACATAATCCATCACATAAACAGAACCAATGACAAAAAACACATAATTATCTCAATAAATGTAGAAAAGGCTTTCAACAAAATTCAATAGCCTTTCATGCTAAAAACTCTCAATAAACCAGGTATTGATGGAACATATCTCAAAATAATAAGAGCTATTTAGGACAAACCCACAGCCAATATCATACTGAATGGACAAAAACTGGAAGCATTCCCTTTGAAAACTGGCACAAGACAAGGATGCCCTGTCTCACCACTCCTATTCAACATAGTATTGGAAGTTCTGGCCAGGGCAATCAGGCAAGAGAAAGAAATAAAGCGTATTCAATTAGGAAAAGAGGAAGTCTCTGTTTGCAGATGACATGATTGTATATTTAGAAAGCCCCATTGTCTCAACCCAAAATCTCCTTAAGCTGATAAGCAACTTCAGCAAAGTCTCAGGATACAAAATCAATGTGCAAAAATCACAAGCATTCCTATACACCAAGAACAGACAGACAGCCAAATCATGAGTGAATTCCCATTCACAATTACTACAAAGAGAATAAAATACCTAGGAATCCAACTTACAAGGGATGTGAAGGACCTCTTCAAGGAGAACTTCAAACCACTGCTCAGTGAAATAAAAGAGGACACAAACAAATGAAAGAACATTCCATGCTCAAGGATAGAAAGAATCAATATTGTGAAAATTGCCATACTGCCCAAGGTAATTTATAGATTCAATGCTATCCCCATCAAGCTACCACTGACTTTCTTCACAGAATTGGAAAAAACTACTTTAAATTTTATATGGAGCCAAAAAAGAGCCTACATAGCCAAGACAATCCTAAGCTAAAAGCATAAAGCTGGAGGCATCACGCTACCTGACTTCAAACTATACTACAAGGCTACAGTAACCAAAACAGCATGGTAGTGGTACCAAAACAGATATATAGATCAATGGAACAGAACAGAGGCCTCAGAAATAAAACCACACATCTACAACCATCTGATCTTTGACAAACCTGACAAAAACAAGCAATGGGAAAAGGATTCCCTATTTAATAAATGGTGCCGGGAAAACTGCCTAGATATATGTAGAAAGCTGAAACTGGATCCTTTCCTTATACCTTATACAAAAATTAACTCAAGATGGATTAAAGACTTAAATGTAAGACATAAAAACATAAAAACCCTAGAAGAAAACCTAGGCAATACCATTCAGGACATAGGCATGAGCAAAGACTTCATGATTAAAACACCAAAAGCAATGGCAACAAAAGCCAAAATTGACAAATGAGATCTAATTAAACTAAAGAGCTTCTGCACAGCAAAAGAAATTATCATCAGCATGAACAGGCAACCTACAGAATGGGAGAAAATTTTGCAATCTATCCATCTGACGAAGGGCTAATATTCAGAATCTACAAATAACTTAAACAAATTTACAAGAAAAAAACAACCCCATCAAAAAGTGGGCAAAGGATATGAACAGACACTTCTCCAAAGAAGACATTTATGCAGCCAACAAACGTATGAAAAAATGCTCATCATCACTGGTCATCAGAGAAATGCAAATCAAAACCACAATGAGATACCATCTCACACCAGTTAGAATGATGATCATTAAAAAGTCAGGAAACAAATGCTGGAGAGGATGTGGAGAAACAGGAATGCTTTTACATTGTTGGTAGGGGTGTAAATTAGTTCAACCATTGTGGAAGACAGTGTGGCAATTCCTCAAGGATCTAGAACTAGAAATATCATTTGACCCAGCAATCCCATTACTGGGTATATCCCCAAAGGATTATAAATCATGTCACTATAAAGACATATGCACATGTATGTTTATTGTGGCACTATTCACAATAGCAAAGACTTGGAACCAACCCAAATGTCCATCAATAATAGACTGGATAAAGAAAATGTGGCACATATACACCATGGAATACTATGCAGCCATGTAAAAGGATAAGTTCATGTCCTTTGCAAGGACATGGATGAAGCTGGAAACCATCATTCTCAGCAAAGTATCACAAGGACAGAAAACCAAACACTGCATGTTCTCACTCATAAGTGAGAATTCAACAAGAACACCGGGACACAGGTAGGGGAGCATTACACACCGAGGCTTGTTAGGGGGTGGGGGGCTGGGGCAGGGATAGCCTTAGGATAAATATCTAAAGTAAATGACGAGTTGATGGGTGCAGCAAACCAACATGGCACATCTATACCTATGTAACAAACTTGCACATTGTGCACATGTACCCTAGAACTCAAAGCATAATAATTTTAAAAAATTATTGAAAAAGATAAAAGTAAAACAACTGTGGATTACAAGAGTCTTAGAACAGTAATTGTTAAAAACACAATGCACAAGGAAATTTGCTTATTTCTGTGGCATACAACAATTTTACATAATGATCATAATTACTACTAAAAGCATATGCTAAGACATATTAGAATCACAGGAATCTCATGCAATCCTGGAATACACACTAATAACACATTTGTATGAATATAATCCAAATAAGGTTAAACCCCATTCATATTTGACAATACTATTAGCCCAAAGTCCAAAAGAGACATATTCACCTTTGTTATAATATGATGATTTTATTTGACAACAATTTTATTATATCAAACAAGCCAAATGTGTCTTTTTTGGACTTCAAGGGGACCTAATATCAAAAATTAATGAGGATTGAAGTTAGAGTTTGATTTTGGAAAGTTAGTCAAATATAAAAAGCTTAAAACACTTGATATCACAAAATAGAATCACAGGTTATTGTAAAATAAGTCATTCATTTAGCCAAATTGATAACTCAAACATTTCAAAAAAAGGCAAAAATGTTCATTCTTTGAGAGAGGAGACTTAATTTCCCAAACAATAAGCCCTAATAATAAAGATAGCATGAGGCCAATTAAATCTGTCTCTCAAAATTTTATAAACAAAATCTATTAAATTTTAATCATCTTGGTCATAAGATATAATTTTCATAAATCTTTTTATAATTTTTATCATTATTTATTAAGGAGTGGGTTAATGCTCCAAGAAAACCTTGTTAATCTGACACAAGGGGCCAAATGTTGGTTTTGCATGAGTGTGCCTTTGAAATTAAAAGTTGATTTATTTAAAAATGGGAAAAAAATGACTAAAAAATTTCTAAATCTGGGGAAAGAAATAGACATATACATTCAAGAAGCCCAGAGGACCATAAATAGATGGAACATAAAAAGTTTTATACCAAGACACATTATAATTAAATTTTCAAAAATCAAAGACAATCAGAATTTTTAAAGCTGCAAGAGAAAAGTGACTCATCACATGTAAGGGAACCCCTAAATGATTGTCAGTAAATTTCTCACTAGAAACCTTGCAGTTCGAGACAGTGAGATGATATACTTAAAGTACTAAAAGAAAAAAAAGAAAACTAACAACCAAGGGTACTATACTCAGAAAAACTACTCTTTAAAAATGAAGGACAGATAAAGTCTTTCCTAGGAAAACAAAAACTAAGGAAGTTGGTCACTGCTAGATCTGTCTTACAAAAAGTCATGCTTAAGGGGATTCTTCATATTGGAAGGAAAACACACCAAACAACAATACCAAATCATTTAACTAATTTATTTATTTTAAAGATGGAGTCTCACTCTGTTGCCCAGGCTGGAGTGCAGTGGCATGATCTTGGCTCACTGCAACCTTCGCCTCCTGGGTTCAAGTAATTCTCCTGCCTCAACTTCCCGAGTAGCTGGGATTACAGGCACCCACCACCACACCCCGCTAATTTTTGCATTTTTAGTAGAGACAGGGTTTCACCATGTTAGCCAGGCTGATCTTGAACTCCTGACCTCAGGTGATCCTCCCACCTCAGCCTGTCAAAGTGCTGGGATTACAGGTGTAAGCCACTGCACCCAGCCCCAAAGCATTTGAAAGCATAAATCTAACCAGTAAAAGTAAATATACAGGCCAGGCGCTCACGCCTGTAATCCCAGCACTTTGGGAGGCCAAGACAGGGAGATCACGAGGTCAGGAAATCAAGACCATCCTGGCTAACATGGTGAAACCCCATCTCTACTAAAAAATACAAAAAATTAGCCGGGTGTGGTGGTAGGCGCCTGTAGTCCCAGCTACTCGGGAGGCTGAGGCAGGAGAATGGCGTGAACCTGGGAGCCGGAGCTTGCAGTGAGCCAAGATCGTGCCACTGCACTCCAGCCTGGGCTGCAGAGTGAGACTCCATCTCAAAAAAAAAAAAAAAAAAGTAAATATACAGAGGAATGCATAATAACATAACACTTCAATGGTGGTGCATAAATTATAGTCAACTAATATAAAAGTAAAAAGTATTTAGAATAAGCATAACTGCAAAAATTTTTAGTGGATTCCTAACATTAAAAGAAGTAAATGCTGGCTTGGTGCAGTGGCTCATGCCTGTAATCCCAGCACTTTGTGAGGCCGAGGTGGGCGGATCACTTGAATCAGGAGTTCAAGATCAGCCTGGCCAACATGGTGATACCCCGTCTCTACTAAAAAAAAATACAAAAATTAGCCGGGCATGGTAGCGGGTGCCTGTAATCCCAGCTATTCAGGAGGCTGAGGCAGAAGAATCGCTTGAACCCGGGAGCCGAAGGTTGCAGTAAGCCGGGGTCATGCCACTGCACTCCAGCCTGGGTGACACAGCAAGACTCCGTCTCAAAAAAAAAGAAAAAAAAAAAAAGAAGTAAATGCTGGCTTTAAGAATACGAAATATGTGTGGGGAGGAGTAAAAGCGTAAAGTTTTTGTATATGATTGAAATTAAAATATTATCAACTTAAAGTAGAGGCCTATAACTACAATTCAGTTAATACAAGCCTTGTGCTATCACAAAGAAACAATTATAATAGATACACAAAAGGTAAAGAAAAAGCAAATAACTACAAAAAATAACAAAGGAAGACAGTAAGGCAGAAAAGAGGAATAAAACAATTTTAAAAAGACAGAAAACAATTCGTAAAATGGCAACGGTAAGTCTTTATTAATAACATTAAATGTAAATGGATTAAACTCCCCATTGGAAAGACACAGAGTTGCTGAGTGGATTTAACACACACACGCATGCACACACACACACACACACACACACACACACGAGATCTAGCAATATGCTGTCTATAAGAGACTCAGTTTAGATTTAAGGTCACCCACAGCCTGAAAGTGAAGGGATGAAAAAATATATCCATGCAAATGGTAGCCAAAAAGAAAGCAAGGGTGACTATATTTACATGAGAAAAAATAGACTTCAAGTCAAAAACTGTCACAAGAGATAAAAGGGGACACTATATAATAATAAAAGGGTCAATCAACCAGGAAGAAATAACAATTATAAATAGATGTGCACCCAACACCAGAGCACTAAAATATGTAATGGAAATATTGATATATCTGAAGGAAGAAATTGACAGCAATACAATAATAGTAGGAGACTTCACTACATAACTTGCAATAACAGCTAGAACAACCAGATATAAAATCGATAAAGAAACCGACTTGAACAACTTTATAGATCAAATGGATCTAACAGACATATACAACGCTTTCCATCAAAAAGCAAAGAATGCATCTTCTTAAGTGCACATAAATGTTCTCTAGGATAGATCATATCTTAGGTCACAAAATAACTCTTAACAAATATAAGAAGATCAAAATTATACCAAGTATCTTTTCTGATCACAATGAAATAAAACTAAAAATCCATAACAATAAGAAACTGGGAAAATTTGCAAATATGTTGAAACTAAACAAATCACTTGAACAACCATTGGGAAAATACAAAAGGAACATTAAAATATGCAGAGACAAACAAAACTGAAGGAATAGCATACCAAAACTTATGGGATACAGTAAAAGCAGTAGTAAAGGGACATTCATAGTGACAAATGCCTACATTTAAAAAAGAAGAAAGATTGCAAATAACCTAATTTTACACCTCCAGGAACCACAAAAAGAACAAACCAACCCCCATATTTGCAGAAGGAAGGAAATAATAACAATAAGAGTAGAAATAAATAAAAGAGAGAATAAAAAACAGTAGAAAAGAAATCGAGGAAACAAGACTTGGTTTCTTGAAAAGACAAACAAATTTGGCAAACTCCATTGCTAAACTAACTTAGAAAAAAAGAAAGAAGTCTCAAGTAAATAAAATCAGAACTGAGAGACACTACAGCAGATGAGTGAGAAATAAAAAGGATCATAAACGATCATTATGAACAATTATTCATCAACAAATTGGATAACTTGGAAGAAATAGATAAATTCCTAGAAATATGCAACCTACCAAGACTGAATTAAGAAGAACAAATTTTAACAATGAGATTGAATCAGTAATTAAAACCTTCCCAACAAAGAAAAGCCCAGGATTAGATGGCTTAATGGGTGAATTCTACCAGATATTTAAAGAAGAATTAATATCAATTCTTAAAACTTTTTCAAATAATTGAATAAGAGAAAGCACTTCTAAACTCATGTTATGAGGCCAGGATCACCCTGATGTCAAAGCTTAGCAAAAACACCACAAGAAAAAAAAAACTACAGGGCAATATCCCTAATTAACATAAACACAAAAATCCCCAATAAAATACTAACAAACCAAATTCAAAAGCACATTGAAAGGATCATACACCATGACCAAGTAGGATTTATCCCTGAGATAGAAGGATGGTTCAACATATCAGATCAATCAGTGTAATATACCACATTAACACAATGAAAGGTAAAACCACATGATTATCTCAAAAGATTCTGATTTTTTTTTTACAAAATTTAACATCCATTTATTATTTAAAACTCTCAAAAAAATAGGTATAGAAGAAACTTACCTCAATGCAATAAAGACCATATATGAAAACTCCACAGCTAACATAATAATGGATGGGGAAAATTTGAAAGCTTTTTCTCTCAGATATGAAGCAAAGCAAGGATGATCAACCTTACCACTTCTATTCAACTTAATACTGGAAGTTCTAGCCAGAACAATCAGACAAGAAAAAGAAATAAAAGCTATCCAAATTGAAAAGAAATAAGTAAAATTGTCTCCTCTTAAAGGTGACTTGATCATATATGTAGAGAATCCTAAAGACTCCATACAAAAAAATTATTAAAACTAATAAACAAACTCAGCAACTTTGCAGTAGAAAAAATCAAATTGCAAAAATCAGTGGCATTTCTATATGCTAATAACAAACTCTCCAAAAACGAAATTAGGAAAACAATTCTATTTACAATAGCAACAAAAATAATAAAATACTTAGGATAAAGTTAACTAAAGAGGTGAAAGACTTGTACACTGAAAGTTATAAACCATTGATGAAAGAAACTAAGGGAGACATAGAGATGGATAGACATCCCATGTTCATGGATTAGAAGAATTAAAATCTTTAAAATGCCCATAGTGCCCAAAGAAACATACAGATTTAATTCAATCTCTATCAAAACCCCATGGCATTTTTACATTAATAAAAAAGAATCATAAAATTCAAATGGAACCACAAAAGACTACCCATATCCAGAGCAATCTTGAGGGACAAAAAAAAAAAAAAAAAGCCAGAGGCACCATACTTCCTCATTTCAAAATACATTACAAAGCTATAGTAATCAAAACAATATGGTACTGGCATAAAAACAGACATGTAGACCAATGTTACAAAACAAAGAGACCAGAAATAAATCCATATATTTACAGCTAACTGATCTTTGACAAGGATGCCAAGAGGACACAATGGGGAAAGGATAGTATCTTCAATAAATTTCATTAGAAAAACTGGATAGTCATACACAGAATAAAATCAGACCCTTATCTCACATCATATACAAAAATAAACTCAAAATAGATTAAAGACTTTGACATGAAGACATGAAACTGTAAAACTACTAGAAGAAAGTACAGAAAAAAGGCTTCTTGACATTGGTGATGGCAATGATTTTTTGGACATAACACCAACAGAAGAGGAAACAAACCCAAAAATAAGCAAATGGGATTGTATCAAACTAAAAAGCTTCTGTCACATGGTGGCTCATTACTTGCTTCGAGGCAGGTGCAGTGAGTCTACTCTGGGCTGGTCCGGGCTCCTCAGTTTCCGACCCAACCACTACCTGGCCAGTTCATGGAGAGGAGAGGTGCACTTTACAGGTCCCCATTGAACCAAGAGAACCCTCCACCACATCCAGGCCCTGGTCCATCAGCCCCATACCCACCTTATCCACAAAAACAAATGGGCCCAGGACCTATGGGAGGGGGCCCTACCCACCTCTTCAAGGGTACACCTATCAAGGATACAAAGATACCCACAGTACAGCTGGCAGGGCAGACATCGGGAGCCTCCTAAAACCACAGTGTATGCGGTAGAAGACCAAAGAAGAGATGAGTTGGAACCATCCACCTGCCTCGCAGCCTGCTGGACTGCTTTCTGTTGCTGCTGTCTCTGGGACATGCTCACCTGACCAGCCCAGCCATCCTGTCCTGCCAGCTCTGCCACCACCTCTGATAGGTGTGCCTGCCCCCGTCTCTTCTGATTGCTGTAAGAAGTGACTAGCTCTGCACAGACACCTATATCTTCAGCACTATGGGATTCTAGATTAGTGAGGGCTGCTGCTGTTAAATTCAGTGACTTGATCTCTTTAATGTCCAAAATCCATTTCTTATTGATCTTTAAAAATGTGCTAAGTGACCTTTTTTTGGATAAAGGCTTAGTTGTGGAAAATGTATCTATAATTTTGTAATTATACATTCAAGGTAGTGGCAAAATGTAACACACCATGAATGATTTCTCTGCTTACACCCTGTAGGTTTCAATAAATTTGTTCAAACCTCAAAAAAAAGAAAAGAATCAACAAAGTGGAAAGGCAACCTATGAAATGGGAGAAAATATTTGCAAATCATATATCTGATAAGGACTTAATATGCAAAACACATAGGGAACTCGTACAACTCAGTAGCAAGAAAACAAATAACCCAATTTGAAAATGAGCAAAAGATCTGAATAGATACTTCCCATTTGTTTATTTTTGCTTTTGTTTCCTGTTCTGTTGATGTCATATCCAAAAAATCATTGCCATCAGCAATGTCAAGAAGGCTTTTTTCTATACTTTCTTCAGTAGTTTTGCAGTTTCAGGTCAAAACTTCATTTTGAGTTTATTTTTGTGTATGATGTGGTGTATCTGTCTCAAAAGAAGGCATACAAATGGTCAGCATGGAAATGAAAATGTGCTCAACATCAGGAAAATGCAAATCAAAACACAATGACATATCACCTCACACCTGCAAGGATGGCTCTACTATCAAACAAGACAAAAGTGTTAGTGAGGATGTGGAGAAAAGAAAACCCTTGTACATTTTTTATGGGGATTTAAAGTGGTACAACCATTATAAAAAACAGTATGGAGTTTTCTCCAAAAGTTAGCAATAAAACTACCATATGATCCCACTTCTGGGTGTACATCCAAAAAAAAAATAAAATCAGGATCTCAGAGATACATGCACTTCTGTGTTCATTGCAGCATTGTTCACAATCACTAAGATATGGAAACACCCAAATGCCCCTGGATGGATGAATGGATTAAAAAAATTGTGGTATATTTCTACTATCGGATATTTTTTAGCCTTTAAAAAGAAGGAAATTTTGCCACTTATGACAACATGGATGAACTTAGAGAACATTATGCGAAATGAAGTAAGCCAGACACAGAAAGACAAATATTACATGATCCCACTTATATGTGGAATCCAAAAAAGTGAAACTCATAGGAACAGAGTCAAATGGTGGTTGCCAGGGGCTGAAAGGTGGGGGAGATGTTGGTCAAAGTGTAGTTTCAGTTCTGCAGGATAAATAAGTTCTGGAGATCTAATGTATAGTGTGGTGACTATAGTTAGCAATACCGTACTGTATACTTGAAATTTGCTAAGAAGGTCAATCTTAGGTATCCTCACCTTAAAGCAGGGAAGGAAGGAAGGAAAGAAGGAAGGAAGGAAGGAAGGAAGGAAGGAAGGAAGGAAGGAAGGAAGGGAGGGAAGGGAGGGAAGGGAGGAAGGAAGGAAAAAAGAAAAAGGGAATTAGTGAGGTGATGGATGTGTTAATTGTGGTGATTGTGGTGATTATTTCCCTGTGTGTGTGTATATATATATATATAAACATCAGTTTGTACACATTAAACATATATAACTTTTGTTAATTAAACCTTAAAAACTGTTAAATATAAAATAAATCAAAATATTTAAATAAAATATTAAAGTAAACACTGCCCTCTTTCTTTCCCTGATGAGGACCTTGGCTTTTGATGGTAGCAAAAATTCAGAGAAGAAAGCCAAATGCCACTAAGGAAAAAGTTGTTGAGAAATTATTCATTATATGTTTGCTATATTTGCTAGTATTTTACTATATATATTTGCTAGTATTTCTTTTTGCTATATATTTGCTAGCATTTTATAGTCATTCATTAATCAAACCCTCTCAGGGTCCCTTGATGGGAAATGATAGTGAACGCAGTTCTGTCCATTTCAGAGGTAGGGTGATCTGGGTCACTCGGGGTCCAGGTTACAGTCTCAACGTTAACAGTATTAACAGAGAAAAAGGAAGCCTGTCTCAAAGCAAAGCTGAGGAAGAAAGATGATGCCCCTATTCCCAATACCATCACTAATATCATGTGCTTCCCACCATTTACTCCCCAGCACATTTTGATCAGACATCTTGGTCCACATTTGATTTATTGTTCAGTTGACATGAAACCGAACAATGGTATAATTAGAAGGCTCGCATGAGGGTGCCTGCAGGGAGAGTAATTATTTGCCAAGAGATGAACTGCGATAAAGGAGTAGCGTGGGTGTAGGTTTCCTGTTGTGCCCAGAGCCTGCTGTTCATACATTGTTGATAGCAAAATACAAAGGTGACTGCACTCTTTTTCCTTAGAAGATGCAATTTATATTTTATCTGCTTGAGACTAGGTTTGCAGGGCTGCGCCTAACTCCTTTCCCTCCCACCCCCGTTCTACAGAGAGAGAGCTGTGAGTGAGCCTCTCGGGACTAGAACTTGTTAGGAAGCCCTGCCATCTCCATGGTTCCTTCCTCCCAGGACAGCACCTGCCTGCCCAGGACGTTACTGCCCTTCCCAATGGACCCTAGACTTGCTGCTGGAATCTAGCTGGAGAGTTTCTGGGAAGGAGGGTGCTCTGTGGGCAGGCTCAGGAACGGACTTGGGGGAATGGGTAAAATAAGGGGAATTGACACTGATTGAGCATCTACTCCGTTGCCTGCACTAATCCATTTGATCCACATGACATGTTGGGATTCGTACCCCCATCTTACAGGTAAGGAAACTGAAGCCTGGGGAGGTAAAAAAGTGCATCCAAGACAACTCAGCCAGTAGGTAAGGAAGGCCAGGATTTGAACCCAGGGATGTTTGGTGCTGACGCCCTGCTGTTTCCTCTGATTCAATCTGCCCCCCCACAATTGGAGAAGAGCCGCCAGAGAGTCCAGGGAGAACAGATCAAAATGCTGTTCACTTCCACGCTGTTGACATCCTCCCTGTGACTGGTCTTTAGTTAGATCCTGGTTAAAAGACTGTTGGTTTTGTAATTCTAATTCTTGGTCCTGGCTCAAGTTGACCTTATAGAGTATTCTGGCCCAGGTCACGGTGACCCTGTTGCTCCCTGGCTCTAGGTGTGGTCCCTCCAGAGAAAAAAGACCAAGCTGTGGGATTGAGGTGTGTCAAGGAATGAGCTGAGTTTCCAACAGCTGCCAGGTCGGGGCTTTATGCTACACCAACTGAGGTCCGACCTCTCTCCGTTGCACTGCAGTAAAGAGGCCTGGATTGCTAACATTAGTCCGTGCAGATTGTGCCAGACAACAGTCTGCTGGGGTTGCTGTCTTTTTTAATGATCTCACTCAACCCTCAAATGTGCTTTTCCAGGTGGAGATCAGCAGCCCCATTTTACAGACGAGGAAACTTCAGCTCAGAAAATCCAAGTGTCTGGTTGTGCCTGGTAGTGGAATGGGATTTGGAGTCAGGGAGACCTGGCTTTGAATGCCAATCCTGTTTCTTTATAGCTTTGTGCCTAGGGAAATGCCACTTCAACTCTATGATATATGATTATCTTGTCTGTAAAACAAGGTAAAGAAGAAAACTGTCTCCTCAATTTGTTGGGACAATTAAGTATATTTTTACTTAAAATACCTGGCATATAGTATGTACCCAATGAATAATGGTTAGTGTAATTACAGGAATAGTCACTGAGTTTAATATCACATGTCATTTCTTATGGTTGTCAAGAGACCTGTGCTGAAATATATTCTGAGCTCATATCTGGGAAAAAATGCTGGTATTGGTGAGCCACATTTGCTTTGGCATGGGAGGGCGAGTGGCTGCATATGTATTTCTGACACGGTTTACTATTATTTCCCAAGGTCATACCAGGAAGGATTTGATTTGAGTTCTACTTTTATCCAAAGCACCCACTCTTTCTACTATCTCCATTTTAGCCTTCCCTACTGTAATTTGCTGGTTATTTTAATTTCTTACGGTTTCTGTAACATATTACTACAAACGAGGTGGCTTAAAACAATAGAAATGTATTCTCTCGTAGTTATGGAGCCCTGAAGTCCAAAATCAGTATCACTAGGCTGAAGTCAAGAGCTTCCAAAGGCCCTAGGGGTGAATCCATTCCTCACCTCTTCCAGCTTCTGTAGCTGCCAGCATTCCTTGGCTTGTGGCTGCAGCACTCCCATCTTTGCCTCTATTGTCACATGGCTTGCTCTGTGTGTGTCATCCACCTCTTCCTCTCTCTTAGAAGGACACTTGAGATTGTTTTTAGGGCCCATCTGCTTAATCTCTCCATCTCAGAATCTTTAAGTTAATTATATCCTCAAAGATCCTCTATTTCCCTGTAAAGTAACATTTATAGGTTCCAGGGATTAGGACCTGATGTGTTTAGGGGGCTACTTTTCAGCTTTCCACACTAGGCTTTATATCCCTATTCCCAAAAAACTTTTTAGCTGAGCAACTCAATAGCCACTGAAAGGTTATGTCTCATCTTAGAAAGGTAAATTACAAGAAATTCTGAAATAGTGGGTCAGCCTGACTCTTGCTCTCTCTCAGATTTTAGACCCCAGACTTAGTACCTGAGCTTTAGCCTTTTCTCTCAAGGCCAAGTCCCAGTCAGGTATTTATGCTCACAATTCTTTTTTTTTTTTTTTCTTTCTTTTCTTTTCTTTTTCTTTCTTTCTTTCTTTCTTTTTTTTTTTTTTTTCTGAGATGGAGTTTCGCTCTTGTGGCCCAGGCTAGAGTGCAGTGGCACGATCTTGGTTCACTGCAACCTCAGCCTCCTGGGCTCAAGTGATTCTCCTGCCTCAGCCTCCCGAGTAGCTGGGATTATAGGTGCCCTCCACCACACCCAGCTAATTTTTGTATATTTAGTAGAGACAGAATTTTGTCATGTTGGCCAGGCTGGTCTCGAACCCCTGACCTCAGGTAATCCACCCACCCCAGCTTCATTTCAAGCCTGCAGTTTGAACTTCCCATCTCAAAACACTCCTCTGGATCCTACATGGAGTGCATGCCCCTAATCCTGGTTTCAAGTCTTCTGTGCCCTCTGCACTTGCACTCTGGCTTCTTGAATAGTAAGGGTAGGCAGAGCTGCTGTAACAAATAGACCTTAGCACATAATGGCTCATCACTGTAGAAATTTCCTTGCTGATATGTATGGGGTGGAGTAACTGACTCTCCTCTATATGATCTTTGGGGAATTAAACTACTTTCACTTTGTGGCTCCATATCCTCCTACCAGGGTGAGTAGAAGCATGAATAGTGTGTAACTGCTCTTCTCACATTTAATGTCAGTTCTTGGAGTCCAGGTTTTGTCAATCAGATGTCCCTGCCTAGGATTTTGACTTTTAAAGGAGTGTGACCCGAAGATACTGGACTAATTAAGACCAATTCTGGCAACATCATCAGAGCCATTCAGTGGCCTGTGGCAGCAACGTCTTAACCAGGCTGTTTATATAAAAACTTCGTGAGGTCCTGCCACTGCTAGTTTCCTATAGTCCCTCCTTTTCCACGCCAGGCTGTCCAGTCTTACCATTGACGTTGTGAGCTCTGAATATCACTCCATTTCCTTGTCTGCTTGATTTCACTGAATTCGTAAGTATCAGTTTCTGGTATCTGAGCCAAGAACTGTACTGGATTCACCTAACTCACAAGGGCTTCTGTGCAGATTCCATTAAATTAGAGATGGGGAAAAAGAAATGGTTTATTCACTTAAATGTTATGTCAGGGAAAAGAAATTAAAAGTAACTGCAACACATAAGATCCAGCAATCCTACTTGTAGCTATTTACCCAACTGATTTGAAAACTTAACCAAAACCTGAACACATATGTTTAAAGCAACTTCTGTAATCATTACCAAATTCTGGCAGCAATCAAGGTGTCCATCAATAGGTAAATGGATAAGCAAACTGTGGTACACACATGCAGTGGGATACTATTCAGCAATGAACACGAATTAGCTATTAAGTTATGCAAAGACATGGATGGCTCTTAAAGGTATATCGCTTAGTTAAAAAAAAAACTAAAAAGTCTACATACTATAGGATTCCATTTATAAACATTGTAGAAAAGAGAAACTGTAGAAATGATAAGCAGATCAGTTGTTCGGGGGTTTGAGAGAGGATTGAATAGATGAAGCGTGGGGGACTTTTTAGAGTGGTGAACAGGATGGACACATCATACTGTGCATTTGTCAAAACCTTCAGCCGGGCGCGGTGGCTCATGCCTGTAATCTCAGCACTTTGGGAGGCCAAGGCCGGTGGATCAATGAGGTCAGGAGTTCGACCAACATGGAGAAACCCCGTCTCTACTAAAAATACAAAATTAGCTGGGTGTGATGGCACATGCCTGTAATCCCAGCTACTCAGGAGGCTGAGGCAGGAGAATCACTTGAACCCGGGAGGCAGAGGATGCAATGAGTCAAGATCATGCCATTGCACTCTAGCCTGGGCAACAAGAGCGAAACTCCATCTCAAAAAAAAAAAGAAAGAGAGAAAGAAAAGAAGAAAGAAAGGAAGAAAAGAAGAAAGAAACAAACGAAGAAAGAAAAAAAGAAAGAAAAAAGAAAGGAAGGAAGGAAGAAAGAAGGGAGGGAGGGAGGGAAGGAAGGAAGGAAACTTTGTAACAGAAACAATGAACCTTAATGCATGTAAGTTAAACAAAAAAAAATCATTTAGGAGGTTTGACAATCCCAGGATGGAATGCAGATGTGACAAAGGAATCTAACTGCATTTTAAATGTATGAAACGATCTCGCTGAAGAGGGTGGGGAAATAAAGGCGCTGATTTATGTAACTTCGGAAATGAGTGGAATCTATAAAATGAATGGCAAAAGGAGCTGCACGTAAGCACTGTACTCTAGTTAATAAATTGTTTCCCATGGAGGTACAGGTTGACAGTTCTGAAGCCACTTTACGTGTGTACCTAAATTGGACAATTAAGCAAATGGATGGTGGGTGATGGTAGGTTTCTCACTACGGAGTGGAGGTTATAGATAAGAAGACCGATAATCTACTCTCAAGGAGGTGGGGTATAACTCTCACTCCTTTAGAGTCAGCACCACAGTGACTTCCTTCCAAAGACTGTGGTACAGAAGGGGAGGAAGGACTGGAGGTGACTCCACCATTGAGAAACTTGACAAATAGCACCTCGGCCAGATGATCAAGGTCAACATCCACAGTGATAGATCATGTTGCTAGTGTATGCCCTTGATATGATGTGATGAAAATGATACTTCACTTCCATGGACTTCCCCAAAACTCACAATTTAACTTTAACAATGAGAAAACATCAGTTAATCCCAATCGAGTGACATTCTGCAAAATACCTGACCAGTACTCTTGAAAACTGTCAAGATCACCACAAATGAGGAAAGTCTGAGAAACTACCATGTGTCCATGGCCGAGAAAAGCCTAAGGAGACAGATGATTAAATGTAATGTGGTGTCTCTAAATGAGATCTTGGAATAGAAAAAGGGCATTAGATAAAAACGAAAGAAATTTGAATAGAGGCGTTAATTACTAATAAAGTATCAATGTCAGCCCCTTGGTTGTGACAATTATGCCATACTAAGTAAGGTAATATACTACTAATAGCAGAAACTGGTTGTGGAGTTTATGGGAATGCTCTGTACTGTCTTTGTAATTTTCCTGTAAATCTAAATCTATTCTAATTTTTTGTCATTGTTGTTTTTTAAAAGTATTAAAAAAATTAGGCCAGGAGCTGTGGCTCATGCCTGTAATCCCAACACTTTGGGAGGCAGAGGCGGGTGGATCACAAGGTCAGGAGTTCGAGACCAGCCTGGTCAATATGGTGAAACCCCATCTCTACTAAAAATACAAAAATTAGCCGGGCATGGTGGTGTGTGCCTGTAGTCCTAGCTACTCAGGAAGCTGAGGCAGGAGAATCGCTTGAACCCAGGAGGTAGAGGTTGCAGTGAGCCGAGATCGTGCCACTGCACTCCAGCCTGGGCGACAGAGTGAGATTCCATCTCAAAAAAAAATAATAATAATTAAAGGAAGTTGCAACTTCAGACTCAGGAAGGTTGCCCAGGAGCCAGTGTCTAAAATACAACTATTACTGCAGTATCTCAAGGTATAAATTTGAACCGTGGTATACAGATGACAAGACTGAGCTCTGAGAGAAATAGAGGTTTCCCAAGGTCACAGGATGAGCAGAGCTGGGCTGTGAAGCCAGCATGATAGCCGTGGATTCCCACGTTCTTTACTGTATCAACAGCACATCCGCCTGCCTCTGGCTGGTTGCTGTGTTTGTATAGGCAGGACTCTTGCACGCACACACACACACACACACACACGCACGCACACACACACGTAGTCTTCAGCTCCAGAGCAGTCGGCCTCACAAATCACCTTCAAGCAGCCTCAGACCTGCAGGATTTGCATTGGCGTTCCTTCCATTCCCAGCATGCCTCCATCTCGCCTCTTGGCAGGCTGGGCAGCCATTTCCCAGCCAGCCTCCCCTAAGAGCTGGGTGTGCTGCAAAGACACCCTGAAGCCTTTGTCTACATCCTTGCTGTCCTTGGCCAACTTCCACCCTGCAGTGGTAGGAAGGAGGAGGGTGCAGGAGGTGCTTGGCCAGGAGTAAAGGGGTAGAGGGAATGGGTGAAAGTGCTTCACCCTGGCAGGCATGGCTGGGAAATTTCTCTCCCTAAGTGTGATACACAGCGCTTAGCATAGCATCTGGCATGAGGGATGTGCTACAATTTTAGATGTAGACATTTTATAGACATTACGTGATTGCTGGTAGGAGCCTACACTTAGATGCCTACCCTATCTGCTCCATAAGCCAAGCTCACTTATTTTTATGCCATTTGAGAGCATTTATTCACTTATTCATTGAATATTTTCTGAATGCATCCTATGTGCTGTGAACCTGTCTAGGTAATACTACAGTCGCAAGGACATCAGGGGTGACAGAGGCCAACAGGCTGTGTTTCTATTAGATCAGAGTTCATAGGCCAGTGTTTCCTGGGAATAAGTGGCTACTGAGTGTATAGATCTCAGGACTCAGGGAAAGACCCTAAATGCTCCTTTTCACGTTACTGTGGGCTATGGTTCCACTATCTTAGCTCCAGGTTGTTGAATGTTATCCTTGAGCTATAGAGAAGGTATTGCAAAGACGGGTACAAGCCCCAGGGACTCAATATCACATAACACCTGGCGGCTGACCTAATGCTGAGCGTGGTGGAAAGGTCTAGTTGCAAATGCCTTTCCTGAACTTTCAAAATCATTTGCAAATGACCCTTCCCATCTTACTCCTCCAGTCCTAATTTTGTAGAATATCATCACAAACCTAGCAAGAAGTCTATGACAGGATGTGTTAAATCCAACGCTTAAATTAACAATAGCTACCATTGGCCATGCATCTACTGTGTGCCAGATGCTGCACGGTGAACTTTCTTGTATGTGGCTTTGTTTCATTTTATCCTCACAAGAAGGTGATGTCAGGGTAGAAATATCAGACATGAGGCACATACCTTTGATTTGTGCATAAGGTCCAAACCCTGAATGATCTGACCCTGACATACTGACCTCATTTTTGCCCTAATGGAGAGAAAGAGGAAACTGGGCCGGGGGGATGGAGGGCGGTGCGGGGATGTCGATAACCAACCTGAGTGAGGACACAGTAGAGATAATTCTCAGGAGGACAGAGTGATGGAGGTGTTGGCACCATAAGCTGTTGGAATTGCAGCTGCAGAGGCATAGAATCTTGGCCCCAGTGTGGGGAGTCCCCTTCTATTGGAATCAGCTGGGGAGTCCCATAAATGCACAAGGCAGCTGGCCTGACTCAGTGAATGGCAATGTCCACCAGGATAGTGGCACCTGCAGAGGCAGCAGCAGGGCCGAGGGAGCCTGCCAGGGAAGAGCCTTCCTAACAAGAAAAAGCACGTGTGCTGCTCTGGTGAGGCAGAAGGCTTGGAGAGGATACCTCCCTGCCCTCTCAGTGATCCCAACTTAAGTCTGTCTCTCAAGGCCAGATGATGTGTCTCATTGCTGATGTTGCTTAAAACTATTCAACCAATGACAGTTTAGGACCTCAACATTTAATTCACTTTGTCCTTTTTACACGGAAAAAAAAAAGAAAACATAAGTCTAGGACACACATTTGAGATTTGTTTTTTTTCTTATAGACAGGGTCTTGCTCTATTGCCCAGGCTGGAGTGCAATAATGCAATCATAGCTCACTGCAGCCTCCAACTCCTGAGCTCTCGCAATCCTCCTGCCTCAGCCTCCTGAGTAGCTGAGATTACAGGCATAAACCACCACACCAGGCTCCATATTGGAGGTTTGTTTTTTTCCCCAGAAGCCATATGATGGAAAGGTGCCAAAGACAGTTCTACAGTGTGAGGAAAGACCCTTCCACTTCTGTCCTTTTCACAAAAGTCATCCAGGCAATAGGTGGGAATGAGGAAGTAGATGTAACCACAGGAACAGGAAGAGAATGGGTCCCTGTTGCTTATAACTCATTGAAGGGCCTGCTGGTTTTGTGGAAATAGAGGCCCAGCAGCAGGGAAAGTTTACGGGAACTGACATAGCAGCAAGAGAGGCAGGACATAGGAACACTGCGTGACACAAGAATGGGGCAATGTGGTCCTTGCACCCACAGCACCGTATCCTAAGTGCATTAACCAGCCCTATCTCCTTCCCATTGCGTCTCACTGTGTGCTTTAGATGCATTCCAGAAACTCCACAGTTTGAGTATCTTCATTTGGTCCATCACCTTTTCTGTCTGGTGGCCTCTCAGAGAGCCTGTCAGGCATCATACTTGAAGGCTACCATTGCATCGATGAAATTTCTCTCCCCAACACTTAAAAACAGGAACTGGATGAAGTGGCTCCCCTGTTTAGACACTTCCGGTGGTGCCCACTGTATTCATTGCAAAAGGTAACCTTCTTAATGTGGTGGTGAAGGCACGAACAAGCTCCCTACCTGCCTCTCAGCCTCACCTCTTGCTGTGCGCTCTGTCTTGCTCAATGCCTATTAACACACGGGCACCCTTTGAGCTAACCCCTTCCTGCCCCTTCCAGTTCCAGACATTTGCGGCCGCCATCCTCCCTTGCAGAAAGCACCCCTCCCACCTTCACCCGGTTCTTCCTGCTCCTCTTTCGTCAGGGAGTTCTGACCCATCTGGGTCAGGCTGCAGAGTGTTGTGTTCTTATTGCAGCATTTAGCACAATTTAGAATTTCTTTTTTTTTTTTTTTTTTTTGAGACGGAGTCTCGCTCTGTCGCCCAGGCTGGAGTGTAGTGGTGCAATCTCGGCTCACTGCAAGCTCCGCCTCCCGGGTTCACGCCATTCTCCTGCCTCAGCCTCTCCGAGTAGCTGGGACTACAGGTGCCCGCCACCACGCCCGGCTAATTTTTTTTTGTATTTTTAGTAGAGACGGGGTTTCACCGTGGTCTCGATCTCCTGACCTCGTGATCTGCCCGCCTCGGCCTCCCAAAGTGCTGGGATTACAAGCGTGAGCCACTGCACCCGGCCTATAATTTCTATATTTGCCTGTTTAATGTCTCTCTCCCCTACTAGATTTAAGCTCAAGTGAGACCAGAGACCATGCCTACCTTTTTCTGGCATGGTGCCCAGCACATGGCACAGCACATGCTGCGATAGGCACTCCATAAGTATCTATTGCATTAACAAATACATACGTGAGCCCCTGCCATCTACTATCTGCAAAGCATTTCACATGCATGTTCTCAAATCTCAACGCTGGAAGCTCAGAGAGGGGAAGACTGTTGCTGCATATTTCCCAGCTGGTAAACAATAGAACCAGGATTCTAACCTAGGTATATCAGACCCCAAGGCCTTGTTCTTAACCATGGCCATACCCCTTCAGAAGGGGTCAGAGCTGCTGGGAGCCTGAGACCTGATCAGCTTGTGGAACAGGAAGCTGTGAGGTTGAGTCAACAGAGAATGCCTCTCTGTCCTCTGAAACACTCTCTCCAGATCTTCCCATGTGTGGCTGCAGCTCAACATTCAGGTCTGTTATGTGTATTTCTTGCACTAATAAGAACATTCAATTTTGATTTACCGAGAATAAAAGAAAAAAAGAAATAAGGCGGTGGGGTGAAACTAAATAAGAATAGTAAGTAAGCAAGAAGCTCATGAGCGGCATTAGACAAAGCAGAAGTGAGTACAGCATCTGTGTGTGACCAGGGGGAGAAAAGGGTAAAGGGACGCAAGAGCACCCAATCGTAAATATCCATGGGCACTCAATGTCCACACGGTCTTAAATTGCCCACCATTAGTGACACCCTTTCTGGCCAAATGTATCCTGTGCCCAAAACCCTTAGATAGAAACGTTAACTTCCACTGGCAAGCCACAGCTCAGGCCAGGTGGCCTGGCCTGCCACCTCTCAGGAAGAACAAGTGTACTGGCTCCAGGCACCTCCCACCCCGCTAGCTCGCCCTCAGTTCTGGTCTATAACCTCACCATCAGCAGAGTAGGCTGACAAGACAGAAAGAAGGGGAGAGAGAAAGACAGGACGTAGAAGCATTGCATAGCCCAGGACACAGACAGTGTGGGCTTTTGCCACGTGGCATCCTGTCCTAAGTGTATTAACCAACCTCCTTTCTTCCCCTTGTTTCTCACTGTATATTTTAGATCAATTTAGTAAACCGCGTGGCTGAGCATCATTGTTTGGTCCATGAGTCTTTCTGTTTCGTGGCCTCTGGGAGAGCCTGCCTGGCAGTATACCTGGGGGCTACCGTTGCATCAAGGATGCTCCCCCATGACAAGGTCTCAGCTCAAATGTCACCATCTCGGTGAGGCTTCCCCAGGCTCCTTAGCTCCTCTCCCTCTACCTCATTCACTACTCCATTGCTTGCTTTGTTTTCTTGGTACCACTCTCTGACATCTTACCTATGGAGCGAATGTATGCATTTCCTTGCGTTTTGCTCCCCAACCACCCTAGAAAGTAGGCTCCATGAGAGCAAGAGGTTTGCCTTCTGGCTGCTGGGTCCACAGAGCCCAGAACTCAACCTAGCACACAGGATGCTCCATGTAGAAGTGGCCACTCAATGCACTCAGCAAGGAGGCCCTAGCACTTCCCATATGCCATGACCGTGCCAGGGTAGGGCACTAACATGAATAAGCTGTTCTTGGCCCTAGGGACTTGAGGTTGAGAGGTGGTGAGAAGAGACCCACATGCCACAGGCAGATGATGATTCCATCACAGAAGGAGAGGAGGGGGCCTGGAGGAAGGCTTGTCTCATCCTAGCAACCAACGGTTTTCTCTCCTGGTGTGGCCCAGGAAAGTGAGAAGACGTTTCCTCCCAGCTATAGTCATGGAGCCACAGAGTCGGGATTCAAGGCAAATTAGGCTGCTGATTTGTACGTTAAACAAGGTTAATTCCATCCATTAGCCAAAGATGTTTTCAAAGCGCCTGGCACAAGAGCGCAGAGCAATTAGTGTCTTTGTATTAGTGGATGTGGGCGTGGGGCCAGGACGTTAAGGGGAGGGGGATGCAATTTCTGCACTCTTTATGATATCATCAAAAGTAAATGAATTATGAAAACAAAAGAGGCAATATGAGGCTGCCAGTACTAATTACTGGGTAGGACAGAAAGTTCACAGTGAAGAAGGAAAGAATGATCAGAGAAGGACAAGGATATGGATCATCTGGCCTGCAGGTGTCTTTAGACAAGGTGGGACTTCCGCGACTCCACCTTCCAATTTCAGGGAAAAGCTATGCTTTTGCTCCAAATAAAGAAGCTGGATCGTGAGGATGATTTCAGCTGTTGTTTTTTGGTTTTGGTTTTTAATTTTCTTTCTGGTCTTAGCCTTAACCATGCTGGACAAACTAATCAACTTGATTCAGAGGTGACTTTAGGCCTTCAGAGAAGTTAACTGATAACAACCCTGGAGCTGGTTGCTTGGGAAATGACCACAGAGCTGGTTGCTTTGGTAATCATAATATTTCCCCTCAAAAAAGGGCTGGCCACTCTCTGCCATGCACTACAGGGTAGGACCTGATACAGTCCACAGAGCCAGTCTCAGGGGTAGATGGAGGCAGTGGACTCACACTGATATGGAAAAGATGGTTTTACAGGTGCTGAGGTGCATGCATGTGACTTTAAAGGACGTTAAACTTACCCAACAGAAAATTATTTCTCTTTCATTTTCCTTCCAATTCTTCTGATTAGATCAAGGAAAAGGATTCAGTTAGGTGCTAGCCTGTCTTAACATCTCCCTTAGCAACTGATAGGCATATTTCTAAATAGAAGTCTGGCAGACAACGGCATCAAGCTAAAATTTAATATCCTTTTGTTTTTAATGTATTAATTTGTGCAATTGCCTTCTGTTAACATGAAATGATTATGTTTTTCCATTTATGGTAATGATATAAAGTTTTATGCAAAAATAGTGAAGTGATTTTTTAAACTTTTAAGTACATAATTCTATGAATGATACAATAATACAGCAGAAATTATGAAAGTGGTGCTTGAATAACTGATGTCTGAAAAACACCTGTGTAAAGGAAGGAGTACTGGCCAGAGGGACAAGGAGGACAAATTCTTAGGTCCTCTTCCACTGCTGTGTAATCTTGGGCAAGTCCCACAACCTCTCTGGGCCTCAGTTTCCCCAAACATGCAATGCCAGTTGAACAAGATGCTGTCTCAGAGATGAACAAGCCATGATAGAATATTCCTTCTATCCTCGGAATTTAGTTGAGAAAATTGAGGCTCAGAAAGGGCCAGAATGGTCCTGGGACATAGTAGGTGACCGACAAGCTGGTCACTTCCTCCCTTTCTGCTCTCCTTCCCTCCCCTTCTGCTCTCCCTCCCTCCCCTCCTGATCTTGCCAGTCACTAGAGAGAGAACTCTGTGTCACCCATGGATAGAAGTTCCACAAACACTGACAAGAGAAAACTAAGGGGCAATTTCATTCAAACAACAAGTTATTTTGAAAACTATTGGTCCCTGTTACAGTTGATTGTTTGGAAACCAAGAAATGTGTGTCCCACACAGAAAATTTCTGGGAAATGTTACCAGTCTTTAAAAATATTTGTTAACAGTAACTGTTTTCAAAATAATTGGCTGTACTACAGGCAGAGGGGGAAAAGAAGTCAGGAGAAGTGCACTGTATATAGAAAATTGGTAATAAGGGGCATCAAGTTTCAGAGCTGGGGGTTGGAGTGATATTACATGTTACGATTACATTTTCGTATGTTACTTTTTGTAATTGAAGGAAAAGACCCAAACAACGTAGCCTGCATATTTTTATATGTTTTTAATGTTTGGGGAACAGTTTGGGTGGTACGGTGTCTTCAATAGAGATAAAAACTCAAATATTTCTGAGGTTCACATAGAAAATATAATGAATAAGCCTAAATAAATAAAGCAGGCAGATAGAAATGGGGGAATTAAGGGGGACCAGCAAGCTTCAAACAATTGCAACATTTGGAATGCGGGCCCAGAGATGTCAGCTCATTCCATTGTTCCCCCACTCAAAAAAAAAAATTGAAATCCAAATTTTAATGTGAAACCTTCCATTCTTTTACTGGTAGCTTACATCTTAAAGACTGAATGTTAATTAAACAAACTGACCTGAAGATCACCAGTTGGAAGTGTCTCCAAATCCCTTTAAATCCATTCAGAGGCTCCACTTTGGGTCCCTGGGGAGGTGAAGCATGGCTCAATCTCTCCATGAACTTTCTTGCTTCTTCGAATTATGGTGGGGTAGGGGAATCTCTGGTGATTATCTAGATGTGCGCTCCTCTGTGTGCCCACATTTCTAGTGCCCCAGCTTCCAAACTAGCCCCTTTCACCCTGGGGTGCCATTGCTGTCCTAATCTCTATTTCCCCTCTCAGGCTGTGAGTGCCACAAGGGCTGAGCCTTGGGGGCTCATCTCTATCTCCTGGCATCTGCACACAGTAGGTGCATAGTAAAGCTCTGTGGAATGCATGAGCAAATAAATAAAGAGAATAAATGTGTTGCTTAAGGGGAACTTAATTGAACTCAGATTAATGTAGTGGATGAAGGGCAAAAAAAAAAAATCATGGAATTATGGGTGTGTCTGTCTTCATGTCTGGGCCAAGTGTCTTTCTTAATAGGCCTACTTAGTGTTTCACCTTTGAATGCCTCTAGACAAGAATTTCCCTAAACATAGGCTGTAGATGTTACATGGAAAAAGACCCATTCTCACAGAAGTTTTGAAAATCTTGGGTTTAGCTACATTAGACATGCTTTTTAAATTGCAGGACTTCTCTGAGCCCTTAAATGCTAATGATTTCCCAGCTTTATTTCATCTTTTGATTGATGAGTAACTACTGGGACAAGTGCTCCAGGGTAAACAATTTCTAAAATGCTGTTCTAGGAAATGATAAGTGTAAGATCAAAAAATATATGCTTGTGTTATTCTCAGCTCTTAATCAAACCGCCAGCTCTCACTTGTCAATGCCAAGGCCTCAAGTTTGGCTGGAATGGCATGGCAGGGCCAGAAACAAGACACCAGATCCCTATTGTTTTTTTTTAATTTATTTTAGATTCAGGGGTTACATGTGCAGGCTTGTTACATGGGTATATTGTGTGATGCTGAGGTTTGGGCCTCTGTGGATCCCATCACCCAAGTAGTGAACATAGCACCTGATAGGCAGTTTTTCAACACTTACTCCCGACTTGTTCATGTCCAGGGATGTTCCTCCAGCATTATTTCATGGAGCCTAATAACAGGTTAGGCGTATGTTCTTACTACCATTTTACGGGTGAGACAACTGAGGCTCTGGGAAATCAAGAAGTAACCATTTTTTAAAATTATGGTAAATATAACATGAAATTTACCATTTTAAGTGTACAATTTAGTGGCATTAAATCCACTTATGACGTTGTGCAACCATCACCACTATCCATTTCCAGAACTTTTCATCATCCCAAAGAGAATCCCAAATTCTGTATCCATTAAATAGTAACTCCCCATTCACACCTCCTCCAGCTCCTGATAACCACTAATTTACTTTCTTCTTTATAAATTGACTATTCTAGGCACTTCATATACAGTATTTGTCCTTTTGTGTCTGGCTTATTCCACTTAGCAAATTGTTTCAAAGGTCCATCCATGTTGTAGCATATATCAGAATTTCATTCCTTTTTACAGCTGAATAACATTCCATTGTATGGCTATAGCAGATTGTTTATCCATTTATCCCTCAATGAACATTTGTGTTGTTTTCACCTTTTAGCTATTGTGAATACTACTGTTACGAACATTGGTGTACAAGTATTTGTTCAAGTCCCTGCTAGTAATTCTTTTGAATATATATCTAGGAGTGGAATTGCTGGTCATGTGTTTAATTTTTTGAGGAATTGCCACACCTTTTTCCACAATGGCTACATTGTTTTACATTCCCACCAGCAATGCATAAGTGTTCCAATTTTTTCACATCTTCATCAACACTTGGTGTTTTCTGTTTTTGTTTTTGTTTTTAATTTATTATAGCCATAGGTATGAAGTGGTATCTTCCTGTAGTTTTGATTTGCAATTTCCTAATGATTCGTGATGCTAAGCATCTTTTCATGTGTGATATGGTTTGGCTCTGTGCCCACCCAAATCTCATCTTGAATTCTACTCCCATAATTCCCACATGTTGTAGGAGGGAACCAGTGGGAGATAATTGAATCACGGGTGCAGTTTCCCCCATACTGTTCTCATGGTAGCAAGTAAGTCTCATAAGATCTGATAGTTTGTTAAGGGGTTTCCACTTTTGCTTCTGTCTCATTCTCTCTTTCCACCACCATATAAGAGGTGTCTTTTGCCTTCTGCCATGATTGTGAGGCCTCCCCAGCCATGTGGAACTGTGAGCCTATTAAACCTATTTTTCTTCCCAGTCTCAGATGTGTCTTTATCAGCAGCATAAAAGTGGACTACCACAGTAAATTGGTACCAGGAGTGGGGTGCTGCTGAAAAGATACCTGAAAATGTGGAAGCAACTTTGGAACTGGGTAACAGGCAGGGGTTGGAAGAGTTTGGAGGGCTCAGAAGAAGAAGGGAAAATGTAGGAAAGTTTGGAACTTCCTAGAGACTTGTTGAATGGCTTTGCCCCAAATGCTGGTAATGATATGGACAAAAAAGTCCAGTCTGAGGTGATCTCAGATGGAAATGAGGAAATTGTTGGGAACTGGAGCAAAGGTGACTCTTGCTATGTTTTAGCAAAGAGAATGGCAGCATTTTGCCCCTGCCCTAGAGATTTGTGGGACTTTGATCTTGAGAGAGATGATTTGGGGTATCTGGCAAAAGAAATTTCTAAGCAGCAAAGCATTCAAGAGGTGACTTGGGAGCTGTTAAAGGCATTCAGTTTTATAAAGGAAGCAGAGCATACAAGTTCAGAAAATGTGCAGCCTGACCATGCAATAGAAAAGAAAATCCCATTTTCTGAGGAGAAATTCAAGCTGGCTGCAGAAATTTGCATAAGTAACAAGGAGCCAAATATTAATCCCCCAGACAACAGGGAAACTGTCTCCAGGGCGTGTCAGAGGTCTTCACGACAGGCCCTTCCATCACAGGCCCTGAGGCCTAGGAGGAAAACATGGTTTTGTGGACCAGGCCCAGGGTCCCCATGCTGTGTGAAGCCTAGGGACTTGGTGCCCTGCATCCTAGCTGCTCCAGTTGTGGCCAAAATGGGCCAGCATAGAGCTCGGGCCATGGCTTCAGAGGGTGCAAGTCCCAAGTCTTGGCAGCTTCCATGTGGTGTTGAGCCTGGGAGTGCACAGAAGTCAATAACTGGGATTTGGAAACCTCCACCTGGATTTCAGAGGATGTATGGAAATGCCTGGATACCCAGGCAGAAGTTTGCTGCAGGGGCAGGGACCTCATGGAGAACCTCTTCTAAGGCAGTGTGGAAGGGAAATGTGAGATCAGAGCCCCCAGCTTGCACCATTTGCCTGGAAAAGCCACAAACACTCAATGCCAGCCTGTGAAAGCAGCCAGGAGGGAGGTTGTACCCTGCGAAGCCACAGGGGCAGAGCTGCCCAAGACCGTGGGAATCCAGCTCTTGCATCAGCATGACCTGGATGTGAAACATGGAGTCAAAGAGATCATTTCAGAGCTTTAAGATTTTACTGCCCTGCTGGATTTCAGACTTGCATGGGGCCTGTAGTCCCTTTGTTTTGGTCAATTTCTCCCATTTGGAATGGCTGTATTTACCAATGCCTGTACCCCCATTGTATCTAGGAAGTAACTAACTTGCTTTTGATTTTACAGGCTCATAGGTGGGAGGGACTTGTCTTGTCTCAGATGAGACTTTGAACTGTGGACTTTTGAGTTAATGCTAAAATGAGTTAAGACATTGCAGGACTGTTGGGATGACATGATTGGTTTTGAAATGTGAGGACATGAGATTTGGGAGGAGTCAGGGGGCAGAAAGATATGGTTTGGCTCTGTGTCCCCACCCAAATCTCATCTTGAATTCTACTCCCATAATTCCCACATGCTGTGGGAGGAACACATTGGGAGATAGTTGAATCATAGGGACGGTTTCCCTCCTGCTGTTCTCATGGTAGTGAATAAGTCTCATGAGATCTGACGGTTTTGTAAGGGGTTTCCACTTTTCGCTTCTCTCTCATTCTCTCTTGCTGCAGCTATGTAAGAGGTGCCTTTTGCTTTCTCCCATGATTGTGAGACCTCCCCAGCCACGTGGAACTGTGAGTCCACTAAACCTATTTTTCTTCCTAGTCTCGGGTATGTCTGTATCAGCAGCATGAAAACGGACTAATACAATGTGCTTATTGCTCATCTGAATATCTTCTTTTGAAAAATGTCTATTTGAATCCTTTGCACACTTTTGAAGTGGATTGTTTGTTTTTATGCTGTGGAGTTATAGGAGTTCTCTATGTATTTTTGATATTATTAGATTACTTGATACTCTGATATTAGTTAATAATCTGATAGTATCCAAAATATGTAGAGAACTCCTATAACTCCTATATCTAACAATTATCAATTACAGATATAATTTGCAAATATTTTCTCCCTTTCTGTGAGTTGTCTTTCCCATCTCTTGCTAGTGTCTTCTGATGCACAAAGGGTTTTAATTCTGATGAAGCCCAGTTTATCTATTTTTTCTTTTATTGCCTGTGCTTTTCGTGTCATAGCTAAGAAATCATTACCAAATCCAATATCATGAAGATATTCTCCTATCTTCTTTCTTAAGAGCTTTAGCTCTTACTTTTAGGTCTTTGATCCATTTTTGAAGTAAATTTTGTATATGGTATGAGGTATACAGCTTCATTCTTTTGCATGTGGATATCCAATTTTTAAAACATCATTTGTTGAAGAGACTGTCTTTTCCCCCGTTGTGTGGTCTTGGCACCCTTGATGAAAATCAATTGACAAAATCTGCGAGGATACTGTTACTTTTAGAGACCCTGGAGCATAATGGGTGTGATGCCAGGTGTTTCCAAGTGGTGATAATGTATTCGAGGTCACACAGCTGGCAGAAGCAGAACTTGTAACAATAACACCCATGACAAGGACAATGACGATGATGAAACAATAACAATTAGCAGCTATTTAGCACTGGATCTGTGTCAGGCACATTGCCAAGAGCTCTTACTTGCATACTGTCATTGAATCTTCCTGAGAACCCCATTATTATTTTACAGATAAGAAAACAAATTATCAGAGAGGCAAAGTAACTTGTCCAAGGTCATATAGCAGGTAGGAGCAGAGGCTGATTCCATAGCCTGTGCTGGCAACCACTGGGCTGTTCTGTATTGGACCTAGACTTCCCTCTAGCAGCCATTCTTGGGCCATATAATGATGATGATTTGGAACAACCACAGTCTCCATTTGTGTCTAGTCCTGCTGAAGTCTTACCAGGGCCAGTTCCATAATTTGTGGGACCCAGTTCAAAATAAAAATGCAGGGCCCTTGTTCAAAAATCATGGGAAAAGCTTATTTTCTGTCTTCCACTATCTCTCTTGACCTGTCATGGTGTTTTTAGTTTGTTTTTTTAATGCCACATTCCCTTGGGCATGGGGATACTCATGAAGTGAGTAAAGCCCCTACAGATGCCAGGACGATGTCTCCAAAACCCCAACCCTCCCTGCTTCTGTGCGCAGGCTCCTGCCAGATTCAGAGGATGGCAGTGGTCACTGGGTGGAGACAAAGGCAGCCAAGGAACCATCCCAGGTAGGCAAGAAGGCAACAGGAGATGGGACCAGGAGGGAGATGAGGCTTCAAGTTTCCAAGTCTTCCTTGTCCCATCAGACTTCACTTACAAAATACTAATTCAAAGACAAAGCTACTGAAAGTTGCAGGACAATGACCATGAGCATTAAACTGTGTGGGGCCCGTTTGAGTACCAGCTACACTGATTACACACCGATGTGTTTCTTCAGTAGTAAAATAGGAAATAAGGCTTCTCCTTCTCTTCCCTCCCTGCACACAGGATTTTAACTCTGATGAAGTCCAGTTTATCTATTTTTGGAAGTGTGATTCTCCCACGGTCTGATTCCATCACCTTCAGAAGCCCTTTATCATGGGAATGTTTCCAACCTGGGATTCAGAGAGACTTACTTAATCCCATGGCTGGGAGCCACACAATGCCAGGATATGAAAGGGAAGTCAAAGCCCTTTGCCTCCAATTAACTAGTAACTAAGACTGATTCATCTGCCTGTGAGGAAAAGAGTCCCACAAAACTCAGCTAGGGAGCATTCACCTTCCTAAAAAAGCCAGGGACTGGGGATCTGGCACATGTCTGGAGTCATCCCATAAGCAGAAGGTAGAGGGCTGGCTCCCCTCTTTATTCCAGAAGGCCTGGAGTGATGGGAAAGGCGCTAGACCTAGTCAGTGGCCCTGAGTAGTTGTGTGAAAACTGTCTCTTCACTTCCCCTCATAGAGCCTCAGTTTTTCCTTAAAAATTGAGATGATAATATAATAATTGCCACAACAGAGGCTTCCTGTGACTCTGTGAAAGGGAGATTATTTGAAAGCTGTTACTCATGGCATAAAATTTGGTTATTACCACTACTGTTCTTCATTTAGCAAAGACTGATCGGGCACTCATTGCTGGACCCAGGGCAGTGCCAAGCATGGGAGTGAACCCTAGAGGCTTCTGGGGAGACAAAAAAAGAGCATGGGCTTTGGAGGTTGGAGGCTGTCTATTCCCACCCCACTCCACCCTTCCCTACCACATGCACCCCTGACCAGCCTGCCTCCTACCACCCGTGACTTGATGGGAAGATGCCATTTTATTCCTCCACTCAAGGAGAAAGCAAGGATGTTCTCACAAAGGACATCTTTGATTCTTCCAACTTGGTTCTCTGAGGCAGAGCAGGGAGGTGGACAGAGGTGGGTATTCACCATTACAAGATGGTATGTCCTTTCCTCACATTCTGTGACAGTTAACTTGACATATGTCTGTCTCCTCATTAAGCTGTCAGCTCTGGGGTCCAAGACTGTCGTGTGAATTATCTTGTATCACTCCACATTGCCAAGCCTAATCTCCTTTCTTCTTTCCTCTCATTCACTCATTCATAAAATCTATTAACAATGTGTAAGTGAGCCCTGTTCTGGGTACTAGGGAAGCTAACTGAATTATGATGATGATTATGAGATGAAGAAGAAGGAGGAGAAGAAGTTGGATAAGGAAAAGGAGGAAGATGAGAAGGAAGAGGGAGGAGGACAGGAAAAATCACTAACATTTATTGACTACTTTGTGCCAACCATTTGGCACATATTTTCTCAGTTAATTCTCCTGAGGCTCTGTGACATGCATATTATTATTTTCATTTTACAGATGAGGAAACTGAGGCTCAGAGAGGCCAAGTTTCCATAGTAAATACCATCTGAGCTGAGATCCAAAGACAGGTGTGTCTGTTTCTAGAGCCATACCCTCTTTACCACCAGACTCTGGAGACAGCAATAAATAATGATGGTGGCAGTATGTGGAAAATGCAATGCCTGGTATCCAGTAGGTTCTCAGTAAATGCTTCTTTAAATTGGGTTGTGTTGGTTTAAATACTGGCATTCCAAGATTTCTAGACCCGTGGAGACCAAGCTAGATCCTTTCCAACTTCCCTCTTGGAGCCTAGGGCTTGAGGGGACAGGGGAAGATGGGCCTTGCAGCCCCCAGACCTAGCGAGGAGGCAGCTCTCACTCCTCCCACCTGGACAGAGTACCCTTTGTTTATTGTGCCTCTGCATCCTACCCAGTAATTAGCATTGGCAGCTTCATATTGGGCTTTTGTTTTCTTAATTCATTTGCCCGCAATGACATAATAAAGGGAATATTGATTCAATCCCAACTCCTCTTGGCCAGAAGCCCACATCAACCAATAAAAAAGAATTGCTAATTGCAGAGCATGCTTGCCCAGCTGAGGCATTGGAGCAGGGCATTTTGATAGCGGCTGGAGGGCAGGCAGCTCAACCTCTAAACCCCCCTGGTCTGGGCATCAAGTCCTGTCCTGGGCACGGGACACCATTCTCCAGGGAGACCAAACCCAGCTTCTCTACAGCACCAGGAAGAAGGCAAGCTGGGCCACCAGGGCGCGGCCCCAGAAAGGAAAATCCTCCACGGTCCTGTTGACAGATGTGGTATCAAATGAATTGTTCTCTGCTTAGACACGACTTTGATATTTATTGGTTCAAATTGCTTGGCTGACTCAGTCTTGCATAAGTCTCCCTGGTCCATTTTAATCTTGACGTTTTGGGAAGCCACACTGATGTGGGTAATGACTGGGTTTACCTGGGATCAAAATGAAAAGGGAGAAGGGGGGTCTGGAATAATTACAGTGGGGCAATGTATATTTTTGTGTAATCTGGAAAGGCGATTTATGAGGCCGATAAAAATGATAATGTGTTCTGCGTGGAGCCAGCATGGATTAGCTGCAACAGAGCTTTCTTTGCAGGAAATGAAGGCGGTGGTGGCTGCTGTTTACTAGACAAATAGTTGTTCTGAATCTATTTTTTTTTTTTCACTTCTCTTCTGAAATTACTGAGATAAGACACATTGGAATATAGATTATGGTCCTCCTTCGGTTACTGTGAATTAGAGTTTCCGGAGTGCAGGGAGGTAGGGATGGGATTTGTGTAATTAAGACCAGAAAAATGATGAGGAGGGAAGGGAATCCCCCAACCCCCATTCCTGCTCTATCTTTAGAATCAAAGCGCGGACGCTGCTGATTTTGTTAAGCTTGGCTGGAATGAGGATTCCTGGTTCCGGGAGGAAGCTTACATAACTTCCTGGGCGGTCTCCTCCCAACCAATGCCCATTTTGCTGACCCAACTGTAAATGAATCAGAAACATTTCACTTCCTTCCCTCTGAATTTGTAGTTCATAATCTCACAGGAAAATAGTAGTAGAAAAAGCTCCCAAGTATTTGCTTAACTCAAGATGGAAAGAAAATTGTAATAGAGGTTTAGTTTTACTCAATGTCTTCACCTTCCTTCAAAGTGTTCCTTATCTCCTCATCTCCAGGAGGGCCCACCAAGCAACAGACCCTCCCAGGCCCCACTCTGCACCAGGTGGGACACAGTGACCATGGAGGCAGTGCCTATAAGACTCGTGCAAAGCCACCTCCACCATGCACGTGCCTCAGCCAGCGGATGCATTCATCTGGGCTCAGTCAGTTTCCACGCTGGCCCTAACGGTGATGCCTCGGGCTCTCCTGGTATCCAGTCTCTTTGACCCACCACTTACCCTGCTTTGCTCTTCTGATCTTGATTAAGGAATATTCATTTTCCTAAGCAGTGGCCCTCATTCCTCCCAGACTTTGAAGGGAATTCAAATGCGGGGGCGGGGGAGAAATGCTTTCTCTAAAGGTGTTTAAAGGTCTCCAAAGAGTGACATTTTGAAAAATCAGGGCTGGTGTGGGCTCAGCAACCACTACTCATCCTTCCGTCCACCTTGACAGAGAGATCACGGTCCTTCTTCCTCATGAGACCAAATGTGGTCCCAGAAAACTTGACAGAATATAGACTCGCCACCCCATCAGAGTTGGCCCTTGGGCGAAACCCTCTCCCTATCCTTGCCAGAAGTCATAAGGTGCATGAAAGCACCTGAGCACATGTCCCTGGTACTGGTACCTGGTGCCTGATACCTGAGATCTGCCTCTGGGGTGATGTTAGATACTTGGCAACTTTGATCCACCCAACTTTCACAGCACCCTCAAGGGTCAAAATTTATTCTGTTTTATAGGTGAGGAAAGCGAGGCACAGAGAGATAAAATCACTTGCTCAAGTTCACACAGGCAGTAAATGGTGGCATTGGGATTCATGTGCAAGTCTAATGTTGCTTTAAGTTCACAGATACCAACTCTTCCTCCCCCAAGGTGTGTTAGATGGGCTTGTGTCAGAGTGAGGTGCCGTGGGATGATCATGGAAAGAATAGGAAGAAAGTTTTGAAAATGATCTCATTGACCTACTAAAACACTCACATGATAAACCTGGAAGTCATCCATGTACAAAGAGTCTTATAAGTCACCTGGCTGGGGAGAGAAGCAGTGAAACTGGAAGCCACTTCCACTGAATCAATCAACAGGGTTCTGAGGCTTTCCCCTCATGTTAAGTTTTTATGGGTTCCCAGTAGATTGCTGGTAGGATTATGGTATTGGATGGACAGAGATATATTAGATCTGAGGCACAGCCCATCTCTTCTCCCCAAGGGGAAAATGAAGGACAGTGGATGTATTCATGCTTATGGTCATAAAAAGGCAACAAACTATTTTCTAAATCATAAAATTTTCTCCAGCAACAAGGAAAGTATTACAGAAAGGTAGACCTTCTACAATATGAAATGCAAAAGGCCTTGTTCCCTTTAGGGCCAAAAATTATTTATTTATGTATTTACTTACTGTAATGTTGTAATAAAAAGAGTTATTATAACAGTAGAAATATCTATGCATGAGATAATGCATCTTACTGCCCTGAGCCCTGAGCCTGCCATCGCGTGAATGCTCCTTAAGGATTAGGTTCGTTCACTGAATGAACGTTTCTTTGTGTTTACTACCTGCCAGGCCCAGTGCTGGGCTCTGGAGAATACAGTCACAGGACGCAGTCCTTGTCCGCAGGGAGGGAGCGGGGAGTGTTGAAGGCAAACAGAAGCACATGTGCAAGGTCTAAAGCAACTGAGACCGGGCCTGTCACACAGCAAGAGGGAAGCTGGGGTGCAGAGGGGGTCAGTAAGGGCCAGGCAGGCAAGGGAGGCAGGTCCAGATAGGACAGCCTTTCCAGAAGTCCACAGAGGCTTCTGAAGAAGGTGATGTGATTAGACCCTTTTGGCTGAAATGGAGAAATTGAATTGGAAAGGGACAAAAGTGAAAGGAGAAAAAGAACAGAAAGAGGCTGTTGCAAGGATCCAGATAAGAACAATGGTGGCTGGGCTTGGTGGCTCACACCTGTAATCCCAGCACTTCGGGAGGCCACGGTGGATGGATCATCTGAGGTCAGGAGTTCGAGACCAGCCTGACCAAAATCATGAAACCCCATCTCTACTAAAAGTACAAAAATTAGTGGGGCGTGGTGGCAGGCGCCTATAATCCCATCTACTCAGAAAGCTGAGGCAGGAGAATCACTTGAACCCGGGAGGCGGAGGTTGCAGTGAGCCAAGATCATGCCATTGCACTCCAGCCTGGGCAACAGAGCGAGACTTTGTCTAAAAAAAAAAAAAAAGAAAAAAAGAAAAAAAAGAACAATGGTGGCTGGACCTAAGGCAGGGCAATGAGGGGGAGCACATCACTATTATAATAACCCCTTCGAGCTACACACTCCTCTTCAGTTCACACTATGCTTTCGGACACATTATCGTATCTAATTTGTGTGACCTCTACAAAAAAAGAACTATTATGCCTCATTTGCTAATAAGGAAGTTGAAGCTTATGAAAGTTTTTTTTTTTTTTTTGAGACGGAGTCTTGCTCTGTCCCCCAGGCTGGAGTGCAGTGGCCCGATCTCAGCTCACTGCAAGCTCCGCCTCCTGTGTTCACACCATTCTCCTGCCTCAGCCTCTCCGAAGTAGCTGGGACTACAGGTGCCCGCCACCATGCCTGGCTAATTTTTTGTATTTTTAGTAGAGACGGGGTTTCACCGTGGTCTCGATCTCCTGACCTCGTGATCCACCCGCCTCGGCCTCCCAAAGTGCTGGGATTACAAGCGTGAGCCACCGCACCCGGCCTGCTTATGAAAGTTAAGGGACGGGCCCAGGGTTCACAGCTGTGCCAGGCTTCAGATCCACATCATCTTATTCCAGTTTTAAGTTCATGCAACTGAGACTAAAGTCCCCACTATGATAAAGCGGTACCGCCTTGAATGTTATGTTTTCTGGAGGGAAAAAGAGATCATGGGCAAGTGACTTTATCAGCTTTTCCACTCCTTGCCTATGTTCTTTTGCTGGTTATTACAATTCCTTTAGGTCTTATTTTTTTCCCCCTTTTATTTTATTTTTTATTTCCATGGGTTATTGGGGAACAGGTGGTAATGGTTACATGAGTAAGTTCTTTAGTGGTGATTTGTGAAACCTTGGTGTACCCATCACCAGGGCAGTATACACCGCACCTTGTTTGTGGTCTTTTACCCCTCACCCCCTTCCCACACTTTCCCCCGAGTCCCCAGAGTTCACTGTGTTATTCTTAAGCCTTTGCATCCTCATAGCTTAGTTCCCACTTATGAGTGAGAACATATGATGTTTGGTTTTCTATTCTTGAGTTGCCTCACTTAGAATTTGTCTCTAATTTGCAGAAGAGGAAAACCAAGAGCTTGGAGAGATTAGGTGGCTTATCCAAGATCACAGAGAGCAGGGAAGAGTCAAACCTTAGAGTCAGATCTTTTGACTCGTGTTCAATTCTACATCTTTATGTGATTCTGGGAATCATGAATTTGATAACAAAGAAATCAAATACATTTTTCTACTATAATAAATCTGTCACAGGTCACAGAGATTACAGGTGTATATCTACCTAACACTCATTTATCATCTACCTACTATGTGCCAAACACTGAGTTAAGTGCCAAGACAAAAACAAAAAACAAAACAACAACAACAACAACAAAAAAACTTCATCTGATCCTGCATTACCTCATTAATTGAGAAACATTGATTACATGTTGCTTGCAGGCCAGGTTTACCATTTGCTCACCACACCAGAATGCAATTTGAATTAACTCTAGAAAGGGGTAGGAGTTGGCCAGGTGGAGGAGCATCCCAGATAAAAGGTAGAGCACAAGCAAAGGCATGCTGTGAAAGGAGTGTGATGGCGTCCTCGGGTATCAGGGAGCAGTGCAGAATGCATCCGGAGGGCCAGAAACTGGCTCCCATTGGGAAGAGTTGGTCCATGAGGCAAGGCAGGTTGACCCGGGTTCCTTTGCCTCCTCTATCCAGTAGTGAGGCTGTTTTCTCTCTCTGCCCTTTCTTTCTTTGCCATATGCCATGACCTCAAAAATCAAATGACTGTAGGCTGGTAACTTTAAAAAGTGAAGCAGGGGGCTGGGAGTGGGATAGACTGGGAAGGGTCTTGAAGAAACTTCCTGGTATATATTTCCAGAAAGCCAATAACCAATGATGCAACAACAATTATATTAAATGCCTATTGTATGCCAGATACTGTGCTAAGTTAGTATTATCACATTTAAGTTTCACTTTAGCCTATTGATATAGGCTCCATTTTTAGCTCCATTTTACAGATGAAAAAAAGAGGCACTAAGAGGTGAGATGCCTGCCCAAGGCCTCACTGTCAGAGGGAATGTGTGCCAGGACCAGAAGACAGTCTGATCACAAAACATGTGTTCTGAATCAGCTTTGCTTTGTGGCAGAAGTAACACACTGGAGTCCACCTGCAAATGTTTCACTTGACCATTGGCATAAATTGTTTCTTGACATTTAAACATCAGAAGACGTCATGTAAAAATGAGAATATCTGGCAACACCAAACCTGCAGTCACAAGCCAATAACAATTACAGCCAAGTAGGAGCGACCTATGCCCCCGAGTTCACTGCAGTCCCCACTACTCCCTATTGTCTTAGCACTGGATTCCTAATTCACAATTCTTCCCAGCATTATGAAAAATGTTGAGCATACAGAAAAGTTGAGAAAATTGTACAGTGAACACCAAATACCTAGATTCTACCATTAACATTTTACTCTGCTTGTTTTATTACTTACCTGATTATCTTTCCATCTCTCCATTTGCTCATGTTCTTTTTGATACATTTCAAAGTCATTAACATCAGTATACTTTACCTCTCAACACTTCTGCATGCACGTGTCCATCTGTGTCATTTATTAGAGCTCAACATTTGCTTAGTTTCTTTTCTTGAGATGAGATTTATATATAGTGAATTGCACAGTCTTAAGTGTTACCATCCTATGAGTGCTGATGAATGCAAACACTCATAAGCCCAGACCCCTCCACGATATAGAACATTTGCCTCCCCCGGAAGTTTCTTCATGGCCCTTCCTGCTTCATCCCACTGCCACCTGGAGCTCCCTTGGCCTGCCTAGCATAAGCAAAGGCATCCTGTCCTTCTCTAAATGCCCCAGCTGCTGGGCTACCTGGAGAGAGAATACAGGTTACAGAGAGTGTGATGCAATCAGCTAGAGGGCGGTGGGGGCTGGGGGAGCCTTGAGCAAGGAGGGAGGGCAGCTCTGCACCCCCCCAGACATCCACTGGACATCTAGCTGAATGACCATCAAGTCATGCGTGAGCCATGGGAGGCCTCTGAACGGGGCTCTCCTCCCTTTAGAATATCAGAATTTCTACAATTTCCTTCAAAAGACATTTCTAATCTTGGCTTTTTTCACCACCCTCTTTTAGTCATGCAGGTTTGATTCAAATGTTTTGAGTGGTACCACTTATTTTCCCCAAGCACATGCTTTAACCCAGCCCACCTGGACACAGCATCCTCTCATTTTCCTTTGAGCCATCGAACATTTTCTGTGTGCAGGAAAAGGGTCCCGGATGCTGGCTCACCACCGTCATGCCCATGCTCAGCTCTGGGAAGCCTGGCTGAGCCCTACGGTGTTAAGCCTCATCCTGGCTGAGGAATTGAGATGAGCGGAGGTCCCACACGTCACCAAAGAGCTCAGAGCAAGGCCAGAGAGACCAGGGAGCACCTGAATCACACTCTGGACTATTGGGACAAGCTTCTGATGTCTCAAGTCCATGGATATTTCTCTGTGCAAGATCCTGGCCAAAGACAGGTTCACAGGTATCAGAGATGGAGACACACAAAAAAAATGAGGTGCCTCAGGAGCCTTAAGGTATTCCCCCTCCCCATCTCCAACATCTTCCCCAAGCCATCCTTGATAAAAAGAAAATCCAGGTAAAATCAGCATGCTTACATAATAAGTATAAGACAATTCCTCCAAACCCCACTCCCAGTCAGCTGGTCATTTCTAAAACCCTCCTATAAAGAAATTCTAGAATCACCTCTGTGAAAGACCCTTGCTGGTTTTTGAGACCAGGGTATGAAAACTCCCCAAAACCAAATACTTCCAAGATCGGGCAGACAATACCAATGATGGAAGCTGATGGGTTCTTACCATAGTGAATTTCATATTCTGTAAGTTGTCGTCTATACAGACGCTTGCTTCATTCATTCATTTATTCATTCATTCATTCATTTCTACATGTTAAACACATAGGAATGCTCTTTGCTTAAAAAAATGCCCCTGAGATTTGTCTTTAAAGATACAACCTTCTAGGTCTAGGTTTTGTCATCCTATTTTGATAGGCAGTAGATACAAGAAATATTTCACTTCCCTCTTTGTTATAACACAAGTGTGATACGTCATATCAGAGGATAAGTAGTGGCTGCACAACTTACTGAGGGTCACTGCAGAGTGGTGAGAAGTGCAGTGAACCGGAGCTTGTATGTCTGTCAAGGGAGGCGGCTGCTACCCACACCCAGATGGTTGCTGCCGCTGGTGTATTCAGTCCAGTAGGGCTACAGCTTCTTATGTTTATTTTTCCCACAAGAGAAACCAAAAGTAAAGACTTTTTATGGGCCGGACATGGTGGCTCATGCCTGTAATCCCAGCAGCATGGGAGGCCGAAGCGGGTGGATTGCTTGAGCTCAGGAGTTTGCGACCAGCCTGAGCAACATGGCACAACCCTGTCTCTACTAACAATACCAAAAATTATCCGGACGTGGTGGTGTGCACACCTGTGGTCCCAGCTACTTGGGAGGCTGAGCTGGAAGGATTGCTTGAGCCTGGGAGGTGGAGGTTGCAGTGAGCTGAGATCGTGCCACTGCACTCCAGCCTGAGCAAGACAGTAAGACCCTGTCTTAAAAAAAAAAAGTGTCAAATCTTCTTATTTTAAATTTGTCAACTATTTTAAATTAAAATTTAAAAAAAGAAAAGAAGCTAAAATAAACAATGTCTGCAGGCCACATCTAGCCTGTGGGCCACCACTGTAGTTCATTTTGTAGCACTTGACAGAATTTTTAACTACAGATTCATCAGTTGTTGACTTGCTTACCTAGCACCCTGTTTGATTTTAAGGAGCCACAACTCCCAGTTTTAATCCTTTCTCTGCCATCACTCATGGGAGAGGGAGGTCTTGATTAACTCCTTACGCCTCTCAAGGCCTTAGAGTTCCCATTTGTTAGGGGGGAAAAAAACAAGATTAGATTGGTCTGACTTTTCCAAACTTTCCTAATCAAAAGAATCACTGAGTCACACAGAAAAGGGGTTACAAATTGCTCTTAAATATGTGAAAAATGCTCAGTCTCATCATCATGAGGAAATGCACCTTAGCTTGGCGGAGATAGCTAAAAGTTGATAACGTGGAGGGTGTGAGAGCAGCGGTGCGTCTCATCTGTTGCTGTGGAATGGGCATGGTTCCCGCCTCTCAGAGGCAATGTGGCAATACCACTCAAAACAACAAAGGCACAGGCTTTTGACCCAGTCAGGCCACTTCTAGGAATGTTTCTTAATCAGGTACACATGTGAAGAGATGTAGGTACAAAATTGCTTCTTTCAGCATTGTTTGCATTGGCAGAGGATCAGAAACAACCTAAACGTCCATCAACAGGGGATTGATTAAAAAAACTATTGTTCGTCTGTACAATAGATTACTACACAGCCATTAAAAAATATGAAGAGGGTAAGTCTCTTGTTAAGTATTCTTGCTACAAACATGAAATGAAATAGAATACAATAAAATAAAATAAAAGAGAGCACTTGATCTAGTGGTGTGCTGGTAAATGTTTAACATCCAGTTCTCTAGCTGGGGAGGCTGGGGTGGGGTTCGTTCTGACTGCAGCATTTGCTTGTGGTTTAAATACTTCCACCATGGTCAACTTCAAGCAACCAACATGAAGTCACTGAACTTGAACTTGAGAAAAGATTCATCTCTGTCGACTCTAGCCCATCACTGCCTTTATTAACTGATATGAGAAGATCTCCAAGATGTATTGAATAAAAGAAAAGGCAAAACACAGAACAGTATACATAGTAGGTATTATTTACATAAAAAAAGAGGAGAGGATAAAAAATATATACGTATATACATACTGGCCTGTGTATCACAGATTTCACTGGAAGAATACACACAGAGACACACACACACACACACACAAGTACACACACAGAGAGCCACTAATTTTGTAATTGGGGACGGGAACCAAGAGGCTGGTGGTAGGGGGGCAAAGTGGATGGAAATGCTTTATTTCTACCCATGTATACTCTGTCGAAGATCTATGATATGAATGTCTCACATCTAAAAGATTGTTAAGACTGCCATGGATCACCTGGAAGATTTATTGAGTGCGAATTCCATGGCCTCTCCCAGGAGATTTTAACCTGACATCCTTGGTGTAATGCTGGAAAAATCAGTTTTTAACAAGTTTCTCAGATGAGTCTTAAAATTAGGCAAATTTGGGTGGCACTGTCTAGCCCCAGCTTTCCATTTGATGAGAAATGTAGTAAGTGTGGGAATTTTACATGGCCCACAGAGGGGAAGGGCCTGACCTCCAGGCACCAGGGGAGTCAGGGCTGAACCCAGGGCCGACACGCAGCCTCACCACCTTGCCTGGGCCGTGCCCCGTGCTTTCCAGGGCTGGAGCCTGGGTGTGGTCTTCCCTGCAGCACTGAGACCCAGAAAGAGATATGGCCAATCTGGGCTCACACAGCCACAGCCCAGGAAAATTCTACCCAATATACTCCCACAAGAACAATCCACAGGAGTTCTCTGCTCCTCCTGTTCGACAGACAGCCACATCTTCTCATGCATTGCCAGGCGCTTCCCTGAGACACTACAGTGAAGGTGAAGGCTGGAGTCAATGGATTTGGTCGTATCGAACACCTGGTCACCAAGGCTGCTTTTAACTGGTAAAGTGGATATTATCACCATCAATGACCCTTCATTGACCTCAACTACATGGTCTACATGTTCCAGTATGATTCCATCCATGGCAAATTCTGTGGCACCGTCAAGGCTGAGAACGGGAAGCTTGGCACCAGTGGAAATCCCACCACCATCTTCCAGGGCGAGATCCCTCCAAGAACAAATGGGGCAATGCTGGCGCTCGGTACATTGTGGAGCCCACGGGCATCTTCACCACCATGGAGAAGGCTGGGGCTCACTTGCAGGGAGGAGCCAAGAGGGTCATCATCTCTGCCCCCTCTGCTGACGCCCCCATGTGCGTGATGGACGTGAACCATGAGAATTATGACAACCACCTCAAGATCATCAGCAGTGCCTCCTGCATCACCAACTGCTTAGCACCCCTGGCCAACGTCATCCATGACAACTTTGGTATCGTGGAAGGACTCATGACCACAGTTCACGCTATCATTGCCACCCAGAAGATTGTGGATGGCCCCTCCGGGAAACTGGCATAACGGCTGTGGAGCTCTCCAGAACATCATCCCTGCCTCTACTGGCACTGCCAAGGCTGTGGGCAAGGTCATCCCTGAGCTGAACAGGAAGCTCACGGGCATGGGATTCTGTGTCCTCACTGCCAATATGTTGGTCGTGGACCCGACATGCCATCTGGAAAAACCTGCCAAATACAATGACATCAAGAAGGTGGTGAAGCAGGCATCCAATGTCCCCTCAAGGGCACCCTGGGCTACATGAGCACCAGGTGGTCTCCTCCGACCTCAACAGCGACACCCACACCCACTCTTCCACCTTCAATGCTGGGGCTGGCACTGCCCTCAATGGCCACTTTGTCGAGCTCATTTCCTGGTATGACAATGCGTTTGGCTACAGTAACAGGGTGGTGAACCTCAGGGCCCACATGGCAGCCAAGGAGTAAGACCCCCTGACCACCAGCCCCAGCGAGAGCACGAGAGGAAGACAGAGACCCTCACTGCTGGGGAGTCCCTGCCACACTCAGTCCCCCACCACACTAAGAATCTCCCCCCGTCACAGTTTCCACGCAGACTCCCTGAAGAGGGAGGGGCCTAGGGCGCTCCACCTTGTCATGTACCATCAATAAAGTCCCCTGTGCTCAGCCAAAAAAACAAAAATGAAAAACAACCCACAGGTCTCCAATCTACATCCTGAGCAACTGGACTCAAACCCACCAGTCAGTGTCAATCAAGGCTTTATCCTCAGAGGATCAGAGGACAGCACTGCCCCAGCACCCTGGCAATCCCTTCACATGAATGACCTGGGACAGGGTAGAAGACCCTTTTGTGTTAGCTCTGGCATGTAAAGTATCGTCTCTTACCTTCCTGGCATTCATCGCCAGCTGCTGCTTCACAAAGATGAGAGGTGAGATGGGGAGGGGACAGAGAAAAGAAAAAGAAAGAAACAAAAGCCATTTCTCCCCAAGTGCTTTGCCATTGATAGCTGATATGCTTGGCTGCCATTCAGTCCCTCGGTGTCTCCTGTGTCTCTGTACCTGCCTTTTGCACACATAATTAACTGTGTGTTTTCAAAAATGGCAAATCATTCCTCCGTATAAAACAACAAACTCAGTCCAGAGACAAATTGAATCAAGTTCTCTGGGTGTTTTTTTTTTTTTTTCACTTCAATTAACACGAAGACTGGCATATATCAGAGGTGCAAATCTCCTAGCGTTATGTGACCACAAGCAGGGATGCAGCAGAATGTACACCCCCAATTATGTCTTTAAGTGCTCATTGGAGACACTTGTAATCATGTTTTATTACTGGTCTCCTCCCCAGCATAATGAACTTTGATGAAATAATGGAACAGCCCTGGCGCCTGAGCAGTCAGGCTGGCGGCCTTGCCAGCTAAGACCTCCCATGAGTACAATAGCCTGAGCGGGGCGCCCGGCACCAGTGGCAGTGGGGCGGAAAAGCTGGCTCCCCGCCCTCAGCTCCCCGCCTCCTGGCTGCTGGGCCTGCCCCCCTGAGTCACAAAAATGCCACAGCCAATTGGAAATGGGGAGCAGGCCAGGAAAGCCGGGGCTCACAGAGCCTCAGAACAGAAGTACTGGACAGGAGTTAGGTGGAGGACATCTCTTCCACCCCGCCTTGTCAAGGTGGGGAAACTGAGTCCCAGAGAGGGAAAATATTCTCACTGAGGCCATGAAGTGACAGAGAAGGGACTCAAAGAGGGGACTCGAAAGACCTCTCCAAATCCTAGGTCTTTCTTTAGTCTCTACAGGATTCTCTTAACCAGTGTCTCCCAGCCCCAAAGAAGCTTTGAGAAATCTCAGATTCCATGGGCCCACCCGGGAAATACTAATTGAGTAGGCCTATGGGCAAAGCCAGGCATCTGTGCTTCCCGAGCAGTTCTGAACATCAGCAGATGTGGTTGAGAAGTTGAGATTGACAGGAAGTTCAAAGTCCTCCTGGATGAAGGTTGCTATTTCTTCTTGCAACTCAAAGTGGGGGCACAGCCTAGCAGCACTGGCATCCCCAGGAGGTCCTCAATCGGAACCTGCATTTTGGCATGATCTCCAGTTTGAGGAGCACTGCTGTATCCCGTCAGTGCATCCCAGAGGGCCTCCTGAGGATCTGACTCCATCGTGATAGATAACCAACACCTTTCTGCAGAGAGCCTGCGCAGTAACACTGTCTGCCATGAGCCCAGATGCTGATGCCCCACGAAGAGCTGATGTTATCCCCATTTTGCAGCTGAAGGAATCAGGGCTGAAGAACTGACTTGAAACTTAAAATCCAAGGCCTTCCACAGCTTTTTTTTTTCCTCCTAAGCCCCCCCTTCTCTGTTGTAGATGTATAGATAGGAGAAGATAACACATGTAAAATCTCAGCTACAAGTTGTATTTTCTAGCCGATTTGTCTAGATGCCTGTTGAGGAAAATCCCAAGCGTCTCTGGTATCGGGATTGTATAAATTTATTATTTTAAAAGCTCAAATAGAAGGTTGGACGCAGTGGCTCACACCTGTAATCCCAGCACTTTGGGAGGCCAAGGTGGGAAGATTGCTTGAGTCTAGGAGTTTGAGACCCGATCTCAAAAGAAAAAGCACAAAACCTAGATAAAAGTGTTTAAACCTCCTTGGGAAAGAAACTATTTATTTGTGTAAGTTATTTTTAAATGCATTATAAGTAGTGTGATGCATATATGTGTTAATTTTTTATTTTATAAATAACTGTATTGAGGCACATTTTACACATCATTCACTCGTTTCAAGTGCACAATTCAATGACATTTTAGTGAATCTACAAAGTTGCATATCATTACAGTAAATCAATTTGGGAACATTTTCATCACCCCAATAATATCCCTCATGCATGTTTACTATAATGCCTCACCCCCATCCCAGGTAACCCTAATTTTCTTTCTATCTCTATAGATTCAATTTTTCTGGACATCCCATCTGAATAGAGTGGTCTCTTATGTCTGGCCTCTTTCACTGAAGAGTGTTGTTTTTGAGGTTCATCCATGTGGTTGCTTGTATCTGTGATTCATTTGTTTTTATTCCTGTATAGTATTCCATTGTATGGATATGCCATATTTTGCCTTTCCATTATATGTGAATTAATTTTATCTACACCCAGAAGTAGTTAAAATTCAAAGGACCTTTATTAGGAATCCATGTCCACAGGGTCTTCAAATATCCAGTTGCTTATCTAGAATAAAGAATGTTGGAGATCATTTTTGTTCGGTGAAATGAGTGTTGCCCAAGAACTGAGGTGGGGCAGACAGACTGTACAGGCACTGAGGTCCTCTCTGTCTGGTGCATTTCCAGCCTGGACTCTGCCACCTGGTCGTACTATAACGTCAGTTAAATTTGCCATGAGAATATGCTGCATCCACTGTGGAGTGAAGCTTTCCAGAAAAATACTTCTCATGACAGACAGCTAGGACTTCACTTATTTTATAGGTACTCATAACCATTTGTGTCTGTTTGTTATTAAGTGAAATCCTCCCCCACCCATTTGCTAACAGACGTTGTACATGTAGCAAAATGCAATCTGCAACTCATTTTCCTCATACCCTACTATCCAGTAGTGAGGCTGTGGAGGGAGAAATACACAGTTCCCACCTCCCCAATCTCCCCCCTGATATTTACCAAAAGAAACTTGTAATTGATGAATGGCCAAATTGTCTTAGATCAGTTTGCAACACTTCCAAAATTATGCACTGCATCCTTCAGTACTGGGTTCCACATACATAAGTGTGGAAGACTTTACTACCACCAGCCTTTGACGTTTGGCACGGCCATGTGACTGGTTCTGGCCAAGGAGTTGTGAGGTGAAGTGACAGGTGCCACTTCCATTCCAAAGAAGTTCATTGCTGGTCTCAACACTCCACCCCTCCTATAGTGAACCCTGAAGCACAGTGTTGAGAAGCCGCCTAAGAAGGAGGCAGGTCCATCAGCCTGAGTGCCCGACTGATTACCCTGAGTGGAGCTCCCCAGCCCACCTGTGATGGACACGTGGAGCTTGAGCAAGGAATGAATTTTCATTGCTATAAGTCACTGGGACTGGGAGGTTGCTTGTGGTTGTAGCATAATTCAGCCTGTCCTGCTTGGCTGCAAAAGTAAGCACATTCAAGCATGGCCCTTGACTCAGAATTGCCAGTCAAGTGGGGAAGTGCAGGCTTAGTTAGACCATTAAAACAAAAATAAAAAGAACAAGTGCAAACTGATGATAATGCATGGTCTGGGTAAGTCAGAGAAAAATCATATTCGAGTGAAAACCCCCAAAGAGATGGTGTTTTCTCTGGCAGAAGCAACACCAATGCAATGGTCTGGGAGCATAAAGACCCTGTGGGGTGTTCATCCACCGATCACCGGGTGCCTCTGCCCTTCCACCCCACTAAAGTGAGGAAACAAGGGCCGTAGGAGAAGCCGCATCTGCCTGGGACCCCTGCTCTCTGGAGTCCTGGGTGCCTGGGCTCTAGACAGTGCATTCCCTTTGAGCAGCCCGTGGCCTGAGAGGTGGCCCCAAAGCCCTCGCACACCTAGTCCCGCAGAATCCTGCTCCTGCAAGTTTACACTGAGGGAACTCTGCCACTGTAGTAGTTTTAACTACAACATAAAGTTGTTATACATATATGATAATAATACTACTTTCCTTTGTGCTTTCAAGTTTACGAAACACTTCCATCTATTTTAAAAACATTTTTGCCTGTATTAAATACCCTCCAGCAGCTTCCTAGCTCGTTTGGAATAAAATGCACATTCCTTAGCATGACGCAGCAGGCCCTGTGTGATGTGGGCTCTGCTTCCCCCTCCCCCATGCTCCCCACTAAGACGGGGCAGCCTTGCTGTTCCTCATCCCACCAGCCTACCCCATGCGTCCACCCAGAGCCTTTCTGCGACATCCATTCCGTACACATTGCAGGATGCACCCTGCTCTTCTCCTTTGGTTCAAACCTTATTTCTTCAAAGAGATGTTTCCTTGCCACGAAATTAAGTTATTCCTCCATTCCAATAGCCCTCTCTACAAATCCCCTATTTCATCATTTTCATTACAGGTGCCACATTTAGTGTGAATCATTTACTTCTTGATTGGCTGCTTCCCTGACAGAGCTGGGAAACAATGAAGACTTTTTTTTTTTTTTTTTTTGAGATGGAGTCTTGCTCTGTTGCCCAGGCTGGAGTACAGTGGCAAGATCTCAGCTTACTCCATGCAACCTCCGCCTCCTGGGTTCAAGCAAGTCTCCTACCTCAGCCTCCCGAGTAGCTGGGGTTACAGGTGCCCACCACCATGCCCGGCTAATTTTTGTAATTTTAATAGAGACACGGTTTCGCCATGTTGAGCAGGCTGGTCTCGAACTCCTGACCTCAAGTGATTCACCTGCCCTGGCCTCCCAAAGTGCTGGGATTACAGGCGTGAGCCACTGCACCCAGCCGGAGATTTATTCTTATAAACTCAATGCCTAGGATAGCTCATTGGAATAGCTTAAATGAACAAATGCATGAGTGCATACAATGCATTTGTTCACCCTTTGACGGATACATTTATTTCCATTTGACGGATACATTTGTTTGTCACCCTTTGACGGATACATTTATTTCCATTTTTGCTTGTGGAGAAAGTGCAGTGGAGAAGTTTGAGCAAGGTCCTAGGGCTAACAGTAGAGCGGAAGTGATTCCAGATCTTCCAGTCCCTGAGTCTGTGGCTTTTCCCCACCCAGCCAAGCCAAGCCAAGCCTTGCCATCCAATGTGCTTCTGCGTCACAGAGAACAGCAGACAGCCACATTGCAAGGGGGCTGATGAACTAATTCACACTCAAAGGTGAGTGTCTAAAGGTCGCTTTTCTGCAGCGCTTCCCAGGGGGATCTGGGATTTTAACAAAGGAGTGAGAGGAGCAGTGTGGGCCTCAGCACAGAGGACTTTAAGCCTAGTTCTCACAAAGTCACTTTCAAAGTGAGGGTCACTGTTACCTGGGAGCCATTTCATGGGACTTTAATCAGTGCCCAGGTCAGAGCAGTGACATCCTGGCCTGTCCCCGAAAAGCCTGGGTGGCCTCAAGGCCCAGACTGCTCACCCACCAAAGGCCTCCAATTTAGACTCCTCAGCAAACACAACAATACCTGTGTCACATGGATTATACGAAGAGGACGCCCACTTCAAAGTTTTCATTCAGCATCCCCCATCTGGATCACACTTCACATTTCCAAAAATAAATCCACTCCTTATCTTACGCATAGTGCAACCTGATTACATTGTAATATTCCTGGCTATTAGCATGCATTGTTCCATGTAAATTATTATCACCGTATTTGTAACTCTGGCTTGGCATTTCTTCACTTTTTAATATGCCCAGGCTCTTAAAAAGTCACTCCTTTTCTGCAAGGACCAAAAAGAAAATGGAAAAGTGGAATATGAAATGATTTGGGGTGCCCGCTTTTAGTCTTTGTGAAAAATCCCTGAGCATCTGGAGTGAGAAATGAGCATGCATTTTACAGAGGGGCTGTCAGGCAGGCCCCACCCAAGAAGGGCTCGTTTTACATCACGCGTGACCAAGGGCCAGGATTAGAACCCGGCCTCACTCGAGCCCTTTCAAGGATCTTTGAGATCTCTTTCTTACAGTCCCGAGAACCCCACTGCGGATGAGAACAAAGGTTTGTTCGATTGACCCGCCCACTGAGAAGTGACCGTCCCTCCTCTCCCCGCCTCTCCCTGACCCCCAGCTCTCGGCGGCAGGATCTGAGCCCTCTCCCACTGGACTTGTGGTACTTACTGAACGATCTCGTGTTGTTGTCTGCCGCTGGGAGAGAACACTGAGAAGAGAGGAGATTAGGTGACTAACTCTGCTGGTCGCCCTTACACAATGCCAGCAGGTAACTCATTTGAAGCTTAATGACTGGATTTAGTCATAAAGGAGACCTGCAGAGGGAGTGATGTCAGAAGTGCAGGAGATTGGAGGCGGTATCAGGGCTTCCAACCGATAGATGGAAAGAGATTGTCAGCAAGATGTAGAAATATGTTTGTGTGTAAGAACACAGCACATGGTATGCACCTTCACATATGTGTGTGAGAGAGAGAGAACCGAAGAACCCAAGGGCTGAAAAAGCCTTGGTGATTCTAGTTCCAGCTACCTTATTTTATAGACGGGGAAACTGAGGAAACGGCTTGTCCGAGATCCAGCTTCTGGGAGTCTTGTACTCTATCACAGCAGGAAGTGGAATTATTCTGGGATTATTTACTTGCCACTTCTCATCTCCTGGAGTCATAGCCATTGTTATCTCTCCCTGTGCATCTGTTTGCCCCGGGAGTAGCACTGTGCCTGAGGTCTGGCTGCTGAGAAATGGAACATTCCTTACGTGCGGATGGAGGCACAGCCGCCGCAGGGCCAGGCGGTAAGATGCATCATCGAATAGGGAAGCCCACAGGGTGTGCAGCGTTTGGGAATGGTGGGGACTGTGGCTTCCAGGCAAGAACACACTGGGTTTCAGAGGGACAGCTGCTACTTAGTGCCAGGCAGATTTAGCCTTGGAAACTGCAAACCCAGTTTTGCTAGACCTTAGGAGTTTCAAGAGAATCTTGTTCAAGTGAGGAACAAGATTTTTTTTTCTAGGCAAAGTCTCTAATTTTTTTTAATATAGGTACATGTTTAAATCTTTTGTTTTTCAATACTTTGGATCAATCAACACATCTGCAGTCAGGATGGGGCCCATAGCCCTCAGTTGGTGACCACTGATCATTTTATCGATGGGAACACTGAGGTCCAGAGAGAAGAACCAAAACTTGGGTCTCATGCTTCCCTGTACTGGGTAATTTTTTTCTACTGCATCTCACTGTGTGTGTGTGTATGTGTGTGTGTGTGTGTGTGTGTGTGTGTGTGTGTGTGTGTATACATATATATGTAGGCACAATCTGATGAAAAACCAGAGCTCTACTCAACAATACTTCTGACCATTCATGGTACAGTGTCATCTTTACCCACATAATCTGCACAGCAGCCACTGGCCATAAACATTTCTGTGTTTGCTCACTCCTCACTGCAGACTGTATGTGTATCTGTTATTCATCACTTCACAGGCTCCTTTACATGTATTTTATCCTTTGTATCCCTAACACTGGGACAAGGAGCCTTAAGTAATATCGTTCTACCCATTAGGCAGATGAGAAGACTGAGGTCTACAGTGGTACATGGACCAGCCCAAGGTCACATGGGGAGTGAAAGGCAGAGATGGAATGCAGACCCCGGTCTCTCAGGCAGGTGTTCTCCTTCCCATACCACCCTGCACCTTTGTTTTTCTGCTTCCTAACAAACAGGGCCTGTTTCTTCTCCTTCCTGTTTTTGGTTCTTTCGAACATCCTGAGCACGTGAGCCTGGGATCCTCCTTAAGCCCTAGGGAGACGAAAACTCCCCTGGAGAAAGTGGGAGGCAGCAGGACTGAGAGAGAATGAAGAGAAAATCCAGGTCTTTTCCTTCTCGTGGCCTTGGAGCACAGTTTCAGCATTCTCCATCATCTTCCTGGAGGAGTAGGACCTGGTTGAAGAAAAAGAGACCCTAATTTTAAATCTTTAATGCCTCCTCACTTCTGTAATGACTTAAAGCTGAAGCTGAACTTCAATAGCATAAATTATCCACGAAATTCTAAATATTTTCAAAATCTGTGCAAAATCTCAGCATGAAGTCCCCAAGGACAGGCACCTGGCCATCTCACTTTTAGTATATTCTCAGAATCTTGGACAGAGCCTGGCACATAACAGCTGCTCAATAAATATAAAAGAGGAAGAAGGAAGGAAGGAAAGAAAGAAACAAAAGAGAAGAGGGAAGGAGGGAAGAAGGGATGGAGAAAGAAGGAAAGGAAATATATGTATGTCAGCCCAATCCTTAGAATTAAACCTTCCAAAATTAAGCCAGCAACTGGGTGCCTGCAAATGTCTAGAGTGTTGTGAATAATTCATTGCAAAGAATTCCAGCTTCAGTTATGGGCCATAGAGAGGTGGCAGTGGAGAGCAACGAAGAGTTAAGATTTTATGACCTCAATCCTAACTGTGCCGCTGACCTTGGATGTGTTATTTTATCTTTCTGAGCTTCAATTTAGCAACTGTGTTTGTTTTCTATTGTTGCCATTAAAAAATTGTCACAAACTTAGTGGCTTAAAACAATACACATTTATACACTTACAGTTGTGGAGCTCAGGAGTCTGAAATGGTAAGCATTCCTCCTGGAGGCTCTAGGGCAGAATGGGTTCTTTTGCCTTTTCCAGCTTCTAGAAGCTGCCTATGTTGTTTGTCTTGTAATCCTGCATATCTCCAGCCTCTGCTTCCACTGTCACATCTTTGACTCTGCCCGTCCTGTCTGCCTCTTACAGGGACTCTGTGATTACACTGGACCTATCCAAGATCCAAGATAATCAACTCATCTCAAAATCCTTAAGTTGACCACAGCAGCATCGTCCCTTTTGCAATGTGAGATAACGTATTCACAGGTTTTAGATCATTTTCTGCCTACCACATCCACCAAAAAAATAAAAGATACCACTTACTTTACAGGATTGTTCTGAATGTTAAATTTTTAAAAATGCATGTTCAGCACTAGACATGCAGGAGGAGATTTATAAACATAACTTCTTACCAGGTCTCAGAAATACAGATCTGTCCCTGCCTTGGGGGCCATATAATCCCATCTTTATCACAGAGATAAGTGGGAGACAGTATCAAAGGAATACTTGGAAAATAAACTCTCCGACATCTCACTCCCTGAGCGTGACTCTATTTACTGTTGCTTGCTTCCTTCTCATCTTCACCCCAAAGCAGACACATTTGGCATAGCTGCAATCATACTGTGCATGCCTTTTTATCAAGCTTGTGTTCCCCTCACTTCTCACGGACCTACTGACCTTGTTCCATGTTGCTACACTGCCATGAAGTCATAACAAAGTGTCATGTGTAGAGAGGTCTTCACTTTCTATCATGCTGTACCATCATTTTTTTTTGGCCATCCCCTAGAGTTGGACAAGCTCAAGGTTATTCTAGTTTGTTTTTTATATAATTGTGTTTTTGCTGTTTGCAATAATGTTGCTAAGAATATCTTTATTGAGCCGGGAGTGGTGCCTCATGCCTGTAATCCCAGCACTTGGGAGGCCGAGGCAGGTGGATCACTTGAGGTCAGGAGTTTGAGACTAGCCTGGCCAACATGGTGAAACCCCGTCTCTACCAAGAAAATACAAAAATTAGCTGGGCGTGGTGGCAGATGCCTGTAATCCCAGCTACTCTGGAGGCTGAGGCAAGAGAATCGCTTGAACCTGGGAGGCGGAGGTTGCAGTGAGCCAAGATCATGCCATTGCACTCCAGCCTGGGTGAAAGAGTGAAACTCCATCTCAAGAAAAAAGAAAAGAATATCTTAATTGAGCTCACAGTAAATTTGCTGCGTATATACACATATACATATAAAAAGTTTGTTGAGTAAATGAATAAATAAACAGAATAATACATGAATAAGAGTTAATATATAAATGAATGAATGAAGTTAATTGATAAATTTCTGAATCACTCATTTATTCATTTTACAAATATTTGATTAACTAATAAGAATAAACAGTAGATAGAAATTCTGTCCTCATGAAGCTTACATTCTAATGGAGAGGGAGAAAAAATGCACAAATCAGTAAATGAACAAGGAAATTTTAGAATGTGATAGATTGTGTAAAAAAATAAACCAATAAACTAGGGAAGAGGATTACAGACGGTAGGAAGCGATAGAGTGAATTGCTGTAGATGAGGTGGTTTGCAAAGTACATCTGATGGGTGCTGTGAGCTTATACTTGAATTATAAAAGGGAACCAGCCTTGCAAAGACCCGAGGGAGGAGAATTTCAGATAGAGACCAAAATAAGTGCAATAGTACCTAAGCCAGGAAAGAGCTCGGTGTGTCCCAAGGAAAGGAAGAAACCAGGGTGACTGCGGCACAGTGAGTGACGGTAAGGGTCTTATCCAGCAAGTGCTCAGAGGGGTCAGAGCCCATGTCATGAAGGGTTCAAAGTGCCAAGAGAAGCCATCGGAGAGTTCTCAGCAAAGGAGATACATTTATAAATTAAATCAATGAGTGAGTCATTAAGTGGAGCCCAGCGACAAGAGTGCATAAACGAGTGACTATATTAAAGGATGTATGTGGTAAACGCTACAATGTGCCACCCAGATGTCCCTTTGGGAATAAAAGACCTACTAGCCCAGAGGCTGGCAGTGCCGCCTGCAGATCCTCAGCTCCTGGCTGAAGAAAGCCCCCTTGCCCTGTGTCCAGCCTCCTTCACAGGAAAGCCCACATCGGATGATTGACCTGCATGGAGGTATAAAGGCCTGGCCTTCTGGGCCCAGTCAGGAGAGCTCTGGAGCCTCCTCCCATGTTTAAAACTCCCCCAGTAATGGCTGGGCCTTCACTGAGACTGTGTCACAGCTCCTTGTCTCCCTAAGCCCAATCCCACTTCCTTCCTCTCCCTTCCATTGGTGTTGATTGCAAGATACTTCCTAATAAAGCTCCTGTCTGCTTCCCAGGGAGCCCAGCTGGGACAATGTGTGAATCAACGCATGAAGGAGTGAGTGAGCAGCTAACCAAATGAAGGAACACTCAAATATCTGGGGTACAGTTCCCCTCCAGGTTTGCACAGCATCTGCTGAAGTCTCCACTAGAAACTCAATGGAAGGTCCCCACCAGAAACTGAAAGTCTCCTAGAGTGACTTTGAGTTGCGGTTTCACCCTTCCTGCAGATCCACAGGTGAGGTCAATACTTGACTCTAAGAGCTGGGAATGGCCGTGGCAGGTGGGGGCATCTGGAGGCCCCGGTGTCCACCTCAACCTGACTTCTCAGCCCCCGAGCCGGCCCAGCCCCCACCCTGAGAGCCACTCCCTCTTCCAACAACATGCAGGAGAAGCGCAACAGAGAGTGCCCCTTGGGAGACATTTTTAAAACAAATTTTTATTTAACTTTCTCTGTGACCCACAGAGTACATAGGTTCCTGAAATATACTCAATTTCTGTTTATTTAAAGAACGCCTGCTCATTTGGTGCTTGCTTGAGTAGAATCACTGTGATTATTCACTTCACTGTGAGAATTAACCTGGCAGGATTTGCCTGGCACCCTTAGTTCTCAAAAGATTTTTTTTCTCATTTTTTTTTCTTTTTCATGTTTCTATTTTTAGGGGAGGCCTGGGCAGATGAAAAATACCAACTTGAGGGTCCCTGGCCACACCATGCTGCTCCCCAAGGCCCCTCAGGATTTCACTGCCCAATATGGTAGTGCCCAGCCTGAAATGTGGCCAGCGTGAATTGAGATGGGCTGTAAATGTACCAGACTTCCAAGAGTTGGACAAAAACCATATATGTAAAATGTCTTATTTTTACATATTTATACTGATGACACAATGAAATCACATTTAGGGTATTTTCTGTTGCATAAAATACATTACTAAAATTAACTTACCTGTTTCTTTTGACATTTTTAATGTGGCTGGTAGAAAATTTAAACTTTTCAATGCCAGCCTGTGCACCATAGGGAGACCCCATCTCTACAAAAAATTTTTTTTTAATTTGCTGGGCATCATGGCTCATGCCTGTGATTCTAGCATTTTGGGAGGTCAAGGCGAGAGGATCACTTGAGCCCAGGAGTTCGAGACCAGCCTGGGCAACACAGTGAGAGCCTATCTCTACAAAAAATAAGAGAATCAGCCAGGCATGGTTGTGCATGCCTGTTATCCCAGCTACCTGGGAGGCTGAGGCGGGAGGGTCGCTTCAGTCTGGGAGATTGAAGCTGCAGTGAGCTGTGATCATGCCACTGCACTCCAGCCTGGGTGATAGACAATGTCTCAAAAATAAAAAGAAAAAAATTTGGACTTCGCATATGTGATTCATGTTATGTTTCTATTGGACAGGACTGGACCGGGCCCCATGCATTTGTCGTCACAGACTCTTCTACCCATTTTCTTTTTCTGTTTCTCTTTTCTTTTCTTTTCTTTTAAGACAGAGTCTTTCTCTGCCACCCAGGCTGGAGTGCAGTGGCACGATCGCGTCTCATTGCAACCTCCACCTCCTAGTTTCAAGCAATTCTCCTGCCTGAGCCTCCTGAGTAGCTGGGACTACAAGTGCATGCCACCATGCCCGGCTAATTTCTTTTGTGTTTTAGTAGAGATGGGGTTTCACCATGTTGCCCAGGCTGAGCTTGAACTCCTGAGCTCAGGCAATCCACCTGCCTCAGCCTCCCCAAGTGCTAGAATTACAGGCGTGAGCTACCACGCCCGGCCTCTTCTACCCATTTTCACCGGCAGGGCAAGGCCTTGGGATGTTTGAGAATTGGCACTTTCTACCTGAATGTGACTGCGGGAGCTTTCTTGTGGTCTGAGCTATCGGAGAGGAAGGCAAAGATCATTTGCTAATGACATCCTTTTGTCTTCCCCATTCGCCGCCTCCTTTTTCATTTGGGTCTGCTGTCGTGCTGTCTGCTGCAATCCAGGAAGCACACTGCAGACCAACTGTTTCCCCTGCTGCATTTGCCATGGCTTCCAATTCTGCTCTCGTTGTTTTTGTCTAGCATTCAAAAGGTGTCAGGAAAGGCAGGGGGTTGCTAAAGCCAGCGTGGGTGTTTGTGGGATGCCAGACATCTGGGCTGCCGGAAAACTTTTGCACCAACTCTGATTTCTTCTCTTCTCAGTTTCCATCCAGCTGTTTGGCATTGGATACTGCTGCCTCTGCTTGACTTGAGAGTGTGTGAGAAAAGCTGTGTTTAGACAAGTGAAAACTATGAGCTTGAAAGTAGTGGGGGCACCCTCTTGGAGACTCCAGTTGCTCACCAGCTCGGACAAACCACTGGACTCAAATGATCAGGTAGAAATTCATCACTGGAGAGAACACAGTGGAATGGCTTCAGCCAAAACTCACTCTGAAGGTCTTCAGGGCAACTTTAAGACTTGCCCCTGGCCGGGCACAGTGGCTTATGCCTATAACCCCAGCACTTTGGGAGGCTGAAGAGGGTGGATCACCTGAGGTCAGGAGTTCAAGACCAGCCTGGCCAATATGGCGAAACCCTGTCTCTACTAAAAATCTAAAAAATCAGCCGGGCGTGGTCGTGGGAGCCTGTAATCCCAGCAACTTGAGAGGCTGAGGCAGGAGAATTGCCTGAACCCGGGAGGCAGAGGTTGAAGCGAGCTGAGATTGCACCACAGCACTCCAGCCTGGGCAACAAGAGCAAAACTCCATTTCAAAAAAAAAAAAAAATACTTGCCCCGGCTTTTTGGGTGATGGACTTTCTATTTACAGACGTGCTATTTATCTATGACTTTACTCAGAGTCTGGCTCATAGACCAGAAGGATTGGTATCTCCTGGAGCTTGCAGGAAATGCAAAATCTCAAAGCCCTGTATTAGTCAGGGTTCTCCAGAGAAGTAGAACCAATGGGATAGAGACAGGGATAGGAATGACAGAGATGGAGATGAGATGGAGATAGAGACAGAGATCCATTGATTCCTCTGTTAATAAATTGGCTCATGCAGTTGTGACAATTTCAAACTCTGCAAGGTATGTCAGCAAGCTGGAGCCCCAGGGAAGAGTTGATGTTGTCCCTTGAGTACAAAGGCAGTGTGTCTTCTTCTTAGCGAGACTTCAGTCTTTTCTCTGCTGGCCTTCAACTGCTTGGGTGAGGCCCATCCCCACTATAGAAGATAATAGTCTGTTCTACTCAGAGTCTACTGATTTAAATGCTCATCTCATCCCAAAAAATACCCTCACAGCAACATCTAGCCTGGCATTTGACCAAACAACTGGGTACCATGCCCCCCTCCCAAGTTGACACACAAAATTGACCATCATACCCTCCCCACCCTCAACCTTACTGAATGAGAGAGAATCTGTGCTTTAACAAGATCCCCAGAAAAGGTATAAGCGCAGGGAAGTCTGAGAAGCACCATCTTTGAGGCTTATCCAGGATGCCCACATGAGCCTTCTCTGGATATGTCAGATCCCCTTCCTGGCCCCCTAGACACCTCCCCCACTCCCCAAACTTGGAAGCAACATTGTGGAGAAGCAGGCAGCGAGGTGCTCAGTCTACCACGTTGTGAGATACACAGTCCAATCTGTGTACCATGATTTGATCCAAGAGAAAACAAAAGACCCAGAAACATAAGTACTTTTTTGTGAGCTCTCAAAAACTTCCTGTGACAAGATCAGGTCCTTGATGCAAGAGCCACACTTGTTTCTTTTCCCTCTTTATTCTCCACCCGACATAATGCTTAGCACTTAAAAAAAAATCCAATAAACACGACCGAATCAATTTTCTAAGCCTCAGTTTCCCACTTATAATATGTAGATACTTACCTGGTTGTGGTAGGAAAGAAACCAGGCATGAGAAACACTTAAAAGCCCAGGACCCTGAGCTGGACACATGGTAGGTACTCAGGAAGTCATTACCGAGTGCTCAGTGCATGCTTGTTGAATGAGTAAATGAGGTCAGGCTTCAGCATGCAAACACTTGCTATAAAGCAGGAACCCTGTGCCCTGAGTGCACAGAATAGATATAGGTGAGTGCATATGGGGGCAGTGAGTGTATGGATTGGATATAGGTGGGTGTATACGGAGGGGAGTGAGTGTATGGATTGGATACAGGTGGGTACATATGGGGGGAGTGAGTTTATGAATTGGATACAGGTGGGTGCATTTGGGGGGGTGAGAGTATGGATTGGATACAGGTGGGTGCATATGGGAAGGTGAGCATATGAACTGGATATAGGTGGGTGCATATGGGAGGGTGAGTGTATGGATTGGATACAGGTGGGTGCGTATGGGGGTAGTGAGTGTATGGATTGGATATAGGTGGGTGCATATGGGGTAGTGAGTGTATGGATTGGATATAGGTGGATGCATATGGGGTAGTGAGTGTATGGATTGGATATAGGTGGGTGCGTATGGGGGTAGTGAGTGTATGGATTGGATATAGGTGGGTGCGTATGGGGGGAGTGAGCATATGGATTGGATAAAGGTGGGTGCATATGGGGGCGTGAGTGAATGGATTGGATATAGGTGGGTGCATATGGGGGAAGTGAAGGTCTGGATTGGATACAGTTGGGTGCATATTGGGGAAGTGAGGGTCTGGATTAGATACAGGTGGGTGCACATGGGAGGAATGAGTGTACAGAATGAATACAGGTGGATGCATATATTGGGAGTGAGTATACAGAGAGGATACAGGTGGATTGAGTTGTTACAACCAACAACAGGAAGCAGGTGCAAGGCTCTCGGCATTGCACAAAGCACTCTATAGGCAAAATCACATTGGCGCCAATAGCAATCCTGGGAGATGCACTCATTATTAATAATATTGTTGTCATTTTATAGAGAAGGAACACAGGCTCAGACCTCAGTGCCGTATCTGAAGACATTTAGCTAATAACAGGATGGAGTCCAATCTGGTAATGCTTTTTTTCTAACTTTAATATCTCTACCACTCCTTTCTTTTTGAAAGGAGATAGAAGTGAGATAGAGAAAAGAGAGACAGAGAGAGTGTGCACACATCTATGCCTGGGTGTCTTTGCTGGTGTGTGTGCATGTGTCTACATGTGTGGTCGTGAGAGTACACACAGGGCCTGGAGGGTGGGGAAGGGCTTAATCTAATCCTTAAAGTGCCAGCAGAACTCTTGGGTGTCCCTCGAAGTCAAGCTTCTTTCCAGGTCATCAAAGTTTTCACTTGGGTAATAACGCACGCATAATTAACTGAACAAATATAATGAATCTATCTGTAGTGACATGATAGTTGGTGCTGAATCCTATTAGAGCACATTTAATTAAAAATGCATTAAACCTTCAAGCTTCTAAACACACCCTGCACTTCTTCAAAGCCGCCCCTCCATTAAAGTCTTCCCCACTATTAACTATGAGTCAGCCTGTGACCCTTTGGGCATGACGGGGTGAGGTGAAGTGGCTCTTAAATGCCCGTGCCAGTATATCACAGGCACTAATGGATTTAAATCAGGGAGATTAATTCCATTCATTCGGCTTCTCATTTCAGAAACAACTGTCACGCTGAGCCTAATTGCTGGAGATGGTTGAAGGCACTGGGAGGCTGGAGTTTCCTGGAGGTGGTTGGTGGCCAACCGTCAATTATTTGGGCTACTGTGCAGTGGGGATAGAAGGATGATTAGAATCCACAGACAACCCATTGGCCTTTGTTTACCATTAACTTCTGTTTTCTTCACCAGCCAACCTTCTCCAGACCCAGGAGATGGCTCTTCCCCCTGTGTAGCACACTCCTTCCAGTCAAGGGGTCTTGCACTGCTATTTCCCCTTCTGCTTTGCTTGATTCGTTCTTACTGACCCTCCAAATACTGAAGGAATGAATGGAGAAGTAAGTAAATGAGAGAAGTGGCCAAGAGTCTCCAAGAGAGGAAATTTAAAAATCCTATACCTGTGAGGAACTGGCCCACTTGCAAAAGGCGGACTCATTTGTCACTGCGTTTGCTGGCTGCTCGCACCACGCAGTTTCCAGCCTGGGTGTTATTTTCAGCCTCTTTTTCCAAAGGGTCTTTCTAAGGTACAGAAGATGGACATAAAATTGCCCAACGTAGTTGAGAGGTAAGGAGTAAAAGCCGGAATTTGAACTCCTAATCTCCTGCCATGATTTCATGCTGCCTCTGGGTAATCTCCCAGCAGGTTGCTTAATCAGCTGCTGAGTCACTGAGAGCTGGCAGAACCAGCTTCCCGCTGAGGCAGAGTGGGAGGAGGCCTGTCTGGGAGCAGCACACTGAAGGAAGGGAGGAGGGGGTGATGTTTGGCACAATCGGATTGGTTCCCATGAGGTCCAGGGCTGCGGCTCCTACAGAAGGCACTTTTTGCACGCGGTAGGCTTCACAGGGTGCAACCTATATGTTGTTAGAAGAACCCCGGGCTTGCTATAATGCTCTGCTGTCATTATCTTGAAATTCTTAGTAACATTCAAACACGGGAGCCTACATGTTTATTTTGCACTGGACCCTGCAAATTAGCCAGTCCTGGTACCGAGGGCAGGTCCCTGGGTGAGTCTCACACAGCCTCCAGCCTTTGATAAAGCAGCCTTCCTGATTTACCAAATGCCTTACCAGAAAGCCTTTTCCTTGAGGATGCTTTAACTTTTGTCTTCCCCGGCAAAGCTGTTTCCTTATGGTAAAGCACCCAGCTCATAGCAGATACTCAATCCATGAAGTAGCTCTGTCAGCAGCTGTCATCACGAAGACTTTGCAGCCTGCGGGTGGTAGCATTCTGAATCATCAGTCTGTCTCGCTCCTATAGCAAATGCACGATCTGGGAAAGCATGTCCCAAGCTTTGTTCTGGAGAAGATTTCTCCAGCTATCAGATGGTGTCTGTCATCACAATAGCTTAGGAGATGCTACTCACTCCATCCTCCTCACTAAGCATCACAGTACACTTGGGTATGTACAAGTCTCTGAGAAGTCCAGAAGCAAAGACACCTTTGTGCTTTGCTGATTCTAGACTCTTTCCTAGACTAGAAGTCTTTTTTCTAATCTAGGAAAAGACTGTGGAATCTTTTTTTTTGTTTTTTTCCTGATACGCACATTCACATTCCATGGAACATTTAGGAGGTGGTTACCTGGTCCTAAAGTAGTAAAGATGAAGATGTTGTGGGAGGTGCAAGAAAGAGCAGCAAGGAGTAGAAGGGGCACACTGCAAAGTGCGATCCCCACATACCTCCGTTAGTATCAATTACTACGAACAAAACTCGGCCAAAACTCTTGCATTTGTTTTGTTTCTCTCTTTTACTCTGATTATATTAAGAAATATGACAGGCCTGTGACTCACTGATTAGACCATCTTAGTCACTTTGGGTTGTCCCAGCAACGGGGGACTTAACTCTGACCATAGGTAAGGAGCCCAAAGGATAGGAGAGCAGGGATTTCTGAGGATTTAACAAGTGCTTATAAACAAATGATATCACTTTGAACAGAGTAATCAAAGTATCAAATGCTATAAACACCACAGTTAAGGCAATGTGTGAATCATACTTGTGGTGAGACATACATAGATCAGCTGCAAAGAGGAACTCAATTCTGCAGAACCTCAGCTGGAGTAACTGATGTGAAACATGGACAGGGAAATGGAAGGAAGTCAGCAGACATGGAAACTCTAGGAACCGCGCTTTGACAAGGAACGTTCTCCACAATCCCAAGTCATATGTCTTCATAGAGGAATAAAACCCTAGCGGAGCAGAACAGGGCCTCATAGAAGGGCTGGGGCCTCGCTGAGGGCTGGGGAGTTTGATAGGACTTCCCTTGCTAGTAAGGAACAAAACCGGGTCTCGGGTTCAAGTTTGTAAAACTAATTTCATGCATTTGCAGCAGATGCTGTCAGTGTCCCTCCCAAATCCCCTCAGCACTCAGCATTCATAGACATCCTCATCTTGCGAGCCCCTGAGTCTCTCTTCGTAAGGGTTGTGTTGGCCTCAGGGCAGACCATGGTACCAGGGAGGGCAGACCAGGGTACCAGGGAGCGCAGCCCTCAAAGAAAGATGATGGGAGTTGGTGTAAATCTCATGGCTTTCATGCTACTTAGGGGGACCAATGCTGAGGCATGCTTAGCATGATCCTCTGTGAGACTGGGCCTCAGGTGTCCGCTGCAGCTGCCTGTTCATTAGTGTGACATGCACGGGCTTCCTTCCGTATCCTGGCTCCTTTCTCTACTTCCCAACTGTGCTTCCTGAGACATAATCAAATCCTTGTCTCACAGTTGGCTGCTGGGAGAATCCAACTGCAAATGATGTTTTTTTTTTTTATTTATGTATTTATTTATTTGGAGATAGGGTCTCCCTCTGTCACCCAGGCTAGAGTAAAATGGCACAATCTTAGCTCATTGCAATCTCAAACTCCTGGGCTCCAGTGATCCTCAGCCTCCAGGAAGCTGGAACTACAGTCGTGTGCAGCAATGCCAGCTAAAGTTTTCTTTAAATTTTTTGTAGAGTCAAGATCTCGCTATTTCACTCAGGTCTCAAACTCCTTGCCTCCCAAAGTTCTGGGATTACAGCACTTGGCCTCCCAAAGTGCTGGGATTACAGGCGTGAGCCACTGCATCTGGCTGTTTATTCCATTAAAATGATTTAAGGAGTCTCTTGCTTTGGGAATTTTGCTCCCGTGGTAAAAACATTATGGGAATGACATCGCAAGAATATGGCTCCTTCAAATGAATTTAAAATGGTCTTTCTATTTTTGTCCAGTGGTTACAATAGCTGATGGGCTCCAGGTAAGGAGATGCTAAGCTGCCATTCTCTCCTTCAACCCATGGCATTTACTGAGCTTCTAAACCAGTCAGGCCCTGAGCTGGACCCTGGGCATGCAGACTGAATCAGAGCCTTCAAGACCAGCAGGAGAGTCAGGTATATATAGTGGCAAGGGCAATATTTATTCACTCATTCATTCTTTTTCCTTTTTTATGTGCCAGATCTTTAATGAGGGCCTACCTTGTACTCAGGAACACCAGGAATACAAGAGAAAACAAAAAGATATCATTTCTGGACTCAATTCACCATCTAGAAAAAAAAACAGAAAGACCTGAAATGGACAAATACAGTACTGTTTGACAAGTGTCACGTGAGAAGAAGCCCGTGATACTGAAGATGGTATACAAGGGGCTGTATCCAGGTTGAAGGAGTCAAACATGACAGCTGCTGTGAGAATTACAGTCAGAAAACCATGACCAGGATGCTTATCCTATTCATTGCTGGAGGCTGAGAACACAAACACACAGGGTATGGCTGAAATTCCTATGAAATTTTATTGATTTGAGAAAACTGCAATCTTGTGTTAAAATGTGAATCATACACAACGATGCGGTTACCATTGGCCATAAATCTAGGCTATCAGAATGGAATCTGATGGCTTGTCTACGAGACTGCATTGTGAAACCAGTCAAATGGGGGATAGACTCACCACTCACCAAGTACCTCTGAGACACCAGGCACCCTGTGGGGTGCCCTACTCATCATCTTGTTTAACCAGTTGATTGGGAATAGCTCCATTTTACAGAGAAAGACTGTTACGCAGCTTTCTAAGATGGCCCTAATTATTCCCTCCTTCTGGTTATCCCCTTCCTTTAAATGTGGGCTACACTTAATTACCTGCTTTTAACAAACAGAATATAGCAAAAGTGATGGGATGTCAGGAGACTGAATCAGTAACCAAAAACCTCCAGACAAAGAAAAGCCCAGGGCCAGAGGGCTTCACTGGTAAATTTACCAAACATTCAAAGAAGAATTAGCACCAGTCTTTCTCAAATTCCTCAACAAATTGAAGAGGAGAGAACACTTCTAAATACACTTTATGAGGCCAGCATTACCCTAACATCAGAGCCAGACAAAGACACAAGAAAAGAAAACCACAGACTAATATTCCTAATGAATCTTGATGCACAAATCCTCAAAAAAGAAGAAAACATTCTAGCAAACAGAATTCAGCCTCACATTAAAATGATTAAGCACCATGACAAAGTGGGATTTATTCTTAGTATAAAAGGATATTTCAACGTAAAAAAGTCAATGTAATATATCACTTTAATAGAATGATGAGAAAAAACCCACAAGATTATCCCAATTGATGCATTTAACAAAACTTAATACTCTTTCATGAAAAAACACTCAACAAACCAGGAATACATGAAACTACCGCAACATAAGACAGTCCACAAATGAAAAGCTCACAACCAACATAATACTCATGGTGAAAAGCTGAAAGCTTCCTCTAAGATCAGGAATGAGACAAAGATGTCCACTTTTGAATCAACGTGTATTCAACATAGTATAAGAAGTCCTCGCCAGAATTTTCAGGAAAAAAAGAAAAAAAAGCCAGTCAAATTGAAAAGAAAGAAGAAAAATCTATCTTTGATCACAAATGACATGATCTTATAAAACTCCTAGAATTAATAAATGGATGCTGCAATGTGGAAGGATACAAAAATCAACACACAAAAATCAGTTATGTTTTTATGTACTAACAATGAATGAGCCAAAAATGAAATTAAAACAATTCCATTCACAATAGCATCAGAAAGACTAAAATACCTAACAATAAACTTAACCAAGGAGGTAAAATGCTTAAGTATTTAGACACTAAAAATTATAAGGCCTGCACGGTGGCTCATGCCTGTAATCCCAGCATTTTGGGAGGCAGGTGGATCACTTGAGGTTAGGAGTTTGAGACCAGCCTGGCCAACATGGTGAAACCCTGTCTCTACTAAAAATACAAAAATTAGCTGATGTGGTGGTGCACACCTATAATCCCAGGTACTTGGGAGGCTGAGGCAGGAGAATCACTTGAACCTGGGAGGTGGAGGTTTCAGGGTTTCAGTGAGCTGAGATGTCACCACTGCACTCCAGCCTGGGCAACAGAGAGAGACTCCATCTCAAAAAAATAAAATAAAAAAAAAATTATAAAGCATTGCTGAAAGAAACTAAAGATAATACCAATAAATATAAATATATTCCATATTCATACATTGAAAGACTTAATATTGTTAATATGTCAGTACTACCCCCAGGCAACCTACAGATTCAATGCAATCTCTATCAAAATCCCAATGGTGGTTTTTTCTCTTTTTCTTTTTTTCTTTTGAGACAAGGTCTCACTCTGTCACCCAGGCTGGAGTGCTATGGTGAAATCTCAGCTCACTGAAACCTCCACCTCCTGGGTTCAAGCAATTCTCCTGCCGCAACCTCCCAAGTAGCTGGGATTACAGGTGTGCACCACCATGCCTGGCTAATTTTTTTGTATTATTAGTAGAGACAGGATTTTACCAAGTTGGCCAGGCTGGTCTTGAACTCCTGACTTTAGGTGACCCGCCCGCCTTGGCCTCCAAAAGTGATGAGATTACAGGCGTGAGCCACCGCGCCCGGCCCCAATGGTGTTTTCATTGTTGTTGTTGTTGTTGTTCTGTTGTTTCTGAGTCAGGGTCTCACTCTGTCACCCAGGCTGGAGTGCAGTGGCCTGATCTTGGCTCACTGCAACCTCTGCCTCTCAAGTTCAAAGGACCCTCCCACCTCAGCCTCTCAAGTAGCTGGGACAACAGGTGTGCACCACCACACCTGGCTAATTTTTGTATTTTTTGTAGAGACAGGGTTTCCCTGGCACCCTGTGGGGTGCCCTACTCATCATCTTGTTTAACCAGTTGATTGGGAATAGCTCCATTTTACAGAGAAAGACTGTTACGCAGCTTTCTAAGATGGCCCTAATTATTCCCTCCTTCTGGTTATCCCCTTCCTTTAAATGTGGGCTACACTTAATTACCTGCTTTTAACAAACAGAATATAGCAAAAGTGATGGGATGTCAGGAGACTGAATCAGTCTGGTTGCCCAGTCTGGTCTCAAACTCCTGAGCTCCAGCAATCCACTCTCCTCAGCCTCCCAAAGTGCTGGGATTACAAGCATGAGCCACTGCACCTGGCCAGATGGCGTTTTTTGCAGGAATAGAAAAACCCAAAATTCATATGGAATCTCAAGGGATGCAAAATAGCCAAGATGAAATGAACAAAAAACAAAGTTAGAGGTCTCACATTTCCTGATTTCAAAACTTGTTACAAACCTACAGTAATCAAAACAGTGTGGTACTGGCATAAAGATAGACATGTAGACCAATGAAATAGGATAGAATAGACAGAATTGAGTCCTCACGTATATGGTCACCCTTCAACAGGGCCACCAAGACTATTTAATGGGTAAAAACACAGTCTTTTCAACAAATGGTGCTGGGAAAACTGAGTATCCACATGTAAAATAATAAAGTTAGATCCTTACTTTACATCATAAACAAAATTAACTAAAAATGGATCAAAGACATAAATGGAAGACATAAAAGTATAAAACTATTAGAAGAAAATATAGGAAGAAAGCCTCATGACATTGTGTTTGGCAACGATTTCTTGACTATGAAACCAAAAGCAAAGACAACAAAAGTGAAACTAGACAAATTGGACTACATCAAAATTTAAAACTTCACTTCATCAAAGGACACATCAACAGAGTAAAAAGACAGCCTATGAAATGGGAGAAGATATTTGCAAATCATATATCTGATAAGGGGTTAATATCCAAAATATATAAAACCCCCTAAATTCAACAACAACAAAAACAAACAATTCAATTTAAAAATGGGCAAAGCCAGGCATGGCGGCTCACATCTGTAATTCCAGCACATTGGGAGGTCAAGGCAGGCAGATCACTTGTGCCCAGGAGTTTGAGACCAGCCTGGGCAACATAGGGAGACCTCATCTTTGATTAAAAAGAAAAATTGTTAATGAGCCAGGTCTGGTGGCACACACCTGCACTCTCAGCTACTGCGGGGGCTGAGGTGGGAGGATCACTTGAGCTCAGGAAGTCGAGTCTGAGGTGACCTATAATCACATCACTGCACTCCAGCCTGAGCAACAGAGCAGGACTCTATCTCAAAATGAATAAGTAAAATAAAATAAGATGCAAATGGGCAAAGGACTTGAATAGCCATTTTTCTAAAGAAGATATATGAATGGCCAGTAAGCACGTGAAAACATACTCAGCATCACTAACCATGAAGGAAATGCACATCAAAACCACAATGAGATACCACCTCATACCCATTAATATGGCTACTGTGAAAAAAAAAAACACAGAAAATAACAGATGTTGTGAGGATGTGGAGAAATTGGAGCGCTTGTACACTGTTGGTAAAAATGTAAAATGGAGAAACCACTGTGGAAAACGGTGTAGCAGTCTTCGTGAAGCAAAATAATAGAATTACTGTATGATCTGGCAATCCTACTTCTACATATATACCCCCTAAAAAACTAAAAGGAGTGTCTTGAAGAGATATGTGTACACCCATGTTTGCAGCAGCACTAGTCACAACAGCCAAAAGGTGGAAGCAACCCAAGTGTTGAAAAGATGAAAGGAATAAACAGAATGTGACATATGCACACAATGGAATATTAGCCTTAAGAAGGAAGGTATTTCTGATACATGCTACAACACGGATGAACCTTGAAGACATTGTCTTCAGTGAAATAAGCCCTTCACAAAAAGATGAATACTATATGACTGCACATATATGAGGCACCTGGAGTAGTCAAATTCAGGGAGACAGAGAGTAGTAGAAGGGTAGTTGCCCGGGAATGGGGGGAGGTGGGAATGGGGAGCTGTTGTTTAGTGAGGACAGAGTTTTAGTTTTACAAGATGAAAAGAGTTCTGGAGATCAGCTGCAAAACATGAATGTACTTAACACTACTAAAGTATATCTTTAACAATGGTTAAGATAGGAATTTTTGTTGTGCATATTTTACTACAATTGAAGATTTAAACAACTTGTTTTTGAGACAGGGTCTCATTCTGTCACCCAGGCTGAAGTACAGTGGCACGATCATAGCTCATTGCAGCCTCAACCTTCCAGGCTCAAGCGATCCTCCTGCCTCAGCCTCCCAAGTAGCTGGGACCACAGACATGCACACGGTGCCCTGATAATTTTTAAATTTTTTTCGTAGAGGTGGGGTCTTGCTATGTTGCCCAGGCTTACCTCAAACTCCTGAGCTCAAGTAATCCTCCTGCCTCAGCCTCCCAAAATACTGGCATGACAGGCATGAGCCACTGCGCCCACCCTAAACAATTTTTAATATAAAAAAAAAGACAACATAAGAAGAAGAAATTCACCGAAAACAACAACAACAAAACCCAAAAGAGATGAGATGTTATTTCTGAGACATAAGTTATAAAAGACTGAGGCTTCAGTCTTACTCTGGCTTGATCGCACAGAGGAAGCCAGCTGCCAAACTGGAGGGACCCAGGTGTCAGGGAACAACTGAGGGAGGCCTCCAGCCGACAGTCCTTAGGGAACCGAACCTGCCAGCAGCCACATGAGTGAGTCCGCAACCTTAATCCCAGCCTGGGAGGAACCCTGAAGCAGGACAAGGCTAAACTGCAGAGGGATTCCTGACCCACAGAAACTGTGAGATGACTGATACTGTCATTTTAAGGTACTAAGTTTTGGGGTAATTTGTTCCACAGCAATAGATAAGTCGAGGACACCAAGGCTGAAAGAAAATAAACATGTAGGCCAGGTGCAGTGGTTCATGCCTGTAATCCTGAAACTTTGGGAGGCTGAGGCGGGCAGATCACCTCAGGTCAGGAGTTTGAGACCATCCTGGCCAACATGGCAAAACCCCATCTCTGCTTAAAAAAAAAAAATACAAAAATTAGCTGGGTGTGGTGGCACGCACCTGTAATCCCAGCTACTTGTGAGGCTGAGGCAGGAGAATTGCTTGAACCCGGGAGGTGGAGGCTGCAGTGAGCTGAGATTGTGCCACTGCACTCTAGCCTGGTGACAGAGTGAGACTCTATCTCAAAGAAAGGAGAGAAAGGAAGAAAGAAAGAGAGAGAGAGAGAGAAAGAAAGAAAAAGAAAGAAAGAGAAAGAAAGAGAAAGAAAAGAAAGAAAAAGAAAGAAAGGAAAGAAAGAAAGAAGAAAGAAAGAAAGAAAGAGAAAGAAAGAAAGAAAGAAAGAAAGAAAGAAAGAAAGAAAGAAAGAAAGAAAGAGAAAGAAAGAAAGAAAGAAAAGGGAAGGGAAGGAAGGGAAGGAAGGAAAGGAAGGAAAGAAAAGAAAGAAAAGAAAAAAAGAAGCATGTAGCAAGTGGGAGGCATCTGAAGCCTGTCTGGCCCCAAAATCCCGCCCTACCCCGCTCATGTCCTTCCCCCAGAAGCATCTTCCCTGGTGGGGTAAAAGAGCTGACAGAGACCACATCGCATTCCAACCTGTTCCACAGACGTGGGTCTGCCAGCGAGGACACACAGTTCCTTGATGTGTAGCTTTTTTGCACATCAAAATACCAACAACAATAACTCCTCACATTTATTGACAGTGAGGAGTTATTAGTGAGTTCTTATTGCTCTTGGGGGAAGAATTCGAGCGGAGTAGGAAGGGGACTTTGGAGCCTGGCAGGCTTCAGACGCCTCCCTCTTGCTACATGCTGATGCCTTTTCAGCCTTGGTGTCCTCCACTTAGTTGTCTCTTGCTGTGTAACAAATTACCTCAAAACTTAGGAGCTTAAAACGACACCTAAGAAAATCCTGCTACTCAGAAGCTCAGCCTTAAATATCTCTGTTGCAAAATAAAAGTGAAGGCTGCCTGCTAAGGACAAATAGAGAGAAGGATGCTGCCGGTCATCAGCACATTGAGCAAACCTGTTCCCGGGCAGCTCTCAGCAGTACTGGCAAAAGACACCTGATCACATCACCTGTGGGCTCGAAACACTGACCGTGGTAATGTCGATCATAACCACCCTGTTCCATGTACCTCAAATGTACCAGGTGTCGTGTGATTTGACCACTGTGCTGTCAGAGGCAATGCAGTCTCATGGTCACAAACGCGGGCTCTAGAGTAGAAGACTCCAGCCACAACCCAGGCTTTACACTCCCAGCTGTGTGACTTTGGCAGCTGTTTTGTCCCTTCTTTGTTTCCTCACCTGCAAAACGGGATTACAATAGTTACCACCTCATAAGGTCATTATGAGGATTAAATGGGGTAAAGCACATAAATCACACAGAACCATGTGCAAACAGTCAATAAATGTGAGGCGTTATTATGATTGTTGCTATCATCATTACTGCCTTTGTTATCTTCTATAATTTGCACAATAATGGAAGCTAAGATTCGGGAACTGGGTTTTCTGTCTTCCAGATGAGGAAATGGAGGCTTAGGGGGCCACATAGCATTTCCAAGATCACCTAGCCTCAAGGATGACCCCGGATCCACTCTGGGTGTGTCCGTCTCCAAGGTCAGTGTGATATTTCCAATATCCCAGGCTCAGATGCTCACATGTACCATTTCTCTTCTCACTCACTGGGACCCTGGTCCTCCTTGTTTTAAGATATCACTTGATGTATGTTGACTCTGGAGGTCTGCTGCCTGATGGCTTAAGGAGGAGCCAATGTGGGGACAAATAAAGAAATAAAGGGCTTTGGGAAATCTGTGGTGGGAGGAGGAAGAAGGCTTTGTGGGATACAGGAATAGCTATTTTACGAATGCTTCACCTTTAAATAAAATTTCTACGTATAGATTTGTGAACCTTCATAATGACCCAGGGAAATGTAAATTATTATGCCTTTTTTAAGGTCAAGTTTTCTCATTTGAATGAATGAATGCATTTTCCAAGGCACAGAGAACTCCTTCCCCAGAGTCTCACTATTTTGACCTAACAAAACTTGTGCTTGAACCCTGCTCACCTGACTCCAAGCCCAGGGCTCTTTCGTTCATACTACAGCTGGAGTTAATCATTACAGTGGCTAAATGTATTGAATTTCCATCACCTGCATGTTTCGTAGGCATTATCACATCCAATCCTTATAACCACCCAATCAGGTCATTATTGTGTTAGACTGGTGCAAAAGTAATTGTGGTTTTGGCCGCTTAAAAGTAATGGCAAAAAACACAATTACTTTTGCACCAACCTAATAATTATTCCGCCATTTTAGAGACGGGAGAGGTGCATTCACTGCAAGAGGTGAAAGGACTGGCTCAAGGTCATGCCGCTGGAAAGTGATAAATACAAGATTGAAGCTCACAGTTATCTGGCTCCAAAGGTATTGCTCCCTACACAACACCTGGGGAAAGACATTTGGTGAAGTGGAGGTTTCTTCTTTGTGGTCTTCTGTCCTGTTACTCAGACTCTATATCTGGAAGCATCTCTTCTTAGGGGCCTTCCAGAAGCCAGCAAAGCTACTTGCCAGGGCAAAAGTCCCTTGACTCTGCCCATCACAAGTTGGTGAGAGTAAATGCATATGCACTCCGACTTTGGATGGCTTTTCTTTCTTCTTTGCCTTCAATTACCCTTAACTGAAATGATTTACTTGTTTGCCTGTTGTCTGCACCTCCTCCACCAAACCCCTGCAAATGAAAGTTCCATATGAACAGAAACTATGTTCTGTTTATTCCTGTATCTCCAATATACAAAGCAAGCCCTGACATTCAGGTGTTCAATGTTCAGTGACATTTTTCCTGAATGAATGAATGAACGAATGATGAATTTACAGGAAATTCCATGCAAGATGGAAAATTTTCAATACAGAAAGAATATATTCTGGCTTTATCTGTGGTATGGATTGTCTCAGCACTGCCGATTCCTCTGGCTGGATGGGCTAGCTCTGCTCCTGTCATCTGTCTCTGCTTAACTTGGCAGAGTCCTTAGACACAGAGATTTGTCGAGTGATCAGGGCCTCCCACAAACAATGCACGAAGATCCCTCTAGTGAAGTGTAGTTTTACCATAGTGGGCGGTTTCCACCTTCATTTGCCTCCTGTAAATTGGAGTCTTTGCATTTCTTTCTGCAGCCTTTGGGGCGAGGCTATAACTAGCCCCTGTGTGACTCGGGGCTGGAATTTGTTTCCCCTACCTAGGACTTTAGGGCTGAAAAGCCCTTGGAGGTTATCTAATCACAACGTATCACTTTGCAAATAGGTAAACTGAGCTCACAGAAAGGAAAGCTGAACTCACGGAAAGGAAGATAGTTGCCCAAGGTCACTGTTAGAGGTTGAATTGTGTCCTTTCCAAAATTCATACCTTGGAGTCCTAACCCCCAGTATCTCAAAATGTGGCTTTATTTGGAGATAAAGTCTTCATAGAGGTAATCAAGTTAAATGGAGGACATTAGGTTGGGCTCTAATCTAGTATGACTGATGTCCATGAAAAGAGAAAATGTGGACACAGACACGCACACAGGGAGAACACTGCATGTAGATGAAGACAGAGATCAGGTGATGCTTCTACAATCCAAGGAACAGCAAAGATTGATACAAGCCACCAGAAGTTTTGGGAGAGAGCTAGGGGACCTGTCACAGCCTGCAGAAGGAACCAACCAGACAGACACCTTGCTCTCTGCCTACGGCCCTCTAGAACTGTGACACAATAAATGTCGGTTGTTCAAGCTGCCCAGCTGGTGTTACTTTCTATAAGGACACCAGTCATATGGGATTGGGGCCCAATCTAATATCCTCAGTTTAACTTGATGACTTCTGCAAAGATTCTGTCTCCGAATCAGGTCACATTTCGAGGGACTGGACATTAGGACTTCAATATATGAATTTAGCAGGGGGGATGCAATTCAACCCTTAACAGTCACTCAGCAAACTGTGAGAATGGAGAAGGCAAGGGCCCACCATAAACCTGGCTTCCATGAAGATGCTTCCCCGAACTGTACTCCCTACCCTCCCCGAGAGAAGGAGGGCTCTGTGGGCCTGCAGTTCATCTCTTTCCACTTGTTAAAGATGTGACATGGTGGCTCCTTGGTCTTTTCTCATTTCCTCTCTGTCTTGGATAGAGAGGCCTGGCACACAGATCTCAGGGCCATCGCCCCACACCCCACCTCCTGCCCCTGCCTCCCACCGCAGGTTCTTGGCAGGACACGGGAAGTCCCAACAACTCCCCAGCTCTCTTCAAAGCATTTTTCTCCTACCTTTGATTTTTATTGGTTTGTGTCTTAAATGTTTTGTCTGTAATTACACAGTTTGCTGCATGTCTTGTTTCATAATGACTAACATGAAGTTCATATACAAGCAAAGGGAAGCACATAACTAAATGAACATTTAATAATTAGTATTCCTTAAGGCAATTATTTTAATAAATTATGCTCAGTTAAGTATAACCATTTTGTCCCGATTTAAAAACAAAACAACAACAAAAAAAACACCTGCCTAGTCTAACATTGCAGCAAGGGAAAAGAAGTAGGTGAATGAGAGGAATCAAAAGCTAGACAGAAACAAGAAGGGATTGGAGAGAGCAGAACAGATGCACATGAATGTCTAAAGCAGTTAAGAAAATCTAGTTTACCCATTCATTACGTGTCAAGAATGAAAGCAAACATTTATAAAGTGCTCACTAAATGCCAAGTTATCTGCCCGTGTTACCTTATTTAGTCCTCATACCAAAGCAATGAGGCAGAGTCTTTTATTCTTATTGCCATTTTAAAGATGAGGAAGCTGAGGTCTGCCCAAGCTCACACACCTGGTAAGTAATGGAACCAGAAGTCGAACCTAGGCAGCCTTATCCAGAACTGTCCTCGCAACCTCTGGACTCAAGACCTTTACATTTCAGGTATTAGAAAATGGGAGCGAACCATCTCCCATAGAAGGCTGAAAGATGGGTAAATGATTTTGTACTCTGCTGACACTGTCTTGAAATTCTTTAATCATTTTTTTCTTCTCTTTTCTTTTTTTTTTTTTCCGAGATGGAGTCTCGCTCTGTCGTCCAGGTTGGAGTGCAATGGCACAATCTTGGCTCACTGCAACCTCTGCCTCCTGGGTTCAAGCGATTCTCCTGCCTCCACCTCCTGAGTAGCTGGGATTATAGGCACCTGCCACCACACCCAGCTAATTTTTGTATTTTTAGTAGAGACAGGGTTTCGTCATGTTGGCCAGGCTGGTTTTGAACTCCTGACCTCAAGTGATCCGCCTGCCTCAGCCTCCCAAAATGCTGGGATTACAGGCGTGAGAGACCACACCTGGCTTAAATTCTTAATCCATTTCTAACAAGAACCTCCACATTTGCATTTTGTACTGCGCCTTGCAAAATAGATAGTCAGTACTAAATACAAGTTTTGCTGTTGTAACAAAGAGAGATCTAGAAATACAGTGACTTAAACAAGAGTGAGGTTTTTTTTATCTCTTACCTAACAGCCCAGAAGTAGGCAGTTTAGATAGTAAGGTATCGTTTCTGTCTTCAGCACACAGCTTCTACATTTGGGTCCAAGAGGACTGTCCCATTCTAACCACCTCCTAGTCAGTGGCAGGGGAAAGAAGGCAGGGAAGCATATAACTAGTCTTTAAGGTCAGGGCCTGGAAGTGGTACCTGTCACTTCTACTGTATCCCATTGAGCAAAACAAGATCACGTAGCTACACGTATCCCCCAAGAGAGTTCAGAAATGTACCCTTTAGCTGGGCAGTTTTGTGCTGAGATGAAACTCTGTGATAACCAGCACTTTGGCACACTACCAAATCTTCCTCAGTTCTGACATTCTCAGGCTGATGCTCTTATGCCAACCAGCTGCCCCATCTCTCCAGTTTCTAGAAAGCCAAGATGCATTCATGGAGCTCTTAAGAATGGAGAGGTTGGCCGGGCGCGGTGGCTCACGCCTGTAATCCCACCACTTTGGGAGGCCAAGGCAGGTGGATCACAAGGTCAGGAGATCGAGGCAGGTGGATCACAAGGTCAGGAGATCGAGACCACGGTGAAACCCCGTCTCTACTAAAAATACAAAAAATTAGCCAGGCGCGGTGGCGGGCGCCTGTAGTCCCAGCTACTCCGGAGGCTGAGGCAGGAGAATGGCGTGAACCTGGGAGGCGGAGCTTGCAGTGAGCCGAGATTGCGCCACTGCACTCCAGCCTGGGGTGACAGAGCGAGACTCTGTCTCAAAAAAAAAAAAAAAAAAAAAAAGAATGGAGAGGTTATATGTCCACAACGCCCCTAGAACTGTGTGCAAAATTGTTTGCATATTTGTGTGTCCTTATGAGAGGGTTTTGGAGATTCTCAGTGGGCTATGTGCCTTCCTCCTTCTCCTCACCCTCAGCCACTGCAAAAATATAACAGCCCCTGAAGTGAAGGCCTCTGTATTAAAATGTGTTTCCGGCAAATATTGAAGCTAAATCAGAAAGGGGCTGTTGGCTGGATATAGGACTAACTATAGCAGGGGTTGGCAAACTACAGCATGTCATTGTTTTTTATAAATAGAGTTCTAGGAGAACATAGCCACTTACATGCATGGGTGCATTGTTCTGTGGCTGTGTTCATGCTACAGCAGAAGAGGTGAGTAGTGGTAGCAACAGAGACCTGCAAAGCCTGAAATATTTACTATCTGGCTCTTTACAGAAAATGTTTGCCCACTCCTGAACTAGACATAGCTAGATAGATGAGAGTTTGTGGCTTCGCTCTGAACTCCCCAGGAAACCTCCCCTCTGAATCAGACAACTGGATGATCTCTGCATGTGTTCAGAGTTGAAGTCCAGTGGGAATTTAAAACTCCCCCAAAATGATGATAATGTTGGGAATGGCAGCGAACAGTTTCATATAATACTCTCCCATCCACCTAAACATGGCAAGAGGTACATGAGGAGCATCTTGCATCATAGGAATCTGTCCGAGCTAGATTTGAGTCCCACCTCAATTCCTGCCTAGCTTGCAAGTATTCTTTGTTTTGAGCCTCAGTTGCTTGGTTTTTAAAATGTAGGGCCTAAGTCAGACCAGGCAGGTTAAAACGTGTAATATGTAGCACAGAGGGGCAGGCACAATCAATGTGGACACCTGAGGGGGAACCTTTGAAGGTCACCCTGAAGGTTGGCTGAAGGTGAACATATAAAGTCTGAGTCCCTAACTGAAGCTTCTGCAGTCTTCTTCTTGCACCTGATTTTTGCCCAGTGGCTTTACATCAAGAGAGCTGGATCTCACCCCAGCTCTGCCACCGACTCACCCTGTAGCCTTAGAGAAGGTCTTAGCCACCCACCCCCATCCCAGGCCTGTTTTCTCCTTGGTGTCATGAAGGGTTGATTAGCTAGTTTCTAACACTGTAATATTCTTTGATTCCCACTCTGTGATCACAGTGGCTGCTTTTTTTTTCTGAACTCTCTCCAAGTTTTTCTCATTCCTCAGAAAGAATACCTCCTGGTGCCTGGAAAAGGGCCTGGCCATATTTAAAGGGCATATGACTCCATGGGTCCCCAGGGCTCTGTTCCTGTCCACGATCGCAGCAGTGGAGCCAGCGATCTGACTCACAGGGCTGTGCTGCCCAGACATCAAGGGATTTCAAATTAGAGGATAAGACTCGGGTGCAGTTTAATAGGATGAAAGAATAATGTGGCCTTGTTAGTAATACAGTAAAACTAAGCTTTCCTAATGCTTAGGGTGCACTGGCTAATTGGACATCCTAAGTATCTGAGAGCTAAGAGTAGTGGCCAGGAACACAGACATTCTGTCAGGCTGTACTAGAGTCATTTCTCTTTCTAGCACTAACTAGCTGTAGGACGTTGGTCTTCACTGAACCTGTTTTCTCAAAAGTAAAAAAGACTAATAGTACCTAACTAATAGTGTCAGTACAAGAATTAAATTAAAAAGAATTACATGTTGCAAGAACAGAGTAATAAACAGCTCCCAAACTTTCTCTGTTCAGTGCCCTGAGCATTTCAGCATTTGATGGTGCCCCTGGGCAGAAAGAAATATCTAAAAGTTCTATTCATTAAGCAATTAGCTCCAAAGGAGTTAGTAAGTATCCATATCCTAACAATTTAGTAGCAATTTGAAAAAAAAAAAGTAGCACACATAAATAGAAAGAACAATAATATGTTTGTTTCATTCTTCAATAGCCATGATTACTTAAGAACAAAGTGACGTGTGCTTGCTGGGTACCCCACAACTTCTCAAGCCTTAGGAAGCAGAGATACCGCCTTCCTCACTTTCAATTCCACATTGATTTCCCTGCTCTGCTTGGATTTTATTACAGCAACTGCAGAAAACCAAAGCTATGGCGTCATCAAAAACAATGTAGCAAAATCTAACACTGAAACTGGGAGCTACCTCGGGCTAGTAGTGCACAGAGTGCTATAGAAATCAAGGATCAGGCCGGGCACGGTGGCTTACGGCTGTAATGCCAGATATTTGGGAGGCCCAGGCTGATCACCTGAGGTCAGGAGTTGGAGACCAGCCTCGCCAACATGGTGAAACCCCGTCTCTACTAAAAATACAGAAATTAGTCTGGGGTGGTGGCAGGCACCTGTAATCCCAGCTACTTGGGAGACTGAGGCAGGAGAATCGCTTGAATCCGGGAGGCAGAGGTTGCAGTGAGCCGAGATCACGCCACTGGTACTCCAGCCGGGGTGACAGCATAAGACTCTATCTCAAAAAAAAAAAAAAAAAAAAAAAAAAAAATTGAAGGATCACTGTGTTTTTCCTTGAAATTTAAAATAGCCTGGAACACCCTTTGAGTTCGCTGCAGCGACCTGGGAGGCTTGGCTCACAGTTAAGGACCTTTGGGAGCAGCCCTGGCAAATGTTTGCTCTTCCTCAGTTCTACTCTTCTCCTTCGTCCTCTCTCTTTTCCTCCCACCTTTCACCTCGATGCCACCCCTTACTGCCTTTCCTCCAGCTTGCTCTCCTTCACTTCTAATAACTACCAACTCCTAGAGGCTACATCAGATTTGTCCTGTGTCTCCAGTGCCCAACACACGCTGAAGCAGAAGGTAGGTTTTCTAACTGTCAAAAGGAAACGAAGTGAATGAAAATACTGTTTGTCTCCTCCCTTAGTGACCATTATTCTCAATATATCACTGTTTTCCCTGGACCAAGTAAATTCCTTCCAGAGAACACTGAACTGAATCAGGCACATGTCTAAGTCATTACCTGACCATTTGACTTGCAAAATTTGACACCAGCATTCCCAGTCGTGAGCTCATTTTCTTATTAATTTCTCCTTCCTTGACTACAGGAATAATTCCATGTGACAATTATATTAGAACTAGCTGTGCTTCAATTAATAGAACTTTCAAATACAGCAGTGTTTGTCCCAGTGGGGTCCTCAGACCAACCTTTCTATTTTCCTGATGTTTGTCCACAGGCACCAGCTCGGAGCAGCTGACCTTCTTTACGTTTCTTTACATTACCACTTCTTCAGTTCATTCTTGTGCCCACTACCTTTGACATCCACTGACATTTAATTTGGAGAATTAATATTGAGCATCTGTTGTACAACAAATCGATACCTTCAACCTCAGGCTCAACACAGGCCCGATGGACCCAATATTTTCAGAAGACAATGCTTTTAGGATGACGCTTTCTGAAGGTGGAACCTTGTTGCTTAAATCCTCTGGGCGTCGGTGGCCTTCCACAAAAGGTCTTAATCCAGGGAACTTTCTAGAGAGACCTAGTGCCGTCATCCAAATATTCCAGGATCTCCCAAGTCTGGGTGCAGGCTTTTACTAAGCTGGGCTCAATTTCTGGGTCTGCAGCCATTTCTTCTCTCTGAACCTCAGTAATGTCCCCTGCCAAATGGGCATAAGCGCTTGCATATGTCTGTAAGCTTTCCTTCATGACCCCTAGAACATAGGTAAGTACTTCATCCCTTTTTTTTGAGACAATGGGGAACTTTTGGAACTTTCACAGAAAAGTAACTTGATTATTTCTTTTGCCTTTGACGGAGAGAAGGAAATTTTTTTTTCTTTTTGAGACAGAGTTTCCCTCTGTCACCTGGGCTGTGAGAGAAGGAAATTTTTTATAAACCCTCAAAAGAGTTGTGGAGACTGAATCCTGGCATCCTTATCCCCTTTACTTATGCCAAGAGAACTGGATATTCTTTCTAAGTAGCCACACCTAGGTCTCCTGAGACCACCGTACCAACCCGACTCCATCTGGGTTCGCTCTCATAGTACACAGGGCCTATTATGCAAAAAGACTAATAAAAAATATGTTACCAGAGTTACACAAAACATGAAAATGATGCTTTTTTAAATATTTCAAGTTTTTGAGAAAATCACATAGCTAAGGAATCTCAAAATAGTAGGTAAACTAAGCTATTGTTTGTCTAACCTACCCCCTAAAGAGCTCTCAAAAGCATTCCCTCATCTGGCATCTCAAAACTTCCCCTTCCTTCAAGTCTCATCATTTTTCTTCAGCACGATTACTGTATCCCCTCACCCAATCTCTTCCCTTCTAGCCTCTCTGCATTCTGCCAGAACGGTGCTTCTTTTTTTTTTATTTTATTTTATTATTATACCTTAGGTTTTAGGGTACATGTGCACAATGTGCAGATCTGTTACACATGTATCCACTTGCCATGTTGGTTTGCTGCACCCATCAACTCATCATTTAGCATTAGGTATATCTCCTAATGCTCTCCCTCCCCCGCCCCACCCCACAACAGTCCCCAGAGTGTGATGTTCCCCTTCCTGTGTACGTGAGTTCTCATTGTTCAATTCCCACCTATGAGTGAGAACATGCGGTGTTTGGTTTTTTGTCCTTGCGGTAGTTTACTGAGAATGATGTTTTCCAGTTTCATCCATGTCCCTACAAAGGACATGAACTCATCATTTTTTATGGCTGCATAGTATTCCATGGTGTATATGTGCCACATTTTCTTAATCCAGTCTATCGTTGTTGGACATTTGGGTTGGTTCCAAGTCTTTGCTATTGTGAATAGTGCCACAATAAACATACGTGTGCATGTGTCTTTATAGCAGCATGATTTATAGTCCTTTGGGTATATACCCAGTAATGGGATGGCTGGGTCAAATGGTCTTTCTAGTTCTAGATCCCTGAGGAATTGCCACACTGACTTCCACAATGGTTGAACTAGTTTACAGTCCCACCAACAGTGTAAAAGTGTTCCTATTTCTCCACATCCTCTCTAGCACCTGTTGTTTCCTGACTTTTTAATGATGGCCATTCTAACTGGTGTGAGATGGTATCTCATTGTGGTTTTGATTTGCATTTCTCTGATGGCCAGTGATGATGAGCATTTGTGCATGTGTTTTTTGGCTGCATAAATGTCTTCTTTTGAGAAGTGTCTGTTCACGTCCTTCACCCACTTTTTGATGAGGTCGTTTTTTTTTTTCTTGTAAATTTGTTTGAGTTCATTGTAGATTCTGGATATTAGCCCTTTGTCAGATGAGTAGCTTGCAAAAATTTTCTCCCATTCTGTAGGTTGCCTGTTCACTCTGATGGTAGTTTCTTTTGCTGTGCAGAAGCTCTTTAGTTTAATTAGATCCCATTTGTCAATTTTGGCTTTTGTTGCCATTGCTTTTGGTGTTTTAGACATGAAGTCCTTGCCCACGCCTATGTCCTGAATGGTATTGCCTAGGTTTTCCTCTAGGGTTTTTATGGTTTTAGGTCTAACATGTAAGTCTCTAATCCATCTTGAATTAATTTTTGTATAAGGTGTAAGGAAGGGATCCAATTTCAGCTTTCTACTTATGGCTAGCCAGTTTTCCCAGCACCATTTATTAAATAGGGAATCCTTTCCCCATTGCTTGTTTTTGTCAGGTTTGTCAAAGATCAGATAGTTGTAGATATGCGGCATCATTTCTGAGGGCTCTGTTCTGTTCCATTGATCTATGTCTCTGTTGTGGTACCAGTATCATGCTGTTTTGGTTACTGTAGCCTTGTAGTATAGTTTGAAGTCAGGTAGCGTGATGCCTCCAGCTTTGTTCTCTTGGCTTGAGATTGACTTGGCGATGTGGGCTCTTTTTTGGTTCCATATGAACTTTAAAGTAGTTTTTTCCAATTCTGTGAAGAAAGTCATTGGTAGCTTGATGGGGATGGCATTGAAGCTATAAATTACCTTGGGCAATATGGCCATTTTCACCATATTGATTCTTCCAACCCATGAGCATGGAATGTTCTTCCATTTGTTTGTATCCTCTTTTATTTCATTGAGCAGTGGTTTGTAGTTCTCCTTGAAGAGGTCCTTCACATCCCTTGTAAGTTGGATTCCTAGGTATTTTATTCTCTTTGAAGAAATTGTGAATGGGAGTTCACTCATGATTTGGCTCTCTGTTTGTCTGTGATTGGTGTACAAGAATGCTTCTGATTTTTTCTTTTTTTTTTTTTGAGACGGAGTCTTGCTCTGTCGCCCAGGCTGGAGTGCAGTGGCGCGATCTCGGCTCACTGCAAGCTCCACCTCCCGGGTTCACGCCATTCTCCTGCTTCAGCCTCTCTGAGTAGCTGGGACTACAGGCACCTGCCACTACGCCTGGCTAATTTTTTGTATTTTTAGTAGAGACGGAGTTTCACCGTGGTCTCGATTTCCTGACCTCGTGATCCACCCGCCTTGGCCTCCCAAAGTGGAATGCTTGTGACTTTTGTACATTGATTTTGTATCCTGAGACTTTGCTGAAGTTGCTAATCAGCTTAAGGAGATTTTGGGCTGAGACGATGGGGTTTTCTAGATATACAATCATGTCATCTGCAAACAGGGACAATTTGACTTCCTCTTTTCCTAATTGAATACCCTTTATTTCCTTCTCCTGCCTGATTGCTCTGGCCAGAACTTCCAGCACTATGTTGAATAGGAGTGGTGAGAGAGGGCATCCCTGTCTTGTGCCAGTTTTCAAAGGGAATGCTTCCAGTTTTTGCCCATTCAGTATGATATTGGCTGTGGGTTTGTCATAGATAGCTCTTATGATTTTGAGATACGTCCCATCAATACCTAATTTATTGAGAGTTTTTAGCATGAAGCGTTGTTGAATTTTGTCAAAGGCCTTTTCTGCATCTATTGAGATAATCATGTGGTTTTTGTCTTTGGTTCTGTTTATATGCTGGATTACATTTATTGATTTGCGTATGTTGAACCAGACTTACATCCCAGGGATGAAGCCCACTTGATCATGGTGGATAAGCTTTTTGATGTGCTGCTGGATTCGGTCTGCCAGTATTTTACTGAGGATTTTTGCATCAATGTTCATCAAGGATATTGGTCTGAAATTCTCTTTTTTGGTTATGTCTCTGCCAGGCTTTGGTATCAGGACGATGCTGGCTTCATAAAATGTGTTAGGGAGGATTCCCTCTTTTTCTATCGATTGGAATAGTTTCAGAAGGAATGGTACCAGTTCCTCCTTGTACCTCTGGTAGATTTCGGCTGTGAATCCATCAGGTCCTGGACTCTTTTGGGTTGGTAAGCTATTGATTATTGCCACAATTTCAGATCCTGTTATTGGTCTATTCAGAGATTCAACTTCTTCCTGGTTTAGTCTTGGGAGGGTGTATTTGTCGAGGAATTTATCCATTTCTTCTAGATTTTCTAGTTTGTTTGCATAGAGGTGTTTGTAGTATTCTCTGATGGTAGATTGTATTTCTGTGGGATCGGTGGTGATATCCCCTTTTTCATTTTTTATTGCATCTATTTGATTCTTCTCTCTTTTCTTCTTTATTAGTCTTGCTAGCTGTCTATCAATTTTGTTGATCTTTTCAAAAAACCAGCTCCTGGATTCATTAATTTTTTTAAGGGTTTTTTGTGTCTGTATTTCCTTCAGTTCTGCTCTGATTTTAGTTATTTCTAGCCTTCTGCTAGCTTTTGAATGTGTTTGCTCTTGCTTTTCTAGTTCTTTTAATTGTGATGTTAGGGTGTCAATTTTGGATCTTTCCTGCTTTCTCTTGTGGGCATTTAGTGCTATAAATTTCCCTCTACACACTGCTTTGAATGTGTCCCAGAGATTCTGGTATGTTGTGTCTTTGTTCTCGTTGGTTTCAAAGAACATCTTTATTTCTGCCTTCATTTCATTATGTGCCCAGTAGTCATTCAGGAGCAAGTTGTTCAGTTTCCATGTAGTTGAGCGGTTTTGAGTGAGTTTCTTAATCCTGAGTTCTAGTTTGATTGCACTGTGGTCTGAGAGACAGTTTGTTATAATTTCTGTTCTTTTACATTTGCTGAGGAGAGCTTTACTTCCAACTATGTGGTCAATTTTGGAACAGGTGTGGTGTGGTGCTGAAAAAAATGTATATTCTGTTGATTTGGGGTGGAGAGTTCTGTAGATGTCTATTAGGTCCACTTTGTGCAGAGCTGAGTTCAATTCCTGGATATCCTTGTTAACTTTCTGTCTCGTTGATCTGTCTAATGTTGACAGTGGGGTGTTAAAATCTCCCATTATTATTGTGTGGGAGTTTAAGTCCCTTTGTAGGTCACTGAGGACTTGCTTTATGAATCTGGGTGCTCCTGTGTTGGGTGCATATAGATTTAGGATAGTTAGCTCTTCTTGTTGAATTGATCCCTTTACCATTATGTAATGGCCTTCTTTGTCTCTTCTGATCTTTGTTGGTTTAAAGTCTATTTTATCAGAGACTAGGATTGCAACCCCTGCCTTTTTTTGTTTTTCATTTGCTTGATAGATCTTCCCCCATCCCTTTATTTTGAGTCTATGTGTGTCTCTGCACGTGAGGTGGGTTTCCTGAATACAGCACACTGATGGGTCTTGACTCCTTATCCAGTTTGCCAGTCTGTGTCTTTTAATTGGAGCATTTAGCCCATTTACATTTAAAGTTAATATTGTTATGTGTGAATCTGATCCTGTCATTATGATGTTAGTTGGTTATTTTGCTCGTTAGTTGATGCAGTTTCTTCCTAGCCTCGGTGGTCTTTACAATTTGGCATGTTTTTGCAGTGGCTGGTACCGGTTGTTCCTTTCCATGTTTAGTGCTTCCTTCAGGAGCTCTTTTAGGGCAGGCCTGGTGGTGACAAAATCACTCAGTGTTTGCTTGTCTGTAAAGTATTTTATTTCTCCTTCACTTATGAAGCTTAGTTTGGCTGGATATGAAATTCTGGGTTGAAAATTATTTTCTTTAAGAATGTTGAATATTGGCCCCCACTCTCTTCTGGCTCATAGAGTTTCTGCCAAGAGATCAGCTGTTAGTCTGATGGGCTTCCCTTTGTGGGTAACCCGACCTTTCTCTCTAGCCACCCTTCACATTTTTTCCTTCATTTCAACTTTGGTTAATCTGACAATTACGTGTCTTGGAGTTGCTCTTCTCGAGGAGTATCTTTGTGGTGTTCTCTGTATTTTCTGAATCTGAATGTTGGCCTGCCTTGCTAGATTGGGGAAGTTCTCCTGGATAATATCTTGCAGAGTGTTTTCCAACTTGGTTCCATTCTCCCCGTCATTCTCAGGTACACCAATCAGACATAGGTTTGGTCTTTTCACATAGTCCCAAATTTCTTGGAGGCTTTGTTCGTTTCTTTTCATTCTTTTTTCTCTAAACTTCCCTTCTCGCTTCATTTCATTCATTTCATCTTCCATCAGCGATACCCTTTCTTCCAGTTGATCGCATTGGCTACCGAGGCTTCTGCAATCTTCGCGTAGTTCTCAAAACTTGGCTTTCAGCTCCATCAGCTCATTTAAGCCCTTCTCGAACTTCATTGGTTATTCTAGTTATCCATTCGTCTAATTTTTTTCAAAGTTTTTAACTTCTTTGCTATTGTTTTGAATTTCCTCCCGTAGCTCAGAGTAGTTTGATCGTCTGAAGCCTTCTTCTCTCAACTCGTCAAAGTCATTCTCCATCCAGCTTTGTTCCATTGCTGGTGAGGAACTGCATTCCTTTGGAGGAGGAGAGGTGCTCTGCTTTTTAGAGTTTCCAGTTTTTCTGCTCTGTTTTTTCCCCATCTTTGTGGTTTTATCTACTTTTGGTCTTTGATGATGGTGATGTACAGATGGGTTTTTGGTGTGGATGTCCTTTCTGTTTGTTAGTTTTCCTTCTACCAGACAGGACCCTCAGCTTCAGGTCTGTTGGAGTTTACTAGAGGTCCACTCCAGACCCTGTCTGGCTGGGTGTCAGCAGCAGTGGCTGCAGAACAGTGGATTTTCGTGAGACCACAAATTCAGCTGTCTGATAGTTCCTCTGGAAGTTTTGTCTCAGAGGAGTACCTGGCCGAGTGAGGTGTCAGTCTGTCCCTACTGGGGGATGCCTCCCATTTAGGCTGCTCGGGGGTCAGGGACCCACTTTAGGAGGCAGTCTGTCCATTCTCAGATCTCCAGCTGCATGCTGGGAGAACAACTACTCTCTTCAAAGCCATCAGTCAGACAGGGACATTTAAGTCTGCAGAGGTTCCTGCTGAATTTTTGTTTGTCTGTGCCCTGCCCCCAGAGGTGGAGCCTACAGAGGCAGGCAGGCCTCCTTGAGCTGTGGTGGGCTCCACCCAGTTCGAGCTTCCTGGCTGCTTTGTTTACCTAAGCAAGCCTGGGCAATGGCGGGAGCCCGTCCCCCAGCCTCGCTGCCACTTTGCCACCTTGCCACCTTGCAGTTTGATCTCAGACTGCTGTGCTAGCAATCAGTGAGACTCCGTGGGCATAGGACCCTCCGAGCCAGGTGCAGGACACAATCTCCTGGTGTGCCGTTTTCCAGACCCGTTGGAAAAGTGCAGTATTAGGGTGGGACTGACCCGATTTTCCAGGTGCCATCTGTTACCCCTTTCTTTGACTAGGAAAGGGAACTCCCTGACCCCTTGTGCTTCCCGAGTGAGGCAATGCCTCGCCCTGCTTTGGCTGGTGCACAGTGCGCTGCACCGACTGTCCTGCACCCACTGTTTGGCACTCCCTAGTGAGATGAACCCGGTACCTCAAACGGAAATGCAGAAATCACCCATCTTCTGTGTCACTCAGGCTGGGAGCTGTAGACCGGAGCTGTTCCTATTCGGCCATCTTGGCTCCACCGAATGGTGCTTCTTAAAAAGAAATTTGATTGCATTACTTTCCTTAAAAAGCCCTCAATCTCCCAAAGGCCTCCAAGGAGCTGTCCCAGCAGGGCAGCAAGATGTCCAGGGCCCTCCCATCCAGCCCAGGTTGCCCACCCCGCTGCCTTACTCCTGTCTTCTTGCACTGAACACTCATGTTCCCCGGGGGCTCCCTCCACACACCAGCTTGCCATGCCCGGACACAGGCTGTGCCCCCTACCAGGGATCCTCTTCCCTCGCATCCTTCTAGGGTCAGGGGTCCACCCGATCCACCTGAAAACCTGCTAGGAAACCCTCCATGCCCTGCTCACCCATCATTGGTTGTTGACAAGGGTCACAGACACTTACTGTTTCTTGGAAAGGCAATGTGGAAATATCTATCAAAATTGCAGGGCTGGATGTGGTGACTCATGCCTGTAATCTTAGTGCTCTGGGAGGCCAGGGCAGGAAGATTGCTTGAGGCCAGTAGTTCCAGGCCAGCCTGGGCACTACAGTGAGACCCCAACTCTACAAAAAAAAAAATGTTCATGCATACATATTTCAATCCAGCCAAATCTATTTCTGGGAATTTTCTATATGTTTTTATTCACTCCTCACATAAGTGCTCTAAGAAATTATTCATTGAAGCATGATTGGTTACAGTGGGAAAAAAACAACAACAGGAAATGGACATTCTGTCTCTATCAATGGAATCTGCTCATGTACAGTTAATTGTAATAATAACAATAACGGAGATGAGTGTAGAACGATAAGAAACCATCCCAAGTTATAAATTAAGTGAAAGCACATAGTGTGCTGGGGAGGAGTTTATAGAAGGGATGTCTGTGCTGAGATTTGCAGGTAGAACCTAGAAGCAGTGCGGGGTCCCCTGGGAGGAAACCTGCAGGATTGGGAGGAAGACTTACTTTTCACTCTCACCTATTTCAGAACTATTTCCATTCTTGCTATTTGCATGTTCTACTTATGTTAAAGCAATAATGTATAAGCATGTTTTGATAAGCCCTGTTGAAGCTTCACTCCTTCTGTAAGGCTCTACTTAAGGCCTCAGTTGGTGAGTGTTTTACCCTATGAGAACACTGTCTGGGCTCTTTGCCTTCCACTCAGGGGAGGACCCCCAGGAGCAGGTTCTAAGAATGCTTCCCACCCAGCCACGGCCCAGAGTGGGTCTCGGACATGTCATTTGAATGAACCGAGCCCTTGAGCTCTTACCACGTGCAGAATAAAAGCTCTGGAAGCACATTCCCTGCCCTCGCGTCACTTGCAGACTTGTTGTGGAGAAAAGACTCGGGCACATGGCCCGTTAGGATGCATTGCCAGAAGGAACACCAAGACAGGCAAGGTCCTGGGTTTTGGGAGCAGAGGCAGTGTTGCAGGCCAAGCAAAATACTTGAGATCACCCCAGCAGTGACTTGGACAAGATTCCTCTGCAAATTAGTTAGCAGTTGCCTTTAGAGGGCCATGGGATGACGTGGGACTTCTGGAGACCTTCTCAGCTCTGTAGTTCAGTGTGAAAGTAGCCGCAGTATTTGATGTTCCTGCACTTGTCATATGTCAGGCAGCACTAGGAATTTACACACAGATCTTGTTTAATCTGCACTACAACTCTAGTCAAGTAAATACCGTTATTATCCTCACTTTAGAGATGAGGAAACTGCTTAGACCTTATAAAATAGGCTGATGGTCAGAGATACCAAGTGACAGCACTGAATAAGGAATACAAGGTTGTTTTGCCCCTAAGTGTCTCCTCTCAAGCACTGCTAACACAGAGGGACACGTAAAGATAAAAGTTGGGGCTGGGCGTGGTGGCTTACATCTGTAATCCCAGCGCTTTGGGAGGCCTAGGTGGGAGGATCATCTGAGGTCAGGAGTTTGAGACCAGCCTGGCCAAGATGGCGAAACCCTGTCTTACTAAAAATATAAAACTTAGCTGGGCATGGTGGTGCATGCCTGTAATCCCAGCTACTCGAGAGGCTGCAGCAGGAGAATCACTTGAACCATGGAGATGGAGGTTGCAGTGAGCTGAGTTTGTGCCACTGCACTCCAGCCTGGGCAACAAGAGCAAAACTCCATCTCCAAAAAAAAAAAAAACTTGGATACAGGCAAGGAAAAAAAACCAGGAAGCCATCTTTTCCTATGTTCCCACCAGACAGATGAGAGAGTGACATTGTGATCATGGCTGATCCTATGTTCCTTCCGCTGCTCCATGGCCAGGACAGAAGTAAAGGGGAATGCAAAACCCATTCACGATTTGCCCTTGCACTTAGGATAATATCAAAACTCAGAACTGAAAGCAACCTAGTTCCCTGCTGCTGTATTAATACGAGGCTGGGCATTCTTTTCAGTCCATTCTTTTTTTATTTTTTTTGAGACAGAGTCTCACTCTATCACACAGGCTGGAGTGCAGTGGCACGATCTCAGCTCACTGCAACCTCTGTCTCCCGGGTTCAAGCAATTCTCCTGCCTCAGCCTCCTGAGCAGCTGGGACTACAGGTGCCCACCACCACACCCGGCTAATTTCTGTATTTTTAGTAGAGACGGGGTTTCACCATCTTGGCCAGGCTGGTCTTGAACTCCTGACCTTATGATCCACCTGCCTCAGCCTCCTAAAGTCTTGGGATTATAGGCGTGAGTCACAGTGCCCGGCCTTCAGTCCATTCTTAAGCACTACTGAGGGTAAGTACAGATCACCCAGCCATGTACTGTAAGAAAGACCTGCTCCTTGGAGATAAGTATTTGAACCAACTGAAAGAGCTTATTTATGTAAGAAGACGAATGACAAACCTCATTTTAAGACTCTCTCCTCGGCCGGGCGTGGTGGCTCACACCTGTAATCCCAGCACTTTGGGAGGCTGAGGTGGGTGGATCACTTGAGGTTAGGGGTTCAAGACCAGCCTGGCCAACGTGGTGAAACCCTGTCTCTACTAAAAATACAAAAATTAGCTGGGCGTAGTGGCGCATGCCTGTCATCCCAGCTACTTGGGTGCCTGAGGCAGGAGAATCACTTGAACCTGGGAGGCAGAGGTTGCAGCGAGCTGAGATTATGCCACTGCCCTCCAGCCTGGGCGACAGAGCGAGACTCTGTCCTCCCTGAGCCCACAGATCTGAGGCCACTATGTTATCAGCTCTGCCTAATCCCAGCTAATTCTCAGCCTTGTAAAACCAGCCTTCAGACCTCCAGCCCAAGCCCTAAAATTCTATAAACATCCTCCCCTGACCTTTCCCTTTGAAGACATTACTAAAACTCTGTTAAGGGTGTGTTCTCCGTTATTGCAGTAGGTCTGGTAAACCTAGCTTTGCTGAACAAATGTGGCTTTCGTTTTGTTTCGCTGGGATTTTGTTTTGTTCATTTTCCTGGTGGTCTACTGGGGAAACTGATCATTGGCACTTCCTCACCATGGCCTGTAATGAGTCATGCATCTTGGTCGCCACTTATCTTGCCGATTTCTCTTCTCCTTGCTCTCTTGAGTTCCAGCCCCAGAGGTCCTTGGTCAATTCTTCCATTGCACCATGCTTTCCCCCACCCCTGACCGTGCCTTTGCACATGCCATTCCTCCTGCCTGAAATGCTCCCGACCTTCTTTACCTGGTTAGCTCTTACTCTTCTTTCAAATTTCCTTCTTTACCTGGTTAGCTGTTACTCTTCTTTCAAATGTCTTATCACTTCTAGGAAGCTGTCCTTCTTTGTGTTCATGATTAAGCCAAATCTCCCCATGATTTGCTGTTTACAGGCATTTATTTTGCCTTTATACCACTTAACCCACTTGTAATTTTACCTTTGGTTTCTAGTGATTTGACCATTGTGTCGATTGCTCTGGAATGTAAACTCCCTGAGGGCAGGCGTTGTGCTTGTTTTGATCACCTAGTCCTTGCACTTCCCCTGAAATATAGTAGGTGTTCAGCAGAGAGTTCCTGGATAGATAAAAGCATGGATGGGTGGATGGATGGATGGATGGATGGATGGGAGCAAGATTTCACTTCAAGCCAGGCATGGTGGCCCAGGCCTGTAATCCCAGCACTTTGAGAGATCAAGGCCTGTAGATCAGCTGAGGTGAGGAGTTCGAGACCAGCCTGGCCAACATGGTGAAACCACGTCTCTACTAAAAATACAAAAATTAGCTGGGGGTGGTGGCACACGCCCATAATCCCAGCTACTTGGGAGGCTGAGACAGGAGAATCACTTGAACCTGGAAGGCAGAGTTTGCAGGGAGCCAAGAGTGCACCACTACACCCCAGCCTGGGCAAAAGAGTGAGACTCTATCTCAAAAAAAAAAAAAAAAAAGATTTCACTTCTACTAATGCCTCACAGTTGTGTGTTGGTGTCAGTGTGTGTGTTTTACTTGTTCGTAGCTTACAAAGGGGAATGTGAGGGATGGGGACACCCTCAGCTGCAGGGAGAAGGCAGGAGTCTAGAGTCCTTCTATGAACTTGGCACTGGAGACTTTCCACACTGAGACACTAAATGTCTCACCCAAGTTCTCTGTCCAGCCTCCCAGTGAGAGTCGAAAGGGCTGCAGCCCCACATGTTTCCTTTCAATGTCAAGCAAAGTTGGAAAATCACCAGCTCAATCAAGGAAGATTAAAAAAACTTTAATATTCTATTCAATTCAGCAAATATTTACAAGCTTCTCTAAAGCACATCATTGAAACTGGATTTCCACCAAAGGAATTCATGCATTGGATTATCTTGGCACAGGATTTTCTAGATTAAATTTTTTTATTATTAATTTTTTTTTTTTTTTGAAACAGGGTCTAACTCTGTCACCCAGGCTGGAATGCAGTGGCAAAATCATAGCTCACCACAGCCTTAGCTTAAGTGATCCTCCTGCCTCAGCCTCCTGATTAGCTTGGACTAAAGGCATGTGCCACTATGTCTGGCTAATTAAAAAAAACAAAAAAAATTGTAGAGACAGGGTCTCACTATGTTGCCCAGGCTGGTCTTGAACTTCTGGCTCAAGCAATTTTCTCCCTTTGGCTTTCCAAAGCACTGGGATTATAGGCGTGAGCCACCATGAACAGTCTCTAATTTCTTTTTTTTTTTTGAAACGGAGTTTCACTCTTGTTACCCAGGCTGGAGTGCAGTGGCAGGATCTTGGCTCACCACAACCTCTGCCTCCCAGGTTCAAGCAATTCTCCTGCCTCAGCCTCCCCAGTAGTTGGGATTACAGGCATGCACCACCCTGCCTGGCTAATTTTGTATTTTTAGTAGAGACAGGGGTTTCTGGCTGGTCTTGAACTCCTGACCTCAGGTGATCCTCCTGCCTCGGCCTCCCAAAGTGCTGGGCTTACAGGTGTGAGCCACCGCACCTGGCCCAGTCTCTAGATTTTTAAGATAACCTACCTCTTGAAATCTCAGAAAGGGCCTGGAGACCTTCCTCCCAGAGCATTGCCCACACACCCAGTTTTAAGGAATGCATAGACAAGTAGGCATCCCTGTTCTTGGAACTGTTAAGGCATATAAGTTACATCAGGACACCCAGCTGTCCTTTCTTACTGGCTGATGACCTATCTTATGCTCCTACATTTCAAGCTGGGAACACATCCACCATCAATTTTTTAAAAGATAGTATTTAAAAACAGGGAAGTCATTCATTTTGTTATTTACAACGTTTTCAAGGTGTAACTGACAGCTAACAGCTACACAGATTAAAAAAGCACAATTTGATGCATTATCTGTATACCTGTGAAACCCTCAATATCAAGATAACAAACATATCCCCCTGCAAAAGTTTCCTCAAGCATGTCTATAATCCATCTCTTCCCTTCCCCCAACCACACACAATCACTGATAGGCTTTATACCACCATAGATGAGTTTGAATTTTTTAATGTGGTAATTTCCATTCTAACTCATAACATCTCTCCTTCCCTTCCTTCCTTCCTTCCTTCCTTCCTTCTTTCCTTCCTCTCTTCTTTCCTTCCCTCCTTTCTTCCCTCCTTCCTTCCTTCCCTCCTTCCCTCCTTCTTTCCTTCCCTCCTTCCTTCCTTCCCTCCTTCCCTCCTTCTTTCCTTCCCTCCTTCCTTCCCTCCTTCCTTCCTTCCCTCATTCTTTCCTTCATTCCCTCCTTCATTCTTTCCTTCATTCCTTCCCTCCTTCCTTCTCTCCTTCCTTCTCTCCTTCCTTCCCTCCTTCCTTCCCTCCTTCCTACCTTCCTTCCCTCCTTCCTACCTTCCTTCCCTCCTTCTTTCCTTCCCTCCTTCCTTCCCTCCTTCCTTCCTTCTTTCCTTCCCTCCTTCCTTCCCTCCTTCCTTCCTTCTTTCCTTCCCTCCTTCCTTCCCTCCTTCCTTCCTTCTTTCCTTCCCTCCTTCCTTCCCTCCTTCCTTCCTTCTTCCTTCCTCCTTCCTTCCCTCCTTCCTTCCTTCCCTCCTTCCTTCCTTCCCTCCTTCCTTCCTTCCCTCCTTCCTTCCTTCCTTCCCTCCTTCCTTCCTTCCTTCCCTCCTTCCTTCCCTCCTTCCCTCCTTCCTTCCCTCCTTCCTTCCCTCCTTCCTTCCCTCCTTCCTTCCCTCCTTCCCGCCTTCCTTCCCTCCTTCCCTCCTTCCTTCTTTCCTTCCTTCCATCCTTACTTCTTTCCTTCCTTCCTTCCTTCCCTCCCTCCCTCCCTCCTTCCTTCCTTTCTTCCTTCCTTCTACTCCAGCGTGGGCAACAGAGCGAGACTCTGTCTCAAAATAAAATAAAATAAAAATTTAATAGTAACAATCTTTACATTTCATATCAGAAACTCGCTAAGAATTTAGGGAAGGAAGCTTCTCCTGTAAGTACTCTGGTAACTGGCAACAGCAATTTGCAAGCAATTTGTGGCTCTGTATTTGCATGAGGTTCACATGGGAATAAGGTGTTGACTATTGACATACTTCTTGGCGAAGGCTGTCTGAACAACTCATTCTTTTTTAAGAAGTTCTCAGGAGGCTTTGGACCCCAAGGATGTGTCATGACCTGCCAAATGCCAACCAGATTTGTAACTAGGCTCCTACCAAGCTTAGCTTTCAAAACTATGCATACTACTCATAAACATACCTATTTCTCCAGTGTTACTCTCTAGCAAAACGTCCCTTTGTGCTTCAGAGGAATAAGGAATCCTTCAGCAAAAGATCAGAACCCCAGTCGGGCAGAACCTTTTCTAACTTTGAACCTGTTAGGATAGCAGCAGTGGCAAGAAGTGTGATAACAGCGGTCAGGACTTACCAAGGGCCAGGCATTATGCTAATCTCTTTCACTTGCATTGTCTTGCTAAATCCTAACAATCCTGGAAGTTAGAAATTCACAGTATTCCCATTTTGCAAAAGTGGAAATGGAGGCTCTGTGAGGTTAGGTGACTTGCCTGAGGTCGCTCGCTCTGAGTGGAGGAGATAGGATTTGACGCTGGATCTATTTGCTGAGATGATAACCTCTAAAGCATCTGCCTTTGACGGTCAGCAGGTATGCGGCAGATACTGTCAGTGGTCCACCCAATACCCTTGCTGGATGTCTGCTTCCTTTTCCTAGGGATTGCCTTGGGCTGGGGGTTGCCCTGGGCTGACCAGAGCTGCCTCAGAGTTTCACCACCCACCACCCACCCCACTGGCCTTGCACTTTCCCATGGCCAGGACTGACAGCCAGTTCCCTTCCTTTGGGTGGGATAAGCCCTGGAGTGCAATTCCCGCTCCAGAGTTCCTCCCAGGATCAGGGCTCTCTGGAAACCACACTTTTAGTTATCTTCTTCCCCTGCCCTATCCTACTTCCACTGCTGCTTCCCAGATTTTCTGGCAGAATACTTCCTCAGTAATTTATTTGCACAAGATTCCTTATCCCAGGCTCTGCTTCTAAGGAACAAACCTAAGACAAAGTTATTCAGGGAAAGGCAGGTTTACCACGATGGAGCAAAAGGAAGGACGGTCCTCCTGAAGGACCTCTCCCCTCTGGGGCAGTTCAGGGCCCCAGAAGCACCGTGGGTGGCATAGGGTTGGTTCACAGAGTGCAAGACAGTAGAACCATGACAGGTGTTGGGAGCAGGCACAAGGTCTCAGATCTCAGCTTTTAGAGTAAACAGAGGCTGGCACTCAGCACTCATAGCACCTGCCTCATGAGATGTGATAAGTGTGATGGAAAAGCCTTCTCACATGGCACAGGCCTCATACAACTCACTGACTGAATGATAGATGTAGTTGGGGATTTCAATAGAGGAAATAATGTTTCCTGCCCCTCACCCCACCCCCAACCTCAAGAACTGAGCAGAGTATATAAAATCATTACCCTAAGTGCGCCAGAGAACGTGGTAGATACTGATTGACTGCTTTGCTCCTAACCTCTAAATTTGAGCTAATAGGCTTAAATCAGGGAAAGGCTGACATAATCTTTTGAATCCAAATAGCCTAGAACCTTTTTTGCTCTGCTGAAAAATGCAGAGGAGGTGGTGTGTTTCTGGGCGTTAACTGGAAGGTCCCGGGAGTTGGGTTTGAGATTCTTTGAGATCCTCCTTACAGGGCCTATGTGGTCTTCAGGATAGGATAAAGCCAGAGCGTGTTCATACTTGCTCACCCAACCAACCCATCTCTACCGTCTCCACTGGTTTCAAACCACTATCAGATAGATCCCTTCCTCTCTATCCTCACCCCAGCATTCCAGTGCATTCAACCTGGATTCAATGCCATGTCTACATCACAGCTAAAGCTTCATTCCTTACTCCTCCACGTACTCATTTAACAAACACTTACTGAAGTACTGAATGTCTAGTTTTTGCCAACCACTACTCTAGACTCTGGGAAAACAGTGAGCAAGAGGTAGCCCACAGTCTAGTGAGGGAGCAAAGTCCATGTTTGTGCTCTGTGCTCTCCTATTTTTGCACATTCTGTTCCCTCCACCTCTCAATACTTGTTCCCTTGGAGGCTGACCCACTATATTCACCCTATAAGTCCCTGCTCGTATATCACTGTGTCCTTCTCAAAACTTCTCTGACCTTCCCCCTGCTGGGTCAGGTACCCCTTCCCTTAATTTCTAGAGTCCCTCGTTCCTTCCCTCTCAGAGCGCCTATTGCAGAACATTCCTTGGTGTGTTTACAGAGGGTGAGTTCCTTGAGGACAGAGATTATGCCATTCATTCATTTAACCCTTCCTTCCTTCTTTGATGAGCCAGATACTGTGTTAGATGCAAGGGGTTGAGCAGTAGTTAATTACAGACAAGCTCCCTGTCCCACCTTCATGACACTCTCACTGCAATGGGGGTAGACAGGTGCAAAGTAACTCATTTTAGGATTTCTACACTTTAGCACATGGAGAATAGTTCCTAGGTGCACAAAATGTAGAATGAAGCCTCCTGGTGCTGCTCATGTGCTTTTTTGGTGCGGACCTGGTACCTCTTTCATGAAGCAGCAGCTGAGGAGACTCCGGCGCTCGCCATGGCCGACGAAAAGCCCAAGGAAGGAGTCAAGACTGAGAACAACGATCATATTAATTTGAAGGTGGCGGGGCAGGATGGTTCTGTGGTGCAGTTTAAGATTAAGAGGCATACACCACTTAATAAACTAATGAAAGCCTATTGTGAACGACAGGGATTGTCAATGAAGCAGATCAGATTCCGATTCGACGGGCAACCAATCAATGAAACAGACACACCTGCACAGTTGGAAATGGAGGATGGAGATACAATTGATGTGTTCCAACAGCAGACGGGAGGTGTCTACTGAAAAGGGAACCTGCTTCTTTACTCCAGAACTCTGTTCTTTAAAGACCAAGATTACATTCGCAATTAGAAAACTGCAATTTGGTTCCACCACATCCTGACTACTATCATATAGTTTTCTCCCTTCTTTCATTTCCCCCTTCCCCATTCCTTTATTGTATATAAAGTAACTGGTATATGTGCACAAGCATATTGCATTTTTTAAAATTAAGCAGCCAATGGTATATTTTGATTGACATCCAGTGGAGACGGGATGGGGAAAAATACTGATTCTGTGAAAATATCCCCTTCCTCCATTAGTGGCATGCTCATTCAGCTCTTATCTTTACATTCCAGTAAGTTATTTTGCTCTCACTGTTTTAACAACAACAGAAACATAAAAATCCTTGCATACCTTGTTCAACTGGAGAATTTTAACGTTTTACATTTATCATTATAAAACCAAGGACAATTTTATAACTTTTTTGTACGTAGCTGTTACATGTAGGGCAATCTGTCTTTAGGTAGGGATAAATTACTCTAAAACAAAAAACAGTCCTAGATAGTTTTCCCTTCAAGTCAAGTGTCTTGTTGTTTAAATAAACTTCTTGTTTAAAATGAAAAGAAAAATGTAGAATGCAAATGCCAAGAATGTCCTTTATTTCATGTTAGGGATCAGGGACTATGATTATGTCACTACAGAATAAAATAAATGGAAATGGATATCTGACGATGGTGTGAGCAAATCCAATGTGCGCTAAAAGAGAGAGAGCCACCCTGCAGTTTGGGCTGCACAGGCCAGGGATCCAAAACTCAGTCACCAACAGGACCCAAAAGGCAATATGCACCTGTGATTCATCTAAGACCATTGTCTTACACTGCCCATTGTTGAGGCTGTGGTCAGGAGAGTGGATCCCAGGCAAGACCAGGTGGCCCCTTCCCAGCACTTTCATTTGTTTCTCTGTAGGAAAGTAGACCAAGGGTTGCTCTTTCTCCCAATTCCTCAAAAGAAGCTAAAACTTTGACATTGTGTGTATGATCTCCAGGTTTTCAAACAACTGATTAGTGAAAATCTGGAGATCATACTTACAATGGACTCAGTGATCATACTTACTTTTGGATTCAAAAGATTATCTCAGCAGTTTCAATAGAAATAGTCTGGCAGGGCACGGTGACTCATGCCTGTAATCTCAGCACTCTGGGAGGCTGAGGCGGGCCGATCATGAGGTCAGGAGTTGGAGACTAGCCTGGCCAACACGGTGAAACCCCGTCTGTGCTGAAAATACAAAAGTTAGCTGGGCGTGGTGGCACACGCCTGTTGTCTCAGCTACTCAGGAGGCTGAGGCAGGAAAGTTGCTTGAACCTGGGAGGTGGAGGTTGCCGTGAGCCAAGATTGCACCACTACACTCCAGTCTGGCGACAGAGTGAGACTCCATCTCAGAAAAAAAAAAAAAAAGAAAAAGAAAAGAAAAAAGATACGGTCTGAAGTTCTTTTATCTCTATCCTGCTCCTTAGTACTGACTTAATTCAACTCATGCCTATTGAACAACACAGAAGAATAACACAACAATGAACAACACAAAAATGAATAAAGCATTTATGTCTTCAGCCCGCCCTAAGGAATTCATACTCAAACATAACAGCATAAGAAAAGCGTTAATCGCCCACAACTTCTAGAAGTGATCCAGCCCCAAATCAAAATCCCCAACTGGAGACGCATCTCTATATAGTTAATGCTTCTTGCCTGGATAAACCCCAAAAGGAGAAAGAAAAACAAATAACAACAGCAAAAAGCAAACAAACAAGAGGAATTGGATGAGGCTGAGAAACTGAGATCTCTTAAAATGAATGTCCTTAGCTAGAAATCTCCACCCCCACCTCGTAAAAGCCCAGGTTGTGGGACTGGAGTGGAGATGGGATCTATGTGACCAAAGAAAACCTCCTGGCTTGAGGGAAGAGCCAGGCCTGGCATCAATGATTTCCCCCAGACGGCCACTCAAAGCCATTAAAGCAAGGGGAAGTCCCGGTGCCTCCACTGCAGGCCGTTTCAATGAAGAGCAGCCTGCCAGGAAGCAACCGGATAGCTTCCTGGTCGGAGGGCCTGCTGGTCTCGCCTCTGCATTTCTGGACAGTATTAATTTACACAGGCCCACAAACCAGCCGGGCACTCTCCAACCTATTGGGTTACATGCAAAGCACAAATAAACTTCCTGGGATAACTAACAGCGGAAATTGGAAAGGAAGGAACAATCTATCAATTATCAATAGGCAGCTCACAGGAACTTGGCAAATTAAGTAGTTAAAATGGGTAATAGAGATGAAAACGATGGGATTTTAAAAAATATCCCTCCATAATGCAGGACATTAAAGGACTCGACTGCTTTCCTTGCTCCCACAATACTGTCCCAGAACAAGTAAGGTGGAGGAGCCGGGAGAGGGGAATATGAAGAGAGAGGTGGAGGAGCAGGGAGAGGGGAATATGAAGAGAGAGGTGGAGGAGCAGGGAGAGGGGAATATGAAGAGGCTGACTTTGCCTAGCTGCAGGCATTGCTACAGCCTGGGGAAATGGCCTTCTAGCCGCGAAGCAGGAAAGCCTGGCGTGGTACTTCCCACACTTGGGGAGTCGGGGGTGGGTCTGCATGGTACATTTCACATAGCATTTAGGTACACTGGATTGAAACATAGAGAAATGATTCCCTTCTCAGCTCTATTTTTGTCTAGTGCTATCCCTCTGATACCTCTCTGAAGCCTAAAGACCTCCCTCTTTGACAACAAGGGACTGGGCACATGGCTTTCTGTTGGCAGCCAGGCTTTTATTTTGCCTGTCTTACATTTATTTTTTCAGTTGCCTTCCACGTCTCACAGTTGTCCTGGCTACCACATCGCCATTGCAGTGGCCATCTGAAGTCCTTTTGAAATAGATTTACTTGAGTTGTATAAAGTGAGGTGATTTTAAAAGTTATATTCAGGAAATAGCAGCACCTAGTTTACAGGGAGATGATCATGAGAGTCTCAGCCCTTTATAAATGCATGAAACTCTTGGAAATGGTGTTGGAATTCCATGGGGTATCTCACTATATTAAGAGCTGACATGATTGACCTCTAAGGAGGAGGCAGAGGGGCCACACATGAATTAAATGCATTCTTTACTTGAGTTCTTTCCATTCCTTTGTGAGGTAATACTTTGGAGGCCTTGGGTATGAAAATGTGGAGCCTGGTTTGCTCCCTAGAGCCGGGCAATTCAGGACATAAGAGGCAGGGTACCCTGGCTGCCCTCTGAGTTACTGGGATATGTTTACCAATCTCAAGAGTTCTTCAGAGGATTCAATGAGATCACACAGGGAAAGCCCTTGGCTCAGTGGTCTGGCGTGTAATCTGTACCCAACACTGGCGTGTAATCTGTACCCAACACTGGCGTGTAATCTGTACCCAACACTGGCGTGTAATCTGTACCCAACAAATTCTCTCTTTTTTCCCAATGAGATGCATAGAGCTCTGGGAGACTTCAAGGTTGTGGATCTCAATTTCATTGTATAGAGGAACCTGGAGATGGTAAGCATCTTCTAAGATCATGTAGCAACTTGCAGCAGAATTGGCTCTCTGGTTGAAATCTCTAGGATGTCTGAGTTCAACTAAAAGTTCTTTACAGCTCCCCCCAGGACTGGGCACTGACTAGCCTTCTCAGCATCCGGCCATGTTTTCAAGGCCCAGAGACGATTCTCAGTGCTCCAGAAGACACAGGTCAGACCCCAGCTCTCTGACGTATTTCACCATTCGATAGCTATTCATAGAGCATCTCCTATCTGGGTGATGAGGACTCACAGCAGTCTCTAAGACAGACTCATGCCCCACTCATAGAGCTTCCGGTCTAGACAGGAAGGCAGGCATTAATCAAATGACTGACCAAACAAATATAAATTTGCGATGATTTCATGTGCTATGAAGGAACAGCTCACAGGGCTAGGGGAACATGCACCCCTTTTCTAGTCTATTGAACAGCCTGCTTACAGGTGCCCGACCTCCTGTCTCCGTTTCCAAACAACCTCTGTATGGCTGCTGGATTCATCTATCTAAATCCCAATTCTAATGTCGCTCTTGGCTCTCAAACCTTCAGTGGCTCCCTAATTTCCAGAGAGTGAAATGTACATATCTCAGCCTGGCATACAAACCTTCCACCCAGCTTTCCAAACTTCCTCTTACCTCCATTTCCAGGACAAGAGCCAGGGTTTCCCACTGCACTATCTAATACCCCGTCCACCTAAGACATGAGGCTCACAATGTCCTCATAATAGAAACCCCGACCCACCACTCTCCAAGGCCTGTGCCAAATGCCTCCTCTTCCAAGAAGCCTTTTCCTTATCCCCCGGCACTTCCATCGTCCCCCTGCATGCAGCCTTTGGTTCATCGTTGCCTGAGAACCCTCATGCTTCTCTTGCATCTAATCATGTAGAGACTTTCCTTATGTTCCCAACTTGAGTATGGATTCCTTAGAGTAGGGTGGGGGCATGAATGTTTTATTCGTTCTTGTATCATTCATTGTTGTGTTATTCTTCTGTATCGTTCAATAAGCATGAATTGAATTCAGTTAGTGCTACAGGGCAGGATAGAAATATGGATAAAACTCTAAAAAAGGATAATTATTATTAAAACTTAATCACACTCTGGGAGGCCAAGGCAGGTGGATCACGAGGTCAGGAGATCGAGACCATTCTGGCTAACACGGTGAAAACCCATCTCTACTAAAAAATACAAAAAATTAGCCGGGCGTGGTGGTGGGTGCCTGTAGTCCCAGCTACTTGGGAGGCTGAGGCAGGAGAATGGCGTGAACCTGGGAGGCGGAGCTTGCAGTGAGCTGAGATCGCACCACTGCACTGCAGTGTGGGCAACAGAGCGAGACTCCATCTCAAAAAAAATAAATTAAAAATAAATAAATAAATAAATAAACTTAATCCATGCTAATATCAGGCCACCTGGTAAAGACTGAAGACAGAGAGTCAACGAAACATGGCCCTTGTGCTTCAAGCGAAGACACGAGGGCTGGAGGGGGAGGCCAACACCTGAACACGTAACTATTGCCAAGATAATGGCGACCCTGGAGATACTAACAACAGAGGCTTGCACCCATTGGGAGGCTTGTACGCCACATGCCAGGACTGCGTTAGGCTCCTTTTTTATTTTATTTTATTTTTATTTTTATTATTATACTTTAAGTTTTAGGGTACATGTGCACAATGTGCAGGTTTGTTACATATGTATCCATGTGCCATGTTGGTGTGCTGCACCCATTAACTCGTCATTTAGCATTAGGTGTATCTCCTAATGCTATCCCTCCTGCCTCCCCCCACCCCACAACAGTCCCCGAAGTGTGATGTTCCCCTTCCTGTGTCCATGAGTTCTCATTGTTCAATTCCCACCTATGAGTGAGAACATGCGGTGTTTGGTTTTTTGTCCTTGCGATAGTTTACTGAGAATGATGGTTTCCAGTTTCATCCATGTCCCTACAAAGGACATGAACTCATCAATTTTATGGCTGCATAGTATTCCATGGTGTATGTGTGCCACATTTTCTTAATCCAGTCTATCGTTGTTGGACATTTGGGTTGGTTCCAACTCTTTGCTATTGTGAATAGTGCCGCAATAAACATACGTGTGCATGTGTCTTTATAGCAGCATGATTTATAGTCCTTTGGGTATATACCCAGTAATGGGATGGCTGGGTCAAATGGTATTTCTAGTTCTAGATCCCTGAGGAATTGCCACACTGACTTCCACAATGGTTGAACTAGTTTACAGTCCCACCAACAGTGTAAAAGTGTTCCTATTTCTCCACATCCTCTCCAGCACCTGTTGTTTCCTGACTTTTTAATGATGGCCATTCTAACTGGTGTGAGATGGTATCTCATTGTGGTTTTGATTTGCATTTCTCTGATGGCCAGTGATGATGAGCATTTTTTCATGTGTTTTTTGGCTGCATAAATGTCTTCCTTTGAGAAGTGTCTGTTCATGTCCTTCGCCCACTTTTTGATGGGGTTGTTTTTTTCTTGTAAATTTGTTTGAATTCATCGTAGACTCTGGATATTAGCCCTTTGTCAGATGAGTAGGTTGCAAAAATTTTCTCCCATTCTGTAGGTTGCCTGTTCACTCTGATGGTAGTTTCTTTTGCTGTGCAGAAGCTCTTTAGTTTAATTAGATCGCATTTGTCAATTTTGGCTTTTGTTGCCATTGCTTTTGGTGTTTTAGACATGAAGTCCTTGCCCACGACTATCTCTTGAATGGTATTGCCTAGGTTTTCTTGTAGGATTTTAATGGTTTTAAGTCTAACATGTAAGTCTCTAATCCATCTTGAATTAATTTTTGTATAAGGTGTAAGGAAGGGATCCAGTTTCAGCTTTCTACATATGGCTAGCCAGTTTTCCCAGCACCATATATTAAATAGGGAATCCTTTCCCCATTGCTTGTTTTTGTCAGGTTTGTCAAAGATCAGATAGCTGTAGATATGCGGCATCATTTCTGAGGGCTCTGTTCTGTTCCATTGATCTATGTCTCTGTTGTGGTACCAGTACCATGCTGTTTTGGTTACTGTAGCCTTGTAGTATAGTTTGAAGTCAGGTAGCGTGATGCCTCCAGCTTTGTTCTTTTGGCTTAGGATTGACTTGGCAATGCGGGCTCTTTTTTGGTTCCATATGAACTTTAAAGTAGCTTTTTCCAATTCTGTGAAGAAAGTCATTGGTAGCTTGATGGGGATGGCATTGAAGCTATAAATTACCTTGGGCAGTATGGCCATTTTCACCATATTGATTCTTCCAACCCATGAGCATGGAATGTTCTTCCATTTGTTTGTATCCTCTTTTATTTCATTGAGCAGTGGTTTGTAGTTCTCCTTGAAGAGGTCCTTCACATCCCTTGTAAGTTGGATTCCTAGGTATTTTATTCTCTTTGAAGCAATTGTGAATGGCAGTTCACTCATGATTTGGCTCTCTGTTTGTCTGTGATTGGTGTACAAGAATGCTTGTGATTTTTGCACATTGATTTTGTATCCTGAGACTTTGCTGAAGTTGCTAATCAGCTTAAGGAGATTTTGGGCTGAGATGAGGGGGTTTTCTAGATATACAATCATGTCATCTGCAAACAGGGACAATTTGACTTCCCCTTTTCCTAATTGAATACCCTTTATTTCCTTCTCCTGCCTGATTGCTATGGCCAGAACTTCCAGCACTATGTTGAATAGGAGTGCTGAGAGAGGGCATCCCTGTCTTGTGCCAGTTTTCAAAGGGAATGCTTCCAGTTTTTGCCCATTCAGTATGATATTGGCTGTGGGTTTGTCATAGATAGCTCTTATGATTTTGAGATATGTCCCATCAATACCTAATTTATTGAGAGTTTTTAGCATGAAGCGTTGTTGAATTCTGTCAAATGCCTTTTCTGCATCTATTGAGATAATCATGTGGTTTTTGTCTTTGGTTCTGTTTATATGCTGGATTACATTTATTGATTTGCATGTGTTGAACCAGCCTTGCATCCCAGGGATGAAGCCCACTTGATCATGGTGGATAAGCTTTTTGATGTGCTGCTGGATTTGGTTTGCCAGTATTTTATTGAGGATTTTTGCATCAATGTTCATCAAGGATATTGGTCTGAAATTCTCTTTTTTGGTTATGTCTCTGCCAGGCTTTGGTATCAGGACGATGCTGGCTTCATAAAATGTGTTAGGGAGGATTCCCTCTTTTTCTATCAATTGGAATCATTTCAGAAGGAATGGTACCAGTTCCTCCTTGTACCTGTGGTAGAATTTGGCTGTGAATCCATCAGGTCGTGGACTCTTTTGGGTTGGTAAGCTATTGATTATTGCCACAATTTCAGATCCTGTTATTGGTCTAGTCAGAGATGCAACTTCTTCCTGGTTTAGTCTTGGGAGGGTGTATTTGTCAAGGAATTTATCCATTTCTTCTAGATTTTCTAGTTTATTTGCATAGAGGTGTTTGTAGTATTCTCTGATAGTAGATTGTATTTCTGTGGGATCGGTGGTGATATGCCCTTTTTCATTTTTTATTGCATCTATTTGATTCTTCTCTCTTTTCTTCTTTATTAGTCTTGCTAGTGGTCTATCAATTTTGTCAATCTTTTCAAAAAACCAGCTCCTGGATTCATTAATTTTTTTAAGGGTTTTTTGTGTCTGTATTTCCTTCAGTTCTGCTCTGATTTTAGTTATTTCTAGCCTTCTGCTAGCTTTTGAATGTGTTTGCTCTTGCTTTTCTAGTTCTTTTAATTGTGATGTTAGGGTGTCAATTTTGGATCTTTCCTGCTTTCTCTTGTGGGCATTTAGTGCTATAAATTTCCCTCTACACACTGCTTTGAATGTGTCCCAGAGATTCTAGTATGTTGTGTCTTTGTTCTCATTGGTTTCAAAGAACATCTTTATTTCTGCCTTCATTTCATTATGTACCCAGTGGTCATTCAGGAGCAGGTTGTTCAGTTTCCATGTAGTTGAGTGGTTTTGAGTGAGTTTCTTAATCCTGAGTTCTAGTTTGAGTGCACTGTGGTCTGAGAGACAGTTTGTTATAATTTCTGTTCTTTTACATTTGCTGAGGAGAGCTTTACTTCCAACTATGTGGTCAATTTTGGAACAGGTGTGGTGTGGTGCTGAAAAAAATGTATATTCTGTTGATTTGGGGTGGAGAGTTCTGTAGCTGTCTATTAGGTCCACTTTGTGCAGAGCTGAGTTCAATTCCTGGATATCCTTGTTAACTTTCTGTCTCGTTGATCTGTCTAATGTTGACAGTGGGGTGTTAAAATCTCCCATTATTATTGTGTGGGAGTTTAAGTCCCTTTGTAGGTCACTGAGGACTTGCTTTATGAATCTGGGTGCTCCTGTGTTGGGTGCATATATATTTAGGATAGTTAGCTCTTCTTGTTGAATTGATCCCTTTACCATTATGTAATGGCCTTCTTTGTCTCTTCTGATCTTTGTTGGTTTAAAGTCTATTTTATCAGAGACTAGGATTGCAACCCCTGCCTTTTTTTGTTTTCCATTTGCTTGATAGATCTTCCTCCATCCCTTTATTTTGAGTCTATGTGTGTCTCTGCATGTGAGATGGGTTTCCTGAATACAGCACACTGATGAGTCCTGACTCCTTATCCAGTTTGCCAGTCTGTGTCTTTTAATTGCGGCATTTAGCCCATTTACATTTAACGTTAATATTGTTATGTGTGAATCTGATCCTGTCATTATGATGTTAGTTGGTTATTTTGCTCGTTAGTTGATGCAGTTTCTTCCTAGCCTTGATAGTCTTTACAATTTGGCATGTTTTTGCAGGGGCTGGCACCAGTTGTTCCTTTCCATGTTTAGTGCTTCCTTCAGGAGCTCTTTTAGGGCAGGCCTGGTGGTGACAAAATCACTCAGCGTTTGCTTGTCTGTAAAGTATTTTATTTCTCCTTCACTTATGAAGCTTAGTTTGGCTGGATATGAAATTCTGGGTTGAAAATTCTTTTCTTTAAGAATGTTGAATATCGGCCCCCACTCTCTTCTGGCTTGTATAGTTTCTGCTGAGAGATCAGCTGTTAGTCTGATGGGTTTCCCTTTGTGGGTAACCCGACCTTTCTCTCTGGCCACCCTTAAAATTTTTTCCTTCATTTCAAATTTGGTGAATCTGACAATTATGTGTCTTGGGGTTGCTCTTCTCGAGGAGTATCTTTGTGGTGTTCTCTGTATTTCCTGAATCTGAATGTTGGCCTGCCTTGCTAGATTGGGGAAGTTCTCCTGGATAATACCTTGCAGAGTGTTTTCCAACTTGGTTCCATTCTCCCCGTCATTTTCAGGTACACCAATCAGAAGTAGGTTTGGTCTTTTCACATAGTCCCAAATTTCTTGGAGGCTTTGTTCGTTTCTTTTCATTCTTTTTTCTCTAAACTTCCCTTCTCACTTCATTTCATTCTTTTCATCTTCCATCACTGATACCCTTTCTTCCAGTTGATCGCATTGGCTACTGAGGCTTTTCCAATCTTCGCGTAGTTCTCGATACTTGGATTTCAGCTCCATCAACTCCTTTAAGCCCTTCTCTCCATTGGTTATTCTAGTTATCCATTCATCTAATTTTTTTTCAAAGTTTTTAACTTCTTTGCTATTGTTTTGAATTTCCTCCCGTAGCTCAGAGTAGTTTGATCATCTGAAGCCTTCTTCTCTCAACTCGTCAAAGTTATTCTCCATCCAGCTTTGTTCCATTGCTGGTGAGGAACTGCGTTCCTTTGGAGGAGGAGAGGTGCTCTGCTTTTTAGAGTTTCCAGTTTTTCTGCTCTGTTTTTTTCCCCTATCTTTGTGGTTTTATCTACTTTTGGTCTTTGATGATGGTGATATACAGATGGGTTTTTGGTGTGGATGTCCTTTCTGTTTGTTAGTTTTCCTTCTACCAGACAGGACCCTCAGCTTCAGGTCTGTTGGAGTTTACTAGAGGTCCACTCCAGACCCTGTCTGGCTGGGTGTCAGCAGCGGTGGCTGCAGAACAGCGGATTTTCGTGAGACCACAAATTCAGCTGTCTGATAGTTCCTCTGGAAGTTTTGTCTCAGAGGAGTACCTGGCCGAGTGAGGTGTCAGTCTGTCCCTACTGGGGGATGCCTCCCAGTTAGGCTGCTCGGGGGTCAGGGACCCACTTTAGGAGGCAGTCTGTCTATTCTCAGATCTCCAGCTGCGTGCTGGGAGAACCACTACTCTCTTCAAAGCCGTCAGTCAGACAGGGACATTTAAGTCTGCAGAGGTTCCTGCTGAATTTTTGTTTGTCTGTGCCCTGCCCCCAGAGGTGGAGCCTACAGAGGCAGGCAGGCCTCCTTGAGCTGTGGTGGGCTCCACCCAGTTCGAGCTTCCTGGCTGCTTTGTTTACATAAGCAAGCCTGGGCAATGGTGGGCGCCCCTCCCCCAGCCTCCCTGCCACCTTGCAGTTTGATCTCAGACTGCTGTGCTAGCAATCAGTGAGACTCCGTGGGCATAGGACCCTCCGAGCCAGGTGCGGGACACAATCTCCTGGTGTGCCGTTTTCCAGACCCATTGGAAAAGCGCAGTATTAGGGTGGGACTGACCCAATTTTCCAGGTGCCATCTGTTACCCCTTTCTTTGACTAGGAAAGGGAACTCACTGACCCCTTGTGCTTCCCGAGTGAGGCAATGCCTTTCCCTGCTTTGGCTCGTGCACAGTGCGCTTCGCCGACTGTCCTGCACCCACTGTTTGGCACTCCCTAGTGAGATGAAACCAGTACCTCAAACAGAAATGCAGAAATCACCCGCCTTCTCTGTCACTCAGGCTGGGAGCTGTAGACCAGAGCTGTTCCTATTCGGCCATCTTGGCTCCACCCCTGCCGACTCCTCGTGTTAGGCTCCTTGTATCCATTATCTCATTTAACCCTCAGAGCAGTCCCATGAATTAGGTTTTTATTTTGTAGGTAGGGAAACCAGAGCTAATAAACTTTCAGTTGATTTGCCTGGAGTCTTGGTTAGGGGTGGCATTCAGTGGTATATTTCTGAATCCACCAACAAGCAACCTGGAGTAGGGAGTCCAAGGCTGGAGTCCACTGACCTCCTGATGCCATCCAGGCATCAAGACAGGACTGCTTGTCTTTCAGTTCACACATTCCCGGTGTGTGATCTTTATCCTCTCACTAGTCACCTTGTAGTTGGGAGATGCCTGATCCACACCCAGCATAGCATCTATGATCTACACAGAGAGTAGGGAAAGGGCAGAGGGTAAAAGTTACAGGCCAGTTTGTCTGCAGAAGTCCTATCTAGTAAATTCCATCTACATGCCATTGGCCAGAGCTACGTCATTTCAGCACTCTTAACTGCGAGAGAGATGGGAAATGCAGTTATCCTGCGACATTCCTTGCCAGACCAAACAGGAAGAATTCCTTCAGTAAGAAACAAGGGCGGAATGGATATTGGGTGAGCAGTGAGCAGGGTATGCCATCCACCCGAGTTTCAAGCCTGGACTTGAACCAGTGATGTGTTACTCAGTCAGCTGGCAGGGGTGGAGGGAAGCCCTGATTGGTGGCATTTGCCAATTTTTGCAGTGTAAATATGCTCATCATAAGTAAATTCAAGCTACCAACAGGACTGCAAATGGCTTATAGAATTCCTGAAGATGTAACCATCAGCTCTCACAGCTGGTGCAAGCCGACTCATGACGTCATTGACGTGAACCTGCCTAACTCCAGGTAAACCCTCTTTACTATGACGTGTTACCAAAGGCCATGCAACACAGAGAAGAAGGCATTAAGGAGCTGCCCAGGGACCATGCATTTCTTGAACTTTGGGAATCTGTGAGTTCAGATTTATCAAGTACGTAATCACTCAGAGACAATTGAGAGCTGCCCTTTCCAGGTAGATGTGCAGCAGCAAGCAGGCCTGAAGCCCCTGGGAGCAAAGGCAGGTACAACAGATGATACCTGTTCCACCTCTTCCCTGGGACGCCTAAGGAGCTGTTGGATGATGAGCCAGAGCCTCAAGGCAATAGATCCTGAGGATGGCAACTAGTACTTGAAATTGACAGAAAAGGGAAAAAAAAGAAATACATATATATATACACACATATAGATATACATATGTGTGTGTGTGTGTATATATATATATACCACCATCTTTCTTACCTTCATGATAGTGATTCTCAACCAGGGTTGATCCTCCCAGCAGAAGATACTTGGCAATGTTTGGAGACATTTTTGTTGGTCACAACTTGTGATGGGGATGCTCCTGGCATCTAGTGGGTAGAGGCCAGGGATGCTGCTAGGCACCCTGCAAGGCACAGGGCAGCCCCCCACGATGAAGAATTATCTAGCCCCAAATGTCAGTGCAAAGGTTGAGAAACCCTGCTCTGTAAAATTAGCCAACAAATGTTGCCTCCATGAATTCTGTGAGACACAGAAAAGAGTTACTTTTTATGTTTTGGGGGGTACTGAGGAAGGGGTGGGCGGTGAGTGGAGTAGGGAAGATGCTGTTTATTATTCAACTCTCACCTCCACAGCAGGGAAAACACTGTTTATATAAAACATCAAAGGTTGCTGCCACAGATATCAGTTCCATATTTCATGAGCCTTTGCCAAATCAAATTAGCTTATTTTCCTTGATATTAAGTTTGACAAGCAAAGAGACTGTGAAAACCAGAATTTCTAACTGGGTGTGCCCCTGTAATTCAGTATTTTTTTTTTTTTAGCTTTGAGATTCCAATAGTAGCCTTATTCTTCATGTAAGGATTATATTACTGGCTGTATTCCTCTTGTCTGGAAATTTACCTCGTGTATCCTCAATTTCTTCTGCTATTCATATTCTTCAGGAATGTGACTGAGGCAGCCAGCCGATGCTGTTGGGACTCGCAGTGGATGCCAAGGGCAGGTGGCCGAGGTGCCCCAGGAGGAGAGCGGCCCCTGCTCCATGTGAACCCACTAGTAAGACGACTTGGTGTGGGGCAGTGTGTGTCAGCATGGTGTCAGTCAAAAGAAAAAGAAAGAAAGAAAATACCCCCAGGCCAGTTATCCTTAACGGTTTTTGGTTCCAGATAGCTTTGAAAATCGGATGAAAGCTGTGATCTTGCTTCTGCAAATGTGTGCACACTTTGGCACATTTTGCAGGGAATCCTGGAGCGTTCACTGGTTTCCTGAGGCTCAACAGTGGAGCCTTTGGCTGGGATTAGGGACCACAGCTACAGGTCAAAGCATGTGGCAAGAAGATGCCCACTGAATGTGGGTCTTCCATGCTGTGACTTTACACCTGTGACCTGAGGACTCACCTGCTAGAATCTGAGTTTTCTCTGCTGTAAAGTCGATATTAACATCGCCTTCAGCAGGTGGTCCTACCAGTTAGAACGAGATGAAAGTCAGTAGGGAGAATAGACCAGATGGAAAAACAGAAGAAGGCAAAGAAACCACTGATTCATGTAATTAGCATTTATGGAGCACCTACTGCATGCAGACACCACATAGAATGCTGGGAATTTAGAGGTAAGTAGACCAAAGTTCCTGCCTTCAAGGAGCTTGCAGAACATTTCAAATTCACAGGAGAGAGTTAGGGAGGCTTCAGCTGATGCTGTGGCACTGGGATGGACTCACGGGAAGGGATTCAGGAGCTATTAAGGTGAGACCACTGGGTGAATAAGACTGGGTCTGGCCTGCTGAGGGAGGAAGACTGAACCGGAGTGGAATTCTCCTGCTGCACAAAATGTCTGATCTCAGGATAAAGAAGCTTCCAGGTCTGGTAACAGGGCTCAGAGTCCCTTTCAGAGGGTTGAATCTCACGTGCAATTTCCCATAAGTTACTTAATGTTTTTGCACCATGGTGTTTGCAATGTATGTTCGACTAGTAATCTTGGGTTTCATATTGGAGCCATGTGGCATGAGAGGCAGCCTGTAGGCTCCACAAGGAACGGGGTGCACTTCTTGTTAATTGCTCCATTCCCAGCATCTAGAATGGGGCCTGACACACAGGAGGTGCTAACTCAGCATTTACTGGAAAAATAAAAGGAATCATCTAGTGGGAAAAACAGACTTCATCAGGGCTGCAAAAGAAGAGAACAGGGGGCCAAGGGCAATATATCCGAGGAGGCTGCCTTGGTTAGGAGGGCCCTTGGGAAGGTTTCCCTAAGGTGGAGGCCCTGGAGGTGAGATCTGAGTAGGAGCTAATGAGATGAAGAGGGAAGACAGAGGACACAGTCCATGCAAAATCCTGATGGCAGGCGGAGACCTGCAAGTTCAAGGAGCTGAGGTCTGTGTGGCAGGAGTGCTGAGGATGTGAGGGAGGCTGGGTGCTGAGTGCTGAGGTCCGGGGCGCTGGAGGGACGACTGGCCACATCACACAGGACTTTGTAGGTCATGACCAAGACTTCTTTGTCTCAAGAACGGTGGGAAGTCATTGAATATCTTTAAACACCTTGGGCAATTTTCTTTCCTCTGTTTTCCATGTGAAAGCCAGCATGAGGGAGCATACTTTGTATATTTGTCATTTCCTTCCCCTACATTCATCTCTCTCCTTTCTTCCTAGAAATAGTGCCCTGATTTCCCTTGGTAATCTATTCCTCACCCTTCTCAGCCAGGAGGCCTGAGTGAGATTGGCCCTACCCCAGTTCCAGTGAGGGACTTTCATTGCCCTAAGCCAAAGACTCCATCTCCTCCCTTTTACCCCTGGAATTGGTCTGATGATGGTCACGAAACACAAACAGTGCAAAGGAGTTGAGAGGAGAGATTAGCTGGGGCTCGTAGAATGTGAAGCTCTGTCTTCTCTGGGAACTGCCAGGAGAAACTTTCCCTTCTTCCCTGGATAGTTGCACACAACTCCCTTCTTGCCTCAGGATTTGCAGCAGGGGAAGAGACTGCAACTGCTAGGGGCCACCACTGGGACTTAAAGATGAAGCTGATACCTTGAAAGGCAGAGACAAAATATATAACAAACTAATCGTTGATACTACTTTGTGAGCACCTGGATCAAGCCTCACCTGATGCCAAAATACTTCTGGATCTTTCTGGTTCCTGAGCCAATTATTCCTTTCTGTCCTTTTAAACCATTTTGAGTTGCTCTTTGGACATGGAGGTACTTAATCAATGCAGGCGGCTGAACCAGTGATCTAATGTTGCTGATTCTGCAGAAGCATTTTTACAAAGACTTGTAGAAAGACAGGGGCATCTGGGAGGTAGAAGCTATGTGGAAACTATAATCCAAAAGCATGAAATCTCCTATTTTACCCAAGTATTATGATGGGCCATCAGTCCAGAAATTCACACCACAGCATAACCAAATTCACAGTAAGTGCTCTGAAATGCATGTGGACACAGTTTCAAAGATTTGGGATTCAGTTTCCATTTGGAGGAGAGCCTAGAATTTTTGGATGTTTCCCCAAGGATTCAAGCTGGTGGATCTGAAAAGCCAGCAGGGGGATCTCCTGAGAAGCGTTTTCACAGCTCTCCAGGATACTTCCTCTCCTAGGATAAGCAGACACTTTTCTGCTGGGCCTTAGGCCCTTCCATGGTGGAAAGTTGGCTGGGAATCAGAAAGGATGAGTCATGAGGAAAAGTTTGCAGGCTTCAAAGAGCAGCGTTTGGTTTGGGCTGGGCTGAAATCATCAGTCCACAGGCTGGTGCGTGTGTTCACATTTGTGGAAGTCCATCTGTCCCTCCCCGGCGCTGTACGTGCTTGCCATCTCTTTCTTTTGAACTCAAGGCAGATGATAAAGAGCAAGTCATGAGACTGCTGTGTTGAAGCCCAAGTCTCAGCTGGCAGGATCAACACTGCAGAATCGACTTGGCCTCTGTCCTGTCAGGACAGTTCAAGCCTCAGCACCCTTTCTCCTGGGCAACCTGCTCAGAGAAGTTTCCAGAGAGGAGAGATAGAGAGGGACCATGGTAAAGGGGTATAGCGAAGAAGAATGGACATAACATTTGTGCATGCTCTCTTGGAATTTATCATTTATAGTCAATGCATTTTTAGCTCATCTGTAAGTTGGACAATTTCCTAATCTCTCCAAGCTTCTTTCCTGTCTTTGGCACAATAAGGATCATACCACTTATTTCAACAAGTTGCTCTGACAATTTTAAAAAATAGTATATGGACCCCCCCGCATACTTGAATGTATGTGCGCATTTATTGCTCACATGTGTGTGCCATGTTGTCAATGGGTCCTTTCCAACCCAAGAGGTACATTTGTTTTTCTTTTTCCTGAAGAATAAAGTCAGCCAAGTGGAAAAAAAAAAATAGTATATGGAAATTACCTTAGCATAGTCCATTAATGAGCTCCAAAAATATTGATTGCCCAAAGCCAATTCCAACTGAGGGTGCTACCAAAGAAGCAAATGGTAGACCAGCGTCATGAAAGGTTGCATTGCCACAAAGAGGAAAAATAAAAATCTAACAAAAGAAAAGCGAACTGCTTCCCAGTGCCTGCTTGCATGAAAACACAGGGATACAGTTTTGCCTTTTCAATGGAGGGGTCACAGAGTTCAGCCCACGCCTCGGCATGTGAACTTGTGGTTTCTGCCCAATGAATCAGCCGGTGATGGGAAAATTAACTGATTTGAGCAGAGTGATGTCAATGTCACCGGGAGGAAGGTGCTGGTACAATGTACAGTCACTACAAACATCCAACATTAGAAGACTAAATCATGCCGTCTGGGGGGCTTGCTGACATGTCGTTCACATTTAAAACCCTGACGTTAATCTAAAACATTTTGGGTTGATGATGGGGGAAGGGGAAGAGCAGAAGGAGAGAGCCTTACATTCCTGTCGATAACACGTAGGCCGGGATTGAATGTCATTGTCCATGCCGGATCCTGGGGCACTGGTTTTTGGTGATTCCCTTCACCAACTACCCAGCAGCTGTGTGAGTTACACAAAGCCAAACAGGGGGTCCTTCCCCTCACTTTCTCGTGAGTACTGGGCCCATCCACCCACCTCAGAGCCAACAGCCCAGAACAGCTGTTTGGACATGGATTGTTCTCTCTTTTGCTTCTGATGTGGAACTTTCTTTCCAGCAGGGATCTCTGGTGACTTCTGCTTATTTCCTATTTGAGTCAGAAAAGCAAGTGCAATTTGAAGATAGGAAAAGTCAGCCAGGCTCCTCAGTACCCTTCTAATAGCTTAGATTGACTTTCGCGGTTTGGAGAACGTTCCCATTTTTCCCAACCAGCTCCTCCATCACAATCACAGCCAGACTGTCTGGGAAAACTGCCTGTCTTTTTACAGTGACTATTATGTTAAGAGATAGATTAAAAATAATAGGAAGAGGTCAGAAACTTTCTTGCTGTGAGAGAAGAAAATAGAGTGTGCGGTGAGTGATCACTCTCTTGGCTGGCCCCCAGATAGCCAGGCTGCGGTGGGCCAGCAGAGCTGCTCCCACCCCAGAGGGCGGAACTGGGGCACGTCAAAGACCCACGGAGGCTGCCTGTGGGCTTCTTAGCAGAAGCAACCTGCAATGCTAGAAAGACTCTTATTTTCCATTCTGAGGATAATCCTTCTGGCAAGGGATGCATAAATGAGGTCTGAATGGGAAGAGGGGATTAGAGCAAAAAAGGAAAATCTTGCCACGAGGACTATTTACAAGCTATAAATCCAGTTGTTAATTTCAAGCCATCAAAATCATTCTTCTATCTCCAGCCTGAAACAACAACGGATGGTCAACGCAAGGGTAATCCACCAGAGGAACGCTGAGCGGAGCTGTAGCACCCCAGCCACATCAGCTACTGCCTTTCTTGGTCCATAAAATATGACCTTAATTACAAGTCAACTTATTCTCATTAAGCAGAAGGGGGTGGGGAAGCTAAGAAGGCTGGTTGAGAAATGAAGGCTGGTCTCAGGGAGCAGAAATGTGCATGCAATTTGCAACAGGAAGAAAGGAAGGCTGACTTTTATAAAAGATGTGCCAAGAACACTTCAGGCTCCAGAAAAGATATGAACCTGAAGCAGGCAGAGCTTTGTGGATCACACAGAGATTGAGATCCAGCACCACCATTCATAACAAGGCCTTCCTTTCTCGTACGTGAAAAGGTTACTTCAAAACATAAGCTTCTCATAACTGTCCTGTTACGTTATATTTGGGAGGAGGTATGGCTTTACTACTCACCCCTAAGAAGGAATGATTGATATTAATAACTTCACAAAGCTATCATCACATCTATTGCCTGTTTTCCTTGTATGACTTACATTAATGTGCATTTATTATTTGCTTGATACAAAGTTAATTACAACAAGGTAAACATTGTCATTATCCCCTTTATAGATGAGGAAATTGAAGTGTAATAAATCGCACAAAGATACACAGCTAGTGTATATTAGAATCAAGATTTGAATCCAGATTTATGCGGCTCCAGTGGCTCTGCTTATATTTACTTCACTAGAGGAGCTTTTGCTTTTTATAACTATTTTCCCTAAACCTCATGAAGTATCATATTCCCCCACTTAACACATGAAGAAACTGAGGCTAAGAGAAGTAAAGAGAGTTGCCCTAAGTGACTCAGGCTCTTGAGTGCTGAGGCTGGAATTCTGTAATGTTTCCTGAAAAGGGCTGGGTATGGTGTCCCAGAAGTCAAAGATGAATGCAGCTTGACGATCCCAAATAACCAGGAGAGGAAGTGTCACAGGGTGAGGACAGTGAAGAAACCATACCCACTTATTCCTGTGCCCTTGATCCTTGGAGGTGTTCGGCTCTCATCCTTTTCAGAGCCTGTTTTTTCAGCTTCTCATTCAATTCTGTGAGTTTCCCCAGTCCTTCCAATAAATCTTGTTTTGTTGTTTAAGTCAGCTGGAATTGGGTTCCTGTTGCTTGCAACCCCAGAATCCTAACTACTATAGTAAATATACTAAATATTAAAGAGCAAAGCTAGGGCACCCAATTCTGAGGCATGTCCAGGGCAGACACAGGGCAAAGAGAGAGGGACAAGACAGATGCATTAGATTTGTGAAGGTATAAAAATAAAATGCTCGTAAAGAGAGAGGCCTCGGGACAGTGGAGGAAGTAGGCTGGATTGCCAGAGGCTTGGATTTTACTGACAACTGATCTTAGGGTATCACACATGGGTTGGCCATTTGAAAGAACTCCAAAAGCCTGTGCCATTGAATCACATCAGGTTTTTACAAGCTGTGATAAGCATGTTTGTGGTAGTACCAAGACAAACCTCAATTCAAAAAATACTTATGTTTTTATTTTTATATTTACCTTATGTTTACATGATGATATTGCTCTCTGTTTACAGTGGCAATATAAAGCTTATTTTCTCAAATTAATTAAAAAAACTGAGTGAATTTAAAGAAAAATCTTAAATAATATGGCAAAGGTCATAAATGCATAAAAATAAGTGAGGTTTAAGAAGCTACGTAGCACTGTTTATTATTTCATAATACAGCTTTTGGGACCTGCCATTTGATGATGAAGCCAAGTAAAAAGCTCAAGTTAAATCTGGATAAACCAAGATAAAATGTTGCCACCAACTCATTACCTACATATGTAAATTTTGAAGAATTTTAACTGGATTGTCCAGAGTTCAACTTTTTTTTCATTTTATTTTTTAGAAAGAAGCAGAATCTGCATCCTGATTGATCTCTTACATTCAGAAACCATATTGTTACTGGTGGGTCAAAAATGAAATATAAAACATGAGAAATGAAGAAGAAAATTATAAAACCAAGCCTATAAACTTGCCAGCTAACACAGCACGTTCCAGTGGAGAAATTCACCAAGTTCTCTGTGGGAAAACTCAGGGCTCTGTAAGTTTTAGAAGTGGGGAGCTCCTGGTGTTTACTCTAATTTATCATGGAAGACTGGCATTCTGATAGGATAGAGGTAGACCAGAGGTCTGAAAACAGCAGGCTAAACCAAGTCCTGTTGTCATGCATCAGGAACATCTTCAGCTACATCCATCAAGGGTCTGAGACACAAGGGTCACTCAATATTTGTCAGAACCAATTGTGTTGACACACGACATTCAGCTTTGCTCTTACCTAGGCAAGCACTGCTGTCAGTGGAAATTACCCTCCCCTTGGTTCTCCCTTTTTCTGAGATAATAGATGAGAACATAAAGGATAAGCAATTTATTAGGTGTTCGGGTCCACACTGCCGATTTGGTTTCAGTGCCATTGTCCCAGATCTCATTGTGTTCCTTTAAGTCACTTAAGTCTCCTTTATAAATAGAATCAGCTAATTAGCTGGGCGTGGTTGCCCGCACCTGTAATCCCAGCTACTTGGGAGGCTGAGGCAGGAGAATTGCTTGAACCTGGGAGGCAGAGGTTGCAGTGAGCTGAGATCAAGCCACTGCCCTCCAGCCTGGGTGACAGAGTGAGACTCCGTCTCAAAAAAAAAAAAAAAAAAAAAGAAAAGAAAAAAATAGAATCAGCTGATGTATGAACCAACAAGAGGGTGGCTGGGAAACAGCATTTAAGACCTTGTTAACAATATGCTCGACAACAGCAACAACCAGGCACAACATAACTAATAGTAGCATGCTCTGATTAATCAGCCCCCTACAGAAAAAAGTCCAAGTTATGAGAAAAGAGTCCTTTGGTCAGTACAACCCATCTTAGACAAAGTTTCCTGTTCTCAAATTTTATATAGGAACTTCTTGACTCACCCCAAAACATTAATCCAAATGTCAAAGGAGGTGTTAGCCAGTGCACAACTGCCTTGTTTGGTCAGTAAAGAACTCACATGTGATTCTCTTGTTTGACATCGTTGCAGCGAGTGACTGAAGGTTTTACAATTCGGTTTGACCAGCAGGCACGTTCTGGACAATTTCATTGGTTGTGATTGCCAATGTTACAGGCACTTTCTAATGCAAAGTCTTAATCAGGAACCTCAAGCCAAGGAAGAAACCCATGCATAAGGTGATGAAACCAGTATCCCTGTGACCTCTAGGCCATTCGCTCTTGGACAGACAGGTCCTTTGGGTAATGGCCAGTATGTAAACACTGAAACTCCAATCTGGCATGCAAATCTACCCATGCCTACCAGAATGGGAGGCTCTTTCTCTGCTCCAATGCCCACATTGGATGATGATATCATCTTAGCAGAAATACACAAAGCCACAACGAGTACCACCTGGCAATTGATAAATATTGTTAAATAGACCTCTCAAGTGTTTAAGCACCGTTAAAACCAAATATACCTAAAGTTTAACAGAAAATAGTATAATTAATTTAACCAGCACAAGGACATTTTCCTTGATCTCACGAAAAGAGTTAAGTGAAAAAGCTTTATTAATTACTTCCTGTGTAACAATTTACCATTAGCAAAATTTTACATTATTTGACTTAAGAGAAAATTCTGACCACTATAGCTACTCTTCCTGTTCTCAGAAGTTGGTTGCTGAACATTAACCTGGAAGGTGTCATTTTTACAGATAAATGTATTAATTGTAGCCCAGATATGGAAATTAACTTCCGTGAACGTGTCCTGTCATAACTGCAGCTAGTAGCATTTTCAGCACAGCGCCTTAAAAGAAAACTCCATGGAATTCTATAAGAAGGATGACAAACTCAAACTGAGTTTGGTAATTAAATTCTCATAGTAATTTTGATTGACTTAAAATCTGGAGAATGCCAGACAAACGTAATTATTTTTATTGTCTTTTCTTTTTATACAGTGAAAAAAAAATCCCTGTGTTTACTCAGTTACTGTCCAGGAAAATCCAAAGGTATCTTGGCTTTAAAAGACATCCTTGGCCGGGCGCACTGGCTCACATCTGTAATCCTAGCACTTTGGGAGGCCAAGGCGGGTGGATCCCTTGAGCTCAGGAGTTTGAGACCAGCCTGGACAACATGACAAAACCCTGTATCTACAAAAAATATAAAACATAGCTGGGCATGGTGATACACACCTGTAATCCCAGAGGAAGCTGAGGTGGGAGGATCTCTTGAGCCTGGGAGGTCAAGGCTGCAGTGAGCCACAATCATGCTACTGGACTCCAGCCTGGGCACCAGAGTGAGATTCTGTCTCAAAAAATAAAAAAAAAAAGAAGGAGAAGATCCTTAGAGTTTTATGATTCTAAGTTTAGAGCCTCATTTTGGGGAAAGCAGTAGGAAAAAGAGTCTTCAGAATAGATTTTCACAAGAACAATGGAGAGTTGTCTTGATTACCTCATTAAACAGAGGGACAAATTAAGAGAAGTTACATAATAATAATTAAGAATGTCAATCCTGGCCAGGCGCAGTGGCTCACACCTGTAATCTCAGCACTTTGGGAGGTCGAGGCGGGTGGATCACCTGAGGTTGGGAGTTTGAGACCAGCCTGGTCAGCATGGTGAAACCCCGTCTCTACTAAAACTACAAAAAAGTTAGCTGAGTGTGGTGGCAAGCACCTGGAATCCCAGCTACTCGGGAGGCTGAGGCACAAGAATCTCTTGAACCCAGGAAGTAGAAGTTGCAGTGAGCCAAGATCGTGCCAGTGAACACCAGCCTGGGCGACAGAGCAAGACTCTGTTTCAAAAAAAAAAAAAAGTCAATTCTTCCTGAAGAATCCTTATTGCTTCATTTAAAACAACCTAAAGGAACATAAAAGAAAAAAAAAAAAAGATAAACTCTTAAGAATTGGGAATTGGCTCTACATCAAATAAGAATAATGCCTTATTTCCTCATATGGACAGAACATCTAGAGTCCAAAGTCATAACTTGCTGGTAACTATTAGACATCTCATTTCTGTCATATTTGAAGCTTTTGCTCATTGATGTTTCTATGCCATTGTGTTTATACATTGAAACATACATAAATAGGTACGCTCCATAATTCTTTACATCAATCTTAAGACAATATATATGTCATATTGATTTTACCATTTTTATTAAAGTGTTATAAAAGAGTAAATGCATTCATGTAGAGGCAAGAATATAAGTTAAACTAGTTACATGAGATGATAGCCTGAATAACTATCTCTCAAAGATGTTCACGTCCTAGTCCAGGAATCTGTGACTATGTTACCTTTTTTTTTTTTTTTTGAGACGGAGTCTCGCTCTGTCGCCCAGGCTAGAGTGCAGTGGCACGATCTTGGCTCACTGCAAGCTCTGCCTCCTGGGTTCACACTATTCTCCTGCCTCAGCCTCCCGAGTAGCTGGGACTACAGGCGCCCGCCACCACGCCTGGCTAATTTTTTGTATTTTTAGTAGAGATGGGGTCTCACCATGTTAGCCAGGATGGTCTCGATCTCCTGACCTTGTGATCTGCCCACCTCAGCCTCCCAAAGTGCTGGGATTACAGGCGTGAGCCACCGCACCCAGCCCTGACTGTGTTATCTTACCTGGCCAAAGGAATTTAGCAGGTGTTATTAAGTTGAGGATCTTGAGATTATCTCATATTGAGTGGATCTGATTTAATCACAAGGGTCCTTTTAAGAGGGCAGCAGGAAGTCAGAGAGGAGAAAAGATGCTTAGCTGCTGGTTTTGAAGATTAGAAGAAGGAACCAAAGAATGCAGGCAGCCTCTGGAAGCTGGAAGAGGCACAGAAGCAGACACTCCCCGAAGTGTCCAGAAGACATGCAGAGCAGCCAACACCTAGAGGTTAGACTTCTGATTTTAGACTTAGACGCTTCTGACCTCCAGATGTGAAAGATACTACACTTGTTTCTTTAAGCCGTTAAGTTCATAGTAATTTATTACAGCAACAATAGAATACCAATACACATGAAAACTCCACACATCTTTTCTTCCCTTAGAAATTTGACATAAAAATTATTGATTGCTAACTTTTATGATTTCAAAGTCAATTAGAGATCTGAGAAATTAAATTCAAGTCACCTTTCAAAAAATAATAACTAATAGCAAAAGATCACTTGATGATACTAAAAGTATCAGAAAAATACCACTTTAGAATTTACATCAATAGTTTCTAATAATTCTGTAGATTCCCATAATTTGTTGCATGATTGAATTTGCAATAACCAATGTCTTCTTAAAAGACATTAGATTAAATTAGAAGACATTAGATTAGAAAACATTGGACTAACGTCTTAGAAGACTTGGTTCTAGAAGACATTGGTTACTATAATTTAATCTAATTGAATACATACATTTACATGTTTATAATTCTAAACATTTATGAAAGCGGCGTTAGCTTAAGACCAATCTAGGAAATTTAGGGAATTCCAATTATTCAAGCTCTCTGGTATAAACTAGAATATTATGCTAAAATTATTTTTATATCATGTTCAAATCAGAAAGAAGATATTATCAAAATAGGCTAATCTTCAAACATTTCTTGATGATAAATATTATATCCATGATGATAAATTTCTCCTATTATATAACAGTAATAAACCCTCTAAATTGTATAAAAGCACCAAATGAACTCCATTTCATCTTAGTATATAACCCAGTGACCAAAATCATTAACTTAACTCACAGCTAAACCTTTCTTTTTCAGAGGTGCAGGCTCGGCAGGAAAATATTCATTAAAAGAACTAAAATATTTCATAACAATAGAGGTTAGGTTGTTTTTGGAAATTCTCGAGTTCTCTTATTTTAAATTTATATAAGTGCTTTTAAGTCTCTACAAAGCAATTAACTTAAGGGCTCCCATAGAATTTGAGAATTTATCATCTGATTCATTAGTTTGCTTCTATCTGGATCTGATATCCCTAGAGCGTGGTATAATAACAGAGTTTACAACCAACCAACAAGGTTGCCCATTGTAGAATTGAAATAGTTTATGTTGGGTTGAAGGGAATGTATTAACCATTTTTGAACTTGCTTAACGAAAAACAGGTATAGAATGGATTCCTTCATCAGCCAAAAGACAGAGGATTAACCCCAAGGAAACAGTGTTTGCTTCTCTTCCCCAGAAGAAACATAGACAAACTAATACACAACAAATCGAGACTGAAAGTGCCACTGGAAAGACCTAAGTTAAAACCAAGTCTTGCTGGGGATTGCTGACCGGAATGACAAAAGAAATCAAAAGCGTGGTAACTCAGGCCACCTAGATTAAATAAATGAACTCGGTGTGCATGCAAGAAACATAATCGCACCAGCTGAACCTAATGGCTACCAGGAGACCCTGTCTCAGTGCAGGCCCAGCCGAAGACCAAAGCTGAGCACAGAGGGACTCGTGTTGTCTGGCTGAGATGTCCACTAGCATCAGTGAGTGAGGCTGGTCAAGGCCATTTCGGTAGAACCTCTATTCTTTCTGCCGTACAAAAAAACAGAGAGTTGACAACAAAAATAAAACAAAACAAAAACAATAAACACAAGAAACCAAATGAGGCTATTAACTCTGCCAAGCAAGGCCACACACGCCAATGAAGAAATTCACTTAGTAGTTCTCCAAGGTGGAAGAAGTCAGGGTTTCTGAGTGCTGAAAAAAGGGGAATTCATGGTGATACTAAGTATTGAAAATGAGCCCTCTGGACAAGATAGAATGAGTCCTAAGTCTGTATGTTGTTTGTAGTTCAGTGCTGTAGGGGTCTCGGGTACTGTGATTAAAGTTCATGGTCCTTTAATAGCTTCAACTGTTTAGAGCCAGTTGTGATGAAATGCAATATTCAGTCTTGACAGCCCCCAGGCAAGTGCTTCTGTAAGTAAATAATTATCCTCTTGCAGATGGCATTAAAAGCAAGGAGCTCTGAGCTACCCTGCAGCTCTAGACTCACTCCGAGGGTGAGGTGGTCTTCCTGAACTGTCCTGGTCTGGGTCCAACAGGGGTTCTCTTACTAGGAAACTGTGCTGTCGTTCAAAATCAGAGGCGAAGAGATGACAAAGTAACCGGCAAACAATAGAGGGCGCACTTGCTGGGAGGCATTCTCAGGCTGCCAGAGGGGATCCCGGGAGAGGAAAGTAGTTGTGACTGACTTCCTGGCATCTGTACTTGTTTCTAGTTTGGTTCTTGGTTTCTTTGTTATTTGAGGATATAGCAGTTACCAGAAAAAAATAAAAATAAAAATCTTCTTCATTAACAAAGTTGCTTTTATTTGGATTCATCACAGTCCCAATAGAGTCATGTCAGGGTTAGTTATTAATGAACCCAATAATAATCAAGCTTCTTAGAAACCTTCCATCCATTATGGCCATTAGGAATGAAAGCCTCAGCATCAACTCAGTTGCCCTAAACAACGCTTGATGCTAGTAAATCTATTCCTGGGTGGCTTATGTTCCAGCCAATCAAACACGTTGTGTTTCCAAGTCAAAATAAACTGATTCAGGAACCTGCTGGGGGAGGACGTTTCCTCTTCTTCTGTTAATGTCACTAAGAATTACAAAACACTTTGTGTATTCATTCATCTAGTTTGTACTGGAATATATGTTTTTAAATTAAATAAAGAAATGCCTGAAGAATTGTCTAAAGAATTTGGGTTTGTCAAAACTCAGAATGATACTCTAAAAGATTAATTTTACTGTGTGTAAATTTTACCTTAAAAAACCTCACCCACAAAAAGGAATTTGTATTCTTTCCCCTGACAAACAAATAACTGAAAACTTGATTTAAAAATAGCTTGCAGGCCAGGCGCAGTGGCTCACACCTGTAATCCCAGAACTTTGGGAGGCCGAGGTGGGCAGATCACGAGGTCAGGAGTTCGAGACCAGCCTAACCAACATGGTGAAACCCCGCCTCTACTAAAGAAAAAGAAAAACAAAATTTAGCCAGGCATGGTGGCACATGCTTGTAATCCCAGCTACTCAGGAGGCTGAGTCAGGAGAATTGCTTGAACCCAGGAGGTGGAAGTTGCAGGGAGCCAAGATCGAGCCATTGCACTCCAGCCTAGGCAACAGAGAAAGACCCTGTCTTAAAAAAAAAAAAAAAAAATTTGCTTGCAATATCTGTGGATAAAATGATGCCCAAATTTGCTTCAAAATATGACAAGTTTGGGGAATAGGAAAGGGGTAAAAATGAAACAAGATTGGCCAATGAGTTGACAAATATTGAAGCTGGGTGCTGGGCATATGGGGGTTCGTTAAACTGTGCTCTCGCTCTCTCTCAATCATGGTTTTTATGTTTGAAATTTTTCATAATAAAAATCCTTTTTTTTTGTTTTTTGAGATGGAATTTTGCTCTGTTGCCCGGGCTGGAGTGCAATGACACGATCTCAGCTCCTCCCAGGTTCAAGTGATTCTCCTGCAACCTCCACCTCCTGAGTAGCTGGGATTACAAGAGCCCGCCACCACGCCCGGCTAAATTTTTGTATTTTTAGTAGAGATGGGGGTTTCACCATGTTGGCCAGGCTGGTCTCGAACTCCTGACCTCAAGTGATCCACCTGCCTCGGCCTCCCAAAGTGCTAGGATTACAAGCGCGAGCCACCGCGCCTGCCCTATAATAAAACTCTGAACTGATTACTTGCGTTTAGGAAAGGCTTTTACGCAGAATATGCTGCCCTAATGTTCCAGTGCCCAGCAGAATGCTCAAAATGTGAAACATCAGATACTGAATGTTTACCATGTGCCACATTCTCAGCTATGTGCCTTACACATAGCTTCAGTCCTAGTAACCCTGCAAAGTAGATACTATTATTCTCCTTTTATAAAGAAGGAAACCAAGGCCAGGGACACCAGAGTACTAGCTTCAAGTCCCAAGGCTTGGAGGTGGAGAAGCCAGGATCCAGGTTAATCTGATTCAAAGTCTAGTTTTGGTTTCAATTTGGTGTGGTTTTTGTTTTTTGGTGTGTGTTTGTTCGTGTGTGCGTGCACATGCACATCTGTGTTTACAGTGCTTCAACATTAAGAACTATTGTCTCACGATATGGCTATTCAACTTTGAAAAAATTGACCAAGGGAGGACAATCAGATCTTTTTTCCATGCAGGATGTCCTATGTGTTCATTTTTCTGGGATGTTTAAACCCCATGCTAGCTTCTATTAGTGCAGCTTGGTGAGTAAATGACGTTGCTGTCTTGAGTCCTCTTTCAGCACCTTGGGAAGCCTCTCCTGATCCCACAGCCCTTCGCAGGTGCTCCCTCCTGTTCCTGCAGCCTCTAAGGCTTAGTTCAGCGATGAGCACCGAGTTTGAGGTTCTGGAAGTTGCTGACTTCCTGTGTCTGCCCCTGCCACTCAGCTGACGGCAGCTTGTTCCAACCCATCAAAGATCACAGCTCAGAGCCTCTCTTCCATTTGGTATTCCCCTAAAGCTCCAAGAAAACCCTCTTACAAGAATGAAGCAATACTAATAAGGCAACTGAGGTATGAAAGAGGCATCACACCAAGCAGGAATCTGCCCTTTCTTGAGCACCTATGTGCTTTATCAGTGGGCAATTAAAACATATGATTATTTTCACGGGAATAACCCTAATAAAAGAGGGATTATTATTTCCATCTTAGAAAAACTGGAGCTCACAGTGTTGGAGAGTGTCTAGGAGGAATGACTCCACTGTGTGTGCTTTTTCTAGTATGTGGTTTCATTATTTTCTAGCAGGGTGACTTTCTAGCTTCCCCTCGCTGAGCCTCAGTTTCTTCATGTGGAAAACAATGATAATCATGCCAATGAGAAGAATTGTAGTGAGGATTAAATAAAAATGCCTAGTGCCTCCATATACACAAATACATATTCTCATTTGCCCCAGAAATTGTAACACCATAGTCATTTCCTAGGGGTCTCCTGCGCAGCTGTACTTTTTTTCTAATTTGTGATAATGTCAAGTGGCATCACTGTTCTCATGTGGTGTCTTCTCTGCTCACTCCTTCCACAACTCCCTTTCTAACAACTACGGATTCACTCCATCATCATTTCAATCCTTGAAGACCTATATGCAGGAGGCACTACATTCTGTCCTCACCTTGACCTCTCAGACACCACCTCTGAGTCAGGCACAGAGTTCTAATTTCATCCTTGCAGGTTCCTGGAGTCATTACCTTGCTATGCTAAGTGTCCCCCACCCACAGGCATCAGTACTTCCCATACTTCTATGTAGCCTGGATCATCGTGGAGGTCAAATAATTAATTGTGTAATTGGTTGTTATGATCAACTTTGCTGGACAATGAAAGCAGGAACTGTGTCCTATTAACCACTGCATCTCAGCATCTTGTAGAGCACCAGGCACAAAGTAGAAAATTTATAATATTTGTTGACTGTAAGAAGAATAAAACATTTTAAACATCTGTTTGGCCAGGCACAGTAGCTCACACCCATAATCCCAACACTTTGGGAGGCCAAGGCAGGAGGATCACTTGAGGCCAGGAGTTCAAGACCAGCCTGGGCAACACAGTGAGATCCCATCCCTACAAAAAATAATTAAAATTAGCCAGGTGTAGTGGTGCTACTTGGGAGACTGAGGCAGAATTGTTTGAGCCCAGGAGTTCAAGGTTATAAGTGAGCTATGATCATACCACTATACTTCCGCCTGGGTGACACAGTGGGATGGTCTCTCTGGAAAAAAAAAAAAAAAATGTGGTTTCCTCGCTCTACAAAGCCAGATTTTTTTTTTTTTTTCCTTTTTCAACTTTTATTTTAGATTCAGGGGATACATATCCAAATTTGTTACCTGGGTATACAGCATGATGCTGAGGTTTGGAGTACAAATGATCCCATCACCCAGGTACTGAGCATAGTACCCAATAGTTAATTTTTCTACTCTTGCTCCCCTCCCTCCCTTTCCTCTCTACTAGTCCCCAGTTTCTATTGCTGCCATCTTTCCATCCATGAGTCTACTGTTCAGCTCCCACTTATGAGTGAGAACATGCAGTATCTGGATTTCTGTTCCTGCACTAATTGGCTTAGGATAATGACCTCCAGCTGCATCCATGTTGCTACAAAGGACATAAATTCATTTTTATGGCTGCATAGTATTCCATGGTGTATACACGCCACATTTCCTTTATCCAATCCACCATCGATGGGCCCCCCTAGGTTGATTCTATGTCTTTGCTATTGTGAATACTGCTGTGATGAACATGTGAGAGCATGTATCTCTTTCGTAAAAAGATCTGTTTTCTTTTGTATATATATCTAGTAATGCGATTGCTGGGTCAAATGGTAGCTCTGTATTAAGTTTTGGAGAAACTTCAAACTGCTTTCCACAGGGGCTGAATTAATTTACATTCCCACCAGCAATGTATAAGCCTTCCCTTTCCTCTGCAGCCTCACCAGTATCTGCTGTTTTTTGGCTTTTTAATAGTAGCCATTCTTACTGGTATAAAATGGTATCTCATTGTAGTGCTTTTGTTGTTGTTGCTGTTGTTGTTGAGACAAAGTCTGGCACTGTTGCCCAGGTTGGAGTGCAATGGTGCGATCTCAGCTCACTGCAACCTCCACCTCCCGGGTTCAAGAAATTCTGTCTCAGCCTCCCGAGTAGCTGGGATTACAGGCACGTGCCACCACGCCCGGCTAATTCTTTGTATTTTTAGTAGAGATGGGATTTCACTATGTTGGCCAGACTGGTCTCAAACTCCTGACCTCGTGTTCCACCCACCTTGGCTTCCCAAAGTGCTGGGAGTACAAGCATGAGCCACCGTGCCCAGCTCTCATTGTGATTTTGATTTTCATTTCTCTGATGATTAGTCACAAAGAGCATAGGCCACTTGTATGTCTTTTGAAATGTGTCTGTTCATGTCTTTTGCCCATTTTTTTAACAAGGTTATTTGTTTTCTGGTTGTTCAATTCTTTAAATTCCATATAGATTTTGGATATTAAACCTTTCTCAGATGCAAATTTTGCAAATATTTTCTCCCATTCTGTAAATTGTTTGTTGATAGTTTCTTTTGCTATGCAGAAGCTCTCTAGTTTAATTAGGCCCAACTTATCATTTGTTTTTGTTGCAATTAAAGCTAGACTCTATCCCCACCATTTTGATGTACTATTTTAATCACAGGTGAGTTTAATTACTCTGTTTTCATTGTGATATTTGCTCTTTGCAGGTCAATTATGTGACTAGTTAGTAGGCAAAGTGATGACAAGTTTATGGAAGAATCAGATTAGTAATGAGATAAGCAATAAAATTCTGGGATCACTAATGAGAATTATATATGGCTTTATCATGCATTAGCCAAGAAATGATTACAGATTATTTTTTAAAAATCCAATTCAAGGTCAGGCATGGTGGCTCATGCCTGTAATCCCAGCACTTTGGGAGGCCAAGGCAGGTGGATCATGAGGTCAGGAGTTCAAGACCAGCCTGGCCAACACAGTGAAACCCCATCTCTACTAAAAATACAAAAATTAGCCAGGCATGGTGGCATGTGCTTGTAGTCCCAGCTACTCAGGAGGCTGAGGCAGGAGAATCGTTTGAACTCTAGAGGCAGAGGTTGTGGTGAGCCAAGATCATGCCACTGCACTCTAGCCTGGGCAACAGAGTGAGACTTCATCTCAAAAAAAAAAAAAAAATCCAATTCAAATGAATATTACTACTAGAAAAATACCTATGTAAATTAGGTATTTTTGAGACGTAGAAAATGAGGAACAGAATTTAAATAAATGAAGAATACTCAAAGCTATGGTTTCTAAAATTTGATATGAACAAAATACTCATAAATTAACCAAGTCTTTGTTGTATTAATAAAATGTGCTCAGAAAATAATTAGGGTGACTTATTCCAGTTCACCCCAGACTTCCTCCATTTTAGCACTGAAAGTTCCACGTCTCAGGAAACCCTAAGTTCCAGGCAAACCAGAATGGCTGGTCACCCTAAAAATAATTGGCCCTGTTGAAAGTAATGTTGGCTCTATTACTTACTAGCTGTATTACCTTGGGTTTTTTTTGTTTTGTTTTTTTAGACAGAGTCTCGCTCTGTCACCAGGCTGGAGTGCAGTGGCACAATCTTGGCTCACTGCAACCTCCGCCTCCCAGGTTCAAGTAATTCTCCTGCCTCAGCTTCGTAAGTAGCTGGGATTACAGGTGCCCGCCACCACATCCGGCTAATTTTTGTATTTTTAGTAGAGATGAGGTTTCACCATGTTGGCCAGGATGGTCTTGATCTGTTGACCTCATGATCCACCCCCCTCGGCCTCCCAAAGTGCTGGGACACCTTGAATTCTTAGTTCTCAGTTTTCTCACGTATAAACTGGAGCTAATAACAATACGTACTTTATAGATTATTGTCAGGATAAACTGAGATAATGTACAGAAAGCATCTCATGCACAGTATATGCTCAAAACATTTGATAAATATTGTATTATTATTATTACTAATGGCAGAAGTGGAATTTCAGAATGAGAACTTTCTCCTCTCAAATCTTCTCTTTATCCGCCTTCTACACTATGCATGTTTAGCCACATTGAATTTAATAACCAGGAACTCCTAAGGCTAGTGGTTGGTTCTGTGGTGCCTGTGGTTAGAAGCAACCAATACACGGCTGGATCATCTTTTGCATGTAGACAGAGAGGTCTGACCTCTAGGCCTTGAAAGAAGCAAAGTTATAAAGAAAGCTTCAGCCAGGCATTGTTGGTCATGCTGTAATCCCAACACTTTGGGAGGCCAAGTTGAGAGGATTACTTGAGGCCAGGAGTTTGAGACCAGCCTGAGCAACATAGCAAGGAACTGTCCCTACAAAAAAAAAAAAAAAAAAAAAAAAAAAAAATATATATATATATATATATATATATATGTTTGTTTTGTTTTGTTTTTGGAGACAGGGTCTCACTTTGTTGCCCAGGCTGGAGTGCAGTGGCGTGAACATAGCTCACTGCAGCCTCAACCTCCTGGGCTCAAGACAGCTTCCTGCTTCAGTCCCCCCAAGTAGCTGGGACTACATGTGTGTGCCACCATGCCTGGCTAATTTTTGCATATATTTTTTGGTAGAGATGGGGTTTCACCATGTTGCCTAGGCTGGTCTTGAACTCCTGAGCTCAAGTGATCCACCCACATCAGCCTCTCAAAGTGCTGGGATTACAGGCATGAGCCACAGTTCCCAGCCAAAAAAAAAAAAAAATTGTTTTTTAATTAGCCAGGCATGGTGGCCTGTAATCCTAGCTATTCAGGAGGCCGAGACAGGAGGATTGCTTGAGCCCAGCAATTCAAGGCTACAGTGAGCTGTAATAGTGTCACTGCACTCCAGCCTGGGCAACAGAGTGAGACCCTATACATAACATTTAAAGTAAAATAAAGTCCTTGATCACCTTCAGGTCTCCATAATGCAGAAGATGGTGAATGTAGTACAAACACCTAGAAGACATTAGGCAAGGTTAAGCTCACACCCAACTGAGCTCATGGACAGCATACAGCCTGGCGCATTCTAGGCTGTCAGTAACCGGCTGCCATCTCGAGCAGAGAGTAGCTGCTGTGAGCCTCAGGCCCATTCCAGCTAGGATGAGCAAGAGACACTGGTCCTAGAAAGGAACTCTTGTGAAAACAAATAAGCAGCCAAGCAAGGTGTCAAGGACTCTCCGATCCTGCTGTGTCACTGTTCGCGCTTGAATCATAAAGCTCTTTCCATCTGGTGCCATAGCTTAATTCATCCCTTACATTTTGGTCATAGCTCTGCCATCGCTTTGCTTGATTCCTGAGACAGAGGATGGGTTCTAGACCCAAAATGATTCTAGAATTAGGAGAAGTTGTAGGTTTGGGAGGGGTTAGGGCAGATGGAAATGGTTGCCAGAGGGGTCTTTATCCTGCCTCTGTGTGGTCCTTAACAATGTTTCACCTCCTGCTTCTACCTATTTCAGCATCTCCCTCATGCCATCTGCTCTGCCTGGGCTGGCTTTGTTCTGTCTGTGGAGAGACTGAGATAATGTCTCTAAGAAATCTCCATCTTTCAGCTTCGGATCTCAGAGCACTCCAGGCGTGTCCGTCACTAATCCACAGGCAGGGCTCTGAAGCAGGCGCCTTAACACCAATTCTGAGGCAGGGTGGATACCTGCTGCAGTGCAGAGTTAAATCTGAGAAGCTCAGAGAGGCGATCAGGGCGGCCTCTGAAAGCAATTATAGGGCTGAGCCTTTACAACAAAGGCTGGTTGACCCGACTTAACCAAGAAAGTCTGTATCACCCTACCTGGAAACCTGCCAGGCGTCCAAAAGTACTTCAAAGAATGCACCATCCCGGTGGCAGCTTTTCTGCTAGCAACCTCTCCTCTGCCTCTGATAGGACAGCTGACTTTCAGCCACGAGAGAGAAATACCCTGGAAAAGAAAATGCTTGTAGAACAAATGACTTTGTGAACACGAATTCTGGGATAGCATTAAGAAAATTAGGATGCATAAGCCGGGCACGGTGGCTCACGCCTGTAATCCCAGCACTTTGGGAGGCTGAGGTGAGTGGATCACCTGAGGTCAGGAGTTCACGACCAGCCTGGTCAACATGGTGAAACCAAGTATTTACTAAAAATAAAAAAATTAGCAAGGTGTGGTGGTGGGCACCTGTAATCCCAGCTACTCCAGAGGCTGAGGCAGGAGAATTGCTTGAAGCAAGGAGGCAGAGGTTGCAGTGAGCTGAGATCACACCACTACACTCCAGCCTGGGTGACAGAGCGAGACTCCATCTCAAAAAAGAAAAAAAAGAAAATTAGGATGCATAGGCTGGAAAAGGAAGGGTCGGGGGGGGCGCATTTAAAAAGTGGCAAATGAGAAATTGCGGCGTTGCGTCTTCTGTGGTTTGTTCAAGAGAATAAGAAGTCACCTGCTGCATGAGTGGGCAGGTGGGGTCTGGTAGATGGTGCTGGTGTAGGTGACGAAAATACTCAGATATGAAATGGTGGCAGCAGTGTAAAAGGGCAGGAGCCTTTTGTAAACTGCCTTATAAATTTAAAAAAAAAAATGCAGACTGGGTGCGGTGGCTCATGCCTGTAATCCCAACACTTTGGGAGGCCAAGGTGGGTGGATCACTTGAGGTCCAGAGTCGGAGATCAGCCTGGCCAACACAGTGAAACCCCATGTCTACTAAAAACACAAAATTAGCCAGGCGTGCTGGTGCATGCCTGTAATTCCAGCTACTCTAGAGGCTGAGGCAGGGGAATCGCTTGAACCTGGGAGGCAGAGGCTGCAGTGAGCCCAGATTGTGCCATTGCACTCCAGCCTGGGCAACAGGAGAGAGAAAAAAACTGTCTCAGCGAGAAAGAGAGGGAAGGAAGGGGAGGGGAGGGGAGGGGAGGGGGAGGGGAGGGGAGGGGAAGGGGAGGGGAGGGGAAGGGGAGGGGAGGGGAGGGGAAGGGAGGGGAGGGGAGGGGAGGGGAGGGGGAGGGGAGGGGAGGGGAGGGGAGGGGAGGGGGAGGGGAGGGGAGGGGGAGGGGAGGGGGAGGGGGAGGGGAGGGGAGGGGGAGGGGAGGGGAGGGGGAGGGGAGGGGAGGGGAGGGGAGGGGAGGGGGAGGGGAGGGGATGGGGAGGGGATGGGGAGGGGAGGGAAGGGGAGGAGAGGCAAAGGGGAGGGGAGGGAGGGAATGGGAAGGGGAGAGAGAGAGAGAAAGAGAGAGAAAGAAAGAAAAAGAAAGAAGAAAGAGAAAGAAAGAAGAAAAGAAAGAAAGAAAGAAGGAAAGAAAGAGAAAGAAGTCAAGTCAATGATAGAGCAAGCAACACTTGAATATTACAAAAATTGTGTAGCTGTCTATGAATGGTGGTAACGTGGGAAACCTTGTCTTTAGAAATCACCCATTCCTCTTGAGGTCTCCTAGATCAAGTCCAAATAGTATTATATTCTCCACTTTAGGACTGCCTTGAACTTCAGTTCACTTGATTTTCCAATCGCCTTGGCCCGTTCTCCACCTGCCTTGTCTCCTCTCCGCTGTGTTGATGAAGCAAGCCCTGCTCCTGCCTTCCTCTTTCTCCCTCCCTCCCCAGCACTGGGAGTCTCAGGGCTCTGACGGGGGTCCTGCAAAGTCCCAGTGCTGTAAATAGTGCCTGCCATATCTTGATGGAATGTTCCATACGAGCTACTGTTATTAGGTGTGTTCCCCTTATGGCTTTTCAAAATAAAGTAAAATAATACCGGCTTAGTTCTGAAAGGAACCCAGCCCTCCTTCTTTCTTTCCAATCTAACTTGTGTGTCTACATTTAATTAATTGGCCTTGTAGCTCATAGATCCTCTGATTTGCACAAACAATTAAGTGTAATTACTTGGGAACACCCATAAGGGCTCATAATCTATTATGCTTGGCAAATTTGGCCAAACAAAATTAGAGATGCCGTTTCCAAATCTGGTTCTGCTATGTCTACTGTGCTCATGCTCAGAATAAACATGCAACGCAGAGTTGATTTACACATTCGGCCTTTGCTGACATTGTGATGTTGCATCATTTCTTCCAGGGCTAGATGCCTTGTTTTCAGAAAGACTAAACCCTTCTCTGCCCAATTTTACTCAGTTCCTTTCACCAGCTACATGGGACACCTTCAAGGATCATACTTTGTTTCAAGCCCCCTTCCCCAACACACCATGTACTAGGCACTCTGCAAGGTGCTCCATGGGCAACTATCTTGTCCCAGCTTGATCACTTCCAGACGTTCATTGCCCAGGAGACAATTTTCAGCTTTCTATTTTTTGAAATGAGTATGTGGACACTTCTGAAATCAATTTTTCTTGTTGCCATCATTGCTAATGTTATTTCATTTTATGTGCTCTGCTTGGCTTCCTGATGAATTTATTCTTTGCACTTTCCTTGGAATTTCTGAGTCATAACAATTAGGGACTCCATACCCCCAGAGGTGAAGCCTTATCAGACCTGTGCTGAGGACACTGGCCTTGCCTACATGTGTGGTGAGTGGGTTGGGCTTTATGGAGAAGCTGAAAACGTGGCAGAAGAGGCTGGTAATCTAGATCTCTAGGCTAGAGCTCCTAATATTGGGGGACAGGGGTAGTTTATGGCTCCTTTTGTAAAGTTAAGATAGAAGTTTGTGGAAACCAGATAAAAGGAAGCAAGAGGCCAGGCATGGTGGCTCATGCCTGTAATCCCAGCACATTGGGAGGCTGAGGCGGGTGGATCACCTAAGGTCAGGAGTTCGAGACCAGCCTGGCTAATATGATGAAACCCCATCTCTACTAAAAATACAAAAATTAGACGGGTATGATGGCAGGTGCCTGTAATCCCAGCTACTTGGGAGGCTGAGGCAGGAGAATCACTTGAACCCAGGAGGCAGAGGTTACAGTGAGCCAAGATTGTACCACTGCACTCCAGCCTGGGGAACAAGAACGAAAACTCTGTCACAAAAACAAACAAACAAAAAGAAAAAAAAACGGTGGGTGGGTAGCAAGAGTTGGCAAGTGGTTGTCTTCAGGGAAAGAGAGGACTGCTATGTCTTCACCACCTCAGGGAAGAGGGTCTTGGAGCAGCGGACAAAAGCCCTCATTAAAAAAGAATTGGCCGGGTGTGGCGGCTCACACCTGTAATTCCAGCACTTTGGGAGGCCGAGGCAGGCGGATCACAAGGTCAAGAGATTGCGACCATCCTGGCCAACATGGGGAAACCCCATCTCTACTAAAAATACAAAAACTAGCTGGGTGTGGTGGCGCACACCTGTAGTCCCAGCTACTTGCGAGGCTGAAGCAGGAGAATCGCTTGAATCCAGGAGGCAGAGGCTGCAGTGAGCCGAGATCACGCCACTGCACTCCAGCCTGGGCGACACAGCGAGACTCCATCTCAAGAAAAAAAAAAAAAAAAAGAATTAATGCAGATCAGATTAGGCAAATCAGTACAGATGGGGACAGCCACATCTAACCTGGAGAAGGTAAGGGGACACTGTCTCATCCTCCACTCAGGGACCACTCCACATTTAGTACGAAGCACTTGTGCCAGTCAACCTTACCAGGTAATGATGGAACTCTAAGCAAGTCACTTAGCCTCTGCTAATCTCAGTCAAGCCATCCATAAACTGGGAACGGTCAGAGCCAGGCTGCGTGGAATCATTTCCAAAGCCTCTGCTGTCTCCCCACCTCCCAGTTCTACCAACATTAATTGCTTTTGCCCCATTTACTTTTAAATTTTAAATCAATTTAATAGTTATGTTTTAAAATTACTATGAATTCTACAATCACACAAATAACACACACATATATTCTCCACGTAAAAACAAACACACATTACAGACAAAGCTGAAGTCTCCTTTGGTCATTGTCATTAATTTGTTGTGGCCTTTCAAACCTTTTTGCATGTAATAAATATAAATATGTTTATATTTAAAGTGTAATTGATATCAAATGGCACATATTTTGCAAGATTTTTTTTGTTCATTCATCATGCCCTAGAGATCTTTTCCTGGTGGTAATTTCACATTTATATCATTCTTTTTAAAAATTTTACAGTATGATTGTACCATAAATGTTTTATTCCCATGGATGGACATTTAGACTGTTTCCCACTAATTTGGAAGACGCTTGTTGTGAGGGGTGGGAGGAACGGGGCAGAAGGAGTCTGTCCCCTCTATGAGCTTATTTACAAGAATTTTGTCTGAACCAAGTTTATTTCCCTGGCAGATCCTTCATCGGGAGACTGGCAAGAGAAGCACAATTTGAGTTCCGTGAAAGGTCTGAGGCAGGATGACCCTATTTTTAGGAAGCATGCAGTAGAAGACCTAAGAATGCATGCAAACAATGAAACTTCTTAGATCCTTAGAATAAACAAAGGAGACAAAGACAAAATGATCTCTTTGCTCCTCGGACAGATCCTAATTAAGTTAAGGTAGATGAAGAAATTAGGATCAGGAGATAAACGGGATAAGGCCCTGCCCTCAACATGCTTGCCATTTAATGAAGAGGAACCCAGGGAGATAAGATATGTAGACAGAGGAATGTGGGCCATGCACTCAGAGCAGCAGAGACACAGAGCTAAGAGGGATTGGAATAGGGAGTGATTGCTTGCAGAGATGAAACTTGCAAAGAAAGGAAGCTTCTAAGTGAGTTAGAAGTGAGGGAGAGAAGAGATGGATGAAGGCCTGGGGAGCTAGAAAGAGAAAGATTCCAGGAAAGAAGAAAGTGATCTAAGTTAGCACTTCTCCAGCTTGAATATGCACGGGTCACCCCAGGGATCTTAGAACAAAGCAAATCCTGACCCAGTTAATCTGGGATGGGGCCCAAGATTTTCTGCATTTCTATAATGCTTCTGGCTCCTGGACCCCTCATGGTACAGAGGGAGGACGCCCTGGCTATATTTGGAGGCCTCAGGCTAGAACTAAAATGATAGGAATTTGACATTAAAATTGTGATCAAATTCCAGAGGGACATGAACATCAGAATGACTTGATAACATTGCTTGTTTTGAGCTTTTCCTTCAAATTTAGCCCCTGGTGTGGTTTGTTTACAGTAACAATAACAGGAATACTTACTGAGCCACTACTACGTATAGGCACTTTGCTCAGTGCTGGAAATACAGCAGTGATCCATGGACCAAAAGCCCTGTTCTAGTGCAGATGACATTCTTTCTAATGAGGTGAGAAAGATAATAAGCAACACAAATAATAAATAAGTAAGTGACTTAGTGATAAATACTATGGAAACAATAGAGCAATTAAAAAGGAATAGAATGGCCAGGATGAATTTTATTTTTAAGTAAGGTAGCCAAGGTAGGCCTTAGTGACTTGCATAAAGATGTGAGGGAGATAAACGGGTTAATCATGTGGGTAACAAGGTAACAGCATTACAGGCAGAGGGAACAGCCAGTGCAAATGCCCTGAAATGTTACAGATGAGGGAAATAAGACACAGAGAGGTTAGGTAACTTACCCAAGATTTCCCGCCCAAAATACAAACCCAGATCAAACTCAAGTTCATGATCTTCATTAACCACTATTCTGCTGCCTTTCTTAGTCTAGCATCAGATGGTCTGTGGCGTCACAGATGAGTCCCGGAGAGTAAAAATTTACTGAGTACTTCCAACATTGTACAATGGACAGTTACTCTCCCTGCCTAAACAGATGCAAGGGAGTTGGGTGAAAGGGCTCTGCTCCATCCCAGCTCCTTCCAGGGCCCCGCTTACTCCTAATTCTCCACTCTTTCCTTTTTCTTTCTTTTTTTTTTTTTTTTTTTGAGATGGAGTCTCCCTCTGTTGCCCATGCTGGAGGGCAGTGGTGCGATCTTGGCTCACTGCAACCTCTGCCTCCCGGGTTCAAGTGATTCTCCTGCCTCAGCCTGCCGAGTAGCTGGGACCACAGGTGCGTGCCACCATGCCTGGCTAATTTTTTGTACTTTTAGTAAAGACAGAGTTTCACCATATTAGCCAGGATGGTCTCAATCTCCCGACCTCGTGATCTGCTCACCTTGGCCTCCCAAAGTGCTGGGATTACAGGTGTGAGCCATTGCACCTGGCCAATAATAGCTACTATTTATTGGTCGTCTATCATATTCTAGGCACTGTGCTAAGCACTTTACGTATATTCTCTTAGTCCCTATGACAACCACGTGGCTAGGTACATTAGTAGTGTCCCATTTTAAAGAAGATGAAACTGAGACTCAGAGAGAAGTGACTTGTCCAGGTCTACAATTAAGAAGTAATACAGTTCAGAGAGGAAGCTGGGAAGGTCTAACCCCATGGCCCAAGTTCTTAACCACTTAAGCTGCCTTATGGCTCCACACTCTGCTGTTATGATCAAACAACTAAGAAATGCATGGAATTTGAACTTTCTTAGCTGTTCATGCAGAATAATCTTTAGGAGTTTTAGAAGTGGATTTCTAGGGCTTCTCTTGGTCAATTTGTACCTAAGGGTTTAAGTGCTCAGAATGGTGGCAGAGAAGGAAGAGCTTACCTTCTAGTAGGAGAGAGGCAGCTAGTATTTAACACCTAGTAAGCATTTTAACAAGGAAACAAATAAGGTAAGCCTGGAGCAGCTTACTGTGCCAGAAAGTAAGGTCAGACCTCAAAGACTGATGAAGACAGGTCAAAAGAACATAGATACCAGCTTACAGGAGCCCCCACCTACCTGATCTAGATACATTTTAAGATCAAAGTGAATGATCACAGTAATGGATGATAACACACTGAATGAGATCTCGAGTCCATTCTAATTCAAACAAATACATTCATATAAAAGGAGGAGGGAAAGCTTTTCTTTAAAGTGGAATGCCAACTAATAAATTCAGAAGGAAATAGGCCGGGCGCGATGGCTCACACCTGTAATCCCAACACTTCGCGAGGCCGACGTGGGCGGATCACCTGAGGTCAGGAGTTCGAGACCAGCCTGGCCAACATGGTGAAATCCCATCTCTACTAAAAAACAAAAAACAAACAAAAAAACCCACAAAAATTAGCTAGGCTTGGTGGGCACCTGTAATCCCAGCTACTCAGGAGGCTGAGGCAGGAGAATCGCTTGAACCTGGGAGGTGGAGGTGGCAGTGAGCCAAGATCATGCCACTGCACGCTAGCCTGGACTACAGGGCAAGACTCCGTTTCAAAAATAAATAAATATAAATAAACAAATTTAGAAGGAAATAAAGAGAAAAAAACATTTTGCAAGTCCACAGCAATAACTGACTCAGGTACGAATCCATGAATGTTAAACTACTGAATGAAAACTTGATGAGAAGCAGAATATTCACATATTTACAAAGGATCTTCCTACGTATCTGTTATAGTTTGCCAAGGGGTAAAATAGTACCTTCACAATGGAGTGCTCTGGGAGTATCATCTTTGACAAGTCATCAAAGCGAATATTCTCAATAATAGGACAAATTGACATCGTGTGCCTCCCAGTACAACAAGCTGAAAAGAACACTGCATCACCAAGTACTTCTGCTCAAAAATGCATCCCCTAAATTCAGTCATGAGGAAACAGAAAAACCAAACCAAACCGAAGATGCTTCTAAAACAATTGTCCTTGCCATTCAAAACTGCAAAACTCATGAAAGAAGCAAGGCTGAGACCTGTTCCAGATTCAAGGACAGTAAGGAGACAAGACAAACACAATATGTGATTCTGAACTGCATCCCAGATTGGAAGAAGAAACTGCCATGAAAGATAATTCTTGGACAATTTGTGAAAGTTGAATATGGACTATATACAAAATGATGGTACGTATCAATATTAGATAGAAGGACTGTGTGAGTGTTAAATTTCTTGAATGTGATAATGGCATTGTGGTTATTTAGGAGAATGTCCTTATTCTTAGGAACACTGACGTGTTTAGGGATAAAGTGCTATGATGCCTGCAACTGACTCTCAAATTGCTCAGCCAGTCCTTCAGAAAGATTATATATGCCCACATAGAAGATAAAGCATACTTTATCTTCTTTATACTTTTTTAATGGACAGAAATTATATATATTTATAGTATGCAACATGATTTTTTAATGTATATACATACATTTTGGAATGACTAAAAATCAAACTCATTAACATATGCAATACTCACATACTTTTTTTGTGAGAACATTTAAAATCTACTTTCTTAGCAATTTTCAAGTATACAATACATTGTTATTAACTATAATCACCGTGTTGTATAGCAGATCTCCTAAACTTATTCCTTCTTCTCACTGAAAATAAAGCATATTTGACAAAATGTTAACAATTAATGAGCCAGGCACGGTGGCTCACGCCAGTAATCCAAGCACTTTGGGAGGCCGAGACAGGTAGATCAGTTGAGGTCAGGAGTTTGAGACCAGCCTGGCCAACAAGGTGAAACCCTGTCGCTGCTAAAAAAAAAATACAAAAAATTAGCCAGGCATGGTGCCACATGCCTGTAATCCCAGCTACTCTGGAGGCTGAGGCAGGAAAATCTCTTGAACCGGGGAGGTGGAGGCTGCAGTGAGCCAAGATCACGCCACTGCCCTCCAGTCTAGGTGACAGAGTGAGACTCCGTCTCAAAAAAAAAAAAAAATTATTCCAGATGAAGGATAGACACAGGTTTATACTAGCAATCTGGCCATTTTTTATAGAATTACATTTGTCATAATAACTAGTTAAAAACATAAAATAAATTAGATATCTATAGATAACAATACCATGGTATATACCTAAAAATCTGTAAAAAGGGTAGATCTCATATTAAATGTTCTTGCCAGAATTTTAAAAATATGTAAATGAGATAATTGTGAATACTGACAACTGTTATGAAGAAGACAAGTGTAATTGTACTTTTTTTTTTTTTTTTGGCGGGGGAGACAGAGTCCCGCTCTGTTGCCCAGGCTAGAGTGCAGTGGCACAATCTCGGCTCACTGCAACCTCCACCTCCTGGGTTCAAGCGATTCTCTTGCCTCAGCCTTTTGAGTAACTGGGACTACAGGTGTGTACCACCACGCCCAGCTAATTTTTGAATTTTTAGTAGAGATAGGGTTTCACTGTGTTAGCCAGGATGGTCTGAATCTCCTGACCTCGTGATCTGCCTGCCTCAGCCTCCCAAAGTTCTGGGATTACAGGCGTGAGCCACCGCTCCCGGCCAGGAATTGTACATTTTTAAATAACTAACAGAGCATAATTGGATTATTTGAAACACAAAAGATAAATGCTTGGGGTGATGGATAACCCATTTTTTCTGATGTGATTGTTACCCACTGGATGCCTGTATGAAAATGTCTCATGTGCCCCATAAATATATATATCTACTATGTACCCGCAAGAATTAAAAATAAAAAACTTAAAAACCAAAAATAAAAAATAAAATAAGATGGAGTAATAGGATAGAGCTGATCTCCCCAAATATGATAGCAACTAGCTACATTTCTTTAGTTACTTCAATTTTCAATTCGTTAAAATTACATAAAACAACATACAGTTCTGCAGTCACACTCGCCACCTTCTGAGGCTCAGCAGTCTCATGGATAGTAGCCACTGCATCGAATGTTACAGATAAAGAATATTTCAATCGCTGCAGAAAGTTCTGTTTGTTGCCCGGTGCTGGTGAGAGTTGCAGGAGTGGGAAGGAAAGAGGAGACAGGGAAGCCTCTCTGAGACGAAGACGTCTGGCTGAGACTTGCAGGATGGGAAGGAGGCAGTTCTGTGGGGCAGGAAGATGTGTTTCAGGCAGAGGGGACAGAAGGTGCAGGCACACTGAAACAGGAGCACACCTGGAGTTTGAGAGAAAAAGGAAGAACGGGATGGCTGGAGGAGGGTGAACAAGAGGGAGGGTTTTAAAGGATGAAATTGATCAGGTGGTCAAAGTAACACTTTGTACTTCTGCCAGCTCATTAAAAGGACTGCAAGTTCAGCCTGGTGCTCCTTAACACTCTCTCCTGGAAGGCAGCCACCGTGCTGCAAGGAAGCCCTCTATGGAGATCCCTACAACTGCGCCAGAGCTCCCAGGTGGAAAGCAGGTGGCTTGAAAGAGGCTCCTTCAGCCTCCAGCAGAGAACCCCAGCTGACCCTGCGTGGAGCAGAGACTCACCATTCCCATCAAGCCCTGCCCAAATTACAAAATCATGAGCAAAATAAACGACTGTGGTTGTTTTAAGATAAATGATACAGAGAAACCCAGTTGGAAAGTGGTGGAGGTGAAGCTAGTCCTGTGGCTTTCAGCTGCACTGCATCAAATACCCCAGCTTTACCACATCACAGCTGGGAAACGTCAGGCAAATCTCCCTGCAGGTGAGAGCACCTAGCACAACTGCAGACACTGAGAATACGCAAATACTGCTGCTTGAGTGTTAAAACTCCTCAAACCCCACTTCGAAGTGTAAACACACCTTCCTTTATCAACGTTAAGAATTAAACTTGTCCCACCTGATCTAATTTGGAGGTTTCTTCTTTAGTAGGTCTACACTTTACAGAAGCCACCTGATGAGCCTGTTAAACTGAAAACCCAGAATCTCTCTCAGTTCTCCCATTTCCCACTTTTGGGGTTGAACCCTGGAGTTTGTATTTTAAAATATTTTTCAACTTTACTGACATACAACTGAAGTACACTAAATGGCATATATTGAAAGTGCACAATGAGATCAGTTTTGACACATGTATACCGCCATGAATCCATCTTCACAATCAAGATTATAAACATTTCCTTGACTGGCCGGGCGCAGTGGCTCACGCCTGTAATCCCAGCACTTTGGGAGGCTGAGGCGGGTGGATCACCTGAGGTCAGGAGTTCGAGACCAGCCTGGCCAACATGGTAAAACCCTGTCTCTACTAAAAATACAAAAATTAGCCGGGCATGGTGGCAGGCGCCTGTAATCCCAGCTACTCTGGAGGCTGAGGTAGGAGAATCCCTTGAACCCGGGAGGCAGAGGTTGCAGTGAGCCAAGATCATGCCATTGCACCCCAGCCCGGGGGACAAGAACAAGACTTCGTCTTAAAAAAAAAAATTTCCTTGACCACCAAAGATGACTTTTGTACCCTTAGTAATCCAGCCTTCCTTCCATCACTTTACCTGACAACCACTGATATGCTTTGTCACTCTATTCGTGCATACTTTAAAAAAAAACAAAAAACACTGCACTCCAGCCTGGTGACAGAGCAAGACTCTGTCTCAAACAAACAAACAAACAAACAAAAACCAAAAACTTTATATATTGAATCGTATCTCATGAACACTTTTTGTTGTCCGGCTTCTGTCACTCAACACAATGATTTTGAGATTCGTCCACATAATTCACGTTATCAACAGTTCATACCTTTTTATTGCTATTAATACTCCAGTGTACGAATGCCACAGTGTCCAATCATCTGCTGATGGAGATTTGGGTTGTTTCCAATTCTGGCTATGACAAATAAAGCTTCTGTGAACAGCCATGTGTAGTTGGGTACACTTGTGAGTTGAATGACTGAGCTGCATGGCAGATGATGTTTAACTTTTTTTATAAACTGCAAAACCATTTTTGCCAAGTGGTTTTACCTTCTTACGTCCCTTACAGCAGTGCATGAGAGTTCTGGCTGTCTCACATCTTTGCCAACACTTGGTACCGTTTTAAAAATTTTAGCCAGTGGTGTGCTGGCCCCAGCTTGCACCAGCTTGTGGGAGCCAATTCTATGCATCTTTTCCCAATTCTGGGTTCAGTGACTTCTTGTTGGCAGCTTGAAATCAACCATGGTGGAAATATTTACTCCATAGAAACTGGCAAATGCTACTAATCAGACTTCCTTCACCTCTACTCCACCCAGAACAGCTGTAATCATTTACCAACACACCACTGATTGCAGCCATTCTAGTGGGTATGTAGTGGTATTTCATTGCCATTCGATTTACATTTCCCTGATGACTAATGGTGTTGAGCAGCTTTTCATGTGCTTATGGGTCATTCTCATATCTTCTTTTGAGAAGTATCTGTTGAAATCTTTGCCTATTTTCTCACTGGGTTGCAGACCCTTTTCACTTTCTTAATGGTGTCTTTCAAAGCACAAAACTGTCTTATTTTAATTGAAGAATAATTTATCATTTTTTCTTTATGATTTGTGATTGTTGTGTTCTGTGTAAGAAATGGGATGCAAAAATATTTTCCTACAGTTTCTTTTTTCTTTTTTTTTTTTTTTTTTTTGAGACAGAGTCTCGCTCTGTCGCCCAGGCTAGAGTGCAGTGGCAGGATCTCAGCTCACTGTAAGCTCCACCTCCCAGGTTCATGCCATTCTCCTCCCTCAGTCGCCCCTGGGACTACAGGTGCCTGCCACCACACCCGGCTAATTTTTTGTATTTTTAGTAGAGACGTGGTTTCACCCTGTTAGGCAGTATGTTCTCGATCTCCTGACCTTGTGATCCACCCGCCTCGGCCTCCCAAAGTGCTAGGATTACAGGTGTGAGCCACCGCGCCCGGCCTCTCCTATAGTTTCTTTTTAAAAGTTTTGTGGTTTTAAGTTTTACGTTTGAATCTGTAATTCATTTTGATTCAATTTTTATGCATGGCGTGGGTTTTGTGTCAATATTCACTTTTTTCTTGCATATTTATCTAGCACCATTTGTTGAAAAGTCGTCTTTTCTCACAGAATTGCCTTGGCTCCTATATCAAAACAATGGACCAAATACATGTGTGTCAATTTATGGACTCTCTAATCTGTTCCACTGAGCTATATGTTTATATTTTCACTAATACTGAACTGTCTTGATTACTGTAGCTTTATAGTAAGTCTTAAAACCAAATAGGGTAGATTATCCAACTTTTTTTTTAAATTGCTTTTGTTATTCTATACCCTTTGTTTTTGTTATTCTATACCCACTTTCTCGTGGAAATCAGTTTGTCAATTTCCACTAGAATACTTTCTAAAATTTCTGTTGGGATTGCATTGAATCTGTAGCTTAATTTGGAGAAAAGCACCATCTTAACAATATTGAGTCTTCCAAACCAAACAGGACATATTTTTTCATTTATTTAGGTCCTTCTTAATTTCCCTCAGCATTGCTTTGTAATTATCAGTGTAGAAGTCTTGCATGTCTTTTATTTATTTATTTTTTTTGAGATGAAGTCTTGCTCTGTTGCCTAGGCTGGAATGCAGTGACACAATCTCAGCTCACTACAACCTCCAACTCCCTGGTTCAAGTGATTTTCCTGCCTCAGCCTCCCAAGTAGCTGGGATTACAGGCATGTGCCACCACACCCAGCTAATTTTTGAATTTTTAGTAGAGACAGGATTTCAGCATATTGGCCAGGATGGTCTCAATCTCCTGACCTCATGATCCCCCCGCCTCAGCCTCCCAAAGTGCTGGGCTTACAGGTGTGAGCCACCACACCTCTTGCATATCTTATGTTAGATTTTTTTCCTAGGTATTTTACGTTAGATTTTTTCTAGGTATTTAATGTTTTGGTACTACCATACACAGAATTGCTTGCTTAACATTATCAATTGTTTGATGTTCCAACATAAGAGTTATAATTAATTTTGTATATTAACCTTCTCTTCTGCAGCATTGCTAAATTCATTTATTAGTTCCAGTAGTTATTTTTTAGACTCCCTTGAATTTTCTGCCTAAATAATTACAGCACCTGAAAGCAGGGGTAGAGTTATTTCTTCCTCCCCAAATGTTATGCCTTTTGTTTCTTTTTCTTGCTTTATTGCATTGGCTAGATTCCCTAGAATAACGTTGAATACAAGTTGTGAGAGCAGGCATCCTTGCCTTTTTCTGGATTTCAGGGGAAACAATTCAATCTTCATCATTAAGAATGATGGGGCCGGGCACAGTGGCTCATGCCTGTAATCCCAGCACTTTGGGAGGCTGAGGCGGGCAGATCACAAGGTCAGGAGATTGAGACCATCCTGGCTAACATGGTGAAACCCCATCTCTACTAAAAATACAAAAAATTAGGCGGGGCGTTTTGGCGGGCACCTGTAGTCCCAGCTACTCAGGAGGCTGAGGCAGGAGAATGGCGTGAATCCGGGAGGCGGAGCTTGCAGTGAGCCAAGATTGCGCCACTGCACTCCAGCCTGGGCAACAGAGCAAGACTCTGTCTCAAAAAAAAAAAAGAATGATGTTTACTATACATTTTTTTTTTTAGCAGATGACCTTTAGCAGTTTGAGGATATTCCCTACTATTCCTAGGTTGCCACAAGTTTTTATTTTGAATGGGTGGAATTTCCTTTTTCAAATGCTTTTCCAGAATCTATTGAAATCATCCTATGGTTTCTTTACCTTTATTCTGTTGCTTTTTGGTATTACATTGATAAGACTTATTTTATTTTATTTTATTTTAATTTTATTTTTGAGACAGAGTCTAGCTCTGTTACCCAAGCTGGAGTGCAGTAGTATGATCTTGGCTCACTGCAACCTCCCCCTCCAAGGTTCAAGCAATTCTCCTGCCTCAGCCTCCCAAGTAGCTGGGATTATAGGTGCCCGCCACCATGCCCAGCTATTTTTTGTATTTTTAGTAAAGATGGGGTTTCACCGTGTTGGCCAGGCTGGTCCTGAACTCCTGACCTCGTGATCCACCCGCCTCAGCCTCCCAAAGTGCTGGGATTACAAGCCTGAGCCGCCACACCTGGCTGATAGATTGATTTTCAAATATTAAACTAGGCTTTCATTTTGGGCAATAAATCCTACTTAGTCATGATTTATTATCATTTGTATATATTGTTGGATTCAATTTTCTATTATTTTGCTAATTTTTGGTGTATGCTTATACAAATATTGTTTATAATTTTTAAAAAAATATCTGCCAGATTTTGGTGCTTAAGGTATACCAGACTTACAAAACAACTGGGAATGATTCTGCCTTCTCTAATTTTAAAAATATTTATGAAATATTGGTGTTACTTCTTCCTGAAATGTTTGATAGAATTTACCAGTGAAACCATGTGGTCCTGGAGAATTTTGGAAGGAAAAGTTTTTAAGTAACGAATTCAATTTTTTAAATAGCTTAGGGCTATTTAGAGTTTATGTTTCTCATGTCAATTTTGATAAGTTCTATTTTTCAAGACATTTGCTCATTTCATCTAATTTATTAGATTTATTGGTGTAAAGGTGTTCACAGTATTTTATTATATTTTTCAACGTTTTTAGGATCTGTGGTAATCATCTGTTTTAAATTTCTGATAGGGATGATTGATTTTTTTCATGACTTAGTCTAGTTAGGGACTTTTCAGTTTTGTTAATTATTTTCAGAGAAAAAGATTTGGACTTTCTAATTTCCTCTATTGTCTGTTTTGTTTCGTAAGTTTTTGTCCTTATCATGATCATTTCTTTCCTTATATTTACTTTTGATTGACTTTGGTTTTTTTTCCTATTTTCTTCAGGTAGAAACTTAGGTCATTGACTTCAGACATTTTTTTCTTTTCTAATGTCAGCATTTAAAGCTATAACTTTCCCCTTAAACACTACTTTAGCTGCATCTGACATTATTTTGATGTATTGCATTTGTATTTATCTTTCAGTTCAAAATACGTTATAATCTAGGCTGGGCGTGGTGGCTCACGCCTGTAATTCCAACACTTAGGAGGCTGAGGTGGGTGGATCACCTGAGGTCAGGAGTTCGAGTCCAGCCTGACCAACATGGCGAAACCATGTCTCTACTAAAAATACAAAAATTGGCCGGGCGCGGTGGCTCACGCTTGTAATCCCAGCACTTTGGGAGGCCAAGGTGGGTGGATCACGAGGTCAGGAGATCGAGACCACGGTGAAACCCCGTCTCTACTAAAAATACAAAAAAAAAATTAGCTGGGCGTGGTGACGGGCGCCTGTAGTCCCAGCTACTCGGAGAGGCTGAGGCAGGAGAATGGCGGGAACCCGGGAGGCGGAGCTTGCAGTGAGCCGAGATTGCGCCACTGCACTCCAGCCTGGGCGACAGAGCGAGACTCCGTCTCAAAAAAAAAAAAAAAAAAAAAAATACAAAAATTAATCGGCCGAGTTGATGCACTCCTGTAATCCTAGCTACTCGGGAGGCTGAGCAGGAGAATCTCTTGAACATGGGAGGTGGAGGTTGCTGTGAGCTGAGATTGTGCCACTGCACTCCAGCCTGGGCGACAGAGCAAGACTCCATCTCAAAAATAAACAAACAAAAAAATCCAAAAAACAAAAATATGCTATAATCTTCCTTGTATAATTTTGGTTTTGGTCTATAAATTCAAAATGGGTTATTTAATTTCCACACATTTGGAGTTTTCCTAGATATATTTTTATTATTAATTCCTAATTTAATTCCACTGCAGTCAGAAAACACAGTGTGTGTGATTGCCGTCCTTGCAAATTTATTAGGACTTGTTTTATGGCCCAGGATATGGTCTATCTTGACATATGTACCCTGGGTACTTAGCTAGCTGGATGCGTTTAGACAAGTTAATCTCTCTGGTCTCAATTTACTCGTCTATAAAAGGGGACGATAGCAATAGCATTTACCTCCAAAGGTTGTTGTCAGGATTCAAGTAGGTAACATGCAAAGCACTAAGCACAGTGGCTGGCACATAGTACACATGCCATACATTTAGCTTTTATTATTATCACTCAACAGGTGAAAACCCTGCTAGCGGCTGGGTTTGTTTTATTCCGGGCTCCACCACAATGTCCTAAAGCTTCCCCATAAAACAGCTAAAACAAAACAGCTAAAGGTTCCCTCCTCCAGCCCCAGTTTCTTTTCACGGAATTCTGATCAAATCCAGAATCCCTTTCCATTGTCCTTGGGGCTCTGTGTGGTCCTGCCTCTGCCTGTCTCACTGACCTCCTCTCTCTCCACTCTCCCTCTGGATCCGCCACTCACCAGCCACAACCACGTTCCATCTGGTCCTTAAACACCACTAGCAGGAACTTTCCCAGTCTGGGCCTTTGTGCATGCTTCTCCCTCTGCCTGGAACCTTCTCACTTCTCGCATTCTTCACTACTCACAACTCAGTTTAAATGTGGCCTCCTCCAGGAAGTCTTCCTTGACTGCACAATCTAAACACAGTCTACTTGATACTATCTTTCATACCACCCTGGCTTTTCCTTCAAAGCACTTAGCACAATTTATACAAATCCAAGCTCCCCCACGAGGCTGTATGCACCAAGAGGGAAGAACTTTAGCTGCTTTGTGGATCCTGTGTCCAGCGCTGTGGCTGGAAAAGACAGTAGTCACATTCATGCACGTGTCTATAACCCCTGTTGAACGAGTAAACCCTTGTTCTAACTCCAGATAGGTGAGCCAGGGCAAATCATTTGACTTCTTTGAGCTTTATTTTCCTCATCTGGAAAATGCCTGCCATCATCCCTCCCTCAAAGTGTTACTGAGAAAAGTTTTCATGTGTTCATGAAAGCCAGAAATATACTCAAACAAGTATACCACTGCACAGAACCTACAAATGTCCATTGCCACTTGATTGTGAAAGTGGAAAACTAGAAGCAACTGAGAAGATCAGCCACAGACACCTGATTAATGAACCACACTCATATAATAGAGCACTGTGAAGGTGCTTACAAAATGTATCTCCTCATGACGGACAGACATATTAGAGGGAAATAAAATTGAAGAAGACTGTCTCTAGTGACAGCTGATTTCTGAAGAGCATTTGAAAAAATACATATTTTTGGCGGCCACGGTGGCTCATGCCTATAATGCCAGCACTTTGGGAGGCTGAGGCGGGTGGATCATGAGGTCAGGAGTTCGAGACCAGCCTGACCAAGATAGTGAAACTCCGTCTCTACTAAAAATACAAAAAAATTAGCTGGGCATGGTGGCGGGCACCTGTAATCCCAGCTACTTGGGAGGCTGAGGCAGAGAATTGCTTGAACCCCGGAGGCGGAGCCTGCAGTGAGCTGAGATCGTGCCACTGCACTCCAGCCTGGGCAACAGAGCGAGACTCCATCTCAAAAAAAAAAGAAAAAAATACATGTTTTCTCAAACAGGAAACTTCTGACATTGTTTATTTCTTGGGGCTGAGACTGGAAAAGGGGAGATACTTTTCATTTTAAGCCTGTTTGAAACTTTTTACCATGAGCACTTATTGCTTTTGTAAACAATGAGTTCATTCATGTTTAAAACATGGTGGTGGCCAGTTGGTGAGCCGCGCAGGGCGGGGCTCCTCCTCTCCCTCCAGCTGCTTGTTAGCTTCCAGCCTCCAGATAATTTTGACAGCATCAAGCAAGCCCCAGAGCTGAGTGCCACCACGTCACTCTACAGAGTGCCCTGTGCTAGTCATTAGAGCCCTGCTCCTGTTCTGTGGCTATAATCCTAGCACTTTGGGAGGCCGAGGCAGGTGGATCACCTGAGGTCAAGAGTTCGAGACCAGCCTGGCCAACATGGTAAAACCCTGTTTCTACTAAAAATACAAAAATTAACTGGGCGTGGTGGTGGGCACCTGTAATCCCAGCTACTCGGGAGGCTGACGCAGGAGAATCACTTGAACCCAGGAGGCAGAGGTTGCAGTGAGCTGAGATCACACCATCGCACTCCAGCCTGGGCAACAGAGCAAAAACCCCATCTCAAAAAAAAAAAAAAAAGACAAAACAGAACAAACAGAAGCAGCCCTTTCTGGGCAGCAAGGGCCGCGGTGGTGGCAGTGGCTGGTGGCTGGTGGCTGGTGGCTGGTGGCTGGTGGCTGGCGGCTGGCAGCTGGATTTCCTACCTCAAGCTCCCTGATGCCTGCTGGAAGGGTTCTCCAGACAGCCTGACTGCAGCTGGTGCCACAGGTACCAGGCCTGAAGACCAGGCAATAAATCATTAGCAGATTGGCCCACGGATCACTTCCCTTTTGGGGCGCTGCCTGGCATTTCCCAAGAGGAAGAAATTTATCAGCACTTGGCTGGCTGCCCTGCCCTCGCACAATCGTGGGCTCCCAGTAGGTCACACCGAGCGGCCCCTCCTCCTCAGACACAGGGCTGTGCCTGGGGAGGCCCAAGAAAGCCAAAGAACAGGCCACGGGCTCAGACGACAGAGTGAGAAACAATTAGTCAGCATAATCCCTGCCAATCACACCAGGGCTTCTGGTAATATCAAGAGGGGAGCGGGTGAGAAGGTAGATTCTGAATCTGACCACGTAACTCTGCACTGCCACGAAGGCCCCAGCGCATGCCCCGCGCTCAGCAGAGAGTGGGCTCAGGCCTCACCTTCCTGTAGCCGCGGGCTGGGCCCACTTTGATCTCACTGTTCCCCTTGCTGCTGTTCACACCAGTACGGCGCCTTCAAGAAGTTATCCCAGGGCAATTTTCCACCTTTGAAGTCCCCGGAAAACCCTGCTAAGAGCTGTTCTGCTGTGAGGATGCTGCAGGGGCAAGCAGCCTGGTGCTGCGGCCTCTCGGGTGCTAGAACTGGAACATCGAGACATCAAAGGTGAAGGTGGCAGCGGGGCGATGAGTAAGCTCCGCTACAGGCTTGGCCTCGGCCCCAGAGGCCTTCTCCTCCTCTCCCAGTGGTGGCTGAGCAGGACTAGGGAGACAACCCAGACAGCCTGGAGACCTGGCTTGGGGGAAGCCCTGTGGATGCTTCTGGAGGCAGAGACTTCCCTGCTGCTCTGTGCCTGGTAAAGGCACCGACCACTGCGGAGCAGAAGCAGAGTCCAATCCTGGCTCCAAGGCAACCCTGACTGCACAGCTTCGGTAACTCCCATCCCCTCTTGGGTCCCCAGTTTCTTCATCAGTCACATGAGAATGTGGGATCAGACCCCAGATGACCAATTGGCAGCCCGTGGGCCACGTCAGGCCCACAGACGTGTCTTGTTTGGCCCACAAGTGAGTTTTTGTTTGCTTGTTTGAGACAGAGTTTTGCTCTGTCGCCAGGCTGGAGCGCAGCAGCGTGATCTTGGCTCACTGCAACTTCCGCCTCCAGGGTTCAAGTGATTCTCCTGCCTCAGCTTCCCGAGTAGCTGGGACTACAGGCACACGCCATGATGCCCAGCTAATTTTTGTGTTTTTAGTAGAGACGGAGTTTCAACATGTTAGCCAGGATGGTCTCAATCTCTTGACCTCGTGATCTGCCAGCCTCAGCCTCCCAAAGTGCTGGGATTACAGGCGTGAGTCACTGTGCCCGGCTGTTTTTTTAAAATTAGTTGTCAATTATCTCCAAGTTGTAAAAATTAGGAGATTCAACACTAATTTCTACATTTTTTATTCTTTTGCAAAAATCTGAGAAATCTGGCAATGCTGGGCCTGCTGTCCTAGAGGGCAGATGTGGGCAGGAGCTGGGTAGCAGCTGCCGCCTCTTCAGGAAACCTAAGTCCCAGTTGTCGGCAGTTCTTCCCAGCCTGCTGATTTTGTGACCACTTGAGTTTGGGGGCCTCAGAACTAGACATTCCTTTTTTCTTTTTTTTTGGAGATGGAGTTTCACTCTTGTTGCCCAGGCTGGAGCACAATGGTGCGATCTCGGCTCACTGCAATCTCCGCCTCCCAGGTTCAAGTGATTCCCCTGCCTCAGCCTCCCAAGTAGCTGGGATTACAGGCACCCACCACCACACCCGACTAATTTTTTTAGTTTTTTGTAGAGATGGGGTTTCACCATGTTGGCCAGGCTGGTCTTGAACTCCTGGCCTGAGGTGATCCACCCACCTCGGCCTCCCAAAATACTGGGATTACAGGTGTGAGCCACTGAGCCTGGCTGATTGCATTTTGTTTTAAGAGATTTGGCCCATGAGCCCCTATCATGTGTCACACACTCCCCTGGGGAGAAACAGTGAAGCAGACAGAGGTGACACGACCCTTCCCCTCTTGCAGTCACAGGTTGACTATACACAGAGGTCTCTCAAAGTGTGCCTCATGGGTCCCTCAGAATCTGGTTAAGATGCAGAGAAATGCCTGGGCCCCAACCCAAATCTGCTAAATCAGATCTTCCGGGGGTGGAATCTGGAAATCTCCATTTTTAGCAAGCTCCCTGGAGGATGCCTTAGCCACACGAAAGCTCTTGCAGCCGTGGTGGAAAGGATCATCCACAGTGACTTGCAGCTGTGAGTCCATGAGTCTAGTACATTCTCTCGGGCCTTGAGGGGGAAAGGAATCAGGGTTTACTGAGCCACCCCCATCTTCCAGGGACTGTGCTAAGCCCTTTCCATCCCTCATTTCATTTCATCCTCGCAATAAACCAGGTACTGTTACTACCACCGTGAAACAGGTGGGGGAACTGAAGCATGAGGAGCTTGAGTAACGTGTGTTAGATCACTCAACCAGTAGTGGCAGAGCTGGAATTCCGACCTGGGACTGACTCCAAAGTTCTCCCGTAAGAATACAGCTGCCACGCTCGCCCTTCTTCAGCTGAGACCAACGAGGGAATTCTGATTGAAAGCAAACCAGGGAGGGAAGATGCGCTGGCACTGACCTGTAACAGGTCATTCTGTGCCATGGCACAGCAAGATGAAGTGGAGAACCCATGTCTCATTGGAATCCTGGATCATCGTCTCCACGAAGCCCGTCTTCTGGAGCACTCCAGGGACTCACGGCTCTGGGCTTATTGCTCAGTGTCATGTGACAGTAAGTTTTGGCGAAGGCCGTTTGTAAGGTGATTTTAGTGGCTGACTTTGAGTGGCTTCCCTCCAGATTCACAAAGGTTGGGCCACTTTTCCAGAGAACCTGAAAGCAGAACCTGAGAACCTCAGAACCTGAGCCACATCAGCTTTTGCCAACAAACTCCATGGTTTTGTTGTTGTTGTTGCCGCTGCTGCTTTGTTTGCTTGTTTTGTTGCTGTGTAACGAATCTTCTTGCCATTGGCTCTTTCTCTGCCTTTATTCTAGGTTTGCACCAGGCACATCTCCAGAATTGCTGTCCTTTAGAAAAACATCTGGGTTCCAATGGGCAAAGAAAGAAAGAAAGTTGGAGTCTTAGAAGGCGAATTCAGAAACCAATCTACCGACCGGATCATTATCTGGGGAGGCGGAAGGGGCGGGGGAGGGCCGTGGCGGTAAATAGAGAACAACTTTTCATAGCTCTCCTTTACAGCAAAATCCAATATGCATTGTCTCTTCCCAAAATATTCATGACGGTCATGAAGTAAACCCTGAGCCTGGAATGGAGTTAAGTTTCGTATTCACAAAGCTGTGTATCTTTGGACAGGTTGCTTCCCTTCTCTGAGCCTCAGTTCCCCTATCTGGAAATCTCGTTAGATAGTTTTTTTTGAGACGGAGTCTTGCTCTGTAGCCCAGGCTAGAGTGCAGTGGCGTGATCTCAGCTCACTGAAAGCTCCGCCTCCCGGGTTCACGCCATTCTCCTGCCTCAGTCTCCCAAGTAGCTGGGACTACAGGCGCCCACCACCACGCCTGGCTAATTTTTTGTATTTTTTAGTAGAGACGGGGTTTCACCATGTTAACCAGGATGGTCTCGAACTCCTGACCTCGTGATCTGCCTGCCTCAGCCTCCCAAAGTGCTGGGATTACAGGCATGAGCCACCGCGCCCGGCCCTTGTTAGATAGTTTCTAAGATCATTATAGTTCTAACATTCTGTGAATTTAGTGCCTGGCGTACACTAAGTGGAAGGAGAGAGAAAGAAAGGAAGGGAGAGGTGAAGGGAGGGAGAAATGAATTTGTGAAAGCTGTCTTTCATAGAGACAAGAATGAGTGTCTTTGCTGCCTCCAAGGACACTACCTCTATCTCCTCAGCACATGCTGAGTTGAATTGTTGATAATGTAATAAGCTCTGCCTCATTTTCCCTTGAAATACCACTTTTTAGCCTGTGTTGTCACAGAAGAAAATGAGTCAATTAGAGAATTTAAGCAAGAGTGCTCTTTAAAAAGGACATGTAGATAGTGAATTGCAGTCAATTAGACCTGTTGTCTTGGTGGCTGGGTCTCCAGATAGGAGAAGAATGGGAAACGCCCAAAGGTTATTCATCTCTGGCAAGGAAGCGCTGAGCTGTGCCATCTGACAGTGGCATCCAGGAAGTGTGGGAGCATCCAGCCCTATCTCCAGGGAGGCTGGCCTCTTCATCCCTGAGCTCATCTGCAAGGCTTTTTCCCCACTAAGAGGAGCAAAGGTCAAGCACTTTCTCCTTGCCACTGGATAGATGAGACACAAGCCACAGTTAAAATAATGGCATGGCAGGGCTGTGGGACAGCAGGAGACACTGTCCTCAGGGAAATGGTCACTGGGCATTTTGCAGAATGTTTTGAGGAAGGAACTGCTCCTAAGAATAGTTATGTTTCAGCAATTTCAGACAAATCCTAGAAAGTTTCTTCACACGGTGATGTCAGTTGGGCCCTATCAACCTCTTCAAATGAAGCTGAAATTTCCTTTTCTAACCCAACCCCATACCTGGTGAAAATACAGTGCTACCCCAGATTCCTGCCAACCTCCATGTTATGGAGACTGGCAACCAAATTTATATGTTGAAGTCCCAGCCCCCAGTACCTTGGAATGTGCCCTTATTTGGAAATAGGTTGCTGTAGACGTAATTAGCTAAGGTACAGCCACATCCGAGTAGGGTGAACCCCTAATCCAATATAACTGCCATCCTTATTAGAAAGAGAAATTTGGAGATCGCCCCACCCCTCGAACCCACACAAACAGGGAGAATGCCACGGGAAGATGAAGGCAGAGATTGGGATGGTGCTTCTACAGGCCAAGGAATGTGAAGGACTGCCAGCAGCCCCCAGAAGCTAGGCAGGAAGCATAGAACAGTTCCTTCCTCAGAACCCTCAGAAGGAACCAACCCTACCAACACCTTGATCTCAGACTTCCAGTCTCCAGAACTGTAAGACTGTAAATTGTGTTGTTGAAGCCACTGTCTTACAGTTTGTGGTATTTCATTACGGGAGCCCTAGTGAATTAACACACTCTGCCCCTACTGAGGAGATGGCATTATGGGAGCTTTGGTCCTCCAGGACCAGCCTCCAGAGCTCTGCCTTTTTCTGTACCTGCTCAACCTGGAAGTGAAACTGGGCTCCTCTTTGCCCGACCCACCACTGGGCACTCACATGAAGCTTATGTGAACTGACTAAAGGTTTGAGAAGGATGCAAGTCAAGGCCACTCCTGCAGTGCACACTCTCCATAGTCCCTGAAGACTCGGACTCTCCTCCTTCACCCTCTCTGTTCCCAAAGCTCCTGGAAGCTCAAATTCCTTCTGAGCTTGCTCCTTTTTTTTGCCTTTTTTACAGAGCAGTTTCCCACTTCTTCTGAGAATTTGCCACCTGCTGCCACCCAGACCCTGAGGAAAGACCCCTTGCTCCAAAGGTCTTTTCAACATATTTCTCCAGGCAGAGCTATTTTCTTCCTTATTGGCACAAAACATTTTTAAAAATTAAATTATTGTCACTGTCATTAAAACAAAAAAGATACTGACTACATTAGTTTTCGATTGCTGCATAACAACTTACTACATATTTAGTAGTTTAAAACAAACACACACATGCATTTTCTCACTGTTTCTGTAGGTCAGGAATCCGGGCACCACTTAGTCGGGTTTTCTGTTTAAGATCTTCTCAAGGCTGCAGTCAAGGTGTTGACAGGGCTGTGTTCTCATCTGGAGGTTTGACAGGGAAGAGTTCACTTCCAAACTAGCTTGGGCTGTTGGCAGAATTCATTTCCTTGCAGTTGGAAGAGGGAAGGCCTCAGCATCTTGTTGGCGGTGGGCTAGAGGGTGCTCTCAGCTCCCGGAGGCAGCTTCTCCTTGCCCTATAGGCTTTCCAACATGGCTGTTCACCTCGTTAAGCCAGCAAAGAGAGTCTCCAGAGTGAGTCAGTTAACAAGATGGAAACTTTCACAATGTAAGGTAATCATAGGAGTTACATTTCATCACCTTTGTCATATTTTCTTGGTTAGAAACCAAAGGTCCCACCCAGACTTAAAGGGAGAGAATTACACAAAGGTGTGAGAGTTAAGGATCACGGGAAGCCATTTTAAAATCTGTCTGCATATGACAATGCAGCAGGTACAATTGGCTGCTCCCCGGCAGCCAGCCCACCCCCCCCCAGCTCCAGGGGTAAGTCTGATTGGTCCAAAGGTAACCATGCTCTTTTCCATGATTGGTTTGGGAATGAGCATGTGACCCATCTCCAGCCGATGATGTGAGAAGTGTACTGAGCAACTTCATAGTTTCCTTGCTCCTAAGAGGGAACTAGGAAAAATGATGGTTTCTTTTCTTCCTCAGGATGTTTTAGTGTTTAGTTGGAACCCTGGATCTGCAGCAACCATCTTGCTACCAACTTGAGGGTGAAGCCAGCCATAAGGATAGCAGGCCAGAAAGATGGAAGAAACCTGGGTTTCCGATGTCATCATTTGGTTGCTGAATCAATTGTACCTGAAGCTCACTCTGTTTTACCTTGAGTTAGGGTTGCCGTTGCTTGCAGCTAAATGCATCTTTTTTTTTTTTTTTTTTTTTTTTTTTTGAGAAGGAGTCTTACTTTATCACCTAGGTTGGAGTGCAGTGGCGGTTTCAACTCACTGCAACCTCTACCTCTCAGGTTCAAGTGATTCTTGTGCCTCAGCCTCCCAAGTAGCTAGGATTACAGGCGTGAGCCACCACGCCCAGCTAATTTTTGTATTTTTGGTAGAAAAGGGGTTTTGCCATGTTGCCCAGGCTGGTCTTTAACTTCTGGACCTTAGGTGATCCACCCGCCTCAGCCTCCCAAAGTGCTGGAATTACTGGCAAGCTCCACCGCACCCAGTCTAAATGCATCTGAATATAACATGACTCTCCTAGAGAAAAACCTGGAACCCAGAGCACCTAAATAAAAGATCTTAATTATATCAATGAGGAATAGTTAACTTAGCCAAGTTTCCATTGAATGTGAAGAACTGTAAAATAATGTCAGTTCTAGGCAAGAACTGAAAAGTAATGTCAGTACTCTACAATGTGTAATTCATAGCTGCTACATGTAATCAGGCTTGGCCAATTGTTTCCAGGAAGACAGCACCCTCATTTCGGAATGAGGATGACCATTTTCCACTAATCCAGCAGTAAAACAGTCATTGTAACTGCACTGAAATTTGCTGTATCAAGTGAGACATGAAGGTAAATGTCATTGGCCCAGAGTAATTAGTGCTTAAAGGAAGGGAGACAAACTAATGCCTATTGAGTGCCTTCAAAGCTTCTGCAATGTGCCGGTACCCACGTGTTTCCAATTATTCCTCACAACACTCTGCAGAGGTTATTTTGCCTGTTTTGCTGATCAGGGAACTGAGACTCACAGAGTGACACCACGCCCATCAGTATTTCAGGTTTCTGGGGAGGGTCCAGAGAGCAAGGGGGAAGCTGCTAATTGCTTGTTGGTTCAAGAGAAATGTTATCTCAGTAGATTAATGTATGGACTTTCTGATGTCAGAAAATGCAAAGTATGTAGCGTAACCTGTTTGCCATTTTTTCTTTGTATCCGCAAACTGACAGTAAAATATATTGCACAAGTATTATAAATCTGTTCAGTTCAAGTGCCAGAGAACATTTACTCTGCTTCCTTCATGAGGTAATTCAAAACTTTGTTTTTAATATTTATTGAGTGTCTGGGTAGGCAAACTGCTATGCTGTCCTATGGGGAATTTCAGATGTGTTGTCTCTGTGTGTGTGTGTGTGTGTGTGTGTGTGTGGTGTTTTCTGGTTTTGATTGTTGATGTTTTCTTGATTTTTTTTATTTGCCAGGAGCATCTTTAGATATTTATTTATTTTATAACTCATACATACATATAGTAAAAAGTTCAGACAGTTCTAAAATATAGTGATGTGTAAATCTCCCCTCACCTGTGAGCCCCAGGCATTCAGCTCCCCTCCCTAGACGCAATTATTGTAGTCAGTTCAAAGCTTGTTTGTGCACACACAAATCTCTATGTATATCCTCTACACACACCCAGAAGAGCATACTATACATACCCTAGACTGTGTTATGTTTCTTTGAATGGCTACGATGTAATTTATTAATCCAGTTCCCTAATAATAGGCATTTAGGTACTTTTCATGTTTTTCTCAATGAGTAATTGTACAATTAAAATTCTTGGGGTTTTTTTTGGTTTTTGGTTTTTTATTAAGACTCTCGCTCTGTTGCCCAGGCTGGAGTGCAGTGGCGCAATGTCAGCTCACTGCAACCTCCACCTCCCATGTTCAAACAATTCTCGTGCCTCAGCCTCCCGAGTAGCTGGGATTACAGTCGCCCACCACCATGCCTGGTTAATTTTTTTGTATTTTTTAGTAGAGACAGGATTTCACCGTGTCGGCCAAGCTGGTCTCAAACTCCTGACCTCGAGTGATCCGCCTCTCTTGGCCTCCCAAAGTGTTGGGATTACAGGCTAACGTTAGCCACAGCGAAAATCCTGGTATTCATGCCTTTGCCCATGTTTGCAAGTATAACTGGGAGACAAACTGCTAGAATTGCAGGGTCCAAAAAAAGCACATTTTAATTTTAACAACTATAACCCAGTTGCCTTCCAAAGAGGCTGTACACACGTTTCCCTGCCTCAAACAGTGGTGAGCTTGCCTGCTCCCCTACAAACTCACCAGCTCAGAGTATTATCAGGCTTCTCATCTCTGCCAATCTGGTAAGTACAAAGGGCATCTCTTGTAGTTTCGGTTGCATTTTTCTCATTATGAGATTGAGCAGCAGACAATCTCTTTAAAAGACTTATTTTGCTCTGGGTTTTAATCTTAAGATACTCTAAATCCTCTTAGAAGTAGGAAGGGTCAGATCTTCAATCTGGACGGATTTACGTAATGGGTCTATGAAGGGGATAGAAAGTTAGTTGGAGCGAGGGGGTGAGGCGGGGGAATCATGCTAAGTCCAAGGCCTCCCCCTCGGGGGCCCCTAGCCCATCCCTGATCCCTCACCCTTTGCAGGGCATGTCCAGAGCTGCCACTGCCCTGTGCCTCCACCCCACAGCCCAGGACCACACCTTAACCTGGAAAGTCAGGCCTCTGGACCTCCTCAGGGGAGCTGAGGGATCAGATGGGCCGATGGGTGTTACTGTGGCCCGGAGCACTGGGTCTTGAGTATGTGGGTGGAACTTTCCCTCATCCCCTGACCACGTCTAACCACATGGCCTCTCCACTTTGATAGCGGCGAGAAGAGTAGCCTCTTGCTTTTGCGTGAAATCACAGCGTGCTTTCTTGTCTGCTATTTCATTTGACTTTTTTCAACCAGCCGCTGAGGTGGGGATTATTAGCACACCCTTTACAGATGAGGAAACTGAAGCCCAGAGAGCTTTGGCAACCTGCCCAAGGTCACACAGCCAGTGAAGGAAAGGGCTGAAATCAAACCAGGCCTGTCTGACTGCAAGGCAGGATCTTATGGCTGCCTCCTGTGGGTAGGTCCAGGACCCAGCTGGTCTCCGTCCTGTGGCTCAGGTGCGAGGAGAGCCTCCCTGGGCCACCTGGGGAAGTCTGACCAACGTGCCAGATCCTCACAGAACAAAGGTAAGGCCTGAGCCTTGCCCCTGGCTCGGGTCTTTCCATGTCCAGTGCATTCCTGAATGCTCCCAGTACTCTGGAAAATGGGGATTCATGCTGCCATTTTAACTGGAACCCCATCTGTTCTGACTTCAACTCTACTGCTCCTTCTCCATCCACCCACCCTCCCTGAACCATGCCCAGGAAATCGAGAGATTTTCCTAATAAACAAGTCAGTTACTACAATGCATGTGCTACGCAACCACTGCCCACTTTGCCTCTCCCCCCAGGAGAGAAGGGGACTCCTGAGAGGCCCCAGCAGCGTTATCTGGGCAGAGAAAGTGAGTTTGAAGACCTCACACTCCATCTGGACTTTATCAGCTCCTTTCCTGGGTAGGATTACAGTAAACGATTATCTACAGATCTGGAGCCAGCAAGGACTTTGAAGGCCCCAATTGCCAAGGGGGTGGTGAAATGGGGGAAGGGCTGGAGACACAGGAGATGAAAAAGCAGTGCAGGCATCTTATCTTCCTCCTGAAATCAAACAGGCTGGACCCGAGCAGGGAGGGAGAGGTACCCTGTCTGTAAGGCTGACAGTCTCTAGCCCTGGCTGGCCACAAAAGATAGAGAGAGAACCAGATGAAGGCCCTTCACTGTCTTCTCCTGATCCTCTCTCCCTCCTCCTGGGTTTTTTTTTATTAATTCATTCATTCACTTCCATCTTTCAGCCTGTTAGTTACAATACCTGACATGCTCTGAGCTCTCCCGCCGAGCCAAGTGCTTAGCATCTATCCCCTCATGTGGTCTTCACCATGACCTTCTGGGAGAGGTGCCAGAGTTAGGCCCATTTTACAGATGAGGAAAATGAAGCCCCAGAGGCTAAGTAATAGGATGAGCCTGGGATCACACAGCTAGTAAATGGTAGGGTCTGGATTCTCTTAAACCTGCATACATTTATTCTTCCATTTCCCCCGTCTGCCTGCTTTCCTCTCATAATTCATTTATGTATTCAGTTTTTCATATTCCCATTACTTGTTCATTTTGAAGTTCCTTCTCTTCTTGCTTATGCATTTCTTCTGTCCCTTCCTCTCTTCCTCCTGTCTCTTCCTTCCTTCCATGACCCCATCCTGAGCCTACTGTGTGCCCTGTCAGCCTGCCATCAGGACATGAGGCTCGTGACAGATGGCTGGTGGGGAGGGATATGTGAGACCACCTCCTCCAAGGTCAACCTCCTCAAATGAGGCTTTTGGGCTGTGCCTCCCTATGCCTGATTTGTCCCAGTGTTTGCCAAAAAATCTAGGCTTTGATAATCTCCTTTTGAAGATGTCTCAGCCAAGCAAGTCTTGAGACTCCATTGGTGGGGGAGTCAAAATGGCCTGGGCAGCCACCTCTTGCAGTTTCCCCTAAGCAAGGCTCTTTCTGTCCTTGCTGTTCTGACATCCATTCCCTCAGCAAACATCATTAAGGACCTATTATGGGCAGCCCCTGGGGCCCACTCCCCTCCTCTAGCTGTCTCTGATTTTGTACCTCCCTAGCTCTAGAAAATTCACTCCTAGAGGGCAGGGAATTGGCATCAAAGAACCCGTTCACAGCCTTGGGCTCCTTTATTCATTCACCTTTTTTCCTAGCACCTAACACAGGGCCTGGCTTAGACTAAAGGCTGGTAAATACAGGATCAAAAGGCAGTGAACCATCATTCTCCGTCACTCTCCAGGAGCTGGCCCACTCACTGTGCTAGATGTCGTACTGGATATAGTAGTCCCGCATCGTTGTATCACTCTCATTTCTAGCTGGAGAAGTACCCCTCCTTTTCTAGATGTGGTTATGGAGTCGCTATCACCCAAAGTGCCCCCCACTCACCTTGTAGTCTTGGGTGAGTATGTGATCTCAGCTAGAACAGTCGAGGTCTCTCTCCCTGGACTTGGAATTGTAAACCAAGTGATGCAGAGAAAGAAAAAACACAAGCCCTTGAGCCCATCACATCCCATCACCGATGAGGCTGTCCAGCACTTCTGGCCCTCAGGAGCCCCAGAGAACTCCAGTTTCTCTCCTTTTCCGAGTGTGGCTTTCTGTCCACTTTATGGCTGCTCAACATCCCGCCAGTATTCCCCTTCTCCCCTTAGTGAATGTCTGTTTCTGTGCTTGCAGATGATAAATCCTAAATGATGCCCCAGGACATGGTTTCCAAGGCCAGCTATTGGAGCCTGAGCAGAAATGTTCATTCTGCCTCATCAGTGTCTTGGCTATTGCCTTTTTGGAACTGCTCCGACCTGTCCTCTTTCCATCCTGCAGCACCACCTCCCTCAGCACCAGGGAGCTCCCCCGGGAGCACTTCCTCCCATGTCTGTCTTCGCCATTAAGACTGGACACGCCAAGATGACCTTTCAACTTTGGGTCCAAAGGCCCTCAGTGGATGTAAAATAGGTACATGAGGCCTTGAACTGAACATTTTTTTCACTTCACCATACCCTGGATTTTCCCAGTTTAGGAGCATCTGTTTGTCTTGATAACGTTCGGAACAAAGTGAAAAAAATTGGACTTTGAAGAGATCTTCAGGTGAATTACACATTTAAGTCAGTTTTTCCATGTCTTTGTCCCACGTTCAGTAATTCAAGCTCTTAGGAGCCCTCAACTTTGTACATATATTTCCTTCCTATCTCTGCATCTTCATACCTGGTACTTACTGTGGAATTTGAAATCTTTCTGTGGCTGTAAGCAAGAAAGACAGGAAAAATACAAGAAGTTAAAGGGGATTGGATGGTTCAGATTTGGTTGATGAATGAGATGGTTTAGAGGCATGTCTTCTAAGAGATAATTTTCTATGTGCCAGGTACTATTTATGCATCCCACATTATCTTATTAACGCTCATAACAAGCCTTGGGGGTAAACAGATTATCATCGCCATTTCACAGATTAGGAAAGTGAGGTTTCAGGAGTCAATTGCTCAAGGGTCTCCTGCTAGTGAAGCAGTCATCTATCCAAACAGTCTGAATGGCCTGTGCACATGGGAACGTGCCACAGAAGCCAAGGGCAGGAAGGATGAGAGGAGGTGGGCAGAAAGCCAGCTTGGACGAATGAAGGACCTACTATGTGCAGGCCCAGGGTCAGACATTTTATTTTCTTGATTGCACTTCAGCCTCCCAGCAGCCCTGTTTTACAGATGAAGAAACTGAGGCTCAAAGAGCTGGAGAAGGTTGCCCAGGGTCCTATGGAGAGAAAACTCAAGCTCTGGCTGTTCCACTACTCTGAGACACCACCCCCAGTGGGAACCCCACCTTTGCAAGGATTCGAAGGTAAGTGAGGACTTATCTCCTGAAACAATTAGTATACTTACTTTTTTGTTACATATTCCCACTAAAGGTTTGCAGTCCCACCCAGCTTGAGTATCAGGAGAATGTCAACAAAATCTGGCTCAAGCCTCACAGAATCCACGAAAGATGCCAGCCCCTTCACGGTTGGAGAGTGATTCACAAATGTGTCTTTAAGGACTTTCCCAGGCCGGGCACGGTGGCTCACGCCTGTAATCCCAGCAAGCCGAGGCGGGAGGATCACCTGAGGTCAGGAGTTCGAGACCAGCCTGGCCAACATGGTGAAACTCCGTCTCTACTAAAAATACAAAAATTAGGCAGGCGTGGTGGCATGCACCTGTAATTCCAGCCACTTGGGAGGCTGAGGCAGGAGAACTGCTTGAACCCGGGAGGCGGAGGTTGCGGTGAGCTGAGATCACGCCACTGCACTCCAGCCTGGGCAACAAAGCAAGACTCTGTCTCAAAAAATAAATAAATAAATAAATAAATAGAAACTTTTGCTCACTAATGGAAATGGAAGTGGCACCTGTCATAGGCAGAGACAAATTGTCAAAGTAAACAACTTTTAAGTCTCACTAGACACTCCTGCCCTGGCAGAATCTGGTCAAAAGCTAGGTCAGCAAATTTCAGAGGCAGTATTAAGGACAAAGTAGCAACAATCCAAACTTCCTTTTTAGGTACTCAGAAAGACTAACAGAACATTGAGAAGGGGTGTTAGTCACATCCCCAAACTGCAAGAGGCCAGAAGATAGTGAGGGGTCTTTCAAACAATCTAAAAAACTGAGACCCCAATGTTGGAAAAGAGAAGGAAGGGAATGGGTTAAAGTGCCAGTTGCTCCCTCCTCAGATAGCAGGGCCCTGGACATCCCTAAGATGTTCCCTTCCTCTTTCATCCTTCCCTGATTCCAGCCTCCCCACCTTCCCCAGGCTGGCTTGCCTGATTTTGTGAGCTGTTCAGCCGGCTTAAAGTGTAATTCTGTATTTCTGATTCTATCTGTGTTCCAGGAGGCATTATCTCTATCTCTGTAATAGCTTCTCAAGCAAAAACATTTTACTGGGTAAAAGAGCAAGGAATAGGCATGACCTGGTGCTGATTTAAAGCAAGATTCCAGGCAAGCCCTAGAGCCCTCTCTAAGCAGCCTCCCTCCTTTCTGCTGTCTAAGGAAACAGCTCCTAATAGCCGTGGTATCATATTGTATCTCATATTTACCCAGCACTCTGCACGCATTCACTTATTCAGCGGACGTCCATTGAGGGCCTATTATGTGCCAAGTCTTCTGGGTGCTGGCAATCAACAGTGAACAAAGACCCGTGAGGTTCTTGCTCTACTTGGGAAAACAGACAATAAACTCTGAAACAAGTAAATAAACACGATCATGATGAGGCTACTGCAAACGCAATGTGGTAGCAGCGTGACGATGATGTGCCATGGGAGACAGGTGGCAACATCACAAAAGGTAGACTGCCCCCGCCCTCCGAAGAGGTGGCATGTGAGCAAGAAGGAGCCAGCCAATGGAAAGCTCTGAAAGCAGAGTCTTTAAGAAACAAAACAAAATCAAAAAACAAAAACAGGGCTCAAAGAAGATGTCTGCACTTCTGCCAGAGGGGGCAGAAAGAAGATAATGGTGCTCCAATCAGGGAGACTGTGGAGGCAGTACAGGTGACAGGAGGCAGGGAAACGAGAATTAGCCGGAAACACAGTAGGTTTGCCACGTCAATCAGACACTCAAGTGTGTTCTTGCTCTTCTCAACAACCCATCAAGTAAGGACGATCAGGGTTTCCCATTTTACAGACAGGAAAACTGAAGCTCGGGAAGGCTACCCAGGTACATAGGGGCAGTGGTGGGATGTGAATCTGTGGTTTAGGATGCTGACGCCAGCGCTATCCCACCTGCCTCATGGTAGAGCAGTGTCCAGACACAGAGGTGGCAATGCAGCAGCTCAGGTGGCAGCTCCAGCACCCCATGTGTTTTGTCCGTCCTACATGGGTTTGGAAAAACTCATCTGAGTTAGTGATCAACTCTGAAACATAACCCTTCACTCAAAAATCTGGCTGTCTATCCTCTGACAATATTTGAAGACCTGGTCATAGTGGGACCATGATTTGAATGACAGCAATGGGCTAGAGCAGTATCTCTGCCCACCTTGAGAGAGGAATGAGCACTCTGTTTTTCCACAGACCCCACCTCTCCCAATTGCTTGCCCCAGGCCCCTTCACTCCTGTCCATTGCATTCATGGCCTCCCTGTGCATTCGGCTTTGAGACCCCAGCTCTCTAGTGATGAAATATGTGGGAAGATCCACAAAGCCCAGCAAACGAGGAGTGACCAGAGGAATTGAGTTACAGTTCCTCCCTAGACCACCTTCCTGCCTTTCTGATGTAATCACTTTGCGTAAACAGTAGGAAATGTTCAGAAGAGCTGCTACGAGGCCGTGATTAAGAGGTCAGGCCTGGTTCTTAATTCTAGCTTCAGCAAGTCCTATCTGTGGGACTTGGGCAAGTTCTAAAACCTGTTTCTTTATCTGTAAAGCACAAATAATAATAATGCCTACTTTACAAGCAGGATTAGGGGAAACAGTAATTTAGGTAACGTGCTCGGAACGATGCTAGTTTCATGGTGAGCATCCAATAGATGGAGCCGTAGTTGTCTTTCTCATCTTAGAAAGCAGCTGATTCTCCCATGTCATGACAGTGTTTGTGCAATTCCTCTGGAATTCTCTCCTTTCTTCCTTAGGAGAGCATTTTCTCAATGTTCCTCTTTATCTTTCTCCAAATACAAAGACAAATCTAAGAGGAAAAAAAAAATTTTCAAACTGAGTCGCAGATACCCAGCTTCTTGTCAATTCTCATTAGGGTTTAAAAGCTCAGTCTCCTGCATATGCCCAAATATAAAGCAATGCCTTCCATTCCTAATTCAAAGAACAAAAAAAAAAACGTGGTTGGATGTGGTTGAATATATAAACTTTTTGGGATGGCAATAAACTAGGCAAAGTCCTGCTTATTCAATTTATTAGCTCAGTTGTGCAATGTAGAAGTAAACAGAAAATTACTTAGAATTTTACAATAATATTCATTTAGAAACCTCACTTTTCTCCATATACTTGTTGCATGAAACAGCTTTACTCCATTTTTTGCCACACATAAGGAGGCCGAGGAGGGAAGATTGCATGAGGCCAGGAATTCAAGGCTGCAGTGAGATATGAGTGCACCACAACACTTCAGCCTGGGCGACAGAGTGACACTTCATCTCTAAAAAGTAAAATAAAATCATAAAAAAATTTGGGGAAACTTTTTAAAGTGTCTGCTCCACAGACCCCCGTTTTGCATTGTGCAGTTTCATTTTTCAGACCTCTCTTCCATTTGACTGCCCTGAGATCCAGCACTTTTTGCTTCCACATCTGAGGCTGTCGCTGGAAACAAGGTCTCCATCCATTTGCATGACATGAGCACAGTCGGGATTTGTATTCATTCTGTGGGTGTGTGTATATTCGTGCTCTCCACAAAAGAACCACTCAGCATTGCTTTTTCAAGCCGAGCTTTAAAAGGCTTATTTGCCATGACATCCAGCACTTGTAATTTGAGGTCATACCCCAAGGAAGAATTGCTAAATCTGTGTAAAATGTTTCTGACTCCTTTTCTTACAGATTCTGTCAGATTATCTCTTTAAGAATTCTAAGCCCATGTTGTTTGAGGTGGTTTTAGGCTAACGTACATTCCCCAAACATTTCTTTGCTGTTCAAAATAAAGCAATTGAGAGAGTTCTCCGTAAAAACGAGGCACTTCGCAAGAGCTCAAAACAAAAGACAACTCCCTCTTTTCTAGGGGGTAATTTTGAGAATAGAAAACAGAGTGTTCTGTGTAAGCCTGTACAATCACGAGAGCCATTTGCTGAAGGCCTGTGTGTGCGAGTGGTTCTCATGTGCTCTCCACCTCCTCCTCATCCTCCCAGGGGATAAAATGAGGCCCAACAAGTGCAAGAGATGGACCACGTCAGCTTGTGAGAGAACAGGGATGGAACCCAAGTCTGCTGGGCTCAGCCTACTCCCTCCCGCTGCCGAGTTGACCTATTCTACTTCCGTTAAGCCAACTGCTGGGCTCTGATTATACGAAATCAGGTAAGCCAGGACCCTGTGTTGAAGGAGCTCCCAGGCCCGCTGGGGTGAGAGTGCAGCAGCAAGGATGGAAGTGCACAGATGCAAGGGTGGCCAGGCCTATGGGGATACAGGCAAGCGAGGCTGAGTGTTGGGGAAGTAGGAAGGAGAGGCTGTTTAAGCAAGTTCTGAAGGACAAAGCCATGTCTGCAGCAAAGATCTAAGTCTGGAAGAGCAGAGGGTGTTTGGGAAGCTGTGGAAAGCACAGGGCACGGTAGGAAGAGATCGTCAGTGACCCACCAGGCGGCCCCTGCTCAGGAGTCTGGATACCTACATGAGAGTCTCTGGTTGGACACGCGGAAGGGTTCGGACACTTCATTTCATGCCATTTTTCCAGCTGCAACTCCCAGACCCAGCCTCTCGCTCCCTTATGGCTCGATGTAACGCCGTGTCTTGTCCATCTCCCCAGCTTCTTCCAAATCAGGCACAAACTTTCTGAAGAGTTCCAGCAAGCAGAGGCGAAGGCTGTACTCATATTTGTTTGTCTGTAGAAGTGAGTCCCTGCCCCCCACCCCAACACCAGCATCAAGTCTTATACACACGCACACACTGAGAGAGAGCTAACCAAAAGGACACGTGAGTAAGCAGACAGACAGACAGACGCAAACCCACAGACACAATCACACACACACAGACATGCACGTAATAAGCAGATGACCATAAGATGCTGAGAGGAAAACTCAACAGACCCAGACACAAAAACACACCCACATTTATACAGAAGCACACAGGTAGGCTCTCTCTCACTCCCTCTCTCTCTCTCACGCACACACACTCACACTCACTTACAAAATATACGATGGAAACTGGACCAAAGAATCCTCCCGACTTCTCCACCTAGCCCTTTCCATGACGCTCTTCCACCTCACCCTAGCCTTTCTTCTTCCCACAGAAAATTTCCCTTGCCATCCTCAAAACTGACTCTTCACGCCTTTCTGGGAATGAAGGTATGGGTACCCTATATGCCTCTGGGAGACGAGGGGTCATTCTCAACTGGGACACCCCAGGTGGAGCTGAAGTGGGATGGAAAGGGTGGGTTTCCCACAGAAATACAGCCTGACCCCCAGATCTGGAGAATCTGGACTTTGCCCTCCTGCAGTGGGGTGGGCAGCATTAGATGCTCTCCAAGGGCTCCCAAGCTTGAGTCATTTCTGGAGCCAAACCTTCACACTGATCCCAGGGGACATGGCTGAAAGACAAGCTGGCCACAGGCAAGCTGGTCAACCTGATAATTGGTCAAAATGATGATTGGTTGGAAATGAATATCCTCGTTTCCTATTTGTCAACTACCACTAATTTTATTTTATTTTATTTATTTATTTATTGAGACAGAGTCTCGCTCTGTTGCCAAGGTTGGAGTGCAGTAGTGGAATCTTGGCTCACTGCAATCTCTGCCTCCTGGGTTCAAGCAATTCTCCTGCCTCAGCCTCCTGAGTAGCTGGGATTACAGGCACCCGCCACCACACCCAGTTAATTTTTGTATTATTAGTAGAGATGGAGTTTCACTATGTTGACCAGGCTGGTCTCAAACTCCTGACCTCAGGTGATCCACCCACCTCGGCCTCCCAAAGTGTTGGGATTACAGGCATGAGCCACCATGCCTGGCCAACTGTTACTCATTTCGATGCATCAGTGGGTGGTATGGCAAGTGCTTGGAATTCTTTAAGAATCTCAGCCATGTTTCACGGGTTGTTTCCTCTTTGGGAGGTTAAAGTTGTTTATTTCTTTCTTTTTTTTTTTTTTTTTTTGACACGGAGTCTCACTCTGTCACCCAGGCTGGAGTGCAGTGGCGCGATCTCAGCTCACTGCAAGCTCTGCCTCCCGGATTCACGCCATTCTCCTGCCTCAGCCTCCGGAGTAGCTGGGACTACAGGCGCCCACCACCACGCCTGGCTAATTTTTTGTATTTTTAGTACAGATGGGGTTTCACCATGGTCTCCATCTCCTGACCTTGTGATCTGCCCACCTTGGCCTCCCAAAGTGCTGGGATTACAGGCGTGAGCCACCGTGCCCAGCCAAAGTTGTTTATTTCTAACCTATTTTCAGGAGAGTATTCCTACTTAACTATTTGTAGCCAATATTAAGGACATACTTCATTCACTTATTTTATTCATTCATTCAACAAATGCTTACTGAAAGTCCAGTGATGGGTGTCCAAGTCCCGGATGGACAAACAGGTGTGAACAAAGCAGGCAAAGTCTATCTCCTTGGGAAGCTCACATTTTGGTGAGAGAAAGAGAGCATCAAATAGATATATAAATATTTAATATCATGTAGTAAATGCCATGAAGAGAGGCAAAGAGACAGAGGGAGAAGGGGTATGACCTCAGAGAGGGCAATCAAGGAAGGCCTAGATTAGGGGAGGGGAAATTGAGCAGATGCTTTCATGCACTGCTGGGATGCTCCTCACAGGGGACGAGACATGCAAAGACCCTGAGGTAGAGCAGCCTTGGTGTGTTGGAGAGCAGTGAGGAGATCAGAGCGGGTGGTCCACAGGGAACAAGGGAGAACCAAGGCAGGACGTGAGCCTGAGGAAGCAGCCAGGGCCTGAGCACAGGGCCTTGCAGACCACAGTCTCAAACATGATGGAAAGCCGTTGGAGGATTGCAAACCAGCATGATCCCATTCAAATTCTAAAAGGAACAGCTCTGGTCGTTGTGTGAAGAATAGCCTGGGATGGGAAGTGGGCTGGGAGTGGAAGGACAGCGATCGCTTAGAAATATATCACAGGCCTCCAAGTAAAAGTGATGAGAGAACCCCCTAATGTCCACCCAGAAGCATTCACCAAAACAACCTGCAGGCCAAAGAAGAGACAAACTGAATGTCCAATGACAAAGGCTTGTTAGAACACATCCAGTGTTGGCCGGGCACGGTGGCTCACGCCCGCAATCCCAACACTTTGGGAGGCCGAGGCAGGTGGATCACCTGAGGTCAGAAGTTCGAGACCAGCTTGGCCAACATGGTGAAACCTCATCTCTGTTAAAAATACAAAATTAGTCTGGTGTGGTGGTGTGCACCTGTAATCCCAGCTGCTCAGAAGGCTGAGGCAGGAGAATCACTTGAACCCGGGAGGCGGAGGTTGTGGTAAGCCGAGATCGCAGCACTGCACTCCAGCCTGGGCAAAAAGAGTGAAACTCTGTCTAAAAAAAAAAAAAAGAAAGAAAAAAGGAAAAAAAAAAGGACACATCCAATGTCCACAAGAGAAGTATCATTGATCACTGCTTACTGAGGGCCTATTATATGCCTGGGACTATGCAAGAAATTTTAAAGAAAACATCTCACTTAACTTTTACAATCACCGTTCAAGGTAAATATAATTATTCCCATTTCACAGACTGGGGAACTTTAATTTTTTTATCCCTGTTTGAAAACATTTTAAAATATCAAAAAGGCAGAAAAAGTAGAATTGGATTGAAACAAATGAGATATTTTAATGTTAAAAAAATTAATCAAAAGACTAAATTTTTTTAGAGAGAAGGTCTCACTATGTTGCCCAGGCTGGTCTTGAACTCCTGGGCTCAAGCAATTCTTCCACCTCGGCCTCCCAAAGTTCTGGGATTACAGGCGTGAGCCGCCACGCCCGGCCTGAAAAAAATTTTGAGCTTTGTCTTTTAGTCTATTTCCTAAGGCAAATGTAATGCACTCTCATCTCAGAAATAGTAAAATAGAAAGAAAGCGAGGTCAGGAGATCGAGACCACAGTGAAACCCCATCTCTACTAAAAATACAAAAAATTAGCCGGGCGTGGTGGTGGTCGCCTGTAGTCCCAGCTACTCGGAGAGGCTGAGGCAGGAGAATGGCGTGAACCCGGGAGGCGGAGCTTGCAGTGAGCCGAGATTGCACCACTGCACTCCAGCCTGGGCAACAGAGTGAGACTCCGTCTCAAAAAAAAAAAAAAGAAAGAAAGAAAGAAAGCAAAATAAGCAAAGGGAGCCCCCACAGTCCCACCCCATTATCCACCCACTCGCAGTCCTTTGATGTGGATGTTGCTGTGTGTGCTTTTTTTTTTTTTTCTGGTGAGACAGAGATTTACTGTTGTTGCCCAGACTGGAGTGCAACAGCACCATCTCAGCTCACTGCATCCTCCGCCTCCCAGGTGCAAGCGATTCTCCTGCCTCAGCCTCCAGTGTGGCTGGGATTACAGGCATGTGCCACCACGCCCGGCTAATTTTGTATTTTTAGTAGAGACGGGGTTTCGCCATGTTGCCCAGGCTGATCTCAAACTCCTGACCTCAAGTGATCCGCCCGCCTCAGCCTCCCAGAGTGCTGGGATTACAGGAGTGAGCCACTGTGCCTGGCCAGGATGTTGCCGTGCCCTTTTATTGCAGACGCAGTGTTTTCCAAAAATGAGCTCATGCTGGCCAGGTGTGGTGGCTCATGCCTGTAATTCCAGCACTTTGGGAGGCCAAGGTGGGTGGATCCCAAGGTCAGGAGTTCGAGACCAGCCTGGCCAACGTGGTGAAACCCCATCTCTACTAAAAATACAAAATTAGCAGGGCGTGGTGGCACAGCCTGTAATCCCAGCTAACAGGAGGCTGAGGCAGGAAAATCACTTTAACCTGGGAGGTGGAGGTTGCAGTGAGCTGAGATCACACCACTGCACTCCAGCCTGGGCAACAAGGCAAGACTCTATCTCAAAAAAATAAAAAAAAAAAAATTTGAAAAGTGAGCTCGTGTTATATATACTATTCTGTGAGATTCCATAATTCACTTAAATCACCTTAGTAGGAGAGATTGTCTCAAGCATTTTCTCTTTTCTTGGCCATTTAAGTTGTTTTCTTACTAATGAACAGTTATTGTGTCCTAAGTTTTCCCATTACAATGAAGAGCAAGAAAACATTATTGAAAATAAATTCAGGCCGGGCGCTGTGGCTCACACCTGTAATCCCAGCATTTTGGGAGGCCAAGGTGAACGTATCACGAGGTCAGGAGATCAAGACCATCCTGGCTAACACAGTGAAACCTCGTCTCTACTAAAAATACAAAAAATTAGCCGGGCGTGGTGGTGGGCGCCTGTAGTCCCAGCTACTCGGGAGGCTGAGGCAGGAGAATGGCGTGAACCTGGGAGGCAGAGCTTGCAGTGAGCCGATATTGCACCACAGCACTCCAGCCTGGGCGGCAGAGCGAGACTCTGTCTAAAAAAAATAAATAAATAAATTCAAAATACAACTGAAAGACAATAGAAAATCTTTGGGAAAAATACAGAAATGCTTTGCATAGAGGAAGACAAATTTGCAGTGTTTCAAATGCTTACTACTGGGGATATTGCTTTTCAATGGTATTTTTGTTTTGGCTAAGTTGTTCTTAGTTTTCTTCCAAATTGCATGTTTGTTCGAATTCACTTTGGTCAAGTAGTTTTTCTGGCTAACTCATATAAGCATTAATTAAAAATGGCCAGTATTTAGTTAGCTTTGAATATGTGTGCACTAACTAACCCTAGCACAAACCTTATTTTAATGAATCCTCCCGGTAATAGCTGAGCAAGGTCCTGGTGGCCTTTCCCATCTGATGGAAATGGACTCAGAGAGTCAGGGAGAAGAGATCATAACCCAAAGTTACCTGGCTGGGAAGTGGCAGAGGCTTGAGTTTGAGCCCAGACCATCCTGGATGCCTGCATCTGGGTCCTTGCCACTGTCCCTGGCCTCTCCCTCTCCTGCGAAACTTAATTGCTAGTAAGGGAAAGCTAATAACAGGCTTATAATAAAATCTTTACTGATTCTAAAACCTTTTTCTTCTTCAGCTATAAGAGATATCCAGAAGTGTAACTTCAGTTTCTGAATTTAGCAACTAATTTGTCTATATTAAAAAGGTCTTATAGGAGAAGCCAGCGGGACTGGGTGCACGGGTGGGGATCAGAAGCCAGTTGTCGTGAGAGGTTTTCTCCCTCTAGGGAGAGTCTTCAAGCAATCACTGTATCAACAGACACAGGTGTTTCCCTTTCTTCATATAATGAAAATCAGGGATCCAAACTTATTCGGACAGCCAAAGAGGCCCATTCGTACCCATTGGAATGGCAGGTTTTGCAGCAATTGTTACATATGGATTATACAAATTGAAGAGCAGGGGAAATACTAAAATGTCCCTGCGTCCGATCCGCATGCGTGTGGCAGCCCAAGGCTGTGTGGCAGGAGCAATGACTGTTGTTATGGGCTATTCCACGTATCAGGAATTCTGGGCAAAACCTAAGCCTTAGAAGAAGAGATGCTATCTTGGTCTTGGAGGAGGAGCTTGCTTTAGTTAGACGTCTCATTACTGAAGTTACGTATTGCTGTTGAAAATAAACTAATTTGTATGAGTTTAGATGGTAACACAGCATTTGAATATTGGCTTCCTTTCTTGCAAGCTTGATTTGCCTGGTGACCGAATTACTAGTGATTAGTTTACTGACTAGGTCCTTCAAGGAAGTTAACTTAAAAGAAACATGTCATCTAAATGCACTTATGGTGTTGAAATGTCCACCTTGTTAAATTGTGAAGATGAACTTCATTCTAAAGAAGATAGCAAGCCAGCCCTGTAGTACTCCCAGTTTGCTGCAGAATCTCACATATTTTGGATGTTACATAAGAGTCCCACTTGCTCCAGTTAATTTCACTTTTTTCTGCCTGTTTTGTGGACTGGCTGGCTCTTTTAGAATTCGTCCAAAAAGTGCATGGAATATAACTTGTAAATCTTCCCATGACTGACAACGTATATGTGTGTGTTTAAACCAAACCTAGAAAGCTTACAATAGAGCTGCATAATAGCAGTATTTATTAAACAATCACAATTGTAAACATGAGAATAACTTATGGATCCTAGGTTAGTTCTTTGGTAATTGCAAACTATATTTTTGCTGCTGTCATATTAGAATAATTTTTAAATGTCACCTTGAAATAGAAATATGTATTTTAAGCGCTCATGCAAAGGTAAATGAACACTTTTTTTTTTTTTTTTTTGAGACGGAGTCTCGCTCCGTCACCCAGGCTGGAGTGCAGTGGCGCAATCTCGGCTCACTGCAAGCTCCGCCTCCCGGGTTCCCGCCATTCTCCTGCCTCAGCCTCTCCGAGTAGCTGGGACTACAGGCGCCCGCCACCACGCCCGGCTAATTTTTTGTATTTTTAGTAGAGACGGGGTTTCACCGTGGTCTCGATCTCCTGACCTCGTGATCCGCCCGCCTCGGCCTCCCAAAGTGCTGGGATTACAAGCGTGAGCCACCGTGCCCGGCCTAAATGAACACTTTTTAAATGTGTGCATTGCTTATTTTTTCCATAAAAATTGTAAACATTAAACTGAACACCTATAATGGATTTTATTAATGACTTATGAGCAAGCTGGTTTGGTCAGATAGTATACCCAAACTTTTATATACTACAGAATGCTGTTTCACTTGTGAAATTCTCTTGTCTCACCTGAATTTACATTCCATGGTGATAACATGGTATATTATTGTTATTAAAGCAAATGACCGGCCAGGTGTGGTGGCTCATGCCTATAATCCCAGAACTTTGGGAGGCCAAAGTGGGTGGATCACCTGAGGTCAGGAGTTCGAGGCCAGCCTGGCCAACATGTTGAAACCCCCGTCTCTACTGAAAATACAAAAATTAGCCGGGCATGGTGGCGGGTGCCTGTAGTCCCAGCTACTCGGGAGGCAGAGGCAGGAGAATTGCTTGAACCCAGGAGGTGGAGGTGGCAGTGAGCCACGATCATGCCACTGCACTCCGACCTGGGCGACAGAGTGAGACTCCGTCTCAAAAAAAAAAAAAAAAAGAAGTAAATGACCATATCAAAAAAAAAAAAAAAAGGTCTTTATAGTAATGCTGTGGTGCTATATAGAGTATGTTTTCATTTATGTGCATTTAATCTTGGTTTATAATGTGAACTGTCATGGGAAATAATAAAAAATTAAGTATTAATAAAAGGAGCAAGCAGGGAAAAAAGAACTCTCAAGGACTGCTTTGAGTGCACCAGAACCATTCATTGTCCCCCAGGAAAATGAGCTCAGATGTACATTGGAAATCTGGGAAGACCAGCAGCCTGGCAGAATGCACCCCTAGATAGGGAGTACACCACAGAGGCCAGGCAGGGCCATGGAGTGCAACCTGTGCTGGGCCGGGAGCCAGGACACCCGAGCTCCAGCCCCGACGCAGGTCATTTCACGTGGGTTTTATCGAGTTTCTTGCTCACTTGTTTCTTGGTTTATTGCACAAGCATGTGTTGGGTGCAGCCTCTGGATCCAGTTCTACGTTGGGCAGGGGGAATGCTGAGATGCCAGGGGCACCCCACGTGGCCCTGCCCACAAGGAGCCTGAGGTCTAGAACAGGGACAAGCTGCGAAC